>NC_138769.1:371711503-373000128 GCF_965119305.1 Pelophylax lessonae | reverse complement strand
GGGGGATTTTTTCACACATCCATCCTTACTCCCGTTTGCTCGTTACTTAATAAATAGTCCAGGGTATTTGGTGTAGCACTGCCCCTATAAGGACTGCCAGATTTCACTCCCTGGGTCCTCCTGAGTTACCAGCATACACAAATAACAGTTTCAAGTTCTTACTTTCTCCTTCCTTGGCTCGCTCCAATAATAAGTCCATGGGGTATTTGGTTGTTGTTTTTGTTTTATTTTAAATAGGGGTATAGGAGAAGGGATTAGTGGGTTACTCCAATTTGAACTGTAGACAATGTTTGAGGACTCCTATCTTTCGATACAGCCAAGCTGTTGATTCACCCTGCCACTATCAGTTGAACTTGGATTAAGTCTCTTTCCTTAAGACGTCTTGGTGAACTGACAATTATCTTCAGGACACTCTTACCAGCATCCTCTTTCTTCTCCACCGCTGACACCCATCCACTGACTATTCTGCACTTAGTGGTGGCCCCCCTCAGGTCTGGCCCCTTGACACGTGTCCCTGTACTCACAATACTGTGATCTCAGGGTCTCCAGTGTCTCCCCTCTCAGTCAGCTCTCCTGGATCTCTGGGTTCAGCTCATCTCATCCACACCTCAGGTCCTTTAGGAACGACCTCCTGCGACTGCATGGCACCTCTTCAGAGGAGGAGGCAGCCGTCCCCTTCCTCCGGGACTCTGCTCTCCAGCCAAAGACTCTGCAGCACATGTGCTCCTGGCTTTTATACAGTATCCCAGAATGCACAGAGGTGACCTGCCCTCTGTCAATCACCAGGACTGTATCAAAAGCCAATGCACCCATTTGTCAGGTTTCCTCCCACTGTCCAATATGCCTCCCTATTGGACCATCGTGAAACACTCTTCAGACTGAATACATTGAGCAGACCTTACTAATGGATCCTGCTTCCTGATAGGCAGAGAGCAATGTAGATTTATCTGCAGCTCCTCTTTTAAGCAGACAGAGCTCAAAACTATACTCTCTCACTAGCATCTAGCATCTACCTAGAAGGGTGCTACACTGGTTATTTATTGTAAAACTTGGATGGTAGAAGGGAATAGTCGGATACTCCAACTGAACTATTCACAGTAGATAAGGAAAACTCTCACTTGGCCTCACTAGGTTTTTTGTGGAAGCAGACACACTGCTTTAACCATACTGCCACTTGCATAGAAGAATTTAAGTCCTCTTACTCTCTCTAGCAGCCAGTGTTAATTTTGCTGACTAAATCAACACAATTTTAGTCGACTAAAATATGACTAAAACAAAAACAATTCAGATGACTAAAATATGACTAAAACTAAAATGGAATTTTAGTCATAAGACTATAACAAAAACTAAATAAAAAATTTACATCAAAATTAACACTCCTGTGCTGGCATTTATAAATCAGTAACACAATTCCATCCAGAGCCTGTAATAATAGCACATTAAAGTTTAAACATGTATTGCACCACCGCATTAGCATAAGTAAGGGGCATCTACTAAGCTGCTGAAAGAGAAAAAATGAAGAAAATGTCTTTTCTTATATTTTTTCTTAATATTTAATCTTGGTAATATATTCAGGTAATATGAGCAATGACATTAGAGCAAATAGAGTTAACAGTTTTTTGGGTTTTTGTATTTTAAAGTAGCACTTCTGTTTGTCAAAAGGCAAAATTTTTGCTTGTTTATGAAACTGGGTTTTATTTATAAAGACGTTATATCACAATGGCTAAATCTGTGTCTGTAGTGCGTGTTCAAATCTTAATACCATAAGGCCCTGTTCACACCTGAGCGTTTTTCAGCCTGTAAAACGCTCATCTCTGAAGTCTCAGATTGCCCAACAAGCAAAATCCCATTCATTTCAATAACCCCAGTTCACATCTGAGCGTTTTGTCACCTAAAGCAAAACGCCTGAAGCTCAAATAAATACATGAGCTTCTTTTTTGGCAGATTACAGGTGTTTTTGTTAGATGTCAATGCCTGCCTCTAAACACCTGCAAAAAACACCGGGAAAAACGCCTAAATAACACCTGAAAGAACGCCTTTAAAACACCCTGGAAAACGCCCCAAAAAAAAAAAATCATAAAATGATACGCTCAGGTGTTAAAGGAGCCTAAATAATAACATATTATTAGATTTTTACTCCAGCAGTATATAATTAGTTTGGAAATTCTAGAGAAATGTTTACATAATACATTACAATTAATCTGAACCTATTTGATTTGAAGTTGACTAAAATGTATGAGATTTTAGTCAACTATAATGTACTGGAAATTTTAGGCAACTAAATATGACTAAAACTAAAATAGCATTTTAGTCAAAAGACTAAAATACGACTAAAACTAAAATGGCATTTTAGTCAAAAGACTATAATTAAAACTAAATTGAAAAATTGCCAAAATTAACACTGCTAGCAGCAGACTTGATGCAACTACTTTATCTTCAGGACACATTCTAGCATCTCCTTGGCTGACACCCGTTCACTGAAGGGATGGCCCTCACACGACAGGCCCTATGACACAGACGGGGGGCGGGGCCAAACCACACTGTGTGTGTCTATGGACACAGGCAGTGCAGCTCAGCATCGAGCTTGCAGGTGTGCCATAAAAGAAAGCAATTTCCAATGGTGGCACACACAGAGGAGGAGGAGCCAGGAGGAGCAGCGAGGGACCCCAGAATAGGAAGATCGGAGCTGCTCTGTGTAATTCCATTGCACAGAACAGGTAAGTATATCATGTTTATTATTTTAAAAAAATGACTTTACAGTCACTTTAACAAAAGGCCAATTATAATTCTTTCACATTATAGATTAATAAAGAAATTTAGCGGCCTACTGCAGACTATATTGATGCCATTATAAAGTGGGGATAATGGATATAAGCATTGTACACCTGTGTTACGACAGCATGCAAAAATCTAAAGAAAATACTGTAACATACTTCTGTGGCTTTAGCAGTGGGGCCCACACTTCTGGAGGAACAGGTGCAACCAGATCAAGTTTAGAGAAAAGACAAACATCGGCTGGTTTCTTTCACCTTACGGCTCTAAACCATCAGGAAGAAAGCAAAGCATTCAGGCTACAACACAAACAATTCACAAGGATTATGCTAGTCATGGTGACCTTGCAAGTTAAGATTGTACAAAAATGTTATTTTTACCACTTGACTATCAAGCCTATTCTGACACTTCTCATATACATGAGAATTTATGTTTTTTAGTCCCGGTTCACACTACCGCGACTTGTCAGGCGACTTGTCAGCCTGACAAGTCGCGGCCCATTCTGTGCTACGGGAACCGTTCTAATAGGAGCAACTCAAGTCACTCCGACTTAGAAAATAGTTCCTGTACTACTTCGGGGCGACATCGGAGCGACTTGCATTGACTTCCATTATGTGAAGTCCGTGCAAGTTGCGCCAAAGTCGTGGTGCACGCGACTTCACAGGTCGCCCCCCGAAGTCGGATCGCCATAGTGTGAACCGACACTTACTTGCTACATAGAACCCCCAAAAATTATATATTTTCAGAAAGCAAAGGCTCAGGAGAAAAAAATGTTTAGTAGTTGCAATTATTTTTGTCCCTTGAAATTTGTACAGCCTTTTTTTAAAACGCAAATTGTTTGGAAAACAATGCACTCTCGCTCTGACATTCACAGTGATACCTCACATGTGTGGTGCGATCGACATTTACATATATACATGTAGGACCGACATACACATTCGCACGTGAGCATGGTGGTGGGGGGGGAGGGCTTTTATTTTTTTTTAGTTTATTTTATTTACTTTTTTTCACACTGTCTCTTTAATTTTTATTTTAACAACTTTATTGCCATCAGAAGGAATGAACAACATCCCTTGTGATAGTTGGGTCAATGACTGAGAGATATGAGGTGGTCTATTAGACCCCAGGTATCTCCTCTGCTCTCAAAAGCATCCTATTAAACCAAGATCGGTTTGATCAAATGCTTCACAAGACAAGTAATGGCTTGTAAACAACAACCAGGAACTGCAAGTGAGAAAATCCTCATTGTGTCCAGTTTCATAGACCATAGAGATGATTGGGGAACTTCTGTTTCTCCCTCATCTCTATGGTCAGTCTATGGAACCTCTGGCTTTGGTCCCAGGCTCCCCTGTGGAATGGGAGAGCCAGTGAAAGAGGGGAAAAAGGGGGGAACCACCTTCCACCACATGTGAAAGTGATTTAGGGCCTGTTTAGCTCAGATCAAGTTTACATTATTCAGCATCCAGAGGTAAAAAAAGATACTAGGGTAATGACTGCAGCTGCAACCAAGACCCTGGTATAACCACTTGAACCAGAGGAGGTACATTCATCTGGTTCAAGTGGGTAAAGAGTGAAGTAGGAACTGTCTAGAAGTCTATGAAGGTTCTCATCAATTCAGGTCATGATATAGCAGGTAGTAGTTAGTCTCTTCCTTCCATGAGATTGTGAGAAGAAAAAAATAGAATTTTTGTAAGAACTTACCGTAAAATTATTTTCTCTGAGTCCTCTGACAGTCACCGCCCACTCATTCAATCTGCACGTCTGGGGAATTGGCCTTCTCCACAGGAGTAAACTAGGCAGAAGATTTTGTTAGAATAATCACAAAACCTTTGTATAGACACACCTACAGGGGGCTGTCCCTCTGGTCAATACCCCCAGCTAGCTTCATTCCCAATTCAGTTTGGTAGCAAGCAGTATAGAGATCCATGAACCCCAAAAGAGGGGTGGGGGGCGGCGACTGTCAGAGGATTTAGAGAAAATAATTTTACGGTAAGTTCTTACAAAAATTCTATTTTCTCTTACGTCCTCTAACAGTCTCCGCCCACTCATTCAATCTGCATGTCTGGGACGTCCTAAAGCAGTGTAGATGTGATGGGTGGGGAAACGCAACCGTCTAAAAGGCAACGCAGCACCCAGGTCAGAGAAAATAATCTTTTCTGATCCAGAAAAGGAATCACTGGGCAACAAGAAAGCTCAACAGAAGCGAAACCCAGGAAAACAAACAAGAAAGAAAACCCAACAGCAGGAGACAGGCAAAAAAAACTACCCTGTCTCCCTTAAGGCACTGCCGCACTCAAAACTTTGCGGCCAAAAGAGGCATCTGCCGATGCCAACACATCAAGTTTGTAAAACTTAGTAAAGGTATGCACGGACGACCAGGTCGCCGCTTTGCACACCTGGGACACCGACGCCTGATGGCGGAAGGCCCAAGACGCACTAATCGCTCTGGTAGAGTGCGCTGTGACAGGGAAAGGTCGAACCTGATCCCTAATTGAATAAGCCTGCACAATCGTCTGTCTGATCCATTTAGAAATGGTTGCCGCAGATGCAGCCGTACCCTTCCGAGGTCCCTCGGGAAGGACAAAAAGACAATCCGACTTCCTAAAGGAATCAGTAGACGACAGGTAGACCCCTGATCGCCCGGACCACATCCAGGGAATGCAAAGCAAACTCCTTAGGATGCTTAGGCTTCACACACAGCGAAGGCAAGACAATGTCCTCATTGAGGTGGAAGTCTGACACCACCTTCGGAAGGAAAGACTGATGAGGTCGCAAGACCACCTTACCCTTATGAACAACCAGGTAGGGGGGAGCGGCAGGACAAGGCCGCCAACTCCGACACCCTGCGAGCAGATGTGATCGCCACCAGAAAGGCAACTTTCCGGGCAGCACCGGCAGAGGAATCTCCCGGCGGTGACATAACAAGTAATTTGCCAGGTTAACATATTCAAAATTCAACATAGCATGACAAATTATTAGCCCCTGATATTTACACAGTTGTGAAAGTCACTGATTTTTACAAACTGTCAGTAAATTTCTTGACAGTTGGCAACCCTGACATGGAGAAAAAAATGTTCATAAGCAGTAAAACAGGTTATTACACCAAGTACGTATTGCTTATCTTACTAAGTAAAACATGAAAAACCAGTTACATCTAACTCACATAGTAAAGTCAATATAACAGGAAGTAAAATATTACAGTTCAACCGTCCATAAAAAAGTATTCACAATAAAAACAATACAATGTACAATGTACAATTTTTTTAGAAAGCATTTAGACCAGGGTTTTTACCTTGGAGAAACCCCTGAAAAAAATTAGATCTTGGGGATCTCCTGAAATATTGTGCACATCTACAGCTTGTTGTGATCAGCAAGCAAAAAAAAAAATCCCCTGCAAAGGCAATGGTAAAGTATATGCTAGTATGCATTGCATACTAGCACAGTATGAAATACTTACCTTAGAACGAAGCCTTCCAGCAGCACGCTGTCATTGCTGACAGGGCTTCCATCTTGACCCGGTCTTCCTTCCGGGTTTGCTGGCTCCAGCTGTACAAGTGGCTGGGGCCGCAATCACATCAGTCCCATTCATGCACGCGGGAGTTTTCCGCTGCAGCACGGAGCTCTGAAGGTCTGGCACAGTATGCCAGACCTTCATAGAGCATGTGGCGGTGATGTCACAGGCTGCATTCATTAAGAATATCACCTAAACACTGCAAGTTTAGGAGATATTCAATGTACCTACAGGTAAGCCTTATTATAGGGCTTAATAGTAGGTACAATTCCAGAAAAAAAAGACTTTACTAGCACTTTAAATAATAAAATCAATATTAAAAGGTACCTATTTAAAGTCGTTGTAAACCTCAGACATGAAATAAGAACAAAGCATATCCCTCTATAGCGTGTACTTGTTTCAATTTAGAGTCGGTTCACACTAAGGCGACACGACTCCTTCGGGGGCGACTTGTGCACCACGACTTCGGAGCGACTTGCATGGACTTCACATAATGGAAGTCTATGCAAGTCGCTCCGAGATCGCCCCGAAGTAGTACAGGACCCTGTACGACTTGTGTCGCTCTTATTAGAACGGGTCCTGTAGCTGTCAATGGACCGCGAGGGAGCGCGACTTGTCAGGCTGACAAGTCGCCTGACAAGTCGCGCTAGTGTGGACCGGTTCTAAGAGTGCTAAGTGCCATTTCTGTCTGCTGCTTTGTTCCTCTGCTTTAAGCGTAAGTCACTACTGATGACCAAGAGAAAAAAAAAGTGACAGGGGAGGGCACAGCCTGTGATTGACAGCCTTAGTTCTGTTTCTGTGTACTGTCTGAAGGGGGTGTGTCTCTTCCCTCCAATCAGCTCTCAGAGCTCTCCTCACTGATGTAACTTCATCTCCCCACTCCCTGCTTTTCAGAGTTGAGAGATCCTGTGTAAACTATGTACTTTGAACGGATGTAGGGGAAAGACTGCTGTAGATAAATAGGTACAACCTTATGTAGGAGGAATTGTTTAATCTGTGCATCACCTGAGGTCAGTTACTTCACTGGGTACATGTAAGGGTTTACAATCACTTTAATGTAAAACTTTTGCTTACCTTTTTCTGCACAGTTCTGGGTTGAACTCAGAGGCGTAACTAGATTTCTCAGGGCCCCGGTGCAAGAAATCATGAAGGCCCCCCCCCCCCCCCCACCCGAAAAAGCATGTTTTTGACCCTATTTTTTTTTTTTTTGCAATATAACAAAGTAAAACATTTCTGTTTCTGGGGAGGGGTGTGGGATCAGGGGCGGTAATGGTGGTGGGGAGGGGTGTGGGAAAAGGGAACGGTAATGGTGGTGAGGGGTGTGGGATCAGGGGCGGTAATGGTGGTGGGGAGGGGTGTGGGATCAGGGGCGGTAATGGTGGTGGTGGGGAGGGGTGTGGGATCAGGGGCAGTAATGGTGGTGGGGAGGGATGTGGGATCAGGGGCGGTAATGGTGGTGGTGAGGGGTGTGGGATCAGGGGCGGTAATGGTGGTGGGGAGGGGTGTGGGATCAGGGGCGGTAATGGTGGTGGGGAGGGGTGTGGGATCAGGGGCGGTAATGGTGGTGGTGGGGAGGGGTGTGGGATCAGGGGCAGTAATGGTGGTGGGGAGGGGTGTGGGATCAGGGGCGGTAATGGTGGTGGTGGTGAGGGGTGTGGGATCAGGGGCAGTAATGGTGGTGGGGAGGGGTGTGGGATCAGGGGCGGTAATGGTGGTGAGGGGTGTGGGATCAGGGGCGGTAATGGTGGTGAGGGGTGTGGGATCAGGGGCGGTAATGGTGGTGGGGGGGGTGTGGGATCAGGGGCGGTAATGGTGGTGGTGAGGGGTGTGGGATCAGGGGCGGTAATGGTGGTGGGGAGGGGTGTGGGATCAGGGGCGGTAATGGTGGTGGGGAGGGGTGTGGGATCAGGGGCGGTAATGGTGGTGGGGAGGGGTGTGGGATCAGAGGTGGTGATGGTGGTGAGGGGTGTGGGATCAGGGGCGGTAATGGTGGTGGGGAGGGGTGTGGGATCAGGGGCGGTAATGGTGGTGGGGAGGGGTGTGGGATCAAGGGCGGTAATGGTGGTGAGGGGTGTGGGATCAGGGGCAGTAATGGTGGTGGGGAGGGGTGTGGGATCAGAGGTGGTGATGGTGGTGAGGGGTGTAGGATCAGGGGCAGTAATGGTGGTGGGGAGGGGTGTGGGATTAGTGGTGGCGATGGTGAGGGGGGTGGGTGGATGGTGGGGTGGGATCAATGGCGGTTATGAGAGGGGGTGATGGATTGGAGGGGGTGGGATCAATGGCAGTGGTGAAGGGTTGATGGTAGAGAGGGATCAGTGGGGGCGATGGTGGGGGGGGTGGAGGAGGGGTGGGATGCAGGGCCGAACTTTAAGATTCATTTGGCCGCTTTAAGACGCGGCCGCTTTAAGACGCGGCCGCTATTGGGACCGCGCCGCGGCCGCGCTGTGACGGCCGCTGCAGCCCCGCCACGGTGAAGTCTTTCCAACGTGACGTCAGCCGCTATGAGCGGCATGACATCACATCTGGCGGGAGCGGCTGCGGGAGCGGGAGCCGGTGTTCCGTGAGAATTACCTACCCGTGAGAAAAACCTACCCCTCGTCACTTCCGGTACTCGGCACTGTATGTAATGCAGCGGGTACATTAAAACAGCTGGGCTGCAATACGAATCATCTCCGCTCCTGTCCCGGTCACTTCCCTGATCTCGGATAGTAAATATAAAAGCGGCAGCGGCTGTATGAAAAGATAAATCACGGAGCCGAAAGCCGCTTTTATATTTACTTGCCGACAGCAGGGAAGTGACAGGGACAGGAGCGGAGATGATTCCTATTGCCGCACAGCTGTTTTATGTAAGCGCCGCGTCGGTAGGTTTTTCTCACGGTACACCGTGATTGTTTCATACTAGTGCGCATGCGCACTAGTAAGCTCCTCTGTTCTTCCATTACGTATCCGCGGCTCTGAGCATGCGCACTGCTGCGCTGCTCAGCTCTTTCTGGCCGGAAGTGACGAGGGGTAGGTAATTCTCACGGGGTAGGTAATTCTCACGTTACACCGGCGGTGGATCATGTGACCCAGGCTCAGCAAGACGGACCGTCACGGCGCCGAGAGTCCCACACCACATCCAGTACTGTCTGGCAGTACACACACAGACGGCAGCAGCATGATCGACGGACCAAGTTAGTAATAAAAATCAGCAGCAGTGCAATTATTGGTCCCATCCTCCGACCTTCACCAGACCACCACTGCCAAAGGCAAAAAAGGGCGCACCGACCTAGCGCATTATCCTCAATACAAGGCTTTATTTAAATAACATAAAAAATGGCTACTCACAGACGTAGATAAAGGTATAGCATATCAAGCTGAATTGCTCAAAAGTCCGTGTTTAGTCCATATAAGCGTCCATGATGAGATGACTGACGCGTTTCGAGGACCAGCCTCTTCCTCAGAGTCACTCTGAGTGACTCTGAGGAAGAGGCTGGTTATTTATGTTATTTAAATAAAGCCTTGTATTGAGGATAATGCGCTAGGTCGGTGCGCCCTTTTTTGTTCTTTTTTGCCTTTAGTATCGGTGGACTACCCCAGTCCGTAAGGGCAGCAAGACCTTAGCCATCTGAGAAGCCAGTTGTCAGTCCCGTGAAGTGTGTGGTCAAGGGGTCTGGATACCAAGCGCAGGAGAAGGGTGGCTACACCTTATTGTTTTTTAGACCACCACTGCCCCCTGGCCCCTACTGATCTCGCCACACCTGCCACTGATTCCCCCCACCACCCCTGCCACTGATCCCCCCCACCACCCCTGCCACTGATGCCACCACCCCTGCCACTGATCCCCCCCACCACCCCTGCCACTGATGCCACCACCCCTGCCACTGATCCCCCCCCACCACCCCTGCCACTGATGCCACCACCCCTGCCACTGATCCCCCCACCACCCCTGCCACTGATGCCACCACCCCTGCCACTGATCCCCTCCCCCCACCACCCCTGCCACTGATGCCACCACCCCTGCCACTGATCCCCCCCACCACCTCTGCCACTGATGCCACCACCCCTGCCACTGATCCCCCCCACCACCCCTGCCACTGATGCCACCACCCCTGCCACTGATCCCCCCCACCACCCCTGCCACTGATGCCACCACCCCTGCCACTGATCCCCTCCCCCCACCACCCCTGCCACTGATGCCACCACCCCTGCCACTGATCCCCCCCACCACCCCTGCCACTGATGCCACCACCCCTGCCACTGATCCCCTCCCCCCACCACCCCTGCCACTGATGCCACCACCCCTGCCACTGATCCCCCCCCACCACCCCTGCCACTGATGCCACCACCCCTGCCACTGATCCCCCCCCCACCACCCCTGCCACTGATGCCACCACCCCTGCCACTGATGCCACCACCCCTGCCACTGATCCCACCACCCCTGCTACTGATCCCCATCCCCCTCACCACCACCACTGCCACCGATCCCATCCTCCCCACCACCCCTGCTACTGATCCCCATCCCCTTCACCACCACCACTGCCACCGATCCCATCCCCCCACCACCCCTGCCACTGATCCCATCCCCCCCCACCACCCCTGCCACTGATCCACCCCTGCCACTGATGCCACCACCCCTGCCACTGATGCCACCACCCCTGCCACTGATGCCACCACCCCTGCCACTGATCATCCCCCAACACCCCTGCCACTGATGCCACCACCCCTGCCACTGATGCCACCACCCCTGCCACTGATGCCACCACCCCTGCCACTGATCCCACCACCCCTGCCACTGATCCCCATCCCCCTCACCACCACCACTGCCACCGACCCCACCCCCCTCATCACCACCACCGCTGCCACCCCCTCACCGCCACCCCCTCACCACCACCCCCGCTGCCACCAAACCCACCCCCTCATCACCACCATCGCTGCCACCCCCTCACCACCACCCCTGCTGCCACCGATCCCACCCCCCTCACCATCACCGCTGCCACTTATCCCACCCCCCTCACCATCACCACCGCTTCCACTTATTCCACCCCCCTCACCACCACCCCTGCTGCCACTCATCCCACCCCCCTCATCATGTCTGCAACCTCTGACCTCTCCTGTACCATGTCCACACAGCCTCTGACCTCTCCTGTATCATGTCCGCACAGCCCCTGACATCTCCTGCACCATGTCCTCACAGCCCCTGACCTCTCCTGTACCATGTCTGCACAGCCTCTGACATCTCCTGTACCATGTCCACACAGCCCCTGACATCTCCTGTACCATGTCCACACAGCCTCTGACCTCTCCTGTACCATGTCCACACAGCCCCTGACATCTCCTGTACCATGTCCACACAGCCTCTGACCTCTCCTGTACCATGTCCACACAGCCTCTGACATCTCCTGTACCATGTCCACACAGCCTCTGACCTCTCCTGTATCATGTCCGCACAGCCTCTGACATCTCCTGTATCATGTCCGCACAGCCTCTGACATCTCCTGTGCCATGTCTGCACAGCCCCTGACATCTCCTGTACCATGTCCACACAGCCCCTGACATCTCCTGTACCATGTCCACACAGCCTCTGACATCTCCTGTACCGTGTCCACACAGCCTCTGACATCTCCTGTACCATGTCCGCACAGCCTCTGACCATCTCCTGTACCATGTCCGCACAGCCTCTGACATCTCACACAGCCTCTGACCTCTCCTGTACCATGTCCACACAGCCCCTGACATCTCCTGTACCATGTCCACACAGCCTCTGACCTCTCCTGTACCATGTCCACACAGCCCCTGACATCTCCTGTATCATGTCCGCACAACCCCTGACATCTCCTGTATCATGTCCGCACAGCCCCTGACATCTCCTGTATCATGTCCGCACAGCCCCTGACATCTCCTGTATCATGTCCGCACAACCCCTGACATCTCCTGTATCATGTCCGCACAGCCCCTGACATCTCCTGTATCATGTCTGCACAGCCCCTGACCTCTCCTGTACCATGTCCGCACAGCCCCTGACCTCTCCTGTATCATGTCCGCACAGCCTCTGACATCTCCTGTATCATGTCCGCACAGCCCCTGACATCTCCTGTACCATGTCCGCACAGCCCCTGACATCTCCTGTACCATGTCCGCACAACCCCTGACATCTCCTGTATCATGTCCGAACAGCCCCTGACATCTCCTGTACCATGTCCACACAGCCTCTGACCTCTCCTGTACCATGTCCACACAGCCCCTGACATCTCCTGTATCATGTCCGCACAGCCCCTGACATCTCCTGTACCATGTCCGCACAGCCCCTGACATCTCCTGTATCATGTCCGCACAACCCCTGACATCTCCTGTATCATGTCCGCACAGCCCCTGACATCTCCTGTATCATGTCCGCACAGCCCCTGACATCTCCTGTATCATGTCCGCACAACCCCTGACATCTCCTGTATCATGTCCGCACAGCCCCTGACATCTCCTGTATCATGTCCGCACAGCCCCTGACCTCTCCTGTACCATGTCCGCACAGCCCCTGACATCTCCTGTATCATGTCCGCACAACCCCTGACATCTCCTGTATCATGTCCGCACAGCCCCTGACCTCTCCTGTACCATGTCCGCACAGCCTCTGACATCTCCTGTATCATGTCCGCACAGCCCCTGACCTCTCCTGTACCATGTCCGCACAGCCCCTGACATCTCCTGTACCATGTCCGCACAGCCTCTGACATCTCCTGTACCATGTCCGCACAGCCTCTGACATCTCCTGTATCATGCCCGCACTTTTACCACTTTTAACTATAATTTGCTTTTATATATAAAGCCCTGCTTTTATATCTATCTTATCTATGATAGTACACTCTTCAAATTTGCTTTAAAATGCATGGTTTTCCCTTTTATGAACAAGAAAATAATGGCGTTATGGTGTTGGGCCGGTATAATAATGCTATGGGGCTGGTATGACATTTTTTCCAGGGCTGAATTTTATTCCCAGTCCGGCCCTGCCCCACGTGGTGTCACCACTACCTCTGTCTTACTGATCCCATCCCCCCACCACCGCAGATCTCATCCCTACACCCCCAAAAGCTCTGTTGTAGAGGATGAGATCTGTTCTGTGCCAGGCATGGGATGGGATCATTAAGAGGCAGTAAGCCAGCAAGGGTGGAGTTTGGGAAGGCAAGTTGAAGTTCACTTACGATTAGCAGTCAGTCACTCAGGCTCAGGCAGACACAGCATTGATCCCTTCACACTCGTCTGGCAGAGGGGAGAACTCCTCCTCCCCCTGCACTCTATTGGTGTCAGCTGGTCAGCTGACTTTCAGTGACTGTTCACCCCTGCTGCCTCACTGCATCAGCCCTCTCTCGGATTGGAGGATAGGCAGGGCTGAGGGCGGTGCAGGCAGCACAGCAGCAGGATGCACAGAATGCAGGTACTCGTAGATTGCTTTACAGTACACTGACTCTGACTGCACACATGACATGCCTGTACCTCTCCTCTCCGCCCCCCCCCCCCCCCGCACAACGATCGGGGAAGGCGCAAGGCGGCATCCAGCCTAGTCTCTCACTCACTGAGCCACCACTAGCGATTAGCGATCATCAGGCGGACGGACGGGCCCCCTCACGCCGCGGCCGCTGTAAGAAAACAGGGGCTAGCGGGCCCCCCCTCAGGTAGCGGAACTCCAGGGCCCGGTCGCAACCGCGACCGCTGCGACCCTGATAGTTCCGCTACTGGTTGAACTTGAGATAAGCAGTGTACAGGGGGTCGTCAGGACAGAGTACAGAAGGTCAGAAGGGCAGAGCGCAGGGGAGAGCACAGGGGTTTAGCAGGGCAGAGCACAGGGGTTTAGCAGGGCAGAGCACAGGGGTTTAGCAGGGCAGAGCACAGGGGTTTAGCAGGGCAGAGCACAGTGGTTTAGCAGGGCAGAGCACAGGGGTTTAGCAGGGCAGAGCACAGGGGTTTAGCAGGGCAGAGCACAGGGGTTTAGCAGGGCAGAGCACAGGGGTTTAGCAGGGCAGAGCACAGGGGTTTAGCAGGACAGAGCACAGGGGTTTAGCAGGGCAGGGCACAGGGGTTTAGCAGGGCAGGGCACAGGGGTTTAGCAGGGCAGAGCACAGGGATTTAGCAGGGCAGAGCACAGGGGTTTAGCAGGGCAGAGCACAGGGGTTTAGCAGGGCAGAGCACAGGGATTTAGCAGGGCAGAGCACAGGGATTTAGCAGGGCAGAGCACAGGGGTTTAGCAGGGCAGAGCACAGGGGTTTAGCAGGGCAGAGCACAGGGATTTAGCAGGGCAGAGCACAGGGGTTTAGCAGGGCAGAGCACAGGGGTTTAGCAGGGCAGGGCACAGGGGTTTAGCAGGGCAGGGCACAGGGGTTTAGCAGGGCAGAGCACAGGGGTTTAGCAGGGCAGAGCACAGGGATTTAGCAGGGCAGAGCACAGGGGTTTAGCAGGGCAGAGCACAGGGGTTTAGCAGGGCAGAGCACAGGGATTTAGCAGGGCAGAGCACAGGGATTTAGCAGGGCAGAGCACAGGGGTTTAGCAGGGCAGGGAACAGGGGTTTAGCAGGGCAGGGAACAGGGGTTTAGCAGGGCAGAGCACAGGGGTTTAGCAGGGCAGAGCACAGGGGTTTAGCAGGGCAGAGCACAGGGATTTAGCAGGGCAGAGCACAGGGGTCAGCACAGAAAGCACGTTACATGAAGGTACAAAAAATTGGAAACCACTATAACTAGCCTATGCAGTAAGGTCCACATAGAAGGGCAATGCACATCACAAACAAACATTTCCCAGCACGCTTACCTACTAGTCTGCAAAAAAAAACATATTGACCCTGTCTAACAATTCATGCTAAAAACAAAGGGTTTTGTTTGTACATAAATATATACGTAAGTCGCAGTGCTTATGTCAAGGTTCTTCTGTGTACTGCATTCCTAACTCTATAATTTTCAGAGTCTCCAAGTTGTAGCACAGATAGCAGTGTATAGATTAGGAGCAGGTTTGCCTAGAGGGAGCCCACCCCACCGTAAAGGTACATGGTTGTACAGGACGCCCAGCAAGAGCACAATGGCAGCTAAAGGCATCCAGTGTATCCCTGATTCAAATATCAACCAAACTGTACAAAAAAGTGGCAGCCACTCGAACCTAAAACTAGCCTTTGCACTGGATTCCTTCAGCTGCTAATGTGCCCTTAATCTTCCACTGCTACTACTACTTGTTTGTTTGTGATGTGTGTTGCCCTTCCATGTGCACCTTACTGCAAAGCCTGCAAAGTAACCTGTGTATGTGGCATTGGGTGGAGGTAGGGTTGCCACCTTTTCTTCAAGCCAAACCTGAAAACTGTAGCGGCTGGGTCACCTTTGGGTGCCCCAAGGAGAGTAGTAATGCGGTGCGCATAGCGTACAGTGAGTGTGGCCTAATTGATCTTGCTGATATCATCCCCCCCCCCTAGTGATGCCGAACCTGCCCCCAGACAGCCTCCCGCAGCTCCCGGATGGCAACAGATTCGTGTGTGACTATCTTGGTTACTTGGGGAGCCACAGCCCGGTCTGAATAATGTGTCCGGGTTTCAGTTTTCTTTTTGTTTTGTTTTTTATTGATTAAGCTAGATGGACTTGTGTCCTTTTTCAACCTGACTAACTATGACTCGGACTGTCCAGTTGACAGGTGGCAATCCTAGGTGGAGGAGCACACCTCAATGTTTTTGGATGCTTGGAAGAGTTTGATTTGTCATCTTTCATTCACTTTGTTATAAAGTTTTATGGTCATCAGCAAGATTTATATAATCTTTAAACCACTAAGGACATTGTACAGTGATGATGTGATTCTTTGACACATTTTTTTCATTGTTGTTTGGTTCTGCTGGATACATTTAGCAGTTAACCCTTCACTTTTTTTGCGCAGCACTTGTCTTACATATAGTATACAATGAAACTTTGAACAGATTGACAATTTTCCTTTAAGCTCCGTTCGCATTAGTGCGGGAGCCCGACACTGCACCTTTGTTCTGCTGATCGTGGGCGCAATGCTATATAGGCTTCTGAAAAAAAAAAAATTAAAAAAATAAATGCACATTTTTTTTACCTGCAAAAAAATGTGCATGTATTTATTTTTTTAATGTGAACTTATCCTTGAAATTAAATACTTAGAATGGGAAAATAAAAACTGTTGAATTGTTTTAGACTATTTTGTGCAGATTATTCTGGCCCCTTGTAAACAACAGGACAGTCATTTCTCCCTAGTTCAGTGATGGTGAACCTTGGCACCCCAGATGTTTTGGAACTACATTTCCCATGATGCTCAACTACACTGCATAGTGCATGAGCATCATGGGAAATATAGTTCCAAAACATCTGGGGTGCCAAGGTTCACCATAACTGCCCTAGTCCATCGATACTTACTGTGCTCTCAATCAGCGATGACTGTTATTAGATGCCATTATTCCTAGCTCTTTCTGTAGGCTACAGAATGCCTCTGTCTATTTGGACATGATGAGGGGGGAAAGGTTCTGTAGTACTAACACATTTATGCCTCGTTTCCACTGAGCGGATCGGTTCGGGTCAGTTCGGTACGGTACGCTAATTTGAGTGTTTCCATTATGAAAGTGGCCCATACAACCGAACCAAACCGCACCATTCCTGGTCCTGCTTCAGATGTAGGGCCATAGGAAATGGTACGGTACGGTTAGGGCGGAGCTACTGGCGTAACACAATAGATTCCA
Source organism: Pelophylax lessonae (assembly GCF_965119305.1). NCBI lineage: Eukaryota > Metazoa > Chordata > Amphibia > Anura > Ranidae > Pelophylax > Pelophylax lessonae. The sequence continues at coordinate 372,983,155 of NC_138769.1, read as the reverse complement.
CTGATTGGCGGACAGGAAAACTTCAGTGCTCACGTCAAATGAAAGAGCAAAACAAACACCTCATTTGGTGTAAACCCCGCATGGCCCCTGGTGGCCCGACTTGCAGTGGAAACGCTCACCTGAATAGACCAGACCATTCTAACCCTTCCAAACTGTACCGACCCAAACCGTTCCTCTCAGTGGAAACGAGGCATTATTGTCCTAGGGTAAAACAGCTACTCCTCCATAGATAAAGTATAGTATGTTAGCATTGTGAACCTAGGACAGGAAGTGTGTGATTTTCAGTATTACCATATGAAATAAAGCTCCAATCACACCTAAGAACTGGTATGTTGCTGTATATCACATTTTTATTTTGAGTTTATATGTGGTTTGTAATTACTGGATTAGCGATAAACTAGAAGGTTACAACATAACATGACCCGTGGAGGCTGATAGAACTTCCTGCATTTAAAATGAAGGTTCTCCCCTGAATAAATAACCACTACTGCAGTCGTGATTGATGTGATCTTTGTTGCTATGTGACTGTGACTTTAAGCTAAGCATCCAGGTTTTGGAATTACCACAGTTCTTATACCATAGCAATATACACAAACCCACACCATGTTCCCCCCTCCACCAGTCCTGACCTCAACCCAATAGAACACCTTTGGGATGAATTAGAGCAGAGACTGCGAGCCAGGCCTTCTCGTCCAACATCAGTGCCTGACATCACAAATACACTTCTGGAAGAATGGTCAAACATTCCCATAGACACAATCCTAAACCTTGTGGACAGCCTTCCTAGAAGAGCTGAAGCTGTTATAGCTGCAAAGAGTGGGCCAACTTAATATTGAACCTTACGGACTAATACCTCGTACACACGTTCAGATAATCGTACGACGTATCGTTCGAGTTATGTTGCATGATACAAAATGTTGAATTCAACCATGTGTACTAACCATATGATTTCTGTCGTACGATTGTGTGAAAGCAACCTGAATGAGCATTTATGCCAGTTAGGATGTCTGAGCAAACTATGGTTTCTGCTATATGGACAGAAAAATACATACATATTGGATGGATGGATGATGATATTGCTAGTGTATTGTTGGATTATACTACTGACACAATTGTGGCTGTACCTTGGTATATTTCAATTAATTTGGTTTAAAAAATAAAAAAACAAAGTAAATGTGACTAAAACACCTGAACATGATGGTTTACACGCAGAATCTGAGATGCCTAACTTTCAAGCCATTGTATTTGTTTTTAGATGTTCTTTCATGACCAGCATGGTACCAACGGATTAAAGTAATTAGAGACCTAAATTTAAAATAGAACTAACATCTTCTTCTAGTAACTATACTGTAGACTAAGGCTCGGTTTCCACTAGTGTGACTTGCGTTGCGACTTGACACATGTCAAGTCGCACAGCAAGTCAAAACCCATTGTTTTCAATGGGGCACGTTTCCACTGCCGCGGCTTCAGTTGCCGCGACCTCAAAAGTAAATCGTGTACTACTTTTGAGCGCGACTTCCCTCTATATATGAGGGACAAGTCTAACTGAAGCCACGGTTTACTTTTGCTACGAAGTCGTGCTAGAAGTAGCACGACTTCGTAGCCGCACTAGTGGAAACCTAGCCTAAATGTGAATTGGTACCGGCTGGAACCCTTATCAATTCATTACAAAGCCACACTGCTTATAGTGAATATGTTTTTCGGCCCTGCATATACGACCTTTCCTTTAATCCAAGTAAATACCAAAAAATCCTGATTATGTAAATCACTGCCTTTCTTCCATGGAACAGTGCTGGAGATTCTTCTCGCACAGAGTGGTGAAAGAGTGGCAGGGGAATAAAGTAAAGATAAAATGCTACAGGGGCAACTTTAGGGACTCATTCACACCTTGAAACTCGAAGCTCTAAAACGCTGGAGGACAAAAAAAATTAATTATTCTCAATGGAGATGGTTCACATCTCCGCTAATCACCTGAAGCCAAATGCCCGAAGCTCAAAAAAGGTTCTGGAGCTTTTTTTGTAGCTCGAATCAGGCAGATTTAGTGTTTTCCACGCTTTTTTATTCCCATAGAAATGAATGGAAATGTGTAATTTGTGCATTTTTGTGCGCATTCAGGCGTTTTCCTGCTCAAATGAAAAAATAGTAATATATGAATAAATAAATGTCAAATAAATACACAAATCATTAAAAATCATCATTCAAAAATAAAACAAATTAATAATATGTAATAATAGATAAATAAATAATAATGAACCCCTAACCTTAAAAAAATGAATTAAATACATTATTAATAGTATTATTATTATAATTATTATTAATAATAATAATAATAATAATAATATTGCTAAAAATAATAATATTAATAATAATAATAATAATAGTAATAAATAAATAAACACCCAAACCCTAACAAAAGAAATATTTATATAATAATATTAATTTATTTATTTATTTAGCAATTTATTTTGTGTTAGAGTTATTCATTATTATTATTATTTTTTTTTTAAGGTTATGGGTTAAGGTTAGGGCTAAAATATTTATTACCTATTATTAATTTATTACATTTTTTTATATATTTTTTTGATTTGCATTTATTTGTGTATTTATTTTACATATATTAATTCGTTATTATTATTAATATTATTATTAGTAGTAGTAGTAATATCAACACCCTAACCCTAATAAAGTTGTAGTAGTATTAACACCCTAACAAAAAAAAAAAATAATAATAAATAACCCTGACCCCTATTCCTAACCCTAACCCCCAACTCCTAATCCTAACCCTAACCTAACCTTAACTCTAACCCCAACAAAAAAAATAAAAATAAATGAATAATAATTATAAAAAAAGAAATAAAAGCTAACAGAAAAGCTAAAAAGCTGAAATATCTAGCAGCAAATGATACAACAGACAATAGTTTTCTCTATTGGCTAATAAAAAAAGGGCAAAGCTCAAAAACGCTGCATAAAAATGCGCAAGTCGCTCATATAAAGCCGCATCAAATTTGCGCATAAAACATGCAAAAAAAAAACGCCTGAAAAATGCTCGCAGATGCTACGCTCAGGTGTGAATGCAGTCTAAAGCTGCTGCATAAACATTGCACAGGTACACTTCAGTTTCATGCAGGTACATAGCTCATTCTGTTCACTGACTGATTAAAGTGACTGTTAAGCTACGGAGTGTCATTTCTACAATCTCCTCTATTACAATAACTGATGTGCCCAGTGTATGTGGTTTTGGAAAAATGAGCCGTTCTATACTGTATTTCTGAGCACCACTCAGTACTCACGAGACTGGAGGCCTCTCTCCTCTCCCAGTCTGACAGCTACAGCTGGAGGGGCCGAGAATCCTCCACTGACATCACTTTGGAGGAGGCGAGGAGAGAGGCGGCCGGTCACATGAGTGCCAAGTGGCGATCAGAAATACAGCATAGAACGGCTTATTTTTATACTGGGCACATCAGTTAATGTAATAGAGGGGATTAGAAATGATAGCAGCAGTCGGAGCTGACAGGAAGGGAGGGGAGGGGGGAGAGGAGGAGAGAGCAGGAATGCAGATGATGGAGGCACGTAAACTGACCAGGTGTCAGGGCTCAACAGCCATGATCAACCGTGGTCAGTGTACAGAGGGTAGGGCAGCACCAGGCAGGATCAGCCAGGTTTTTTAGGTGATACAGGGGGCCAAATTACACAGCACAAGCACTGCTCTAAAGGATCAGGATCCATTTTTTTTATTAGGGTTACAAACACTTTACCCACTTGCTGACCAGCCGCCGTACATATACTGCGGCAGGTCGGCTCGTTCCCACGAAACAATGTACCTGTACGTCGCTTCGCAAGACCGCGAGTAGGGGCCACAGGGGAAGCTGATCTGCGGGTCCCGCTGCCTCAATTGCCGCTGGGCACCCGCGATTGCTCCCCGTGAAGACAGAATTGTTGTAAACACGGCAGACCGCTGTTCTGTCAGCAATGAACACAGGGCTCCTGTGTTCCTCCTATTTAGGAACAGAGGTCTCTGTGTTCATTCCATAAGCCCATTCCCCCACACAGTTAGAAAGCACCCCCTAGGGACACATTTAACCCTTTGATCGCCCCTGGTGTTAACTCCTTCCCTGCCATTGTCATTAGTACAGTAACAGTGCATATTTTTAGCACTGATTACTGTAGTAATTTCACTGTTCCCCCCAAAAGTGTCAAAAATGTCAGTTAGGTGTCAGATCTGTCCGCAGCAATCTCGCATTCTCATTGCAGAATACAAATTGGCCTAAAATGATGAAAAAAATTGATTTTATATTTATATATAGCAGAAAGAAATTTTTTTTCAGAATTCTTAGGTTTCTTTGTTTATAGAGCAAAAAATAAAAATCACACAGGTGATCAAATACCACCAAAAGAAAGCTCTATTTGTGGGGGAAAAAAGGACAATCTTGTTTGGGTACAGCGTCGCACGACCGCACAATTGTCAGTTAAAGCAACATAGTGCCGAATCGCAAAAAATGGCCTGGTCATTAAGGGGGAATACTTTCCGGTCCAGAAGTGGTTACAAAGAATTGAGCATTTCTTGTATGTCTTTTTACCACCACACATCCTCTTTTGCCTGCTATCAATCCTCCTTTCCCCCATGACTGCTGAAGGGCATAGGCATAGAAAACCAACTGATAATTCATTAACCTTACCTCCCATAAAATAAACCACATGTAGAACAATTAGGTTGTATAGGGCAAGGCCACAGCTTTACTTTAATTTCAAACACAGACAGTTCTCCAACGTAAATAAATTTAACCAGTGCCAGTCACAGTTTACCATTAACTTGCCAAAGTCAAGAGGGGCCTGCCCATTCCATAAGTGCTGGACAGACAAACTAATTCCAACTTCTAATCAGGAGCATAGTCCATTACGGCAACTTTAAAAGCTTGCAAGGTAAAATAAAATGCTTATAAAGCTGTGACAGACCACATACAGGGAGAATGGGCAACTCTTCCAGACGCTGTTCTTCAAAAGTCACAAATAAAAGCCCCATCACCCTATTTTTCTTGTATTCTTTATTTATACTTTTCCCTAAATTACTATTTTTTATATTTTTCTACATGATAAAGGTATCTCTTCCTCAATTTGCACATATTTGTAATGCTGACAAAGCAGTCTAGGCCACATTTAAGCTTACTATGAAATAAAATTAATTATACAACATTTCACAATCAGTTTTCTGGTCTGTTAGTCAAAGAAAGCTTCAGTCTGTCTGAAACATCAGCTGTTTATGATAAGTGTTGACGAGCTGCTTAGGCAAGGTGACATTGCATTTTTAGGTTTAATCCTCCTTGAAGTCTGTGCTAATTTAAAAATGTCACAATTCAAAATATTCATTAAGAAAATAAAGATGATATCTTTGTCACTAAGTGCCGGTTCACACTAGGGCGACCTGTGAGGCGACCTGGTCACCTCACAGGTCGCCGCAGGTCGACTCCTATAGGGAAGCTGTGGACCCGTTCTAATAGGAGCGACACAAGTCGCTCCGACCTAGAAAAAGGGTCCGGAGCTTCTTTGGGGCGACCCAGAGGCGACCGCCATAGACTTCAATGTTATGAAGTCCGTGGCGGCCGCTCCGAGGTCGCGGTGCGAAGTAGCGTCGCTGCATTGTGAACCGGCGCTGAGAGCCTTTGCAAATAATTGTAGCATAGGTTATTTATAAACAAATATGGACATAGCACTAGCAACTGACTGCAGTGCTTACTACCCAAGTGTACAGTTACCAGACGTTTCCAGAGATATTAAAGGAGTTGTAAGGGCAGAAGTTTTTTTTATCTTAATGCATTCTATGCATTAAGATAAAAAGCCTTCTGTTTGTAGCAGCCTCCCTAGTACCCCCTAATACTTAGCTGAGCCCCATCTCTGTCCAGCGATGTCCACGAGTCCCTCAGCCGTCCGGGACTCTCCCTCCAGATTGGTTGAGACACAGCCGCAGCGCCATTGGCTCCTTATAACTGTCAATCAAAGTTGGTTAGTCAATCAGGAGAAAGAGGGGATGGGGCCGAACCGCAGCTCCATGTCTAAATGGATACACGGCGCTGCAGCTCGGCTCAGGTACCCCCGTAGTAAGCTGCTTGCTGTTGGGGCACTCGTCAGGAGGGAGCCAAGAAGAGGAGGATCCAGGCTGCCCTGTGCAAAACCATCTGCACAGAGGAGATAAGTATAACATGTTTGCTATTAAAAAAAAAACAAGACTTTTCAATCACTTTAAAGGAAAGGCAAACCTTATTGTGTATAAAAAATTTCTCTTACGTCCTCTGACAGTCGCCGCCCACTCATTCAATCTGGATGTCTAGGGTATTGGCCTTCTCCACAGGAGTAAGCTAGGCAGAAGATTTTGTTAGAATAATCACAAAACCTTTGTATAGACACACCTACAGGGGGCTGTCCTTCTGGTCAATACCTCCAGCTAGCTTCATTCCCAATTCAGTTTTCTGCTGCCTAGCTTAGGAGTAGGCTGGCTTTCCTGGCTGAGATTTCGGTCTCAGCTTTTTTCTTCTTTTTCTGTTTTCTCTCTAAAAAAGTATTTTTTCTTTGAAAAGATAGCTTTTTATTTGTTCCTTCGCTTAGTTAGTCGGACTTCGGAAGACTACAGCATATGCAGAGCTGGGACTCGCACTGGTTATTCTAGAGCCTTACGGACTCCCAGCCTGCCATCAAGCGTTAGCAGGTTATTGGTTACGCCCAGGCCTCGCAAACGACAATGTCCCTGACTTCAGGGACGAGCCTGCGAAGTTGCTATCTTCGCCGGGATGTCTCAACTGCGGTACGCCCGTGTGTTGCTAGCGTCCCTTTCGGCTGACGGCACCCCCACTCAAAGCGTTGCCCACGTTTGCTGGACCGGTAAGTACCATGCTACCCTTCTGTCTCTGAACATGTTTGTCGGGGTGTGTATGTGGGCCCTCTGTTTTGGGGATGACAGTTCAGTATGGGTTTTGTGATGTCCCCCTCATGGCTGTAGGTGCGGTCCCTGTGTGTCCCTTCCCGGTCCCTGCTGTCAGGTTATCGATATATGAAAATTTTAAATGATGAAATATACTTGCGACACTTACACTGACCTCAGCCTGACACATCAACCTCTGTAAGGAAAAAAAAAAAAAAAAAAAACTGGCCACACACACACAATAGTATTGACCAAACCTTCAACAGTGCAAATTAAGACAGGTTTGTGTAATTAGTCAGAGACAATTGGCCATACAAAAACGTCCCCAATTCTCAAGGTTTTGTACAAAGAAAGGTGATAAAAACCTGAAAATCAAAGTTTGAAGAAGAAACTTATTCAACAGAAGAAACAAAGCAATAGACGGTCCCCATTGTTCTAGGGTGAAAACTAACTCTTCCTAAGACGCAATAGTATTGACTCAGCTGAATACATAAGCCTCTTCAACAAAATGGTGACTAGGATGTGTGCATCTGTGTATGTAGATGTGTTTATATATATGTATATATATATATATATGTATATGTATATATATGTATATATGCACATATGTGTATGTGTGTGCGTGTAGGTGTGTAGGTATATGCATGTATATGTGTATGGTACATATGTACATGTGCGTATGTGGATATGTGTGTGTACATGTATGGGTATGTGTGTACACGCACGTGTATTAATATATCTGTGTGTGTGTGTGCATGTGTGTGTGTATCCAGTTATCACCATATATTGAACTTTGTTGTTATATGTAGGGGATAGTGTTTCACAAGAATAATTCATCAATAGAGATGGCTCACCCACCAAATCACAAATAATGTTCAATGATGATATAAACTACACTAGCATGAGATATCCCTATAAATCTCTTGTACTTAAAGAATATTACACAAGGATTATGGAATTATTCCTACAGGAAATGAATACAGCTATTAATAATGACACTACCAGCAGAAAACATAATCTTGAATCAAAATATTGAAATGTTATAAAAAGCAGAAATCACCAAATCCCCAAAAATATAATTCATATATGGTTTATAGCAACTCCCACATTACATTATAGGACAATCCCATTTGCAATGATGCAACTAACTGTTAACCAATGGGCAGGTGACAATTGACCAGTCACTGCCCACTTCTGAAAACCACCACTGAAGAAACAGTCAATATTGGTTGGGGAGTGGTCATTTCAATCAATAGTTTCTGATCATATAAATAAGGACCCCTGGAAAAACAAGGGAGTCTGAAAAAAAAAAAAAAAAATCCTAAAAAACACGCCTAAGGAAGGACACAGGAAAAGACTGCTGCCATTTTGACCACTGCCCATTGGCTGATCTCCTGCTGAGAGACGAACTACTTTACTTTGAACATTTTCCTTGGAAGGAGTGGTGAGAGATAGACTTAATAATTTAACCCATTTACTCCCAAGATAATAGGAATTGTATGACATTGTCTGAAATTATACATATATGGTCATTTACATCGGGTAGAGCAACTCTATATGTTAATTTTTCTTTTCACTGAATCAATTGATTTTATGAATTTCAAGTGTTTGTCTAGAGTTAAGGCTGAATTTAAGTGTGTTGGGTATAATAGGGTGTGACTCTTTAAGATAAGTTCCTTTCTTTCCTACGGCCGCGGAAAGTGAGAAACTGCCTTAAGAGTGGTCAGGCATTTTGTTTTTAATATTTTAATTCACAGTTAATTTTACTTTTATCGGGTTATATTTAATTCTGTGTCTGGTTTAAAAAAAAAATTTAATTCTAATCACATTGTATCTGTGCAACGTATTTTGATATTGTGTGTGGAATATTAATCACCAGTAAATTTAGTTTTGTATGTAAATATATAATTATACTCGTATCTTAATAAATTATATTTATTGATTTAATTGGGAGATATTTATATATTGGTAAGAATTCACCGTAAGCGCCAAGGGCTCAGGAAAATTGTTGTGGTATATTATTGGAGGTCTGAACAAAATTGATTGGGTTTTTCTTAGTTATTAAATTATTTACCGAAATCGGCTGGAGGCACTGCGTCATAATTCTATTGATAGTTCAGACATCGCCTTTTAGTAATAAATTAAAAATAGTCAAATTTTATACCACGCTGCACAACATATTAATTGGAGGCACTGCTGAGATCGCTTAGAAGGAAATCTTACCATATAACAAAACATACTGGTGATTGTATCTCCATATACATTGTCAAAAATATCTATTGTCCTAGCATGGCAGGAAATCACAGTGAATCAAGTCCATCTAGGCACAGCAAGGAAGGTGAAACCATCCCAACGATGGCCACTACCCCCGCTAAAGATACTGATAAAAATCGAGAAACATTACATAAATTTGTTGATTATGGAATAGTTGAACACCTTCGTAGAAGATTAGACATAGGATGCAGTTTAGACAAGTATGTCAAGGATGAAAAAGAGCAAGCTCAGAGTTTAACTGATAATTTGTTTATTGAAGGCGGCCGGGTTTACCAACTTATAAGGGCCTATGCTAATGAGAAGGACACGAAGGTCCAAGATCGTCTCATTATGAAAACATGGCCTACTCTGTGGTTTTTGTGTAATGAATTTATCACACAAATGCCCGCCTTAAAGAAAGAATTATTGGAAACCCGCTCCCTCTTGATAAACAAAAACCAAGACATAGGATCCCTTTTAGAAAAACTCCAATGGGCTGAGACTAGAATTAACCAATCTAAGGGAATTGAGGAGGAATTACTTATCCAGGTTCAAAATAGTAAAACCCTATATGAGGAAACCCGTGTCCAATTTAGGAAGCTAAAAGAAAAATATCAAACACTTAAACAAGAAATAGAATCTTATAGACAAGAAAAAGAAACCCCTAAGAAACATAACTCTATTACTGAGGATGAAACAAACAACGCAGAAATTGAGATTCTAAGATCAGAGCAGAAAGTATTGGAGAAACGGATAGGGGATTTAACATCCATGATAAATCATGAATTAATGCATCTGGGTGATAATCGTGAACAGGAAATAAAAAGAGGGGGATCTCCATATCAGCGGGAGAGACAGGTAAGGTATAGCCAATCAGAGTCTGAATATGGGTCACCCCCTAGGCTTCAAAGGTACTCCCCAGAGTATACAGATGAGGAAATGGATAGGGCTTCATATAAACAGGAAAGGAGGCCCAGGGTCCTTTTTAAAAGATATGACACCCCCAAAATCATCCGATTTTTAAAAGAAACTGTTCCTGTCTTTTCTAAAAAAGGATCCCCCGCCATCACTGACCATCTAGGAACATACGAACGTACCTTAGAAATCTTAGGCATTGAGGACGATCGTACAAAAATCGATTTGCTACCTTGGGTATTTGAAAGTAAAAACAGACAATTCTTTGATTCATTAAAAGCCCTGTATGGTCAGTCATGGAAGGAGGTTAAACATAGGTGTCTAATGGAGTTTGGACCATATAAAACTACAACGTCTGCCAAGGCTGCGGCCTATAATCTAAAATGTGGTCAGAATCAGAGCCCTACAGAGTTTCTGGCCTTACTGAAAAATGCCTATTTTCTGGCTGAAAAGGATCCCAATCCTGATCAGTCTGAATTCAAGACCTTATTTTATGAAGCATTACCTGCTTATATAAAATTAGGTCTTGCACAAGACTTTAAGAAAGGACGCTCCCTGGATTGGTTAGTAAGGGAGAGTGACTACCTTTTCTCAATCCAACAGTCCAGTGAAAGTGGGGTAAAAAGAGAGGCCCAGCAGAACCCTAAAATAGTAGCGGCCACTACCATGCCCCCTCAACCTTCGGGTGCGCAGACAGAGAGAAAATCTTATGCAGAGGCAGTCCGAGATGGAAGGCCCATTAGACCTCCCGGAGTCACACCACGACCCCAGCCAGCGGTGGGGGACAGACAGAGGCCACGTGGGTACAGTAGTGAAAGTGAAAGGGGTCCACAACACAGAAAGGGCAAGAGGGAATATTCCCAGGGGTTCCAACCTGATTTCAATCGAGACTCCAATTTCAATAGGGATCCCGATTTTAATAGGTACCCCCACTTTGACAGAAACTCCAATTTTAATAGATACTCCAACTTTCACAGAGACCCCAATTTCCATGGGTATCCCAGATTCCAAAGAAACCCCAACTTCCGTAGATACAACAGATTTGGCAGAAACCCCAACTTTAACCAGGACCCAAACTTCATGAGAAACCCTAATGTTATTGAGAACCACAATGACCATAGGTCGCCTCCTGACCAGGAACGAGAGGGAGCACCCCGGATTGGTGCAGTTCCCCAAGGTCAAGGAGAAATACGGGGACCTCCGAGAGAGAGTTCCCAGCATCGGGGCCTGAGGAGTAGTTATGAGTCTGAGACATCTACCCAGTCCCATCCGGAACGTAATAGGGTCAGACAAAATAGGGCAACGTACCAAAATACCCTCAACCAACGTATAGGACAAATTGAGGAGCAGGTGTATCAAATGGTCGGACAAATGACACAATTCATGAACACCCAATCTAACAACCCATCTTTTTTAGGGGCAACTCCTGTGACCAACCAAGGGTCACAGAATGCATAGACCTCCCCCCGATAGGCCCAGAGGGGATAACACTGTATGCAGCAAAAGGGGGCACATGCTCTACCCCTGATGTGCCCACAATTGAGAAACATAGTCATAGGGCCAGGGAGGATCAAATGTTGGTTGTTAATTCCCCTCCTGCCTTGCAGTGTTCACTTAACCCCTCTAACCTAGCCGAGCCATTGGGGATAGTCATAAATGACCAGTCTGACGGAGCGCACCCCACTCATTGCGCTTCCGTCTTGAGGAAGTCCAACAGGCAAACCAGAAGGAATAATAAGCGCACAGAATCTGTGACGTGTGGTGAGATCAATGCTGATTGTAAATTATTGACAGGTTCCCAGATCTTCAACCATGCCAATTTCATGTGTAAGTTGAACGAATCTGATGGGAGATATTTCACTACGGTGAAAATACAGGATGCCAGTGATCACCCAATTTTAGGCCTAATTGACACTGGGTCCCAAGCCACAATCCTGTCAGAGGAACATTTTAATCGAGTAACAAACTCAATGCCCAAGAAACCAAAACTTAGGAGCTTTGATTGTTCCCTGGTAGGGGTAGGTGGAGAACCACTAGAAGTTAGGGGTACTGCCTGGCTTAAACTTAAATTAGGTAATAAGGAACTTAGGCACCCTGTTATTATTGCCACTCTCCCACACCATCACATGATCATTGGAATAGACCTTCTTAAAAGGCTCAACACTATTGTTGATTGTGTGAACAAGGTATTGTGGTCCCAAGTCAATACACCAATTAAATATGAGAGACTTCAGACTCCCCATTCCCGGCAACACTGCCACCTGGTGGAAGAAAGGCCTGGTTCCCTGGAAGTTCATTTCAGAAATAGTCAATTACCTGATGTAACAGTCATCCAACCTGACCACAAAAGCCTTGAAGTGGGAGGAGATGACCACGTGTTTAAAATCCCCTGTGATAAAATAAAAGAGATCTCCCTCCTAGATAATGTACTGACCATGTCTTTCCATCAGGAGAATAAAATTAGGAAAGGGGGAAACCACGCTCAGTTCCTAACAGGAGTGGAAAGGGTTAGCAGTGATCTATTTATCCCTATCCAGATAAATGGTCTTAGTAGGTCAAAATATGCCAAACTTGATTTAAAGCAAGAGCATAGCTTTGTGAGCCATGGGCTCTTAAAACATATGACTGAGATAGAAATGATCCATTTATCCACTCCTCAACGTCATTGGATTTCAGACGCCATTGATGATTCGGAGGATTATAATTCCATTGCTAGATGCCTGTTAAACATTACCATAGGTAATAAGACAACCACTCACGTGTTCATAGTCTTGGACAATCCCCAAAACCAAATATATATCGGCAACGACTTACTGCATCGGTTTGCCACTCAAGTCGACTTAATCAATGACTGTTTATGGAGTCGACTAAAGGGGGACCCTGAGGGATACCAGGATGTAAATTTAGCCCTGAAATTCCAACAGCAGATGCCTTATGCTGTTGAGGTTCAGGTAGCCCAAGAAATTATCGTGCCCAAAGGCAGAAATAATTTTGTACTCCCCGTAAAAATAAAAAGGGGACAAAGATTAAAAGGGTCAGATGCGCTAGTATGCATATCCCAGAGAATGCAGGGGGAAGGACTAAAAATTACCCACACGCCTCTGATCAACACGCATCAATCCCCTATATACATCTACATACACAACCTCTCAAATCAGGACCTTAGCCTACCCAAGGACACCATTATCGGTCTTGCGGTAGAAACGGGGTATTACACATTTGGAGTCACTAACCAAGTGATTGGACTCATACCTGAGGAATATTTATCTGAGGAGCAATTAGTTGAACAATCGTTCAATTCTTTACCCGAAGGTATGTTCACCATTGAGTCCATTTATCCCTTTGATTCTAAGGATGGTACCTGTAGAATTGAAGAGACATCCCTTGTCTTTGATCAACCGATTAAAGAACAAGAGTGCCCCAAAGGACATGAATGGGAGGAAAGTGCCCGATATACACCTAGTGATTTAACCACCAGACTTGAAGAGGCATATGAGATAGGGCAGCCTGAAAGCTTTCCTGGATTCAAAGAGATAGTTGAAGAGATAATAGCACTAGCAGATGCATGCTCCAATGATCTTGAGCGACAATTGCTCCGTGAACTCCTCTTTGAATTCCAGGAGATCTTTGCCAAGGATTCTTACGATTGTGGGAGTACCGAACTCCACTTCGCCAGAATCCAGACTGACCCAAAGGCCCCACCAGTGTTCGTCAAACAATATAGACTTCCTTTGGCCTCCTATGAGTCTCTAGCCGAGATTATTAGGAAGTTAAATGAACGGGGTATAATTAGGCCCATCCACAGCTCCTATAATCACCCCATCCTGGGTGTTTTGAAACCCAATGGACAGTGGCGCTTGTGTGCTGACCTCCGACAACTAAACAAGCGTGTTTACATGTCAGGATGGCCTGTACCATACATAGACCAGTGTCTTGCCCAACTCCAAGGGTCCCAGGTATTCACAGCCCTTGATTGTGCCCAAGGTTACTGGACCATTAAAGTCAGTGAAGAAGACCAGTATAAACTAGCTTTCAGTTTTGGGAACCAGCAGTTCTGTTGGGTTCGTATGCCTTTTGGGTTTATCAATTCTGGCCATGAATTCGCTGTGTTTATGCATAAGGCTATGCCAGATGCCCTAGAGCGAGGAACACTGGCGTATGTTGATGACATCCTAATCAAGAGTACTGACATGACCAAACACCTTACAGAACTGCGACATGTCCTAGGCCAGTTAAGATCAGCCGGGCGAAATTGTCTCTACAAAAAGCCCAGTGGTGTCGCACACGTGTAAATTTCTTAGGCCATGAAGTTACTTCGGAAGGTCTAAATCCCCAAAAGAAAAAGGTTGAGGCTGTGCTAAACTGTAAGGTCCCTACTAATCTGAAAGAGTTGAGATCGTTTCTAGGGATGGTAAACTATTCCCGTAAGTTCATTGACAACTACGCCGAAATAAGCAAACCGCTTCTTCATCTGCTAAAGAAAGACATTGGATGGTCATGGGGTAAGGAACAGGAAGACGCTGTAAAGGAAATGAAGGTTCGACTGACCCAGGCTCCTTGCCTTGCATATCCAGAAGGAGGTAAACCCTTTTATCTTGAGACAGGGTACACGCAGGTAAGTATGAGTTCTGTTCTTTACCAGAAACAAGAGAATGTCAGTAAGGTTATTGCTTACGCTAGCAAAACATTGTCCCCAGTAGAGATGAAGTTTACAGACTGCGAAAAGGCTTTATTATCCACGGTATGGGCATTACAGAATTTCCGCAGTTATATTCAAGGTGAAAGAATTATTGTTGAGACCGCACACCAACCTTTACAGTATTTACAAAGTGAACGTATCAGGGATGGAAATGTGTCTAATAGCCGCATCACTGCTTGGACTTTGTCCTTGCAAGGATGGCCTCTGGAAGTTCGTTATAAACAGAACAAGAAAAGTCCAGTAGCCCAGGGCCTTGCTGAGCTCCATGACTGTTCAGCCACCAATCCCAGTAAGGGAGACCCGGACGCTGACTTTTTGGAAGAACAACTGTTGTCTCCCTATAAAGTTTATGATGAAGAGTACTGTAAACGGTTGCCGTGTGTATATGTAGATGGTTGCGCCTATCATCATAAGGATGGAGAACAGCTCCAACTAGTGGCAGGTATCGGGATTGTATGGACCCAAGGTGTAGCCCCAACCTCTGTGGGATACAAGCTTGGATCCAAAAGCAGCCAAGTTGCTGAACTCGCTGCCATTCTAAAAGCTGTCGAGATGGCCATAGAATATAACCTAAAAGAATTTTCCATCATCACCGATTCCAATTATGTTAGGAACAGTTTTGTTGAATATCTTCCTAGGTGGAAAAGGAACCACATGCTAAAAAGCAACCAGAAACCCGTTAAACATGGTAGGTTATTTTGCCAAATAGACCAGCTGGTAAGGGAAAATGACATCACCTTGTATTTTAAGAAGACCAAGGGCCACTCTAAAGTTCTAGGTGCCGAGAAGGAAGGTAATGATCTGGCTGATTCCCTGGCCAAAGAAGGGGCCATAACAGGTGAATCACTAGATATTGATACATTTTTGGGGGCAGTACAGTTAGAAGCTGTAACTAGACAACAAGCCAGGGTGAGCAAAGATGCAAATGTGTTACAATGGAGTCATGATGCCCCCAGTGAAGATTTAATTACAGCTCAAAAAGAAGACCCAATAATTGGCTTATTTTATAGACACCTAGAAAATTCGGACCAAAATCCCATTAGCCAAGGGGATGGTACCGGTAAAGAGGATTTACGCATTTTAATGAAGTCCAAATCCCAGTTTGCATTGCATCAGGGATTGTTGATACGCACATCAAAAGGGGGTATCCAACAATGGGTAGTTCCACTTAAATTTAGAGGGTTAATGTTGCAACACGCCCATGACGCTCCCACTTCCGGGCATCGTGGGGAGAAGATCACCTATGAGATCCTTCGGGATTATGCCTACTGGCCTCATATGCTGCGTGATGTGAAGGCATACTGCCAAGGCTGTTTAATATGTCCCCAATTTCAACCGGCTTCACCAACCCATCGGGCCCCCCTTCAGAAAAGGGGGATCTGTATGCCTTGGTCAGACCTTCAAATGGACTTCATTGGACCTGTCACTAAATCTTCACGAGGGAATCGGTATATGTTAACCGTTACATGTTTATTTACCAAGTATGTTGAATGTATTCCAGCGCCAAACAATAGCTCTGATACATGCGCTGCCTTATTAATTAATCACATTTTTTCACGGTTTGGTCTACCCCAGAGGATAGAATCTGATAGGGGTTCACATTTCACTAGTGAAGTGATGACCAAACTGTGGAAAATATTGGGCGTGAAAAGGAAATTGCATATCGCATATCGGCCGTCCTCTAGTGGTGGAGTAGAACGGTACAATCAGACAATTGTCAACATCCTAAAGAAATTTGTTAAGGAGACAGGCAAAGACTGGGATGTCAAACTTCCCCTAGTCTTGATGGCCTTAAGGGCAACTCCGAGTACGGTCACAAAAATGTCCCCTTTCGAACTCATGACCGGAAGGCAGATGGTATTGCCCCAGCACTTATTGTACCGCACTACAGATCACAATTTGGTCAATGCCACCACAACACACCAATACATAGAGGATCTGCGAAAACATTTACAGTATGCTTTTGCCTTTGCCCAGCGAAACATTGAAAGAGCCGCAGTTGGCGCTAAGACCTACTATGAACTTAAAACCACCAAGAAGGAGTACGAGATTGGGGACAAAGTCTACCTATACAATTTTGCGAGAGACCAGGTCAAGGAACGGAAATTCCTTCCATCCTGGAAAGGTCCGTTTAACATAGCTGATAAGATTTCCCCCGTGGCATATAAATTACACATCCCTCGGAATGGTGAAATCAGTGAGAGATGGGTGCATATAAATCAATTGCGTGCTTGCCATCCGAAATCACAATTACAGCTGTTGGGAGACTGAACCACGCACTCCTCTTGGATTATGGAAAAATCATAAGGGCAGAAAAAGAATTAGGGTGAATCCACATTTTGCTTTACAGGGCTATTTTTATATATATATATATATATATGTATCTGATACTAAAACTGTTTATTTACCTACTATAGTGTATATAATGATGCCCCAGATGACAGCCAAACTGGTGATCGGAAGTGCTAGCGACCAGACCCTAGCAGGAAGCCCTGATGATGATCTGATGTATCAAACCAGAAACCTGTCTGCCAGCGATCACTCCAGGAAGGAGGACCAGATATCCCGAAGGAGAGACCTTCCCACGAGAATGTCCTAGAGTCCTGCTATGTGGAGCATCCTGGGTATCCTGCTGTGGATATGTCTACCAGGCCAGGCCGGCCTCATCGCCCGACCAGGACCTTCATCGGGAATACTTGTCCAAGGAACACCCGGATTCATCCTGACTGACAAACGAATCATCACCCAAAACGCTGGCATAAGTGTGGATCCAAGGACCCACACCGAAAAATGTTTTAAACCTCAGCATATCCCCTGAAATCAAGGAATAGTACGCCCTACACTCGAAAGCAATACAGACTCGTCAGTGGAGTGTACCATAATGATCCATAACCTGCCTACCAGTTGATTTCCCTGTATGATGCTGACATACATGCAAATCAAAAAGGGGGATATGTCAGGTTATCGATATATGAAAATTTTAAATGATGAAATATACTTGCGACACTTACACTGACCTCAGCCTGACACATCAACCTCTGTAAGGAAAAAAAAAAAAAAAAAAACTGGCCACACACACACAATAGTATTGACCAAACCTTCAACAGTGCAAATTAAGACAGGTTTGTGTAATTAGTCAGAGACAATTGGCCATACAAAAACGTCCCCAATTCTCAAGGTTTTGTACAAAGAAAGGTGATAAAAACCTGAAAATCAAAGTTTGAAGAAGAAACTTATTCAACAGAAGAAACAAAGCAATAGACGGTCCCCATTGTTCTAGGGTGAAAACTAACTCTTCCTAAGACGCAATAGTATTGACTCAGCTGAATACATAAGCCTCTTCAACAAAATGGTGACTAGGATGTGTGCATCTGTGTATGTAGATGTGTTTATATATATATATGTATATATATATATATGTATATATATATATATATATATATATATATGTATATATATGTATATATGCACATATGTGTATGTGTGTGCGTGTAGGTGTGTAGGTATATGCATGTATATGTGTATGGTACATATGTACATGTGCGTATGTGGATATGTGTGTGTACATGTATGGGTATGTGTGTACACGCACGTGTATTAATATATCTGTGTGTGTGTGTGCATGTGTGTGTGTATCCAGTTATCACCATATATTGAACTTTGTTGTTATATGTAGGGGATAGTGTTTCACAAGAATAATTCATCAATAGAGATGGCTCACCCACCAAATCCCAAATAATGTTCAATGATGATATAAACTACACTAGCATGAGATATCCCTATAAATCTCTTGTACTTAAAGAATATTACACAAGGATTATGGAATTATTCCTACAGGAAATGAATACAGCTATTAATAATGACACTACCAGCAGAAAACATAATCTTGAATCAAAATATTGAAATGTTATAAAAAGCAGAAATCACCAAATCCCCAAAAATATAATTCATATATGGTTTATAGCAACTCCCACATTACATTATAGGACAATCCCATTTGCAATGATGCAACTAACTGTTAACCAATGGGCAGGTGACAATTGACCAGTCACTGCCCACTTCTGAAAACCACCACTGAAGAAACAGTCAATATTGGTTGGGGAGTGGTCATTTCAATCAATAGTTTCTGATCATATAAATAAGGACCCCTGGAAAAACAAGGGAGTCTGAAAAAAAAAAAAAAAATCCTAAAAAACACGCCTAAGGAAGGACACAGGAAAAGACTGCTGCCATTTTGACCACTGCCCATTGGCTGATCTCCTGCTGAGAGACGAACTACTTTACTTTGAACATTTTCCTTGGAAGGAGTGGTGAGAGATAGACTTAATAATTTAACCCATTTACTCCCAAGATAATAGGAATTGTATGACATTGTCTGAAATTATACATATATGGTCATTTACATCGGGTAGAGCAACTCTATATGTTAATTTTTCTTTTCACTGAATCAATTGATTTTATGAATTTCAAGTGTTTGTCTAGAGTTAAGGCTGAATTTAAGTGTGTTGGGTATAATAGGGTGTGACTCTTTAAGATAAGTTCCTTTCTTTCCTACGGCCGCGGAAAGTGAGAAACTGCCTTAAGAGTGGTCAGGCATTTTGTTTTTAATATTTTAATTCACAGTTAATTTTACTTTTATCGGGTTATATTTAATTCTGTGTCTGGTTTAAAAAAAAAATTTAATTCTAATCACATTGTATCTGTGCAACGTATTTTGATATTGTGTGTGGAATATTAATCACCAGTAAATTTAGTTTTGTATGTAAATATATAATTATACTCGTATCTTAATAAATTATATTTATTGATTTAATTGGGAGATATTTATATATTGGTAAGAATTCACCGTAAGCGCCAAGGGCTCAGGAAAACTGTTGTGGTATATTATTGGAGGTCTGAACAAAATTGATTGGGTTTTTCTTAGTTATTAAATTATTTACCGAAATCGGCTGGAGGCACTGCGTCATAATTCTATTGATAGTTCAGACATCGCCTTTTAGTAATAAATTAAAAATAGTCAAATTTTATACCACGCTGCACAACACTGCAGGGGCGCTGTTGTGGTGTCACTGCAGTGTGGGGGGGTCTCCTACGTCCCTGGGGTACTTGTGGTACTTAGTGGGGGCCAGTGCATGGTGTTTTGGGGCCGCAATTAGCGCTAAACCGTGCGGCTGCCATTTTGGGTGTGGGCAGGCTGTTCGGCCTCATAGTGTGGGCAGCAGACATTTTCTGTCATCCTTTTGGCGCCGATCGGGCGCCATCTTTAGTGTGGGCACGATGTCCTTTGTGGGCAGCGGCCATTTTTCCAGATCTTTTCTCCCATAGACTTCTATTGGCAACCATTTTCTTGTGGCTCAGGGCTGGCTTTACCTCTAGGGGCAGGAGGTCACTTCCTCCTTCTTCCCTTCAGATCATCATCAGCGCGGGCAAGTATAACACACTGTGGGGGGCTTTTTACTGTATTCCCTGGCCTGCATTCCTGCTAGCATTCATTTTTACAGTTTCCTTGTAGCAAGGGATTAGGTCTGCAATTGCGGTGCATTTGCGGTGGGGACCGTGGGAATCGCCGATTTAAAGGGCCAGCGTCATTTAAATTGATATTGCTATTATGAAGTCCCAGGATAGCAAATTCCCCCCAGATCTGGAGGAGGGTTCAGGTTCTGCTGCACTTGCTAGCGTCAAAAGTGGACTTGTTGATGTCTGACCGGGCTTCTAAGAAAAGGCCTATGCCCTCTCAGTCTTCTGATTCAGAGCCAGATTTGGTTGCCACGGACACTGTCCCCCCTGAGGGGTCTCAGTCCTCTCAGTCGGATGTCGAGGAGGAGGATTCGTCCTCTGGGACAGCGCGGGACCGCGCTGCGGTGGACGCACTTATCAGCTCTGTTAAGGACACTTTGAATTTGGATGATGAGCCCCACCTGTCGGGTAAGCGGTCTTCCTTTGGGACCCGCAAAGCCCAAAAATCGGGTCAGGTTATCCCTTTGCGGATCCGGTGGATTCTCAATGGACTGTGGCTCCTAAGGTGGACCACACTGTGTCCAGGTTAAATAAAGCCACTTTAATGCCCGTGGAGGATTCCCTGGTGTTTAAAGACCCGGCGGATAGGCGGGTGGAGACACTTTCCCGCCACATCTATCTGGTGGCGGGGTCCTTGCTGAAGCCCATGTTAGCTTCAGTTATGGTCTCTCAGGCTGTGGTTGAGTGGGCAAAGACGCTTAGGCGCACTCTAATTGCTGACTCCGCCTCTTCTGCAGCGCTGGAGATGGTGGATCAAATGGGCCAGGCTGTACTGTACCTGTGTGACGCGGCCTTGGATGAGGCCCCTTTAGTCGCACGACTATCGGCAGTCGCGGTTGCGATCCGCCACATCACTTGGTTGAAAAGCTGGTCGGCCGACCAGTCCTCCAAGAAGACGGTGACTGACATCCATTTTGCGGGGAGTCGTCTTTTTGGGGACTCTCTGGATGAACTGATAAAAGGGCTCACTGGGGGCAAGAGCACGATTTTGCCCCAGGTGGCTAGGGGAAAATCGTCCCGCGCCAAGCGGGGTCCCTCCTTTAAACCTAACCAGGGGTCCTTTCGTGCCTTCAAGGCACAAGACAAAGGGAAGTCTTTCAAGGCCTCTAGTGGCCAGAAGAATCCTTGGGCGGGCAAGTCAAAAGCCGGACACGCTGGCACAGCAACTCAGTCTGCTTCGTCCTGAAGGGACGCCCTCACCCGTCTCAGGGGTGGGGGGACATCTGCGTTGTTTTCCCGAGCCCGGGCTGTACAAGATTTGGGACAGGTGGGTTCAAGAACTCATTCGTTCAGGGTACAAGATCAAGTTTCGGTCTCGCCCCGCAGACAGATTCTTCCCCTCAAATCTTCATTTAACCCCCCATCGTTTCCGGGATCTCCTCGCCCAAGGGGTGGTTGTCCCAGTTCCACAGCGGGACAGGTTTTGGGGTTTTTACACAAATCTGTTCACGGTGCCCAGAAAGGAGGGCAAGGTGCGTCTGATTCTGGACTTGAACTTTCTAAATCGCTTTGTGCAGGTTCAGAAGTTCCGAATGGAGTCCCTCCGGTCGGTGGTTGCATCCCTGAGTCCAGGGGATTTCTTGGCTTCCATCGACCTCAAGGATGCATATCTACACATCGCTATCTACGAGGGTCATCGGAGATACCTCCGCTTCGCAATCGCGGAGGAGCGCTATCAGTGTTGCCTTTTGGTCTCGCTTCGGCTCCAAGGGTTTTTACCAAGGTGTTGGCTCCTGTTCTAGCCTTGTTGAGGGTAAAGGGGATTGCCATCCTCGGTTACCAGGACGATCTCCTGTTAAGATCGAGTTCCAGGGCCACGCTGTTACGCGATCTGTCAATCACGGTTCATACGCTCCAGGAGTTCGGGTGGACCATCAATTTTCAGAAGTCGACTTTGTCCCCTTCTGTTTGTCTCCCTTACCTGGGGATGATTCTGGACACCGCCCAGGTGAAGGTCTTTCTTCCAGAGGACAAGCTCCGAATCCTGCAGGACGAGGTCAGGTCCCTCAGGGACAACGAGTTCTCTTCGCTTCGGACCTGCATGCGGTCCCTGGGCTTGATGGTGTTGGCTTTCGAGGCGATCCCATTTGCACAGTTTCACATGAGATCTCTTCAAGCGGAGATTCTGGTCCAGTGGGACAGACGTCCTCAGTCTTTGGAACAAAGGATTTCTTTGAGCCCCCAAGTGAGATCAGATTTCCTGTGGTGGCTCCAGTCTCCGGCTCTGACAGAAGGCAAGTCCTTTCGACCGTTGCTATGGACTGTGGTCACCACGGACGCCAGCCTGTCGGGCTGGGGTGGAGTTCTGGGCAAGTTATGTGCCCAGGGCTCTTGGTCGGAGGGGGAATCCTCCCTGCCGATAAATGTCTTGGAACTGCGGGCAATCAGGCTCTGCTCCGTTGGTCGGATCGAATTCAGGGCTGTCCAGTGCGTGTCCAAACGGACAACGCAACTGCGGTGGCTTACATCAACCACCAAGGGGGCACCAGGAGTGCCCGGGCAGCCAAGGAAGTGGCCGAGATTCTGTCCTGGGCCGAGACGCAGGTCCCGGCAATTTCGGCAGTTCACATTCCGAGTGTGGGGAACTGGCAGGCGGACTATCTGAGGCGTCAGATCCTGGACCAGGGGGAATGGTCCCTGCACCCGGAGGTGTTTCAGATGCTGTGTGCGCGGTGGGGATCCCCGGATGTGGATCTGTTCGCGTCTCGTCTCAACAACAGGGTGGAAAGGTTCGTGGCACGAACGTGCGATCCTCTGGCAGACGCCTTTGACGCGTTGGTGGTGCCTTGGCATCAGTATCGGCTGATTTATGCCTTTCCCCCGATTCAGTTGTTGTCCAGATTCCTCCACAGGTTGGTCTCGGAACCGAAGTTGGTGATTGTGGTGGCCCCAGACTGGCCGCATCGGTCTTGGTACATGGACATCATGCAAATGGTCGTCGAGCCTCTCTGGCGGCTCCCGCTAAGAGACGATCTTCTGTCTCAAGGGCCGATCTCCCATCCTGCTTTACAGTCGCTGGCTTTGACGGCGTGGCTGTTGAAAGCCAGGTCTTGAGAGACAGAGGTCTCTCGTCGGCGGTTATTCCTACCTTGCTGAAGGCCAGGAAGGCCTCCTCTGGTAAGATTTATTATTGTACCTGGAAGGCTTATTTTGCCTGGTGTGGGTCACAGGGGTTCCATCCCCGCTCCTTTTCGGGGGCAAGAGTGTTGGCTTTCCTGCAAACCGGTCTGGAGCAGCATCTTGCGCTGACCACTATTAAGGGCCAGTTGTCTGCGCTGGCCATTCTGTTTCAATGCTCCTTGGCATCACTTTCCTTGATCCGCACCTTTATTCAAGGGGTGCGTCATCTGGCTCCCCCTAGAAGGGCACCCTTGCCCCCTTGGGACCTAAATTTGGTTCTGTCCGTTTTGCAACGTCCTCCCTTTGAGAACATCCGGGAGCAGTGGCGGCCGGTGTATAGGGGGCGCAGGGGCGCATGGAGCTTAATGGGGATTTTTTTTTTAACATCACCTGATTAGAGCCAGAGGCTCTAATAGGGCGATGCAAAGGGTGGAGCTGGGGCGCAGAGCAGTGCATCCCGACTCCACCCATTGTGTGACAATAGCGAATGAAAATTCGCTATTGCCACACCGATCCTCCTCCTGGCCAATCAGGAAGCGTATCCGATATGCGCTTCCCGATTGGCCGCAAGGCAAACCCCTTGCCATTGGCCGAGGAGGAGGCGGGACCGGAAGTACTCGTGGAGACGCGCCGGGGGACAGAGTGAGGAAAAGCCGCCGCCGGGACTGAAGAGGAAGCCGCCGCCAGGTAAGTGCATTGGTCTTGGGGGGGGGGGAAGCCCACACTGCATTGAGGGAGGCACGCTGTGGCGCTCTGCATTGATTGGGGACAATGCTGTGGCGCTCTGCAATGATTGGGGACAATGCTGTGGCGCTCTGCAATGATTGGGGACAATGCTGTGGTGCTCTGCAATGATTGGGGACAATGCTGTGGCACTCTGCATTGATTGGGGGGCAAGCTGTGGCGCTCTGCATTGATTGGGGGGCACGCTGCGGCATTCTGCATTGATTGGGGGGCATGCTGTGGCACTCTGCATTGATTGGGGGCAATGCTGTGGCATTCTGCATTGATGGGGGCATGCTGTGGCAGTCTGCATTGATTGGGGGCACGCTGGTCACTCATTTTTCTGTTTGCGCCCCCCCCCCAAAAATTTTGAGCACCAGCCGCCACTGGTTATGTGTATTGTCAGTATTTCCATATCATGTTTATACTGTTTAAATATCAAAAAGACAACAATGGAGGGCGTCAGGGGAATGTGAGATTATAAAACCAAATAAGGTTTATTAAAAACACTCACATCAAGGTAACTTGTGAACAGCATACAGGGATAATGTGGATGGTCATAGAGACACACAGCTGTCACGAACAGATGGAAGACCGCTGGCCCACAGGCTCGGACCTGCCGAGTCAAGATGAATAACCGGTGGCGTCTGGAGCTCACGCACACCACTGTCAGAGCTGACACAAACTGTTTCATGGACAAGGGAGGGGGCGGGCCGCAACGCATTTCAGAGGCCCGGCCTCCTTCGTCAGGCTAACCCGCCCCATAGTGAAAGGAAATAATTTAAGCTAACAGATGGTAGACCAGGGACCAATCAGAGTGGACACTGGGCAGAGCAAGCCACCTGATAGGGGAATGTTACTATAGGCTAAACGTAACGAGCGGCAACCGAGATTGCAGCATGTATACAGTAGGTGCAACCACACAAAATAGTGGCATAATGGGCTTCCAGTTTAAAAAAAATATATAGTAAATAACAAAGATTGTCTTCCAAACTGATAGATCGATCGATAGAGTTTAAATATAGGAGTTCTGTCATTTTTCAGGTTCTTATTAAAAAATGTGTTCCCTCAGTAAATTTACCATGTTTTATCAGTAAAAAATGCCGCAGGAGGTTGGCAACCCTGCTCCGTGTTAATATGTAGTCTTCTCTATGTATGTCCATCAGTAACATTGTTAGAAGTGCTGAGGAGATCTGCTAACATAAAAAAGTTGTGATGTTTTTCATGACACTTTTTATTTGAATGTACTTCTCAGGACTGCCATAGAAAAGACGTGTAATTATCCCCAGTTCTGTGGTATGGCTTCAGAGACTCTGTCTTAAAGTTTCTGCAGATCTTGTAATGTAAGAGATTTATCAACTTTCACTTCCTCAAACTATTAGGTCAATGTAGTCTGATAAACTAATATAGCTTTGAATACTTTTGATGTCTCAGTAGTCACAGGCTCAGAAGTAGGTACCGATGGGCTCTCATCTTCTGAAGCTGCTGTGGTGCCATTTTTCTTCATGTGGCGCATTTTCTCTAGGCGAGTAGACATCTTGGGGATGTTTAGGAGCCCCCATTGATGGTTAATGCCATACTGCCCAAATTTTGAGATGAGAATGAAGGACACCTATTAGCAAAATTATGCAATCATAGGACACAACCCCTGCCATGCCACATTAAAGAAGATTTATACAAAAAATATGATTAGTTAAACCTTTTTTTTTTTACTCTATTATTCCTTTATACTGGCTTTAGAAAATAACAAATGCAGAAATTTAGAAATTGGATGAAAGGTTTAGCACTTTTTGAAAGATAAATAGTGCATTTTATATATAATTATATAGATCAAGCAAAAATGAGGAACAAATGAGGAGCAAAGAGGGACAGAGGGACTTTTGTTCCAAATCAGGGAAATCAGGGACAGTTGGGAGCTATGTTAATGCTAATCCCATAACAATGAGAAGAGTAACCATGCACATGGTGAAGGGTTAGTCTGGTTAGATCCTAGCAGGATAACTGCAGAATAAGTTTAATAGGGGAGCTCCAGTCTGGTGCTTCCTACTCCATGACCAGGCCTCGCCCCTCCAGTTCCATAGTTCAATGAGGCCCTATGTACTGTGAGTTTCCACTGCTTCTCCATTACTAATTTAGGAAGTCTATAGTCAGGCAGGCACAAATGACCAAATAATCCATGTCTATGTTGTAATACTTTTTCTACCTCTTCTGAACGTAACAACAAGTGACTTCTGTCCTGCCCACTGTATTCTAACCTTCATTGTTTCCAAAGGATCCTGGAACTTCAAAGTCTATGCCCAGCCTCTCTCTGTTGGGTCCAGGGCTTGCATGACAGATATGCCAGCAGGTATCTCAATACATTTAAATCCACTATAACCTAAGAAAGATGTATGTTGTTGTGGAGTGGAGCAGGGAAAACAACACTAGGTGTGCGCAGCCAATTGCATTAGGGTGGGCACCCCAAAGCTCAAACACACATGCATGTAGATATGTGTGTGTATATATATATATATATATATATATACATACATATATATATATATACACATACATACACACACACACACATTTAAATACATGTAAACAAACATTTTGAAATATATTTAAAACATTTTAATGTTTCAATTCATTTTATATCTTATGACAGAACTGGTCAGACGAAGTATGGGGGGTCGAGTGAGTGAGTGACTGACTGAAAGAGGAGAGGTGAGAGAGAGAGGGGTGGGGGGTGAGAGAGGGAGGGGAGAGAAAGAGCAGTGAGAAAGAGGAGGGGGGATGAAAGAGAGAGGGGAGGGGGACGAGAGAGGAGGGGGATGAAAAAAGAGAGAGGGGGTGAGAGAGAGGAGGAGGTGTGTGAGAGAAAGAGAGATGAGGGGGGTGAGAGAGAGGAGGAGGTGTGTGAGAGAGAGACGAGGGGGGTGAGAGAGAGAGGAGGAGGTGTGTGAGAGAGACAAGGGGGTTGAGAGAGAGAGGAGGAGGTGTGTGAGAGAGAGACGAGGGGGGTGAGAGAGAGGAGGAGGTGTGTGAGAGAGAGACGAGGGGGGTGAGAGAGGAGGAGGTGTGTGAGAGAGACAAGGGGGTTGAGAGAGAGAGGAGGAGGTGTGTGAGAGAGAGACGAGGGGGGTGAGAGAGAGGAGGAGGTGTGTGAGAGAGAGACGAGGGGGGTGAGAGAGGAGGAGGTGTGTGAGAGAGACAAGGGGGTTGAGAGAGAGAGGAGGAGGTGTGTGAGAGAGAGACGAGGGGGGTGAGAGAGAGAGAGGAGAAGGTGTGTGAGAGAAAGAGAGATGAGGGGGGTGAGAGAGAGGAGGAGGTGTGTGAGAGAAAGAGAGATGAGGGGGGTGAGAGAGAGGAGGAGGTGTGTGAGAGACGAGGGGGGTGAGAGAGAGAGAGAAGAGGGGGGTGAGAGAGAGGAGGAGGTGTGTGAGAGAGAGACGAGGGGGATGTGAGAGAGAGACGAGGGGGACGAGAGAGAGAGACGAGGGGGGTGAGAGAGAGAGGAGGAGGTGTGTGAGAGAGAGACGAGGGGGGTGAGAGAGAGAGAGAGGAGAAGGTGTGTTGAGAGAGAGACGAGGCGGGTGAAAGAGAGAGGAGGGAGAGAAAGAGGGAGAAGGAGGGTGTTCAATATGCCTGCTATTTACAATCATGGCCCCAGGCTGGTCTCCCCTAGGCTCAGTCAGCCAGGATCTTCACCTGCTGTGTGCTGTATACTTAAATCTGTTACCTTCAATACAAGCCCTTTCACAGCAGCATGTGCAAGTCAGGGGTTGGAGTGTGGGGTGGGGCAGACTCAGCAGGGATCGGATGGAAGGCAGACCAGATTGAGCCTCCTCGGTCTTGTTTGTACACACAGTACTGGGTACTGCCGATCAGATCGACACTGCACAATGCATCCGCTGTAGTCCACAGGCATCTCCCCCTTCCCGGCTGACAAAGGAGATGATGCAGTGGATCCAGTGCTGTAGATAAAATACAATGGATTACTCGAGGTGTTTAGTGCATGATAGGGCACAGTGGGTCCCCCTTCCCTCGGGGCCCGTGTGCCCCACACACCTCTGTACACTGAATTGCACTGATCCTGGGGGTGATTAGGGTATGCCCAGGAACACCTGGCACCCCCCCCCCCTGCGTACGCCTATGAATAGGATCCAAAATGCAACCACATGTATGGTCAGCTTTAGGGTGCCCCAGG
The DNA here is from genome assembly GCF_965119305.1 of Pelophylax lessonae. Taxonomy (NCBI): domain Eukaryota; kingdom Metazoa; phylum Chordata; class Amphibia; order Anura; family Ranidae; genus Pelophylax; species Pelophylax lessonae. Next base: position 372,954,829 of record NC_138769.1, on the reverse strand, counting down.
TCTGTAGCAATTTTAGCAACACCCCTGATGTCCACACCCCTGCCTGTCCACATCCTTACTGCCATGCATGAAGCTTTTTGAAGGCTGGGGCAGGCTGTGCCATGAACGTTCCCCTGAGTCTGGAATGTGTGGGCCAGGCTGCTTTGCCTCAGAGGGCTTGATAGACCAGTTCCTGTAAAGTAGTGGAGAAAAATAAGGTTTCTAGGTGGCAGGTTGGATCGCTCTTCAAAGGATATTTGGCAGGCAGTGAGGAGGAGCTACTGTTTTTTCAGCTACCTGTTTTAACTCATAAAAACCCACTTCATCGCGCAGCAACTGCAAGTTGAATGGGTCACTTTCGGCAGGCAGTACTGCTTGCTGAGCAGGACAGCAGCTTAAGGGGGGGCAGTTGGGGCTGGTAAAAACACCCCCAACGTCCAGCACAACCCGCTCTCTGAAAAGCGATGTACAACTAATTGATATGCAATGAGGGTGTAAACTAGCCTTTAAGGTGTCTAAAGTGGGGTACACACTAGTAGAAAATCTGCCGAAAATTCCGTCCGAGGTAAAATCGTACGATTTTCGGCTAGTGTGTACACAACTTTCAGCAGCCGATGGACGAACACCAAAATTCGTTTGTCCGTCCCCAGATGACCAATTTTCGTTTAATGTGTATGCAGTACGTCCGTGAAAAATCGGATACGAAAGACCACGCATGATCTGAAGTTGCTGACAACCCGGAAGTCTGGGAACAAATGTCCCAAAAGAAAAAAAAAAAATCAGACGAGAAATTTCGTGAACATTTATGCACTGTCAACTAAAAACGGTAATGAACGCTGAGCAAGAGAGAGAAAAATCGGAGGATATTTCGTCCGATTTCCGTCAAGTGTGTACGGGTCTTAAGGTGACTAGGTCAGCATGATGTCTAAATACAGACCTCCACATTGTGTGTCCTAAGAGTTCTCTAACTCTAGATGGTGACTTCCTTCCACACCGTTAATATGTTTACTGAAAAACTTCTAACGTCTGTGCCCAAGCAGATTCAGGCTAACAAAATCAACCAGGAACTATATGGATATGCCTAGTAACTAGTAAAATGTACTGTACATGATTGTTGAGAAAGCTTTTTCCTACTGGTTAGGGAACATTCCTAAGTCTTAGACTTAAATGTACTTGAACAAACAAAATTTGTTTTTTTCAAAGACAGAATAGTATAAGGAAATATACACTTTGGAAATACTGACAACGGTCATCAAAGAATTTCCCAAATAACAATGTTTAGTCTTTACCTCATATTTTCTGGTAAACAGTGCTGCTCCAGCAGGGCCAGATCTAGCCGGTCTGGTGTGGGGGTGCAGTAAAAAATGCCAGGGGGGCAGAGGCAAGGTCAGTAGAGCAGTGTATAGGAGTCAGTAGGGCAGTGTACATGGGTCAGTAGGCTGGAGGACAGGGGTCAGCAGGACGGAGGACAGGGGTCAGTAGGATGGAGGACAAGAGTCAGCAGGATGGAGGACAGGGGGTCAGAAGGGCAGTGTACAGGGGTCAGCAGGAAGGAGGGCAGGCTGTCAGCAGAAAAGAGGGCAGAGGTCAGCAGGACAGAGGACAGGGGGTTAGCAGGATGGAGGACAGGGGGTCAGCAGGCAGGAGGTGAGGAGTCAGTACGATGGAGGACAGGGGGTCAGCAGGACAGAGGACAGTGGTCAGCAGGACAGAGGACGGGGTTCAGCAGGACAGAGGACTAATGACAGGGGGTCAACAGGGCAGTGTACAGGGGTAAGCAGGGCAGGGTACAGGGGGTAAAATCCCTTCACTCCCCCTCTTAACCAAAATCCCCCCACCCCTCCTAGCACAAATCCCCCCAATCCCCTCTCCTAGCACATATCCCCCTATTCCTTCTCCTAGCACAGTCAGCAGGGCAGTTAACAGTGGTCAAGGGCAGGGCATTTCTCCTCCTAAAACAATCCCCCCCCTCCCTATTACCCTTCCAAGCACAAATAGCCCTCCATCCTCCCTCCTCCACAACCTCTCATCCCAACCCAAGTACAAATGATTCTTACCCCCTCCCCCTATTCTGGTCCCAGTACAATTTCCCCTACCTGTATGCCCCCCCCCCCCCCAAACTTACAGGCTACAGTGTTGGGAGGAGTTGAAGGCTGTGCTCTCCCCCTTCTGTCAGAACAGCAATCTTTCATGCAGCAGATGACACTGCATCGCTCTTAAATCAGGCTGTATACACATTGTTTGATTACCTGCTCCCTATATCCTATATATGTGGATTGGGGCGGGTAATCAAATCATGCACTGTCCGATCTAGCAATCCTGTGATCTAGCGATCCTGTGTCACCTGCTACATGAAGGAGCACTATTATGACAGAAGGGAGGAGGAGCATATAGCCCAGCCTGCACCCCCTCCCCACTCTCTCCTCTCTGTCGCTGGCTGTCACTAATCTTGGCTCCTTCAGAAAAAAATTAAGAGTCAGCAGCTACAAATACTGGGACACTTACCTGTCAACAAAACCAGCGGGGCCCTAACCTGAACCGATTTTTCAGTTGGCTCTCGGATGCTGCCGCTGCCATCGCAGCTAAGGGAAACCAGCAGTGAAGCCGTCGGTTCCCTACTGCGCTTTGTGAATGGCCTGGCAGTGGGCGGAGGGAGGGGGACTGAACTTCTGAATGAGTTTGCCTCTGCAAAGTCAGCCAGAAGTAGGAGTTTGTACCTGTCAAAACTAGGTATCCGCTTTCCCCTCCCCCCTCCCCCCTAAAGGTGCCAAATGTGGCAACAAAGGGGGGAGGAGGCAAACAAGCGGAGCTTCCACTTTTGGGTGGAGCTCCGCTTTAACTTGTGAGTCTTAATTAGCTTATGGGTTTACTGCAGGTCAGGCTGGATGACTCATACAGGCAGGTCTCTGGTACCTCAACCTGGTTCTGGAAGTTTGAAGACATTTCTAGAAGCTAGAGGGTGGAGGCCAGGAGGCATACATAGAGTTTGGCCAATCCCCAGGCAGTGGGCCTGGCAGGGTGGCTGAGCCAGCCCTTAAATATGGATGAGTCATGTTGGCACGGGAGTTGGGTGGAATATGGAGTGCTGAGGAGACTGTCAGTGGCACTAAAGAAGAGCCCCTGGTGGGGAGGGGGGCTCTGCCTCAGGCTGGAGCTCGGGCTGGATTGGGAGGATCCTGACAGCAGTGTAATTTGAAAGGAATCTTGCCTAAGGAGCAGTAGGGAGCAAGGAGGACAGTGTGAGTACATAAGCACACCCAGGAATACACAAGGGGAGAGAGTGCCCCATGTAGCAAGCCTTTCTGGAAGACAGCTTTGTGCTTAATCTTTCCTTTTCCTTGTCCTGGGAAATCTTCAGAGCAGCTGGGTGGGCTGGTGAAGAAGCATCTAGATGTGTTGGTAGTTCCTACAGTCAGTAGAGCTGGGATCAGTGTCTACAGGGTTGTTGGAGATACTCTGGAATGCAGCCTACAACATTTTGTGCTACTTTCTAAAGGACTGAGCATTCCTAATCCTTAAGGGGCTTTAGCATCTTGTTGATTATCAGAGACTGTCAATGTTCAGGAGGAGGGCAATTCTGGAACGTGTATATAGGGAGAAAGCTGTCCCTGGTTTTGCTGCAATCAAGCTGGACATCCTATAATTCCTATCCCCATCCAAGTTATTACCCCTAAGGCCCCATTCACACCTGAGCGTATCATTTTCAGGCGTTGTTTTAGGGCATTTTTGCAAGCGTTATTCTGGTGTTTTTTGCAGGTGTTTGGAGGCAGGAATTGACATCTGACTAAAAACGCTTGTAATCTGCAAAAAAAAAAAGAAGCTTGTGTACTTTTTTGAGCTTCAGGCAAAAAAACGCTTGTATGTGAACAGAGGCCATTGAAATAAATATGAATTTTTCATGTTGGACGTTTTGAAACTTCGGAGATGAGCATTTTACGAGCTGAAAAACGCTCCGGTGTGAACAGGGCCTAATCGTAACAGCACATGCCGATCACCGGGTCAACGCCAGAGATTGACTGCTGACACCCGGCAATCAGCTCTGATCTTCCCAGAACACAGCTCTTACCCAAACAGAACTGTGTTTAGCGACAGGGGATCTCTTTTTCATTCCCATTTAAAAAGCGCAAAATGTATTTTTTTTTTACTTTTTTTTCATTTGTACAGTAAATAACTTTGCTTTGCTTTGTACCAGAATCATATTTTTAGTGTCATTTTAAACAGGACAAATAACAAAATAAAATGTGCACTTTTTATGTGCAGTTACACTATTTATTTTTAAACTAACACTGCTCAAAAAAAAAGATGAAAGTGTGTTATGTTTAATTTTGTTGCATTTTATTGTTTAGAGATTGCGAGGGAAAAAATAATTGTTGCAAGACAAAAAAGCACTGTTTGTCCTTAAAGCTGATCTCCAGGATTTTCTACTCACAACAAATGCATACTGTGAATGAGTTATAGCCACACTGTCGGTATGTGTGTAACTCACCTCCTTTAGCATCAATGTTATCTGATTTCTTGCTTTCATCCTTTGCCAGTCCTGAAACCATATCTCCCATGATCCTTTGCTTCTCTGCAGTTAGGGCAGGCTGTGAGAGTAATTTGTACCAGTTCTGGGAGCTGATGTTAGTGTGTCTTAAGCCCCGTACACACGAGTCGAAATTCGGCCGGGAATTTTCGTCCGACGACCGATCTGCCGATTTTTGGCTTGTTAGTATGATGCTTCCGACAACCGACTCCGACTTTTCAGCCGAAAAAATTCTGGTGTGCAGGCCATAAAATGTTTGTCCTCCGTCAAAACACGTCCGATTTTCGTGCAGTCAGTACAGATTTCGACAGGGAAAAATCCTATGAGCAAGACTGGGCATGCTCAGAGAAGAAAGAACACAAAGAAAGAAAACCAACACACAACATCACTTCTGAAGTATAATTCTGTCGGTCGACAAAATTCGTGTGCAGTCTAGAGCACATTCCAACCAACAAAAGACCACTCTGGACAAAAGATGGACGACCGGTCGGCGGAAATTCGTTGCGTGTGTACTAGGCTTTAGGCTTACTATGGGCATTTCTGAGCAGTCATGTGGGTAGTGAAAGGGGAATTCTGTTATCACTGCTCACACTCCATTCCTCCCTGCAGTGAAAAGTGTGACATTCAGCAGGTAAGGAACAAGCAAGAGCTGTAAACTTCCAAATATGTCACCACAGGGCACACAAATAAAAGACGGCTCACGTGATCATGGTTTTTTCTGCTATGCTTTTGGTACATTTATTTATTTTAACAGCAAAAGGTCCTATGTTTTTTTAATTGTTGAAGGCATGATTTGTATTGTGTGCCTCTAAACCAGCCTTTTTCAACCAGGGTGCATAGGCACCCTGGGGTGCCTTCAGATTTTGTTGGGGTGGCTTAGCTAAATGGCTAAATATTGGCCAAAAATTATATACAAACCAGCAAGTGGACAAAGCCTGCCTTTTAGCTACACAAAGCCACCCATTTTCATTGTGCACCATTACCACTTTCTAGCCCCGGCATCATCAGTTGATAAGGAGGACGTTGGGCGCTTGCACAGCATCCTTGTTTGCCTCTCCCCTGAACCTCTCCATCAGCACTGAGGTCACATTAGCTTAGTGAGGGAGAGAAACTGAGGAAAAAGAGAAAAATTGGAATGCCAGTCAGTACCAGTGTGGAAAGGTTTTTGCTTTGGAAGAATAAATAATTTCTATGGTTGGGGGTCCCACGTGTGTGGATGTTACTGTGTTATGTTGTAAAACTACTTGTTTAGTTTTTTACATTTTAGAGTGGGGTGCCCCAAGCATGTGGAAAATTTGAAAGGGTGCCTTGACTGAAAAAAGGTTGAGAAATACTTGTCTATGCAGTGCTATTCAGTGCCCCCTTTATGGCCAGTTTCCCCGCTAATTTGCTTACCATACTGTATATAATGCTGGATGGGGGTCTGCTATGGATAAGAAAGGGGAACCCCACACAGTTGTTAATTTTTGACAGAGTTCCCTTTTATAATCATAGCAGACCCTAATCCTGCATGAGGGTCTGGTATGAATATTAACCACTTCAATACCGGGCACTTTTACCCCACTTCCTGCCCATGCCAATTTTCAGCTTTCATCGCTGTCACAATTTGAATGACAATTGCACGGTCAAACAATACTGTACCCAAACTAAATTTTTATAATTTTGTTCACACAAAATTAGCTTTCTTTTAGTGGTATTTAATCAGTATTGGGTTTTTGATTTCTTGCTACACAAAAAAAAATATTTTTCTCAATCAGGCGTAGCTAATCACCTACTCAGTGGCACACAAAGCCAAATGAATTTCAACTGTGATCAGCTGTGATCATTTTGATTAGCTCAGCATGAAAAGAGCTTTCCTGGAGCATTTCAGTCCCTGGTAGTGCAAGTGAAGAAAACAATTGCCTATAGGTGGCAAGGCACCATCAAAATATCTGCGGGATAAAGTTGTGGATAGTCACAAGTCAGGAGATGGATACAAAAAGAATTTCAAAAGCTTTATCAATGCCTAGAAGTACAGTGAAGTCTTTTATTAAGAAGTGGAAGGTAGTTGGTACAACACAGACCCTCGCTGGATCAGGACATGGCTCCTAACTGGATGAAAGAAACTGGTCAGAGAGGCTACCAAGAGTTCTACAGCCTGCAGGAATTTATGATAAAGAGTGGTCCATGTGTGCAGGTGACAACAATATCACAAATTCTCCACGAATGTGGCTTGTATGGGAAGGTTGCAAGGAAAGAAGTCACTTCTCAAGAACATGCAATCATGACTGAGCTTTGCCAAAACGCACCTTGAAGATTCTAAGACCACATGGAAAAAGGTGTTCTGGTCAGATTAAACGAAAATGTAATTATTTGACCTCAACACCAAATCAGATGTCTGGCAGAAATGCAATACAGCTCACTATCCAAATAACACCATTCCTACAGTAAACCATGGTGGTGATAAAATCAGGATAGAAGGAAAAATATATGGGGCAAAATACCGTCAAATTCTTCAGGAAAATCTTCTGCCATCTGCCAGAAAGTTGTCAATGGTAAGAAGGTTTACCTTCCAACATGGCAATGACCCAAAGGACAAAGCAAAAATGACCACACAGTGGTTAAAGGAGAAAAGGGTGAATGTCCCAGACTTAAACCCCATTGAAAATCTGTGGAATGACTTGACTGCAGTCCACAAATGGTCACCATCAAATTTAACTAAACTTGAGCAGTTCTGCAAAGAGGAGCGGGCAAATTGTGCAAAGTCTAGATGTGCAAAGTTAGTAGAGACATATTCCAACAGACTAATGGCTGTAATTAAATCAAAAGGTGGTTCAACAAAATACTGACACAACTCAGTATTCATATTTTTTTTTTTTTTTCTGACATGTTGGTGTTATATCTTTCACTTGGATGTTGTAAGTTGCTCTGAGTAAATACAATTTGTTAAAACAAAAACCATGTCTGTCTTCATTTCAGGCCGCAACTCATCAAATTGTGATTATTTTAAAGGGGGGTGATTATTTTCTATACCCACTGTATATCTGAAAATTGATCAGTCCTGATGTACTGACATCTCATTTCTTGAGGCCCAAAAATACCAGGACATTGCAAATACCCCCCAAATTACCCTTTTTTAGAACGTAGACAGTCCAAGGTATTTAGTAAGAGTCATGTCAAGTTTTTTGAAGCTGTACATTTTTGTCATAATTGTTTGGAAAATTAAGAAATTAAAAAAAAAACATATTCACAATATTCACAACCACCAGTGCAGCAGTGAGGGGCACTGACTGGTGACAGCACGAGAAAAAAAAAATGAATTTCATTGCTATAAGCAAGCATTTTGCTGAATGAAACTGATTAGATCAGTTTGTTTTTTGTGATTAGCTGTGATTGGCCAAAGCTAATTACATGGTGCAGATGGGTTGTGATTGGCCTTGTCTGTATCATGTGATCACATTGACCAATCACAGTTAGCAACACAATTGTACACAATGGATGGCATGAAAGGAAGCCATCCATTGTTTACAACTGTCTGTCAGGGTGCCAGGAAACCAGACCACATGGGAATGCAGGTAAAATAAAGCGGTTTATTAAAGCAAACAACAACAAAAGCAATGCAAGAATGGGAAGCGAGATGAGAAACAAGCCGGGTCAAGTCCAGAAGCGGGTAGTCATCCAAGCTAGGGTCGAGTCCAAAAGCGGGTGGTCTGCCGATGCCGGGTCGTCTGCTGATGCGGGGGTCGTCTGTCGATGCGGGGGTCGTCTGCAGACACAAGTCACATGACTTCTCAAGTCACGTCTCAAGTCACATGACTTGACTTAAGTCAGACTTAAGTCACCAGTTTGAGGACTTGAGACTTGCTTGACTAAAATTATTAAAAGACTCGACTTGACTTTGACTTGGTATTCATGACTTGAGGCTTGACTTTGACTTGAGACATATGACTCGAAATGACTTTACTTTTTTAAGTTATTAAATATTTGTATTTTCTCAAGATGTGTTAAAGCAAAATGAATGTGCCTGGTATGTTTCTGACACCACAGTCAATTAAAACACCTCAGTGTGTTCTGATTTTTAGGACACTGGCTGTTTAACAATGGAAATACTTAACATGTTTTTAGTGACTGTGGTGTTGAAACATGACCGGACAAAGGATTTTGAGCTGTTTGGGCATTCAAAGTGTTTCTTTAATATGCCAAGAAAAAAAGCACTAAGCAGTTTTGTTAATGTTGAAAATAAAAAAAAACCTTTCCTGAACACTGACTTTTAACTGATTTAAAGGTGAAAATTGGGGTAGATCAGTATTTTGACTTCATTTGTGACTTTACCAAAATAAATGACTTGACTTGACTTGCTTGACTTCTAGCAGGGACTCGACTTGACTTGCTTGCTTTTCGCCACAGTAACTTGGGACTTGCTTGAGACTTGAAGGTTAAGACTTGAGACTTGCTTGTGGCTTGCACATGTGTGACTTACTCCCATGTCTGGTCGTCTGCCGTCGCGGGGTCGAGAGCGAGGAGAGTCGTGAGCCAAGCCAGGTCATGCACCGAGGAACACGGTGAACAGAAGACTGCTAGCAGTGATGCACCTTGGAGCACAAATGCAAGGGCAAGGACTGCAACCCATCAGGTGATTGATATAGTCAGGTGTGCAGCATCATCATTGTGTGACACCCAGGCATCAGGCAGGTGATGATGCAATCAGAGTTTATAAGAGGCAGCAGTCTGCACATGTCCAAGATGGCTGCCAACAGGAGTGCAAGGTAAAACCTTGACGCTGTCATGTGATCTGCTGTGATTGGTCACATGGTACCGGGAGCAAGCCAGTACACTGATCAGTCATCGGCTGTGTCCTATGGACACAGCCGGTGACAGATCCCACTGCAGCCACAGTAACCGTTTATTTTCATATTAGACCCTAATGCTGGATGAGGGTTTGGTATGGATAGGGGGAACAAACCTTTTTTTTATTCTAGCTTCAGAGTTCCCTATAATATTCATATAAGACCCTAATGCTGGATGAGGATTTTCAATGTTGTTTAGCAACGGAGTTCTACTTTATGTTCACATCATACCCTAATGGTGTGTAAATGAAACGAGAAACTGACATGATTTTTTTTCATTTTTCACAAGGAGCTACCTTTTAAAATCATATCAGACTCTAATGCTGGATGAATAATATTGATATTTAACGGGAACGCCACACTTTTATTTATTTTTGCAGTGTGATAGTCTGCCATTTAGGGTTTTAAACACCAGGCCAATCAAGTTCCTCCACCCCAAACTCGCACATCCATGTCTTTATGGATCTTGCAGTGTGCACTGGTCCAAATCATTTGGTAGAGGGGGATTATGGTGTGGGGTTGTTTTTTAGGGGTTGGGATTGGCCCCTAAGTTCCAGTCAAGGGAACTCTTAAGGGGTTAGCATACCAAAACATTTTGGACAATTTAATGCTCCCAACTTTGTGGGAACAGTTTAGGCATGGCCCCTTCCTGTTTCAACATGACTGCGCACTAGTGCACAAAGCAAGGTCCATAAAGACATGGGTGAGCAAGTTGGGGGTGAAGGAACTTGACTGACCTAAACCCCATAGAACAACTTTGGGATGAATTCGAGTGGAGACTGCAAGCCAGGCCTTCTCATCCACATCAGTGCCTGACCTCACAAATGTGCTTCTGGAAGAATGGTCAAACATTCCCATAGACACACTCATAAAGCTTGTGGACAGCCTTCCCAGAAGAGTAGAAGCTGTTATAGCTGCAAAGGGTGGGCCAACTTTATATTGAACACTACAGACTAAGACTGGGATGCCATTAAAGTTCTTGTGCTTGTAAAGGCAGGCGTCCCAATACTTTTGGTAATATAGTGTATGGTAATGCAGATCCCATAACAATGAGGAGAATAACCATGCACTTTGTGAAGGGTTAGTCTGGTTAGATCCCAGCAGGATAACTGCAGAATAGGTTCTTTAGGGGAGCTCCAGTCTTGTTCTTTGTACTCCATACCCAGGCCTCGCCCCTCCAGATCCATTGATCCATGAAGTGTAAAGGCAGGAGTTCCAATACTTTAATTTATTGAGCCTTTAATCCCCAGCAATAATTCTTCTGGTTCTTGAATTTCATACGAGTGAGAAAGACATGGATCCCCAGTCTCTTCCTGCAAGTTTTGTCAATCCAGTATTGTGCATAAATACTGAAAATCTAATTCTAAACTTTGAGTAATATCTCCCCTAACCATTACATTCTGTCTAATCAATCTGTGGATGAAGGTGAAACACATTCTGCATCCATAGGTGGGTGGCCACAAGTAATATCATGAAAATGTTTAGCTTTATGGGAGTTTTTCCACCCATATTCTATTAATACGGGTGGGAAGTAAATAAGCAAAATCTGTGAGTGTAACATTAAAAAAAATAAAAATATTGTGACCAATATCTTAACCGGCCCTTCAATAGTTTCCTTTATTTTTCTCATAATTCACTGGCAGAAAATGAAACCTGCATTTTCTCAAAATTCTCGGTAGATTGAGGGTACCAAATATACATTATTTATCTCTGTTGTATTTTCTCAGGTTTAGAGGACTATGATCAACCATCTATTTACTATTTCTATGATACCTTGAGGAATGACGACAGATTCTAATTGGCACTCTGTCTAAGCCCAAAGAAGACAAATGTAATCTTGAGCTTTAAAAAAATCCTACAATTAGCATTAAATCAATTTTCCGGTAGTTTAAAGTAATCTAAAGCATAATCCATAGATAGATAGAAATTTCAAACCATCTATGGCTGTTCTTGTTTGTGGGAACAGGAATGTTGGAAAATTTTTGTTCGATCAGCACCTCAGTCAATTGGCTGATCAGTGTATTCTGACAGCGGAGGAGCGCGCCTGGTCATATGGCGCATGCTCCGAAACGCGTCGAATTATTGTGACGTCACTGGCGCACCTGCGGTCCAGGGTGCGATTCAAGCCTCGTTCTTGCCTCCTCTCCCCGGAAGCCGGCACATCCAGGGAGAAAGTGACCAGCGCAAGAAGAGGAGAAGCTCATCCATCAGTCCAGAAGCACCAGACCCACTGCCCAGGACTCACAAGAGGTCTCAGCTTTTTATCCTATTTACAGGCCGTTTTTCATAAAACCAACTGTGAGTGAATATATGCTTATATGCCACAATAAAATGTTTAAAAGGTCTACACTTACAGGCGCCTCTGTTCTTTCTTTTCTTGGTATGTATTGGGAATACCACTTCAGTCTTCCCCCTTGCTGATGGCTGCCTCAGATACAAGTGGACCTCCTCATCTTACGGTGCCCCCCACACGGCAGGACGCTGTAAGTTTTTTCTATAGACTTCACACAGCCCATGGACTAGCGCCAATCTCAGTTGTTATGGTCATTGACAGAGGAGGAGTTCCTGCTGTCAGAATACAATAGCGCAGTGGGGAGGATTCCTCCATTCACCTCGAATGTGTGGATGGAGAAATCTATTTGTTTTTTTTCTTGCTGGCTGATTGAAAAAAAAAAAAGATCCATGTTGCTTTTGGTGCAATTCATTGTTAATGGCACCCCAAACAAATACAGCAGACATGTGTGTTTTTGAATGTGTCAAACATCGCGAGAAGCTCAATTCCAAAGAAGGGGCAGGACCTTCTCTGGCATACGTAGGGCAGCCCATTCGAAAACAACGCATGAAAAAAAAAGCAAGTTTATGCAGTGCTGAGATGTGAATGCAGCCTAATACAGTATTATACAATAGAAGATGTTTTATTCCACAGCAAATTCAGTATTATGTCAGGAAATTCCCTTGACAAAAGCAGAAGTGCTTACTCATTACTGGCCAGGAACCTCTTTGTCAAATCTCCACATTTTTTGGAATAGTAAGTGTTAAGTATGTGGGTTCATGCCCTGCAGTGGTGGGATTCAGCTGGTTCGTACCGGTTCTAGAGAACCTGTTACTAAAAATTGACAAGTTCGCAGAACCGCTGACTCAGATTTGTAGTCAGACTTACTGTTCAGTGACCCGTTGCACCATCTGGAATGGATCATCCGCATCCGATCAGACTCCGCTGGCTCTGGCCGCTCTCTCTCTCTGCTGGGAGAGGCGGGCGGGAGCCCACACACAGCACTGGTTGCTAGAGCCGCTTGGCGTCTAGCAACCAGTGACGTCACATCTTCCTCCTCCACAGAAGCAGGAGAGATGCCGGAGGCTGCTGGTTCGGTCTTTTTTAATCCAGCCCTCCTGCTGCATAGCACAGTAAACTAGCTGACAGGGCTGTGACTCCTGGGATGCTATGGGGGAAGGACCTAAGATGATTTTAGCTACCCATTGGCTGAGGAGGCAGCAGGAGGCGGGCTGCTCCACCTCCCACTGCCTCCCTAGCCAATGGGTACACAGGGTGCGCTGTCAATCACTACAGAGCCTCGGGCTTCCTGTGTTAGTGGAATGGAATTCCTCTGCAAAGAAGCTGCTGCAGAGATGGAGGTGAGACATATTATAAGTTTCCCTGAAGCTGTTGAGGAGTTCATAGCCTGTGCCCTCCCTCCTCCCCAAGTTAATAAGTCACTGTAATGCCAACCTTATTGCTGTCCTTTTAGCAGGTGGTGAAAGTAATTTTTCACATGTGTAGCATAGGTGTCAGCTTTTGTCACCATTTACAAAAAGGACAGCAATATGGGTAGCATTAGTGACTGTCATAAGTCCAGGTTCACTAAATTACCCAATGCTCTGAAAAGCAATCCATGTGGATTGCTTTTCAGGTCCCTTTGATGTGAGCGGTTCGATTGGGTCTTCCTGTCTGTTTTCAGGCAGATCTGATCGGACCCTCCATTCTCCTCTATAGAGCGGCAAATGTAAACAGATTTGTGTTCGTTTACACCCGCCTACCTCCAATCCGATCCGATCTGGCAGAAAATGGGCATCCGTTCCCCTCCATCTGGCCAGATCGGAGGGAAGTTGGGTGTAAACGGACAGCATGAGTGGACACGGAACTGTCAGTCATGTGCTTCGCTCAGCTCAGCAGGGAATCCGCGGACAGATCCCCTGCTGAGAAAAACTGGATCGGGCCTGTGTGAAGATTGCAGCTAAAGTGTAAATAAGGCCTGTGTTCCATCAGATTGTGCAATGTAGGTAATGCTTGAACCAAAAACACTTACTGCGCATGCACAATGCGTTCCACGGCCCTATGCGTTCCAAACACTTAATTATCTAACGGGTAGTGGTAATCTGAAAGAACACACACAGAACATCTTACCACACCCAGCTATGTCTTGAATTTCTGAGTATTTTTAGCAATAAAGTGAGGGTATATAAATAAATATAGTATATTCATATGGGCTCTTTCACACGGAGCGGACCGCATTGCGATCCGCTCCGGCACTTTTTTTTTTCACGGAGCGGATGACACTTGTGTCATCCACTCCGTATGTCCACATATCATCCCATCCGTTTGCGGATGATATACGGACATAATGTAAGTCTATGGGCATTGCGGATGTCAGCGGATGACACCGCTGACATCCGATTTTGCTTCCTTTCCGTTTTTTGAACGGAGGAAAAATAGGGTTCAGTTCCATTCCAAAAAACGGAACAGAACCGAAAGGAAGAAAATCGGATGTCAGCAGTGTCATCCGCTGACATCCGCAATGCCCATAGACTTACATTATGTCCGTATATCATCCGCAAACGGATGGGATGATATGCGGACATACGGAGTGGATGACACAAGTGTATTCCGCTGACATCCGCAATGCCATTGACTTACATTATGTCCGTAAATCATCTGCAAAAAATAGGATGATTTGCGGACATACGGAGCGCCCGTGTGAAAGGGCCCTAACTGTGATGCTGTTTTGATGTTATATTTTGACTTTTGCTATTTTTAGTGGGACTGCAACATTGCGATTGGACCCCTAACTGACATTAGATAAAAAAAAAAATTATACCATGCTTGAAAATCGGAACTGGTTACTTAAATTTTTGAATCTCACCACTGATATCCTGTCACAACATTACGGAACCTCAACAAAATTGCAATGGTCATGGGTCTTTAAATGAGGCAGGTCACTGTAGAAATACATAAAGTTTGAAATGTATTAAAGGATTATATTTGAACATTCCATAATCAGAAAAGTACATGATGACAGTTTCCATTGTGATAAAAACATATATCAAAACTAAAGAGCTGACATAAGAGATTCATGATTATGAAGGAAGGACTCCCTGGATCCACACATCCATGCTGTCCCTATGCTGGCTGTATGAATGGTGACCTCAGCCTGGACTCCAACCAGCCATGCCCCCAATGCCTTTCACTCTCGGAGCTTAGTCATGGGGATTCATGATGAAATAAATTCATATTGTTCTATCTAGTACATGATGATATACATAAAAAGATACATGATTGACACAAATTATAATATCCTGGTTTCCGAAGACTCTATGCATTTTGTGGATCGCTGTCCACTTCATTAGGAATTTTGATGCAAGACGATATCTATAAATGTAAGTATGAGAAAAATTCTGTGTGTAAATGGTAATAAATAGCTCCCTACAAAGGAAGAGGAAGAAAAAAAAATGTTTTTTTTTTTTTCTAAAGCGTCTGCTGTTACCACACGCAACAGGAAACCTGTTTGGGCTGCAGTGGATGTTGGAGAGTCCACGAAAGCTGCAATGTAGCCCTATATCCATGTGGGGGCATCTGCAAAGTTGAATGTTGTTGCCCATAGCAACAAAGTCAAGGTCAATCATGAGACCTATGGTGGAGTGATCCTGATGAGACTTCTGGCTGGTGGGCTCAAGAGGAACTGTTACACCCAGTGGGAGAATGCTGGAGAAGTTCTGTGGGGAAAGTGCGGTCTCCCATGGCAACAAAGGATGAAGTGTCGTCTGGATGGTGGCGCTCCAGTGGAGAGGGCTGTAATGTCCAAGAATCGGTGATGCCTAGGAGGGCATCTGTTTCACCCTGTGACCGCATGGGGAAATACACCAGGAAAAGGGCCGCAGAGGAATGGTTCCTGCAACGACGCATGTCAAGTGCAAAACTCACCATTTGGAATGGTAAGCCTGTTCCTGTTTCTTGTGTGAGAGAGACTGAATATTTGTCATATGCCGGCGAAGTGGTGGCAAGCCCGGTGGGGAGATCCGCTGCCAAAAGAGACTTGCTGCTGTGTAGTACCCTGCATAATGGGGAAGCATGGGTTAATACTGAACCTGCAACAAGACTGAGATCTGATAAGGACCGGTCTTCAGGCAGTGTGCGTAGCAGGAGACCAGGGATGGAAATATGTGCTGTTTTTCTAATGAGAGTAAAAATGCTGAGTTAAATAGGCGGTTAAGGCAGCTTGCTGAAACCAGAGTCTTATAAAGTTAAAGCATTATCAGGGCACAGTGGTGGAAATGTGGTATTGCAGACAGATATGTCAGGGGTGACCACTGAGAAATGTGTAAATAAAAAGGGATTGTATACCAGTGCTATGGAGTTGTACTGAATCAGGCTCAAATGGTGGTGTAAGCTGCCTCCAACCTACCTCTGAGGCAGTAAAATGGAAAAAATGCAAAGAAGTTGGACCCGGCGCTACCACTTTAAATCGTGCATGTGCAAATTAGAAAAGTGCATATAGTGCTAAAGTGCACCCAATAAGATATAAAATATAAATTATGTATAGTATATAAAGTGCTACGTGCTATTTATGGGCTGTGCTTAGTGTGCCACATTGTAAACATCATATGTTGTACATATAAAGTGCCGAGTGCTGATAATGCCAAGAACCACGTGTAGTGATTAAGGAGACAAATAAACAAGCAAAGTTATGGCGTTGGTGGATGACCCACCAGAGACACCGCTGCTTACCGCACTCTCTCGGCCAATGCCTCGACACTTCCTGGTCACTAAAATAAAGGATAAGCCTCCATTGCGTAGCATATGTTATGTCAACCAAAATAACGTAGCATCCACTCACAGTTAGGGAGTTCACTTTCAGCTTGAGAGGTGTTCGCCGGACCGCTTCCGCGTTCCACCGGCTCAAACCACCGTTCCCGGAAGTGACGTATTGACGTACACAAACCACGCCCTACGCGTTTCGTCATACGACGTCATCTGGAGCGTGCCATCCATCACTCCTCCCGGTCTTTTTATAGGCTGGGATGCCGCCATCTTGGTGTACCAAGTTTGAGGCCGAACGCGGCGGCCATCTTGGTGCACCTATCCCGTAGCCTAATGATCTTTATTCATCATGTGAACTCCCTTCAGGCTGTGTTTGCCGTACATATAAAATCATAAACTTTATTAAAACAACAAGTACGACTAAACATAAATGCCTATTGGTAATTAAAAATGGGATGAAAAATATAAAATATAAAAGAGATGTGCTAAAGGTGATGTGTCTGGCTTAATCGGCTGTGAGCCGATGTCCAGTAGTGCCGTGATATAAATAAATAAAAGAATACTCATTAGATATTTTTATTAAGTGACAATGTGATCTAGTGATGTGTGTGGGTTACACTTAGTTTCTGTGTTGGTTTTAAAACAACAGAAAAAGCAATTTTTTTCAGCACGAAAATTCCTTTTCAGCACGATTTCTATCTCACCGATTAGATTGGTACATATATGGGCACTTTCTTCTTTATAGTCTAGCACCATCTTGCAGACACATCGGCCCACGTACTTACTAAGTGTAACCCACACACATCACTAGATCACATTGTCACTTAATAAAAATATCTAATGAGTATTCTTTTATTTATTTATATCACGGCACTACTGGACATCGGCTCACTGCCGATTAAGCCAGACACATCACCTTTAGCACATCTCTTTTATATTTTATATTTTTCATCCCATTTTTAATTACCAATAGGCATTTATGTTTAGTCGTACTTGTTGTTTTAATAAAGTTTATGATTTTATATGTACGGCAAACACAGCATGAAGGGAGTTCACATGATGAATAAAGATCATTAGGCTACGGGATAGGTGCACCAAGATGGCCGCCGCGTTCGGCCTCAAACTTGGTACACCAAGATGGCGGCATCCCAGCCTATAAAAAGACCGGGAGGAGTGATGGATGGCACGCTCCAGATGACGTCGTATGACGAAACGCGTAGGGCGTGGTTTGTGTACGTCAATACGTCACTTCCGGGAACGGTGGTTTGAGCCGGTGGAACGCGGAAGCGGTCCGGCGAACACCTCTCAAGCTGAAAGTGAACTCCCTAACTGTGAGTGGATGCTACGTTATTTTGGTTGACATAACATATGCTACGCAATGGAGGCTTATCCTTTATTTTAGTGACCAGGAAGTGTCGAGGCATTGGCCGAGAGAGTGCGGTAAGCAGCGGTGTCTCTGGTGGGTCATCCACCAACGCCATAACTTTGCTTGTTTATTTGTCTCCTTAATCACTACACGTGGTTCTTGGCATTATCAGCACTCGGCACTTTATATGTACAACATATGATGTTTACAATGTGGCACACTAAGCACAGCCCATAAATAGCACGTAGCACTTTATATACTATACATAATTTATATTTTATATCTTATTGGGTGCACTTTAGCACTATATGCACTTTTCTAATTTGCACATGCACGATTTAAAGTGGTAGCGCCGGGTCCAACTTCTTTGCATTTTTTCCACTGAGAAATGTGTGCCATTGACACTAGCAACCATGATGGGTGCAACAGAATAACAAAAAAAATCCCGCGAGCAACCTACTAGCGATAAATTAATTGCTAAATTGCTGCAGAAACCTCCAGGGAGCTCTGTGTGTTGGAGCCAGAGGTTGCCTGGGACAACTATGGTGCCGCTCTGATGAACAAGAGGGTATTTGAACCTGGTAATAGGAATCTGTTAAATGCCAAAACTGAAATGTGTGAAAATGCTCATGGTGATAATGGGTTAATGCAGTCTCTCAATGGAAAGGTTGATGCAGTATTCACAGGTGCATTGGCTGTTGCAGAGATTAACCCTTTAAAGACTGAAGGTCTGAGCGAGCGTAAACGCACAGCAGAAATTTTGTCCACAATGCATACAGAGGAAAATGATGTGTATTTTGTGACAGACATGCTAAAAGAAATGCTAGCATTATGGAGTGTACAGCCGGTGTGTATATATTGCTGTCTTCTCCTGCATTTGGAGAACTTGTACCATGGGGTATGGCTGATTGGCGCTGGATATTGCAGGCTGTACTGTGCAGAGAAAGCCAATGGTGGAATCATTTAATGCAATGTTTTGTGTTTATGTGGAAAGTTGTCTCAGTGTGCTGGATTGCTTCATACAAAGGTTGTGTATGAGAGGCACTCTGGACCACTGTTGGAAAGGTCAGAGGTACTGAAAATACCAGAGGTAACAAATGGTTAAAGAGACTGGTGTGGAAAAATGTTTCTTGGTAGAACAGCCGCTGATGGAGAGTTGGACAACAGAGAACGATGTAAAACTGTGGGAAGGTCCCATAGAGTAACTGCTTGCCTGTATGTGGTCCCTCCACAGACCCTGTCCTAACAAGCAGTGCTACAATTGGTCTCAATGGTTTGACACTGTTGATGTGTATATTTCTGAGGGATTCGTGGCCAAGGGTAACCCCACAGGTAGTAGTGAACCTGAAACACAGACAGTGCTGGTTGAGTCAGGTAGTGAGACAGGTGTAATAGAAGTATGCCCCCTACAGTCCTGGCAGAGTAGGTCTGGGGAAGGTGAGAAGAAAATCTAGGAAACTAACCAGATGGTTTGTGAAAGAGAACCGCTCCATGGTGTGTAGGAGTATGGTATCACAGACCTATAGAGAATGATTAAAAACAAAAATGATGTCAAGCGTTAGCTCCATGAGCATCAGAAATGCATTCAACTTAACATAGGTACTCAGAATGTCTTGGGCATTTGTATGGGATGCTGAGAAATTAGCATTTCAAAAAGCACTTGTTAATGTTCAGTTTTAAGTTATAAAGGAAGATCCATTTTCAGTATTTTTGAATCCAGAATTTCTCAGAACTCCATACACATGAACAGGACATTCTAAGTCCATTTTTATTTAACCGCTTCCGGTCCGGGCTATAGCCGAAAGACGGCTGCAGCGCGGACTCTAATTTTCGGGAGGCCGTCTTTAAACGGCCTCCCAGACACAGGCTCCCCGCGCGCTCCGCGAGCGTGCATCGGGGAAAATCTGTGTTGGCCGTGTCCCTTGGACACAGCCAATCACAGATTGTGGTAAATGGCCAATCACAGCGGCCATTTACCACGTGATCGGCCCATGCAATGAGAGATGATCTCATATGTAAACATATGAGATCATCGCCAGCGCTCCTTCCTCACACAGAGACTGCAGTGTGAGAAAGGAGCAGAGCCGATAAGCCGCCGGGGACACAGAAGAATGTAATCAGGGCACTGATCACCAGTGCCCTGATTACACAAGGTAAAAGCATACACAAAATGCCCACCATCAGTGCCCACAATCAGTGCCCATAGTGCGGCCAGTCAGTGCCTGCTCATCTAGGCACTGATGAGCACTGACTGGCAGCACTATGGGCACGGAGTGTGGGCACTGATGGTGCTGCCCATCAGTGCCGCCTATCAGTGCCCATCAGTGCCGCCCAGCAGTGCCACCTCTCAGTGCTCATCAGTGCCGCCTATCAGTGCGGCATATTAGTACCTCCTCATCAGTGCCCATCAGTGCAGCCTATCAGTGCCCATAAGTGCCACCTTATCAGTGCCACCTTATCAGTGCCACCTCATCAGCGCACATCAGTGAAGGAGAAAAATTTATTTTCAAAATTTACTCGCAGAAAATAAGAAAAACTTTTTTTTTTCTAAATTTTCTGTCTTTTTTTTTTTTTTTTTTTTTTGTAAAAAATAAAAAACCCAGAGGTGATTAAATACCACCAAAAGAAAGCTCTATTTGTGTGAAAAAAATGATACAAATTTCATATGGGTACAGTGTAGCATGACCGCACAATTGTCATTCAAAGTGTGAGAGCGCTGAAAGCTAAAAATTGGTCTGGATGGGGAGGGGGTTTAAGTGCACAGTAGGCAAGTGGTTAAGTTGTATGCATTTCTGATGGTCAGGGAGCTATGAAGGCCGTAATACCAATGTTGTCCACTAAAGGAAAAAACAAATAACTAATTCTTCTAAATCACATAATTTTTATAAGAAAAATTTTTCTTTTCAATTTTCATATCTAAAAGATGGAGCTATCAAAAAAACAAATGGTTTCTACAAATAAAAACTAACCTTGGTTGCAATATGTTTATGGGCTTCTGGTTCAAGCGAGCACCGCCTCTTCGGTTGAGAACCACCTTCACTGATTTGGCCATCCAGGGAATGGAGAGAATCTCTGAAAAATGTACAAGTAAATAATAACAACAACAACAACAACAACATGTAAAATGAGGAATACAAATGCTACCTTATCTTCTGTATGCCCTGCTGGATGCTCCCCTCAATGTGGACTGAATCGATGTCCTTCCTCTGGAGTTTGGCATAGAGGAGGTCCACATGTGGCATGATGCTGTGAAAAAGAAAAAACTTTAAATCCTGATCCTCCAGCAGCATGGCAAAGGCTCCTGACTCTCTGGTGGTAATTAGGTCAAAGTCACCGGAGTCTTGTATAGTTTGAGCACAGAGAGGACCTCATCCGCTTTTTTCAAACACTGTGTTGACGGCACGGCTGTGGAAGTTCCATCTGACGCTGCTTGATGTTGGTAGTCCTATGGGCAACTACTTTATCAAGAACATCTGTGCGCTTAGGTGATCTTGCAAAAAAAGCTGGCAAACCCTCCAAGGTTAGAAAAAAAAATCTTATTTTGGATATGCGAGAAGTGGCCTGCTGCATTATTAGATTGAGCTGATGTGCATAGCAGTGGATGTAATGGGCATCTGGGTAAACATCTTGTTTCTTCCTTTGAACCTGTCCTCCATCTATCTCATCAGAATGCATGTGCTTCTATTGTGGAGACTCTTTAAAGGTAGAGTTAGGGACTGCAGATATCAGGGTGCCTTGGCGCGGCCTGCAGTTTACGCATGTATTTGCAAATGTGTGCAACTAAACCCCTGTTTTTAACGCATACTGTTAGACAGGTTAATTTGGCTGGTTGGTAAGTAGCGACTGGAAATCCCTTCGTTTTTGTTCTTCCTTTGAACACCTGCAGTGGCACCCCTCATCACACTAGCTCCATCATAGGCTTGGCAGATGAGTTTACTCTTCTGATATTCTGGAAGGATGACAGCAAGGCGCTCTTGTAGTGCTGTAGCAATTTTTTATTTTTTGTGACCTCTTCATTGTGCCTTCTAATGCCAAGCCTGTAGCCTACATCTAGCTGTTCAGCAATGCTACACTTCCCCAAAAAACTGCAGCCTCATAGTGTTGTCAAGATGGCTTTGGCTACTTTCATGCCGCTTGCACTTATCAGTGAGATGCTTAAGCCCCGGTTCACACTTGTGCGTGTGCGGGGTTCGCACGTAATGTCGAAGCGCACTGCTCCGACATTACATGCGATCAGCTGTGCGGTGCGAGTTTAGCCATACAAACTGTATGGCTAAATTCGCATCGCTCCCGCAGCAAACACGCACAGGAGGCATTTTTGCAGCCGCATCAGGATCGGATCGCACAGCGGTTCACACTTGTGCGATCCGATCCTGTGCGAACTGCACGATCGCACTGCGATATGCGATCAAACTGGGGGTGTCGTTAAGATTACATTGACACCCCCAGCGTATCGCATATGGCAGTGTGAACTGCCGGGGGTGCGTGTGCGATGCGGGAACAGGCTGCGAATTCGCAGCCTTCCCGCATCGCATATATGTGAACCGAGCCAAGTCTCAAACCCCTGTTGTCCACAACGTTTCAGTGCCAGGACTTTGAAATAGCAAACAGGGAAAACAATATAAGGCATGACTCGCATCGCATCCAGCTAGCCAACTCCGTTTCTCAAAACAACTGGTGCAAAAGCAACGAGTGTAAGCTCTACCACGATCACTTGACTGCTGCTTAATTCTTCTCTCTCTTCTCTCTCTTCTCTCTCTTCTCTCTCTTTTCTCTCTCTTTTCTCCTCTCTCTTTTTTCCTCTCTCTTTTTTCCTCTCTCTTTTTTCCTCTCTCTTTTTTTCTCTCTCTTTTTTTCTTTTTTTTTCTCTCTTCCACAATGATCAGTACCTAATGAGTCAAATGACAATATGGGTATGTTTAAAAGCGAGAGGGAGGTATGACACTGCTTTATGCAAGTGTATTTCATCAAGAGTTATGATGCTTGGGCATGTTAAAGGTGTTTTGCATACCACCCTGAAGCCTCGTACAAACAATGAGAATATCGAACAAATGATCATTTGTATTTTTTTGTTTGTTTGTTTTTTGCCTGCCAGACTTGTATCAAAAACCATTAGGTTAAGAGCCGGTTCACACCCAGGTCGCCTGACAAGTCGCCGTGCGTCGCATGCCATAGATTAGCACAGGACCCGTTCTAATAGGAGAAAAAGGGTCCTGAGCTACTTTGGGGCGACCTGCATTGACTTCAATGATATGAAGTCCGTGCATGCCGCTCCTGAGGTCACGGTGCGAGCTGCGCACCGCGACTTCACAGGTCGCCCGGCAAAGTCGGGTCGCACCTATGTGAACCGGCGCTAAGAACTTACGACAATTCTCGTACAACAGAATACAATTTTAAAATCGCCCACCCAGTTGGCAAACCCCCCCCCCCCGAGGGACACATTTAACCCTTTGATCTTCTGCGCTTGTGAGATTACTACATCAGAGTCCTTCACCAGAGTCCTCGTGCACACACTGCTTAGCAGATAAACTTGACCTCCATTACAGGTAGTTAAATCAGGCATCAGATAATGGAAATCGGTTCCCCTCAACAGGTCCACACTACATATCAAAGCCAGCGATCACAAGAGTTCTTTAGTGGATTAAAGATAAACTCCTCTGCTGCCACTTGCAGCTATGGATGAATGCAGGCTATCGATCTGATCCCCATACATAAAATGGCAATGATGTCATTATGGTAAACCATATGACGTGCTGATGCTGCATAGGTAATACTAACACATCTGCCTGCACCACCACACACACACACACACACACACACACACACACTAAATAATTTCATCAAGTTACACTAGTTTTTGCTGCAGTGGAGCTTACAATACATTATACAGGGGCCAAATTAGTCTGAATACAATAAACATGGCCGTAATTTTGAGACTTTTCATCCTAGAATGCAACAGGTTCTCTGGCAGTTCTCCCACCAGTGCCATTGCATGCTGCCCCACCAGTGCCCATCAGCGTATTCATATACGCTCACTTTATTGCTAAAATTACTCTGCAATGAAAGATGTAGCTAGGTGTAGTAAGATGTCCCCTACCTGTCATGGCACATGCGCAGTAAGTGTTTTTTAGTCAGAACGTCATTTCCACTGCACAATCTGATGGGTAGCGGCATTCTGATAGAACACTGGCCATAGACAGGTTGAATCTCAGCTGGTTCAGCAGGGACTGGCTGAGATTCAAACCATTTTTGGGCAACCTGAATGTACCCAAGTTGATCAATAGAACAACTTTGGTACAACCAGCCCCTTGGATTTTACATACGATTAATACTAGGAGCTGTTATAGCCGCTAGCAATATATATTGACTGTGTTCTCTTGGTGGGGACGGCTTCTGCCTCTTCAACCCCCCCCCCCCCCCCTCCGCAGGGAAATGGGGAAATTAGGCACATTTTTTTTCCTGCAATCTGTGGGACACAGATGGGGGGAAAAATTAATAGGGTTTTCCATAATTTAGTCAAAATGGGGAAAAAAAGGTCTGGCTTTATACGTACATAACTAGAACATCTAACAGGGTTGTATCAATGCAGGAGAAGATTTCCCCTCACTTCCTGTCATCAGGACAGGAAGTAAGGAATCTCACTTTGGGGATATAGCCAGCAATTGTTTCCTTATATATTATAATTTATGTATATAATGTAATATGGGCATTATAAGGCAACAATTGCAAGCTATGTCCACAGTGAGATTCCCCCACTTCCTGTCCTGGTGACACTAAGACAGGAAGTGAGAAGAAATATCCTGCAATGATATAACCCTGTTAGATGTTCTAGTTCTGTATAAAACAAAAGTGTATATATAAAACCAGCACTTTTTTTTTTTTTCTGTTTGCTAAATTATGGAAGTGGTAAAACCACATTTAATTATTTTTCCCATCTGTGTCCCATTGTGAGGTCCCATAGACCTGCAGGAGCAAGACATGGGATGGAGGAAATGGGACTGGAGGAAGAAGACGTGGGATGGAGGAAATGGGACTGGAGGAAGAGGAGATGGGATGGAGGACATGGGATGGGACTAGAGGAGGAAGACATTGGATGGAGGAGATAGGACTGAAGATGGAGGAAATGGGACTGGAGGAGAACATGGGGTGGCGCAGATGAGACTAGAGGGGGAGGAGATGGGATGGAGGAGATGACACGGCAGGAAGAGGAGATGGGATGGAGGAGACTGGACTGCAGGATGAGCAATGGGATGAAGGAGGACATCGGATGGGGGCGATGGAAGAGGACATGGGATTGAGAAGGACATGGAATGGAACTTGGTGGGACAACCAGTGGGGGGGGGGGGCCTTGGGAATGTTGATAGTCAGGTCCAGGGGGGGCCCAGGCCTAAAGCTGTGTAAGGGGCTCCAAATTTTCTGATGCCTGCCCTGACTGGGAGCAGTATTATAGCATAGCCTGAGCTTCCCTGTTGTAGACAGCCAGCCAGGTAAGAGTAAAGGGGCTCTTGTATTGCATTTGGGACCTCGTCCTCTTGTATTGCGTTTTGGGGGGGGGGGGGATCAGCATTGTATTGGGGCCCCTAATACAATGCTGATCCGCCCCCCTCCCCCTAATACAATGCTACCCCCCCTGGCCTCCTGGGGGGGGATGAAATAGCATTGTATTGGAGGGAGGGGGTGAAATCCAGCATTGTATTAGGGGGAGGTCAGCATTGTATTAGGGGGAGGGGGCCAGGGGGATTAGCATTGTATTAGGGGAGGGGCTGGGGGGAAGTCAGCATTTTATTAGGGGGAGGGGGCCAGGGATCAGCATTGTATGAGGGGGCCAGGGAGGGGAAACAGCATTGTATGAGGGGGCCAGGGGGCGGAACAGCATTGTATAGGGGGGCCAGGGGGCGGAACAGCATTGTATAGGAGGGCCAGGGGGTGGAACAGCATTGTATGAGGGAGCCGGGGGGGGACAGCATTGTATGTGGGAGCCGGGGGGGGGGGGGGAACAGCATTGTATGAGGGAGCCGGGGGGACAGCATTGTATGAGGGGGCTGGGAGGGGAACAGCATCGTAAGAGGGGGGCGTTGTGAGGGGCCCTAATAAAATGCTGATTCTTCCCCCCCCCCTCCCCAAATGCAATACACAAGGACGAGATCCCAAATGCAATACAAGATACTTTTTCTGGTGAATGTTTTAAAAGGAGTACCTTACAGTCAGGCTCGGCACACAGCAGCTGTACAAAAAATAAAGGAACAGAGCGCACACCGCCCTAGTGTAACACCATTTATTTGAAGTTAATAGAAGCCATAAAAACAGGTACTCACAAACAGATAGGAAGTCATGCATGGAAATAAATATCCCGCGAGGATGTTTACAGGGCTCTCTCCTCCTAGCCTCGGCGGCTCAGCTGTTCGTCCTGCACTAGTCAGTGAGTATCGTACGGCTAAGCCAACCGCCTCGGATTACTCAAGGAGACTCGATGTGGTGAGCCTGCGCACGGTCCAGCCGCCGCCGCACACCCTCCAAGAGCCGGATGCTATAGCCGCTCAGAGAAACTGACAATGCGGTTAAGCAGAGGGAGACTCCACGATCGGGACCCAGAGCATGACTTGCATGGGGTTGCTAAGGACAACGTTTCGGAGGCGTAGCCTCCTTCTTCAGATCTCAACACCCCAGAGATCCTTTGCCCTCATTTATATAACAATATAGCGGCTCCTCCCCTCACTATTTCTTAAAGGGACATGACAATAGAGAGCCTGTAATCAGGGGCAATAATATCCAAACATTCATATATATCCATGAATTGTACATATCTAATAAAAATGTATAAAAGTGAATAAGTTCATAATACAATAAAAACTTTAAAAAAAAAAAAAAATTTTATACACACATATATACATATATATATATATATATATATATATATATATATATATATATATACATACATATATATATATATATATATATATATATATATACATACATACATATATATATATACAATATACATATATAAACCTACATGACACTGTGGAGACTAGACTAACAAAACATTATTTACATCTTCCTCATCTCTTATGGTTTTCTATGTCAGTGTACATATATGTTGGCATGTGTGTTCCTTTATACGCACCCAGTATCAGTATACGGGAATATTTTGAGATACATATGCGCACATATATGGTGTTTATCTTGTTTTGTTAGTCTAGTCTCCACAGTGTCATGTAGGTTTATATATGTATATTGTGTATATATATATATATATATATGTATGTATGTGTATATATATATATATATATATATATATATATTTTTTTTTTTTTTTTAAGTTTTTTAAAGTTTTTATTGTATTATGAACTTATTCACTTTTATACATTTTTATTAGATATGTACAATTCATGGATATATATGAATGTTTGGATATTATTGCCCCTGATTACAGGCTCTCTATTGTCATGTCCCTTTAAGAAATAGTGAGGGGAGGAGCCGCTATATTGTTATATAAATGAGGGCAAAGGATCTCTGGGGTGTTGAGATCTGAAGAAGGAGGCTACGCCTCCGAAACGTTGTCCTTAGCAACCCCATGCAAGTCATGCTCTGGGTCCCAATCGTGGAGTCTCCCTCTGCTTAACCGCATTGTCAGTTTCTCTGAGCGGCTATAGCATCCGGCTCTTGGAGGGTGTGCGGCGGCGGCTGGACCGTGCGCAGGCTCACCACATCGAGTCTCCTTGAGTAATCCGAGGCGGTTGGCTTAGCCGTACGATACTCACTGACTAGTGCAGGACGAACAGCTGAGCCGCCGAGGCTAGGAGGAGAGAGCCCTGTAAACATCATCGGGGGATATTTATTTCCATGCATGACTTCCTATCTGTTTGTGAGTACCTGTTTTTATGGCTTCTATTAACTTCAAATAAATGGTGTTACACTAGGGCGGTGTGCGCTCTGTTCCTTTATTTTTTGTACAGCTGCTTTGCCTCATATCCCATGGAGGGTTAGGAGAGCTGCCACGCTTCATTCATGTGTTTCACCACAGGCCATATTACAAGATTCCCCAGCTTGAGAATCAATCTCCAGGATCTGCGCAGGGAATGGTAATGTGTGTTTTCTCTGTGCTTTCGGCACACAGCAGCAGCTATCAATACTCGGTCAGGATTCGGGAACGCTGAGGCTCTGGGTCTTCTCACACAGCAATGGCGCCTGGGTCCGGTCCTCCTGAAGCAGCAGCAGAGAGTGAGACAAAGACTTCGGCGGGAAGCAGAGACAGTGAAGATGACGCCCAAGCACTGCCCATATGACTTCAGATGTCCACCAATCACAGGACGCAGAATTGCAGGTGGGAGTGTTCGGGGCGCAGAGCTCTGCGCCCCGAGCACAATTTAAAGGGCCTCCAATCAAGCTAAACAAGGCACATGACAGCAAAACTCCCACCCCTCTCCATAGCAGCAGTGTTGGCTGGCGCCCCGCTGCCATTAAAGGAACTTTTTTTTTTTGCCTTGGGGGGGTGGCGCCCCTGCGCCCGACATTGACCAGCCGCCACTGGTAGGACCCCAAAGGTCAGGAAGAAGTGCTCCTGGAAGCACACCCAGAAAAAGATGTGGGTTGAGTGCCCCTTTAGGAAGGTCAGACAGGTTTGGACCCCTGGGGGTGGTAGTAGGCACAGAGGTTCCAGTGTGAAGGGTGATGTGTTTCTTCCTCCGGTGCGAAACAAGGGGGGGGGGATATGTAGGAAGGCGACCCCGGGTCACTGTGTGTGTTAGCAATCTACACCTGGTTTTGGTTAACACAGGCCTGCTGATTGCACACCTGTGGGCTGGGTTCATATTATTTCCAGGGTTAGCTCCCAGTTGGCGACAGTGGCACCCGGACAGACAGGAGGTCTGGCCCAGGAGTCAGCGCAGCTCGAGGCTGCTATCCGTGTGCACCTTGTTGGGTGAGTGAAGTCTGTGGGAGACAGACAAGGGCCTGGAGTTTGAGGCCAAAGCAGCAGCGCTGCAAGTTCAAGCCAGGAAGGCTGAATGATCGTTTATTTGTGCTGAGGATTGAAATGCTGAAACCCCTGCGTGGGAAAAAATTTATTTTTTTCTGCTTGGAGAACTTTCCTTTAATAAACATGGGTGAGGAAAGCCCTTAAAAAGAAAAAGCAAGTGGCGGTGTCCTTTAAACGCTCTACACTTGATGCGAATCTCACAGTATATATAATGGGTATAAGCTATATAATCAGGGAAAGTGTTAGTATTTGCGCCTAGGTGATGTGTCCAACAACCAAAAAAGAGAGCTCCAAGGGATTTGAAAATAAAAGGGAAGCACCAAAACCCCTGGTGATCAGAAAGTGGAAAAATTAATGTGAATGTTGAGAAAATAAATGAAAAGTGGAAGACAAATAAGAAATGCTCAATGAAAATAAAAATGTGAATGGATAAGGTTACGAATAACCCCATTCATTTTAAGTGAGTTGTTCCATATTCCAAGGTCCCTTTGCCCCATCAGGTGAAGAAAAACAAATGAATGGTCTCCTAGCCAGCCTCACATATTTATCCCTGAGGCCCAGGGCAGGTCCCTGCTAGCGTCATGTAAACACTGATCAAGAAAAGCGGAGGCCGTGAGAACAGATTCCACATCCGGCACATGTGCCAGAAGTGGGTCCACGCTGACCCACCCTATGGCATTTAGATGGACCTGGACCTCCCCGACATCACGGTGCCGGATGACGCCATGACCCAGGCGTGAGTGTCACCCCCCCCCCCCCGTGGGGTGGGTGCTCATCTTAATCAGTGTGACCTAGCGATTAAGCAGTGTCATATGTGGGGAAAAAACAAAGATCCATGGTGCAAATAACGTTTGTAAAAGGCAAATTTATTTAAAATAGTTTAATAACCTTCACATGAGTCTGGTGCTAGAGCGCACACCAGTCTATACAGATGGCAATGCAGTCTAAAGGTATACAGATGATTGGATCAATATATCATCCCACCGCCGCACCCGTAGGTATCGGCGTACCTCGCTTGTGTGAATTCACTGGCAGAGACTTTGCCCCTCCCCTACGCGTGACAACACAGGGACCATGTGTCTTCCTCATGGGATTTTAAATAAATTAGCCTTTTACAAACGTTGTTTGCGCCATGGATTTTTTTTTTTTTTCTCCCCCACATATGACTACTGCTGAGCTCCTCTCCCTAGAGTGGGAATCTATTGTCCAAATACATATCTCTGCTATTGGGAGTAAAAGTTGTTTTGACCTAGCTTAATCAGTAGGTCCCACTGATTAAGGTGAGCACCCACCCCACGAGGGGGGGGGGGGGTCACAGGAGTGGAGGTGACACACCAGACAAGCTGCTTTCATCTACTGATTGTCGATTATAAATTTCTTTGATTCATCATTGGTGATTGGGACTGTTTATTCAATTGATATCACGGAATCACTCAAACATATTGCGGACATTTTGGACTTATTTCTAGTGATATCACATGTATCTTCACAAATCCATTGAGATTTGTCACTATTTGCATGTCACAGTATATGTTATTATTGGCTATTTTGGAGATTATTCACGTTGTCATTCCTGTCATTGCATTATATTTGGCACTTTAGACATGGCAATATTTTGTTTTTTAATAGATGAGTGTCTATTTTAGATTACTTTGCGCAGCACTTTTATATTCATTTTTCATGTTAGTTTATGGCCTCGTGCACACAGGCTTTTAGGAGCTGTAAGTGGCATAGGTGTTTTCAAGGTGTAAAAAAAAAAAAACCCAGGGCCAGTGCATTCTGGAGCAGCAGCGTTAGGCTGTAAAAACGCCTACACTGCTAAACGCTGGTATAGGCTGCATACGGTGTTAGGCTACGTCCGATGTTTTTAAGCTATAGTAGTTGGATTTGAGGTTGGAAAATAGTAGAGGGCAGAGAGAGGCTGCTAAACGTGGCTAAAACATGCATTAACGCCAATACAAAACGCTTCTAAAGCTGCTTTTTCCTGGCGTCAGAACTGGCTTTGCAGCTTGTTTTTTTCAAACCCCCTGTGTGCATGATGCCTAAATGCTTTGGACCACCTTGGTTCAAACAAACTCTTGCCATGCAAGAACAGTATGGCCAATGGAGCTGCCTTAATACACTATATTGGCATTTGCTACATACAATAAGTACTATCCTGTTCCTGGAGGAGTACCACCTATCTCCACTCTGCTGCCATAAAGAGGCAGTCGCTTACACAGTACCTTGTTCATTTAGGAACAGCCCTGTATTTTTTTTCAATAAATACAAGGTGTTCTTTGATTGGCTGAGGTGGAGATTGAGATGACATATGCCCGCCTCTCCACCTCGGACAATCAGAGAGGGCTTGGTATTCATTAAAAAATATAGGGCTGTTCCTGAATGGCAGAGGTGCCATTTTAAGCGACTTTTTCTCTTTTTGGCAGAACTTACTGTATGTAGCAAATGCTCCTGTGTCCACTCTCCACTAGGGACCCTACTAGAGATGGCTCCTAGATTCCTGGTTTAGGTGGTGGGTAATTTCTCCTTTATACTCCCTGTGTGTCCAACTGGTTAATCTTGCCAAAAACAGAGAAATCTTCCCATAGATTGATTTAAAAAAAAAAAAAACAAAATACTTCACTGTTTAAGCTAAAATACACACTTACAGTGTTAAAACTTGAAGAACTGCATAGAATACCATGATTACTGAATTACACTTCTGCTTGCGTCACTTCCGGTTTCCCATCTGCCTCTGCTCATCCCCTACACGTTATGTCATCATGACTTTATCAGGAGATACCAATCCCTGATGAAGTCCCATTACATTGACTTAACGTGTAGGACGTATGGTCCCACAATTATAGTGTCACTCTGGCACCCCTAGGATGCCACTCCCAGGGGGCACTTAACACTGCGGGCCCTCTGCCTTCCCAGCTCTCAGCCAAGCAAGGTAGCACAGTTCACATCAGGAGGCACTGGGCCCTTCAGAATCTCCCACACCTTGGAATTACTCCTGAACCCCACCTTACCTGTTGGGCACTTCAGTCTCTGTTTCCAAGTGAAGGAGCCCTCAGGATAGAGTAAAGAAGATTGTTTTCTATTTAAGATACATTAATAATTTTGTTTATTCAGCATGAAATGGAGCTTAGTTATGTAGCATGAGGCTGTATTTGCGGCATTATTTACATTTTTGGTAAACTTATTCAATGAATCCAAGCTCTGCAAGCTGAGATAACATGCACTGCATTGATGCATTCACACAATTTCACAGTAATCATGAGATAAATCACAGTTCAGGAATATTATTTTATCCCATTGTTTTGCAAGTCTATATACACTACAAACTGTATGATTGAATTGGTTCTGATATCGCTGTTTTACTTACCTGACATCTTATTATTCTAAATAGGAAACCTTCATTTTATTTGCAAATATTCATTTTATTTGCAAATATTAAAGATTCTAACTACCAGCAAGAATAAGTCATTTAACCACTTTACCACCGGAGGATTTTGCTGTCTTCCGTCCAGGCCACTTTTTGCAATTCGGCGCTGTGCGACTTCAACTGACAATTGCGCGGTCGTGCGACGCCGTACCCAAACGAAATTTACGTCCTTTTTTTCCCACAAACAGAGCTTTCTTTTGGTGGTATTTGATCACCTGTGCGATTTTTACTTTTTGCGCTATAAACAAAAAAAGAGCGTTTATTTTGAAAAAATAACAATATTTTTAACATTTTTTTTATATGAAATTCCCCCCGAAAAAGATGTAAAAACCAATTTTTTTAAAAATTTTTGGCCAATTTGTTTTCTGCTACCTATGTTTGGTAAAAAAAATCGCAATAAGCCTATTTTGATTGGTTTGCGCAAAAGTTATTGCGTTTACTAACAAAGGGAAAGATTTCTGTCATTTTTGGTGTTTTTTTTTAACGCGTAATGGCGGCGATCTGCGATTTTTTTTTTTTTGCGGGACTGCGACATTGCGGCGGACAGATCGGACCCTTGACTAACATTTTTGACACTTTTGGGGGTACCAGTGACATTACTGCAGTAATCAGCGCTATATATATGCACTGTTACTGTAAAAATGACACTGGCAGGGAAGGGGTTAATTTTATTGGAGAGGGAGGGGTTAATGTATGCCTGGTGCTTACTGACGTGTAGGGGGGGAGGTGACTGAGTGAGTCATGGACAGATCGGATGTCCAGCTATGCTGAACAGTCCGATCTGTCACTCCCTGTCACTATGGAGATCCGCCCGCTTGTGTTTACACAGGCGGGCGGATCTCCACACTAGATCCCCGACGATCGGGGCAGAGCAGCGGGGATCGCCGCTGCTCCTCCCCTGGCCCGACTCCCGCTGTGAATGAAAACAGCGGGAGCGAGCCTCCGGCGGCGCGCAAGCGCCGCCCAGAAGGGGGAGTGTCTGAGGACGTAGTACTACGTCGTCAGACGATAACGAGCCACTCTGCCGCAGTAATATTACTGTGGGCGGTGGTAAAGCGGTTAAACAGCACCTGTCATTTCAGATCCATCATGGCAGCACCTGCACCTCCCTCACGTTGTTGTGTCACTACCGCATCACCAGCCATCCCATTAAAGTGAATAGGACTGTCAGTGAGTCAACAGCGAGTTAGAGGAGGAGCCGCTGCAGGACGGAGGTGACAGTTGCTCTTTAAAAAAGTATGATTTAAAGTGGTAGTATAGTAATTTTTGTGACTTTTACCTACAGGTAAGCCTATAATAAGGCTTACCTGTAGGTACAATTAATATCTCCTAATTCTGCACTGGTTAGGAGATATTTGCCCTGCATGCTGACGCTATCGGCGCATGCGCTCTGAAGGTCCGGCGGACCTTCAGAGTTTCATGCCAGGCACTTGCCGGAAAGTAACTCCCGTGCATGCGCGGGAGTGACGTCATCGTGGCTCCGGCCTCTCACAGCGCCGGAGCTGCCGAACCCGGAAGAGACGCCGAGGGAGCATGTCAGCTCCCACAGCGGTGTCAGGGCTTCGGTATAAGGTAAGTATTTCATAATGAGCTAGTATGCGATGCAAACTAGCTCATTATGCCTTTGTCTTGCAGGTTTTTTTTTTTTTTTTCTCAATATACAACTGCTTTAAATCAAGCCTTTTTACTAGTGATTTAAATTGTGATTTAAATCGACTTGATTTAAAGCATAACTCCACTTTTGATGAGAGAAAAAAAAAAAACATTCCCCCGCTGGATGATCTCTGTACATTGCAGGGATTTTAACAAACTTTGATTGCTACCTTTTTGGTATTCTGAAAAAATCATTGTTCGTTCCTCTGTGCTGAGTGGGTCAAATGGGAGTGATTTCATAATTATCTATCAGCTGTGGCAGCTGCAGGACTCTGAGGAAATCTGCTGGGTCTGAATCCCTTTAGATGTGTTCCTATTGGGAGTATCTCACCAAAAATAACATTTTTGTTGCCGGGGATGCCAGAAATCTGACTTGTATTATAGTGCAGACTTCTGGGAAAATCAGTGAGCCAATCACACAAGCAGGAAATGATGTTTCTGGGGTGTGGTCAGTATACATTCTGTGTACAGAACACCTCCAGGTAGTCATATTGCATTTTCAGAAAATTACAGTAGCTGCAGATTGAAAAAGAAAGGTAATCCTATATATTAAAGTACAAGTGTCTCTGCGTCCAGTCCCTGTGTCTGTCGGATTGCGCTACTGCGCATGTGCCTCACGGACAGCCGTTGGGACTTGACTTGATGGTGCTGTCGGCCGGCCCCTAGCTGTCATCTTACGGATCCTCCCTCGTTAGCCCCGCAGGCAGAGCGCCCTCTGAAGCAGGGCAGGAGCTGGTCCTCCCCGTGGCTGCTCCGCTCTGCTTCAGAGCCGGTTTTGCCAGCCGTCCCCTGCCACCGTGTGATTCTGCGCGTCCAGTCCCTGTGTCTGTGGGATTGCGCTACTGCGCATGTGCCCCACGGACAGCCGTTGGGACTTGGAGCGCAGAGACTTTGGGCGGCTGGGCGAAATTGTTGAAGCGGCGGGTGCACGCGCTCACGTGGACTTACTGCTAAGCGGCAGCGGTCATTACAGGTGGCGGCGGACGAGCGATGTCACGCGAGAGCCGCTCGGTCAGCTCTGCGCGTGTCCCCAATGTTGCTAGGGCAACAGGGACGCTATGCGCAGAGCTACGTCATGCGGCTCTATTTTCTAGCTCCCGTTAATTTAACGGGCTTAATGTCTAGTTTTTAATAACATTCAAATACAATATGATTTGTGTCGCAATTGTATACGCTATATTGTTTGTTTCTTTGTTTGCTGATTTTTTTTTTTTTTTCCCCCCCTCAAAAGTGGAGCTACTCTTTGAATCAAATCAACCCTGGTGAGCAGGAATCCCTGGCTGTCACCAGAACTATGGTCTCCATTGGAAGATTTTCATCATTCCTGTTCTAGTGACCATTCCAAATGTGTATTTCACTATGGTGATACCAGTAAACAGGACACATGGAGAGGTTAAAACATCCTAATGGGGAACACAGACAGCAATAAAACCTGACAGGTGTTCTAATCCAGTGTTTCTCAACCTTTTTTCAGTCGAGGTATCCTTTTGTCTATATTTTTAATCTCAAACCTTAAAAGTTATGGACAGTCTCGAGACACCTCATTCTAAAATGTAAAAAACTATTCCAACAGCTTTACATAATGCAGCAAGATCCACACACGTAAAACAGCCAACGTTAGAGGTGATTAATTCTTCCCAAGCAAATACACTTTTGCGCACTGGTACTGACTAGTATTCCAATGTTTCTCTTCTCCCTCAATTTCTATCCATCAGTCAGCTAAAGTCACCCCAGTGCTGAGGGAGAGGGGCACAGGAAGGTCAAGGAAGGATGCTGTGGAGGCAACAGACATCCCCCTATTAACTAATGACATCACTGGTTGTTAGCAGTGGCATCCCGTCCATTGGGGGCGCTGCCCCCCATCCATGCATCCGGCCCCATAATCGCGCCAGATGCATGGATTCCAATGGGGTTTTTTTTTTTGAAGCACGTGATTAGAGCCCTAATTGGCTTCTAATTGGCTTAAAAAAAAAGGGTGAGCTTGGGGTGCAGAGCACTGCACCCTGAGCCCACCCAGTTTTTTTACAATAGCGAATTAATATTCGCTATTATAACACTGATTCTCCTCCCAGCCAATCACGAAGCGGGTCGTTAGACCCCTTTCCCGATTAGGCTGAAAAGAGAAGCGACTTTACTGGCCATTGGCCAGGAAGAAGGAGATGCACAGCTGGCCGGCCGGCTGGAGGAGAATCTTAGCCATCCGGGAAGGAGGAGGTAAGAATGCTGGCTGTCCGGCCTTCCGTCCGGGTGCGGGGGGGGTGGCGGATTTGCCTGCCGGCGGGCCGTCATACAGGTAGTGTGGGTTTTGCCGCCCCCCCCCCCCCCCAATTATCATGCACCAGCCAGCCGCCACTGGTTGTTAGGCTGGCAGTGTCTAAAAAGTCATAATAGTGCATAATGAGAACTGGTGCCTTTGTGTAACCAAAGGGCAGGCTTGATCCTTCTGCTGGCCTGTATTCAATTTTTAGGCAATTTGCCAAGGCACCCCTGAAAAACCTCAAGGCACCCCTGGTTGCCTGGGCACCATGGTTAAAAAGGCTTTTCTAATCTCTATGCAATCTATACAAAACAAAAAAAAAGTGCCTTCGGTTATACACTGTCTTTTTTTTTTCTAGGATAGGATTTACACTTTAGGTACAAGGTTACTTTTATTGCATTTTGTAACTGTGTGTGTAGTGTGAGTAAAGTACAAGCCCTCTAATGTATGATCACATAGAAGCAGACAGGCTTGTTGTCACCTATGTGCAGAGCCATCCAATAAGATCTGTCCATTCCGCACAGGGCGGGGCTGGGTGTATGATGAACCCGGAGGGGCGGTCAGTGTAGGTTTAAATAGAATTCGCTCTTCCGGTCCCATGACAGGCTCTGCAGGATCAGCAGAGACCGGGTGTAATTGGCATGGGTGCGTTTAGTTGTGCCAGCCTATTGGTGTGCCTGAGCGCCCTGCTAAGCGGGGTCTCCACACGCTATACCCCCGATTGGGACTCCATAGACAAGCGCCCCCTACCGGCCTGGTTCGATGAGGCGAAGTTCGGCATCTTTCTGCACTGGGGGGTGTTCTCGGTGCCGTCGTTTGGCAGTGAGTGGTTCTGGTGGAACTGGCGGCAGGAGAAGAGCAAGTCCTATGTGGACTTCATGACTAAGAACTACCCGCCCGGCTTCTCGTATGCAGACTTCGCCCCGCACTTTACCGCCGAGTTCTTCGATCCGGACTCGTGGGCTGAACTCTTCCAGCGGGCCGGGGCTAGGTGAGTGTACAGAATGGGCTCTATCCTATCACCTGTCAGGGCGGGGCACCCGGCTCACGGGATGTGGGTGAATTATATACCAGGAAGTCAGTGCTAGTATGATGAGGGCTGTATACCAACTCCTGGACAAAGCTCTGACTGAGATAGTGTGGAGGCGTGCCTACTGTCTCCTCAACCTCCTATAGGTCAATCAGTGAGGGGCTGAGCCAATAGGAATGCTGTACAAGGTGTCTTAGTATGTAGGTGAAGTGTGAGGATGCTGCAGCCTCCTCATAGGTTTGCACTGTTCTGCAGGTACATTCCTCCTACCTTTGTGTTAGGGCAGCTTCTTAAAGAGGTGTTCCAGCTGGAGGAAAAAAATGAGGTCTGCAGCTAAAAATACTGTAGCTGCTGACTTTTTAATATAGAGGTTTACCTGTCCAGGGAGCCTGCAATGTCAGCAGGACCGGGACAAGGGGTGGGCAGGAGGGCCGGATGCCCTGGGTGCAATGGTTTATTGATGGGGGGGGGGGGGGGGGTGCCTTGACCCTAACCATAAAGGAAGGGGGGGGGGTGCAGTTTGGCATCCTTGTCCCGGCACTGAATTTCGGCACCCCAGCTGATCTTTGGATCAGCTGCCGATGCCATTCATTGTAAGGGAATCCAGCAGTACTGCCAGTTCCCTACTGCACATGCGTAAGCGTGCTGCACTTTCTAATTGGCCCAGGGGCAGAGGAAGGGGGGCTTAACTTCTAAATGATGGCGCTGCGGCATTGTCTCCTGGAAGTGGGGAAGGGTACCTGTCAAAAACAGGTACCGGTCTTTCTCTTCCCCCCCCCCCCCTCCTGAAATGTGGCACATTGGGGTGGAACTCCCCTTTAACCACTTACCGACAGATATATTGCGGCAGGTTGGCTCGGCTGTGTGAACTGCCGTACCTGTACAGTGGGAGTGCTTCTGGGGGCGTGCGCCTGCCCCAATTAGAAAGCAGGGAAGCCGATCCACGGGGGCCGGTGGGTGGGATTACCGCTGGGTACCTGCGATCGCTCTCCGGGGAGAGAGAGCGACAGTCTGTTGTTGTAAACACAGTAGACCATTGTTCTCTCTGGAATGAACAGGGCGCCTGTGTTCCTCCTATTTAGGATCACAGGTCTCTGTTGATTTCACAAGTCCCTCCCCCATACAGTTAAAAAAACACCCCCTAGGCTCACAAGTAACCCTTTGATCACCCCTGGGTTAACCCCTTCCCTGCCAGTGTCATTGGTACAGTAATAGTGCATATTTTTAACACTGATTGCTGTAGTAATGTCACTGGTCCCCCCAAAAGTGTCAAAAATGTCAGTTAGGTGTCCGATCTGTCTGCCGCAATGTCGCAGTCACGCTAAAAATTGCTGATTGCCGCCATTACTAGTAAAAAATAAATAAAAATGACCTAGATCTTTCCCCTAGTTTGTAGACGCGATAACTTTTGCGCAAACCAATCAAAATACACTTATTGGGATTTTTTTTTTTACCAAAAATATGTAGCAACATACAAATTGGCCTAATAGGATAAAAAAATAGATTTTTACATTTAAATTGCACAGGTGATCGAATACTACCAAAAGAAAAATCTATTTGTGGGGGAAAAAATAACATCAATTTTATCTGGGTACAGCATCACACAACCGCACACTTTTCAGTTAAAATAACGCAGTCCAGAAACACAAAAAATGGCCTGGTCATTGGGGGGGGGGGGGGTAAAACCTTCCAGTCCAGAAGTGGTTAAAGTGTTTGTAAACGCTTAACTTTTTTCTACACTTGCACTACACTAACATGCTTTCTACACATTAAAGCAGAGTTCCACCCAAAAGTGGAAGTTCTGCTTTTAAGGGCTCCTCACCTTGCTGCTAAATTTGGCATGTCATATTTTTTTTATTTTTTTTTTGGCGGGGAACGGGTACCTAGTTTGACAGGTACCCAGCTCCCACTTCCGCTCAGGCCACCTAGGTGACTCGAGCGGAAGTTTTCCCCTTCTCTGTCCCTGCAATCTTCTAGGACATGTCACAGGTCCCAGAAGATTGGCGGGCCATTAATGGAGGCGCACCGCGACTCGTGCATGCACAGTGCGCACTCAGCTGTGAAGCTGCTAGCTGTCACAGCCAGGTGCCCACACTTGCAATACCGATGTTCTGCTCCAGCTCGACACCATCTCCAACCATGGCATTTCTGGTGACTAGAGCAGCAATCATTGGAGATTTTGACAATTTGCTGTTTTCACAGACCACCGGCAGCGTATACACTACAGTACACGAGCAGTTGCCTGTTTTCACAGAAC
Organism: Pelophylax lessonae; assembly: GCF_965119305.1. Lineage (NCBI taxonomy): Eukaryota > Metazoa > Chordata > Amphibia > Anura > Ranidae > Pelophylax > Pelophylax lessonae. The sequence goes on along the minus strand of NC_138769.1, from coordinate 372,915,495 downwards.
ACCAGGTAAGGAGGAAAAAAAATTGTCACCGCCTTGGAGGCGGCCATGTTGTTGGTTACTAGCGAGCAGGCCAACAAAGTCCCCTCATTATAGCGTGTACCGTAGTGTAAAGGCTGCCGGTGTTCTGTCTCGTCGCAATCTCCAATTGCTGTAGAGTGACCAGAAGTGACATGGTTGGAGATTTTGTCGAGTTGTAGTTTTCCGCAGAACGATGGGGAGAGACGAGGGAGAGAACCAAGGTTTCGGATGGTCCCATCGCTGGATCGTGGGAGAGGCCTCCCCACAACATGATGCTGCCACCACCATGTTTCACAGCGGGGGTGTGTGTTTATTAAAAGCCAGCAGGTACACTTTTTGTAGCTGGTGACTTTTAATAAACACAGACATGACGAACTCAGCTTTGAGGGGAAAAATCTTCTGTGCTGCATCTCCCCCTCCAGACCCCCCCTTATTCTTGCCTTATCCAATCCAGCGATGTGCACAAGCGCAGCGGCTCCAGACGCTGTCTCTCTCCATTAAACAGATCAATAGCATTGGCTTCCGCTGGTGTCAATCAAATCCAGTGACATGGGGGGCAGGCACTGCTGTCTTTATCAATGGACGCAGCAGCGGGACTCTGGGCTTTCTGTGAGGGCATCTTATGAAGAGGAGGGGCATGGAGCACCGGTGGGGCACCCCAGAAGAAGAGGAACAGGACAATCCTTTTGCAAAATCGTTTTGCACAAAGCAGGTAAGTTTTTTTTTTTTTTTTTTTTTTTTTTTTTTTTTTTTAAGAGGATTTATATTCCCTTTAACCACTTTACCTCCAGAAGATTTACCCCCCTTTACCCCATTTTGCAATGAAGCACTGTGTTCCTTTAACTGACAATTGCACAGTCGTATGACACTTTACCCAAATTAAATTTATGTCCTCTATTTCCCACATGGAGCTTTCTTTTGGTGGTATTTGTTGATCACCTCTGTGTCCTTTTTTTTATATAACAAAAAAGACCCGACAATTTTGGGGGGGAAAAAAACAAGAATTTTTTGCTTTAAAAACATCTTGAATAAAAAAATCTAATTTCTTCATAAATTTAGGCCAATATGTATAAACATATTTTTGGCAAAAAAAATCCCAATAAGCGTATATTGATTTGCACAAAAGTTTTTTATAGCTTCTAAAAACTATAGGATCTTATTTATTTTACAGTAATGGCTGCATCAGTGACTTTTAGCAGGACTGTGATATTGCGGAGGACACTCTGACATTAGCTGCCACTTTTGACACTGTTTAGAGACCAGTGAGAGTAATACGGTGATCAGTGATAATACTATACACTAGGGCTCGACAATCCCCAGGTGCCAGGTCGTATTGGCGACTGGAATTAGTGGGCTGGCGGCTGGGTTACATTGCAGCAGGTGTCTTGTCCCCATGCAGCCCCCGCCTGGGAGTGCGAGGACTAAGATGCCGCACTAGCCAATAATTGAGGCCGCGGGTTTGCGGCCTGCTGGAGTGAGATGCGTGCATCGGGGAACTGGGGCCCTCTTGTGGTGGCTGGGGCTATGACAAGCAGTCACTGACGAAACTGAGGATTTCCCCTGCCTGTTCTCATTGTCCGTCCACTTTCTTCCTAAGAAGAGGTTGAAGGTGTTGCGGGCTTGATCTGATGCCCTGTCCTTAACGGTGAGTGGACAGGAAGTGTGGGGCAGCTGGTTGGAACAGCCTCAGTTCCATTTACACCCCCACAAAGATGGAAACAGTTTACTTTTTTTTTTCATTAAAAATGTTTATTTTTCATTCTGTCCCTATCATACCACAGCCACGCAGCCAAAGACTCCTTTCACATGGGCTGTCGGATCAGTCCCCCTGTTAGTTTTTCAGGCAGACCTGATCAGGCCCTCCAGTCTCCTATATGGAGCAGCGGATATCAGCGGACAAATGTCTGCTGATACCCACCGCTATCCGATCCTGTCCACCAAAAACAGATGGTTTTTGTTCTATAATGCTGTCCTTCTGTTCATCTAGCTCCTTTGGTCTGCATCAACCCAGAATCACTTGCCCCTAAGCTCATTATTGGGTTCATATCCAAATACTAGTGGTAGAAGGTGAGTAGGGTTCACAGCAGGGGCTCCTGCATCTGCCTTAACACAGCTAGGTGTCAGGAGGTCTATTTAGAGTCATGTTGTGTGTATGATGAGACCCCCCTCCCCTTTACCTCCACTGTATACTGTAAGACCTTTTCTGACTAGTTTTGGCCAATAGGCCATCGTCAGAGTCCATCCTCAGGCCTCTGACGATGGCCTATTGGTCGAAACTAGTCAGGCATCTGTGATCCACACAAGCATGCTGAAGCCGTGGCATTTGTATCTCATTGATGTACCACTTGTATTTTGATGTACGCACTTCTTAACAATAAATCTACTCCATTTACTACGTGCTTCACCATTAAGTTTTTTCATTTTACCTGTGGTAACATTTTGGTGGTCGGGTGGAGAGAACCATGGAGTGGATCTATTGAAATCTTACATCACTGTTTCCTGAGAGGCTGCAGTCTTGGCTTCACAGTTCGAGTATTAACCACTTAAGCCAGAGCCCTATTTCGGACACTTTTTGTTTACAAGTTAAAACCAGTATTTTTTCCTAGAAAACTACTTAGAACCCCCAAACATTATATATTTTTTAGCAAAGACTCTGGAGAATAAAATGTCGGTCATTGCAATATTTTTTGTCACGCGGTATTTGCGCAGCGGTCTTTAAAACGCCATATTTTGGGAAAATTTTGAAAAATCACATTTCACTGCATTTAAAAAATACTAAACCGTAAAGTTAGCCCATTTTTTTTTCCCCAGTCGTCTTCCAGGACAGCCCTTGAGAGATGGAGCTCCTCCTACCAGACCGGAAACACATTGCCATCAGCTATTTAAAAGGCGGTCCCTCAGGCACCTGGTCAGTTTTTTGTGTTTCCTCACTCCGAGGAGACATGTTGCCAGGAGGAACCACCTTAGAGGGCTGGATGAGCTCCATTTCTCAGGACTGTCTGGGAAGACACCGCAGCAGCCTGGGACCCTCACCTTACAGGATTTTTTCCAGCGGAGCAGCATGGCCTCGGGTTCCCTCCACAGGCGTTGGAGTTCCCCGTCCCCCCTCTCTCCAGAGCCCAGTGAGGGAGAGGGCAGCGATGACCGCACACCAGCGGTGGATGCGGCGGGGCCGCTCAGCGCCCTCGCTGTATACAATCGTAAACCGGAAGACGCGGGGCGTCACTTCCGGCGGCGGTGACGTCTTCGCTGTGCGCTGGAGGTCATGGTTCCGGCCTCCGGGCGCAGAGAGGAAGGGGAGGGCCGGAGCCAGTGTTAAAGGAAGAGGAAGCCTGCAAGAAAATGCCGACTGCAGCAGCGATCCCACGGAGGTCCCTGACGGAATGGAGGCTCCACACACCGCAGGGGAAACGAACACTGGCTCAGCACAGGTAGGCTGGCACCTGCCAGTATCTCTTTCCTGTGATTGCTATGCAGCATAGTGGGGGTGAAAAGGGGGTTAAGCACTGAAGAGTCCTTAAGGGACTTTTTAGTGAGAGAGGCACAGAGAGGGCTTTTTTATTTTAAAAAATGTTTTTTTTTTTTTTTTCCTCTTCTTTGTTAATATCATGTGAATCAATTCCCTGCCTATGTACCCCTTTCTTAGAAGGAACCCTCCAAAGGAACTTCTAAAACGGAAAGGAAAAAGTGCCCCTCTTGTGCCACAAAACTTTCCTCCAATTATTCCAAGACCCTATGCCCAGCATGCATCTCGGCTGTATTAAAAGCTGAGGAGGATTCACCTTTTTCAAAGTTTCTCTCCTCATTTAAGGACGAGGTACAATCTACCTTTGCGTCCTTCAGACAACTAATCGCAGATGTACAAATACCTCCCTCTATCCCACCAGGACCTTCCTCCCCCGCCTACCCCCGTAGCTTCAGGATCAGGGGAACCAGTAAGGAGCAGGGAAGACCCCTCTAGGGTCACGGACCCTGACTCCTCCCAGTCAGGTTCTGGGCAGGAAGAAGGACAGGGAGAGGCCGTCAGACCCACCGGATACAGGCTCTCCATAGAAGAAGTCAATGACCTTTTGGGAGCCATTTATGAGACATTGGACATAAAGGAAGAGGAGATCCCTTTATCTAGACACGATAAAATGTACCAGAGCCTGAACAAAAAGAAGGCTAGGGTATTCCCAGTACATAAGATTATGTCGGAGTTTGTACTGAAAGAGTGGTCAGAACCTGAAAAGAGACCATTCTTTGCAGGTTCCTTGAAGAGAAGATTCCCCTTCGACGACGAGGAATCAGTGTGGAACCAGTCACCAAAGTTGGATGCTCCCTTGGCTAAGGTTTCCAAGCATTCGGACTTGGCCTTTGAAGACATGGGACACCTAGGGGATCCCATGGACAAAAGAAGCAATGTCATCTTAAAGCCTTCATGGGACGCAGCTATGGCCAATTTAAGACCAGCCTTAGCCACAACTTGTGTGGCAAGAAATTTTGAATTTTGGCTAAAACAGCTACAGGAGCACCTAACGGCAGGTACCCCGAGAGAATTCCGCTTGATATTAAACCTGAAGCCTCTGAACGCGGCGATAAGGTACAAAAAATTTTGTATGGAGTCAATTTACTCTGTAAGGAATTTGCTCCAAAGGGATTGTTTTATGGCAACTATGGACCTAAAAGATGCCTATCTCCACATCCCCATAAGGGAGGGATCCCAGAAGCATCTACGCATAGCATTAAAGATCGGAGAAAAAATCCACCATTTTCAAAGCAGAGCTCTTCCGTTCGGACTCTCGTCGTCTCCAAGGATTTTTTCCAAAATCCTAGCAGAGGCTCTGGCTCCGCTACGACTGAGGGCCATAACTATAATCCCTTATCTAGACTACCTGCTGTTCATGGCTCCCACCAAGGAAAAACTGATCAAGGATCTAGTAGTGGCTCAGGATTGGCTTACTTATCTAGGATGGATAATCAACATCGAAAAATCAAATCTCATACCTTCACAGGAGATACTGTTCCTGGGATATATCCTCCGCTCAAAAGAGCAGGTAATGATACTTCCAGAGGAGAAGATCAGGCGCATAGATCAAAGAACAGCAGAACTGCAGACCAACCTTCCAAACTCAATAAGAGAGATTATGTCGGTACTTGGGCTCATGACCGCTTCCATCCCAGCAGTTGGGTGGGCCAGATTCCATCAGAGGCCACTTCAAGCCTTCCTCCTACAGAACCTCGGGAACAAAGAACTAGAGGACAAGGTCCTTCTCCCAGTAGGAGTAAAACAAGAGCTATGGTGGTGGAGAAACCATACCAACCTAAACAAGGGACTGTCATGGACAGTTCAGATTTCATGCATCCTAACAACGGATGCCAGCAGCCGGGGATGGGGAGCCCATCTAGGGAGTCAGTGGACACAAGGAGTCTGGTCTTCTTCAGAGAGACACAATTCGTCCAATTTCAAGGAATTGAAGGCCATAGAGAGGGGAATCGCAGCCTTCCAGGAGCAACTCAGGGGCCAGCACGTACAAGTAAGGTCGGACAACATAACTTCCGTGGCATACCTAAACAAGCAGGGAGGGACCAGAAGTCCCACCTTAATGAAGGTAGCACAGGAAATCTTTCTCTGGGCAGAGAAGAATTTGGAGTCCCTCTCAGCGGTACACCTCAAGGGTACTCAGAACAACCTTGCAGACTTTTTGAGCAGACAACTGATCTCACAGGAGGAGTGGTCATTAGACCCTGGAGTCTTCTCACAGATAACATCCAGATGGGGTTATCCAGAGATCGACTTATTCGCCAACAAAGCGAACACCAAACTACCAAATTTTTGCTCGCTCAATCCTCGAGATCAGCCGCTGGCAATAGATGCGTTTCAGACCGCATGGACTTTCAGACTATGCTACGCCTTCCCCCCTCTTTTTCTAATCCCAAGGGTCCTAGCAAAATTCAGGACAGAACCCACTACGTTAATCCTGATTGCGCCATTCTGGCCGAAGAGGGCTTGGTTTTCACTACTATTATCCCTGACAGATCAACAACCATGGATGTTACCCTCCAACCGGAACCTGCTGTCGCAGGGACCAGTACTTCATCCCAGGCCAGCCATGCTAAACTTGGCAGCCTGGTATCTGAATCGGACATCTTAAAATCTAGAGGGCTCTCTGACAAGGTGATCAAAACCTTGCTACAGAGCCGAAAGCCAGTCACAAGAGCTATTTACCAGAAGGTCTGGAGGAGGTTTAACTTGTGGCTGGCGCAATCCAAAAAAGGAGAGTCAGACTCGCCTACAATTCTGGAATTTTCTACAGGAAGGTATTGACAAGGGCCTGTCCTTAAGCACTATTAAGGTACAGATTGCTGCCCTATCAGTTTATTTACAAACTTCCTTACAACAGGATCCCCTCATTAGCAGATTCTGCAAGGCAATTTCTAGGCTTAGACCAGTACCTTGTCGTAAGTTTCCGACTTGGGACTTATCTATCGTATTAAGGGCACTTATTAGGGAACCCTTTGAGCCATTATCAGAGGCTTCCTTAAGAACGATTACCCTGAAGACAGTCTTTCTTATCGCTATAACCTCCGCTCGCAGAGTTAGCGAACTACAGGCCCTTTCTGTTAGAGAACCCTTCATACAGATTCTTGAGGATAGGGTCATACTCAGGACCGACCAAACGTTTATACCCAAGGTCGCCTCTACCTTTCACAGAAGCCAGGACATAATACTACCCTCCTTCTGTAATAGGCCATCCAATGACAAGGAAGAACAACTACACCATTTGGATGTCAGAAGGTGCCTTATTGCCTACTTAGAAGCCACAAAGGGCTTCAGAACATCTGAGTCCCTGTTTATCCTGTTCTCAGGAAAACGCAAGGGGAAGCAGGCTTCCAAAGGGACCATAGCCAGATGGATCAAGATGGCTATCTCAGAGGGATACAAAATCTTGCACCTAGACCCGCCAGAGGGACTCAAGGCACACTCCACAAGGGCACTAGCCACATCTTGGGCAGAAAGAGCCGGTGCTACCCCTGAGCAGATTTGCAAGGCCGCAACGTGGTCAAGCATGTCAACATTCGTCCGACACTATCGTCTGGATGTTTTGGGTAGCCAGGATCAGGTGTTTGGAAGGAAAGTCCTCCAAGCAGTGGTCCCCCCCCCCCCCAAAAAAGAACTGGGTGAGTACTTGTTAATCCTCTCAAGGGCTGTCCTGGAAGACGACTGGGGAAAAATCAGAGTTAGAACTTACCGGTAACTCTGTTTCCAGGAGTCTTCCAGGACAGCAGGTTCCCACCCTTTTGCTTCTACATTGATAAAATGAATTGATGTACTGTTACGTACTGTTTTAACTGTTTTTCAGCTCTGTCCTTCGGTTCTTGGATAAAACTGACCAGGTGCCTGAGGGACCGCCTTTTAAAGAGCTGATGGCAATGTGTTTCCGGTCTGGTAGGAGGAGCTCCATCTCTCAAGGGCTGTCCTGGAAGACTCCTGGAAACAGAGTTACCGGTAAGTTCTAACTCTGATTTTTTTTTTTGTATATTGTGAAAGATGTCACGCCGAGTAAATAGATACCCAACATGTTACGGTTTAAAATTGCAACCCCCCGTGGGATGGCGACAAACTTGGGTCAATAGAGATCTCAATAGGCGACGCTTTAAATTTTTTTAACGGTTACCAGTTTAGAGTTGGAGTGTAGCTCTTTTTTTTTTTAATTATTGCCCACGCTCTGGCGATGCCACACATGTGTGGTTTGAACAGCGATTTCATTTGCGGCTTGACTTCCGTATACGTTTTTTTTGTGCGCGAGCTAACGGTGATGGGGGCGGCTAAAAAAATTTTTTTTTTCCTATTTATTTTATTATTATTTTTAACTTTATTACAGTTAAAACAAATCTGATCACCTTTATTGCTGTCACAAGCAATGTAAACATCCCTTGTGACACCAATATGCAGTGACAGGTACTTTTTATGGAGGGATCGAGGGTCTAAAAGACCCTAGACCCCTCCACTACACTTCCATGTATGCAAAACGCCGAAATCTGCGTTTTTGCATACAGACGTTTTTAAAATTTTCCGCCTTTTGCAGCACAGTAACCCGAAGTGACGTCATGGACGCCGCCTCCGGGTTACGTCATCGGAGACCCGATTGAAGCCGTTTCCGGCATTGATCGGGACTCCATCCAGCCGGCGGATGTGCCGGCTGGGTGCTCGGGGCTCCCGGTGGGACGGGAGCCCTGAGCAAAGTTGCAGGAGGGGCGGGACGTCCCCTACCGCTCACCCGGGTAACGATCAATCGGCTCCCGAGCCGCATCGGTCCTTACCGACGGAAAGCCGACCATTGGCTCTAAACCACGGTATCGGGATGGTGTCTCTAGCTAGAGGCATCATCCCGGTATACTACCGCAAAGTTTGCTGACGTAGCCCTACGTCACTTTGCGGTAAGTGGTTACGTTTGCATGGCCACTCTGAAACCGTTCCCAAGTTTGGTTGATGTCCACTTCACAAGATATATTGTATACTGCCCATTGTATTTCTTCATCTGGTAAGGGGATTGGAGTACCTCACATTGGTGCAGTGTGCTTTATTTTACACAGAAGTTGGTGGAGGAATTTCATCTCTTCATTTACTCACATTCAAATGTGATAGCGCTGCATATGGACTTGCATCAACTGTTTTTACAATTTCTGCTGGCTACTTGGTGATTTATCTACATTGTAGCCTAGCACAGATGGTTTCTTGTTTTGTTTGCCACTTTGTGATACAAGCAATGACCAGAGACTGGACGTGCTGCAGGAGACTGTCAGAGACCACGGATGTGCTATAGGAGTTGTTGGAGACTGGGGGGGATATTAGTCAGGAAACTGTCCTAGACTGGAGACATGCAGTGCCTTAAAGTATTCATACCCTCTTGCCACACATTCTCAATTGGACTTGGGTCTGGACTGGGACATTCTAAAACATGAATCTGCTTTGATCTAAACCATTTCATTGTAACTCTGGCTGTATGTTTAGGGTCGTTGTCCTGCTAGGTGAACCTCCACCCCAGTCTCAAGTCTTTTACAGACTCTTAACATGTTTTCTTCTAAGATTGCCCTGTATTTGGCTCCATCTATCTTCCCATCAACTCTGACCAGCTTCCCTGTCCCTGCTAAAGAAAAGCCTCCCCACAACATGATGCTGCCACCACCATTTTTCACAGCGGTGATGTTGGGTTTAGGGTGATGTGCAGTGTTAATTTTTCACCGCACATAGCGTTTTGCTTTTAGACCAAAAAGTTTAATCTTGGTCTCATCTGACCAGAGCACCTTCTTTCACATGTTTGCTATGACTTGTCACTAACTGCAAACAGGAGTTCTTATGGCTTTCTTTCAACAATGGCTTCTTGCCACTGCTCCATAAATGCCAGATTTGATGCAGTGCACGACTAATAGTTGTCCTGTGGGCAGATTCTCCCAGCTGAACTATGGCTCTCTGCAGCTTCTCCAGAGTTTCCATGGGCCTCTTGGCTGCTTCTCTGATTAATACTCTCCTTGCCCTGCCGGTCCGTTTTTAGGTGGACAGCCATGTCTTGGTAGGTTTGCAGTTATGCCAAACTATTTCAATTTTCGGATGAACAATGCTCCGTGGGATGTTCAGTTTGGGATTTTTTTTTTTTTTTTTTTTTAATAACCTAACCCTGCTTTAAACTTCTCCAACTTTTATCCCTGACATGTCTGGTGTGTTCCTTGGCCTTCATGATGCTGTTTGTTCATTAAGGTTCTCGAACAAACCTGAGGGCTTCACTGAACAGCTGTATTTATACTGACATATTACACACGGGTGAACTCTATTTACTAATTAGGTGACTTCTGAAGGCAATTGGTTCTGCTAGATTTTTAGCTTGGGGTGTCAGCGTAAAGTGGGCTGGATACAAATGCATACCATACTTTTCAGATATTTAGTTGTAAAAAAATTTGAAAACCATTTATTTTCTTTCCACTTCACAATCACTTGCCACTTTGTTAGTCTATTGCATAAAATCCCAATAAAATACATTTACGTTTTTGGCTGTAACGTGACAAAAGGTGGGACATTTCAAGGGGTATGAATACTATATTCAAGGCACTGTGTTGCATCCAGCTGCTAGAAATCCCTGTGGTGGGGTGCCCCTTTATCCAGATTCAGGTGCAGGTCCATGTCCCTTTTAACTTGACTCCCCACAATCCTCTGGGCTCTCAGCATTCCCTGAGCTCCTGGAAATGCCCAGGGGGTATAAATGCCAGTTCCTCCCAGCTTTTGGTGCGCAGAGAGATCCTGCCTGATGGGACAGCAGTGACTGGGCAAATGAGCTGTCCCCCAGGTGCTGGGTCCTCCTCTGTTAAGTCTGGTGTGTGGGCCACCAGCAGTGTGCACAAGAGCACGCAGCATCTGTCCAAACCCTGGTCACTGGAGAGAACTCTGTTACAGTCCATTCTGAGAAGCTGTCCATGCAGTGGGGTGGTGCTATCTACAGCCCCCAGAGCCTCCTAACCGAAGCCTGCAGTGCCAGTATGAAGTCTGTGCCAGCAGGAGATCACCTCAGCTCAGTCTGTTGAATGAACGATTACTATCTTGGACACATGAGTCTCTATTCTAGCAGTTAACTGAACTCTGAACACTCTGCTGCCGTCCAGTGGCCATTAGTAGAACTGCAGTAGAATTGTTTTCATATGTTCTAATCCTGTTTTCCCTACTGTTCATATTACCGTTTTTGTACTAGAAACCGCTGTTCACATGATCTCCTGTGTAATCGAAGTTGATGTTTGTTAAGTAAAGTAGATATTGAACATCATCACTGGTCTAATCATTTGGCTAATACCGTTACATAACATCCCTGCTATAATAGGGCAATAAGGAAATGCAGATTAGTGTCTGCAGAGAGGCCCACAGGGCAACACAGTGTCAAAGGGCTGCAGGTTGGGCACCAGGGGTCTAGATGTCAGAGAACCATAGACTGCTGGAACAGAGAAGAGGCTGGGGGGACCAGTCTAGCAGTGTATAGGGAACCTACGAGTGCAGAGGATCACAGGTAAGCAAAGCTTCTTTTCCAAGTTCTATACAGAAACAAGCAGAAAAGCCTTGTTGTGTGGGTGCAGCTCCTATGCAAGGGAAGATTTTTAGGTTTCAGTAAGGATGCAACCAGTGGCATTGGCTCCCCCAGACTCAGTGAGAGGAACTGATGTTTCTCCCACTGTGACTTCAGAACCGGGAAGCAACAAGGATTTAGTCACTTCAGATTTTGGTTTGTTTACAAGCCATTGCTGGCTTGTGAAGCAGCAGATTAAACTGATCTTGGTTTGATCGGCTGCTTTGGAGGACAGAGGAGAGGTATGTTTGATCAGCTGCTTTGGAGGAGAGGTATGGGGGTCTAATAGACCCCAGATCTCTCTATAAATGGGACCTACCTTGGCCCATGCTATCACTGGGGATGGTATTTATCCTTTGTGATGGCATTAAGTGGTTTAAAAAAAAAAAAAAAAAAATGTACAGTGTAAATATAAAAGAGAAAATCTACAGTATCCATTTAGCAATCGTGGGCAACTAGTGGTTAAATAAATTTTTATATTTTTTAAAAATAGCCAACATTGTCAACAGACTCTTTTTTGACCTGGTGTTGCGTGGCATCTATTGTTTGAAATCAGGAGTTTTATCATGTGACAGAGAATCAGGTTTGTCGATCCTGTTTGTGAGAACAGGACATGTGTTCTTAAAGAGGGGACTTTCCAAGCTTGGAAAAATACCTGCCCTTAACAAAATCTTGCATAACCTGTCAACTCTTCGCTTCGCATGAATTGTTTCAACCAAGAAACAGAGTTGCAAATTTTACCTTCCACCTCCATACTTTTGGTATGGGGTTTTCCATTTCATTCCAAAACTCCCAGTTAATTTCATGACTTTTTTTTTGCTTGTCACTCAAAGCTTCCATCTACCATCAGTATTGGATCTTTACAGTGAAGCAAGTTTTGCCCTGGACCTTGGCTGTATGTATGTGGGGAAAATCCTGTCCAACATTACCGGTGTTGTGTTTTTTGCTGCCTTGTAAAACTAGATCTAAAACAAGGTTTCCACGGTCACCAATGGATGATGGAAAAATCCCAATATTTCTTCAAAGCCTGCAAGGGTGGCACAACAACCTTCATGGGGTATGCACACTGAGGCATTTCTGTGTTGAATTATCTCAAGTGCCCAGTCTATACAACCATGAGTTGCCATAAGAGTCTGAGATGTAGTCCTAAAGTGTATGTCCAGGCAAATTATTTATTTTTTTTGTGAATAGCATAAAGTGCTTTTAATCCCTGTCTGATAGGGCATGGCTACTGAGATTTACCCTTACTACTTTTTGCTGACCAGACAGGCAATGAGGGGAACTCTCCAAAAGCAACACAGCTTAAAAATGCGTTTTTTTTTTTTGTCTGTGTCCCTATTGCACAGTTCCTCGCCTCCTGCCTGGTGAAACCATTGACAGAACAGAGTGAGGGAGATCTCTCTATTGAGATCCCAGATAGTAGTTAAAACATGATGAGTTCTAGTTATTTCCCACTCTTACAGTAATATACACTTTAACTGGAATCTATGGCCCACTTTTGGTTGACCTGGGTGGGTCAGGATAATTATGATTATTCTTCATCTCTAGTATTGTTTAAGTTAGGACATATGGACAAGTGTTCAACTTACAAGGCAAGGTAGGAGCCCTCAATTGTAGACTTGCTAAAGCAGGGCTTAGTAAATTTGCTTGCAATCTAGGAGCCAGCTAAAAAAGTTAGGAGGCAGTTTTTATTATTTTGGGGATACCTAATGGCTGGTTTCTGTTGGACCAGCTGCCATACACACGGGCCAAATGGCTGGCAGTTTATAATGAACTGCCTGATGTTGCCTGCCATTTGGCTCGTGTGTACTTGGCTTTATGGTGTGATGGGCAGTGGCTCACTAGGAAAGGACAGTGCAGCAAGTTGGAGGCGATAGGAGATCCAGTAACTCATGCCACCTTCAGCCCCGGTTCACACTATTGCAATGCGGGAACACTGCAAATATACTGCATGTTCCCGCATCACATCCGCAGCACAGGCAGTTCACACTACCATATGCAATATGCTGGGGGTGTCCATTCAAAGTAAACGACACCCCCAGCTCATATCGCAGTGTGATCTGACAGTTCGCACAGAAATCGGATCGCACTGGTGTGAACCACCATGCAATCCGATTCTGCTGCGGACCAAAAAAAGGGTCCTGTGCGTGTTCACTGCGATTGAGGTGCGAATTCAGCCATACAAGCTGTATGGCTGAACTCGCACTGCACAGACATCACATGTGATTTTAGTGGAGCAGTGCGTTCCGAATCATATGTGATGTCTGTGATCTCATTAGTGTGAACCGGCACTCATGTGCACCTCCGCTAAGCGGAATCCGCTTGCTCAGCTGAGATTTCTCTGCTAATCCCTGCTGAGCAGATGGATGACATGTCTTGTCCGCTCTGCTATGCAGAGCGAACACTGACTCAGTCCCCGGTCTCCTCTATGGGGCAGTCAGATGGAAATGGACTGCCTGTCTCTCTATTTCAATCTGATGCCATCTGATTCGATTTGTCGGACGGATGGAAAGTAGGACCACCATCCGTCTGTTTTTTGGCCAATCGGATCGGATGGCGGCGGTTGTCAGCGGACATCTGCCACTCCATAGACTGGTTGATACTTCTCCTGTGCAGGTTACCTAGAGCAATTGGTGTACAGATGTGACAGTATCCTGATCTCGCATATTGTTTGATGACCATAGGCAGGAAAGCCAGAAATGGCAATAAAATATTGCAGGGAAATGCATCAAATGCATACTCTAAAAAGCTCATTTATATGGAAGAGCAGTTTCCATCTGTGAATGCTGCAGGATGTCACTGGAAATGCTCCATACTGTGATGGTATTTTATAATTTTCTTTATTTAAAAAAAAAAATTGAAGAGTGCAGTATGGAGCCTCCAATGTTCTGCGATGTGTTCACTGCATATAACTCCACAGAACACTTAGGTAGTTAACCTTACCAATGCCAGGTCATGTGACAGGTTTCCTTCCATTCCAAGAAACAACCTCCCACCCCACCAATTCAATAAAATGAATGTGGCTTCACTTGCACCAGACCATATTCCTAAAGTGCACACTGTGCTTTAGAAAGCAGCCTCTACATGTCTAGGTAAAGAGTAACTGATCTCTGGAAGCTGTGCCCCAAACATGCTTTGTTCTGTGTGGTGTCCCTGCATAGAGATGCCTGTCTTGGTAGAGGCAGTGCTTTTGCATCCTGGTTTTGGAGCCTCCAGTAGGAACAACTGTGAGTAGCACTGTAGTGACTACCTAATCGTCTTTTAGACGATCAGGCAAAAGAGGCAATGCTGTAGAAATCGTATATACACCTATTAGTGGTTTGGCACAGGAATGCTTGGCACCCTCCTACACCAGGAAGTGCAATGCTGTTTTTCAGAAGGAAGTATTTCTATTGTGGTGCGGTTAGTGATCATTGCCACATCGTGTGTGTTGGTGCATTGCAGTGACCTCCATTTTTTTGAACCCACAAACGAATGCAGTGCAGCTCCAACACTTGTTCCAGAGTAAAGCGCTATCATAAAGGTGTCGTTCACAGTATACTTGTGGGGGAAAAAAAAATAAAGAAAAATTATTTATATATAAATTATGTTTTTTTTTTTTTTTGCACATATTTACACCCCCAGCCTTTTGTCATTTCTCCTTTCCTTTTGTAAGAGAGAAGATAGTTTGGACAGTTTGCTAGTGTTCTTGCAAAGCCTCCATGTAGATCTTAGTTCCCAACCCATATAAACCTTTTACACTATTGTCATCGCCAAACTTCACTTTACATCCGAGTTCCTCTTATCAGAGCCCTGTCATCAGTGCCCACTTCATCTGAGCCTTAATATCAGTGCCCCCCTCATTAGAGCGCTCTGTCTCCTTCATTAAAGCCTCTCCTATTCCTCCTGACTGAGCAACAGCAAAATGGGAGCCAGGACTTTGTAGATGGAACCAGCCTGGACACACGGCACCACCCTTCTCCACTTCCTGTTGTGGTTTTTTTTTTTTTTTTTTCCCCCATGAAGTGCACAGTGTTTGTCTTTTTTCCATGAGTCCATGTGTGGAAAAAATGCAGACCTGCTGCATAAATTCTGCACTGCTGTTCTCTGCACGTCACACCAGTAGCTTGGTTGTGAGCGAGACACATAGAAAACAATTGCATAATTCACAGCAGTGCTGGCAGTTCCAGTGTGTTCCAGGGGAAAAATAGTATGCGCTTTTTTTCTGCACTGGACTGTACTGGTACGCGGTAAAATGCACTGGAACACATCCTTTTTTTAAGGTTAAGAAAAGAGGGGAAAAATGCACTGGAATGCATCAAAAAAGCATCCGAAATGCGTTTCTATGGTGTGAACTGGCTCTTCCAGATTATTTTTATTTAAGCAGTTACTTTATGTAATTTAAAGAAGTAAAAAGGCAGTTTTTTTTATCTTTACCTATAAGTAAGCTTTAAAATAAAGCTTACCTGTAGCCGTAGGTAAAATGAATATCTCCTAAACATGCATTGTTTAGAATATGTTCTATGGAGCAGCAGCCAGTGACGTCCCGACTCATGCACTCTGAAGGAACGGCATACCTGTGCTATTCCTCCAGAGCTCTTTGCTGCAGTCATGACTTCTGCGCGCATGTGCGAGAGTGAGGTCATTGCGATTTGGCCATTCAAGCAGCTGCAGCCCGCGAACCCGGAAGGAAGACCGGGTGAAGATAGCCTCTGCAGTGGTGACAGTGTTTCATGGTAAGTCTTTCATAATGTGCAATGCATACTAGCACATAATGCCTTGACCTTGCAGGGTGTTTTTATTGCAAAGAAAAGCGTCTACTACCGTTTTTGATGATGCGTTAACAGACCCTAATCATTTCAGATTTGGGTGAGCCAAACTATTTTTTTTTTGTTTTCATCTGTCTAGTGTCAAACAATGAACAAACCAGTGCTTAGTTGAACACCATCCCCTTATTTGCACTGTATGTGATGGTAAAGGTTTAATCACCATAACACTATACAATCTGTACAATCTCCTTTAGATCTACCATCAACTATGGAGTACAAGGACATGCCTGATTTAATGATTGAATCATTTAGGTATGTCCCCCTATTACCTAGCTTTGATCAATCTAAAAGTGTATGGCCAGCCACCTCCGAATGGGAGACTAAATGGGTATACTGATCTGCTACATGCAAAGTGATGCAAAGCACCATGACATTTACTGAAGGTTTGCAGATATAAATCTTTTCGACCACAGCCCAGTGTTTTGTCATTTCCTTAACTCAGCTTCTCTTTCTTTGAACCTGTGTGCAGCAGATAAGGTTACAAAACACTAATATATATACACACACACACACACACACACACACAGTGGGTACGGAAAGTATTCAGACCCCCTTACATTTTTCACTCTTTGTTATATTGCAGCCATTTGCTAAAATCATTTAGGTTCATTCTTCTTCCTCATGAATGTACACATAGCACCCCATACTGACAGAAAAACACAGAATTGTTGACATTGTTGCAGATTTATTAAAAAAGAAAAACTGAAATATCACATGGTCCTAAGTATTCAGACCCTTTGCTGTGACGCTCATATATTTAACTCAGGTGCTTTCCATTTCTTCTGATCATCCTTGAGATGGTTCTACACCTTCATTTGAGTCCAGCTGTGTTTGATTATACTGATTGGACTTGTTTAGGAAAGCCACACACCTGTCTATATAAGACCTTCCAGATCACAATGCATGTCAGAGCAAATGAGAATCATGAGGTCAAAGGAACTGCCTGAAGAGCTCAGAGACAGAATTGTGGCAAGGCACAGATCTGGCCAAGGTTACAAAAAGACTTCTGCTGCACTTAAGGTTCCTAAGAGCACAGTGGCCTCCATAATCCTCAAATGGAAGACGTTTGGGATGACCAGAACCCTTCCTAGAGCTGGCCGTCCGGCCAAACTGAGCTATCGGGGGAGAAGAGCCTTGGTGACAGAGGTAAAGAAGAACCCAAAGATCACTGTGGCTGAGCTCCAGAGATGCAGTCAGGAGATGGGAGAAAGTTGTAGAAAGTCAACCATCACTGCAGCCTTCCACCAGTCGGGGCTTTATGGCAGAGTGGCCCGACGAAAGCCTCTCAGTGTAAGACACATGAAAGCCTGCATGGAGTTTGCTAAAAAAAAACACCTGAAGGACTCCAAGATGGTGAGAAATAAGATTCTCTGGTCTGGTCTGATTAGACCAAAATAGAACTTTTTGGCCTTAATTCTAAGCGGTATGTGTGGAGAAAACCAGGCACTGCTCATCACCTGTCCAATACAGTCCCAACAGTGAAGCATGGTGGTGGCAGCATCATGCTGTGGGGGTGTTTTTCAGCTGCAGGGACAGGACGACTGGTTGCAATCGAGGGAAAGATGAATGCGGCCAAGTACAGGGATATCCTGGACAAAAACCTTCTCCAGAGTGCTCTGGACCTCAGACTGGGCCGGAGGTTTACCTTCCAACAAGACAATGACCCTAAGCACACAGCTAAAATAACAAAGGAGTGGCTTCACAACAACTCCGTGACTGTTCTTGAATGGCCCAGCCAGAGCCCTGACTTAAACCCAATTGAGCATCTCTGGAGAGACCTAAAAATGGCTGTCCACCCACGTTTACCATCCAACCTGACAGAACTGGAGAGGATCTGCAAGGAGGAATGGCAGAGGATCCCCAAATCCAGGTGTGAAAGACTTGTTGCATCTTTCCCAAAAAGACTCCTGGCTGTATTGGCTCAAAAGGGGGCGTCTACTAAATACTGAGCAAAGGGTCTGAATACTTAGGACCATGTGATATTTCAGTTTTTCTTTTTTAATAAATCTGCAACAATGTCAACAATTCTGTGTTTTTCTGTCAGTATGGGGTGCTATGTGTACATTCATGAGGAAGAAGAATGAACTTAAATGATTTTAGCAAATGGCTGCAATATAACAAAGAGTGAAAAATTTAAGGGGGTCTGAATACTTTCCGTACCCACTGTATGTATGTGTAGATATAGATTGATATGATATAGATATATATATATAATTATTATTTTATTTTTTCGTTCCTCATTCTTGCTACTGAAATTGCTCAACCACATGTCTTCTCTCTTAGGTATGTTGTTTTGACCACGAAGCACCATGAAGGTTTCACTAACTGGGGCTCTCCTGTGTCCTGGAACTGGAATGCTGTAGACACTGGTCCACATCGTGACCTAGTGGGAGACTTGGGAGCAGCATTAAAGAAGAGGTTTGTTTTGCCTAATAGAATTGCTTCATGGCCTTTTGTAAACCACCACCCAACGTCTGTTATCAGGCTTTGCTACAGATAAAGTCATATTAATAATAATAATAATAATAACTGATATGTATGTTTTTGTTTTTTCCCCTAGAAACCTGCGTTATGGATTATATCATTCCCTGTTGGACTGGTTTCATCCCTTGTATTTATTAGACAAAAAGAATGGCTTCAAAACACAGTATTTTGTGTTTGCAAAGGCTATGCCTGAGCTGTATGATTTGGTAACAAGGTAACCATATCTTTTTTTAAGCAAATACAATGTAATTATGTTCTTTTGATTTTGTTAAAGTATAACTAAAGACAAACCCTGTGTTTGGGCTGTGCATCTGCTCCTGCACAGCGATCAGATTTTGCAATTCACTTAAATAGGCTGCCTGCATGAATCTCAGGGTGGATGCAGATGCCAAAGCAGTCATCGTGCCAGCACAAATCTGAATGAGTCCTAATTGTTATGATCACCAGTGTCACTAGGAATGAAAGTGAGGGTAAAAGAAAAACCGAGTTGCCAACAGAATATGAATAGAGGGGAAATAGTCCTGTTAACAACTTTCGCAGAGGGATTTCTCACATTGAAAAGATCTCATCTTGCTTCCTGTTGAGTCAACAGGAAGTAAAGTGAAATATCCACAGATGGCAATAAAAAAAAAGAACCCAGTGGTGTCAACCCTCCCCTACTCGATTCAAAATAGGGGGGCAGTTCTACTTAAAAGCACTAAAGTCTAAAGTATATATTTACTTGCAGTTTCATAGTTTTTGCAATTAAGTGTGAATGCATACTTGCTAATCTGCTTAAGAAATATGTAAAGTAGGCGTTTGCTGACTTTGAAATTTTACATATTGACAACAGCATATGTGCTCCAATAGTCCATAGACTAAAAAGTCCATAGCACAGAGTTAGTGGTACCTCCACACCTGGATAGAACTGGTTCTTGTGATAGATTTCCACTCATAATTAACTGCTGGTGCCACTACACAAAGTGAGAAATGCTCACTCACCAGAAAGTTTTACCCCTGAACCCAGGAAGGTTAATATGAGCTTTGTGTGACAACAGGAGAAATTCCACAGCTCTGCATAAACACTCTCTTCCCATTGGGTTCACTGCAATGGTTGCCAAGCTTAAACCTCTATCGCTCCTCCACAGCTCACAAGAGATACCAAGAAATGCTCACAGTGTAGTATTTTTTATTACCATAAAAATCCCATTAAAATCCAACATGTATTGCGCTTACATTCATTCGTGCCGATAAGGGCACCAAAGTATACAGACTCCTAACCAATAATAGAAAACCGTGCCGCTCTGCACTTACCGGAGACGGCTTGCTATTCAAGCATGGGAAGCACCAGCCTGGACATGACATCAATGATTACCATAAGTGACGACCAAAGCCTGCCTCAACGCATTTTGTCAATCAGCATCCTCAGGAAGCTCCTGTGATGAAGGTTTAAATTGGGCAACCATTGCTGTGAACCCAATGGAAAGAGTGTGTGGAATTTCTCCTGTCATATAAAGCGCATATTGACATTTTTGGGTTCACGGAATACATTTTTCTGGTGAGTGAGAATGTCGCACTTCATGTGGTGGCATCATTTTGAGTGAAAAACTGGCACAAGAACCATTTCCATCCAGGTGTGGGAGAACCATTAACTCTTTGCCATGGAGTTTTCTTAATCTATTACTATTGAGCTTGATTATTGAGCACAGATACTGTTGTCAATCTATAATTTCAAAGTTGCAAGGGCATACTGAAACCTAAATGAAACCTTATTTGCCGCTGCCCTTTTAGAGTATTAAAATACACTTTAAACCTGCTCAGAATTATATAGTTATATTTTATTATTCTGTTTGGTGGCAGTTGGCACGAATTATTGGTTTAGTTACTTTTGTGATTGCACCTTACCTTTCTCCTACAACTATACTTGGTAATCTGTGTTACCTTTTTTTTTTTTTAACATTGCTTATATTTCATATTATTCATGTGCCATATTGCCTAGTGTCTTCCTTTGCAATAAAGGAAAGTGATGATTAAGTGCTACCACCTGAGGAAAATGATGTAATCATTGCCTCACAGAATGTTCTTTGCCAGGAACTAGGCGTGTATTAGGGCGGTTTCTTCTGCTCTCTTCTCATCCAATTGTTACTTGATTTACTAAATGCAGCTGTCAACTAATTGAGATCACAACCCTTTTTTTTTTTTTTTTTTTTTTTCCTTGGTTTGTCCCTTGCTCGACAAGTGAATTGTTGATATTGGGTGTGTTGGGATTACCATTTAAAATCAATGGCATCCTACTTCAAGCTGCTAAACTAAGCTTTACTGTGAGTTCTGAGCCTCCAGTCTTTGTGTCTGTGCTAAGTCACCAATGTCATTGGCAAAGACATGGACACGGTTTACTATACAATGTATGTAGGGGGAGCGTGGGTACTGCAGTGAGGAGTTTCTGGAGGAGAAACTAGAGAATGTGTGTTCTAGAACAAGGATACAGGTGAAAGGAGTGTGCTGGAGGTGAGATCTTGGTAGGAAAAGATGAATGTGCATGCTGGAGTCTTTCTGATCATTTCCTGCTATATAAAATTTTTACTTAAAGCTGAATTTTACCATTTTTAAGGTGCCAGGGAGCTCCTGCAGTAGTGTGCACGTTTATGGCACACTTGCCTCTAAAAGTGTCTGCCTACATTATTGTGACACTTAACAGTATCTCACAAAATTGAGAACACCCCTCACATTTTTGTGAATATTTTATTATATCTTTTCATGTGATAACACTTTGCTACAATGTAAAGTAGTGAGTTTACAGCTTGTATAACAGTGTAGATTTGCTGTCCCCTCAAAATAACTCAACACACAGCCATTAATGCCATTAATGTCTAAACTGCTGGCAACAAAAGTGAGCACACCCCAAAGTGAAAATGTCCAAATTGGGCCCAAAGTGTCAATATTTTGTGTGGCCAGTGGCCACCATTATTTTCTAGCACTGTCTTTACCCTCTTGGGCATGGAGTTCACCAGAGCTTCACAGGTTGCTACTGGTGTCCTCTTCCACTCCTCCATGACAACATCACGGAGCTGGTGGATGTTGAAGACCATGTGCTCCTCCACCTCCATTTGAGGATGCTCAACAGGGTTTTGGTCTAGAGAAATGCTTGGCCAGTCCATCACATTTACACTCAGCTTCTTTAGCAAGGCAGTGGTCATCTTGGAGGTGTGTTTGGGGTCATTATCATGTTGTAAAACTGCCCTGTGGCCCAGTCTCCAAAGCGAGGGGATCATGCTCTGCTTCAGTATGTCAGAGTACATGTTGGCATTCATGGTTCCCTCAATGAACTGTAGCTCCCCAGTACCGGCAGCACTCATGCAGCCCCAGACCATGACACTCCCACTCACACGCTTGTCTTTGTACTTCTCACTTGGTTGCTGCCACACGCTTGACACCATCTGAACCAAATAAGTTTATCTTGGTCTCATCAGACCACAGGACAGGGTTCCAGTAATCCATGTCCTTAGTCTGCTTGTCTTCAGCAAACTGTTTGCAGGCTTTCTTGTGCATCATCTTAAGAGGCTTCCTTCTGGGAAGATAGCCATGCAGAACAATTTAATGCAGTGTGCGGTGTATGGTCTGAGCACTGACAGGCTGACCCCACCCCTTCAACCTCTGCAGCAATGCTGGCAGCACTCATACGTCCATTTCCCAAAGACAACCTCTGGATATGAGGCTAAGCAGGTGCACTCAACTTCTTTGGTTGACTATGGCGAGACCTGTTCTGAGTGTAAAAGAAGGAAATTGCTCCTGCACTTAAGGGATTGTCATGTGACTAGTTTCCTGGAGATGCGACTCAGCTGTTGGGGTCGTCATTCCAGTTGTGCTGCCACTCTCAACAGGTTGTGGAAACCCAAAATCAGACTCTGCAAGGAAAACATACAGAGGGCGCACCAGCCTAGCGCATTACTTTTTAAAACAATTTATTAAATTAGACCATCTACACATCATATTCACAAAATGGATGTGGGATATAGGCAAGATATGCAATAATCGGTCCACTGGAAATGCCCGCTGAGTCTCATCCACAAACATGGACCGTGAACCTCCAATATAGCAATATGAGCTTTCTGAGTGTAACCTGTCCTGGTAAACCACTGTATGGTCTTGGCCCCTGTGCTGCAGCTCAGTTTCAGGGTCTTGGCAATCTTCATAACCTAGGCCATCTTTATGTAGAGCAACAATTCTTTTTTTCAGATCCTTAGAGTTCTTTGCCATGAGGTGCCATGTTGAGCTTCCAGTGACCAGTATGAGGGAGTGAGAGCAATAACACCAAATTTAATTCACCTGCTCCCCATTCACACCTGAGACCTTGTAACACTGACAAGCCACATGACATCGGGGAGGGAAAATGGCTAATTGGGCCCAATTTTGACATTGCCACTTAGGGGTTTTCCCTATTTTTGTTGCCAGCGGTTTGGACATTAATGGCCGTGTGTTATTTTGAGGGGACAGCAAATTTACAGTGTTATACAAGCTGTACACTCACTACTTTACATCGTAGCAAAGTGTAATTTCTTCAGTGTTGTCACCTGAAAAAATATAATGTATTTACAAAAATGTGAGGGGTGTACTAATTTTTGTGACATACTGTATGTCCCTCCGTCAATCACACATTCACAACTGTTAGTGTACATCTAATAAAAAGATTGCTGGCAGCCAAAGTTTCTTTTTCCATAATTGGATACCTGACAGCAATTATTTTACAAATTAACTTCAGTTCTGCTGTAATACATTTGGTATAATGAATGTTACACATGCTTTATGAGGTATAGCTTCACATTTCCTTACTTGGTACTCCTTTTAAATCACAAATGTCAAACGCAAAGCTCAAGGTCCGAGTTATGTGGCCCTTTCCACCCAGTATTGCAACTGGAATGTGGCGGATCGAACAGATACCTGCATGCACTCACTGCGGGAACATATCCACAGAATCTGAAAGGAAGAACAATCTCCCTACAAGGCGAGGCAGAGCCGCCTACACAGGGATGTACTAGAACCAAATACATGGGTAGTAAAGTTGCCTAGACATGGGGGGTACAAGAGCCAAATGCACAGAGGTACTAGAGCTGGGCCAGGTAGGGGAGTAGAAATGTGAGGAAGGTTTGAGGGGATTGCACATGAACCCATAAACCCTGCACTCTGTATGCCACCCACCCCTGAGTACTCTTATGTAGCTGAGTAGATACATAGTATTACAGATATAACCGGCCCTTTGAGGGCAACCATAATGCTGATATGGCCCACAGTGAAATTGAGTTTGACACCCCTGCTTTAAACCATGTACAGCGTCTCCTTCATTTTGTTCAGTTAACACAACTAATATTGCAGTCTTTAACAGATGCTGGAACGTTAAACCAGCATTCCCTTGTCTTGAAGGGTCAGATCTCTTTGCATGCCTCTGGGCCTGTTCACCTGCTGTGGCCTGACGTGGGGGGGGGGGGGGTGCGTGGGGGTAGCATTCTAATCTGCAGTGTGTCCGAGTGACACACTGCTTCCCAGATCAGGGTAAAGAGCCTATGATGTAGGGTCTTTACCATGTGATCAGCTGTGTCCAATCACAGCTGATCACTGTAAATAGGAAGTGCTGGTTATTGGCATTCCTCTACTCACGCTGACAACGCGTGAGTAGAAGACAGCCGATGAACGGCTTTCTTGACAGGGGGATCTGCACTGATAATCAGTGCATTACTTATCAGCAATACCAGTGATGCCAATCAGTGATGCCTATCCGTGCTCAAAGGCTGCCCATCAGTGCTGCCTCATCACTGCCTATTAGTGAAGAGGTCTATATAATTCCGCGCTTCGGATGGGGGGGTATATATGTAGAAATTAACACCGCACCTGGCTGCTGCCCACTTCAAAAATGCGACCCTAAGAAGGGGAGCACTTGAATAGATATGAAGGAGGAAGGAAGTGATTGGCGCTGCTTGGTGGGGTGTTTTTGGGAATATATTTGTTGGTTACTATGCTTCTAGTGAGGTTTTATATGTAAGTCTGTATAATAAATTAGAATCTGTGTGTAATCCACTAAAATCTGATATCAAATGACAAAACCTGTATAAAATCAGAACCGGTCTCTGTGTAATTTCTAAAACCTAAAAACCTTATATAAATTACATCAGCAAATAAATCTCATAAGTGCAAAAAGTGGTGCCAAAGTGAATGCAAAAAGTGAGGTGATAAAAAATTAAATAATAATCAAATGTTGTCCAGTAATAAATATATAACCATAAAATGACAATTGGTAAGTATACTCCAAAAAGTACCAATAAATATAAGTGAAAAAATTAATAATGCATGTGTAACCATAAAATGACAATAGGTAAGTATGCTCTTATACGTGCCAATAAATATAAGTGATAAGAATATATAAAAAAATGACTGCCAATAAATAAGTGCAAAGGTGCAAGAGTGAACCGATTCCTCGGTGTATATATATCAGTGCAAAACTGGCAGTAAAAAGATAATAAATATATATGGAAAAAGTGTCCGTTTAAATAATCCAGCAAATGGATCCAGACCAATGTGCAGTCTCAGTGACTTGAAAATCCAAAAAAAGAGTCCTAGATAGGTGAAGTCCGTATATGGTGGTTGAAGTGCTCTTTTCTCTATGCCCAAAGTAGGGTGGGTGGGCAGAAGAAAAAGTGTTCCCCTGAGCCTGGGGTCCTGCGCTTACCAGATTCCCTTACCCCTACAGGGGTAAACAACGGGTCGATTTTTAGGGGATCGCTCCCACACACTGGCAATCAGGATCTCCCACGCCCTCGGTTTCACTCCTTAGTAGTAGTACAGATGTCAGCTCAATAGGTATATAAGAAATCCAGTACAGTGCCCGGGTATGTAGAAGAAAAGGGAAGGAGCCAGATGCAGAGTGCTGGGCTCAAACAGCCACTTCACATAGTGCAAGTCAGAGAATGGAAGAGCTGCCAATCAGCTGAAGCATGGGCTGGATTTCTTGTATACCTATTGAGCTGACATCTGTACTACTACTAAGGAGTGAAACCTAGGGCGTGGGAGATCCTGATTGCCAGTGTGTGGGAGCGATCCCCTAAAAATCGACCTGTTGTTTACCCCTGTAGGGGTAAGGGAATCTGGTAAGCACAGGACCCCAGGCTCAGGGGAACACTTTTCCTTCTGCCCACCCACCCTACTTTGGGCATAGAGAAAAGAGCACTTCAACCACCATATACGGACTTCACCTATCTAGGACTCTTTTTTTTGGATTTTCAAGTCACTGAGACTGCACATTGGTCTGGATCCATTTGCTGGATTATTTAAACGGACACTTTTTCCATATATTTTTATTATCTTTTTACTGCCAGTTTTGCACTGATATATATATATATATATATATATATATATATATACCGAGGAATCCGTTCACTCTTGCACCTTTGCACTTATTTATTTATTGGCAGTAATTTTTTTATATATTCTTATCACTTATATTTATTGGCACGTATAAGAGCATACTTGCCTATTGTCATTTTATGGTTACACATGCATTATTAATTTTTTCACTTATATTTATTGGTACTTTTTGGAGTATACTTACCAATTGTCATTTTATGGTTATATATTTATTACTGGACAACATTTGATCATTATTTAATTTTTTATCACCTCACTTTTTGCATTCACTTTGGCACCACTTTTTGCACAATTTGCACGTATGAGATTTATTTGCTGATGTAATTTATATAAGGTTTTTATGTTTTAGAAATTACACAGAGACCTGTTCTGATTTTATACAGGTCTTGTCATTTGATATCAGATTTTAGTGGATTACACACAGATTCTAATTTATTATACAGACTTTCATATAAAACCTCACTAGAAGCATAGTAACCCAACAAATATATTCCCAAAAACACCCCACCAAGCAGCGCCAATCACTTCCTTCCTCCTTCATATCACTGCCTATTAGTGGCCATCAGTGCAGCCTCATCAGTGAGGCTCGGTTCACACTGATGCGATGCGGGAAGGCTGCGAATTTGGAGCCTGTTCCCGCATCGCACACGCACCCCCGGCAGTTCACACTGCCATATGCGATCCGCTGGGGGTGTCAATGTAATCTTAACGACACCCCCAGTTTGATCTCATATCGCAGTGCGATCGTGCAGTTCGCACAGGATCGGATCGCACAAGTGTGAACCGCTGTGCGATCCGATCCTGATGCGGCAGCAAAAATGCCTCCTGTGCGTGTTTGCTGCGGGTGCGATGCGAATTTAGCCATACAAACTGTATGGCTAAACTCGCACCGCACAGCTGATCGCATGTCATGTCGGAGCAGTGGAGAAAAATTACTACTTAGTAAAAGAAATCAATATTATTTTTTTTTTTTTTTTTTCCAACAAAAAAAAAATTGATGATTCAATACCACCAAAAGAAAATCTGTTTGTCTCAAAAAATAAGAATTGTTTGTGTACAGCATTGCATGACCGCGCAATTGTCATTCAAAGTGTGACAGCGCTAAAAAGCTGAAAATTGGCCTGGGCAGAAGTGGTTAAACATACAGAGATGGCTTTTAACTAGACAAAGTGTGCTTCTTTTTTTTTTTTTTTCCCCAAATGACCTAAATAGCTTTTTTAAACAGAAAAAAAACACCATGTGCATAGGTAAAGATGTTTTATATTTATTTGGAATAGGTAAACCAGTTCATTAATATTTAATTGTAACTATGTCCTCCCACCCAAAAGGTAGAAATCCACTTAGGGTGAACCCATGTTCAAACCCATTTTTTAATTACAGCTGCAAGTCTTATTGGGTATGTCTCTACCAGCTTTGCACATCTAGAGTGGCATTTTTGCCCATTCTTGTTTGCAAAATGGCTCAATCTCTGTCGGATTGGATGGAGAGCGTCTGTAAACAGCAATTTTCAAGTCTTGTCATAGATTCTCAATTAGCTTTAGGCCTGGACTTTAACTGGGCCAATCTAACACATGAATATGCTTTGATCTAAACCATTCCATTGTAGCTCCAGCTGTATGTTTAGGGTCATTGTCCTGCTGGAAGGTGAACCTCCACGCCCAGTCTCAAGTCTCTTGCAGAATAACATGGTTTTTTTTTTTAAGATTGCCCTGTATTTGGCTCCATCCATCTTCCCATCAGCTCTGACCAGCTTCCCTGTCCCTGCTGAAAAAAAGCATCCCCACAACATGATGCTGCCACCACCATGTTTCACAGTGAGGATAGTGTGTTCAGGGTGATGTGCAGTGTTAGTTTTCTGCCACACATAACATTGTGCTTTTTAGGTGAAAAAGATACATTTTGGGTCTCCTCTGACCAGAGCACCTTCTTCCACATGCTGTGTCCCCCACATGGCTTCTCGCAAACTGCAAATGGGACTTCTTATGGCGTTCTTTCAACATTGGCTTTCTTCCTGCCACTCTTCCATAAAAGCCAGATTTGAGGAGTGCATGACTAATAGTTGTCCTGTGGACAGATTCCCCCACCTGTGCTGAATAAAAATGCATGCCACACTTTTTTTTTTTCAGATATTTATTTGTAAAACCTTTTCAGATATTTGTAAAAAAAATGTTAAACCATTTATAATTTTCTTTCCACTTCACAATTATGTGCCACTGTTCTCCCTGGCCCGCCATGGTCCTGCCATTTAGGGGCCAGTGTTCTCCGCGGACCGCCATGGTCCTGCCATTTAGGAGCTGGCTCTCTATCCCACCCCTCCCATTGCCACCAACGACATCCTCCCAGGCTGCCATCTGCATCGAGGCAAAACCGTTCTGGACGAGGGCAGAGCTGCTAAGTTAACTGTTCACGTTAAGCAGCAGGTGATTGGTTGCTAGGCTAGGCTAGCAACCAATCACAAGCTGATTACCAGGAAAGGATGTGCAGCTCCTGTACTGCCTCCTGACATCCCTTCTATACCTGCTGTGTCAATCCCCCCCCCCCCCCTCAGCCCTGTGTAAGGTAAGACAGGGGAGAGGGTTATGTCACTGCTGTGCAGGATAGGGAGAAAGCTGGAGATGATATAAAGGAGGGGGGTTCAGAGGACAGGAATGCAAAAAGAGTGGGGGTGATGTGAAGGGAGGCTGAGAACAGAATTGTGAAGGGGGGGGTGATGCTGTATGAAATAGGACTGGAATGCAAAAGGAATATAGGGGTGATATGAAGGGGAAACAGGAAGGTGGAGGGGGATGATATAAAGGGGGGTGAGGTGCAGGGGGGGGGGGGACTAAGAATAGTGACGTATTAATTGGGTTGTGATGTGAAGGATTTGATGTGACCAGATCCTTTTCACAGGGCTTCTGTCTTCCCTGAGGAGCTCTCTGCACACCTGCTTTTTTTTCTAGGGCTGTTCCTTTCAAAAGGATATCCTGATGGGTTTCACCTGCCAAGGCAAAATGCAGAAGTGTGACAGTGTCATCTGCTCCATTAAAGCGGTAGTTAACCGCTGAAAAAAAAACAAACAAACGAAACCTGCAAGACAATAGCATAGTTGCTAGTATGCATCGCATAGTTGCTAGTATGCATCGCATACTAGCACATTATGAAATACTTAATGTTATATGAATAAAGCCGGCACACGAAAAGGCTTCCAATTAAAATTCTTTATTCCAACATGGATAGCGGTGACAACATGACAAATGCTATGAAATACTTACCTTAGAACGAAGCCCCCACAGGGGCGCCTGGTCACCGCTAAGGGGGGCTGACATGTTCCCCTGGCGTTTCTTCCGGATTCGTGGGCTCCGTCACTGTGGCACATGCACACGGGAGCCCTCTGTTCCAGCAAGGAGCGCTGAAGTTCCAGAATGATACGCTATATCTTCAGAGCGCATGCACTGCTGATATTAGCCGCTGTATGCAGGGTGAATAATATCTCCCAAACCGTGCAGGTTTAGGAGATATTCATTTTTTACCTACAGGTAAGCTTTATTATAGGTTTACCTGTGGGTAAAAATCACCAAGCAGGGTACACAACTGCTTTAAAGTCTTCAGAATGCCACAGTGGACACAGCTGCATCTAAAGCTTTTTTTTAGAATTAGTTCACTCAGCTATTTTGAATATTCTTCCATTCCCAGGAGACCATTTTAATTTCTCTTATTTTCACTTTAGATACCAACCGGATTTGATTTGGTCTGATGGTGACTGGGAATCGCCAGATACTTACTGGAATTCTACTGATTTTCTGGCATGGCTTTACAATGATAGCCCTATTAAGGTATGGTGTGTGGTATTTGTACTTGCATATATTGCTAAATTTTAGGGTATAGGTCATCTCTGCAGATCCACTTGAACAATGAGCCAAATAAATAAGTTTGACTTGTAGATTACCCAGATTGCAAAAAGTAAATCGGATTAGTTAATGTGGGGAATCGGGCTGCTTGAGGTACATTTTTTTTTTTTTTTATTATTATAACCTGTATAAGAAGTGCTCCGCAAGCTGTTGTTGCTATATAAATCCTAAATAATTATAATGGTATCATAATTCAACAATATAATAAAAATAATGTCCAAAAATGTTAATTAAAAAAAAAAAAATTGTTGATATTGTACATTAGTTGTAATATAGAAATATATATTAACAAAAAAAAAATGAAGGAACATTTTTTTTAATCAGAGTATAGCATCAAGTCAAACTCCTGGGATATTGATCTGGTCAGTTAAGTAGCAGAGAGGGTTGCTAATCAATTTTAGCTGCTTTGGTGTTAATGAAATTAGCAACAGGTGAACTAGATGGGCAACGATAAGACTTTCAACAAAACGGGAAAGATTTTACAGGTGGGGGCCACTGACCTTTTTTGTTTGTTTTTTTTTTTTTTTTTTCCCAACTTATCTTTTCTAGGTTGCACAGGCAGTCCAACTCCTCCAGGATGGCACATCAATACGTGCCATTGCCAGAAGGTTTGCTGTGTCTCCCAGCACAGTCTCAAGAGCATGGAGGAGATTCTAGGAGACAGGCAGTTAATCTAGGAGAGCTGAACAGGGCTGTAGAAGGTCCTTAACCCTTCCTTTGTGCAAAGTGGAACAGGATAAGCACTGCCAGAGCCCTACAAAATCGCCTCCAGCAGGCCACTGGTGTGAATGTCTCTGACCAAACAATCAGAAACAGACTTCATGATGGTGGCCTGAGGGCCGACATCCTCTAGTGGGCCCTGTGCTCACTGCCTGACACCGTGGTGCTCGATTTAGCATTTGTCTTAGAATACCAGATATAGCAGGTCCACCATTGGTGCCCTGTGCTTTTCACAGATAAGAGCAGGTTCACCCTGAGCACATGTGACAGACATGAAAGGGTCTGGAGAAGCCGTGAAGAACGTTCTGCTGCCTGTAACATCGTTCGGCATGACCGATTTGGTGGTGGGTCAGTGATGGTCTGGGGAGTTCATATCCATGACGGGACGCACAGACCTCTACAGGCTAGATCATGGCAACCTGACTGCCATTAGGTATCGGGATGAAATCTTTGGACCCATTGTCAGACCCTTTGCTGGTGCAGTGGGTCCTGGGTCCCACCTACTGCTCGACATTGCCCGGCCTCATGTAGCGAGAGTATGCAGCCAGTTTCTGGAGGATGAAGGAATTGATGCCATTGAATGGCCCCCCACGCTCGCCTAACCTAAATCCAATCGCACACCTTTGGGACATTATGCTTTGGTCCATCTGACCCCGCCAGGTTGTACCTCAGTCTGTTCAGGAGCTCAGTGATGCCCTGGTCCAGATCTGGGAGGAAATACCCCAGGACACCATCCATCGTCTCATTAGAAGCATGCTCCGACGTTGTCAGTCATGCATACAAGTACGTGGGGGCCATACAATATACGGAGTACCTTGAGTTGCTACAATTAAATTTCAGCAAAAAGGACTAAACTGATGCATCATTTTTTCACTTTGATATTCGGGGTGTCTGATGGAAATGAAAATTATAAAACTGAGGGCTAAATTCAAACTATGTGGCATCCTTTCGTTCTGAACACAGTCCATATCAGTATAGATATTTTCAGCATGAGACTTTTTCCCCATTGAGATCTGAAGTGTTTTCAAAGTGTTCCTTTAATTTTTTTGAGAAGTGTATATATACTGTATAATAATATATATAAAATATATATAATAATTTTTTTTTTTTTTTTTTTAGGACAAAGTTGTGGTGAATGACCGTTGGGGAAGTAACTGTTCGTGCCATCATGGAGGCTATTATAACTGTGCTGATAAGTTTAGTCCTTCTACACTGCCTGACCACAAATGGGAGAAATGCACTTCCGTAGACCACTATTCATGGGGTTATAGACGCAACATGCAGCTCTCTCAGATTATGACTGAAGGAGACATCATCTCTGTGAGTAAAATGAATATTTTTGAAGCACGCGTGTGTATGAAAAAATACATAAATATGCACAAAGTGTGTGTGTATTTACAGTGTGTATCTATATCTGAGAGAAAATTGACCTCAGCACAGCGCAAAGTACATATAATGTAAAAGATAACGTGGCACAGGGTTTGAAAGATGAACACTAAGATATAATAAGAAAAGGGAAAATCTGTTCATAAGAGGAATTGGGGCACAGAAGAGAATTGATGATTTTAGATGAATGGAGGTATTTGCAATTGAAACATTTTGTGACAACACCACCACAGCCAATTAGATCCGAGGAGAACTTAAATCCAATAGAGCAATTATGTAATTCACAGATAAAATTGAAACCTAATCTATCCCGGATCTACAAAATACTCACAATGTTTGAGGAACCAAAAATACCTCCATTCATCCAAAAATGGGAAAAGAAGTTGGGGTCACGTATAAGAGCAACAAGTGAGCAAAGTACTAAGGGCTGTACATGTTTTGGCGGTGGATATAAATACAATAGAAATAATGTTTGGCGAGGTGGTATATTATACCCGATAAGGCTCAAAAATATCGGCCTGAAAATTCGCCCCGGTGTTGGAAGATGTAATCAAAATGGTAGCATTGCACATCATTGGTGGGATTGTAGGAAGATAAGTGAATATTGGCAGGTGGAAATAACAGGAATGGAGATTCCTGAAGACCCATGGTTTTGTTTATTCCAGAATATGAGTATTGTTAAAAATATATAAAAAGTACAGTCGTGCCATAATAACGCAGCAGCGGGAGTAATACCAAAAATATTGCAAAACGCAGAAAAACCCAAAATTAGAGCTTGGTTTAATAGGATTGAGTACATATATAAAATGGAGTGTGAGTAGGGAAGAGAATCAGGCAGAAAGATTTTCCAGTACATGGGATAAATGGATACAATTCAAGAAAACAAAGAAATTTTAATATAAAGATGGAGTGGGAAGGAGGTAGAAGAGTGGGTGGCGCAATTGGGGTAAGGTAGAGGGGGGGAAAAAAGGGGAATATAGTAAGATTTTTCTGTATATTATGTGGTAATCTTTTTATATGGAAAATCAAATTACATTTTTATTATATATAATTTTTTTTTTTTTTTTTTAAATGAACACTCCGTGACAAAGTTTGTTTCCACAAGGCACATGCTCGTCTTTTCCGTTTGTGCCACATGAAACGAAATGAACTCCTAATTGAGTACTCGCCTTTTAAGCCTCATGAGTGCTGCCTTTTTATTTGGCCTTATCTTTTGGAATAAACACGATATTGTCAAAAGTATTGGGCTGCCTGCTTTTACACACACATGAACTTTAAATTATATCCCTGTCTTAGTCCGTAGGGTTCAATATTGAGTTGGCCCACCCTTTGCAGCTAAAACAGCTTCAACTCTTCTGGGAAGGATGTCCACAAGGTTTAGGAGTGTGTCTAAGGGAATGTTTGAACTTTCTTCCAGAAGCACATTTGTGAAGTCCGGCATTGATTTGGATGAGAAGGCCTGGCTCGCAGTCTCCACTTTATTTTATCCCAAAGGTGTTCTGTCAGGTTAAGGTCAGTGCCAGTCAAATTCCTCCACCCCAAGCTCGCTTGCTTTGTGCACTGGTCCAAATCATTTGGTGGAAGGGGGATTATGGTGTGGGTTGTTTTACAGGGGTTGGGCTTGGCCCCCTTAGTTCCAGTGACGGGAACCAGTGCACAAAGCAAGGTCCATAAAGATATGGATGAGCGACTATGGTGTGGAGGAACTTGACTGGCCTGCACAGAGTCCTGACCTCAACCCGATAGAACACTTTTGGGATGAATTAGAGCAGAGACTGCGAGCCAGGCCTTCTCGTCCAACATCAGAGCCTGACCTCACAAATGCGCTTCTGGAAGAGTGGTCAAACGTTCCCATAGACACTCCTAAACCTTGTGGACAGCCTTCCCAGAAGAGTTGAAGCTGTTATAGCTGCAAAGGGTGGGCCAACTAAAAATTGAACCGTACAGACAAAGACTGGGATGTCATTACCATTCATTTGCGTGTAAAGGCAGATGTCCCAATACTTTTTGACAATATAGTGTATATCGGGCACACATACCTGTTGGACATAATCGTTCCATATTTGAAAGGCCTAGCTTTTACCTCACACTCCTGTACACCTAGTACGTGCCCATTTCCAAAGAAGGTGTGCATTTTTTCCTTTGTGTTATCATGGAAAAAGAATGCAATTGGTAAAAAAAAAAATCTTTAATTTGTGCTTTTATGCCCAATATTACACATCCTAGGGGTTTGTCTAACTTTGTTTCGAACAGTAGAAAGTTGGTTTATTACCATGAGTTTCACCTATAATAGCGATTGATCTATGACCCCAATTTATCTTGGCTTTTAATTGATCTATATTGTCCATAAATTGGCAGACTTGCATACTTGGCTATTGGCTTGGGCTACCTCCCATTTGTCTCAAAGCCCAGCCACTCACACCACTGCTACCCCCCCCCCCCCCCCCCCACCCCACACACACACTTTTTTTTTTTTTTTTTGTCTTGCAAAACCGTATTAAGTTGATTGATTTTTTTTTTTTTTTTTTAACATTTCTCTATATTGCCTTTCAGGACCTTGTGCAGACTGTGAGTTTTGGAGGGAATTATCTCTTAAACGTGGGACCCAGCAAAGAGGGCTTAATTATGCCAATTTTTCAAGAGAGACTTCTTAATGTAGGGAAATGGCTGGACATAAATGGCGAGGCAATTTACTCCTCTAAACCTTGGAGGGTACAGAAAGAAAATGCCACTTGCAGCATTTGGTAAGTGCTGTCCAAACAATAGGAACATGTATCCTGCTAAACAGGGTCCCCTTTTAAATGCAGAATGACCATGCTTGACTGGAAAATCTAACATGCAGTTTTGCATTTCCAAATGTCAGTGCATTATCCAAATGGGTTAGTATGCGTTCCCTATTTTATCCTAGAAAACAGACCGAAGATGCCTCCTAGTGGGACTTTAGGGGCCTGAAAATATAATTTGTAAAGTAGCAAAAAAACAAGCAAAAAAAGGTTTTATATAAATACAAATTTTATTGAACATCATAGTATACAACATGAAGCTGATGGTAAGAGGGCAACAATGTCGAACCAGAGGAAGGTGAGATATTAAGGAAAATTGTTTTCAGGAAAATTGTTTTCATATTTACCGTAACTTTCCTTTCCTGGACCTCCTCGTTTCAGCCTACTATGGGTCAGCTCCACCCCTCTAGGACAACCTCTAACTAACCTTTAAAGTGCAGCTGTCTCCCCTAGGAAACTGTTCCCTTACAAGCCTCGCGACGGAGACCTGGGTGGGAAATCCTTGGCTGACATGAGGATCCAGGAAAGGAAAATTGCAGTAAGTATGAAAACAATTTTCCTTATTCCTGGACCTCCTCATGTCAGCCTACTATGGGACATACCAAGCAATACCATTTCAGGAAGGGAGGGAATAAAGATTACAAAATAACTCATTCTGCTGTCTAAACCTATTTAAGAGAGACAGCTGCAGAAAATCATATGAAGTTCCTCGGAAGGCAGCAAGGTCCGGACCATTCTTTAGTGGTGAGTTAAAGTGTTTGCCAGCATAGCCCAATGCTTACACTCTACTTCTGCCAACCCCCTGGCCTATATGCTCAAGCAACTGCCCTAGTTTTGTGCAATGTGCCGTCATTTCTGACAGACAGGAAGCCGCAGGGAGCTAGTCAAACTGAACTGAACCATCCTGACTATTAAGGAAGAATGAACCCCTGCCAATGCCATGAAACTCCCTTAAACTCACTTGGGACACCAAGTGGTTATTCCCCTTGAACTGATCAAACTGATCCCAAGTAGGCCCGAAGGGGAAGAAACAGATTGAATTCCTTTTCATATTCTCTTTCATCTTCTGAAAAAGCAGGAAGAGCGGTCTCTCAGTTCACTTGGAAAGTAGTCCATGGAATGTTGGAACTTGGGGGGGGGGGGGGGGGGGGGGAGCCATCTGGTCGAAAAGACTTAAAGATCCTTTTTTTGTTAAATAAAAAAAAAAAAAAACACATAATCATGATACTCTCTAGAGAAGCAAGTATCCATTGCCACAGGATGTAGGGTTTACAATGAGTTGAATGCCACATCAGTCTCTAACCAATTTGGTGGCATACAACAAAATCTAAACCTGAAGGAGACAAGGAATCCCAATTCTTCCGTGAAGAATCGTACAAGAAGACTGCCACCTGTGGTGATAAGTGGAATCGCCTGAATTTCTTGATTCTGCAATATGGAGCCTATTCTCCCTCTGGCAATATAAAATGATCACCGATATCACATTTCAACCTACAGACCATCCATTTCCGCCTTCCAAAATCTGAATGGAAATACTAGTCTCCTGGAGTAGGAAATCATGGCAGCACAATAGTCAAACTGCCCAATGAATCCTTGGAATCATCCTGAAAATCAGCAGAGCTGAAGGGAAGAACCGCACCAGGTGGAGCTTCCACATTTTAGCCAAGGCGCCCTGACCTATGGTCTGAGAGTCCCAGGACCAGGAAAAGTAGAAAGGACACTGAAATATCTCTGCTGACCTTACCAGACCTACGGGCAGCGTAATTAAACGTTTTAAGAAGAACCACACTTGTTCCAGGTTGAGAGTCAATTCACAGGGATCTATGATTTTTCTGGTCAATCAGACTGGTAAAACTCTGACCCTGGAAGATTTAAACCCTCCAAGATAAAACCTGCACTCGGGACAAAGGATAAAATCAGCACAATATACTCTAGAGTGGTAGACTCCTGACTCCTTCTGGTGGACTAAGCAAATTACCATGGTAGTTGTCTGAAAAACACCCCCTGACTTCCTAAAAGAAACCGAATTGCTATCAGACCAAATCGGACTGCCTCTGGTTTCAACAGACTCAAACTGAGATTGAGTCTTGCCATCTCTAAACCTTGGCATAAAGACCCACACACTGAGCACCCCAGTCCCAAGGACTGCCGTGTGTAGACTTTGGAGCAGCAAGACGGAGATCAAAAACCACACAACCCGTCAACCATACTCTCCTTTTCAACCACATCCAAAAGAAAAGGAGGTGAAACTATGCTCTACAAAAATCTAAACCCCAGCAATAGGCAAGTTATTTGTTCCAAGACTGAGACACCCTGTCTACCGAAGAAACAGAGGCGTATACATTACCTGGGTGCGCAGGAACTGCCCCACCTGACATTACCCCAGGACTAAGGCCTCTTACAAAAAAGAGCAGAACCAGGAAGACAGAGCTATCAGTAAGAAAAGAGCCCCTGTCCTGAGCAGTGTGCAGGAATATCCAGATATTCAAAAAGGTTAGTCCCAGAGATGATCTCTGGAGGTTCTGACCCATCCAAGTTACTGGAATGCCTGAAAGATCTTTTTGGGTATGTCAATAGAGCCCATGCCTTTTTGTAACCTAACAAGAAGTCACCACAAGATCACACAAAGACTCTAAGGCTAGTATTGGGCCTAGCCTCCTAGCGCTCGCAGCACTAGCGAGAAGCAGAGGGTCAATACAAGTGGGATAATGGAACTGGAAAGAACCACCTCTCAGAACTGAATGGCAATCTCCTCGTTGTGGAAAAATAAATTCAAGTCATCCACTTCACCGCTTTCCCCTTGCCAACCCAGGCATGGTGGAGGATAGGAAGACCAAGCAAGCACACATCATTTGCTAATGGATAGAGCCTGTCCTCCACCTTCCTCCTGCCTAAAATGCTGAGGATCCCAGGCCCCAGAAGGGTGGGCCTGACCTTAACTAGCACTAAACAGCGATCCTGGACTAAGTAGACTGAATTTGATTCTACTAAAAATTGACAAGATGAAAGCTCTCCAGGGTCCTGCAGGCTAAAGCGTTATCTAGCAGCAGTGCTCCTACGTAGCTATAAGCAGGATATCACAGAGGAAATGAATGCCCTAAGGATAGATAGTACCTCCAAGAGGGTTCCGGGGTGGGTGCCATGACCAAAAAGCATACCAGGACCCAGAAGGATGGACATGACCTTCGCTTGCAATGAACAAAACTTAAATGGACTGAATTTGAACCTACTAAAAATTGACAAGATCCTCGAAGATCTAGAGGGTCCTGCAGGCTAGAACGTTACTTAGCAGCAGTACCCCTACTTAGCTATCAGCAGGATATCCCTTGAGGAAATAAATGCCATAAATATTGATAGTACCCTCAAGAGGGTTCTGGGGAGAATGCCAACCAAAAAACATACCATGACCTAGGCCAAGTCATCGTCTGCTAAAAAACCTGAGAAGTGCTGGCGAACCCAGACTATAGGACTATGTAGACTAGCCTCTGCGAAGTCCAGAAAAGGGCACCAGCCTCCCTTCCTCACCACCAGAATAATGGTTTTCCAGGATTCTGTCATGAAGACAGGAACCTTCAACACATCCACATGCTTAGCACGAAGATAAATCCAAAGCCCATCCGATATTTGCGACCCAAGAGAGGGAATGAATATTTGTGCTCCACCTCTGCATCTGTATCGAAAGAATGCCCTGAGCCACAAATCACTCCTTTAAACTGTGACAGATTGGAGCATGGGAGCTATGGCAAGGAACCGGAAACTGCTGCAGGGATGAGAACATTTAGCTATCATTGATATTTAAAAAGGTCTTCTAGGGTATGGGAGGCAATGCAAATATTGTACACTGCTTTCTTTTTAAAACCTGCATTTGACCGTAGCCCTAGAACAGTGATGGCAAACCTCGGCACCCCAGAACCACACCCCCCCCCACGATGCCCAACTACACTGCAGAGTGCATGAGCACCATGGGAAATGCAACCCCAAAACATCCGGGGCGCCAAAGCTCGCCACCACCGCTCCAGAGCAAGGTAAACTAGGGTAGCCAACCGCGGCCCTGCAGCTGATCCGAAACCACAAACCCCTGTTGTCTCTGCCTTGAGGAGGCATGCCTATAGCTGTAGAGTCTTGCAAAGCCTCAAGATGCAGAACATGTAAGGGCCCCCATGTACTTGGAGTGGTAAACTGTCCCCACACAGCACTGAGGCAGCTTGATCCAGAAACCTAGAGAAGCTAAGTGCACAATTATCAGTATTACTGCCCTCTCCTGGTTAAGAGGTATATGTGCTGCGGTACATAACCTGGTATTCCTAGGTGGTTCCCCCGTCCATCTACTAACCAGGTCTGATCTTGCTTAGCTTATGGCCACACAACACCACCCTGTATGTGCTTGATCTCAGAAGCTATCTCACCTAAGGCAACTCTGCTGTAGTCCTGGGCCATCTCCAAGAGACACTGTCTTCAGCCAGGCAAACCAGCCTTTTCCTGAAACTAAGAAAGCTTAACACTCGCTTCCCAACCAGAGCCCTTTCTCCTCCACTCATGGAAAACCTCATCTGCCCTAAGCAATAAGGACTAATAGGATAGCCACAGGCTGCACTCAAAGTGCCAGCTTATGCTGTTGTCTGTCGCCTGCCAACAGAAGTAACCTTGTTGTGGGAGGCTCTCTGCAGCAGCTGGCAACAGTATTGTAAAGTAGCGCAACCTATATGCCAACACTTGGGTATGGTAACTACATCCAGTGTTCACAGTAACTTTGAGGCTATAAATAGTGGACAGGAGAACCTCTGATTACCCCATTAAGGCATAGACACATTCTTCCTCCTGGCAACGTAGCCTCCCAGCACCTCGTGGCTAAGATCCTTGGACTACCTCCTTAAAGCGGAGTTCCGGCCACAAAATCGGCAGTCGATTTTGGACCATCCGCTTGCTTTTCGTCACCTGAAAAATAAATGGGATAGTTACGTTTTTTTTTTTTTTTTTTTTTTGTTTACTTACCTTGTTATTGAAGAAAGATGTACTCGCCTTTCTTCCACTTCCTCCCTCTACGGCCGCGGCCCGCGCCGTCCCTTCCTCTTTGCATTGATTCCTGGGAGCTGAACGTCATCGCTCCCAGGAATCAATGCGCCTGCACGGGCCCCGCTCGTCAGTTCCGGTGCGGGCGCGTCATTCCCTTCTAAACAGCTTCTGGGCATTCCCAGAAGCTGTGGAGGGATGACACGCCCGCACCGGAAGTGACGATCGGGGCCAGTGCAGGCGCATTCTGGGAGAAGAGGACGCGCTGGCTTCAGCTGCCCACATCCGAGATGGCAGCGCTGGAGAAGAAATTTTCAAGGTAAGTATTTCTTCTAAAAGGTAAGTGCGACCCGGGACAGTACAGAGGCTATCCATTGTGGAATGTACTAGCCCTGACTGTCCCGGGGGTATTTTATTGAAAAAACTTTTTCGTGGCCGGAACTCCGCTTTAAGGTATTGCTGACACAACCTCCAAATTAGTGATAAGATGAAAGTGACCGCATTCACAGCCGTTTCAATATTTCAGTATGTGATCTACTGGGGAATTGAATTTAAGGTCGCAGGGTGCATAGCTTGCATTCATCCCCACTACACCATGGAGCGAGCCTTGAAAGACCTCTTTTACATATTCTCAGTCCTGACCAGCCTGACAGCACTTGATTGTGGCTACACACAATGTGAGGGAGATCCTGACTGCCTCTTAAAGCGGCTCTAACACATTCCTCCAGTCAGCACACATAAATTTACACACAAGACCGAGACAAACTGACCCCACTAATCAGGTCTATTCAGAGTGACCAACTGACGAAAATGTATTCTGTCCTGGCCACATGCATTGAAAACATAACAAATTCCTTCTCAAAAAATCTTCAGTGTATTGAGGATGGTGGCAGCTTTAGACAAAAATACCCCAAGCTTCAACACAGGCAAAGTAGACCAGGATGTGCATGTGCTCACACTGAGGGCAGCAGAGACCCAGTTACACACAGCGTATTGGCCACAGAGGAGAAGGAAAGCCAGCCGTATCTGGAGACTGCCTCCGCTGATTAAAAGCCACTCTAGCGAACTACAAGAGCCAGCAAGCCTGTTTAGGGGGAAAACAAATATAGCAAAAAAAAAAGCCAGCCAGCTTCATTATCATTCATACTGTAACAATAACGAGGAAAGAACCTCCACTGGAATACAGCATCTGTGGCAGTTTTTAACTGTCAAGGGTACCAGTATGAAATGCAGCAATTTATGCTGCAATGTAACTTACCCCCAGCACCAAGGGGAACCCACCATCGAGAGATTTACAGCCTATAAGAGGGGGTCTTCTTGCCCAGGAAAGGCTGAACCTGGGACAGTCACAAGGAAAGGTAAAAATATATATATATTTTTTTTTTAAAGGTGTCTGGAGCGAGGACGAAAAAAGAACCGTTTCCTAGGGGAGACAGCCGCACTTTAAAGGCTAGTTAGAGGTTGTGCTAGAGGGGTCAGAGGGGTGGAGCTGACCCATAGTAGGCTGACATGATTAGGTCCAGGAAATAGATATATATCCATAATCTATCATAGTGATTGGAAGCAATGATGTAAGCAGAAAAACCCTACAGGAACACAGTTGGGTGTGGCACAGGGGCACCTTCTGTTTGTTTTGCATTTTCAATTGGGGTGGATGTTGGCCTGTCTTTATCAATTGATTTCACTCCCATCCTCTGTTTCATATTTTATCAGACAAATGGAAGTTATCCATCTCCATTTCTTTTGTTTTTATACTTTTAAATTTTTAACACAAGTGTTTTTTTTTTTTTTTTTTTTTTTTTTTTTCCCCAGGTACACTTCTAAAGGATCAGTTGTATATGGCATCTTCCTGACGTGGCCTGAAGGAAATCAGATAAAGTTGGTTTCCCCAAAAGCCTCTCCAGATACTAATGTGAGTATTTAAATGCAATATACGTTGTTGGATATTAATAATTGTAAAGTCTTTTTTTTTTTTTTTTTTTTTTTATTATAACAACCATGTTCTACTTGCCTGCCCTGTGCAGTGGGTTTGCACAAAGCAGCCCAGATCCTCCTCTTGTTGGGTGCCTCGTCTGTGCTCCTGGCCCCTCCCTCTTAAGTGCCCCCACAGCAAGCAGCTTGCTATGGGGGCACCCAAGGTGAGCTGCAACTCCGTGTATCTAGCTGCATGCAGGGCGCCGGACACATGGAGCTTAATGTTGTGTGTTTTTTTTTTTTTTTTTTTTTTTTTATATCTTTTGATTAGAGCCAGAGGCTCTAATAGGATGATGCAAAGGGTGGAGCCGGGGCACAGAGCAGTGCGCCCCGAGCCCGCCCATTATGTGACAATCGCGAATGAAAATTCGCTGTTGTCACACCGATCCTCCTTCTGGCCAATCATGAAGCGCGTCCGATACGCGCTTCCTGATTGGCCCCAAGGCAAACCCCATGCCATTGGCTGAGGACGAGGCGGGAGGACTGGAGGAGACGTGCCGCCGGGGGACACAGTGAGAAGCCGCCGCCGAGACTGAAGAAAAGCCGCCGCCACGGCTGCTCCAGGTAAGTGCGCTGGTCTCTGCATTGATGGGGGCACGGCAAGCTGGTCACTGCATTGATGGGGGCACGGCACGCTGGTCACTGCATTGATGGGGGCATGGCACACTGGTCACTGCATTGAATGGGGGCACGCTGTGGTAACTCTGCATTGAATGGGGGCACACTGTGGTTGGTAACTCTGCATTGAATGGGGGCACGCTGTGGTAACTCTGCATTGAATGGGGGCACGTTGTAGTAACTTTGGATTGAATGGGGGCATGCTGTAGTAACTCTGCATTGAATGGGGGGGCACACTATACTTTGATTACTGAAGGCCCCTTTCACACTTTTGTGACCTCAAAGTAATACAATTTTTTGCCGCAAAGCAATGCCTATTAGATTTTTTTTCTGTTTGCGCTCCCCAACCCCCCCCACACAAAAAAAAATTTTGAGCACCAGCTGCCACTGAAAACCGCTACATATACAGGCATCCATGATCTAACACAAACCTATCTAGCCTTGTAAAGCGAAAAATCCGAATACATGATCTTTTTTTGTCTGGTCTCCGTCGGCGGAAGCTCTGCAGAGGACACCAACGGCTGTGAAATGAATGGAAGTGACATCACCCAGAGTTACTATGGGGCTTCTGTTGTCGGCTGCCTCCTCTGCACCCGCCTCCACAGTGAAGCCACCAGTGACAACCTGGGACCAGACCAGAGCGGCTTCAGAAAAGGTATGTATACTGAGTGTTTGTTTTTTGTTTTTTCCTTTTTTACAGGGCTAGATAGGTTAGGCTTAGATTGTGGATGCCTGTAGATGTAGTGATTTTTGTGTTAGGGTGGACTTCCCCCTTTAGAAGTTCCCTTCACTACCAGTTGTATACTTAGAACAGTAAGTGCATCTTCTGCAGTTCTCTGACTGCACCATCTTCCTCCAGAGTTTAAAAGCAGAGGTTACCCAAAAAAAAAAATCTCCAGACCAGGGGACCCAGAGATGTATTTTCTCTCATCATAATGTCATGTGGCTTTTATCGTTTTGCAGTAAGTCATATTTTCCATAATCCAAAAGTGTATTTTTAGAAGTAATCTGAGCTCTATGGTCACCTTTTCACTTGTTAACTGAATTGCTGCCTGCAGGTGACCATGTTGGGTCTCACAGGAGAACTGCGGTGGAAACAGGACCCAGAGTCGGGGATCATCGTTGCGCTGCCACCCATTCCTCCTGGCGTCTTTCCTGTGGAATTTGGCTGGACACTAAGATTGAATGGAGTAAACTGAGTAAAAAAGGGAAAAATACCTGGCTGCATATAATAAGGCAACTAAATTAAATATTCTGATCTTGAGTATTTCATACAATCATGAAGACTGAAATTATCAGTCAATTTGTCTTTTGCTGCTGAAGATGATCTGGTTAAGTTGATCTAAAACTGTGTGTTTATCATTAGACTTGGATGTATTTTCTCACATTTTCTAGGGAAATGGCTGCTAACAGGTCTTTCTGAAGGCAGCAACAATATTTGAATTTCCAGGTGTAAAGGAAAAGTTCCAGGTGTAAATTTAATTTTAAATAGTTTGGGCCAAGCTGACGCAAACAGACGGATTAACGGAATAATGCGGCTCCTGTGTCTGCTGTAATATACTGTAGTAGCATTAGCTAGATACAGTACGAGGCACTGTGTTCCGACTGCAGTATGGGCAACTTCCTGCCGGTTGCTTGAAATAAGTCTGGCTGAGTGCTTCTCCCTATTAAGGAGAAGCCTGGTTTTTTTTATTAAATACAGAGCTACCTCTGCCAGAGGTGGAAACTGATGTCATCTGCCCACCTCTCAACCTTAGCCAACCAGAGTAAGGCTTGTATTCATTAATAAAAATACAAGGCTTCTTTTGAATGGCAAAGAAGCACTCATCCTGATTCTTTAAATTGCAGCTGCAGACAGTAAATGCCCTTAATGCTGTGAGGA
Source organism: Pelophylax lessonae (assembly GCF_965119305.1). NCBI lineage: Eukaryota > Metazoa > Chordata > Amphibia > Anura > Ranidae > Pelophylax > Pelophylax lessonae. Next base: position 372,871,443 of record NC_138769.1, on the reverse strand, counting down.
CATGGCACTGTTTCTGTATGTAGCTAGAGCTACTATAAACCATTACAGCACACACAAGTGCCACATTCTTCACGTTCTGTAATGGTAATATCTCTACATTTGGGCAAGCTTGGCACAAGCAAACCACTTTCAAACCACTTTCAATCGGATTTTTACTTTTAAAATATGTAGGCATTTTAATTGAGATTTTAATTGAGATTTTGTGTATCTCCATATTCTGTAGTGTATTTTTTAATGGTTCAGATATACTGAAAGTTAAAAAATACAAACCCCTTTTTTTAATGTGAAAAAGTGTGAATAGCCCTTCAGACTTGATAGCTTAGAATAAACCTGGGAGCAATATGAGGGCAGCCATTGCTCCGTTCCTTGAGAGAATACTTAACTGGATGGTACATGATCCAATTGTTTTATTCCTTTCTGAGACCCGGATTTAGAATAAGTATGCAGATTGAGAAGGTAAGCAAAAAGTGAGAATGCGTTATCTATCTGCATACCTGTAGCAGGTCGAGAATTTAAAAATGATGCGCAACAATAACTAGTATTTTTAAGGAGCAAAGGTCTGCATAAATAGCCTTGGTTTCTTTTATGAGAGGTGTCTAAAATAGTTAACAATTGGTCACAGGCATGAAACGTTTATGGGATGCTGCCTTTACTTTGACCAATACTGCATTGTGTGGTCTGTTCTTTTATGCCTTAAGGTGATTGCAGGTTGGCCCTGCCTACATAGAAGCCTCTTTGATTTAAATTTGATAGTGAACGACTTGGGAATGTTTGCTGATCATTGCACATTCCTAAAGGTCAGCACATGGTTTTCAGGGTTCACTTCTTTTTATATGGTATATTGGTATATTTTTTTGTTTTGTTTTGTGCAGGACTGTACAAGGATGATGTACAAACCTTTTTTTTTTTTTTTTTCCACAACAATCAATGTTTTGTTACATCTGTAAAAAAATAAATTTAATTTAAAAAAAGCTGATTGGTGTGGCCTACTGTACTTCATCCCCTTGTTGCATCCCGTGGGACACAGCAGACCTCTGGCGCATAAGCCTTTCTTTTAGAAGGAAAGAAACAAAGTTCACCCCTGTGGGTATACCCCCTGAACAGAAAGTGGAAACTGCAGTCTGACCACTCGTTCCCTGTTGTGATGAAACTGTTTCTTTGAAAATCTTTTTTGTCTAGCTGAAGCGGAACCTAACTTTGCCTTGTGAGCTTAGCCAAAAGTCTACTTGTTAACTGTACAACACAGGACTTAAGTTCTAACCGTAGGTTTAATACAGCTACCTTCAGGTGATTGGATGCTGGCAAAATACAAAAACTGCAGGGACATCCCTTGTATAACACCCCCACCATGATCAATGTATCTACTCTCTGCGTGAAGGCTAGTTGGGGTAGTTTTTTTTTTTTTTTTTTTTATCTCCAAGATCCTTTTATCAAGATTCCTAGCTGATATTATCTCCACTACTCTGCATAAAGAGAGACTTTACTACAAGGTTTGCTTGCAGTCTATACAGCAGCCTAGAGTGATCCAGGCATTCGCTGCTTTAGCCCCTACTACTGCAGTAGGTTTGTGAGTAATCCTTGTTAGTAATATCTGGCTGTGTGCTGTACAATTGCTTTACTTTGCTACAAGTCTGAGTGCCCCCTGTTGGTAGTGTCTCTGTGCAGTGGCCTATTTTAACACTGTTGCACAGAGCCAGTAAACCCTCCTGCACGGCATTTGGCCCCTGAGTAACCCTTGCTAGTATCTGCTCACTTGCATACTGTTTGGTAGCCTACATCACAAAAGGCCCCAAGTCCCTGTGCTCTGCAGTTAGTCCATGAATAACCCTTGCTGGGCCACTGTCTTGCATGCATAGCTGTATGAGCCCAAAAGGGTTAGTAATCCCTCCTAACCTGCAGTCAGTGAGTATATCTTGCACATGGTGACTCACTCGCATACTATTGGTATGGCTGCCTAAAGTCCTTGCCATAATCAACAGTTCCTCTGCATTTGGTCTGCAAGTATCCTTTGTGGGAATTGTCTCACTTTCGGTTTGTATTTTGATTTGTTGTGTCCTAGAAGCAGACAGCTTTTGGCCCCTTCTGATTTGAAGTCAGCCGGTGAGATCCCCTGCTGATACTGTCTCACTTCATACTGGTTGTATGGTGGCCTATGGTGTTCTAGTTAGGAAATGCATTACCCCTGCCCTTCCTTGCAGGAGGGTTGTGAATATCCCTTTTGGTAATGTCTCACTGGTTACTGTTAGGCTTCCGTACCATGGTGACCTTGTCACGCACAGCCATTGGCCTCTCCTGCTCAGCAGTGAGTCTGTGTGGTCTAGAAGTATACCTTGATGGTACCATTTCACTTTCATTTGTTTACTAGATGAGCAGTGGCTTTTAGTGATCTAAACATACACACGGCCATTGTCCCCTGCTGCTCTGCAGTGGGTCTCTAATGGCGCTTTTCCACTGCATGGTACGGATCGGTTTGGCGCTTTTCCACTGCATGGTACGTGTTAGAACGGTTAGGTACAGCGGTGCTTTTCCACTACATGGTATGGGCTCGGTACGGCTCGCTTAACCACTTGCCGACCGGTCACGTTGACCGTACTGCGGCAAAGTGGTTCGTTATCGTCCAGCGACGTAGTACTATGTCGCTGGACTCCTCCCCCTGTAGGCGGCGCGCTCCCGCTGTTTTCATTCACAGCGGGAGTCGGGCCAAGGGAGGAGCGGTGGCGATCGCCGCTGCTCTTCCCCGATCGTCGGGGAATCTAGTTTGGAGATCCGCCCGCCTGTGTAAACAGAGCGGGCGGATCTCCTCAGTGACAGGGAGTGACAGATTGAAGTGTTCAGCATAGCTGAACATGCGATCTGTCCCTGACTCACTCAGTCACCTCCCCCCACACACGTCAGTAAGCACCAGGCATACATTAACCCCTCCCTCTCCAATAAATTAACCCCTTCCCTGCCAGTGTCATTTTTACAGTAACAGTGCATATATATATATATATATATATAGCACTGATTACTGTAGTAATGTCACTGGTAACCCCAAAAGTGTCAATGTCAGTCAAGGGTCCGATCTGTCCACCGCAATGTCGCAGTCGCGCAAAAAAATCGCAGATTGCCGCCATTACTCGTAAAAAAAAAAACACCAAAAATGACAAATCTTTCCCTTAGTTAGTAAACGCAATAACTTTTGCGCAAACCAATCAAAATACGCTTATTGTGATTTTTTTTTTTTTTTTAACAAACATAGGTAGCAGTAAACAAATTGGCCAAAAATGTAAAAAAAATTGATTTACATTTTTTTTGGGGGTGGAATTTCATATAAAAAAAAATGTTAAAAATATTGTTATTTTTTCAAAATAAACGCTCTTTTATTGTTTATAGCGAAAAAAGTAAAAATCGCACAGGTGATCAAATACCACCAAAAGAAAGCTCTGTTTGTGGGAAAAAAAGGACGTAAATTTCGTTTGGGTACGGCGTCGCACGACCGCACAATTGTCAGTTAAAAGTCGCACAGTGCCGAATCGCAAAAAGTGGCCTGGACGTAAGACCGCAAAATCCTCCAGTGGTTAAACATTACCACCTCGGTTGGGGTTCCAAGCAGGTGTTCCGTGAGAATAACCTACCCCGTGAGAAATCCCTACCCTCGTCACTTCCTGTGAGGAACAGCTGAGCAGCGTAGCAGTGGGCATGCTCACAGCCCCGGATACGTAATGGAACAGCTGAGGAGCTGACTAGTGCATGAAATGATCACGGCAGTGTGTGTAACGCGGCGGTTACATTAAAACAGCTGTGCTGCAATATGAGTCATCTCCGCTCCTGTCCCTGTCACTTCCCTGATCTTGGCTAGTAAATATGAAAGCGGCTCTCGGCTCCGTGATCAATCTTTTCATACATCCGCCGCCGCTTTTATATTTAGCCCAGATCAGGGAAGTGACAGGGATAAGAGTGGAGATGACTCATATTTCAGCCGAGCTGTTTTAATGTAACCGCTGTGTTACACACACTGCCGTGATCATTTCATACCCTCCGTGCATGCGCACTAGTCAGCTCCTCAGCTGTTCAATGACGTAGTGGTGACGTAGGTGCACCGGAAGTGACGAGGGTATGCATTTCTCACAGGTAGGTTTTTTTCACGGAACACCGGCCGTACCGATAACATATCCCACAATCCTTTGCATGCAGCATTGATTGTTTGTCACTACTAGCCACTGATTGGTCAGAGAATCGTTGTAATCCCACCCACTTAGTGGAAAAGCAAACCGAGCCGAGTAGAGCCTATACAGTGTTGAAAGGTGCCGACTGGTACCACACAGTGGAAAAGCAAACTGAGCCGAGCTGGGCCAAGCAGTGCCGAGTGGAGCTGAGCCGGTACTTGCAGTGGAAAAGTGCCATAAGTGACCCCAGTGGTTTTGTCTTAGGAATATACAGTTTGCACAGTGGCCTATGATGACCTCGCTGTGGCTGGCGGTTTCACTCTGCCCAATTTGCAGCTGATCTGTGAGTAGCCCTAGTTTGTGTGATATCTCACTCGCACACTGTTGCTGACTTGGTTACAAAAACCATTGCCCCTGTCCTGTCGGATAATGCCTCCCGTCGAAAAATGCATCCCACTTACTGCGCATGCGCAGTAAGTGACGTCACTCCAGCTGATTCCTCCGATCAGCTGTGCTGGCGGTGATGACACAGGCATGAGCGTTTGTCGGATGCATTATTCGAAGGTAGACAGAGAGCGGAGGGGACAGAATCTAATGTCAGATTCTGCACTCGCTCTCTGCACTATCTTTTGGGACGGAACGGCTTACAGTGTATTCTCAATAGAGAAATAGCGGGAATATTGTCTCAGAGAACAGTCACACAGCTCTTATCGGGACACATTAAAGGAGCACTCTGACCGCAATATTAAAGGAGCACTCTGACTGCAATATTAAAGGGGCACTGACTGGATTAATAAAGGGGAACTTTAACCATGGCTCATTCAGGGGAACTCTGACTGGGACACTGAATGTAAAGGAGGACTCTGATGGGGACACACTGGATGTAAAATAGGACTCTGATGGGGACACACTGGATGTAAAGGAGCACTCTGAATGGATGATGAGGGGGGATACAGGCTTGATGGGGGGGGGGGGGGGGGGAGAGAGAGATATACACAGTCAGTGCTTATTCCTGGGGATTTCACAGTGGCTGTAGCATGGTAGGCCCATCATGTTACCGTAGCACAATTCCCAGCCGTTTTGCTGGATATGGGTCCCCCTGGGTTACCGCTAGCAACAACAGCACATTTAAGCATGTTCTCCAAGTGTGAGCAATGAGACAATGACCAGTCCAGTATCTTTGGGTTTTTTTTATATTTATTTGGTAACTTGGATGGGAGAAGGGATGAGTGAGATACTCCTTTAATTCAACTATGCACAATTTGGCGGAGACACTTAAATAGTACTGTTTGATGCTGGCTTGAAGCTGACTGAATGCCCGCCAATGCTGACTTGAGGCTGGTTAACGCTGACCTATTCTTGTAACTGAGCTTCAACTAAAGAAATCCTCTCTTAGCTGCCTTAGGTACTCCTTCCTGAGGTAGCTACTTGTACACTTTTGCTGCACTGCTGAACACTTCAGGGCCCACACTGGTGCCCCCTTTCACTCCCTTATCTTCAGGGCTTAACACTTGGCGCTCCCTCTCTATGCCACAACTACCGGTTAGCTTGCTCCTGGATCCCTTTAAACTTCCAGAGTGGCCCCCTATCCTAGGCTGACCCCTGGGATGATTTTGAGTACTCACAACACTGTTTTTCCTGAAAACTTCTGACAAGCAGCTCCACTCGGTCAGCAACACTCTGGATCCCCTTCTGCAGCCCAGCTCAACCTCCGGTCTCCAGGCCGACTGCCCGGACCACCTTCACTCTCTGACAGAAGTGACAGCCTCCTCCTGGGACTCTGCTTCCCCCAAAGACGCTCTCTCGCATGCTCCCACCAGGTTTGTACCCAATCCCAGGGTGCATTGCAGCGAACTCCGCCCACTGGGACAGCTATAAACCCTGGTGTGCTATTGGCCAGGTTTCCTCCACTGTCCCAACAAGAGCCCTCATTGTACAATGGGGAGACTCCCCAGATTCAACAGACCACACCTGGGAACACATGACAGCCTAAGTAACTGATCAGGCCCCCCTAATAAGCAGACAGGGCCACACATATACTTTTCCTAGCACCCACCTAGGAGGGTGCTACGTTACTATAGGTGAAGTCACAGTAGGCGAACTATGAGGGGCCAGGGTCCCAAATTTGGCACAGATATAGGAGAGGTCTATCTCTGGGGGCCTCTAGTATCCCTGTGCCAAATTTGATGCCCCTAGCCCCCGGGGGTTAGGTCAGCTTGGTGCAGTATGGCAAGCTTTGGATTGGCACATTTGCAATGCCAAAGCTCAGGCCCTGAACTTGTCCAGGGGTTCCAAAGTTGACAGGGAGGTAGGGGAGGTTTACCATTACCATCCCAAAAATGTTGGAGTCATTAGCCCAAAATATCTTTGTCAAATTTTTATGGGGTCACTTAGGAGCATATGGCTGCCAGTCAATACCACAAAGCGGGGAGTGCTGGTTACCATATTAATCCCCATAGTCTTAAGTAATGCAAAGCCCCACTTCACGGATAACGATGTTCTGCACTATTTGGCCAAAGTCGATCCCCATGGCAGCCCATGTAAAAATGAAGCATTGGCCACAAAAAATTTGTGTGGCTCCTAGATGTCCTCTAGTATTAGTTTGCCAAGTATGGTGCCCTTAACCCTCGTGGTTAAGCACCCTAAATTTATAGTAGCTTGACCCGCTATGTTAAACTTTGGCACGGTCGTAGTCTGGACATTTGAGGGACTGCAGCTCTGGCCCTGAATGAGTCTGGGGGGCCATATTTGGCACGGAGGTAGGGGAGGTCTCCCTTTACCAAACCTGTTGGAGTCACTAGCCCAAAATTTCCTGGTCAACTATTTCCAGGGCCCTTGAGAGTTTGAGGCCCTCGGCCCGTACCATGGATCAGGGAGTGCTGGACTCTGGACTCTTAGATATTCAACAGTATCTGTAGAGCGGGACTCTGCAGTTCCCGTTTTCCATAGTGGTTAGCCAAATCGACCCCTATGCAGGTCCCTGTAACAATTAAGCTTTGGCCCCGAAAAATGCATGTGGCCCCTGGGTATCCTATATCTCTGAGCCAAGTTTGAGGACACTAGCCACCAGGGTTCAGGTACCACGAGGCCCATAATTTAAGTCAGCTTGGTGCTGTATGGCAATCTTCGAGTGGGCACAGTTGCAGGGCCCCAGCTCGGGCACCAAACAAGTCCAGGGGACCATATTTGGCACAGTGGTAGGGGAGATCTTCCTTTACCACTTGTAAAATTTTGGAGTAGCTAGCCTGAAATTTTCTGGTCAAATTTATCAGTGGCCCTCGGGTAGTACGGTGGAGCAGGGATTGGTGGGTACCATAATAATTAAGCCAGTCCTTGTGAAAATTAGGCATTGGCCACAAAAAAATGTGTGTGGCCCCTGGGGGTCAGCTTGTATCCCTGTACCAAGTTTGGTGCCCATAACCCCTGTGATTCAGGTACCACAGGGCCCTAAATATATGGTAGATTGGCCCGCTATGTTAATCCATGGCTCAGTCACGGGTGGGAATTTGAGGGGCCACAGCTCAGGCCCCGAAAGAGTCCAGGCTCCCACAGCATGAGGCCCTAGATATGTTTGGGGCCCTAGCTGTGGCCCCTCAAAATTCCCTACTGCGCCATATATTGACATGGGCTAGGCCAAACTAGCCAAAATTTAGGGCCCCACGGTAGCGGAATGATTTTTCCCAGGGGCACCAAACTTCGTACAGGGTTACTAGAAGACCCCAAGGGGCCACAAAATTTTTTTGGGGCCAATGCTTAATTTTCATGGGCACCTGCATGGGGGTGGAATTTGCCCAAACACCGCAAGACACAGGAACTGCAGAGCCCTGCTCTGCAAATACTGTTAAATAGCTAAGAGTCCAGAGATCCCTGCAGTACTCACCAATCCCCACTCCGCAGTAGCGCCCGAGGGCCACACACTCCCAAGGGGCCCCCTAAAAAGCTGACCATAAAACTTCAGGCTAGCAACCTCAAAATTGTAGAGGTGGTAAAGGAAGACCTTCCCTACCTCTGTGCCAAATTTGGGCCCCTGGACTCATTCGGGGCCCAATCTGTGGCCCCTCAAATTCCTGATCGCGGCTGCACCATAGATTAACATAGCAGGCCAGGCTAGCCTAAATGTAGGGCCCTGTGGTAGCTGAACCACAGTGCCCAGGGGCACCAACTTTGGCACAGGGATACTATATTATCCCCAGAGGCCACATACATTTGTTTGGGGCCAATGCTTAACTTTCACAGGGACCTTCATTGGGGTAGACTTTAGCTGACCCCCTGCAGAATGGTCAAGGGATTCCTGCGGTATCCAGCACTCCCTGCTGTGCCGTACTGCTCAGGGGCCACATACTCTCAAGGGGCCCTAGAAAAAGTTGACCAGGAAATTTTGGGCTAACAAACCCCAGGATGTTTGGGGTGGTAAAGGAAGGACCCCCTACCTCTGTGCCAAATATGCCCCCCCCCCCCCGGACTCATTTGGGGTCCAAGTTGTAGCCCCTCAAATCTCTAGACTAAGATCCTGCTATAGATTAACAAAGCAGGCCAAGCTACTATAAGTCAGCGGCCCTTTACCACGTTATCACTCTATCCAATGACGAAGCGATCATTTGTCAACAGACTGCTGCATGTCCGGTTCAGCTCTCTCCTCGCACGCTGTACACACCGATCGCCACCACCTGTGCCTCATTTATGCCCACCTATGCCTCATTCATGCCCACCTGTGCCTCATTTATGCCCATCTGTGCCTCATTCATGCCCATGCGTGCCTCCTCAGTGCAACATCATTGTGTCCCTCATCATGCAGTCTGTGTCCCCGCCGTCATTCAGCCTGTGTCTGTGTCCCCATCAGAGTCCTCCTTTACATCCAGTGTGTCCCTGTCAAAGTCCCTCCTTTACATCCATGTCCCCATCAGAGTGCTCCTTTATATCCAGTGTGTCCCCATCAGAGTGCCCCTTTACATCCAGTGTGTCCCTGTCAGAGTCCTCCTTTACATCCATGTCCCTGTCAGAGCACCCCTTTACATCAGTGTCCCCCTCAGAGTGCCCCTTTGTGTCCCGCTCAGAGTTCCCCTTTAAAATTGCGGTCAGAGTGCCCCTTTAATATTGCGGTCAGTGTCTTATCGGGGCCCTTTAATGTGCCCCGATAAGAGCTGTGTGACTGTGTTCTCTAATGAGACAATATTCCCACCACTTCTCTAATAAGAATACACTGTAAGCCGTTCCGTCCCGATAGTGCAGAGAGCGAGGCAGAATCTGACATTCGATTCTGTCCCCTCCGCTCTCTGTCTACCGTCGGATAATGCATCCGACAAACTGCGCATGCCAGTGTCGTCACCGCCAGCACAGCTGATCAGAGGAATCAGGTGGAGTGACGTCACTTAGTGAGCATGCGCAGTTCGTGGGATGCATTTTTAGACGGGAGGAATTATTCGACATGACACCCCTCCTGCTTTGCAGTGCGTTCATGCGTGACCCTTGTGGGTACAGTTGCACTTACATATTATTTGGTATGACAGCTTGGGATGCTTCAGACACATATGGAATTTTAAATCCTCCTGCTCTGTGGTTTGTCTGCACAATTCTTACAGGTCTTGTTTCCCTTACTTGCTGCTTTTTCTGTAGCAGCCTAGGGTGACCTAATCACAAATTGCTGTTTACCCCTCCTGGTCTATAGGTGGTGCATTAGATAACCTTACTGGTATGGTTTATATACCAGCATCTGGTCAGCTAGTCACACTGGACCATAAACCCCTCTGCTCTGGAGTTTATGAGTCACCTTTTGCTGTTGACTCATTTGCAGGCTGTTGTAGAATGGCCCTGGTCACAAGTGACCTTTTCGCCTATATATGAGGGCCTCAGTTGTTCAGACTTTTGCCACCTTTCCCTGATCGGAAGATGGTTCGTGAGTCCACTCTGTTGGTGCTTTCTCCATTGTATTGACAGACCTTAACACTGTTCTGACACACAATTTCCCCTGTCTGGGGTCATGGTTTCTCCCTGTGGGGAGAAGTCCCACGTCTTTCAAGTTATGTGAAAGCAGGGATTCTTTTCTATCACTGCATAATGTGCTTTATCCAGATGTGGAAATTTTGGCATGTGGATTTTCTCTGTTGTCAGGAACTCACATCTTCAACCTCTCCCTCTCTTCTGGCACCTTCCCCAACTAAAATATGCACTAGTCACCCCCATCCTTAAAAAGCCCTCACTTGGCCCCACCAATCTTAACCTATGCCCCATCTTCTTACTCCCCTTTTCATTGAACTCCTTGAACATTTTGGTCTGAGCGACTATCTGACTGAGAACAAACTTCTTGATCCCCTTCAGTCTGGATTTCGCCCTCAACACTCCACGGAAACTGCTCTCCTTAAACTCACAAACGACCACAAACCAACTGACACTATTCTGTACTACTCCTCCTTGACCTCTCTACTGCCTTTGACACAGTGGACCACCTCCTCCTCAACAAAACTCTACTCCCTTTTGGTCTCCGTGACCGTACTCTTTTGCTGGTTCTCATCCTACCTATCCCACCACATCTTCGGTGTCATTTACAATTTAATTCCTCCTCTCCTCTTCCTTTCTTTGTTGGGGTCCCCCAAGGTTCTGTTCTTGGAGCACTACTTTTCTCAATCTACACCTCCTCCCTGGGTCAGTTTATTTTTTCCTCCCATGGCTTTCAATACAACGTCTATGCTGATGACCAGGGCTTTTTTCTCGGAGAATAGGTGCAGGAACTCCCCCCCCCCCCCTTCTGAGTCACCCCTTGTCTCTGCCCCTACCCACCTGCGAGCACCGTCCCTTAGTGCCACCCCCCAACCTACCTCCCAGTACCGCCGCTGTAAGAGAATACAGAACCAAGTATCACTCATTCATGCCCATGCGTGCCTCCTCAGTGCAACATCATTGTGTCCCTCATCATGCAGTCTGTGTCCCCGCCGTCATTCAGCCTGTGTCTGTGTCCCCATCAGAGTCCTCCTTTACATCCAGTGTGTCCCTGTCAAAGTCCCTCCTTTACATCCATGTCCCCATCAGAGTGCTCCTTTATATCCAGTGTGTCCCCATCAGAGTGCCCCTTTACATCCAGTGTGTCCCTGTCAGAGTCCTCCTTTACATCCATGTCCCTGTCAGAGCACCCCTTTACATCAGTGTCCCCCTCAGAGTGCCCCTTTGTGTCCCGCTCAGAGTTCCCCTTTAAAATTGCGGTCAGAGTGCCCCTTTAATATTGCGGTCAGTGTCTTATCGGGGCCCTTTAATGTGCCCCGATAAGAGCTGTGTGACTGTGTTCTCTAATGAGACAATATTCCCACCACTTCTCTAATAAGAATACACTGTAAGCCGTTCCGTCCCGATAGTGCAGAGAGCGAGGCAGAATCTGACATTCGATTCTGTCCCCTCCGCTCTCTGTCTACCGTCGGATAATGCATCCGACAAACTGCGCATGCCAGTGTCGTCACCGCCAGCACAGCTGATCAGAGGAATCAGGTGGAGTGACGTCACTTAGTGAGCATGCGCAGTTCGTGGGATGCATTTTTAGACGGGAGGAATTATTCGACATGACACCCCTCCTGCTTTGCAGTGCGTTCATGCGTGACCCTTGTGGGTACAGTTGCACTTACATATTATTTGGTATGACAGCTTGGGATGCTTCAGACACATATGGAATTTTAAATCCTCCTGCTCTGTGGTTTGTCTGCACAATTCTTACAGGTCTTGTTTCCCTTACTTGCTGCTTTTTCTGTAGCAGCCTAGGGTGACCTAATCACAAATTGCTGTTTACCCCTCCTGGTCTATAGGTGGTGCATTAGATAACCTTACTGGTATGGTTTATATACCAGCATCTGGTCAGCTAGTCACACTGGACCATAAACCCCTCTGCTCTGGAGTTTATGAGTCACCTTTTGCTGTTGACTCATTTGCAGGCTGTTGTAGAATGGCCCTGGTCACAAGTGACCTTTTCGCCTATATATGAGGGCCTCAGTTGTTCAGACTTTTGCCACCTTTCCCTGATCGGAAGATGGTTCGTGAGTCCACTCTGTTGGTGCTTTCTCCATTGTATTGACAGACCTTAACACTGTTCTGACACACAATTTCCCCTGTCTGGGGTCATGGTTTCTCCCTGTGGGGAGAAGTCCCACGTCTTTCAAGTTATGTGAAAGCAGGGATTCTTTTCTATCACTGCATAATGTGCTTTATCCAGATGTGGAAATTTTGGCATGTGGATTTTCTCTGTTGTCAGGAACTCACATCTTCAACCTCTCCCTCTCTTCTGGCACCTTCCCCAACTAAAATATGCACTAGTCACCCCCATCCTTAAAAAGCCCTCACTTGGCCCCACCAATCTTAACCTATGCCCCATCTTCTTACTCCCCTTTTCATTGAACTCCTTGAACATTTTGGTCTGAGCGACTATCTGACTGAGAACAAACTTCTTGATCCCCTTCAGTCTGGATTTCGCCCTCAACACTCCACGGAAACTGCTCTCCTTAAACTCACAAACGACCACAAACCAACTGACACTATTCTGTACTACTCCTCCTTGACCTCTCTACTGCCTTTGACACAGTGGACCACCTCCTCCTCAACAAAACTCTACTCCCTTTTGGTCTCCGTGACCGTACTCTTTTGCTGGTTCTCATCCTACCTATCCCACCACATCTTCGGTGTCATTTACAATTTAATTCCTCCTCTCCTCTTCCTTTCTTTGTTGGGGTCCCCCAAGGTTCTGTTCTTGGAGCACTACTTTTCTCAATCTACACCTCCTCCCTGGGTCAGTTTATTTTTTCCTCCCATGGCTTTCAATACAACGTCTATGCTGATGACCAGGGCTTTTTTCTCGGAGAATAGGTGCAGGAACTCCCCCCCCCCCCCCCCTTCTGAGTCACCCCTTGTCTCTGCCCCTACCCACCTGCGAGCACCGTCCCTTAGTGCCACCCCCCAACCTACCTCCCAGTACCGCCGCTGTAAGAGAATACAGAACCACGTATCACTCTGGTGCCAAGTCATTTGTATGGAACTAGTTAATTATAACAAGACAAGCAGCAAAATAGATCCCCTTCAGACAGCAAAAATATATCCCCAGCAACAATAGATACCCCCGACAACAAAATACTACCCCAGCAACAATAGATCCATCACACCAACAATAGACCACAAGAAGCAACAACAGATCTGGATGGACTTGTGTCTTTTTGGGTTGAACTGGATGGACTTGTGTCTTTTTTCAACCTCACTAACTATGTAACTATGTAAGATCTCCCAGCAGCAAACATCTATTAACCCTCCAGCAGCCAGTAACAATAGATCTCTCTATAAGCTGACCGATCTACAGTACAGTAGATCCCTTTCAGCAACAACAGACCCCTCCCAGCAACAATAGACCCCCTACACAAAAAAGGTCCCCACCAGCGACAATAGATCCCCCAGTCACAATCATCAATAGACCCTACAGCACATCCCCAGTACCCCTTGCCATTACATACATTCATTGGTGGAGGTGCCGGAACTGCGTTCCCCCACGTTCCCCCTGAAAAAAAGCCCTGCTGATGACACACAAATCTATCTCTCTACCCCTCAGCTCACTCCATCAGTCTCATGCATCACCAACTTACTAACAGACATATCAGCCTGGATGTCACACCACGTTCTCAAACCCAGTCTGCCCAAAACCAATCTCATATTTCCTTCTCCACGTGCCTCTTCCTCCCTTAATTCTCTGTCAAAACCAGCAGCTCAACTAACAACCCCCCCCCCCCCCCCCCCCGCTAAGGTCCTAGGTGTAATCCTGGACTCTAAACTATCCTTTTGGTCCAAGATCCAATCACTGTCCATAGCTTGCCACCTCAACCTCCAAGATATGCACCTTCCTTACTGATAACGCCACAAAGCTTCTAATTAACTCCCAGGTCATCTAAAAATTTCCAACCAAATTGTTCTCTTCATTCCTCCCAAGACCTCCTGCTCTCTAGCTCCCTTGTCACCTCATCCCACGCTCACCTCCAGGACTTCTCCAGAGTATCTCCCATCTTCTGGAACTCTCTTACCCCAATCTGTCAGATTATCTCCTACTCTGTCCGCTTTCAGATGATCCCTGAACACTCATCTTGTCAGAGAAGCCTATCTGGCCCCCACCTAACAATTGCACATTATTCTCAATTAGCCCATCCATCCCCCACAGTTATACTCTCTTGACCCTCCCTCTTAGATTGTAAGTTCTAACAAGCAGGGCTCTGATTCCTACTGTATATTAAATTGTACTATCTGGTCTCATGTTGTAAAGCGCTGCGTAAACGGCCAGCGCTATAAAAATCCTGTATAACAATCTCCTCTCTGGAGAATGGTCTTCATGCTGAGGTATTTAGGATCTCTGTCGCAGGTTTAGGATGCCAGATGTGGACCTCCCCCCCCCCCCCTCTTAGTGTCCAGGTTCAGCCACCCACAACACTGAATTGTCTCCAGGCCTAGGAATACCCCTAGCTTTAGCAGTGGATGCTATGGTACTGCTTTTTGGCTCTGTTCATCTTGACTTACACTCTTGGGCTAGGGAACCAACTGCTCAGAGTCTGCCTTCACTATTGGATGAGTTGTGTGTGGGTTTTTTTTTTTTCTTTGTATGGTGGGAGATGGGGATTCTGTCCTGGGCTGTACTCCTCCAATTTGGTCTGGATCAGGTTTTTTTTTTCCACACTGTCCCTTTTTAATTTTTTCATTATTAAGTTTGTAGCTATTGCAAGGGATTAACCACATCCCTTGTGATAGCAGGGGCTGTGACAGGTCCTCTATACGGAAAGAAAACAGAAAATGTTATCATACATATCATCATTTTTTTTTCTGGTGCCTATCTGTGGCAGCATGCATGTGATAGTAGCCCCACCTACTTCTGCCCACAGGACCTATGCATAGCTATAAAAAGCTAGCACTCGCACAGCCCATTCTCTGTACATCGCTAGGAATGAAGTGGGTGGTTTCAGTATGCTGCCATTGATAGGCATCAGGAAAATAAAATTATGGTAAGTATGATACAATGTTCTGTTTTTCCTGGTGTCTCCATGGCAGCATACATGTGATAAACCAATACCTAGGTATGAGTGTGGGAAGGTTCAGCAAATCCTATCCTAAAGAAAGTGAGAAATCTACTGGCTTCCTACCAAAGAAAGCTGTAGTGAGGATGACCAAGCCCATTGATGGTGCTGAAAGAATGTGCCATAATTGAACTGGATCGGCTCTCCTGTCTGCTGTGTTGGCTGACATCTCTGCATAAGGTGCCCACGAGGTCCAGATGCTGCTGGAGCAATGTACAGCAATTACTTTTGGTGGTTTGCAGCCCAGCCATATAGCAGGACCTTTTAGAAATACCTTTAGGAATTGCAAGGCTAATGTGCGCTGGAGCCCTCTGCCCAAGTGTGCCATTATTGATCTGGATGTATTGAAGAAGTACTTCACCTAAGTCTGACAAAAATATCCCACTATGGGATATTCAACAAATGACCCCAGGCACTTGATGTCATGAGAAGAGCAAAGCTGTGAACTGCCTGCAGCTCGAAGAGCCTCCCCAAGATTTCTCTTTCCAGAAGCTGGCCTCCGATAAGGGCAAATGTCTGCCTGGTAGAAAAAGAATTGAGCACCACCCAGGATACCCTCTCCATCAACACTCAAATATACTGGACAGGCCCCCAGGGCACACCCCCCCCCCCCTTTTTCCCGCCCTTAAGGGTGTTTGCCCAAATGAAAAAAAGGACAATGGACAGCACCAAAATGCCTCCGTAGCAAGTGCAATAATCCGGCTACAGTCACCTCAGGCCCTTGGAGAACACAGAAAAAGTGAGGATGGAAGGCTAGGTGGCAGCCTTGCTGATCTGAGAAACAGTATTCTGCAGCCAAAAGCTCAGGACACACTCAAAGATTTAGTAGCGTGCAGCGTATCAGGATGGAACCTGAAACCTAGACCATTGAGTTGCTTAATGGTCTGCTGAGTCGACTTGACATGATGGAGTTAGACATCGGAGCATCAGTACAGCGTCCCTCTTGAAAAACAAGAGGAAAGTAAAGGCTGAGAGAGAAATTTTCCATCCTGACCATATCCAACCAGGAGACAGAAACTTCCTTTGGCTGAACTGATGCATACCAAATAACTGAATAAGGATGTTGTCAGCAACAGGTGTGACCAGAAATGTGTGGACTGACACAGAGAATATTAGGCATGATTAAAGTGAAAAGAATACAATTTATTTAAAAATAAGTAAATAACACAAATGTAAACGCACCTCCAGAAAACTAGAACTGTGTAAATCCAACCAGATAACCAAACAATAGTGACACACAGCAAACAACTGCTCAAACCAAATGTATACAAAAACAGGATAAATGAATAGTAATTGTAACAGAGCCGGGGTCATACACGGGAGATCAAGCAGAGGTAGCTGGGAACAAGACAGAACAGAGAGAGGGTACAGGAGACGGAGTAAGCAAGCAGGAAGGAAGGAATCAGGCTGCAGGGTCAAGATCAGAGTCCAGGATCAGGATGCAGGGACACAGGAATGCAGGTCAGGAGCACATGGAGAAAATACCAAGGCAGTGAGGAGGAGTATACACAGGGTTTAAATATACTTCCTGCAACCAGCATCAGGTGATGACTTATTGCATGAGATGTTAGCCTCTGACTACTGAGAGACACCCGCTGGTGGACACTGGAACTGCAGCCTATGGATCTGGTAGCTACAGTGCCACCAGCAGGTGAGCTCTTTCCTGACAGTACCCCCCCTCTAAGGAGCGGCCTCAGGACGCTCCAAAAAACCCTGGCTAAACCAGTCCATAAAAGACAGTCATTTGCTGCACAAATCCAGAGCAAAAGTTCCTTGTAGGCTGAAGAAGTGCCAGGTTCCAAGCGAGATGCCCCATTGCCAAGATCCAACAATAGGCAAAGTGCGCGATTACGTCATTTCCGCCCCACTGCAATGCAGATCCAGTCGCTGACCCGCACAGCGTCCCGGAAGCGGCCGCCAACGAGGGACTCGCGGCCCCTACTGCTTGGATGCCCGTTACCACTGTATTTTATGTAAGTACCTGACTTTTATCTTTCGAAATAAAGCTATTTTATAAACGGTACATCACTATATCAGTGCTTCTTCCTTACATATCACCATCGACTATATCTAAGAGGAGATCCTATCACCTGGTACTAAAGGGGGACACCCCCCCTCCCTCCCACAGGAGCCTTACAAGACTACGCTGCAATAAGGCTTGTCACCCCTGCAGGGGTACATACCTCCGGTGAGTGGGGGAGCAATTGGAGGGGTGCACCTATGTGTTCCACCCATCACCCACATCACCCCCAAAAGCACTGGAAGCACTTTATTTACACTTGAATAGCCATTTTTTACCGATTACTGCATATTTGTTTCTTTTAAACACGGATTCACCCAGCAACAAAATAGACTGTTGATCCGTCTTTTGGGACTAATTATTCACTGCATGAGCACTATTTATTATTGCATTTATCTGTTAAGAGCACAGATGTGTATGTATTATATTCTTTTGCACAGAGCAGTATATTGAGTGTGTCTTTACTTACACACCTTTTGAAATCAGCACATATATCATTTATGCACCTTGCACTATAACACTTTATAGACACCTCAATTAACTTATGCATCAATTTTGATATTGTTTTTACACCGAAGTTTTATCTATCCACACTATAGCACTTTAATTAATTATATCTATTTTTATCACCTATAACCAGGCAGCGCCACTTTACCTCACCTTGCCCACAATAGGCAAAGTGTCCCACCGCCTGGGTCAGGTGACTGACTGGGTATCCCACCGCTGAGGTCAAGCAACTGGCTGGGTGTCCTGTTGGCCAGATCCTCTGACATGTACAGAATTCAATACTTCAAGTCCCTCAAAACAGCAGGTACCCCATTGCTGGGGTCCCACGAGTTGTCTGCAGACTTAGCCATGGGGTCATGTGACAATACCAGAGTTTGACACAGAAGTGTCTCGCCATAACCAAGTAGCTTGCCTGGTTTCCAGGACTTATTCTGCACTTCAAACGCCACCTAGGTATCTCTGAGGCACTGGTTACCCGACCCGGGTCCCCTAGTGCACCCGAAGCTGAGGCAAGTGTATCCGGATCATGGAGAGGCACAGATAGTACCCCTCCATTCCCGGGAGCTTACCATGACCAGGGCCATGAAGGCAAATGCAGCTTCTAGTTACCATGGGCATGTCCGGACCCCCAGGCTTTGGAGCCATAGGAACAACACTCTGCCAGAGGGACTCAACCGAGGCAACCAACAAACGAATCTCAGGCCAAACAGGTAACCCATATAAAGCATGCGAGGACTCAGAGCTTTCAGACCCATTAGCAGGTGAACACTTTGTTTTTGCATGACAATCCAACCGAGCAGCTGGTATTGAGTTAGTAGAACCCGGCTGGGTGGTAGGTAGAAGAGAACTAAGATCAGGCTGGTCAATGGAAAAAGGGATTTTTCCAGAACAGAGCAGAGGGTACAGGAGACGGAGTAAGCAAGCAGGAAGGAAGGAATCAGGCTGCAGGGTCAAGATCAGAGTCCAGGATCAGGATGCAGGGACACAGGAATGCAGGTCAGGAGCACATGGAGAAAATACCAAGGCAGTGAGGAGAAGCATACACAGGGTTTAAATATACTTCCTGCAACCAGCATCAGCTGATTAATGATTGCATGAGATGTTAGCTTCTGACTACTGAGAGACACCCGCTGGTGGACACTGGAACTGCAGCCTATGGGTCTGGGAGCTACAGTGCACCAGCAGGTGAGCTCTTTCCTGACAGATGTCCTGTTTGAGGACACAGATAGAATGTACCCCAATCACGATGGAGAACTGGGTTCTAATAACCTTGCCTTATGTTAAGCCCGTGAAAGGTCCCATGCCAGACATGGCCACCAGTCTTGAACAGTCTCCTCCCCAAGTGAAGGCTACAGGTGAACGAAATAAGATCCAACAAAATCAGATGGGCAGCAATTTTAGGAGCTAAATGCTGATCTAGGCCTAGCTACAGGAGAGGACTTGTCCAGTGAAGAAACCTCATCACATGTCCAGCGATAGATTTAACATGAAGAAGTAGACCTTCCCGCTTATCATCAAGGGGTTCCTAGACTCCATGATACCCTGTCTCAGAATTTGAGCTTTGATCATCAAGCTGTCAAGAGCAGCTTAAAGCTGGATGGCAAAAAAACATTCCTTGAACAGATAATCCTGATCCAGTAGATTACTCGGAGCAACTGTCCAATGTCCCTTTTAGGCTGGCACATCACATCTGCCTGGAACAAGGAACATTGGAATGCTTTCCATTCCAAACATGTGAGACAAATGAGGGAAGGAGGTACTTAAAGTCACAGGAGCATCCTCCCAGAGGACCATTGCACCTGAGCCAAAATTGTCTAGCCTTTAGTTTGACCTCAGGGACCAGGTAGTCGACCTCTGAAGTTACCTACCTGGGACACCTCCAAAAATAGCTTGAGCGGTAGAAATCACTCTCAGGTTTAGGTGCTGCTGACAGATGCAGTCTGCCTGCCACTGTGTATACCTGGAATTCTAATGCCTGACAAGTCTGGAGGCCTGACATTTTGCCAAGGATACCAATCTATCTTTTGCTACTGCAAAACTCTGGATCCACCTGAAAATTGAAGTATGCCACCTTCATGGCATTGTCTGCTTAGATCCAAATTGTATAAAACAGCCCAGAACTTCCAGATGTTACTTTGGGAAACAGGGCGCCAAAGACAATCAAGCCCCTTGGTTTAAGGGTGTCAAAGTCTCTTCCCTAGATAAATCCACTGTCTGGAGGTATTTTTCCATGGGGATTCTTTAGAACAGGAAGCAAAAACTTCCTTGCGTTAGAGCCAGACCCCTGAGCCTACGCAATAAAGAAATCAGCTAACCAAAGCCTGAGTCAACTTTTCTCCCAAAGAACAGCCTGGCATGAAATCGGGCCAAAGGAATTGCCTCACATGAAGCTACCCACAGTTCTAGGCCTCTCAGTCTCATACAAAAGTGGAGACCCAGATCGCTTTTGGTCCAGTCCGTTTGAATCTGGGACCAGAGTGTGAAAAGTTATCAATGAGGAAAAGTACTCTGAGTAGGGCCACCCAGACAATCCCAATGTAAGTCGGTTCCAGCAATGATCTCTGAAGGTTTTGAACCTATCCAAATTACTGGAATATCTGGAGGACAATGTCAGGTTGCTCAATAGAGCCTGAACCAATTATTTTCCATCAAAGGATCTCTGAGAATACTTCAGGAAGGCAATGAGGCTAGTACTGGGTCCAGTATCTTAATACACGAGGTGCAGACCAATGGACGAGGAGCAGGATTACAGATTGGTAGTGCATGGGTCCGATAACAAGGCACAGAAATTATCTTTGATGCCCACCAAAGCCAGAAAGTGTCCCAGACGAAAGGAGGCAATGTAAATTTTGTATTTTTCAAAGGAAAATTTGCATCTGAACTCGGCCCCTTTTTAAAGTTTCAAGATGCATACCAGGTAATGTTGGATAGTAAACTGTTTGCCACCACAACTGGGGCAGAAACACCTTGACCCAGAAAACCTCAGATAATATGCAGGGGCCACAAGTGGAGAAAAGACGTTTCTTTAACAATTGGAGAAAAAGACCTTGCAATCTGTACTCTAACCTTCTTCCGCTATTAATGACAAGTGTTCAACTTCATCTGGAAAGCCCCAAATTCAAATCCTGGGAGTGTGGTGAAGCGGTGCTCGTAACATTTCTGTTAAGGGGAGGTGCTTCTAAAATACAGATATGCAAAACAAACCACCAAAGAAAAAAGCACCTACACGGGCTACCAGTATCACAAATATATTTTATTGGACATATGCTGACCCTGAAGGCCCGTACACACGTACCGATCGTCGGCATACAAACGTCGGCGGACGAAAGATCTGCCGATTGTACGCGTGTTAGTATGGTGCCTCCGACAGATGTCTGCGCACAATCCGCGGACAAAAGTCTTTCGTGCAAACATGAAAATTTTTGTCTGCGGACACCAGAACGGACGATTGTACGCCTGTCAGTACAGAATTCGGCCGACAGACCGCAGATTTGCAAGACTGGGCATGCTCAGAAAATTAAAAACACAGGGAAAGTTAACCATTACATGACATCACTTCTGCAGTCAGCTGAAGTCTGCAGACAAAATTCTTGTGCTGTCCTTGTGCTGTCTTTGCACTTTTCAACAGACACCGACATCCCGGGGAGAAAAGACGAACATTTGTATGCCGACGATCGGTACGTGTGTACGGGGCTTTAGGGAAACAAACTCTTGTAAAATGAAGGTAGCTGCAGGCAAGTAGGACTAAATGGAATCAAGCCAGTCAGTAGCTTCCTCTGAGGATTCAAAGAATTTCACAGTACCTTAAACCCTGAGCTTACTTGGGTACAACATGCTATATTTCAAGCCCTTTGCCCTTAAGCGATTGCGGACTTCAGTATAAGAGTGACGTTTCCACGCAGACTTCAGTATAAGAGTGACGTTTCCACGCAGAAGTCAGGAAAAAGCATTATCTTTGCATTGGCATATTGCAGTTCTTCTTTGCGAGCCTCGACCAAGATCGGATTCTGGCAAAGAAAATTTAGAAAGCACACCAGGAATGGTCTCAGTGGGGGCCCCCTGGAGGCGTTTACCTGTTGGCTCACTCTGAGCCCTTCTCACCACATAAGTGGGGGAAGAATTAGTTAACTGAAGAAGATCTTTAAAGAATTGTTCAGCAAATATGGCAGGTTGAGTTCCCACAGCCTTTTCTGGGAGACCCACCACTCTGACATTGTTACGACGCTGTCTGTATTCTGTGTCCTCCATTTTGGCTCCCACTGTGCTCACCTGGGCCCTCTAGCTGAGCTGCGTGGCTGTAGTATCCTCCACCTCTGACAGCCGCTCCTTTGTCCCTGTCAGTCACCCCCCTAATTTTGTCCAGATTGTGTCGGATAAGGGTATATTCAGGTGCCAGATGATTGATCCAAAGCACGAGGGTGGCCCTGCAGCCATCAATGGCTTCCAGGATTGGAATGGCAGTGTTTGCTATCAGGGGTTGTCCCTCCTGCTGCGGGGGTCAACCCTTTAGAGAGAAGATGGAAAGGAGAGAGTAGACGGAGGACTAACCTCCATCCTAGTTGCAGGCTTGCTTGGAGAGGGAAAAGACACTGCTTGAGCTGGCAAGATGGCGGCAGGCGCACACGTGACTCGGTCCTGCTGCGATCTCTGGGAGCAGGGAGTCTGCAATGCTGAAGCTGATTTTCTGGCAGACATCAAGCCGCTATGCTCTCCAGCAGTAAAGGAGACAAATGCAGTGTTTAGGGGTGGTAAATTACCCCGCAATGGAGTCAGATGGAGAAGGATTATGCGGAGCTCTGAGGGAACACATTCTGCCTCGTTCACATTCTAACCACGCCCCCTGCCCCTTTACTCTTCGGTGAAGTAATTTTTGTACATGTTGCTTGCAATTGTTCCTGTATTTTTCTTACTGACTCTGTGGAAGCCAAAGCTGATTTTCTATCTCTTCCCTTGTTCAACAGCTGCATGTGAGAAGGGTAGGAAGCACACTGCACAACAACACTGAGCTCAGCCACTGCTGCTACAGCAGGAGACCATGCTACATGCATGTGTGGCTTTTGAATGAGGGTGAGCATTAACTCCTGTGATGCTGCAGGCAAGTGCCTAATGTATCTTATCAACTAGCCAGAGGGGGAAAATGTTAGCAATATGAGAGAGTTTTTTTTCTTACAGGTTTGGCAGTTGGATTAGGCATTATTTTTCTAAATTGCTAAAAATGTTTTTATACCAGTGGTGCCTGTTGACTGCATAGTGAATTTTATTCAAAACAGGAATTTCGCTTTTAAAAGCTATGGAGAAAATGGTCCACACCCTCTTTGGGATCTTATTACCTGCTGCCACCAGGCAGCTAAGTATTGGAACCCTCTGTGGTAAAAATGCTAAGCAGGCCATTCTAAAGCCCCATACACACTAGTAGTTTTATTTTGTTCAACCTAGCAGGGTATGAACGAAAAAAAAAAATAACCTGACAGCTCAGGAGGAGCCGCTGTACTAACGTTAGTACAGCGATTGTCCCTGCTAATCTACTGTGTTCTGACCGAGGAACGCCCCCCCCCCCCCGCCCGATGCTGCATCCACCTAGGTAAATATAAATGTGCATTAACCCTGATTCCCATCCTTCTCTTTTAAATAGTTGGAGGTAAACAATTACAGTATATACTTTGACATATTCCTGTTGCACTTTCATCTTCAACAACCATCAGATACAAGGTGCGCATGGAAGAGTACTGAGCCAGCTTTATGAATAAATTGAGCGTTGATGGTACTCTAGACTTGGTTTATGAAACCCTCTTCGGTCCCGTTCATGTGTGTTTAAGAAAAAGAAAAACCCTTAACAGATAGTAAAACCTTGGTTTGAGAGTAACTTGGTTTAAGAGCGCTTTGCAAGACAAGCAAAATTTTCAAATAAATTTTGACTTGATATACAAGCGATGTCTTGATATACAAGTAGCCTTAAGTCACAGCTGAGTATAAAAGAGAAGAGAGGCGCCTCTAAGTGTAGCAATATGGCTACTTTTAATGAAGGTACAACATTTAGCAACTCACATGGTTGATGATTGGAACAGGCACATCTAAGGATGCAGGCATCCGGGGTAAAGCTGTCTGCATAGACCATCCTCCGCTCCGCCATCTACATCTTCCCTTCCATGCTGCCCCTCGCTTTCAGATCGCTTTACTGCAGGGTGGTCTTCCCGGTCAGGAATACAGACTGGCAGCCAGTGGTGCAGAAGATAGTCTATGTGGACAGCTTTACCCCGGATGCCTGCATACTTAGATGTGCCTCTTTTATACATTAACCATGTGAGTTGCTAAATGTTGTACCTTCATTACATGGAACCATATTGCTACACTTAGAGGCGCCTCTCTTCTCTTTGATACTCTGTAGCTCCTGCTGGATTTTGCTTCTAATCCCCTTATGGAAGCGGCTATTTGTGGATGGACATTTTATGGCTACACATCCTATCGCAATGCTATAATCTTTGTATATGGACTATAAACTGAAGGACTTACGAAAAAATGGTTGTGGAACGAATCATCTGAGTTTCCATTATTTCTTATGGGGAAATTTGCTTTGATATAAGAGTGCTTTGGATTACAAGCATGGTTCCGGAACAAATTATGCTCGCAATCCAAGGTTTTACTGTAGTTGCAAATTAAACACTGTTTTAGCACAGTTTATCTTTCAGGTGAAAGACTAACACTTACACCCTCTGAATCCAAATGTAAAAAAAGTGGCCTATTTGCCTGGGATGATCTCATCGCCTTTTAGTGCTCCAATATCAAAATAATCGACTATACACCCCCTTCTTATATACAAAAATGGGAACTGGACTAAGGAACATGACCTTGGACCATGACGACTAGGCTCAAATTTTGGACACCATGAAATCTTGCTCATAAATGCAACCACAGTGGAAACCAATTGTAAAGTATTGCTATACCTGGACATGGCACCTCACTGATTAGCACAATTATTTCCTGGTAACCTCACTATATGTTTCCAAGGCTGTTCAGAAACAGGCTGATTTTTACACACCTGGTGGACTGTCACATGCCCCATTGTTCATAGCTTTTTGACACAAGTATACGAAATCCTACGTATGATTTTTTTTTTTTTTTTTAACAGACCATTCCCTTGAACCTGTTTGAAGCACTCCTCAGCCTGAAGCCATTGACTTATCTCCAAATGCCAGTTTACTTTTTCTAAAAGCTGTGAAAAAGCCATAGTGAAGGCATTGTTTTGCAACACTATACATGTTGCAGAAGTTAAATCCAGGATGCACTGTGCACTGATTAATGAGAAATTAACAGCGAGCTTGCAAGGCACAATGCCAAGATTCCAAAAGTACTTGGGACCACGGGCCCCCCATTTTCCACCTGCAGACTTTGATCACTGTTAACGTATATGTTCTCTTTATCATTTCTTTTCTACCTATCCTTTGAAACTCTTCCCTGGCCAGAGCCCACTTCCAACCCCTGACCTCTTCCCTTTTTACTTCCTTTACTTATCTTTATCTCAGGACTTCTCCCTGGTCAATTTCTCTACCTTCTTTATTAAATACTACTCTTAAAAAAAAAGTACAAATACAAATTTGATACTTAAAACTCTTTAATAAAAATTACTGAACAAGAAAAAAAAAAAAGTCTCAAATGCTGCATCTTTAATGCACTTTTATCAAAACACACAATTTATAGAGTTCAATGATAATGCACCTAAAACACATCTAAAATGGAAAGTACAGTGCAGATGTGAACCGGCCCTTAGTGTATAAGGCTGGCCGCCGATGACAAACTGTCTCATGGAGAGCATAGTGAGATCAGATCCACCAAATTAGAAATAATCTGTATATTCTATAAGTACTTCCAAAATGTCAAATGTGATTTCTTGCTGGACAGTTGTCATATTATAACAGTTTTGACAACGTAATGTCAGAATGGTAGTTTTTTTCTTTTTAATAAATAAATATTTATCCCTGCCCCCAACCTCTGATTGAATAGAGAAGGAAAAGCAACATACTAATTGACTACTGTGTCAGTCCCTCTGCTCTCTCTACCTATCATAATGTTCTTTGTTAGCGCATGCACAGTGCAACACAATGGTTTGGCTCCTTGTGTTGCTTCTGCTTCCCTGTACCAGCTCTGCTGTACAGAGGATTGCAAAAGACAGATACCAAGTCAAATTCAGGTACTTAGACTTACATTTAAAAATACTCTTGATTATTTTTTTATTAAGTGTGTGTGTGTGTGTGTGTGTGTGTGTGTGTGTGTGTGTGTGTGTATGTGTGTGTGTATGTGTGTTTTTTTTTTTTTTTTTTTTGTTATCTCCCTGGGATTAAGCTTTAACTCTGGAAGTGGTCTATTTTGCTGGTTAAGAGAGCTAAGTATAGGGTAGGCAAAAACATTTTAGACAAGGTAATGATTTTGCTAAGTGTTGTCTTGAATATACCAGAGAAACTGCTTGCTAAAAGCTTTTGGGTTACAGTGTTTACCTCTGTCAGGGATAGTCCAAAAAACATGTCTTTAACTTCCAGAAATTGAATGATCATTTAAAATGACTATAACATTCAGTGGCTTCTTTAGCAATTATATCTGGTCAATGACTCAAATGACTGATTCCTTGCAATCTTCATACACCTAGGATATTCAAAAAAAATGACCAAACATGTGACATTTTACTTCCTGCAAGCAGAGCTCCGGATACATTCTTTTTACAGTGTTTGTCAGAACAAGTCGAACAAATATTTCTTGCTTATGTAATTTGCTCACTGGTTTTCCTAGGGGCCTGCACAGAGCTTGAAGTAAATTACAGGCATTCCCTGTCCTGTCCTTTTATATGTGACAGTGGTTTGACAATAAAGTTGCAAGGATTCTATAGATGAAATGCCTCTCAGTACAACACTAGGCTTGATTAAAAGATTAGCGCATACAAACTCTCCCACTTATCAGTGAGTTTAATTAGGTTACTGGTTGGCTTGTCTCATTAACTCCAGGAATGAAGCATGTAAGAAAATCCTTGCAAAGCATATCATTGCTATGAAGATAATTGTTTCAACAAAGGTGGAGTTTTGTCCTGAGAGGTAAGCTTTGCTTTCTTTGAATAGATTGTAAAAAAGGTCAATTTATAACTGAAAGCTGTAAAGCACTTTATGAAAATGGACAAAAATGTAAAACTTGATGGTGTTCTTAGAAGTCCAAGGCATTAGCTGATTGACAACAGCAGGAAAAAGTCTTCAAAATCCTTCACATATTGACTTCATGCCATTTCACAAAGAAGTTTGATCTCCATATGTATATCATTACAGGAAGTCCTTAAATACTTTACAAAATAATTATTCTATTTTCAGTTTTGCTGCATATCCTATCCCTTTTTTCAGTCATTTAACAATACTCCGAAAAGTCATCGTCAACATAATTTGAGGGGAACCAACCGATCTGGAAAAAATAAAGAAAATCAAGATTTTAACAAACACACAAATGTCTTGCGCAATTTTATGTCAAAGCTCAAAAATGAATAGCACACTGCTAATCCATTACAAGTCAACCAAAAATCCTTAAGTGGGGTACACACTAGTAGAAAATCTGCCGAAAATTCCCATCCGAGGTAAAATCGTACGATTTTCGGCTAGTGTGTACACAACTTTCAGCAGCCGATGCCGAAATTTTCAATAAAAAAAAAAACGGAGGGACAAACACTGCTGTATGCAGTACGTCTGCGAAAAATCGGATTGTAAAGACTGCGCATGATCTGAAGTTGCTGACGACCCAGAAGTCTAGGAACAAATGTCCCAAAAAAAAAAAAAATCGGACGAGAAATTTCGTGAACATTTATGCACTGTCAACTAAAAACTGTAATGAACGCTGAGCAAGAGAGAAAAATCGGAGGATATTTCGTCCGAATTCCGTCAAGTGTGTACGGGCCTTTAGATCGGCCATAGACGGTTTAATCTCGGCAGGAAACGACTCAGATTAAAACCATGTATGGGCAGGCTGAATGTACCAAATTGATTGATCGATCAACCAGCCTACTGGATTTTACTTGCGATTATCGCTAGCGGCTGCTATAGCCACTACCAATAATTACTGTCTTCTCCCAGTGGGGACAGCTTCCCCACATGGTTGCAGGAAAGAAATTTGCACCATCTATAGCTTGCCTTATACATACTTAAAGAAGAACTCGTGCCGTCTTGAATGTGAAGGGGGGGGCAGTGGTCTGATGCATATTGAGTGTGGAGGTCATAGTGGTGTGATGCATAATAAATGTGGTGGTAACAGTGGTCTGATGCATATTGAGCATGGAGGTGATAGTGGTGTGATGCATAATAAATGTAGAGGTAACAGTGGTCTGATGCATATTGAGCGTGGAGGTGATAGTGGTGTGATGCATAATAAATGTAGAGGTAACAGTGGTCTGATGCATATTGAGCGTGGAGGTGATAGTGGTGTGATGCATAATAAATGTAGAGGTAACAGTGGTCTGATGCATATGGAGCGTGGAGGTGATAGTGGTGTGATGCATAATAAATGTAGAGGTAACAGTGGTCTGATGCATATTGAGCGTGGAAGTGATAGTGATGTGATGCATAATAAATGTAGAGGTAACAGTGGTCTGATGCATATTGAGCATGGAGGTGATAGTGGTGTGATGCATAATAAATGTAGAGGTAACAGTGGTCTGATGCATATTGAACATGGAGGGGACAGTGATATGATGCATGCTAAAATTGCAAGTAACAGTGGTCTGATACAGGTTTACTGGTCATATTTTATTTCTTTTATAATGTGCAATCACTTATCCCCATTTATCAATTGAGTACTAACTGAAAGTTGAAGTTGATTGGTTATGATTGATTACTATAC
Source organism: Pelophylax lessonae (assembly GCF_965119305.1). Lineage (NCBI taxonomy): Eukaryota > Metazoa > Chordata > Amphibia > Anura > Ranidae > Pelophylax > Pelophylax lessonae. The sequence goes on along the minus strand of NC_138769.1, from coordinate 372,842,842 downwards.
ATTGCAAACTAAAATGTAGGCAAGCGATCCTCATTCTACCCCTGATAGCTTTGTCATGCATAGACACTATCTTACCTTGCCATAAACTTCTCCTTTCCACCATCCTTGGTGTCCTTTCTTGCTGAGAATTCTGATGACGTCTCCTTCCTTTAAACTTAGTTCAGTTCGGTCTCTCGCACAGAAGTCATAACGTGCTCGAGCTGATCCAAAGTATTTCATCCTCTTATCTATCACAAGAATTTATAAAAAAGATGGTTTGAATTATAGCAGTCAACAACTCAACATTAATACACCTGTTCCCACTGCAAAACGAAGGGGTTTATTTACTAAAGGCAAATCCACTGTGCACTACAAGTGCAGTCGCTGTAGATCGGAGGGGGACATGCAAGGAAAATAAAAAACAGCAGTTTTGCTTGCATATGATTGGATGATAGAAATCAGCAGAGCTTCCCCTCAGATCTACAGCGACTGCACTTCCAAGTGCACTTGTAGTGCACAGTAGATTTGCCTTGAGTAAACTAACCTAAGACTATAATGGGGTTGATTTACTAAAGGCAAATCCACTGTGCACTACAAGTGCATTTGGACGTGCACTACAAGTGATCTTGGAAGTGCAGTCGCTGTTGATCTGAGGGGAAAATCTAAAATGAAGGGAAGCTCCGCTAATTTCTTTCATCCAATCATCTGCAAGCAAAAATGCTGTTTTTTATTGTCCTTGCATGTCCTTTTCAGATCTATAGTGACTGCACTTCCAAGTGCACTTGCAGTGCACAGTGGATTTGCCTTTAGTAAATAACCCCCATTCAGTGCTGTATCTTGGCCCAGGCCTAGGGCGGCACTTTGAAGGGGGGGCAGCAAAAAGCTGCACCCTGCACGGAAAAAAAAAAGAACAGCCTCCTCCCACTACACTTTTTGTATAGTGCCAGTCTTATGTGGTGAGTTGGGCCGAAGGGCAGGGTCCAGGAGGCAAATCAATCTGGTACCCCCATAAAGCGGTCACACTGCTACCTACCAGTATGATAATACCGGCTGGTCACGACATTCGGACAGACCGCAGGCCGCCGACCACACTTAACACAACTGGCCCGATGGCCGCCAATGCTAATAAGTGTGGCACTGCAGCCAAATAATCCGCCTACTCCCCTCTGCCCCCAGGCACTGATGGGCACTCATATGCTGCACTGATGAGCGCTAATAGGCTGTACTGATGGGCACTAATATGCTGCTCTAATGGCCTCTGACGAGGTGGCAATGGTGGGTACTGATAAACTGCACTGATGGGCAGTAATGAGGCTGCACTAATAAGGTAGCACTGATATGCTGTACTGATGGGCACTGATGAGGCTAAACTTATGGGAACTGATGAGGCTGCACTGATAGACTGTGGCTGTGGTCTGTGGTTTAAAGATGACAGGGCGGGTCATAAACAGGAAGGGGTGTGGCCTTTACAGGAAGGGGTGGGTCATATGTAAATTAGGGGGTGCACAAGTCTAGTCAGGCCTAGGGCAGCACAAAACCTAAATATGCCACTGCCCCCATTGCTAGATAATTTCCTTAAATAAAAACAACAATAGATATTTTTGATGATTATTATTGTAAGCATTTGCTGTCTTTCTGTGAAGTCACTGTTATACATATGCCTACATAAAAGACATCCTTAAAGACTAGCCACTTTAAGACCAGGCCTTTTCTGTAACTTTTTTTTTACAAGTTTTAATTTTGTATTTTTTTGCTAGAAAATTACTTAGAACCCCCAAACATATCATATAATATAAAAAACAAAATGGATCCAACCTGCAGCACCTTGTATATTTATTAGGAGAGTAAAACTCTTTACTCTCTTAATAAATATACAAGGTGCTGCAGATTGGATCCATTTTGTTTTTCTATATACTGGAGTCTGGGTGATCTCCATTGCCTGCTCTGCACCTGAACAACCGAGTTACATATAGATATAGATATATATATATATATATATATATTTTTTTTTAGCAGAGACCCTAGAGAATAAAATGGCGATCGTTGCAATATTTTATGTCACACTGTATTTGCGCAGCAGTCTTTCTGTTTCAGTTGTTTTTTTTAAATTGTTCTAGTAAACAAGGAAAAAGAAGGGGGTCACTTAGTAGAGCTACAAACAATCCTTGCACGCTCCAAGCATGTAACATGTAAAACATACAAATGTAGGGTTCAATAGAGGTTATTGAAGACCTTAACACGCAGATTAGGTCATACAGTAGTCTTTCAAACACAATTTTTTGGGGAAAAAATACACTTTTTTTTCTATTTATCAAAAAAAAACCCCCAAAAAAAACCCAGTAAAGTTAGCCCAATTTTTTTGTATAATGTGAAAGAAAATGTTACGCTGAGTAAATACATTTTTACAGGTTACCTGTTTAGAGTTAGAGGAGGTCTAGTGTTAGAATTTTTGCTCTCGCTCTAACGATCGCCGGAATATCTCACACGTGTGGTTTGAACATATGCGGATGAGACTTACGTATGCGGTTACTTCTGTGTGTGAGCACAGAGGGACAGGGCGCTTTATTTTTTTTTTCCTTATTTATTTTACTTTTTGTTTTCTATTTTTACATTGTGCCTTTATTTTTTATTTTTATCACTTTTATTCCTATTACAAGGAATGTAAACATCCCTTGTATTAGTAATAAGCATGACATGTCCGCTTTTTGACCCCAGATCTCTCATTTACCTTTAAAAGCAAAAAGACAAAAAAAAGGAATTTTGCTTTTAAGGGAAAAAAAAATCATCCCAAGGCCGAGAGGCGGAAGTGACGTCAGTCGTTGCTCCGGTCGTCCAAGGGCCAAGATAGCCCCCACTCGGCTTCCTGCCCAAGCATCCAACAGATCGAATTGGTTCCAGGCTTGCTGAGAGGTCTCGTAAGCTCAGAGATAACCAGGAAGCTCTGGGACACCTCTTCGGCTCTCTCTAAAAGTGATCCTGTGGCGAATCTGCTGCCATAACAACAATATTTAACGTCAAAGTATTGATGTAAATGTACTGTGGGCGGCCATCAAATGGCTAGAGATGGATCATAAACCAAAGATGAATAGATCTGTACTCATGGGTGTCAAGAACTTCATTTTAAGGTCACCCATGCTCCGCCCCTTTTGACAATGTCATGAAGGGGAGGGGCTTAGTCAATATAATTATTTTTAGTATTTATTTTAAAAAGGGAAACGGCAGAATTTTTAAAGCGTTTGTTAACCTAAAAAAAAAAAAAAAAATATATATAGATCCTGTTTCCTTAAAGCATGTTATACAGCACAGTGCTTGTGCAGTGTAATTTGGCCCCTTCTATCACCTAAAATACCTGGCTGATCCTGCTTGGCTACGTCCTCCCCTCTGTTAACTGACCACGGTTTATCATAGCTGCTGAGCTCTGAAACTGTGGTCAGTCTACGTGCCTCCGTCATCCGCAGCTCTCCTGTCCTCCTCTGTCCTCTCTCCCCCCTCCTCCCCTGTCTGTCTGCTCCTGTGTCAGTGCCAGCAGCCTCCCAGGCTAGCAATCGTCCCCCCCCCCCTTGTGGACTCCCATGTCTGTACTGTGCTGTTTTGTCCTATTATTGGTAGCTATGAATCTCTACAAATCACTCAAGATGTGAGAACATGTGACACACAGCTGATCTACAGTATATGAATAGGGCAAACAGCAGCTGGACAGCAGCCCATCTTCTTTTGCATGGAGTTGTAGGTACAAGTGTGGGTGATATTTAATATGCTCAAAGGAGTTTACTTCATTACAGATGACACTGTATCCATTGTAGCCAACCAATCCTTCACAACAAGGCAACAATATTCCTATGCTTGTGCCTTTTTATTCTACAGCCAACATATTCATTTTAAATATTTCACCTACAACAGGCCACCTACACCCATTTACTGAAATTCTTGTGTGTGCCTTTCCCTAAACCTACAGGTAAAATGGTGCCATGCTTCCACTGCTAGGCTGTGTCCCTCTAAACCTATAATAGTTTTTTTTATTAACATAGGAATTGAAATTAGTTAAAAAGTGGGCAGGTTTTAAAACAACACTAAGGGAAAAAAAAGTTGAGTATACTTAAAGCGGAGTTCCAGCCATTTCACTCACCTGTCCAACGGTCCAGCGATGCGGCCGCCCGAAGCCTCAATCCTCTCCCTCGGCGCCGGTGTTCCGTGAAAAAAAACCATACCCGTGAGAGAACCATACCCTCGTCACTTCCGGTGCACCTACGGAAGTTATGGATTTCTCACGCTAGTTACACTTGCGGCGGTTACATTAAAACAGCTCCTCTGCAACATGAATCTCCGCTCCTTCCCCTGTCACTTCCCTGCTCTCAGGTAATAAATATAAAAGCGGATCACGGAGCCGCGATCACCGTCATTTACATCTCATACACCCGCCACCGCTTTTATATTTATTAGGCGAGATCAGGCAAGTCACAGGGATAGGAGAGGAGATTATTGATGTTGCAGCCGAACTGTTTTAATGTTACCGCCGCAAGTATAACATTACACACAGTGCCGTGATAATTTCCTACCCTCCGAGCACGCGCACTTGTCAAATTCTTTGCTGTACTATTACGTATCCGTTTGAGACAGGAAGTGACGAGGGTATGGAAATCTAACGAGGTATGGAATTCTAACGTTACACTGGCATCACTGCTGTGGGCAACCGGCTGTGACAGTTTGCGGCTTCACAGCCGGGTACCCACTGCGCATGCGCGAGTCGCGCTGCGCGTCTTGATTGGCTGGCAATCTTCTGGGACCTCTGACATGTCCCAGAAGATTGCAGGGAGGGAGGGGGAGAGGAGAACTTCCGTTCAGGGCGCCGCGGCGCTCCGAGCGGAAGTGGGAGCGGTTACCTGTCAAAACTAGGTACCCGCTCCCCCCCCAAAAAAATGACATGCCAAATGTGGCATGTCAGGAGGTTAGATTACCTAAAGCGGAAGTTCCATTTTTGGGTGGAATTCCGCTTTAAGTTAAACATAATTTCACATGTACAATAGGCTGGTAAAACCGGGTGTTCTGTTTTAAACCACAAACTGCATTTTCTATTCAAACAGCCCTGCCCCGCGCTCCGGGCATGATAGGGAGGTAGCAAAGCACAGAATAATGTGACAAAAGCCTGTAGTTGTTTCCCTAGAATCACTAGAGAAGAGCAATCTAGTTGCATGGAATTACCAAAAGCTAACAATAAAGCCCATATATTGTATATGGTGGTTATATAGCCCACGATAGTCTACTGATTGACTATAGCTGCTTTTAAATATGGCTACCCCTACTATTCTGCTGGTGGTCTTCCCATTTATCTGTCATGTGAACCATTTGCCATAAATCAGAAATATGTTTTTACATACCACCTGCTCCCATTCTAGGGGATCCTTTTCTTTCAGGTTCTTTGAAAGGAAACTGTAGCATTGTGTCCAAAAGCTTAAAGCAATCTTTTAATGAGTTATGTTGGTAAAACCCAACCAATTCCTGCAGGAAACATATACATACATCAGTGAAAGTACTATCTAACAGTTTAGTCATCATGTCATTCTTACTGTTACACAATGAAAACTTAAAAAGGACACAGATATAGTAATTGTTTACCTCATAATGGTCCCATTTCACGTGATTAGAAATGCTTATATCTTGCACTGTAGCTGTAAGACTAAGGCATGCCAAACACGGTGAAAATTTCTTTCCTGCAAATGTGCATGATTCCCCCATCAACACAGACAGTGTTGACAGGGAAATCAGCAATTGTCTTCTCCCAGGGGGGGGGAATTGTTCCCGCCAGGAGAAGACAGTGATTAGTGCTAGCAACTATAGCACCATTAGTGATAATCGCAAGAGAATTCGACAGGCTGGTTGTACCCAAGGTAATTGATCAATCAACTTGGTACATTCAGCCTGCCCATTACCTGTTTGAATCTCGGTTGGTTCCTGCTGAGCCGGCCGAGATTCGAATTGTGTGTGGCCTGCCTAAAGCAGGTAAAAGGAAAAAAAATGCTTGATTCCCCTAATAACACAGTCAGTGTTAATGGGGGAATCCCTCCCACATCGCTATTATGTTCTGCCAGCAGGGAGCCTTCCCTGCCGGTAAAACACGATTAGTGTTACCGGGTATAATTGACGGCACTAATTGACGGCACTAATAGTTTGTGAAAAACTTAGCAGGCTGGTAGATCAACTTGTGTACAACCAGGGTGCCCATACACGGACCAAAATTCTTTCAGTTCAGCCTCTGCCGAACTTGGAAAATGTCATTGAAGGCTTGACTGTCAAAGTTTTACACAAGAATAAAGTTGACCAAACAGCATGGGGCAATGGCGAAGCTAGACATTCTTTCACCCGGGGCAAGCACTCAAATTGGCACCCACCGTCTGCCCACAACCCTTCACCTGAAGTTCTCCATCTGGGTGGCAATACAGCTCATTGGCTGGCTGATGGGTGAGTGAATGGGGGAATGACATTTGGCCTTAAAGCTGCATGTGCTGCTGCACATGTAGTATGAAGGCCTACACAATCACTGCAAAGATGAGGTTTGAATGAGGTGATTTCAAGTCTCACTTTCAGCAGATTAGGAGAGGGGCAACGCCACGAAAGGAGAAATGAGGCAAGAAGTAGGCCTTTAATAGGGCCTGCTTCTGTGTGCTCTTCTTCCTTCTCAATGGTGCCCCTCCTAATCCGCCACGGAAGTGAGGCTTAAAAATCGCCTCATTCTACAGTCATGGCTGGCTTATTAAAGGTCTGCCCCACTGGGATGTGTTTTTTTTTTTTTTTTTTTTCAGCAGTGCCCTTGCCGCAAGAGTAAGGATTGAATGAAGCGATTTCAATCCTCACCATCGGTCAGTGCTATCTTAGTAGCATCATGGGCCCTCAGTCAAAGTAGTACAACTGGGGCCCCTACTAGGGAGATGGTGACCTGTGGCACACTACATTCACCGTGGCAAAAAGTAGTTGTGGTTTTTTAGTCTGATTAGAAACAACAAATAAACACAATCAGGGAATTATCTCAAACTAAGTTCATCCCGGGTACACACTGTCCCGCTCTCTGTATACACTGACCTTCTTTCCCCCTGTATTAATTCTTTAAAATTATTTTTTGATTGTTAACATTTTTTAGTAATTTTTTTTTTTTTTACAATTTTTTACATCTTTTTTCACACACTGTTGCTGAGATGTCAGAGTTCCAAACAGACCCCTGATGTCTCACTTTTGGGACAGAGAAAGGAACTGGAGACATAGATTCTACAATCCCTTTCTCTGCATCCTCTGCTGCATTGGAGAAGAATGAACAGAAAGTGCTCTGAGGCTTCCTGTTCATTCACAAACAAAATACTCTAACTACAAGTGGAGTCTGCAATCTAACACGTTCAGACAATAATATATATATATATATATATATATATATATATATATATATATATATATACACACACACACACACACACACAGTATATATATATATATATATTTATTTATTTATTAGAATAGAAGGTGGTTTACTTACTGGAAGTCCCTTGAAGCCTTTCTTTTCCGTGAGTTTCCAGAGCCCTTCCTGAACAGTTACTTTCATGTGCTTTATTTCCTGGTTAAACCTAAACACAGTAATAGTGTTAAAAGAGTAAATGTCACTATGTGTTAACTATATTTGCTGCCTTTGCAGTCTGTGCTGGTGCCCAAAAGGACAGAGGGATGCCACTGGAAAAGAAGAGATAATGCGATCAGTATACCTTGTAACTTATCAGATTTGACCCAGCAATACTCAAATTTAGCTCCAGTTGCTGGATCATTATAGGAATGGTTACATTTCTGGAATTTGTATGAGTCACGTACGCTGTGTCTTGCATTTACTGGCTGCCAGGAGAGGAGAAGGGAGTGGACTAAGTGGGGATGAGCTGCTCCCACCAGTGGAAAACTTTGCTGCAGCCCCCAGCAAGAGCAGGGACACAGGGGGCTGAAGATGCTGATAATACCAACAGAGACAATACCATCAAGGAGATAATTTTTAGATTGTATATGTGTTTACATACATGCGTATGTACAGTATGTTGTATGCATGTATGTGTATGTGATGTGTGTGTATGTTGTGTGCACATGGATGGATGTTGTATTCATTGTGTATGTAGTGCTACCCCCTTAATGGCTGCTGGATTTTTGCCCCCCCTTCTTCTGCACAGCCAGGCAACACACATTTCTGGTAGGCACACAAAGTCAGTAAACTGGTCCAAGGGCTTTGTTTTTGACATTTATTAGGGTAAACAACTTGGATGGGGCATAGGGAGGTATGGGGTGCCCAAAACGGACTTGAAATAGAACCTTTGAGGACAACTGCAGCTACTCTGTCTTCTTAGTCGAACTCCAGACTGTTCCCATAGGAGACTACTTCCAAACAGACTGGCAACAATTCCAATACTGATCCCAGTATTTCAGCAGCAAATCTTCTCAAGCAGGGTGTGAAGGTTTGGCAAAGCTGTCTCTCCTGAATAGCTAGCTTGGTATTGCACCAGTCCTGTAGCTGGGATGATAACTTGGGGTCAGTTTTCATGCTGAACAGGTTCCATGTGCTTCCAGGGTGTCTCAGGCAAGCCTGGCTATAGCTGAAGGGGGTGAGGGTTCCTGTCAGCTTCTTTCCTTCTCACTCCTCTCTCTTTCTGGCACCTTCTGCCTGGAGGCAGAGCCCCCCAGCACAGGGGTCCCCTCTAGGCCTCTGTATCCTGGAATCTCTCTCCACATGGCCAGGCTCCTCAGTACTTAAGGGCCATCTCCCCACCTTCTGGGCCATCCTTACCCAGTGATTGGCAGAGATAACTTGAATATTCAGGCCCTGATCTCTGCCCCCATTAAGTTCCAGACCCTTTAGGGAGCTTCTAGAAAACAAGGGGGAGGTGAAAGAGACCTAGCCGGCAGAGCCTGCCAACTAACTGAACAATTAGCCCTGGCTACAGTGGAGCCCAACTAAATTTACCTAAACAACTATGTACACAGGGGGTGCTCCATGTATGTATATTTGTGTACATGAACGTGAAAGCACTGTATGTATGTTGTATACATTTTAAGCCCCACCCACTGCTGTGACAATTTTGACACCACCCACCATTTGGAGCGGTGTGCTACATGCCCTGTTATTAGCCCCCCCCCCAATTCTCAGGAATGCTGGTTTTCAAAAGCCCTGCATTCTACTACTCCTGTTTAGAGGGTCAAACCCTAGTAAAATGAGTGAGTTGTAGGACTTGGTTCAGTTATGATGATAAGATTACGGCAAGTGATGCCAGTTTGGTGATGTATATAGAATTATGAATGATGAAGTATGGTAGAATAAGACAAAAAAGGGCCCTGTGAGGTTCAAAGAAGATAGATGTTGGAGATTTGGCAATATGGCTGGAAAGCACAGAGCAACATTTAACATGAGATAAATATGTAGAACAGTTTTCTTACTTGAGGCTTATTGCAAATTCTCCGGAGTCTTTTGTTCTTTGTCTGACCAAAAATGTCCCATCAGAACGACTGGCTAATAATATTTCTGCTTCTTTTCTTTCCATAGCACCAGCGTACCTTTAAAGCACAGAAGATAATTTTGGTCATTATATTTTGAATCAAAGTGATTGCTTATGTGTCTTTAGAATTCCATATAAACAAAGCTCTTACCAAGAAAACATAGAGAGATCAGGTAATGGATTCTGTTGAGAAAAATATACATTTCTGTATTAGAAGTAGTACAATACAGGCACATGGTATTACAGACAGCATTACAGGCAATCATTAAATCCCACAATTAATATTTGTCATGTAAACTATATCACTTGTATAATTTGCAAATGTATATCAATGGAACCTAACACATTGGAGTTAATTTACTAAAGGCAAATACACTGTGTACTTTGTAAGCATAATTGCACTAATTTTCCCCATAGCTTAGTGAAAATAGTGAAGGTTCACTTTGTAAAAAACACCCTATCAGGTGCAAGGAAAAAAATAGCCTTTTTACTTGCACATGATTGGAAAATGGCAATCAGCAGAGCTTCACCACATTCACTATGCTCCGGGAAAAATTAGCGCAACTGCACTTTTAAAGTGCACTGTCTCTGCGTAAACTGTCAGCGCTATATAAATCCTTTATAACAACATTAATGATCTCTGGGATGTGATGCGCTATTTACCTACCGACACCATTGTCAATATATGAACACTAATCATAAATAATTAACATGGTCCACCAAAAAAAAAACTCATCCACATTTGAAACATCACTTACAGATATATAGGGCTTCACGTGACTGCATGGGAAGAAACCAAGATCGTAGGTGGAAGTATTGCGACCCTAAAACAGATAATTAGGCTTTTTTAAGTTTGTATAACCAGAAAATAAAATGACAGTTATCCTTAGTAATTCGATTCCTTCTTTCACCAACCTAGAAATTGAGGTTACAGATTCCTACATTTTCAATGTTGTGTTCACCTCTCAAGTATGCTTTCCTGTGTGCTTTTTTAAAGAGGAAACTATATGACCCCTTTCACACATACGGACCGTTCATTTCATCAATTCAGTCACCTTTGTTTGTCATCAGTTTTTTTCAGTCAACATCAGTTTCACATCTGTTTTTCACCCATAGTCATCCATTTTTCATCCTTTGTTTTGTCATCAGTTTTTCATCTGTTGTCATCCATTTTTCATCTGTTTTTCATCCAAACCATTTTTTAACGGGTGAAAAATAAGGCATTCATTTGTTCAAAAAAACGGATGTTGACGGAAGCGGATGAAAATGGAAGTAAATGGATAATCATCCATTTACATCAGTTTTTTTTTAATAGGAATGCATTGATATCTGTTTTCTATCCGTCAACGGATGGATGAAAAACAGACGAACGGTCCGTATGTGTGAAAAGGGCCTAAGACCCCGTTCACACTATGTCGGATCCGACTTCGGGGCGACCTGTGAAGTCGAGTGCAGCGCGACTTGCACGGACTTCATAAAATGGATGTCTATGCAAGTCACTCCAGGTCGCCCCGAAGTAGTACAGGACCTTTTTCTAAGTCGGAGTGACTTGTGTCGCTCCTATTAGAACCGTTCCTGTACTACACTATGGGACGCGACGGACCGCGACTTGTCAGGCTGACAAGTCGCGGTCCAAGTCGGATCAGTGTGAATGAGCTGTAAAGGTTTCTAGTAAACTTTATGTTTTGTAACATTAATAAACAGTTTGTTATTTTCATTGTTATGTGTTTAACCACTTGCTGACCAGCCGCCGCCTATATACGGTGGCAGGTTCCCACGAATCGATGTACCTGTACGGCGGTTCACGCGAGCGATCCTGGGGCGGCGCGCACCCCCACCGCCAGAGACACATGCTCGTGTCCACTCACCAGCCGGGAAGCCGATCCGTGGGGCCGGTGGCCGCAATTGCCAACGGGAACCCACGATCTCTCCCCATAAGGAGAGAGCAGCAGTCTGCAGTTGTAAACACAGCAGACCGTTGTTCTCTCAGCAATCAATGCAGAGCTCCCGTGTTCCTCCTATTTAGGAACACAGGTATCTGTGTTGATTTCACAAGCCCATCCCCCCACAGTTAGGAGACACCACCTAGACTCGCATTTAACCCTTTGATCGCCCCCGGGGTAAACCCCTATTCTGCCTGTGTCATTATTACAGTAACAGTGCATATTTTTAGAACTGATTACTGTAGTAATGTCACTGGTCCCCCCAAAAGTGTAAAAAATGTCAGTTAGGGATCCGATCTGTCCGCTGCAATGTCGCAGTCCCGGTAAAAATCGCTGATCGCGGCCATTAATAGTAAAAAAAAAAAAAAAAAAATTACATAAATCCTTCCCTTAGTTTGCAGGCGCGATAACTTTTGCGCAAACCAATCAAAATATGCTTATTGGGATTTTTTTTACCAAAAATAGCAGAATACAAATTGACCTAAAATTATGAAAAAATTTGATTTTTTTTTTTTTAATTTTTTTTTTGGGGGGGGGGGGGTGTTTATATAGTCGAAAGTAAAAAATATATATTTTTTTTTCAGAATTGACGCTTTTTTTGTTTATAACGCAAAAAATAAAAATTGCATAGGTGATCAAACACCGCCAAATGAAAACTCTATTTGTAGGAAAAAAAGGACTAAAATTCTATTTGGGTACAGCGTCGCAACACCGTGCAATTGTCTGTTAAAGTAATGCAGTGTCGAATCGCAAAAAATGGCCTGGTCATTAAGGGGGAAAATCTTCGGATCCAGAAGTGGTTAATATTATTTTTTTGTACCATTTTTTACAAAATGTAATCATGAAACTGCTTACAAAGATTGTTGGGTTTGCTAATAACAAAGTGTGTAAAGCCTTGTACACACAATGAGAATATCATCTAAATGATCGTCTGTTGTGCTTTGCATGCTAGTCTTATATTAAAAATAAAGAGGTTACTAAAGTTATGAAAATTCTTGTACAACAGAATACAACTTTCGGAAGTGATGTGTCTTTTGTTTCCGAGCATGTGTGGTTTTGCGATTTTGTGTAGGAGAGTGCTGGAGAAGAGATAGTAAGAGAGTGCTGGAGAGGAGATAGTAAGAGAGTGCTGGAGAGGAGATAGTAAGAGAGTGCTGGAGAGGAGAATGTAGGAGAGGGCTGGAGAGGAGATTGTAAGAGAGGGCTGGAGAGGAGAGTGTAGGAAAGTGCTGTAGAGGAGAATGTAAGAGTGTGCTGGAGAGGAGAGTGTAGGAGAGTGCTGGAGAGGAGAGTGTAGGAGAGTGCTGGAGAGGAGATAGTAAGAGAGTGCTGGAGAGGAGAGTGTAGGAGAGTGCTGGAGAGGAGATCGTAAGAGAGGGCTGGAGAGGAGAGTGTAGGAAAGTGCTGGAGAGGAGAATGTAAGAGTGTGCTGGAGAGGAGAGTGTAGGAGAGTGCTGGAGAATGTAAGAGAGTGCTGGAGAGGAGAATGTAAGAGAGTGCTGGAGAGGAGAATGTAAGAGAGTGCTGGAGAGGAGAATGTAAGAGAGTGCTGGAGAGGAGAGTGTAGGAGAGTGCTGGAGAGGAGAGTGTAGGAGAGTGCTGGAGAGGAGAGTGTAGGAGAGTGCTGGAGAGGAGAGTGTAGGAGAGTGCTGGAGAGGAGAGTGTAGGAGAGTGCTGCAGAGGAGATAGTAAGAGACGGCTGGAGAGGAGAGTGTAGGAGAGTGCTGGAGAGGAGAGTGTAGGAGAGTGCTGCAGAGGAGATAGTAAGAGACGGCTGGAGAGGAGAGTGTAGGAGAGTGCTGGAGAGGAGATAGTAGTAAGAGAGTTCTGGAGAGGAGAGTGTAGGAAAGTGCTGGAGAGGAGAATGTAAGAGCGTGCTGGAGAGGAGAGTGTAGGAGAGTGCTGGAGAGGAGAATGTAAGAGCGTGCTGGAGAGGAGAGTGTAGGAGAGTACTGGAGAGGAGAATGTAAGAGAGTGCTGGAGAGGAGAATGTAAGAGAGTGCTGGAGAGGAGAGTGTAGGAGAGTGCTGGAGAGGAGATATTAAGATAGTGATGGAGAGGAGAGTGCTGGAGAGGAGAATGTAAGAGAGTGCTGGAGAGGAGAGTGTAGGAGAGTGCTGGAGAGGAGATAGTAAGAGAGTGATGGAGCGGAGAGTGCTGGAGAGGAGAATGTAAGAGAGTGCTGGAGAGGAGAATGTAAGAGAGTGCTGGAAAGGAGAGTGTAGGAGAGTGCTGGAAAGGAGAGTGTAGGAGAGTGCTGGAGAGGAGATATTAAGATAGTGATGGAGAGGAGAGTGTAGGAGAGTGCTGGAGAGGAGAATGTAAGAGAGTGCTGGAGAGGAGAGTGTAGGAGAGTGCTGGAGAGGAGATAGTAAGAGAGTGATGGAGAGGAGAGTGCTGGAGAGGTGAATGTAAGAGAGTGCTGGAGAGGAGAGAATGTAGGAGAGGAGAATGTAAGAGAATGCTGGAGAGTGTAGAAGAGTGCTGGAGAGGAGGATGTAAGAGAGTGCTGGAGAGGAGATTGTAGAAGAGTGTTGGAGAGGAGAATGTAAGAGAGTATTCATACTGTACTGATCAAACAAAAATCATTTTTTGCGGTATCTTATGAGAAAAATGTTCGTGTTTGTCCCTTCGGATAATTTCACATGAACTGTCCCGATCGGCTATTACGCTTGGTATGATCGCTTCGACAGCTGTATTTTTGGTCCGATTTTCTGATTATGTGTATTAGATATTTATGGCTAACTGCATTCACTCATTAGTTAAGACACTGCCATCTGTTAGTAGAGGGGAAGGAGGGGTGTCCCTTTTCTGATTTATCTGAGACCCAACCTGCTCAGCTACCTAATAGTTGCAAAATATATGTATATATGAAATTATCATATGCAACATTTAACTCATAAATAACTGATTAAAAATTATTTCAAAATAAAATAATATTTTTTTTGGGTAATGAACACTATAGATCCCAATTAACCAACTAATCAGTGCTTAGCTTCCATTCGAACATAAATTTGAAAATTATATATGGAATCTTACAGGCTGCAGCTGCCACCACTTTGCGCTTCCTTTGGACTAGTGTTTGCACATGAGCCCCTGACTAAAATAGATAACAGATAGACAAAGGCTCTGCTTGAGCAACAGGTAGCAGATACCCCCTAGTCTCCAAATGTGACATGACAGTGCTAGTGTAGCTGGGTGTGCTGCTGACTGCATGTGCCTCTCTCCTTTCACTTAGCTCTCCCCATTGTCAGTATACTGCAGTGTGGGTGGGCAAGACCCACTGTGGGCTGGCAGTTGCCTCTCACCCTTAGCTTCCATGCTGTATGAGCAGAGAGGGCTGTGTGTGAAATCCACCCTCCTTATGGCAGTGGACTTGAGCTAATCAGAGAGTAGGAGAGCTTAAGCCAATGAGGGCATCAGAGAGAGGACTTTCTGTGCAGAGGTGGATCATGGGTAGTTTTTAACCACTTCTGGACCGGTAGTTTACCCTCTTAATAACCAGACCATTTGTTGCGATACGGAACTGCGTTACTTTAACTGACAATTGGTCGTGCGATGCTGTAAATTTTGATGTAATTTTTTTCCCCACAAGTAAAGCTTTCTTTTGGTGGTATTTGATCACCTCTGCGATTTTTATTTTTTGCACTATAAACAAAAAGAAAGGGGCAATTCTGAAAAAAAAAAAAAACAATATTTTTTACTTTCTGCTATAAAACACAGCCAATAAAAAAAAAAAATTTAAAACCAAATGTTTTTATCTTTTTAGGCCAATATGTATTCTGCTACATATTTTTGGAAACAAAAGTCCCAATAAGTGTATTTTGATTGGTTTGCGCAAAAGTTATCGCGTCTACAAACTAGGGAATAGATTTATGACATTTTTATTTATTTAATTTTTTTTACTAGTAATGGCGGCGATCAGCTTTTTTTTAGCGGGACTGCGACATTTCCGCAGACAGATTGGACACCTAACTGACACTTTTGAACGGACCAGGTACATTACTACAGTAATAATCAGTGCTAAAAATATGCACTGTTACTGTAATAATGATTACAGTATCATTTTTCAGAGCAAAGCGGAATCCGCCGGGAGGAAAGCCCGTGTTAAAGGACCCTAAATAGAGTCGTGGCATGAAACAGAGGATCCATCATACTAGGCGGCTTCTGGGTGCATAGCACTACACTACTTGGAAAATAATTTGATTTATAATGATAAATATGTGACACAGTCAACAAAAATGATACTCCAAAATGAGATACAACACAAAAATGCACACTGCATCTGAAGTCACAAGACGCACCTCCCACCAGTTCTGTTCAGCTTCTGCTTTGGTCAGTTCTATGACATCCCCTTTTTGCATTTTCAGCGGTGGACCAAATGCAATAGGCGGTGGAGGGATTCCAAAGTATTCCTGACATGTTTCCATCTTTGTAAGACCTGCAATTGACAGACAGACTCTGATGTTTTGGGGAATCAGGTTTAGTTTATCTGAACAGCCAAAAGACCACCAATAAAGCTGGCCATAGCAAAGAACATATTAAAAAAAATGAAGGGCGATAAGTGATCTGCCTTTCCATTTGAATTATAGGCCAGAAGCTCCTACTGACTCCTCTTTGGCTCAAGCCAATGGGACAAAATAGTTTATTCCTTTTTTCCCCCTAAAAAAACAATACAGCAGTGTTCTATATGAAATACTTAACGCATATCTATATCCAAAAACAAAGTTGTAATATGTTGCTGCATATCAGACCGTAGATGTTGTGACTGCATTCGTTTTCTTTTTTCTGGCTTTTTTTCTTTTATTTTCACATAGTCATATTGCCAGTAACACAATGCTCACCCAGGGTACTGTATAGATGGAGGAATGATGTTGTCTCCCTAGACTGCTCTACTGATTAAACTACAAATACTTCTTCTTCCCTTCATGTCTATTACATAGAGGGAGGTGTTTTGTAATTCACAGAAGGCAGCTGAAAAGGCAGATGTCAGTTCAATGCACAGGAAGTTATAAGGATGCTGGATTGCATGCTTTTATCTGCACTTGAAAGAAATTTACTTAGCCTAAAAATAGAAAACAAATGCCACCACTGCATCAACGGACTGGTAAGCTACAATATACCGAAATACATTTTTGTTCTTGGGTTTAGATACATTTTATAAAGATACTCCTTATTGGACATTTTGAGCTTAGGGTACAAAACAAAGCCAATTGGGCATACCCAGGCTTAAGAGAAACAGAAAAAAAAAAAAAAAAACAACAACAAAAACAATGACAAAATAATCCAATTGGCAACCAAGATGGCGGATTTGGGTAAAGCTCAATGGCATAGGCATAACAAGAAAATTATACCTCCCAATCAGCTTCTACCCTGCAGATGCTCTCATTAGGTAAGTAAAATGAAATCAGGGAGGGGAAATAGATCCCATAGAGGGGGTTTAGATATATTTGAAGCTTAGTGGATACAGCATACATTAAGTAGGGTATAGTGTTGTCCATAACTATCCAATTGGTGTAACAATTTACAAGCTTACTAGACCTCATTCTAGGCTATTGTATATTCACATGCTTTAAAGGGTTAGTTCACCTTTTCAGAAAAAAATGAGAAAGTGAACAAATACCGTACAGCCTCCCCAACTCCCTGATTCCCACTGTACTCCATGGGTGTTGAGTTGTCAGTGCCTATGCAGTCAGTGCAGTGGTCTGTGGATTTGAAATTCCTGCTTATCTCCCCCTTCTTTCTGCAGGGCTTTTTGGATGGATCGTAACATTGCTCTGTGCCAGCACTGACCATTCAGAATCACTCTGATTCGTCCTGGAACCCTGGCAGAAAGAAGGGAGAAAGGAGTGTGGATTTCAAATCCCTGGACCGCTGCCCTGACTGCGTGGGCAATGAAAGCTTATTACCCATGGAGGTTAGTACAGTGGGTACTGGGAGGCTGTAGGGTATTAGTTCACCTTTTTTCTGCAAAGGTGAACTAACGATAGGCGTGCGCACAGGGTGTGCCTGGGCACACCCTAATCACCCTGTGTGGTGCCGATTCCCCCTGCAGCTCCTCTCAGAGCTAAAATAAATAATAGTAAATCATTTATTAACCGGCCCCTTCCATTTTTGAATGAAGACAGTGAGTGATCTGTACCAATCGCTCCGGTCTTCATTCTTAGCTGAAGCATAGTAAACTATGTTTATTACAGGCTGCAGAGAAAGGGAAAGGGGATTTTCTGTCCTCAGTTTTTTTTCTCTTTTTCAAAAGTGAGACATCAGGGGTCTGTTTAGATTCTTGATATTTCAAAAAGGCCCTATAGCAGGTTTCCTAAAAAAATTGTAAAAAAAAAGTAATAAAAAATAATATTGTAAAATAAAAACAAATAATATTGTAAATAATAAAACAAAATTTAAATAATAATAAAAAATTGTATTGTAAAACATATTTAAAAAAAATAATAAAAATAAAAAACTACTGACACTGTCCACTACCCTACTGGCACCAATCTTTGCTCTACTGACACTGTCCACTGCTTTGCTGATATACATACGTGTGTTTGTGCTCTTGGGTGCACACCCTAATGCAATAGGCTGCACACACCAATGGAACTAACCCTTCAACTGACCTGTCAGTGAAAATTCAGTTTAATAATTCTTGTAACTTTCCAGTTACTTTTCTTTTTAGGCATTTTTATATATGAATTTAATTGCAGTTATTGTTCTTGTAAGGGCAAATAAACAACAGTTAATTACCACATGTCACATACTGTATATTATCATAGTTACAGCATTAAAGGATTTCAAAGCAGTTCACACATGGGCCAAAACTGTCCAGATTGCCTTAGGGTGTGATCTAGCTGTTTGACTTCTTAAAGACCCATGCACACTGGGGTGTTCAGCCCCAGTGCATTAGCTGCTGGCGTTTAGGTGCGGGTGGAAGGTACTAGAGGTACTACATTTTAGGGTAGTATGCGCCCAGGGACAAATGCTCCGAACGCAGACTGCTTGCATTCCGGGCAGTTTTTCCTTGGTGCATAATGCCCTAAGTATTAGTAGTGCACTATCCAGCCTCAGTAGCTGTCAGCCCCTCATATACTTTTACAGGCTGCTGGGAGCGGGGCTGGAAAATGTTTCTGTAACTTCCAACTGCACTACACTGTTTCATCTCCATAACCCAGGGATCCTCAAACTACGGGCTTCCAGCTGTTGCACAACTACACATCCCATGGGGCATTGTAAAACTCTGACATTCACAGACACTAGGCATGATGGGAATTGGAGTTCCTGAACAACTGGAGGGCCATAGTTTGAAGACCCCTGCCATAACCCCACCTTGTGCTAAGGCAGAAAGCACAGGAAGTTATCAGCTCACAAGATGTCTGGTAAAATCAACAGGTATTTTGTATTTATTAAACAGATATAACAAAAAACTTCAATTTTACATTTAACATACTTTAGGGAGAAAAATAAAGGGAGAAAACAAAGGGAGAAAATAAGAGAAGTTCATTGTTAGGGTTTACGTGTACTTTAACACCAGTGGCAATAAATACACAGGTCAAATAATGACGGAGAAGGCATAAAGCACCTTTTACTGACAATATTTCACTGATATATTGGCACCAAACTACCACTCTAGGAAGATGCGATGAAAAACTATATATATGTGTTATATTTTTAAAAAAATAACTTACCTGAGTCTGTTCTTTTATTTGGTGGTCCACGGCCCTGTTTGGCATGCAAATTACATATTTATGTCATTACTAATGCCTTTTACACAACACCTCATCATTTCACTAATCACCCAATATATTACGTAGTTTTCTCCAACTGCTTACAAACTCCTTTCAAGTTCCCATTTAACTTTGAAAAAAACATTCCATCAAATAGGACATTCAGATCATTTATATTCAGATTATTTTTATGTAACCATCTTTTATCCACTCTACTACTTCACTTATGCTGTTACAGTCACGTTTACATTTCTTCTAATGCTTTTCATCCACTTATTTCCTTGTATTCTGCATTTACTGTAACCTCTTACACACAGCTTCAATTTCATCACACTATGTCCTATTTATCTTATAAGCACTATTGTGTACCTTTTTAGTAGACATTGGACCACTGTCTGCAAAAAAAAAAAAATGAAATAAGTTGTTTTAAAACCTTTATTCTGCATTAAAAATAATTACAATAATGCGGTTAAAGTGAACTTGTATGAACATTAACATGGGTAGTGCTCTCACAGACTTGGATTTAAACAGCAAGACTGCAGGGAGTCTAGAACCCATAACGAGCAGGCAACTACTGAAAACTTATGTCAAGGAGACATGAATAGGCCACATACTGATGCTATCTCTGATGTAAAACCAGCTTCAATATACCTAATGGAAGATTCACAACATATAGTCTTGCCTGTCCACCTCCCACTCCAATGCACTTTACCCATTTTGAGATTTATTGTGGCACAGCTGGGCAGGGTCGCAGTCCTGGGCATACACTTGATGGGTGCTGGAGGTACAGGAAAAGAGGCGTGCTTGGAGTGGCATAGCTACTATTGATTCCATAATAAAAACGCTTGTTCATGATTGTACTTCAGGTCAGTAACTCCGTAGCTGCTAAAGCAAGGATCAGTGTGTATGGCAACCGGTCCGACAGAAGACGGCTGTTCAGCCGGCTTCTATCGAAGGGTCATGACCGAAAACAGTCTGCCAACCAGCTCACAATCAGTACTCTCAGCCAATGGTTGAGAGCGCTGACCAAAGTTTAGAACAGCAGGGGAGACTGCTGTACTAACATCAGATTGTTAGTACAGCGGCTCCTCCTGAGCTGTCAGTTTTTTTTTTTCACTTAACCCTGTTGGGTTGAAAAAAAAAAACTACTAGTGTGTACTAGGCTTTAAGTATAACTAAAGTCAAAACATTTATTTTTTTGGATACAGTGGAGATGGATTAGAACCCTTGTCCATTTTTTTTGCTGTCTGTGACCTCGTTAGGTAGATTAAACCTCACTATTTGTCCTATTTACTATTATCATTAAAAGCGAAAGAAAAGAAAATCCCAAATTTTGGATTGTCCCCAGAAAAGTAATAGAGGGATTTCCTCTAACTTCCTGTTTTGCTATGGGACAGGAAGTGAAGGGAAATCTCCAAAAAATGGGACACAGATAGCGAAAAAAAAAAATCTAATTGCGGTTATAACTAGTGATCGACCAATATCGTTTTTTTATTGCCGATACTGATATTTTGGTCATCGCATATCGGTATCGGCCTATATTGGCCGATATTTTCGTACATAAAAAAAAAAATGTTTTTTTTAATTTATTTTTACAGGTACTCTTGTGGAGGGATCTGGGGGTCTAAAAGACCTCAAGCCCCTCCTCTGCACTTATAAGCATTCAAAACGCCAAGTTTGGCTGTTTTGAATGCTGTAATTTTTTTTAATTTGGCGCCTAGTACCAGGAACTGATGTCATGACATCACGCCTGGGTTTTTACATGAAGACCTGATCAGAGCCGAATGCGGCTTTGATCGTGTCTTCTCTTCGGCGGCCGTGCAGGCTGGTTGCCTGGGTCTCCCGGTGGGGCGGGAGACCCGGGCGAGTTGCGGGAGGGGGGGGGAACGTCCCCTCCCGCTTCTTGTAATGACAGCTGAGCGGCTTCTAAGTACCGGGGTAATGCCTCCGGTACAAGTACTTTCCCGAAATATATACAACATCAATAACCTCAGGGGCCGATTCTGATTTATCGGCTTTGCTGATAATCGGTCGATCCCTAGTTATACCCCTCCCTTACTCTATCCAAAATGAAAAAAAATAAGTTTTGCCTATAGTTTTACTTTAAGTATCACTTAACAAGATTAAATATAATAGCTACACAGAGTGAACCAAAGTTGAGGGCAGAAAAATTAAAATGGATGTTGTCTTACTTTTTAAATAGGTACACCTGGACCCAATGAGTTGAAAATTAGGACAAACACCTACCTCATTCTGTTAACCCACCCAGTCAGTAAAATAATTTTACTGTTGATGACCCACTCCTCTGCTATAAACTCCACTCCCTTGGCCTCCAAAACTCTGTTCTTTCTTGATTCCTCTCCTATCTATCACAGCACTTCTTCAATGTTATCTATAACTATCTCCTCCTCTCCATTTCCTCTTTCTGTAGAGGTCCCCCCAGGGCTTGGACCCCTTCTCCTCTCGATCCTCCCACGGCTTCCAATACCATTTCTATGTGTGCAATGATTAGGTTAATTTAACCCACACAAATGTGAAAATACATATGCAAACTCAACTTTGTAATATTATGAGAGCTGCTATAAAGATAAAAAAGGGCTTAACGATGAAGAACAAAAAATTATTATTTAACCGCGCTCCCACTATATAATAAATGAAGTGGCATAAAACACTAATATTCAAAATAAGTACATGTCAAACAATATGTGCAAAATGAAGTAAAGTGCTTATAGTTCCAAAAAATCAGATTCAGAGATAAAGTGCAATGTCCTTATAATCCAAATAGGTCCAAACGCCGCAGTGAAAATACTCCACCAGTGACCACATGTGTCTATTCGCCCCCGATATTAGAGTACACAGCCCACTCACCAGAATTAAATGATCCCTATTACAGGCAGTCAAAATTAGCATGGGTATCTGATGATTTCACTTGAGGTGTTCAAAGGAGCAAGCCAGGACAGGCCATCAGTAGCGGTACTCCAGCGCTTTCAAATGCTTATACCAAACCATGTGGAGGTAAAAGAGAAGCATCTCATAGTGCAGTAAGTACAAATGTTTTATTAAAATGGTTAAAATCACACTTACAATTGGTAAGTATATTCACAGGATTGGAAATAGCAAGGAATGCTGGTTTGCGCTCCACCTGCGTTCCAGGCAAACAGAAGTGGCGTGTCAGACTGATCCCACCCTACGGGTTTCGTCAATGTGTGTCTGACGTCATCAGGGGTCACATCTCTGGACACGTCGCTTCCTACTTATATTCACTGCCGCCATCTACAGTTATCCAATCCAATTCAATCCATATACGTATACTCTTATAAAACACCATATTAAGATTATATATGGCATCAAGGGCACTTAAAGATATTCCAAACTAATATTTATCTTTTATCTTTATATTATTCCAACCGCTGTCGTTTAAGACATCTAGTGGTGGGAATTGAGACTGCAGGTTATTAATCCTAATTTCCCTTAAAAATATTAAGGGATGCCTACTGCCCTCTAGTGATATTTATACCACATTGCATGTTATTCTGTATATTAAATTTAAAACATTCCTTATTCATATTACAAATACTATTCGGCCATCTTCACCATGCCCCCCTTTTACCCATTAGAATGGAGTTCTATTGGAACACCTATCTTATGGCATGTCTTCAATAATACAATTTCCAAATGAATTAATAATTAGAAATAAAACAATTCAAATCAATATCTAAATTCACACCCGCAGGGTGTAAAGTGTTCATTTAAAAAACGCATTGTTTCATTTTGTGAAAGCTTTTGTGTCATATTGCCCCCCCTCCAATGTTGTTCAAGTCTGTCATCACCGCAATGGGACATATAGCTGGGGTCTCTATTATGGTGGGTCCTAAAATGATTAGATAGGTTATGTTTTGGGAAACGTTTTTTGATGTTATTTACATGCTCATTTATTCTAGTTCCTAACTTCTTTGTAGTACAGCTAATATACTGTAACTCACAAGGGCAGGTTATCAACGAGGTTACGTGAGTGGATTGGCATGTAATACATTTTTTGATTTTGTACTATTTCCCTGTACTATTTGATATAAATGAGACCACTTTACTTTTCCTGTTACTTAGTTTTACATGCCTTGCATCTTTCACAATGAAAAAAAACGATCTGATCTAGGAATGTTACTTTTTTTTTGGGTGAATCGGGAATGTTTGGGGCTGGTATATTTCTTAGATTAGGCACCTGACAATAAATACATTTTGGTTTCTTCGGCAGAAAACTACAAAGTGTTTTGTCCCTTAGTTTTATGATGTGTTCTAGTGACCTAAAGTCATGTTTGAAACTGGTTAGAAATGGCAGGTCCCCTTTATTCTCTGCATCTTTTGGTCTATCTACCAATAGTGTGTTTCTATCCATAGTTTTTACTTTGTTTTGAATAGATGTCAGGGTATCCAGTTGGTAACCTTTTTCTCTAATCTTTTTAACTAATACATTAGACTGTTCTACATAATCCTCTATGTTTTTACAGTAACGCCTTATGCGCATTAATTGCCCTTTGGGTATCTCCTCCAAATGGCTGAAATGTATTTATCATAAGGAACCTAACCTAAAGAAATATGCTAACCCCATAAATTCCAGATCCACCCAAGAAAAAAGTAACATTCCTAGCTCAGATCTGTTTTTTTTATTGTAAAAGATGCATGGTATGTAAAACTGTGAGGATCAGGAAAAGGAAAGTGGTCTCATTTAAATCAAATAATACAGGGAAAGAGAACAAAATCAATACATTTATTACATGCCAATCCACTCATGTAACTTAGTTGATAACCTGCCCTTGGGGGTTACACTATATTAAAAAGTGAAAAAAACTGTATATTGGCCGTACTGCAAGGAATTTAGGGACTAGAATAAACAAGCATGCGAATAACATCAAAAAAGGTTTTGCAAAACATAGCCTTGGATGGATCCTAGGATCTAATAATTTTAGAACCCACCATAAAAGAGACCTTAGCTAAATAGCTATATGTCCTTTTGTGGTTATGACAGAATTGAACAACATTGAAGGGGGGGGGGAAGCAATATGACACAAAAGATTTCACAAAACAAAACAGAATATATTTTTTAAATGAACACTTTACACTCCGCAGGTATGAATTTAGATATTGATTTGAATTATTTTATTTCTAATTATTAGTTGATTTGGGAATTGTATTATTGGAGACATGCCATAACATAGGTGTTCCAATAGAACACATCCTAATGGGTAAAATGGGGGCATGGTGAAGATGGCTGAAAAGTAATTTAGAATATGAATAAGGAATGTTTTAAAATGTAACCTATAGAGTAATGTGCAATATGGTATAAATATCACTAGAGGGCAGTAGGCGGCATCCCTTATTATTTTTAGGGGAATAAGTATTAATAACCTCCAGTCTCAATTCCCCCCACTAGATGTCCTAAATGACAGTGGTTGGAATAATACAAAGATAAAAGATAAATATTCGTTTGCAATATCTTTAGGGGCCCTTGATGCCATATATAATATTAACGTGGTTGTAAAGTCACATAACATAATTACTTGTATCATCTCTGTTTTTGCAGGCTATAAAGTGCAGTGTGTGGGTTTCTTTTAAATTATATTCCTAAATACCTTTTTTTACAGCTCCTCTGTGCAGTCACATGATCCCCCTCTGCTCTGCTTCCTCCATCTAAGAACAGCAGTGGGAGGGGCTGAGATTCTCCAGTGATGTCAGCCAACCAGCAGAGGCAGATCATGTGACCACACAGTGGAGTTGTGCAAAAAGTTATTTAGGATTATCATTTTAAAAAACTGACATACTGCACTGAATATCTTGCTAAAACAGAGACGATACAAGGCACTGTGTTATGTAATGCATTGGAATAGAGGCAGGAGGAGAGGGGATGGGCTCAGAAGGGATTGGCTCTGCAGACACAGACTGAAGCTCACAGGCAAGGAGGGAGGGGGAGAGGGGAGAGGAAGAGACACTTAGAACACAGCGGATGACGAAGGCACGCAGGCTGACCACAGTGATCAAGGCTCAGCAGCCATGATTACCATGATCAGCACACAGAGGGGGACACAGGAACTAGCAGGATTAACCAGGTATTTTAGATTAAAAAAAAGGACAAATGACAATGCAACAGTACTATGCTACTTATCATGCTTTAAGGAACAGGAGCATTTTTTTTTAGGGTAACAACCAATCTAGCACTTTATAAGTGTATAGATGGATTAAATTGGATAACTCTGGATGGTGGCAGTGTATATAAATAGGAAGCGACATGTCTGGACATGTGACCCCTGATGACGTCAAACGCACACTGACAAAACGCGTAGGATGGGATCAATGTGACACGTCACTTCCACTTTCCTAGAACGCAGGTGGAGCGCTAATCGGCGTTCCTTGCTATTTCCAATGCTGTAAATTTAATTACCAACTGTAAGTGTTATTTTCAACTTCTTTAATAAAACATTTGTACTTACTGCACTATGAGAGGCTTCTCTTTTACCTCCACATGGTTTGGAATGAACATTTGAATGCGCTGAAGTACCGCCACTGGTGGCCTGTCCTGGCTTGCTCTTTTGAACACTCAGATACCCGTGCTGTTTTTAACTGCCTGTAATGGGGGGTCTTTTTATTCTGGTGAGTGGGCTGTGTACTTAAATGCTGAAGGAGAGGAGACACATATGGTCACTGGTGTTTAGACCTATTTGGATTTATAAGGACATTGCACTTCATCTCGGAGCTGGATTTATTAGAACTATAAGCACGTTACCCAATGTTGCACGTATTGTTTGACATGAAAGTATTTTGAGTATTAGTGTTTTATGCCACTTTATTTATTATATAGTGAGAGCACTGTTAAATAATAATTTTTTGTTCTTCAATACCATCTCTATGCTAATGACACTCAAATCTATCTGTCTACTCCTCACTCTCCTCTCACATAACTAACTTCCAAAACAAAATCTTTCTAAACTTGAGCTTGTAATATTCCCCCTGCCCATGCCTCCTCTTTGACTTTTACATCAAGATCAATAATACATCTATCAGTTCCTCCCCTCATGCCAGTGTGCCTACAGTAGGTGTAATCCTGGAATCTGACCTGTGCATTCAACCCCAAATCCAATCACTGTCAATAGCTTGTTGACTTCAAATCTTTAACATTTCTAAAATGTGCCCCTTTTTACCCAAGGAATCCACCAAGCTACTCATTCACTTCTTTGCTATAGCTCGTCTTGACTATTACAACTCCCTTCTCATAGGCCTACCACTACACAGGATACTCCCTCTTCAGTATATCATGAATGCTGCTGCCAGACACATCTAACTTACCAACCACTAAGTGTCTGCCACCCCTCTCTGCCAATCTCTCCACTGGCTTCCGATTGCCCAGCTACATCATTAATCTTGTCTCAAAATATCACCCAAACCATCCTCTCCACACCTCCCAAAATCTCCTGCTCTCTAGCTCCCTTGTCTCTTACTCCCATGCCTGTCTCCAGGACTTCTTCAAAGCCTCCCCCATGCTTTGGAACTCTCTTCCTCAATTTGCCCAGCTATCTCCTACTCTGGCTATGTTTAGGTGATCTCTGAAAAGTTGATTAGCAGAGGGATGCAAGAAGTGCTCAAAAATTTCCTAGTAGAGGGCTTCGCTGACATTGGACTTAATAAAACACAGTGGACCAACACCAGCGGATGACATGGCTCCCCAAATCATCACAGACTGTGCAAACTTTACACTGGACCTTGATTCCCAAATGAAATGCAACATTTTCTACAGTCTGTGATGATTCGGGGAGCCATGTTATCTGCTGGTGTTGGTCCACTGTGTTTTATCAAGTCCAAAGTCAGCGCAGCCCTCTACCAGGAAATTCTAGAGCACTCCATGCTTCCTTCTGCTGGCCAGCTTTATGGAGATGCTGATTTCATTTTCCAGCAGGACTTGACACCTGCCTACACTGCCAAATTACCAATACCTGGTTTAACAATCATGGTATCACTGTGCTTGATTGGCCAGCAAACTCGCCTGACCTAAACCCCATAGAGAATCTGTGGGGTATTGTCAAGAGGAAGATGAGAGACACCAGACCTAACAGTGCAGATGAGCTGCAACACCTCAGCAGTGCCACATGCTGATTGCCTCCATGCCACGCCGCATTGATGCAGTAATTCATGCAAAAGGAGCCCCGACCAAGTATTGAGTGCATGCTATATTGTACATGGACATACTTTTCAGTAAGCCACCATTTCTGTATTAAAAATTCTTTTTTTTTATTGATCTTATGTAATAATCTAACTTTCTGAGATACTGAGTTTTGGGTTTTCACTAGCTGTAAACCATAATCCTCAAAATTAAAAGAAAGAAATGCTCAAAATATATCATGCATGCATTACGCATCTATATAAAATATATCAGTTTCACTTTTTGAATTTAATTAGTGAAATAAATGAACTATTTGTTGATATTCTACTTTTATGAAATGCACCTGTATGTATACAAATGTATCTATCATAACTTGGCCCTCACCTGGCCTCCCACAGCATGGCACTCGACCCAAGCATTCTTTGTGCGCAGGAGCTCTGCAAATGGAACATCTGTATCCCTGGAAGAATGTTCCCCTGTAGGTGCCAAAGAAGAACATGTAAGACTAGTTGACAATAGAGCAGTAAGTGCTCTATCACATATGCCCTCTTCTCTTACCTTAATAGCATTTGACAGGCCTTGCACGTAGCTGTGTCATCAAATGAATGCATTTGAAAATCATGCCCATTTGCATGAGCATGGTCTGGGTGAAGATTGGATCTGTAAGAAAAGAAATTCTAGTAGTACTTACATTTATTTATTCATAAGAATCATAGTTCTGCAGAGCTGTTTGAAAGCTCAGTTTCATAGCCAGGCATTTTCTAGTTCACATTTCAAGTGTAGGTTGGAGAAAAAAGTAAGTCAGATTCAGAGTAGCCAAAGATGTTTTTTAGTAGCTCCCACCAGGCTTTCGTGGGCAATGCCCATTGCTTCTCACACCAGCACCAAGGCAAGGTGCCAAAATTATTAACTTAGAGTCTTTGAGGTGGATTTACTAAAGGCATAATATACTGTGCACCCTGCACACTGCTTCGATCATGCAATCATGTGCAAATAAAAATGCTGCTATTTTATTTTCCTTGCATCCGATTAGGTATTCTTTACAAAGTGAAGCTGTACCACATTTACTGAGTTTTTGCTCTGTGAAGAAAAAAAAAAGTGTCTAGTTGCTGTACGCAACAACAATATTTCTGCTGGGACCGTCCCGAAAATTGGTCCCTGTCTCAGAAAATGTCACGGATTAGCCGCGGCGTGTGTGGGGCGTCTTGGTTCCTGCGCGCCGCGAGTAACACATTATGTGGCAGCCGGCATCTCTCTCCAGCTGCCTCTGACACACAGTGCGGATCGGTGTGCACTGAACCTGCCCCTCCTCCTCCTGTGTTTTCCTGTACACAGAGGAGAAGGTGGGGAGCAGCACACCTATCTGCCAGGACGAGCTGATCTGAAGGTCTGTGATTTCTATGTACACAAGACTTGCAGAGGGGGAGGCATGGGGGAAGAGGGTGAGGGGGGGAGGAAGGAGCTGGGATGGGTTCAGGAGAATGGATGGAGCTGGGATGGGATCAGGGGGATGGATGGAGCTGGTATAGGATAGGTGGATGGATGGAGCCGGGATTGGATCAGGGAGAAGGAAGGAGCCTATGATGGGATCAGGAGGATGGATGGAGCTGGGATGGGATCAGGGGGATGGATGGAGCTGGGATGGGATCAGACCGAAGGATAGAGCTGGAGTGGGATCAGGGGATGGAGCCAGGATAGGATAAGTGGATGGATGGAGCCCGGAAAGGATTGGTGGATGGATGGAGCTGGGATGGCATCAGACAAAAGGATAGACCTGGAGTGGGATTGAGGGATGAATGGAGCTGGGATAGGATCGGTGGATGGATGGAGCCCGGATTGGATCAAGGAGAAGGAAGGAGCTGGGATGAGATCAGGGGAATGGATGGAGCCGGGATGGGTGGGTGGATGGATGGAGCCGTGATGGGATCTAGGGATGGATGGAGCGGACATGAGATCAGGGGAATAAATAGATTTGGGGTAGGATTGGGAGATGGATGGAGCCGGGATTGAATCGGGGAGGTGGATGGAGCGAGGATTGGATCGGGGTGGTGGATGGAGCCAGAATGGGATCAGGGTGGTGGATGAAGCCTGGATAGGATCAGGGGGAATGGATGGAACCGGGATGGGATTGAAGGGATGGATGGAGCCGCTGCCTGCATTCTGTACATTATACACTCTTGTCCCCTGCATTCTGTACAATAAATACTTCTGCCCCCTGCATTCTATACATTACATACTCCTGCCCCCTGCATTCTGTACATTACATACTCCTGTCCCCTGCATTCTGTACATTACATACTCCTAACCCCTGCATTCTATACATTACACACTCCTGCCCCCTGCATTCTGTGCATTACATACTCCTGACCCCTACATTCTGTACATTACATACTTCTGCCCCCTGAATTCTGTACATTACACACTCCTGACCCCTGCATCCTGTAAATTACATATTTCTGCCCCCTGCATTCTGTACATTACACACTCCTGACCCCTGCATTATGTATATTACATATTCTGACCCCTGCATTATGTACATTACATATTCTGACCCTTGCATTCTATACATTACATACTTCTGTCCCCTGCATTCTGTGCATTATGTACTCCTTGACTGTGCTCAATGTGTGTATAATGTACTCCTAAACTCAGCACTGACTACAGCCCTCAATGCATTACATACTCCTCATTCTTGAACACATTTCATTACACACCCTGGACCCCTGTAGCCTGTGTTATGTATCCGTCACTGACTGCAGGACTCCCCAACCCCTGTGCTCTGCTTTACATACTCCTGCACTATATACACAATACTGTACATTATATACTTCTCACCAAATTCTTCATTGTCTCAACAGTTGCTGGTTGCTATGCAGTCCCTGACTATTTTAACCACTTGCCGACCGTCACAAGTACAAGTGGCGTATCGGTACGTCACTCGCCCACAAGCCAATAGGGGGCGAGCACGCACCCCGGGAGGCACGCTCCTGCCCCCACTTGTTCACTGTCATCACCGCGCAAGTGACCAGCGGCTCCGATGTCCGCCGGCCACTCGCGATCTCCCGCTGGAGAGGGAGAAATCAGGTGGCTAATGTAAACAAAGCCGCCTGTCATTCTCCATGGTGTAACTGCAGAGATCATACGATCCTGCTATGTAGGATCGTAGGTCTCTGGGGTTACATCAAAAGCCACGCCCCTTGACAGTTAGAATAACTCCCCTAGGGACACACTTAACCCCTGGATCTCTAATAAAGTTAACCCCTTCCCTGCCAGTGTCATTTTTACAGTAACAGTGCATATGTATAGCACTGATTACTGTAGCAATGTCAGTGGTACCCCTAAAAGTGTCAAAAATGTCAGTCAAGGGTCCGATCTGTCCGTTGCAAAGTCACAGTCCTGCAAAAAAATTATTTTTTGGGGAATTTCATATAAAAAAAATGTGAAAAATATTGTTATTTTTTCAAAATTGTTGCTCTTTTTTTGTTTATAGCGCAAAAAGTAAAAATCGCACAGGTGATTAAATACCACCAAAAGAACGCTCTGTTTGTGGGAAAAAAAGGACGTCAATTTCATTTGGGTACAGCGTCGCACGACCGCGCAATTGTCCATTAAAGTCACGCAGTGCCGAATCGCAAAATAGGCCCTTGTTTTTTGAGCAGCCAAATCCTCCGGGGCTTAAGTGGTTAATAATGTTCTTCTTTAAGGTAGGCTCAGACAAAGCAATCAAAGCATATTTTATAGGTGCAAGGAAGCCTTGATTTTGTTTATCCACATCCCTTAAGCCCCTTCCACTGCTAAGCAATTGGCCACGCCCACATTTTACCACGGCGCACTAAGCACGCCGCAGGTCTTGTCCCTCCTTCAGTGTCCCTCATTCTGAAGTTCAAATGTTGGGAGGTTTGATATTAGACATTAAAGCGAAACGTCACTTTCTCAATCAACATTAACTATTTTTAATCCCCATGCTGCTAGCATTAGCAAATAGCTAGGAAAGTATATAATATTTACTAGCTTCAATTTTTTTTTTTTTTTTTTACATTTCATTAGTTACTTTCTGGTTTTCAGGCCTAGGCAAATGATGTTATAGATCCTAGAAGTCTTTGGGAGGGAAGGAGGGGTTTTCTCAGCTAAGCACATCCTCCTGTCTACATGCCTGAGCTAAGATGAATGGATGGAAACAAATGGTGCATGAATCATCTGCTCTTACTCAAGGCCACAGACAGAAATGCTGGGGGTGATTTTCAAAGTGATTTCTCAACAAAACAAAGCATGGAGACATGGATGGATGGATGAGTTTGTTTCAAATATTAAAAACTAATTAAATAACATTTTGGTTTGTGGTGCTCAGATGCAGTGTAGTTCATGCAGTGTAGTTCTACTTTAACCACTTTACGACCAGTCACATTGCTGCTACTGCGGCAATGTGGCTCGTTATCGTCCAGCGACGTAGACCTACATCGCCGGACTCCTCCACTTGAGGGCGGCGCTCGCGCGCCGCCGGAGGCTCGCTCCCGCTGTTTCAGTCACAGCGGGAGTCGGGCCAGGGGAGGAGCGGCGGTGATCACCGCCGCTCTTCCCCGATCGTCGGGGAGTCGAGTGTGGAGATCCGCCCGCTTGTGTAAGCAAAGTGGGCGGATCTCCTAAGTGACAGACAGTGACAGATTGCAGGGTTCAGCATAGCTGAACCTGCGATCGGTCCCTGTGTCACCTCCCCCCACACGTCAGTAAGCACCAGGCATACATTAACCCCTCCCTCTCCAATAAAATTAACCCCTTCCATGCCAGTGTCATTTTTACAGTAACAGTGCATATTTATAGCACTGATTACTGTAGTAATGTCACTGGTACCCCCAAAAGTGTCAAAAATGTCAGTCAAGGGTCCGATCTGTCCGCCGCAATGTCGCAGTCCCGCAAAAAAAAAAAAAAAAATCGCAGATCGCCGACATTACTCGTTAAAAAAAAAAACACCAAAAATGACAGAAATCTTTCCCTTAGTTAGTAAACGCAATAACTTTTGCGCAAACCAATCAAAATATGCTTATTGCGATTTTTTTTACCAAAAATATGTAGCAGAAAACAAATTGGCCAAAAATGATAAAAAATTTTGATTTTTTACATTTTTGGGGGGGGGGGGGGGGAATTTAATATAAAAACATTTTTTACTCTTTTTTTTTGTTTATAGCGCAAAAAGTAAAAATCGCACAGGTGATCAAATACCACCAAAAGAAAGCTCTGTTTGTGGAAAAAAAAAGGACATAAATTTCGTTTGGGTACAGCATCGCACGACCGCGCAATTGTCAGTTAAAGTCGCACAGTGCCGAATCGCAAAAAGTGGCCTGGACGTAAGACAGCAAAATCCTCCGGTGGTAAAGTGGTTAATGTGCTATTGTATACATACTGTAAATATGTTAAAGGGTCAGTCCACCCAAAACAGTTATTTTGTTTATTTAATTTTTTTTGTAGATGTTGGGGGGGGATTTAACCACCTGACAGGTAAATATACACTATATTACGAAAAGTATTGGGACGACTACACTTTACACGCACATGAACTTTAATGGCATCCTAGTCTTAACCCCTAGGGTTCAATATTGAGTTGGCCCACCTTTTGTAGCTATTCCATCAACCCGTCCCCCACAGTTATTGCCTTTTGTTTCACTTGACCCTCCCTTCTAGATTGTAAGCTCTAACGAGCAGGGCCCTCTAGTTCCTCCTGCTTTGAACTGTATTGTCTTCCTTCACATTGTAAAGCGCTGCGCAAACTGTTGGCGCTATATAAATCCTGTATAATAATAATAATAATAATACCAGCTTCAGCTCTTCTGGGAAGGCTGTCCACAAGGTTTGGGAGCGTGTGCAAATGTATGACCATTCTTCCAGAAGCGCATTTGAGAGGTCAGGCACTGATGTTGACGAGAAGCCTTGGCTCCCAGTCTCTGCTCTAATTCATCCTAAAGGTGTTTTATTGGGTTAAGGTCAGGACTCTGCAGGCCAGTCAAGTCCCTCCACCCTAAACTCACTCATCCGTGTCTTTATGAACCTTGCTTTGTGAACTGGTCTAAATTATTTGGTGTAGGGGGGACTATGGTGTGGGGCTGTTTTTTAGGGATTAGCCTTGGCACCTTAGTTTCAGTGAAGGGAACACTTAAGGCGTCAGCATACCGAGACATTTTGGAAAATTTCATACTCCCAGCTTTGTGGGAACAGTTTGGGGATGGCCCCTTCTTGTTACAACATGACTGCACACCAGTGCACAAAGCAAGGTCCAGAAATGCATGGATAAGCAAATTTGGGGTGGAGGAATTTGACTGGCCAGCACAGAGTCATGACCTCAACCCGATAGAACACCTTTGGGATGAAACAGAGCGGAGATTGCAAGCCAGGCCTTCTCGTCCAACATCAGTGCCTGACCTCATAAATGCGCTTCTGGAAGAATGGTCAAACATTCCCATAGACACACTCCTAAACCTTGTTGACAGCCTTCCCAGAAGAGTTGAAGCTGTTATAACTACAAAGGAGGGAGCCAACTCAATATTGAACCCTGTTGACTAAGACTGGGATGCCATTAAAGTTCATGTGCGTGTAAAGGCAGGCATCAAAAAACTTTTGGTAATGTAGTGTATTTCTCTGGGACTATCTTGAGTACCTGGTAAGATATCTTGGGTCCTGGGTCTGCACACTTGCGGTTACCCAGATAGCAAGCAATTGAGCTGCAAGTTTGAAAATGACTTGCTAAGCTGTTGCTAGACTTGCCAGACTTCACAAGTTTGTTGCACAATTGCAGCAAGTCTGCATTGCATGACTTTAGATCAACTTTCTTTGCAAACATTCCGCAAGTCTGCTGCAATGTCTGGATCAGTAATGCATAAGAGTCATCCCACCACAGGGGTCACTTTGACTTGCAGAGCTCTTACTGTAGACTGACCACTGCAACTTTGCTTTAGCTAGAGACTTGTCACGCAAACTTGATACAAATTGGAAAAGTGTCAACTAGAGCTGGTACTTTAAGTGCATAGCAAGTGTACAACTTGCCAGTGAAAATGTGCAGCAAGTTAACAGACTTACATTTCAATCCTGCCACAATTTTCCTTTCTGGGTACCCATATAATGGGTTCAACCTCTTTTTGATGGATTTTTTCTTAAAAGGGCATTGGAACATGCAAAGGTTGGCAGGGGAACCTGGAACTCCCAGGTGAATAACAAAATCAGTAAGTATGGCATAGGATTCCCAGTGCTGGGGTATTCCAGGCATATAAAAAGCCAGGGGGTGGGGTATTTCACCAGGCTTCAACTATACATAAATTTCACTTCTTGGTAGAATATAATAGGGTGCAATCCATGCACTTTTCTATACAATAAGATGCCTCGTTGTCACATACTTACGCAGCCATTTCAAATTGCTCCATCCACTTCTTCTTTAAATCTCTTGTCTTGAAATAGAGTTCATATCCTAAGCAGGCTCGGGCATCAATCAGATAGAACATGTGAGCCCACTGAAAAAGAATTTTATGTAAGATAAGCTTGGTTTTATCGAACCACTGACTTCTGTTTTCAGTATGCTGGTGATTCTGTGACATTCCTCCATCTGATGTATTTCCCTAATTGTCCAGAAATATGACAAGCATTTTACAGTATTTCATATACAAAAAAATACAAGCTCTTTAACTGTGTAGAAAAGTCTAATAAGAGTATTCTCTACCACCTATCTCTGTGGGGCCCTTCAGTTAATAAACTGGAATTGACTACCTATAGAAACTTGGCCACTTAATGACATTTTGGAGAAATTATAACTTTAAAATAAAACTTTTGTAAGTTAGAGAGATTGAGAAACTATATTTCAATAGGATCCCTCCCCTTGACTATTAAGCAGCAAAGAAGATATGGTTGATGACGGTCTACCTTTTTGTTGTCTCTGTCTCCAGATGGGTCATCACGAATTTCATAATTCTGAAGTTTTATAAAATCCTTTAGGTCATATGTATCTCCTTTCCTCTTACATATTAACAGTGCCCGATCCAACAGAAAGGCATACCTGAGAAGGTCAGAAAAAGATCTGAATATGTAACAGTGTGTTTGGCTATTTGACAGAATACCTTCATGCAGAATATTATGTTTTGATAAACCAATAGACAGATTTTCATGATTTTGTTCAGGCAAAAGGAGGCAGTAAAATGCAAGAAGACTAAAAAGGCTGTGGCTACATCACAATCATTACTTTGCAGTATATTTCAATATAATCTATGTACTTTTGAAATATGAATATTGAGAATATTAATAATAGCCTAAAACCTAATTTAAAAAATGTATTCATTTTTATATGAACTGCACTTAAAAGTCGGTTCACACTATGGCGACACAACTTCGAGGCGACTTAATGAAGTCGCCATGCACCGCGACTTGCACAGACTTCACATAATGGAAGTCAATGCAAGTCGCTCCGACTTTGTCCAAAAGTAGCGCAGGAACCTTTTTCTAAGTCGGAGCGACTTGAGTCGCTCCTATTAGAACGGTTCCAATTGCACAGCACGGTCCGCGACTTGTCAGGCGAAACAGTCACCTGACAAGTCGGAACAGTGTGAACCGGCACTAAGTGAACTGTATGTAAAATAAACAAAACAAAAAAGTATCTGTTTTGTGAACAGCAACATCAGATTTGAGTTGTAATTTCCCATATGAAGATAGAAAGGGAGAAGAAGCATCTGATTGATTGCTATAGACAGCAGACCCCTGATGCAGCACTTTACATGACCAGTATCTCCATTCTAAAGGTCAAACAGTACAGTCCATGGGAAATATTCTGGTTCAGCAAAGGTGTCAGGTACTTTAAAAATGCAGTGTTTCCTCCAAGATGAACCTGTTAGCTGATCAAACTAACATCATTGTCAAAACACAGACACACTGCGGTTTATGTACATTAAGTATGTTTGTCAATCCCCAACTAGTTACCTGATGATTATTATTATTATTATACAGGATTTATATAGCGCCAACAGTGTGCTCAGTGCTTTACAGTGTGAGGGAAGACAATACAGTTACAATACAATTCAATACAGGAGGAATTAGAAGGTCATGTGATCTGGGGTCCATAATACATAGGACCTCAACCTCTGTTCAACATAAAGCTCAGCGATGCACCTTTCTGGACCTAAGCCTACCCTGTTTATAAAAGCCCAGTTTTGACCACTTAGGCTCTCACATTGGACTGTTAAATATTGGAATTAGGGTTCAACTTCAGAAAGGAGTGAAGCTTAACTCCTTCGCTCATGCAGAAATCAAGCCTCTGTATAAAGAGTGAGATTTAGATCCAAGGTGCTCATAAGTCCAAAGAAAACTAGTTGAGGATTAACAAACCTACTTGAAGGCACTGATTGTATTTTGTAGCTATTGTTAGGCTGGCCATACATTATACAATTTTCTTGTTCAGTTTCTATTAGATTTACCTTAAACTATATAGTGCAAGGGCCTGCCTGATTGCATACATATTAAAAGTGTTTAGGTTTGGCCTCATATTATATGGTTTTGGTAAATCTAAAGGAAAATTGTACAAGAAAATTGTATAGTGCATGGCCAGTCTTAGTTTAGTAACCTTTGATCGGCTTGCATGTTCACTAAAGGCCTCACTATAATGATAACACATGACTTTGTACATACTGCACCATATCCCCCATTACGTTGCTATGGTACCATCTGATGTGCATTTCTTTTATATAGAGCTACTCTTCTCCAACACTACCAATTACTATTTATCAAAGAAATTCTCAGACCTTTGTTTATTTCACAGCTTTTAGAAAACTAGCTGTTTTTTTCTTGTCATTTCATTCATTTTTATATATATAGTGGTACTTCATCTCACCCTTCTCTTTACTGAAAACTTTAGCCAAGTTTCCCCATCATGGATCCACTGTGGATAGAAAAATATCTGCTTACCTGTCCAGTTTTGACTTTTTTTCTGAAGAAATAATCTTCAATTCACCATCTGTCTTTGGTCTTCCATATAGAGCCAGAGATTCTGTCTAAAGAGACAAAATGATATTGGGTCAAAAATACTTCACATCACAGAGACAATGATGAGGGCACTTAAAGGTAAACCAGAAAAACAAGGCATGATTCCCTTTTCCCATCGGATCTTTAATTTTTCTAAACCTACTGTTTCATCAGATTCCCATCCGACTCATAAAATTAATTGTAACAAAACCATCACTGTTTGAAATTAACCAGGAAACTTCAGGCAATTTACACTGTTCAGAATAATTAAAGGAACACTTTTTAATCAGAGCATAGAATCAAGTCAGGTAAACTCCTGTGTTATTTAAAGCGGTCAGTTAAAGCGGTGTTTCGGCCTTCCCCTCCAAAAATTAAAAGTCAGCATCTACACATACTGTAGCTGCTGACTTTTAATATTAGAACATTTACCTGTCCTGGAATCCAGAGATGTCAGTACCGCAGTGGATGTTTCCATCGGCTGTCAGGTGCTGCTGTCACCATTGCCAGTAAGGGAACCCAGCAGTTAAACCTTGCGACTTCCTGGTTGGGTCCCTACTGCACAAATGTGCAAAGCACGCTGCACTCTCTTACTGGCCTGGCCGCAGGGGAACTAGGAGGGGACCAAACTTCTGATGTACCCCGCCGCTGCGAGGTCTGACGTAAGTGGGGACAGTATATCTGTCAAAAACAGGTACCCCCCCCCCCCCCGAAAGGTGCCAAATGTGGCAGTGGAGAGGGGAGGAGACAGATAAGTGGATGTTCCACTTTTGGGTGGAAATCCGCTTTAAGTAGCAGAGGGGGTTGTTAATAAGTTTCAGCTGCTTTCCTGTTAAATTAAGAACAGGGTCAATAGATGGGCAACAATGAGACAATCTCGAAAACAGGAATGGTTTTATAGGTGGAGGCCACTGACATTTTTTTCCCCCACAGATAAGTGGAAAATCCACTTTTGGGTGGAACTCTGCTTTAAGTAGCAGAGGGGGTTGCTAATCTGTTTCAGCTGCTTTGGGATTAAATTAAGAACAGGTGCACTAGATGGGCAACAATGAGACAATCTCCAAAATAGGAATGGTTTTACAGGTGGAGGCCACTAACTTTTTTTTTTTTCCCTACTGATCTTTTTTGACTGTTTTTCATTAGTTATGCATATGGCTAGGGTCAGTATTACTACTGGTAGCATAAGGTGATACCTGGACCCTACAGAGGTTGCACAGGTAGTCCAACTCCTCCAAGATGGCACATCAATACGTACCAATGCCAGGTTTGCTGTGTCTCCCAGCACAGTCTCAAGAGCATGGAGGAAAAACCAGGAGACAGGCAGTTACTCTAGGAAAGCTGGACAGAGCTGTAGAATTTCCTTAATCCATCAGCAGGACCTGTATCCGCTTCTTTGTGCAAGGAGGAACAGGATGAGCACTGCCAGAGCACTACAAAATGACCTCCAGCAGGCCACTGGTGTGAATGTCTCTGACCAAACAATCAGAAACACACTGGGGTGGCCTAAGGGCCTGACGTCCTCTAGTGGCCCCCTTGCTCACTGCCCGCCACCATGAAGCTTGATTGGCATCTGCCATTGAACACCAGAATTGGCAGGTCTGCCACTGGCACCCTGTGCTTTTCACAGATAAGAGTAGGTTCACCCTGAGAACATGTAACAGAAGTTAAAGGGTCTGGAGAAGCAGAGGAGAATGCTATGCTGCCTGTAACATTGTTCAGCATGACCAGTTTGGTGGTGGGTCAATGATGGTCTGGACATTGTCAGGCATGCATGCAAGCACGTGGGGGCCATACAAACTACTTTTAGTACCATTTTGAGTTGCTGCAATAAAATGTCAGCAAAATGGACTAGCCTGCTGCATCATTTTTTCACTTTGATTTTTTGGAGGTGTCTTTGAATTCAGCCCTCTGTCCATACGAGTATAGATATCCAGAATTATATTTTCCCCATTGAGATCTGATGTGTTATCAAAGTGTTCCTTTAATTTTTTTGAGCAGTGTATTTATGTTGTATTATGGGGTTTCATAATATATTCTGGGTTTGTATCTTCTATAGTTATAGCTAATTTTCATTCAAGACTGTACATTTCCAGGAATGTTTGGCACATGTTATACTGTTCAGATACCCTTAATTCTTCCTCCCATCTGCATTTATTAGCAAGATAAAAATACATTTTAACTAAAGCTTGAGCTATGACATCTTAAAGCGAACCTCTACGATTTCTAAAGAACTTTACAAGTCTGAAGTAAAAAATAATGGTGTGTCAGAATGTGCTTGAACAGTTTAATGTAAAAAAAAATTAATAAAAATGTCCACCTTTTATCATTAAAAAAAAGCAGTCCAGTCAGTTGGCTTTGCCTAGACCGAGAATATGTCATCAGTCTGCTGCAGGCAAGAGAAAGCATTTCCACAGTCTGGGCTTCCCTACTGATCTGACTTAAATATTGCATAGCAAGTCAAAACTCACAAGTTGAGAGGCTGCAGTAGAAGCTGATCTGTGGCAGACATTTGTGAGCAGAGCCAAAAACTGCTCCGACCCCAGAATTTAAATGCCTATGTCACATCTGAGCTATTATCTCTAACTAGGGAGTACATACTGATTTAAAATAAAGATGCCACCCTTCTGGAGAAAAAAAAAGGCATTTTGGGAGGATAGGGTTATTATGATCTTTAAAAGAGGGACCAAATCTCTCTAAGTGTTAGAACTACACAGTACTTCGCATGTATACACGTAATATGAAGAACTATTTGGTGTTAGGTCAATTTTAAGCTAAACTGTATACCCCAGCCTAAGAAATGCAAGAAAATGCATTAAAAGTCTTATCATTCATTATGTAGACCACTCTAGAATTCACCAATCAGCAACAGGTGTTTTCTGCACTGAGCATGGAGCTCTGCTATTAGCCCACCGCACCAGAGCATCACTATACAATATCCACTGTATCTCCATTCCAGAGTTGTATAAAGTACTCAAAACCCATACTTGAGTAAAAGTACAAGTGCTCAATCAAAAAGTGACTTGAGTAGAAGTGGAAGTGCTCGATCAAAAAGTGACTTGAGTAGAAGTACTAAAGTATTCAACATTTTTTGTACTTAAGTATTGCAAGTAGTTTTTTTAAAATTTTGCTACTCAAGTACTGAAAGTAAAAGTACCAGTAGTTTTGAAAAAAAATTGCTACTCAAGTACTGAAAGTAAAAGTACA
The DNA here is from genome assembly GCF_965119305.1 of Pelophylax lessonae. NCBI lineage: Eukaryota > Metazoa > Chordata > Amphibia > Anura > Ranidae > Pelophylax > Pelophylax lessonae. The sequence goes on along the minus strand of NC_138769.1, from coordinate 372,802,365 downwards.
AGTACTGTGTTATGTAGTTATTAAAGAAAGAAGTCAAAAGTTTGAACATCATATTGTTTTTCATTATTTCAAATGCAGCTTTTATTTATACATACAGTAGCATTTATTTTCGTATGCACTGATAATACACATGTTTTGAGCTTCATGAAAACTGCTATCTACTGTTCTGGCAGTGGTAATTTTTATAATAGTAACGAGTAACTATGCAGCACAAAAAAAAATATCAGAGTAGAAGTATTGAAATCATCGAAAAAATGTAGTGAAGTAAAAGTGGAAGTAGAAGAAAAAAATTCTACTCCAGGAAAGTACAGATACCGCCTTTCGGTACTTAAGTACAGTAGTGAAGTAGTTCTACTTAGTTACTATATATCTCTGCTCCATTCAATAGAGAGTTCTTTTTGCCTTTTTTACATCCCTTTTCTTCCACCTAAACCAAGTTTTGCAAGCATGTTTGCATTTCAACCAGAACAATATGATTTCATCATCACAGACTTACCAAATGTTCAATAGATAACTGGAAGGTGGTAAGTTGCTTCAATGTCTCATTGTCTCTTTTCACCTCATTAACACATTGAGCCAAATCCTAGGGAGAAACCACGTATATGTATTATAATATATGTTATAAACTGAACTTTCCATACATATACAATTGTATAGCTAAGATTTTCAGGTTAGTTAGTTTATAATGCTCCAGCATTAAACATTTTAGTGCAATATACCATATACACTACATATATTCTTTACCCTCATTGCATCCAGGGCTTGCTTTAAATTCTCCTTCTCTGTTGGTTCCACTGTGTGTTTTACCAGCTCCTGCATGGAATAGACATAAATCTATGAGAACTTGGGCTATATAAGTAGCACAGTAGATATTCTTAATAATAAATAGATACTAGTACCTGCAGCAAAAGATGATACTTTAAAACTCGTTGCATGGGCACCATCAGCAAATCCCGTAGAGAGAACCGACCATTGTTTGCTCTTTGAGAACATTCCTGCAAAACCAGTGATATTTCTGCTTTGGGTCTTTTGCATAAAGAAAAATGTTAATTTGAACATTTGTAAGATTTGCCTGGTTGCAAAGTTACCCAATAGACATGAGATTATTGGTGCCATGTAACATGATGCTGTTAGAGCCCTTTACCAAATGTGGTGACAGTGAAATTATCAATGGAAAATTGCAGAATAGGCAAGTGGTTTTATAGACAGATGAGTGTGGTACAAGCGGTTAACTACCCCTCTGCATGCTCTCTAGCCTTTTTTTCTGACTCCTATTGGACCCCGTCTGTGTTTTCCCTCCCAGAACTCTTGGGTAACCTGCCAGCGAATTTGGGACGAATTGGTGCCTTCACATGGCGATGAGTTCTCCATTTCCCCCTGCAAGAAAGGCATCTGGCTATTTTCTCCTACCTCTCTACCTGCAGGATATAGTTGTGGCTGGTTTGACGGTGGGTACCACTCTCTCTACTGTATTGTTTGTTTCAGACTATTCAGCTAGGAAGATATTTCCAGAATTTTCTTATCCAGAGGGTTTTTAAGGGTTGGAAACATCTGACTTGCTTCCCTGATTCACTGCACCTGTCTTCTGTGCTCAACTTAAGCGACATCCTCTCCATTTGGCCCTCTGTTGGTTTCATGCATTTAGGGCTCTCTTGTTTCTAGTTGTCTTTTCTTGGGTATTCTTTGGCACCTTAAGTATTAGTGAACTTGTCGCCAAGGCTAAACAATCAGTTGGTGGTAACTCAGAGAATGTGCTAATCACGGAATTCTTTTGTTTTTATCTCACATTATCTCTTCCAACATCAGCAAATTCTAATAGTGTTGGGTCTTCCACCTTTTCCTTTCCCAGTTGATCTTGCCTTCTAATGATTTTTCCCAAATACTCTTTCCTCATTGGCACAGTCATTGCTGCCCATGGGATGTTTTTTTTTTTCGGAAGAGACAGATGGCTTTTAGGTAGATGGGAATTATTTCTAATTTTTGCTATATGGTCTTCCTCACCTTTTGTTCTGATTTAATGTTTCTCCCCAGCATTACTTTAGATCATTGCTGACTCCTTAGTTTATTGGACCTCTTGCTAGGCTCAATTTTGACACTGTGGGGTGAATTTTCCTTTGCAATTGGCAGAATTCTTTGTTGCAGTTTTCATGGCTCACGCTGGTTGCGGGTATTACCTGAGAAAATTTGTTTCAGGTCAGTTTATTCTTATAATTCATGTATAGGGGAACAAATTTGGGCATTGCCGTTCTGTTAGTTCAATCTCCCCCATTAAGCATGTTTTCTGCTCGATGTTGTGACAATATTGTCCCCTTTTTCTGGTTTTGGCTCGTCACATACTTTGCTCTTGTTTCTAGTTCTTGTTTGGAGCTTTTTCGCTGCAAGGTGAATGCCTAGGTTTTCAAAATTGTCCACAGGATTGTTGGCATTGTTGTCTGCCACAGGGATCTTGGGGGGAGAGAACAGTATTTATTGAGACCTTATCGGGTTCATTTTAATGATTGTCCTAAATATGGTAATCTCAGCCTACAATCTGGTGGCGAGCAGGTGCTGGCTGCGGTGTACCACTGACTTGCGTGTGGGGGGTTTGACCTTGCCAGCAATTGATGTTGGTTTATGGGCTATGCCCTCAAGTTAAATTCTGAGGTCAGTCTAATGTCTGTCTGGCACTGATGGTAAAGACAGGCCTTTTAGACTATATGAGTTTATGTTTTATGGGTGCTCACAGTATAACCGTGACTGGCATTGTTGTTTGTTACATTTGGAAAGTTGTTACTTTTTCAAAGTTCAATAAATCTGTGGCCTTGCCCTATTTCCAACGTAATCATCTTCCGTGTCTTTTTGGGGGGCAAGGTATTCGTTTTTTAGTTGGTCATAAATGAGCCTATGCTTCTCAGCAGTCATAAAGGCCCCTTGAACTTCCTTTAGGGAAAGGGAGCCTTGACTGCTGGAAGCATGGCATCACTGTGGGTGTGAACCTAAAAGAGAAGTTATGTAGCTCCCTTACCATTGGCTACAAAGGTCTGAGCTGAATGGGTGGAGCCTGAACTCTAGGAAAAGGCTACACTGGGGCACATTCAACTGCTTTGTGGAGATTCAGCTGTCACAAGAGCTAACCCACCCCCTGCGATCCTGCTATGTAGGATCGTATGTCTCTGTAGTTACATCACAAGCCACGCCCCCCCACAGTTATAATCATGCCCCTAGGGATACATTTAACCCACTGATCACCAATAAAGTTACTGTAGTAATGTCACTGGTACTCCCAAAAGTGTCAAAAATGTCAGTCAGGGGTCCGATCTATCCACCGCAATGTCGCAGTCCCGCAAAAAAAAAATTGCAGATCGCCACCATTACTAGTTAAAAAAAAAAACAATAAAAATGACATAAATCTTTCCCATAGTTAGTAAACGCAATAACTTTTGCGCAAACCAATCAAAATACGTTTATTGCGATTTTTTTTTTAACAAAAAAATATGTAGCAGAAAACAAATTGGCCTAAAATGTTAAAAAATTTTGATTTTTACATTTTTTTTTTTAGAATTTCATATAAAAAAATAAATGTGAAAAATATTGTTATTTTTTCAAAATTGTCGCACTTTTTTATTTCTAGCGCAAAAAATAAAAATCGCACAGGTGATCAAATACCACCAAAAGAAAGCTCTGTTTGTGGGAAAAAAAGGACGCCAATTTAATTTGGGTACAGCTTCGCACGACCGCGCAATTGTCCGTTAAAGTCATGCAGTGCTGAATCACAAAATAGGGCCTGGTCTTTGAGTAGCCAAAACCCTTGGGGCTTAAGTGGTTAAATACAATAAAAACCACAAACAAAGATGCCGGAGTTGTCACTGCTTCGGTTATCACACCCAGGGCCACGGCTCACATGGGCTGGAGAGAGTACCGGTTCTAATGGCAGAACCACATCAGGCCACAGGCCTGGAAACCTTGCTACATAGACTATGTAAGTTTATGTTTATGGATGCTCACAGTATAACCGTGACTAGCATTGTTGTTTGGTACATTTGGAAAGTTGTTACTTTTGCAAAGTTCAATAAAGCTGTGGCCCTTGAGTCCAGTTTAGAAAGAGATATCAGAGTCACTTAACAGATCAGCTGTCCAAGGTCACCTTTCCCCCCTGGGCTTCCACGGGGGAAGCATATAGCAATGTACAGCACCAAGATAATTGTGCTTATCTAGGGTTCTTGGCAGCAGTCAGAACACATAGCTTTTTACTTGCAGTATATGGGGTTAGGAGGGAGTAAATAGGTACAAATTAAAAACAGCTTGTAAACAAGCTATACACAGAAACAAGATTTTCAACACAATACCACAAACGACAAAATTGTTTACAGTGAAAAGAAACTTAGGACTGATAGTTGCAGCAAGAGCACTTCTACATTATAGTAAACTTTGAATTTGCCCTGTCCCCCCAATGACAGCTCCATGCTTTTCCTCAATACTCCACAGCCATAGGCGTTATCCTTGCTGAATCTTTTTTCTGCTACCAGCACCTTCCTCTTTGCTATAGAGCGATAACTGCACATGCATGATGCAGTTGTACCCTCCCAGCACTAGGCTGTACTCTTTGGCATGATGCCAGGACTGTACACTGCACTTCACACTCTTATCTAGAACAATTTAAAATATGACCTTTATATTTTAAATATATCACTTTTCTGTAAAACTACCTAGGTTTGTTGGATAGCAATTACAGCATGGATTATTAAGCTTAAAACATTTCTCTCCTAGGTGCCCTTCTTGAAAATGGCCCTGCATTTACAGATCTCTTTTGTAGTGCTGTTTTAAATGGAACCCTTTCCCCCTTGCCAGTGGGCCAATATATTAGGCTCTGGAGCTGAAGCAGCCATCTCTTTGACTTCTAATCCTATTTAGTGATGCAGATGTGAATTTAGGGGGCTGGATCAGGTCTTATTTGAAATCAGTGCAGTAGGTGCAAATGACACCCAAAGCTTCCAATGTTTAACTTGGGGTTTTGTGGCAAGGAGGCTACTTTTTTTTCTAATTTTTATGGGTTAGTTGAACATTATGGTAAGTTCTACAGACTCTCCCAGCAGAGCTTAACCACTTAAGCCCCGGAAGATTTTACCCCCTTCCTGACCAGGGGGTATTTTGCGATTCGGCACTGCGTGAATTTAATGGACCACTGCGCGGTCGTGCGACGCTGTACCTAAACAAATTTGACGTCCTTTTTTCCCACAAACAGAGCTTTCTTTTGGTGGTATTTGATCACCTGTGCGATTTTTTGATCATGCGCTATAACCAAAAAAAGAGCGACAATTTTGCAAAAATAACAATATTTTTCACATTTTTTATATGAAATTCCCCCCAAAAAATGTAAAAATCTAAATTTTTTAACATTTTCGGCCAATTTGTTTTATGCTACGTATGTTTGGTAAAAAAAAAAAAAAAATCGCAAAAAGCGTATTTTGATTGGTTTGCGCAAAAGTTATCGCGTTTACTATCAAAGGGAAAGATTTTTGTTTTTTTTTAACGCGTAATGGCGGCGATCTGCGACATTGCGGCGAACAGATCGGACCCTTGACTGACATTTTTGACACTTTTGGGGTTACCAGTGACATTTCTACAGTAATCAGTGCTATACATATGCACTGTTACTGTAAAAATACACTGGCAGTGAAGGGGTTAACTTTATTTGAGAGGGAGGGGCTGTGTGTGTCCCTAGGGGCATGATTCTAACTGTGATTGGCTGTGGCTTGAGGTGTAGGAACAATGATCAACGGTCCTACATAGTAGAACCGTATGATCATTGTTTCTACACCGGGGAGAATGACAGGCCGCTTGTTTACACTAGCCGCCTGCCTTTCTCCCTCTCCCCGACGATCGCAGAGTGACCGGCGGACATCGGGTCCGCCGGTCACACGCGCGGGGGGGGTCCGTGACCGAGCGGGAGCGCGCCTCCGGCGGCGCGTGCTCGCTCCCCAGAGCCTCACAGGCTAGCGACGTAGACCTACGTCGCTCTGCCTGTGAGGGGCTGACTGCCGCAGTAAATATACTGTGAGCAGTCGGCAAGCGGTTAAATCTGCCTATTTTTTTTTTTGTTGAAAAAGTATACTTTATTTTGCATAATACTTTCTACCCTGTACTGCAACGCAACACATAAATACACTACATAACAATACATTTCCAATCATAAAATAATTACATTTACTCTGCGGTATGATGCCTAATGTGTTGTGCGGAGCCATCATATCATGTATGACGTGGCTTACCCCAAAAGCATTTACTAGAAGCACATTTCTAGGTACGCATCAATGCATGCATTGTTTCAAACAAAAAAAAGTTCAATAGGCAATGGGTGTGATGGGGGGGTAGGGTGAAGGGGAATGAGTTCACAGGCCCGAAGCTTTATTGAAAGGACAAGGACACACAAGGGAGTGTGGGGGAAGGGGAAATCTTCAGGCCACCTCTTCCTCCTTGAAATCCATCAAGTTATAGTCTCTGAGCAGACTGTGAACCAGTCTGCGAAAGTCCCCAATGGACATCCTCTCCCGCTGGTGGATAAGGTGCATTCTGGCCCACCATAAAAGCATCCTTTAAGCAGCACCACGCCAGCTAGGTGTTGTCAACGTCCTCCTGGGAAAATGTTCCACAAAAGAGTCCACTCAGCACACCAAAGTGTGTGATGGCCGTCTGTGGTACAAAGTCTTTGAGTTCTGGTTCCAAGGCCCTCAACAGACCTCCTGGATGATGCAAAATGGGCAGCGCCTGCATCTGCACAGGTTTCTGGATTGCCATCCATGCCAGATCTATGTGCCTGTTGGTGAGTCCCTTTGAAGAGACATTCCTCCATACCGCTTTGAAAGTGGCTGAAGGTAGGCCTTGAACAGTCTCCACAGTGTCCCTGGCTAACTAAAGGTACATTTTTTTCGGTTTTGGATAGGGCGGAGAGGGACTAGTAAACCTGTCAGTTTTTATTGCGGTCTGTGTCCCCATTAGGGTTATCCACCCTCTCGATTTGTCCTGGTGACTTATATCACCAAAAGTTAAAATTTTGAGTGGTTACTGGAATAGAAGGGAAAATTGTCCAATGAAAACACGAGTTCTGGTGACTTCACTTCTGAGAGATTCCTTCCCACTTTTTGTTGTGGTTATGGGACAGGCAATAAAGGGAAATCCCCTGAATGGGACATAAATGGCATAAAAAACCCATTGGAGGTTTTAACTCTCCCTTACTTTATCAAAATTTTAAAAAATAGTTTTGCCTTGAGTTCTACTTAAAACTAAGTAGATTATCCATTTCATTTCCAGATCTGCACTCAGCTGCTACTGACTAATACAAACAATGGCTTATTAATTAATAAATTAGAAATAAGCATTGATTTTCATTCCCCATCATATAGTTTTCAACTGATCCTGATTTCTAGTAAGAGACGTTATGTAATGGCATCAGCCAAATGATCAGACCAGCGGTGATGTGCAATTTCTACTTTACTTAACAATGAAAATCAACTTAGACTACACAGGAAATCATGTGAACAGGGGTTTTCAGTACACAACTGCAATATGAGGAGTAGGGAAACCGGCATAAAACATATGAAAACAATTCTACTGCAGTTCTACTAATAGCCACTGGATGGAAGCAGAGTGCTCTGAGTTCAGTTTACTGATAGGATAGAGAGCTAGAGAAATCTCACATGTCCAAGATATTAATCGTTCATTTAACAGACTGTGAGCTGAGGGGATTTCCTGCTGGCACAGACTTCACACTGGCACTGCTGATGCGGACTTCGGTCAGGAGGCTCTGGGGGCTGTAGATAGGACCACCCCACTGATTGGACAGCTTCTCCCCATGGACTGTAACAGAGTCCTCTCCAGTGACTGGGGCTTGGATAGATGCTGCATGCTCTTGTGCTCACTGCTGGTGGCCCGCACACTAGACTTATTAGGTGAGGACCTGGGGACAGCTCACTTGCCCAGTCACTGCTGTCCCATCAGGCAGGATCTCTCTGAGCACTGGAAGCTGGGAGGAGCTGGCATTTATACCCCCTGGGCATGTCCAGGAGCTCAGGGGATGCTGGGAGCCCAAAGGATTGGGGGAGTTGAGTTAAAGGGACTTGCACCTGAATCTGGATAAAGCGGCACACCCCTACAGACACAAGTGCTCAAAACTTGTCCTTGGCTCTGAGAGCTAACCAAGTTTACTAAAAGCTTTCCTTTATGGTTGCACTATTTGCAATTTATTTTGATCAGTGTTTTTTTTATTTAAATCAATGAGTCTCATTGTTTACCAATGCTGGGCATTTTTCCTCCAAGTGACCACAGACACCAAGTATTTTTCCTCCTACTGACCAGCAATGTAAGGGACACTTTAAAATTATACTGCTGACTACTGCACTATATTCAAATTTGTTGTACATTGTATAGTACTGACTGCTGTACAGTATACAGTATACGCCTCACCAAAGTTTTTATGTTCTCAAAAGTTGCTGATTGCTCCCTCTAGACGATGGGTGTCCAACATTTTGGCTTCTCTGGGCCACATTGAGTGTAGAGAAATTTCCTCGGGCCGCATATTACATATATACTATAGTTAAGGTACATAAGTAATAAAATGCCGCCGCGCCCTTCCCGTGCCGCCGCTCCACCCGCACTAATTTAACACAACTAGAGGATGATCGAATGAAAAGGAATCAGTATGCAGAGGTTTACTTATTCTGAGCAATAATAAAAGGAACACTCTAACCACCATGACCACTTCAGTGATTTGAAGTGGTCATGGTGGTAGGAGTCACTGCACATGTTCCCCTTCCCCCTCTGAGACAGCCTCTGCCTACCGTTAGTTGGAAGCTGCTGTGGCGTGCCCCCAACCTGACTTCCTTCCTCCCCAGCAAAAAAAAATTGTCAGGAGGCAGTGGGCCACATTGCCTGAGGTTTCGGGCCGCATGCGGCCCTCGGGCCGCAGGTTGGACATTCCTGCTCTAGACCATACCCAATATTCAGCCACACTTTTTTTCCCCTTCTAGGATATTTTCTGGTATTCATTGTTTGCCTCAAACAGCAAAACAGCTTTCAAGTTCACTCATGGTTCCTTCCCATTGGGAACCCATAGCCAGTGGCAGGGACTGGCCGAATTTTGAGCTTTATGTTTATCATAAATGCATCATTAGGCACAAAATAGTATCACCACAACATTTAACAATATAATGCCTAATAAAATCTGGAGAAGATGTTCCATTTGTTCTATCACCACAAATTACCTCAAGCTTCATCTTGACATCCTCTTGTTCCTGAGATGTCTGATCCAATATTTTAGAGGCAAATTCTACTTGACTACAGTAGAGACCATAAATTAGAAACCTGTTGGATGGAAATACCATACATGTAGGTGTTGCTTTTAAAGTATATATTTCCTAATCCCAAAAAATTTTTTAGTAAATGTAAAGAAAACTCGTATTTCTCTTACGTCCTCCGACAGTCGCCGCCTCTTCATATTCGTCACATATGGGGTATTAGACTTTGCTCCGAAGGAGTAGCTAGGCAACAGAATATGTTAACATTAAAGCTTTTAACATATCCCACCCTCAAGGGGTGGTCCCCTCAGTCAATACCCTCCTACTTCCTGCAACCATATCTCAGTTTCAATGTCTAGCTTGTCAGGAGTGGCTGGCTCTCTCTGTGCTGGGGCTTTGTGCCCCAGACTCTTTCTTCTTTTTTGATTTTTTGTTTGAGTTTTCTCTCTACCTTTACTTAGCTGTTCTTTTTGTCAGCATTAGTTAGTTCTTCGGATGAAGAGGATCATGTGGGCTGGGTCTCGGGCTGATCCCCCTGGTCGCAGGTCGTGGGTCAGTGGCTTCCCAGTCTGCCATCGAGCGTTCAGCCAGGTAACGCTCCTGGCACAGTGAACGACCCATCCCTGTTCGGTGCAGGGATGATTGGTGAGGTGGCTACCTCACTGGACGCTGTGCGGTTTCTTAACCCCCATTCTGTGCGTCTTGTATGCGACTCTCCCTGCCTCATGTGCAGCGGCTTGTTCGCCTGTGCGGGTCCCCCACGCCATTGTGAGGTAAGTGTATCTATGTGGGGACCTGTCTGTCTGGGGGGGTGTCAGTCTGGGACTGTGTAACCTGCCTCTGTTCACACTGTTTGTCTCCCTATCACTCGGCTGCATGCTGTGGGTGGCAAGGGGGGGGGGGGAGCTGTGTGACACTGTGTGTGTCAGCCTTGTCAGTGTGAGAAGCTGTGTGCTGTGGGGCATGTTTTGTGGCATGTTGGGGCACTATACAGCAATCGCTGCGGCGATCTAACATGTTTTTTTATACATGGATGACATGTGTGCATTACTGTACTGTGGAGCGGCGGTTTCGGCGCCAAACAAGGCCATTTTGCCTACACTCGCTCCGGCCGCATGTTCTACATGCATGGCGGCCATTTTCTTGTAGCCTCCCATAGGCTTTCATAGAGCGCCCTGGCCGCATCACTTCCTCTTCTCCAGGAACACCGATCGAGGCAGCAGCAGCGGCGAGGGTCTCCTCAGGTTATATCCTTCTTATCCATTGCCTGTGCCAGTTTTATTGTCCCTGTGGGGGTCTCATTGTGCTTGTGTGTGGTGCGGTGGGCTGCGCTCGCTGCGCTTGTTAAAGGGGCAGTTAACCCTTTATTATCCGGCATTTGTAATAGGGGCAATGGATTCTCAGGAGGGCAAATTTCCTACCGCCTTGGTGGAAAGCCAGGGGACCGCTGTTTCCCCCCCAGGGGGGGATTTAGCCACTATTGTGGCTGGCCTTGCTGCTCAGGTGCAGATGCTGGTGGCTGCTCAATCTGCTAAAAGACCCAGAGTTTCTCTTTCCTCTGATTCTGAGGGTGAAGGTGATGGGGCTGTTATGGCGGGGGCCTCCTTATCGGGGTCCCGCTCCTCCCTGGATCTAGTGGGGTCCGAGGTGGAGGCTGAGGTTGAGGGGGTTGATAATTCTCCCCCTGGCTCGCCTGAAGAGCTTGCAATCATGGATGAATTGATTGCCTCCATAAAACAAACGCTGCGTTTGCAGGATGAAGTGTGTCCCCCCCGCTGCCTTGGCGGCTTATGGGACGCAGAGGAAACGCAGGACGCCGCAGGTTTTTCCCTGCAAGGATGATTTTCAGCGCGCTGTTAAGGAACAATGGCGCAATCTACGCAAACCTTTTGCTGTACCAAGTAGGTTCAAGCTGCGTTATCCTTTCTCGCCTTCCACTGATGAAAGGTGGTGTGTGCCACCCCCAGTGGATCACGCAATTGCGGTTTTGAACAAATCCACTGCGATTCCTCCAGAGGATTCCCCTGTGTTCCGTGATGCCACGGATAGGAGATTGGAGTCTCTTGCCCGTCATAGTTATTCTGTTACGGGTCCTATGCTTAAGGCTCCGTTTGCCTCTCTCATGGCGGCCCAGGCGGTCGCAAGTTGGACGCAGATGCTTAGGCGCGTCTTAGTGGCCGATTCGGCCTCGCCGGCGACCCTGGATATGGTGGATCAAATCTACCAGGGTGTCATGTATCTGTGTGATGCGGACTTGGACCTAGTCCCGTTGACTGCACGTGTGCACAGCGTGGCGGTGTTGTCTCGCCGCCTGGTTTGGTTGAAATGTTGGTCGGTGGACCAATCTTCACGTAAGACCTTAGCCAATCTGCCTTATGATGGGTCTCGCCTTTTTGGGGAGTCCTTGGATGTGTTGATTAAGGGGATCACCGGAGGTAAGAGCACTCTCTTGCCCCATTTCCCCAAGGCTAAGGGGGCTTCTGGGAAGAAGCATGCTAATTTTCGGCCCCCTCAGGGGTCCTTTCGTGCCTTTCGGTCGCACTACAAGGGCAAACCGTTCAAAGGTCAAGGCTCTCAGAAGAAGCCCTGGTCTGGAAAACAGAAGTCCGGTCAATCCGGATCCGCAGCCCATAACAGTGCGGCCTGAAGGGGCGCCCTCACCCAGTTTTGGGGTGGGGGGACGCTTGCTTGGTTTTCTTCAGCCCTGGTTGGCCCGCGTGCGGGACAGATGGGTTCAGGAGATCGTTCGATCTGGTTACAAGATCGAGTTTCTCTCTCGGCCGGAGAGCAGATTTTTTCCCTCAAATCTTCAACTGTCTCCAGAGCGTTTACGGGACCTGCACCTGGCGGTGCGGGACCTGAGGGCTCAGGGAGTGGTAGTTCCGGTGCCTCATCGGGACAGATTTCGGGGGTTTTATTCCAATCTGTTCACCGTGCCCAGAAAGGAGGGCAAGGTTCGTCCAATTCTGGACTTGAAGGCTCTGAACCGCTCTGTGCGGGTTCGCAAGTTCCGCATGGAATCCCTGCGGTCGGTGGTGGCTGCCCTGGTTCCGGGGGAATTCATGGCCTCCATCGATTTGAAGGATGCGTATCTTCACATCCCCATTTTCGAGGTTCACCAGAGGTACCTTCGATTCGCCATTGCGGAGGATCACTACCAGTTCGTGGCGTTGCCTTTTGGTCTCGCCTCGGCTCCGCGGGTCTTCATCAAGGTGCTTGCACCGGTTCTGGCATTATTGAGGGCCCAGGGCATTTCTGTCCTGGGGTATCTGGACGACATTCTGGTTTGGTCTGCGACCAGCCAGGGTCTGGAGAAGGACCTGTCTGTCACGATGCAAACTCTGCAGGAGTTTGGTTGGACAATAAATTTTCCAAAGTCGACACTGAGTCCGTCGGTTCGTCTTCCCTACCTGGGAATGATTCTGGACTCGGTGCAGGCGAAGGTCTTCCTGCCGGAAGACAAACTCAGAACTCTTCAGGAGGAAGTCAGGTCCCTCAGGGACGTTCCGCACTCGTCTCTGCGGACGTGCATGAGATGTCTGGGATTGATGGTCTCGGCCTTCAAGGCGATTCCCTTCGCCCAGTTTCACACGCGGGGTCTCCAAGCGGAGATCCTGTCCATGTGGGACGGGTGACCTCAATCTCTGGATCTTCAAATCTCGTTGAGTCATCGCACCAGAAGAGACCTTCTGTGGTGGCTCCAGTCCCCGATGGTGTCAGGGGGCAAGTCGTTTCGTCCTATCTCGTGGACGGTAATCACTACGGATGCCAGCCTGTCGGGCTGGGGTGGTATTCTGGGCGTTCTGTCCGCCCAGGGGACTTGGTCGGAGGGGGAGTCCTCCCTTCCGATCAACATTCTGGAATTGCGTGCGATAAATCTCTGTCTTCATCGCTGGACGGACCGGCTGCGGGGCTGCCCGGTTCGGGTGCAGACGGACAATGCCACGGCGGTGGCCTACATCAACCACCAAGGGGGCACCAGGAGTGCCCGAGCGGCTCGAGAAGTGGCCGACATTCTGTCTTGGGCCGAGACTCATGTCCCGGCGATAACGGCGGTTCACATTCCAGGGGTGGAGAACTGGCAGGCGGACTATCTGAGTCGCCAGACCCTGGATCAGGGGGAATGGTCTCTCCACCCGACTGTCTTCCAGATGTTGTGCGCGAAGTGGGGTCTTCCAGATGTGGACCTGTTCGCGTCTCGTCTCAACAACAAGGTGAGAAGGTTCGTGGCAAGGACGCGCGACCCTCGGGCAGACGCGTCGGACGCGTTAGTGGCCCCGTGGCATCAGTACAAGCTGATGTGCGCGTTTCCACCGATTCAGTTGCTGTCCAGGTTCCTTCGCAGGTTACACTCGGAACGCAACACGGTGATTCTTGTGGCACCGGACTGGCCTCACCGGTCCTGGTACGCAGACCTCGTGAATCTGGCGGTCGACGCCCCGTGGCGTCTGCCTCTTCGAGACGATCTCCTGTCTCAAGGGCCGATTTACCATCCTGCTTTACAGTCGCTGGCTTTGACGGCCTGGCTGTTGAGACCGAGGTCCTGAAGGAGAAGGGTCTCTCCCCAGAGGTCGTTCATACCTTGATCAACGCGAGGAAGTCTTCCTCGGGGAAGGTTTATTACCGTACTTGGAAGGCCTATTTTGCCTGGTGTGAGTCCAGGGGGTTTTCACCCCGCACGTACTCGGTTTCCCGAGTGCTGTCCTTCCTTCAAACGGGTGTCGATCAGCGTTTGGCGCTGGCTACGATAAAGGGTCAGGTGTCTGCGCTGGCCCTTCTGTTTCAACGTCCGTGGCTTCCAACTCCTTGGTTGGCACTTTTGTTCAGGGAGTGCGGCATCTGGTTCCTCCTAGGAGGGATCCTCTGCCCCCTTGGGACTTGAATCTCGTTCTATCTGTGTTACAACGTGCTCCTTTTGAACAGATCAGGGAGATCTCGTTGTCTATGTTGTCCAAAAAGGTCGCCTTTTTGGTTGCGATCACTTCGGCTCGCAGAGTGTCGGAGCTGGCGGCTTTGTCCTGCAAGTCTCCGTATCTGGTTGTTCATTTGGATAAGGTGGTCTTGCGACCTAATCCTTCTTTTCTTCCGAAGCGAGTTTCGGAATTCCATCTTAATGAGGATATTGTCTTGCCTTCGCTGTGCGCGAAGCCTAAACATCCAAAGGAGGTGAGATTACATTCTTTGGATGTTGTTCGGGCGATAAGGGTTTACCTTAAATCGACTGAGTCTTTTCGAAAGACGGATTCCTTGTTTGTTCTTCCAGAGGGTCCTCGGAAGGGCATGGCGGCGTCGGCCTCTACCATCGCCAAATGGATCAGGCAGACCATTGAACAGGCCTATGCTTTGCAGGGGAAGGTTCCCCCTGTGCCTGTGAAGGCGCACTCTACTAGATCTCTGAGTACGTCTTGGGCCTGTCGTCATGGGGCTTCTGTAGCCCAGGTGTGTAAGGCGGCGACCTGGTCGACCGTGCACACTTTCACAAAGTTCTACAAAGTAGATGTTCAGGCATCGGCGGATGCTTCCTTTGGCCGCAAGGTTCTTAGTGCGGCGATTCCCTAGGGTCCCTTGTTGGGGACCACTGGCTGTTGGGATAGGTTTTTTTTTTTATCCCCTGGTTATTTGTCTTTTCCTGGGTTGTTGCTCCTGTTGAGCACCTGTTTTTTCCTGTTGACCAGCTGGGTTCCTTTCTTTGATGCGGAGACTGCGTTGCCTTTCGGCGCGGATGCGTTTCCCACCCCTCATGTTTGCACTGCTTTGGGACGTCCCCATATGTGACGAATATGAAGAGGCGGCGACTGTCGGAGGACGTAAGAGAAAACGGAATTTTTGTAAAATCTTACCTGTAAAATTCCTTTCTCTGAGTCCTCCGACAGTCGCCGCCCCCGCCCCTCTTTTGGGGTTTGGTTGTATACTCTACTGCTATTCCACTGAAACTGAGATATGGTTGCAGGAAGTAGGAGGGTATTGACTGAGGGGACCACCCCTTGAGGGTGGGATATGTTAAAAGCTTTAATGTTAACATATTCTGTTGCCTAGCTACTCCTTTGGAGCAAAGTCTAATACCCCATATGTGACGAATATGAAGAGGCGGCGACTGTCGGAGGACTCAGAGAAAGGTATTTTACAGGTAAGATTTTCAAAAATTCCGTTTTTTACATTTGTGTTATGTACATGACAGTTTTATGGCAGTCACCTAAAAATACACATCTTGGTTTAGAAAAACATCTAGCCATCAAAAGATCCTCCATATACCTGAAAAAATATATATTCACAGTTTCATGTGATTACACACCAAGGTATATACATGTGCAGTGGTATATTATCTGAACGTATCCTAATATCGAATTAAAGTAACTCTGTTATGAGATGATATTCTGTTTGGGTTTTTACAAAAGCTGAAAAGCCCATATAACTGTGTCCACTATGAAATACAGATCTACTTCATGTTCATATGCACCAAAGGGAAAATAACATATTCTGGTTTCTTATGAAAGTTTACACAAACATGGACAGAAAAAAATGAATTATAAAAGCTTATTAGAAGAAAACGAGCTTCAATTTTGAATGGTGGAATCTGTCCTGTTGACTATGATTTACACCTTGTGCAGAGTCAACCTGGAGTAAAGCTTAGATGGGGTTTATTTAAGAGGGCAGATACCTCCCTTTTCAGCCTTCCCTACTAGGACTCATTCACACAGGTGGCAGCCCTTGTCGCACCTGTGAAAAGTGATCCGGGGCAGATGACTTTTCATAGAGCTGTACAGGAACAGCTACCAGGCATCCAAGAAGCAGGAAGCCATACTGCTACCAGTACTTCCTAAATGCCTGGTTATGTTGACAGCTAAACGGCCTTTGAATGCAAAAACCATGTTGAAACTGCGAACCTACTCCATCTGGCCACTGTTGCATTTTTAGGGGAGAAGCAATAAAACCATAACTCAACTGCCTATTTTTACTGCCACTGAATTAACCCTTAAACAGTTGAGATAAGAGAGACCGGCACTGTGGGTGAAGAGGAGTGAGCTATTTGTTAGCCTGGACCCCTGACTCCAGAGCTCCCTGAAAGACCTGCATATACCAGACTCTCACCTGGCTGGTGCGATATTATTTTACAATCTGAAGCAAAGTACCTTGCTGTGTTCTGAAACTGATATGCGCTGAAAAGAAGCTAATACGTGTTTTGCTTGCTCTTTATAGAACTTTCCTTCAGATTGTTTTCCAGTCTAAACCTGAAAATATAAAAGATCTTACTTCTCCTTATTGCGGAGGAAGACTTGATACAAGTTCTGTGTGTTCTTGGGTGAGATGCATGACTTCATTTCTGCCAGAAAGTCTTGATGTAGTTTTCTTAGATCCTGAAACAGAGATCGTGTATTTACTCACCGTACTGCTGAATATATTTAAAAATTATATCAATTAGTCCAACATGTAATGTCTTCAAATAACATGACCCTTTCTATTTGATTTCAGAATGATTTCTTGAAACCTGAAAAAGCAGTAACAACAAGTTGCAAATATTCCTAAGTAAGCCTCACAGGCCAGACATGTTCCCAATCTGTCAGGTATTGATTTGCCAAAGAAAAGTAAAAGAAAATTCCAACATTGGACTTTGGTAGATTTCAAAGGACCCAAAGGCTTTCATCTGTGTGGGAGCTTCAGCAACACATTTTTTAATGGTAAAGATTGGTACCCGCATGGGAGTAACTTGCAATTCATAATCCTTTACAAAACAAAAAAAGTGATCTGGGTTTCTGGGAGTTCAAAAAATAATAATAATTTTATATATATATATATATATATATATATATATACACACACACACATACATATGCACACACACTGTATAGTAGATTAATATAAACAAAGCAGCATGAAAACTCATCCTAGCATAGTGGTAACATTTCAAGTATGTGTTCCTCTGCTGGGTCCCTCCTTCAACTGTCTCTCTGCAAAGAGTATAGCCATGGCTAAAATTTTTGAGAATGACACAAGTATGAATTGTTACAAAGTCTGCTGCCTCAGTTTTTATGATAGCAATTTGCATATACTCCAGAATGTTAGGAAAAGTGAACAGATGAATTGCAATTAATTGCAAAGTCCCTCTTTGCCATTAAAATGAAATTAACCATAAAACAACATTTCCACTGCATGTGTGAAGAAAGATTCAGGGTGTCCAAGAAAGTCCAGCAAGCACCAGGACCGTCTCGTACAGTTTATTCAGCTGCGGGATCGGGGCACCACCAGTGTAGAGCTTGCTCGGAAATGTCAGCAGGCAGGTGTAAGTGCATCTACATGCACAGTGAGGTGAAAACATTTGGAGGAAAGCCTAGTGTCAAGATGGGCAGCAAAGAAGCCACTTCTCTCCTGGGAAAACAACAGGGATAGACTGATATTCTGCAAAAGGTACAGGGATTGGACTGCTGAGGACTGGGCTAAAGTCATTTTTTCCAATGAATCCCCTTTCTGATTGTTTGGGGTATCCCGAAAAAACCTAGTCCCGAGAAGAAAAGGTGAGTGATACCACCAGTCATGTGTCATGCCAACAGTAAAGCATCCTGAGACCATTCATGTGTGGGGTTGCTTCTCAGCCAAGGGAGTGGGTTTACTGAAATTTTGCATAAGAACACAGCCATGAATAAAGAATGGTACAAAAACATCCTCCGAGAACAACTTCTCCCAATATCCAAAAACAGTTTGTTGAGAAACAATGCCTTTTCCAGCATGATAGAGCACCTTGCCATAAGGCAAACGCATAACTAAGTGACTTGGGGAACAAAACATGGCAATTTTGGGTCTATAGCCAGGAAACTCCCCAGACCTTAATCCTATTGAAAACTTCTGGTCAATCCCCTAGAGGCAGGTTGACAAAAAAACACCCACAAATTGTGACAAACTCCAAGCTATAGTTATGCAAGAATGGGCTGCTCTCAGTCAAGATGTGGCCAGAAGTCGACTTACAGCATGCCGGTGCGAAATGCAGAGGTCTTAAAAAAAAAAAAGAAGGGTCAACACTGCAAATATTGACTTTTTGCATAAACTTCATGCCATTTTCAATAAAAGCCTTTGACACTTATGAAATGCTTGTCATTTTACTTCAGTATACCATAGTAACATCTGACAAAAAAATCTAAAAACACTGAAGCAGCAGACTGTGAAAATTAATATTTGTGTCATTCTGAAAACTTTTGGCCACGGCTGTATGCGCAGCACACGGGTGATGTCCGAGCTACATTTACAAGCTAATAATTGAGTCTGCAAAGGTATTTGGTGCACACCAAGCGCATTTTATCCTTTGGGGCTATTGAAAAATATATTTGAAAAAAAGTTTTTGTTCCCTGATCTCAGCTTTAAAAAAAAAAAAAAAAAGAGTCCTGAAATTTGTGGGTTTTGTGTGATGTAATGGTAGATGAGTGCTCCATTTTTCAATGTATATGTGAGATTCCAAAAGTGTAGCTTTTCTTTAATCAGATTTTTATTGAATGTTTAAATTCAGGCAATAAACCAACATTAATATGTAGAATAGTAAAGAGATACCAACAAATATAAAACGTTATCTTAAATAATGCCGTGAAAAAAAGGACAGCAGTTAGAATGTGTCAACGCATTACAGTGAGTACCCTTTTCTGGAACATTGCTGTTCACTCATGTTGTGATTACTTTACGAACACTGATAAAACTACAAACTAATTGCATGCAAAATGTATAATGATTTAGTGGGTAAAAATGTATTTTAATGGCATTATGAGATGTGTGTGTGTGTGTTTGTGTTTCGAGCGTCCCTACTTTTATTTTTATTTTTTCAAGATCCTGCTGTTGGAGCAAATTTGAGGTACCATATCCCATTTTTTTGCTGTAATAATTTAGCGGTGGGTATAGAGCCCACTTAAGGTGGAAAACATAATTTAAAGGATCATTTGCATTTGTGCTATGTTAAGATTACCCAAAACGACAAAAATATATACATTTCAAGCTCAGCATATAGTCACCTCTATGTTGATGAAGATACTGTTTTTTTTACTTTCACTTAGGAATGTCTGAAGGGGCTTCATAAAGAACTGAAAAAAAGAAGAGAGAGTCTAGTTTCACTTTTACAACAAGACATTAGCTATTTTACTAAGAAAAGACTTGAGAAATGGAGTTGACAAAACTTAGTAGAGAAAAATAGGAATAGTAAGGATAAGTTACAGGCAACAAGGGTCAAGAACTCGATGGGGAGAGGAAACGGTGACTAGGTAGAGAGAAAAATATAAGTGAATGAGAAAAAGCCATTTATGAATCTTTGTATTTTTTTTTTTTTTTTTATTAGCAACGTACTTCATCTACTACTGTATATGCTGTTACCTGACAGATGGATCCAAGTGTGTCTGAGTATTTTTCCTCTGTCTGATACAGTTCCTGGAGGCAGCATCTTTTCATATCTTCTGTAGTCATTTTCTAGTAAGAATCAGAAATCAGAGTCTCCCGACCATAGTTTCTTACAATCTCTATACACCTAGTCAGTATCTTTTATACCTTATACCATCTATATAAAATCCATAGATCTATGCTTACCCCATCTCTTTTTGGAGGAGGTTGGTCATCATTCATGAGAACCTCATAGATTTCATTGCCTTCTTCTTCATCCATATCAACACAGTCATAGAGATCTTCATCTTCCTCTCCGGTGTCACTGTTTAGGATGATAGCATGAGATTGCTAATATGTTTTAACAGATTTAGTATTAAAAAAGAAAGAAAAAAGATATAGACACCTGTATATGTTCCCATTTCACTCATTGTAGCAAGCAGAAAAAAAGCCGCTCAGGTGAGGCAAGACACTCCGATGCCGGTCGGATCCGTAATCCAGAAGTCAGGTATTCAAAGAGAAAAATTGACCGCACTCTGGAGTAGATGAACTGGAGGTGTTTATTCCCATAAACTTAAATACACAGGTGCATCACACAGACATGGGACAGGTTGACGTGTTTCACGATTCTACCGATTCGGTAGAATCGTGAAACGCGTCAACCTGTCCCATGTCTGTGTGATGCACCTGTGTATTTAAGTTTATGGGAATAAACACCTCCAGCTCATCTACTCCAGAGTGTGGTCAATTTTTCTCTTTGAATACCCATTTCACTCCTACCTTTGGCCTAAAATGTTTCATAATATTGAAACATTATCATTCAATGCTATTTGTTAAATGAGTTGCAGGGTAATCTTTCAACTGCCTAAAGCGGTAGTAAAGACCGTTTTTTTTATTTATACCTTCAGGTATGCCTATAATAAGGCTTACCTTTAGGTACAGTAAATATCTCCAAACGTCCATTAAGAGAGCTGTGCCACAGCCGTGACTCCCATGCGCATGCACGGGAGCGATGTTATCGCAGCTCAGCCATTCAAATGGCTGGAGCGTGCAAACCCAGAAGTTAGACTGGATGAAGATAGAAGCCCTACCAGTGGCGACAGCGTGCCACTGGAGGGTTTCGTTTTATGGTAAGTCTTTCATAATATGTTATTATGTGAGGTATTATGTTCTTAGCCTTCAGGGGGAGGATTTTATTTTTCTGTTTTTTTTGTGGTTCACTGTAATATATGATAAGGCTTACTTACTCGATCTGATCCGAAAGACCACTGTAAATGTCATCATCATTCTCTAGATCTTCCGTAGGAAATGGTCTGCCAAGAAAAATAAAAGGATATATTATAAGTAAATAATAATAAATTGAAAAAGCAGTTCCAGCACAGAAAGCAAGACATCAAACCTGAGATACATACATAAACCCTTTACTCTGAGCAATCTGAGACCAGGATAACATAGACAGAGTGTTGATAACCTGCAATGGAATAACAATGGAGTGAGTATTTCATCTATAAGTACAGTAGAATTGTTAAAAACAGCATATATTTTTACTTTCCTACAAGCAATAGCCTAGTGATATTGGTAATTTAAAGACAACCAGCATCTAAATGTGTCTACAACACTAGATGGTGACCAACCTTGGACACAAAATACTGCTGCACAATTATTGCAGAATTATTTTTGTGCAAATATACATGTCCACATGGGTGAACACATATTTTTACTAATGACAAAGGGAGCAGCAAGCTCTCACACTGGCTTCTTTTGGGGTAAAATAATACCAGTTGGTTACAGAACAGCCACCTGACCAATAAATCTCACTACTGAAAAGGTATTGCCCAGGAGACATTAGGCTTATAGCATGGCCGGGACAAGGAGTGGACAGAAGGGGCGGCTGCCCTGGGTGCTGTGGTATCATGTGAGGTGGGGGGGGGGGGGAGTACCATGAGGATATTAGGGGGGGGTTTGGAGGGTGGCAGGGGATAAGAAGTGTTCTAGGAGAGGAAATTATGAGTGTGTACTAGAAATGCTAATTTGGGGAAATGTATAGGGGAGGGGGATGGGGGAGGATTATTTGTGCCAGGAGGGGGGATTTATCTCACCTTCCTTGACAAAGACCTGGGGAACAGCTGTTTCAGAATTACAAAAGTAAAAATTATTTTTCTTTTTTACTTTGGATGTTGATAATACAGTGATATGGTAATGCTGCCATGGTCCTTTTGATGAATTGAATGTGTGAATTATAAATGATCCTTTTTTAAACAATGTACACATTTTTTTATATTATATTTATTATTAGAATTATTACTGACTTACCAGCAATGAATACCTGCATATCTCATAGCACTAGGATTTTAGTCATAACCATGGGTTATATTCTGCTATCAGCAGGATGCAGGGGCATCCCCCATTAAACCCCTTCCACTTCCAACTATCCTCAGTTTCTTTTTTGTGTATCCTTAGCTGATGTAAGTCTTCTCTCTCCTGACCTCTTTTATGTAGTAACTTATTTTATCAAGCTTTCTGATTGCACTATTACATCTGTGCCATCCTTCTGCAGCTTCTGGATCAGCTAACTCCTCAGCTGAGCCTTTGGAGACTGTACCCAGATCCTGCCTGCAGCAGATACAGGGCCAGCATGTATTTTCGTTTTGGCACTGGATCAAGCATAAGTACCTACCTTCACTCATGGTGCCATTGTTGAGCTAGCCACAGAGTGCTATACACGTTCAGGGTTGTGGTCTGACCGCAGCAGGGCCTTGCTCCTGAAAAACCCCCTCAGGGGTATGCTCTTTGTGGAGAGCAAAGCCATAATGGGGCTATTCCATATACAGTACATCCTGCCTATATTAAGAATACATCTACCATGATAAGTTACAGGGCTGGTGCCTTTATCTGACCCAGTGTAATGGCCCTCTGATGCCATATGGCAGCCATGGTGTTGCAACCATGGAGTGGGAGCCCTGACCTTTTCAAATTGGCACCATTTTTTCAGACCTTATAGTGAAAGTCTGTCACACAGCCACTACTTTGTTTGCCTTGCCTTGAATTCAGTGGCTTTACTGCGTATGGACACACCATTTTGCTTCCTCTTGGTGAGCTCTCTGGGTTGGTATCTAATCTCTTGGCTCCTGTTTTACAGTACACCAATTCTTGGACACTTCCTAGCTTCAGTAGCCTACAGTGCCTGACCCAAGAGGCTTCACTCTTCCCTCTCAGCAGCAGTAAAGGTTGTTAGAACACCTCGGTTGGACATTTGTCATCGCACATGACAGATCATAAGCGCAGGGGCAAGGGGTTAGTTGGACCCAGCACAAAGCCCTGGAGGGAAATGGTTGATAATCTCTCTCAAAAGGCCCCTAGTACCATCTGTTATTACAATTGCACCCAGTCTGATTCCCTGCCTTCCTCGGGCCCTTTAGTCACACACAGTGCCATCTTAAGAGCCTTATAGGCCCCTGGGCAATGCAGTGCACCGGGGCCCCCTGCCTACACAATCACCCACGAGAATATACTACAAGAGAGTACAACTAGGCTGGAGTATATACCTTACTATATACATATTAAAGTGAACACTATTGTAAGATTCCGGGACCTCCGGTACCCTTAATCACCACTTTTCTCTGTAATGCGTCCCACCTTTCTCCTCAGGTGGTACGCATATACCTTTAAGAACGATGATGTCACTGCTGAGCGCCGCAGAGCGGCTATTTCAACCGCCGGCGGTCTCACTCACATTGTTCGTTCAAACTTCCTTGTTATCCACATGCTTTCAAGCCTGTCTCTCGATCGGAACCTCCAGCTATTCCTTTTACCTGGAGCAGACCGGAACCTCGCTACTGATCCCTGTATCTCGCTACCGGATCATTCCTTATCTACTGGACCTCTCTAAACTACTAACATTAAAAGTGATAAGTACCCCGCAGGGGAACCTTCCATAACCTTATTGCACTATCTACCTATGCACATTAAGGACTGTTACTACCTATCCATACTATCCTATCATCTGCACTGTTAAATAGATTGCTAGCTCTTGAGCCTACTACCATCTATCATCTGCACTGCTGCATAGATTGCTAGCTCCCCTGTCTACTACTATCTATCCTTGCACTGGGTTAGTCTATCCTGTATTTGTCATCTGCTGTCCTCACCACCTATTAGCATACTCGATACTAACCTATCTGCATTCCTAATACCATCTTGAACTCTCCTATACAAACCTATCTGCATTCCTAAATACCATCTTGAACTCTCCCATACAAACCTATCAAGTGATTACCATCCTTGTCACTGTTCACACCTGTCCCTTCAGCACATCACCTTCATACTATCATATACATCCTATCACTCCAGGAACATCTCATGGAGTGTGTATATATCTGTATGTTGAAGCTGACAGGCCCACGGTGATGAGTCCTGGAGAGTTGGATCTGGTATTCAACACATCTCTACATGACTACTGAGTGGAGATTTTGCAGCTGCAAATCCAGCCTATACTAAAAACGCAGGAGTGTTACAGATTGAACGAACCTTAAAAATGGATTCAGCAGAATTACCCACTCAAGTGACACAATTAACACAACAAGTAAAAGCGTTAATACTTGCTCTGACTGACGTACAAGAAAAGAATCAGACTCTGACACAGCAGGTAACCCAGCTCTCACGGCTTACTGCTGTTCAGCCTCCTGAACCTAAAATAAACCCTCCTCTAGTGTTTACAGGCGATCGGAAAAAATTTAGTGAATTCAAAAACGCATGTCAATTGCTTTTTTTGTTAAAACCTCGTACATACCCCACTGATCAAATAAAAGTCTGTACCGTTATTTCATACTTGACGGGTGATCCACGGGCCTGGGCAGACTCTCTCTTTGAGAATAATGATCAGATTCTCAACACCTATTCCTTATTCCTAGCGGAACTCGCTAGTTTATACGATGACCCCAATAGGCAGAGTACTGCTGATATTCAGTTGAGGGCCTTAAAACAAGGAAGGAGACCTGTAGAAGACTTTGTATCTGAGTTCAAAAGATGGACCCTTGATTCAGGGTGGAATGACACATCTTTGCGAACTCAATTCAGACTCGGGTTATCGGAAGCTGTTAAAGACGAGCTCGCCCGAGCGGATTTACCTGGCACCTTGGAGGCCTTGATACAACTTAGTATCAACATCGACAGACGACTGCGAGAAAGAAGGGCTGAAAAGATGGGAATGCCATTGTCTAGTCCTTCTCAGATTTCGGCCGTTGACCCTACTCCCATGGATGTAGGAACCATACGCCCACCTTTAACGACTACTGAACGAGCTAGAAGAACATCCAGAAATCTCTGCATGTACTGCGCATCCTCGGATCATTTGATAAGCACCTGTCCCCTTGTCCGCAAAAAAGAGGGTGAGTGTTCACATGTCTTGCTGGGAGGATTAACGACTTCCTTTTCTAACCCTTATCTTTTTGTTCATTTAATATTACAGTGGGACCAAACTAGGATCACCACTAAGGCTATGGTCGACACTGGATCTTGTGGAAACTATATTGATACACGCTTTGCTACCTTAAATAAAATACCTATTATTTCAAAATCTAAGCCTGTTTCTGTTAGTTTCATTAATGGTATTCCACTGTCTTCTGGTCCAATCACCAACCAGACACAGGCACTCCTTGCCACTACCAACGAATCACATGTGGAGACCATCACCTTTGACATACTATCTTTACCCCATTTTCCTATTATTTTGGGACTTCCCTGGTTACACACACACCAACCAATCATAGATTGGAAAAAACGGACTTTGGTTTTCCCTTCTCACTATTGTGAGAATACGTGTAACCTCCTATCTTATGGGAAGATTCTGTCTGTGGTGTCAGATGAAATTGCACCACTATGCTATCAGGATCTGTCCGAAGTGTTCCTTGAGAAAAATGCTCAAGTGTTGCCTCCCTATAGGGATTACGATTGCACTATCGATCTACTCCCTAACAGCAAATTGCCTTTCGGTCATGTTTATCCCCCTTCACAGGATGAACTTTCTCATCTCAAGGAATACTCGGATGAGAATTTGACAAAAGGGTTCATTAGACCCTCTACTTCTTCCACTGCTGCAGGACTTTCCTTTGTCCGCAATAAAGATTCCAGTCTCAGGCCTACTATCGATTATAGGCAATTAAACACGCCTGCAGACAAAAATAAAAAAGCGGATGCGCTATTACGATTAATCGAAGATAACTGCGCCGAAATTCCTTCCATTCCCATAATACCCTATGAACGCATTATTGGTGTTGTCCGTTCCTTGAAGGAAGAGATTTTGCACAGTATAAGAATGGATTCACCTCCACCACAACTAAGTACTGATGCAGAAGGCTTCCTCTATTACAATGACAAACTCTACATACCCCCTACTATGCGCACCAAGATCTTGGAGTTATCGCATGATGTGCCCATGGCAGGACATATGGGTATAACGAAAACCTTTAATTTGCTCACCAGGCAGTTTTGGTGGCCTGATATGAAGACGTCTGTACAAAAATTAGTTTCTTCATGTGACATCTGTGCAAGGTCCAAAATTGACACTACAAAACCATCTGGACTACTTTGTAGTCTACCAATACCCCAGGTTCCATGGGAAGTTGTGTCCTTAGATTTCATAGTAGAACTACCACCCTCTAAAGGATTTAATACCATCCTAGTGTCAGTGGACCACTTGACAAAGATGGTACATTTCATTGCTATCTGTAGACTACCTTCATCTAAACAAACAGCAGAACTACTGATGAAACATGTGTTTAAGTTGCATGGAATTCCAAAAACTCTTTTGTCCGACCGTGGTTCACAATTCATCTCTAAATTTTGGCAAGCACTTTGTCAAATTTTACGCATTGAGCGAAAGCTCACTTCTCCCTACCATCCTCAGACCAACGGACAGACTGAAAGAGTCAACCAATGCATTGAGCAATATCTACGTTGGTACACATCATACTTGCAGGATGATTGGGTGGATCTCCTTCCTCTAGCAGAATTTGCTTACAACAACGCAACCCACAGTACTATGAAGCAAAGTCCGTTCTACTTGAACTATGGGTTTCATCCCACTCTTCTTCCACCACGCATCTTGCCATCGAGTAACCCAGTAGCCTCGGATTACCTTACCCAAATAAAAGACTCTTTGGGTTTACTCAATACCACTATATCACACGCTCACAGTCAACAAAAAAAGTACTACGACCTTCGTAGAAGACCTTCTCCTCAGTATGCTATTGGGGACCTTGTTTGGCTATCGACAAAGAACTTAAGATTAAAAATCCCTAGCAAGAAGCTTGGACCTTTATTTTTGGGACCCTTCCCAATTAAAAAACTTATCGGAAAAGCTGCAGTACAGCTCACCCTACCAGCAGATCTCAAGATCCATCCCATCTTCCATGTGTCGCTACTGAAGCCCCATGTTCCTAACCAAGGAATAAGGCCTACCATCTTGCCTCCACCTCCAATACAAGTTGAAGGCGGAGAAGAGTATGAGATCAAGGAAATTTTGGATTCTCGCATCCATAGAGGAAGACTCCAGTATCTCATAAGATGGAAGAACTATGGACCCCAAGACGACACCTGGCTAGATACCTCTGATATTCATGCGCCTAGACTTATACGGAACTTTCACTCGAAACACCCAGAGAAACCTGTCCTATAGGCCTTCCGGAGCCGGCCTTAAGGGGGGGGTACTGTAAGATTCCGGTACCTCCGGTACCCTTAATCACCACTTTTCTCTGTAATGTGTCCCACCTTTCTCCTCAGGTGGTACGCATATACCTTTAAGAACGATGATGTCACTTCTGAGCGCCGCAGAGCGGCTATTTCAACCGCCGGCGGTCTCACTCACATTGTTCGTTCAAACTTCCTTGTTATCCACATGCTTTCAAGCCTGTCTCTCGATCGGAACCTCCAGCTATTCCCTTTACCTGGAGCAGACCGGAACCTCGCTACTGATCCCTGTATCTCGCTACCGGATCATTCCTTATCTACTGGACCTCTCTAAACAACTAACATTACAAGTGATAAGTACCCCGCAGGGGAACCTTCCATAACCTTATTGCACTATCTACCTATGCACATTAAGGACTGTTACTACCTATCCATACTATCCTATCATCTGCACTGTTACATAGATTGCTAGCTCTTGAGCCTACTACCATCTATCATCTGCACTGCTGCATAGATTGCTAGCTCTCCTGTCTACTACTATCTAGTCTTGCACTGGGTTAGTCTATCCTGTATTTGTCATCTGCTGTCCTCACTACCTATTAGCATACTCGATACTAACCTATCTGCATTCCTAATACCATCTTGAACTCTCCTATACAAACCTATCTGCATTCCTAAATACCATCTTGAACTCTCCTGTACAAACCTATCAAGTGATTACCATCCTTGTCACTGTTCACACCTGTCCCTTCAGCACATCACCTTCATACTATCATATACATCCTATCACTCCAGGAACATCTCATTGAGTGTGTATATATATATCTGTATGTTGAAGCTGACAGGCCCACGGTGATAAGTCCTGGAGAGTTGGATCTGGTATTCAACACATCTCTACATGACTACTGAGTGGAGATTTTGCAGCTGCAAATCCAGCCTATACTAAAAACGCAGGAGCGTTACAACTATATACTACAAGAGACTCTTGTAGCATATAGTGTTCCCTGTAATATGTATATAGTAAGGTATATACTCCAGGTAGTTGTACTCTCTTGTAGCATATAGTGTTCCCTGTAATATGTATATAGTAAGGTATATACTCCAGCCTAGTTGTACTCTCTTGTACTATATATTGGTCCCTGTAATATGTATATAGACTATATACTACAAGAGAGTACAACTACTACCTGGAGGATATATACCTTACTATATACATATTACAGGGACCAATATATAGTAAGGTATATCCTCCAGGTAGTTGTCTCTTGTGTCAATGGAGAGAGAGTGACAAAAACAAAGAAAATCAAGCAGCCTGGGTGGAAGAGGGGGTAAGGAGGAGGGGGGCAGGAGGGGGAGGAGGAGGGGGCAATGAGGAGGGGGGGAGGAGAAGGTGGAGGACCGAGGAGGGGATGCCATCATACATTTGAGGAGTTTAAGGACAAGTCTATACACACACAGTACATACACAGTCAAATAAACTCAATAGGTTTTTGTGTGTTCACTTACCTTCAGGCACAGCACCAGGGCTCTGCTCCCAACGGCTCTCTCTCTCTCTGTCTCCACTCTCCAGGGAGGCACAACAAGCCCTGCCTCAGCGGTGTCTCCTATCCAGGCTGTCAGTGTCACTGTCTGACATGACACACCACTTCAGGACAGCAGGTATGCTGGCTCAGGCTGTCCGTGTAACTTGCAGCATGGATGATCGTGGGAGGGACCAGGCAGGCACCACAGAGTCTGGGAGAGACAGACAGGTCACAAACTGTGACCTGTCTGTCAGTGTATCTGATCATAGAGGTGTGGGCTGCCTCTTTCACTGGAAGGAGAGGAGGAGAGAGAGAGAGAGAGGGAGTGACTTTCAGGAGGAGAGAGAGAGTGACTCACTACTGTCAGTCAGGACAGATGAGTCGGGCAGTGTGGCGCCTCCACACTCAGTACAGGCTGTACAGTAAAGGAGGCGGCGGCGAGAGGTGACGAGAAGCGGCCCTGGCTACACTATAATCTAGTAATCTGGATTCTGGCCTGTTGGGGGACAGTAATTGCCACCATGTGTGTGGGGCCCCTTGGCAAGTGGGGCCCCCGGGCAACCGCCGGGTATGCCCATTGGAAAAGACGGCCCTGGTCACACAACCTTCTTCCTACCTATCTAGAAAGCAGATTTCTGCCTCCATGTTTGGTGGTATGGGAGGTCATAAATCACAGGGGGTCACAAACGAGCCCCTTCAGTCTCCTCTCCTGTGTGGATCTCTGACTTTGCCCTAGCAGATGATGCTCTGCCTAAAGAGGAGATAAAATAGGAAGATGCCCTAATTCTGAAGAATCGGATCACAATAAAATGCTTGATCTGAGATCTAATCAAACCTTAAAGTATAACTAAAGACAAACCTATTTTCAGTTTTGGATAGAGTGGAGAGGGATTAGAACACCTGTAATGTTTTTATTGCTGTCTGTGCCCCATAGGGGTGATTCACTGTTCCTTTTTTTATTTTCTGTTTACCAATATAATTAAAAGGGAAAGTAAAAGAAAATCCCAAATATTGGGTTGTCCCCAGAACAGTAAATGAGGGGAAATCTTCCAATGAGGGCACTAGTTCTGGTGACCTGGGGGCCCTAAGAGATTCCCTGAATAAGCAAGGATTTCCTCTTACTTCCTGTTTTGGCTACGGGACAGGAAGTGAAGGTAAATCTCCCCAATGGAACAAAGATGGAAAAATAAACCTTACCGGGGTTATAATCCTTCCTTGCTTTATGCAAAAAAAAAATAATAATTTTGCCTATAGTTCTACTTTCTGGAGACTTTTTGAGCAATAGTATCCTTAATTGGTTCCTTAAACTTGCGTTAACCTTCTAAGACCCTCCCAGCCCTCCCAGAGTCTGTCGTGTACAGTGACAGCTCTCACTCTGAAAAACTCTTTGCTCCTCCTAAGCGTTTTGCTCAGCACTATCATATTGAGGAGGGTTTCCTACAGAAATAGATAGTCCTTGATATTGAACCAGCCATTTTTTGTCTTAATAAGTTACTAACAGTCCAGGTAGAGGATAATCCTGGGTTTATGGACGCAGTGGACAAAAGGATCAGGATGCTTACTTACACAATCCAAAATTTCCTGCTAACTAATGTTTTCTGCATTATGATGTGGGTGCTCAGCACTACCAGTTTGTCCCTTCTCTTTGGCCTGCCCTGGTCTTTGATCTGCTCCATTCTCAGGGGATACATGTTGTTGGATACCTGGAAAACCTCCTGTTAAAGAACCAGTACTCCCTAACCCTGCAAGACAATGCCCAGCAAGCAGGGAAGACTCTGCAGAGATTTGGTTGGATCCTCAACCCTCAGAAGTTGTCACTAGAACCGACTTAAAAATTAGACTACCTCGGCCTGACTTTAGACACAGTGCTATCTAGGATCTTTCCCTCTGGGTTAAACTTACTGTCCACTTATGTGCTTGGGCTCCCTCTGGTCCCAGGTTTGACTCTTCATTTGTGCCTATACAATGGTCTTGGGCCTGGTGGTAGCCTCCTTCGAGGCAGTGCCATATGCCCAGTTTTATTTAAGACCATTGCAATTCAACATAATGGAAATGTGAGACAGACAGGATTGGCCATTGGACTACTCCATGCATCTGACTTAAAGGAGAAGGCTTTCCCTTATGTGGTGGATTTCCAACCTGGTGTTAGAGCCATGGAACCCTTTCCCCCAAAGGCATGGAATGATCTCATGATAGATGCCAGCCTATCAGGGCGAGGAACAGTCCTAAGAAACCTAAATTTCTATTAATATCCTGGAACTCAAGGCAATTCCACTGTCCCTTCAATGCTTGACCTCTCAGCTGTGAGCTCACCTGGCCAGAATCCAGTTGGTCAATAACATGGTAATGGTCTACATTAAGCAGGCACAAGAAGTTGTGCCACTGAAGGAAAAGCAGACTAAACTGCAGATTACACCTAGTTCACTCTCTGCATCTCAGGCATGGAAATTGGCAGGAGATGTTTCTCAGCTGTCAACATCTGAATACGAGGGAATGAACTGTTGCAAGCCCTAGGCCCCAAGTGGGGGATGCTGGACATAGATCTACTGGCATCTAGATTCAACAGCAAATTAGACAGTTTGCGCTGGTGACTCCATGAGATCAGGTTAACCTGATCCACGCCTTTTCTCCTCTACCATTTTTCCTTTGTCAGCTCTTTAGGATTGAGATAGAAGCCATTGAGGTGATTCTCATTTTAATGAACTGCCCCAGGAGGACCTGGTATTTAGAAATACTCAGACTCCTGGGCAGACATTTCTATCCATCTATCTACCAATACACTTAGAAGGCATACTTTGCATGTTGTGAGGCTGGAAATTTCCACCATAGGAAGTACTCCATGGAACGCGTCCTGACCTTTCTTCAGTCTGGTCTGGATTGCCATCTGAACTTGAGTATCAAATCTCAACCCTGGCTGATCTGTTTCAGAGACCATTGTTCTGATATTCCTTGGTTAAGGTCTTTTGATGCACACATTTCTCCCCTTATACCTTACCCTGGTTCTTTCAGCCCTTAAGGAATAGACTGGCCATATTAGGGATATTCCCTTATCTGATCTCACCTGCTTCACTGGCCTTTCTCAATGCTATCTCAGCATGAAGGGTCTTTGAGTTAGTGGCCTTATCCTGTAAAAAGCCTTTCTTAGTGTTACACAGGAACAAGGCTGTCCTAAGGCCCTTTCTCCCTAAGGTGATTTCCTCCTTACACCTCAGCCAGGATATTGTCCTCCCATCCTTATTTTCTGCTTCAAAAACCCCAAGTAAATTTCTCTCCAATGTCTTGACATTGGTACGTGCAGCGAGAGTTTACTTTTTGACTACAGCAGGGGGCTCCTTGCTCCAACATTGCTAGGTGAATTGGACAAGTCATTATTTGAGCCTTTAGTCTTAGGATAGGGTTCCTCCCTTGTCACATTGTTAGTGCTTCTTGGGTTCAGATATGCAAGGCTGTCAAAGTTTTACTACATGGACGTTCAGGACTCCTCAAATAGAAATTTCAGGTGTAAACTGCCCTTTCCTCAGTTGGATTTCCCATGGTTATGACTAAGATTCTGTATGCTGTATTGTAAGAAAATAGGGTTTTTAAATGAGCAGTAAAATCTTTGGATTTGGATCTGGAAACAGTCCTCACTGACTTTTTATTTATATTTTATTTCCATTTTTTATTACAAGCACTGGTATTTGGGATTTATCATCTTAATATTGTGGATATTTATCACTTGTATTTAAGCAGATTAATATTTACTATAATTTTTCACTTTGATTTTATCATTGTATCTTAATACTTCATATAGTAATATAGATTATATTTATGGGAAGTTATTTGCACATGAAATAAGGATATTATTTGGTATATTTGCACATTGTGGATTTTGAAATAGATTGCGCAGCACTTTATTTAAATTTTAATTCAATTGTTTACACACTCACCTTAAGGGGAGTGATTGGTGCTAGCAGAATACCTTTAGTATACCCATAGGAGCTCGCAGATCCTTTGAATATAGACCAGTAAAATCTGTTTATGGAGTACAGTACAGGACATGGGTCACTCCCCTTTGTTCTTTATGATCTTTCGTAATTGCTTACTACAAAAACTGAGGCTTGCTAGGAGTGGGAGATACTTATATAGGGGGATGTCCGTGTAGCTTTCTTTTTTTACCAGTGCCCAATCACCTGAAATTATCTGCATCTAACCCATAGTTATGGCTAAGGTCCCATGCCCGGTACTGTATTAGAATAAATAGATTTTATTGGTAAATCAAAAATGCAATTTTATCACTTGGTGACCCTGCCAGTTTCAGACCTTTCTTAGCTACTCTTGTAATAGTGTGACAACATTAACCACAGGCCCCCTAATAGTGTGGTAGCATTGCCACCACATATCGGGAACTCCTGTATTGGGACTACAGCATAGTATGCCAGCACACATTGTGTCTGCAATGTCCCACTGGCAATCATTCATTCAATACTGTCTCTGCCCCCAGCACAGAAAAAAAGCAAAGGAGCCTGGGAACTGTAATCATGAAGTCAACAATGGCACAACTAGTACTCAAGACCCTCTGTGGCTTTTTCCTGCTTGCAGCCCAGAAGATAGCAACTCAGCAGTCATATGACTAATAACTAAAATGAGGAACGAAAGGATTTTATTCTGCTTTTACTTGCTGGATATTTACATGTGAAGCATTTTTAATTGCCTTCAATGCAAAGTCATTGGTGTAGGAGGACAGGATTAACAAATGCTTTAAAGATAACTATTTGACATTACTCTAAGGGCCGGTGTCAACAGGCTTTGTTAGCGTAAGAACTGCTTTTATACCCATACAATTCTATAGGAATAGAACAGCAGCACAAATGCACCTGTCATTGAATTCTGAATGACTTCATAAACATCTTAAATTGATCAAAAAAAAAAGCTGGGTTTGCATATTGACACAGCCAAAAGCTTGTCAATACCTGCTTTCATAGAGAGAATTATGCTCCATTCTCACTAGCGCGACTTGTCACGCGACTTGTCAGCCTGACAAGTTGCGGTCCCTCGCGGTTCATTGACTGCTACAGGACCCGTTCTAATAGGAGCGACACAAGTCGCTCCGACTTAAAAAAAGGGTCTTGTACTGCTTCGGGGCGACCTCGGAGCGACTTGCATAGACATTCATTATATGAAGTCCGTGCAAGTCGCGCCGAAGTCGCGGTGCACGGGACTTCACGAGTCGCCCCCGAAGTAGTACAGAGTCGTGCCGCGGTAGTGTGAATGCGGGCTTATAGTGGCTGTTATTGAAGACCTTCTATTACATGCACTGGTTGCATGGTCGTTGCTGGTTTCAGTATTTCCTAAATCACTGACCGGGAACATGCATGTAAAACATTTTTGGCGGGGAGAGTGATATCTAAGCAGTCTATAAAACACTTGGAAATGCTGTGCCCTGTTTCATAATAGTTAAGGTGAACTAAGCAAAATGTCATCACTTTGGACTGTTGAGCTTTTGTGTCTTCTCTTTTCAGAAGTGATGCTGTGAGACGGAGTTTCCCAGCAGCAGCTAAAAGGGTACGACTGAACAGGAAGTGAGCGAAACCCACACGGGAACTGAAACAGCAGCATGTGTCTCGCTGTAGGTTCACACAGCACATAAAGCTCTGTAAATGTAAAAAGCTCCCCATTGTAACTTGAAGTGGTATAAAGCCCAAAAGCAAACATTATTTTGTAGCTTACCAATTCTTAGATGTGATGGCTTCAATCATTTTATTTTTTTAGGCTTTCTTTCTTCTATTTTCATGTGGTGATCCAGTGAGTAAGTCTGTTGTTTTTCAAAAGAACTAGCTCTCCAGCAAAATGTATCAGTTACAAAGAGGGGACAAACCATTTAACAGGGACTGAGGTGCTTACAATGATCCGCTTTTACTGAATTATGTTAAACCTTTATCCCAAAAACAACTGTTTTCTGTAACTGCTAATAAAGTATTAGCTGGAGTTTGGCTTCAAATTGTTAGCATATTTAAATATGCTAGTACATTTAACACCCCCCCCCCCCCTCCCAGACTGACATTGCTGCTGCTGAAAGGTGACCCTGTGCTCATGCATCCAGAGTGGGGAAACTCTAATACATATGTTAGTGGCCAGATCACTAGGTGAAAACATATGGAACAAGCTTGACAAATGAAAATGAATGTAGTCACCACATGTAATGATTGCTAAGCTGCAATATATTCTATTTTCAATTTTGCTTTTAATGCAATGACAAAATAAGCAGACTGAAGTTTCAGGCATTATCATTTTCTCTTTAAAAAAATTCACCAACACCTATTTATTAGTCATTACAAGATTTTTTAATCAGGCTAGATAAGTGTCATTTTTTTTTCTTTTTAAATACTACATTACAATTATTTCCATATTTGTCAGTAATTATTGTTTTTTAAATATTTACATCAGCGGTGGGTAGCTGGTTAGATTTTTGGGGCCTCTTGTGATCAGAGGCATAAATGTCCCTGACACCTATGAATATTGGGGGTCCTGTATTTTACCATTAGTAAGGCTCAGTTCACACTTGTGTGGGTGGTTCCTGCTGTGGGTCTGCAACTGTTCCTGCAGCCACAGCCACCCACACACAAAAATGCAGTGGTTGCGTGGGGGTACCATTAATCCTAATGGCATCCCCACGCACTGGAAAATGCAGCGCAGTTTCCCCTCACTGGGAACCACATTGTGAGTTTTCCGTGCGTGCCGCATTTTCAAAAATGAAGCACGAATCTTTTCCCTGCATTTTCAGGAGCACAGCAGCCAATTAAAATAAATGGGCTGCTTTGCCCTGCACAAAACACGGCCTGAAGGGCCACACAACTGTGCACCTAGCTTAAGTGGATTTGGTTGTTCTTTATCCTCAGTGTTAGGTCTTCTGTAACGCTGACACTCAAGTGCAGATGGAATGGGGAACGAGAGAAGTGAAAGAAACAGGGAGTTTTCATGCAGTTTTTTCTTTCCAATGTGTGGGGGTTCCATTAAGAATTTAAAGTACACCTGCATGTTTGCAAAAGAGCAGCCCGTCTTGGCTGCAGATGCAGGAACACATGTGAATTATACCTTTCCCGCAACCGCAATAGAGTGAATCTAAAGCTGGATACACACTATCCAACTTTTTTGGTTAAATTTCCTTCAGATTTACCTTTTCTATGTAGTGCAAGGGCCTGCCAGATTGCATACAAATTGAAAGTGTTTAGGTTTGACCTCATATTATATGGTTTTGGTAAGTCTAAAGGAAAAAGTCTTCAGAAAATCTTATAGTGTGTATGGCCCATTAGACAGTGAAGCAGCACAGTCAAATAATACCACTGATTCCACCACACACATAACCAATAAACTGATACTTTGCAACACTTTCACAATACATTTTTTTTTCCCTGAAAAAAATGCATTAACCTAGAAAATGTATGTAAATAGATTTGATGACCCAAATTAAAAATCAAATATATAATTACTGTTTAAAAAACACTTATTGCAAAGTTGACCTTAGACACTTAAGCTGGTCATACACCGTTAGTTTTTTTTTTTTTAGTCTGCAAGTTCACAAAAAAAAAAAAAATATGTTTGGATGGTCGAATCTCTCCTGCTATTCTACTGAATACCCCAACAGCAGATGCATCTGATTGGATGCTGCCACTGTTTTTCAAGCCTATTGCTGGCAATGGCACCGTTCCAATCCGTGAAACACCAACTTTGCGGCGCTGCACCAATTTGCAAAATTAGTTCCTACACTACTTTTGCTGATTTCAGATGCGACTTCAATAGACATCTGTGCATAAACAGTACAGATGTCTTTTAAGTATCACCTAAAATTGTGCTGACCTCCTACTTTGAAATTGTGCTACTTCAAGTCAATTTCAAAGTAGCATCAATGTGAACCAGGGCTAATAAAGAGAAATAGATGCTCACATCTGTAAAATAACCAAGAACCAATTTAATATTATATATATATATATATATATATATATATACATATACATACACACACATACATACATACACACACACATCATTTTTGACTATTCTCAAAATTGATTTATTATTGTCTGTACTATTTTCTATTTGTTATTTTGCATTTATTTTTGTTATTTTATATTTGGTTAAGGCCCCGTTCACACTGGGGCGATCCGACTTCCCGGGGCAACCTCACAGGTCGCGGCGCGCTGCTCGCACCGCGACCTCGGAGCGGCTGGCACGGACTTCATAACATTGAAGTCAATGCAGGTCGCTCCAGGTCCCTTTTTCTAAGTCAGAGCGACTTGTGTCGCTCCTATTAGAACAGGTCCACAGCTTCTCTATGCCAGGCGACCTACGGCGACCTGTCAGGTGACCAGGTCGCCTGACAGGTCACCCCAGTGTGAACGGGGGCTTATCGTCTTTTTATTTTATTGTTGCCGATTGTCTTTAAGAACTCTCCAGGGACAAAAATCTTCTAAATAACCACTGCTTTTTTCACTCTAACCTTCTGGCTTCACTATATATATATATATATATATATATATATATATATATATATATATATATATATATATATATATATATATTAAGAATATAGTTTAGGCTAAGGGAAACTATCACTAAATATGGCCAGTTAAAACCAATGCAGTTTTTGTAGAAAATCTTGAGAAGGAGAATATTCTTATTGCCATTGAATATTCTCATAGGCATTGAATAAACAAGAAAACGTAACCTACTAGATTCTTTTTCATTTATTATGTTTACCTTGCCAAAATCTTTGACATCAAACAGGTCAAAAGCCTCAAAAAGATCTGCCCTACGCATCCCAAACTTTTCACAGCAGGTGGACAGAAATGTTCGGATATTCTTCAAACAAAGGAACTGCAAAGAGAAAGTCAATTTTAGCAACAGCCATTCACATATATTACATCAATTCACTTCTAGTTACATTAAAGAGGAAATATACCTTAAAAGGTTCGGTAGAAAAGACTTTTGTATAGTGGGGGAGTTTATCAAAACTGGAGTAGACAGAATCTGAAGCAGCTGTGCTTGGCAACCAGCTCCTATCTGCAGCTTGTTCAGTTAACCACTTAAGGAACAGGCCTATTTCTGACACTTGTTGTTTACAAGTTAAAACCATTTTTTTGGTAGAAAATTACTTAGAACCCTCAAACATTATATATATATATATATATATATATATATATATATATATATATATATATACTTTAGCAGAGACCCTATAGAATAAAATGGAGATTGTTGTGATATTTTTTATCACACCGTATTTGTGCAGCGGTCTTACAAACGCAGTCTTTTGGGAAAAAATACACTTTTTTGAATTTAAAAATTAGAAAACAGTAAAGTTAGCCCAATTTTTTCTATAATGTGAAAGATACTGTTACGCTGAGTAAATAAATACCCAACATGTCATGCTTTAAAATTGCGCACGCTCGTGGAATGGCGACAAACATTGATACTTAAAAATCCCCATGGGCGACATTTTAAAAATGTCTACAGTTTACTAGTATAGAGTTACAGAGGAGGCCTAGGGCTCAAATTATTGCTCTCGCTCTAATGATCGTGGCGATACCTCACATGTGTGGTTTGAATACCATTTACATATGTGGGTGCGACTTGCGTATGCGTTCGCTTCTGCGCACGAGCTAACGGGGACGAGGCGCTTTCATTTTTTTTTTCCTATTTATTTTATCTTTTATTTTTGCACTGTCTTTTTCAAAAAAAATGTTTGATCACTTTAATTTCTATTACAAGGAATGTAAACATCCCTTGTAATAGAAATAAGCATGACAGGACTGCTTTAATGCGAGATCTGGGGTCAAAAAGACCTTTAGATCTCGCATTGACACTAAAAAAGAAAAAAAAAGTCATTTTTTTCAAGATAAAAAAAAATGGGCTCTTTATATCCGTTCCGTTGCTAGAAAGCGACGTAGGATGTTGCTCCGGTCCTCCAAGGGCATAGAGTCAAGTGAGGGCCATCTTGCCCTCACTCGACTTCCTGCCTGAGAGGAGAGCAGACCGGATCGTTTTCCTGCTACCGACGGCTCCGGTAAGCAAAGAAAACGATCAGGAAGCGGCAGGGGGGGGGGGGGGGTGCACCTCTCCCACCCCCCATAAAGGTGATCCTGTGGCGAATCCACCACTGAGACCAACCTTATATTAAAGTGGACCACCTGCCGTTTAAAAAAGATATCGGGGGTTATGGCAGCTATCTGCTGCCGTAACCCCGGTACTTAACGTCAAAGTTCCGATGCAAATACACGGTGGGCAGTCCATAAGTGGTTAAAGGATAAGTAAGTTCCCCTTTGTAAAAAAATATTAAATGCACATCTTTTTAAGGTAAAACATGTGCATTTATTATTTTACATAGGACCTTGTAAAGCATTGCACCCGCAATTAGGGGCGGGAGCTGCTGCATCAGTAACATGAATATGGATATAACATACTATAGAGAGAGAACTTTTCCTTTAAGCTTTGAAAAGATGAGGAATGGTTGCCATAACAGCTGCTCCAGATTCTGGTTGCTCCAATTTTGCCAATTTCCGCTCATTGTGTATTTATGATAATATGATTAGAGGTACTTTTGCAATGTTTACTTTAACTTGTTCCCATCCGCGCTACAGCCTATATACGGCTGCAGCGTGGACTCACATTTTCGGGAGGCCATCTTTATACGGCCTCCCAGTAACACGCTTCCCACGCGCTCCCGCGAGCGCGCATCGGGGAAAATCTGTGTCGGCCGTGTCCCTTGGACACAGCCGATCACAGATCGTGGTGAATGGCCAATCACAGCGGCCATTCACCACGTGATCGGACCGTCCAATGAGAGATGATCTCATATGTAAACATATGAGATCATCTCTCATCGCCAGCGCTCCTTCCTCACACAGAGCCTGCAGTGTGAGGAAGGAGGAGAGCCGTCAGCCGCCGGGGACACACAGGAATGTAATCAGGGCACCAATCACCAGTGCCCTGATTACTAAAGGTAAAAAACATACACAAATTGCCCCCCATCAGTGCCCACAGTGCCCGCCATCAGTGCCCCCCATCAATGCCCACAATCAGTGCCCATAGTGCTGCCAGTCAGTGCCTGCTCATCTAGGCACTGATGAGCACTGACTGGCAGCACTATGGGCACTGAGTGTGGGCACTGATGGTGCTGCCCATCAGTGCTCATCAGTGCCGCCCATCAGTGCTCATCAGTGCCACCCGTCAGTGTCCATCAGTGCCATCCGCCAGTGCCCATCAGTGCCGCCTATCAGTGCACATCAGTGCCACCCGTCAGTGCCGCCTCTCAGTGCCCAGCAGTGCCACCTCTCAGTGCCACCTCATCAGTGCCCATAAGTGCCACCTCATCAGTGCCCATCAGTGCAGCCTATCAGTGCCCATCAGTGCCGCCTCATCAGCGCACAGTGAAGGAGAAAAATTTATTTTCAAAATTTACTCGCAGAAAATAAGAAAAACTTTTTTTTTTTCTAA
Organism: Pelophylax lessonae; assembly: GCF_965119305.1. Classification (NCBI taxonomy): domain Eukaryota; kingdom Metazoa; phylum Chordata; class Amphibia; order Anura; family Ranidae; genus Pelophylax; species Pelophylax lessonae. The sequence goes on along the minus strand of NC_138769.1, from coordinate 372,762,071 downwards.
ATTTTCTGTCTTTTTTTCTTTTTTTTTGTAAAAAATAAAAAACCCAGAGATGATTAAATACCACCAAAAGAAAGCTCTATTTGTGTGAAAAAAATGATAAAAATTTCATATGGGTACAGTGTAGCATGACCGCGCAATTGTCATTCAAAGTGTGACAGCGCTGAAAGCTGAAAATTGGCCTAGATGGGAAGGGGGGTTTAAGTGCACAGTAGGCAAGTGGTTAAAATAAGTTTTTATGCGACTTCAAACTTTGGTCTGGTCTTAATTTGTACTACTTAATTAAATCTAACAATATGTAAATTGGCCACTAGAGGGAGCATAGATACAATTTGCAGTCACTCTGCCTCTTTTCTTCACAGCTGTTGAGATAAGATCAGCCACACATGGAGTGCATTGTTTTCAATTTTCAATTCAATTTATAAATATGCATTGTAAGAAGAAGCAGTAAGGGTCCTTTCACACGGGCTTTCGCCTGGCAGACTCCATTTTGCTCAGCAGGGATTGATCCGCCGATCCCTGCTGAGCAGGCCGATGATAGATCCATCTCCGCTCACTATGCAGAGACAGACCTGTCAGATACCCACTCTCCTTTATGGGGAGATCGGATGAAAACGGACCACCTGTCCATTTTCATCCGATCCGATCCGCCAGACGTATGGAAAGTAGGGTTTCCATCTGTCTGCATTGTTTTTTAATGCTGCTGCCTGCTTTTACTCCACCTGACTACCTGGAGCGCCGCCCAGGCTGTAGGCTTGGGATGAGGGAGGCTCTGGCTGACAGTGCTTTTGTCTGTCTGCTCCGCCTCCACACCTCCTATCTAGTCCAGACTGATACTCCAGAGACATATCTTGGCTTGTTCAGCCAGTTACAGAAGCTTCCAGGAGGACAGCGGCACCTATCCTGCCCACTGACACAAAAGATCGGCTCCTCCTCTCTTCGAGCTGCCATTTCCTGCCTTTGGCTGTCGCTTGGAGAAGGAGCTGCCTGAGCCTGAGTCTGAGTGCTGTTAGCTCAGCTGAGCCTGCCTGCCTGCCTGTCTGCTTGCCAGTACCACGTGGAAGGATCATCTCAATTTTCTCTGAAGTGCTGCTGTGCTGTGCTGTGCTGTGCTGGAGTTTGGACCTTAACCTTAACTCCAGGAGGACAGGTCACCAAAAACCACCAGGTGTGTCTCTCTGTGTGTGCTGTGTTCTAGATCTGAACTTCAACCATGGATCAAGTTCAGGGCTGCTAGAACAGTTGGAGTTCGGGTTTTTTTTCGTCTGCTCTTTTAAAACTCTTTCATAATATCTCTTCTTATCCTCCTCTTATTTCATGCTTGCAATGCATACCTCAGTCTCAACATTAGAGTGTAAAATAGGTGTAAGGTTGATGATCTCTTACAAAAGCCAATCCTGCCATTCTGAATATAAGCATAATGGGCAGGATGGATTTTTTGCTCTTGTGTTATCTATTTTATGACAAAGATTGGCTCTGAAATAAAGGAAGGAGACCTACAAATTAACAGGCCCTCTCCCCACATCTGTGTGCTATCTGCACATTCACATCACAGTGGGAACATTCTGAGATTTACCCTTAGCTGTATGGAGTGCTGTGCTACTACATTTGAATGCTTCCCTGAAGGTTATTAATCCCTATTTAAATGTATGCTGCTAGCCTGCTACATTGTAGTTCTGCTGAGGAAGTTTTTGAGTCTTCTATAATTGCTGTTGTGTTAGCCTGTTAGACCCTGACTGTTCACATGTAGCAATTTGGGATTGTGGGCAGAATATCCCTTTCATTCCGCCCGCCACCACGCCCAGATTCCAAACCAAATCGCACGGCAATGCTGGCAAAACGCAGCACGTGTGTTTGTGTTCTATTCATTTTTAGTGACACCAAAATGTTGTGTGGTTTTGCTGTGATTGTTGAGCGATTTATCACACAAGGATCCAAAACCACACCATGTTTTGGTACCACTAAAAAGGAATGGAACACAAACACATGTGATGTGTTTTGCCACCATTGCAGTGTGATTTGGAATTGCAGGCAGAATCACAGGGATACTGCCAGCCCGTGATCCCTAATCACTACATGTAAACAGGGCCTTAATGACATCGACTAAGGCTGGGCTGAGTCTTCCATTGCTGTTGTGATACTGTTGTGTTTCCCGGGTGTACCGCATTCAAAGTATTGTCAGGATTATTGGGGTGATTAAAAAAAAGAAAAAGGGTATTTTATAAAGCTATGTGTATTCAGCCCTATATAGAGATTTTGAACAGTACAGCAACCATTTTGTATAGGGGTGATGGAAAGTTCATATATGTTCTTTTGCAAAATGTCTCTTACAAGAGAGTCTAGAATTTCAATAGAAGATCTCTGTCTTTCTTGGTAATAAATAAGAGGTCTTTTTACATCTTATCAGATAAGGGTCATTTTAGCCAGACACCAACAGTCACTGATGGCCAGTCTCGCTTGTACTCTTATCTGTATTTAACAATGGACAATAGTTCAGTGTATTCTATTAGGTTCATTTAAACTATATTTTTAAAGATACCTTATATTGTGTGTAAGATGTATATCAACAATTAAGCCTTATTCTATTATTGATATAATGGAATATATAGTGCTAGATATATATATATATATATATATATATATATATATATATATTAGAATACTTTTCTTTTAAGTTTAAGGACTAATGTGTCTTAAAATAAATTACCTCATTTTAGAGAAGTTTGTGTTTAAGTTTTTATGATCGACATAAATACTATATCCCAGATGCAATGTCTGACAGTAATGACAGAATCCAAGTAATTAATGAATCTTCACTAGCCAGAGGTCAAATAGGTTATCTTTAATAGTGGTCTTATTGTATGTTTTATACTGAATCTAATAAGCAATACAATACTGCCCCCTTTGGAGATATTACTAAATGCAATCTCGGGGTAACTCAGTATTTTCCAATAAATATATATATATTGTATTAAAAATAATATCTTTATAAATGGTGTTACCAGATCCAATTCCTGCCAAGGTACATGATGGAGATATTGGATGGACAGGTTGGATATATATTATGAGAGTATGGACAGGTTTTATGTTGTTTTTTATGAATATTCTTAAATATAAAGACATCATCATTTAATTTTAATATCCAAAATATTGGGTCATTAATAGAGGTGTTGCCAATGACATCACCAGTAATGGATAAAGTAATCCCAACCAATGGGGATAATGTTCCTCCTTCTGGGTTTAACTTATGGTAATTTTACTGGTCCTTTGTTCAATACAATATAAAAAGGAGACCCCAGATGTAATAGGACACACATTACTGACAACATCCATTACACCTACAACACACACGCTACTCACATCCATCTATATACTCATCTATACATACTCCATCTTGCTCCATCATTTATCTGAAACTTTGAAGGAAGCTAAACGAGACTCCTCCCATTTTAGGAAGGCAGCCTTCTTAAGGACTCTGGTAACGATCATTTTAAGCTAGCAGCCATCTTAAGTGTAAATATACCTTGCTGTTTATTTGATTATTATTTAACAATTGTTTATTTCTTTCCTTATATGTTTTATATTGCATATTTAACCTCCCCCCATCCGCGCTACAGCCTATATACGGCTGCAGCGCGGACTTGAATTTTCGGGAGGCCGTTTTTAAATGGCCTCCCAGTAACACGCCCTTGGACACAGCCAGTCACAGATCGTGACGAATGGCCAATCACAGCGGCCATTCGTCGCGATCGAGGCATCCAATGAGAGATGATCTCATATGTAAACATATGAGATCATCTGTCATTGCCTCGGTAGTAACAGACTCCCCGCGCGCTCCCGCGAGCGCACACCGGGGATAATCTGTGTTGGCCGTGTCCCTTGGACACAGCCAATCACAGATCGTGGCGAATGGCCAATCACAGCGGCCATTCGTCACTCGATCGAGGCATCCAATGAGGGATGATCTCAAATGTAAACATATGAGATCATCTCTCATTGCCAGCTCTCCCTCCTCACACACAGACTGCAGTGTGAGGAGAGGAGAGATCGTGAGTGTAAAACAGTGCCCACCAGTGATCACCAGTGCCCACCAGTGTGCCCGTCAGTGTGCCCAGTGATCATCAGTGTGCCCAGTGATCATCAGTGTGCCCAGTGCCCACCAGTGTGCCCAGTGCATATCAGTGTGCCCAGTGCATATCAGTGTGCCCAGTGCCCACCAGTGCCCACCAGTGTGCTCATCAGTGCCCGCCCAGTGCTCATCAGTGCCCGCCCAGTGCTCATCAGTGCCCGCCCAGTGCTCAGTGTGCCCACAGCGCTCATCAGTGTGCTCATCAGTGCTCATCAGTGTGCCCACAGAGCCCATCAGTGTGCCCATCACAGTGCCCATCAGTGAGCCAGTCTCACCGTGCCCATCAGTGTCACCAACGATGGCAAAAAAATGTTCTCAGCCGAGGAGGCCTTCAATATCATCAGTGGGGACATGGACAGGGAACTTTCTGCTTTGGAATCTTCTTCGGAGTCAGAGTCTGACTCCGAAGTAAATTATGAGCCGGTCATTAGCAGCGAGACGCTGACCGACTCGGATGAGGAAGAATACTGCCCGCCTGCCAAATGAAGGAGTTCTGGTGAGGAGGAGGCAGTGCCATCCACCAGCTCCGCAGTGCCATCCACCAGCTCCGCAGTGCCATCCACCAGCACCGCAGTGCCTCGGCGAGAAAGGCCAAGCTCAAGTGGGGTGTTTGGGACCTCATTTACCCTCTCCTTGAAAAAGGCTACCACCTGTACGTAGATAATTTCTACACCAGTTTGCCCTTGTTCCGAAACCTTCACAGAAAGAAGACTCCTGCATGTGGCACGGTCCGAAAAAAACGGAAAGGCTTTCCTCAAAGGCTAGTAAACACCAAGCTGAGAAGAGGGGAGACGGCGAGTCTGAGAAATTAGGAAGTTCTGGCTGTGAAGTGGAGGGACAGAAGAGACGTGTACATGTTGTCTTCGATCCACAATGACAACTATGTGGAATCTCGAAGAAGGAATGGCCCAATCCGAAAGCCAACATGTGTACATAAGTACAACTTATTCATGGGGGGAGTGGATTTAAACGACCAAATGATGGAACCCTATCCACCCACAAGACATACATACCATTGGTACAAAAAAGTAGCAATTTATATTTTTCATTTGGCCACATACAATTCCTATATATTATACCGCAAGTCCACCGAAAGCCCCCAACCCTTCCTTTATTACCTGGAGGAAATCTTCACAACCCTCATATTTCCAAACGGCCCACCAGAAAACATTCAATCTGACGTAATAAGCAGACTGTCTGAACGCCATTTTCCCAGTAAAATCCCTCCCACACAAAGAGACCAAAAACCGCAGAAAAAATGTAGGGTGTGTACAAAGGCAGGAATTCGAAAAGACACCCGCTATTATTGTCCCCAGTGTCCTTCCCAACCAGGCCTCTGTGTAGACGACTGTTTCCGCCGTTACCATACTTGTCTAAATTATTAGTATGGTAAACGTAGTCCTCCGCCTTCACCCCTTATGCCACTGTATGCTCCTGAAATGACCCTGGCCTGTTATTCAACGACGTCTTTGCCTGCTGATTTTGTACCTATGTCTGCCTGCTCCGGAACTGACCCTGGCCTGTTTTTTGACCATGCTTCTGCCTGCTGATTCTGTTCATACCTCTGCCTGATCTGGAACTGACCCTGGACTGTTATTTGACCACGCCTTTGCCTGCTGATTTTGTACCTACCTCTGCCTTCTCTGGAACTGACCCTGGACTGTTTGACCACGATTTTTGCCTGCCTCTTGAAGTAGTGGGATTTATACCACAGGGGTCTCGCATATGTGAGGGGACCAGAATTGTTTTTCTGGATGAAGAAAACAATTTTTTTTTGTTTTTCTTCTTCTCAGATTAGGGTCTGGATCCCGGAGGCTTCAAAGCGATTTGGGTGGGAGAAGCCTCTACCCCTGTCCCCATACTATCCCGACAGAGGCCCTACTTCTGCCTGCAGGACTACCATCATGCCTCTGCCGGCTGCATGCACTGACACTGGACTGGTATCCTTGCCTGGAGAATTGCATGCACTGTTGCTGACCAGGTCCCTGCCTGCTGCCTGGACTCAACTCTTGTGGACAACTGCGCTTCTAAAACTACAGGTAAGCTTTTGTTTACCCTTTGCTCAGCAGAATGTATTTTGGGGTGTAATTCATGGTATGTGCATGCTATGTGTCTTTGCATGTTGGGCCTCTGTATGTGACCTGACTGCGTAAAACTCTCACACATGTGGTATCGCCATACTCAGGAGGAGTAGCAGAATGTATTTTGGGGTGTCATTTTTGCTATGTACATGCTATGTGTTGGAAATATCTTATAAATGGACATCTTTGTGTAAAAAAAAAATGCGTTTTTCATTTTTTTTCCACATTTTTCAAAAGACTCATTATGCCTCAGATTATACGTTGGGGTGTTTGCTTTCCAAAATGGGGTCATTTAGTGGGCTTTTTCATTGTGCTGGTGCTCCAGGGCCTTCAAAAGTGTAATAGGTGGTTGAGAAATGAAAAGTGTATTTTATGCTCCGAGAACGCCTGGAGATGCTACTTCAATGTTGGACCTCTGTATGTGGCCTGGCTGCACATGCCTCTTATTAAATACCTTGGAATGTCTACTTTCCAAAAAGGGGTAATTTGGGGGTCATTTGTACTTTCCTGGCTTGTTAGGGTCTCAAGAAATGAGATAGGCTGTCAGTACATTAGGCGTGATCAATTTTCAATGATTAGCACCATAACTTGTAGACTCTCTAACTTTCACGCAGACCAAATAATATACACTTATTTGGGTTATTTTTACCAAAGATATGTAGAAGTATACATTTTGGCCAAAATTTATGAAGAAAAATTACTAATTTGCAAAATTTTATAACAGAAACTAAAAAAAAAAACGTTTTTTTTTTAAATTTGCGGTCTTTTTTCATTTATAGCGCACAAAATAAAAAGCCCAGTGGTGAATAAATACCATCAAATGAAGGCTCTATTTCTATGAAAAAAAGGACGAAAAATTTATATGGGTTGAGTGTTGCATGACCGCGCAATTGTCATTCAAAGTGTGAGAGCACTGAAAGCTAAAAATTGGTCTGGATGGGAAGGGGGTTTAAGTGCACAGTAGGCAAGTGGTTAATGGTAATAAGATTACAATCCCAGCCGTATAAACCATAATAGATTTTTCTCTAAAAAGCTGATTTTTGTTTTTATACATTTTTATTAATATCAGATTTAGCGCATATTAGCGTATTAGTCTACCGTTTTGCTTAGCCTATTCTCGCTCCATCTGCAGTGGAGTGACTGCCGGCTGCGCAATTCGCAGACAATTGTTGTCTGTTTATATAGAATACTTACCTATGGTTTATGCTGTACCTGGGGAAAAGGTAATCTTGCTTTCTTTTTACTTTCATTATTGAGCTAAATATCACATTGCATTTATCATTTAAGTTTGTATTTTATGTAAAGTTATCTTTTTGTCTCATTTCAAGTCTACTCATTTATTGTGAATACATGTCTTGTGAATAAATATTCTTATATATTCCATACTGTAGACTGATTTCACTAAGATTGGTATATACTGTTAAAAAGAAATTAATCGATTAAAAAGAATTCGTTACATATTGAATTGTGGAAATAAGCTGAGATTCTCCTACCTCACAAATATTTGCTTATTTACATAAATAGAGACACTGTTATATTCAGAGCAGTATAAATATTCTGACAGTATCTTCTCTTTTTCTGTATGTATGGACTCTGCGGTGTCTGCAAAGTACCACTTCTCTTGTCCTGTATGCCTGTTTAACAAAAAATCAGTGTGTGCTTTGCTGCTTCCTTCCACAAGATAGTGCCTTTTGCATGTGCCCAGTAAAGATCCTAAATTGCTACATGTGAAAAGTTAGGGCCTAACAGGCTAACACAACAGCAATTATGGAGCCCCAGGCCTCAATGTATTTTATAGGTACAAGGAAGCCCAGGTTTGGTTTAACCATGTCTCTTAGACCCTCCCACTCTAATGTTTTGTCACACCCACTTTTTGCACGCCGCAAGTCACTTCCTCCCTGTCATGTCAGATATGTTCTGTATGTATGAACAATGCACAGTGCCGCTTCTCTTGTCTGGTATGCCAAGGTAAGAAAAAAAATCAGTGCTTCCTTCCACAAGATGGTGCCATGTGCACCTGCCCAGTAAGATTGGCTATTACAGTGCACCACCGTGTGGGCAGTCCAATGGCTGAGAGCACTGTCCACTGTGTTCTGGTGAGGGGGGGAACCCAATAGCACAGCTGGAGAGATCGCTGAACTAACACAGCGAGTTTTAGTACAGTGATCTGTCAGTTTTTTTTCGTTCAGCCAGTACCCAGCTTTAGGCTGGACAATAGCCAACCAAACTGGGCAATGTTCATAAGAACTGGAAGAAGGCAAAACTGAAATCAGGCTCAATTTTCAAGAGGATCTGAGAAAATAGAATTAAGAATGTGATTGCTTTCTATGAACAACACATAGTTTTTCCTTTTTCCAGCTTTTTTTAATTTGGTGCAATTTGTTTTATTTAACCACAGCTCCACTGTAACAGATAAATTATTACTTCTAATTAGTCTAACTGATTTGAAAAAAAAAAAGTCAGCTTACTTATTCAGGTCAATCTATTTTTCTGTGCTCTGAAGTGCACAATCCCTGTGCTCCACAATTTCATCTACTTGCCAGAATCAATGAGCAAGTAAACTCAAACTCATAACTTGTACCTATAGGTAAGCCTATAATAAGGCTTACCTATAGGTACTGTAAATATCTCCCAAACGTGCATTGTTTAGGAGATATTTACATTACATGACGCCGATGACGCCATTGGTGCATGCGAAATGAACGGCCACCCGCGCCATTCCTTCAGATACCTGTGCTGGGAATGACTGCTCCCCCATGCATGCGCAGGGGTGACGTCATCGTGGCTCTGGCCTGTCACATAGCCAGAGACAGCGGACCCAGAAGGAATACAGGTGATAGTCATCGCTGGAGGGCTTTGTTTTTAGGCAAGTTTCACATAATGTGCTAGTATGCGATGCATACTAGCACATTATGCCTTTACCTTGCAGGTCCAAAAAAAAAACAACAGCGGTATACAACAGCTTTAAGAGCAAACCATTATGGGACAAAGTTGTGCTAAAATGTAATTTTATTCTTTTAGTATTGTTGATATTACAAGGTGTTTTAAGAACAAAATTAAGAGCAACAATGGACCCCCCGCAACAAAATACCTCCCCAGTAGCAACAACAGATCTCCAAGCAGCCAGGATCAATAGACCTTCTGGCAGCCAGGAACAATAGACCTCTCCCTCAACAGCAGATTCATCTCAGCAACAATTGCCCCCTCCCCAGCAACACAAAACCCCCTCCCCAACCAGCAACAATAGATCTACCCAGCAACAATAGAACCCCCATGCAAAAATAGATCCCCTCCAGCGACAATAGATACCCCAGCAGCAAGCATCAATTGACCCTCCAGCACTCCTTGCCATTACATACATTCATTGCTGGAGGTGCAGGAACTGTGTTCCTCCATATTCCCACTGAAAAAAGCCCTGGTGAGATTTAATACGTGAATATAATTCGCTTCCATCTTGTCGATAAGGCCTCGTTAACACGGGTATACATAAAGTGGTTCTAAAGCCTAAAGATTTTTTTTTTTTTAAACCTTAATGCATTATCTGCAATAAGGTAAAAAACCTTCAGTAGGCAGCTCCTCCTTCCAGCCTCCCCTTATACTTACCTGAGCCTGATCTCGATCCAGTGATATGCACAAGAGTAGAGGCTCTCTCGGCTCTCTCATTGGCTCAGACACAGCAGCCATTGGCTCCCACTGCTATCAATCACAGCCAGTGAGGAAGGAACAGGGGCAAGGCCAAGCCACACTCTGTATGTCCTATGACCGCACAGAGCAGGGTTCAGGAGTAAGCACACACGAGTACCCCCATACCAAGCGGCTTGCTATGGGGGCAGTCAGCGAGGGGGAGTAACCAGGTGGGCTGGTGGGGGACCGTGGATGAGGAGGAGGATTCACAGGTGTCTTGTGCATCCCGTCCTATTAGCCCTGGTTCACATTAGTGCGATCAAGGAGATCGCATGTAATTCAGATCGCACTGCTCCAAAATTACATGCAATCTCATGTCTAGTGCAAATTTCAGCCATACACTTTGTATGGCTGAATTTGCACTGCATCTGCACTAAACACGCACATTACCCTTTTTTTTATCCGCAGCAGAATCGGATCGCATAGTGGTTCACACTAGTGCAATCCGATTCTGTGCGAACTTGCAGATCGCACTGCGATATACGATCACAACTGGGGGTGTCGGTAACTTTTAATTGACACCCCCTGCATATCGCATATAGCAGTGTTAACTGCCAGGGTTGCGGATGCGATGCGGGATCACGCTGCATATTCACAGCATTCCCGCATCGCCCTAATGTGAACCGGGGCTTAATGTCAATTAAAGTGATTGTAAAGTCTTGTTTTTGTTTTTTAAATAACAAACATGTTATACTTACCTGCTCTGATGCAGTGTATTTGCACAGAGCAGCCTTGATCCTCCTCTGCACGTGTTCCTCTTTGCAGCTCCTGGCCCCTCCCTCCTGTCTAGTGCCCCCACAGCAAGCAGCTTGCTATGGGGGCACCCGAGCCAAGCTGCAGCTCTGTCTGTCCATTCAGACATGGAGCTGCCATTTGGCCCTGCCCCCTCTTTCTTCATTGGCTGACTGACTTTGATAATAGCAGCGGGAGCCAATGGTACCGCTGCCGTCGATCCTCCTCTGCTCGTGTTCCACTTTGCAGCTCCTGGCCCCTTCCTCCTGTCTAGTGCCCCCACAGCAAACAGCTTGTTATGGGGGCACCCGAGCTGAGCAGCAGCTCTGTCTGTCCATTCAGACACGGAGCTGCCATTTGGCCCTGCCCCCTCTTTCTTGATTGGCTGACTGACTTGGCGAGAGCCAATGGCGTCACTGCCGTCTCTCTGCCAATCAGGACGGAGAGTCCCAGATGGCCGAGGGACTCATGGACATCGCTGGACAGAGATTGGGCTCAGGTAAGTATTAGTGGGTTCTGGGGAGGCTGCTACTTCCAGAAGGCTTTTTATCATAATGCATAGAATGTATTAAGATAACCTTCTGCCTTTACAACTCCTTTAAGGCTCAGAGTTGCAGAGACACCGCCACTACTCCCAATATGACACACACTGTTAGCACACGGTTTGTGGTCAGGGCAGATAAAATGTGAAAACAATATACATTTTGCATGTGATCTGCTTGCAGGTATAGCACTTTGCAGTTTGAAATTTACACATCTTATACATTCTTTTTCAATTTCTTTTTATGTGATTTTATACTTCTTTATGCAGCTAATATCACACATCAATCTGTGAACTCTGATAGATGGCCACAATCTTTCATTATCACCCTTCACATGAATACTGAATATTCAAAAGCAGGTTTTTATATTACATGCTTATGTTTCTCAGTTCTCATGGTGTGTGCCCGAGTTAAATAATGAAAAATATAAATATAAAAGTGCTTGCCTAAAATATAAACATGTGCCAATGCTATAATAAGCAACAAAGACTAGATAATGAATAAATACAAAAAAGTGCAAAAAAATTCATTCAATATTCCACAAAAAGTGCATCTGTGCTACAAAAGTCCATAAAGGTGCATTAAAAAGAATAAATATAATATGGTGCCAAAATTTTCAATATTCCACGATTAGAAGTGCTTCAAAAAGTGCGTAAATGTGCCAAAGAAGGTGCCAAGGTGCTTAAAGACTCATCAGCCGATGCAGGGTGCTCAACTCCCCTTTTGTGTCCCCACCCCCGGAAGTATTGGACCCCATGGCTGTTTCAGTCTGGGGTCAAAACAGCTTCAGAAGTAATAGATGTATGTCACTAATCCTCCTTGCAGGTATAGCACTCCGTTCCCCACCAGTAGTATGATCTTTTAGAGGCTCAAAAACACAAATAGAAGGCTACCATCGTGAAATATGTAAATACTTTATTGTTGCGCGAAAGGTAGGAAAAACGTACAAGATCAAAGACACAGTCTGGCTGTAAGAGGTACAGTTCTTCCGGGAAACGCCGTACAGGCATGTGTTCTGCGGAGGACAGGAAGTGACGTCAATGGTTTCAGCATAACCGGAAATACGTCAACGCATTTCGCCCCACCTTCCAGAGCGTCATCAAAGGACAAGTTAAATAATGAATAGTTTTCTCTCTAGCTAATTGCAAGGTAGATTTCAGTCTAACAGGAAAATTGGGAAGGACGTATAGAACCAAGAGCTTTGTAAGCCCCATAGATATAATGATTTATGGCTACCAAGAGCATTGTGAGTGTCTTATATTAGAGATTGCAGAGGCAAAATATTTATTTTATATGTGTACTAACTCTCCAAGTAAATTAAGCTTTAATGGGATGATATTTGCAATATTAGGTTTTCTGGGACTTTGGGCCCCTTGAAGAAAATGGTGACGGCAAGTCTTTTCTTTTTGGGGTCAACCTAGATTTGGCTAACATAAATAGTCATGCTTGCTATTAATGCTAAAGTCTAGGAAGATATTTAAGTAGCTGAATTTGAGTTAGTATTAAGCTTCTGAAGTCCTTATATAGCAAAGCAGAAGTGTGGGCAGAAAAAGTAGAACAAAGAGCCAATCAGTTAATGTGTTGACAAGAAGCATGCTGATAGGAAGACAAAGCAGAGTGACACATTTTTGAGCTCATCACTGCATTTCTTCTCCCTCACCGTCCATATACAGGGTGGGGAGGATTCAGGATGACAAGTTTTCTACAATAGGAATTGAGTTTAGTTGTAATATCAACACCACATCTCAAAAAAACAATATTGAACATTTTTTTTTAGAAAAGAGACAACGGAATTTTAACCACCTTCCGACCAGATGGCTCTGTCCCGTGAAAGGATGTACCTGTACGTCGCTTTGCGGGACTGCTAGTGTGGGGCGCGCACACGCACAGATTGGCCACAGGGGGTGCCAATCCGCGGGTCCATGGGCCGCGATTGCAGCCGGGCACCCGTAATCACTCCCTGTGGAGACAGAACAACGGTTTGCCGTTGTAAACATGGCAGATCGCTGTTCTGTCAGTGATGAACACAGGGGTCCTGTGTTCCTTATATTTAGGAACGCAGGTCTCTGTGTTCATGCAGCACACGCATCTCCAACAGTTAGAAAGCACCCCCTAGGCTCACACTTAACCCTTTGATCAGCCCTGGTGTTAACCCCTTCCTTGCCAGTGTCATTATTACAGTAACAGTGCATATTTTTAGCACTGATTACTGTATTAATGTCACTGGTCCCCCCCCCCAGAAGTGTAAAAAATTTCAGTTAGGTGTCCGATCTGTCCGCCGCAATGCTGCCGTCCCACTAAAAATCGCAGATCGCCACCATTACTACTAAAAAAAAAATTAAAATAAATAAAAATTACATAAATCTTTCCTCTAGTTTGTAGACGTGATCATTTTTGCGCAAACCAATCAATATACACCTATTGGGATTTTTTTTACCAAACATATGCAGCAGAATACAAATTGGCCTAAAATGATGAAAAAAATAGATTTTTTTTTTCATTGAGAATGTTATATATAACAGAAAGTAAAAAAATATTATTATTTTTTTTTTTTCCAGAATTGTCACTTTTTTTGTTTATAGCGCAAAAAAATAAAAATCGCAGGTGATCAAATGGCACGAAAAGAAAGCTTTATTTGTGAGAAAAAAGGATATCAATTTTATTTGGGTACAGTGTTGCACGACCACACAATTGTCAGTTAAAAAAACGCAGTGCCAAATCTGAAAAAATGGCCTGGTAATTAAGGGTGTACATCCTTACGGTCCAGAAGTGGTTAAGAAGCATTGAGACCTTCATTGAGAATGATTTACCAAAACATTTTTATATTTAAAATGTTGTTTTATTATAAATTCATTAAATGATTTATACAGGGTGTTCATCCCCTAAAAGACATACAAAATGTTAAGCACATCCTATTTATGAATGCAACCCCAGAATAGAGGTCCTCCCCTAAACACTGACATATACAAGATTTGATTATGATACGTTTCGCTTTTGGCTTCCTGGGGTGCAGTTAAGGATGATTACTAGAGAAGAGAAAAAAAGATACATATATAATAGTACAAAATCAAATATACAGTATATAATACATATAGTACAGAGAGCTGCGATGCTACTTGAGGAAACTTACAAAAGATTTTCAGGACATTAGACTATGTCCAGTCCTGAAGAGTCAGATTAGTGAATATTAGTAATCTCTCCCATCATGGCCACAAATGGAAATGGTACAAGATGGAAACCAGTGTGAAGATTTGTTGCTGGGCAGGTGGTAGCCCCCCAAGGGGGGTCCAAACGGTCACCCTCAGGAGGAAAACAGCATCACGCTCCGCCATATCTTAACCCTAAATGCAGTGATAGAAGTGGTCTAAGTATTAGAAAAAGGCACAGGGGGACACCTCTTGTTTAAATAGGTATGTGGAGCCAAAGAGCATCACCTAAATGATGCTCTTTAGCTTGGCTCACTTGACTATATCCTTCATTTGCACCATAGTATATATAGGGTGTGTATAGATCTTGTAGCTTTCCTCCACTTACCTATTTAAACAAGAGGTGTCCCCCTGTGCCTTTTTCTAACACTTTCTCCACTTCTATCACTACAGTTAGGATTTGGATGTGTCGGTGTCTGATGCTGATTCCTCCTGACGGTAACAGTTGGGACCCCCTTGAGGTGTGTGGTGGGGGGGGGGGGGGGGCTACCACCTGCCCGGTAATGAACCTTTACACTGGTTTCTATCTTGTACTAATTCCATTTGTGACCATGCTGGGAGAGATTGCTAATATTCACTAATCTGACTCTTCAGGACTGGACATAGTCTAATGTCCTGGATATCTCTAGTAAGTTTCCTCAAGCTGTATCGCAGCTCTGTGTAATATATGGATTATATACTTTATATTTGATTTCATATTATACACTGTATGTATAATTGTTTTTCCTCTTCTCTAGTAATCATCCTTAACTGCACCCCTTGAACCCCTGAGGAAGCCAAACGTGAAACCCGTTGGGATGAGGCACCCCTCCCCCTTCTTTCTGCGATATTAGGGATAGCAGAAGATAATCATATCTTGTATATTTCTAGGTTTAGTGGAGGACCTCTATTCAGGGGTTGTATTCATAAAGAGGATGTGCTTAACTTTTTGTATGTATTTTAGAGGATTAATTACCCCGTATTAATCATTTTAATGAATTTATAATAAAACATTTTTTTTATATAAAATTATTTAGTGGATTATTCTGGATGAAGGTCTCAACACCTCCTAAAATCCCGTTGTCTCTTTTTCGAATGTTTTTTCAATAATAGGGTTCAGGATGACATTGGCTCAGAGTAATTGGTTAAATGATGATGACCATCAGACTGAGGACATCTAGTGGCAGAAAAATGTACTATGGGGAAAATGAAGATGGATATTGCAGCAAAAGCTGGTATTGTGATTTTTGTCTTTTAACAAGCTATTCATTTTTATCGTATTTTTGTCTTGAGTTCTGCTTTAAATTTGTTGTAATGTCAAAGGTTTTTTTTATCTTAATGCATTCTATGCATTAGGATAAAAAACCTTCTGTGTGCAGCATCCACCCTCCAACAACCCCTAGTACTTAACTGAGCCCCATCTTCCTCCAGCAATGTCCAGAAGTTCCTCGGCCGTCCCGGACTCTCCTCCTGATTGGCTGAGACACAGCAGTGGCGCCATTGGCTCCCGCTGCTGTCAAAGTTAGTTAGCCAATCAGGAGAGGCAGGGCAGAAACAGGGCTCCGTGTCTGCATAGACACAGGGAGCTGTGACTTGGCTCAGGCGCTCCCATAGCAAGCTGCGTGCTTTGGGGGCACTCGACAGGACGAGGGGGCCAGGAGAGCCAAGGAGGATCTGGGCTGCCCTGTGCAAAACCAACTGCACAGAGGAGGTAAGTATAACATGATTGTTTTATTTTAGGAGAAAAAAAAAATGAGACTATACAATCACTTTAAGCTACTACTATTTATCTTTTTTTTTTTTTTTTTTAATGAGGTAACTGTGTCTCTCAATCCTTTGGGGGGACCAGGCTACACAAGCCTGCAGAGAGAGTTTCTGATGACAGCCCTGTGATAAAGGTTTGTTTTGTGCAGCCAACCTACCTGTCAGAGAGGGATTCTAACTGTATAGTAAGAACTAGAGAACCTAGGGGTTATACTTTTTGTAAAAACCCTGATTGCAAAGATAAATGTGTACTGCAGTGTGGATTGTAGAAACGTCCCCCCCCATTGTGGATGTCTACCCAAAGACAGTCAAAGCAAAAGGTGCGACCATTAAACTAGAAACAAGGTTTTTACGACATTAACACATCAAGTAAAAGGATTCGTTTCATTTTGGCAGTCATTTTCCCATGCATACCTAAACAATTAAAAGACTATGCTACCTCTTTATTTATATCAGTTTAACCTAAACTTAAACTTTTTTATTTTGTGTGAATGGTTGAGGATGTGTTCCACTGGTTTCCTACATATCTAGGAACCTAAAAGATGGCCATACACTACACTTTCATTTTTTACATTTATTTAAATGAGATCTTACTTTAAGATTGTATAATGTATGGTCAGGTTTAGCAGGAACATCCTTGAAGCACAAAGAAAAAAGTCTCTGATTGAGACCCTGAGATATATATACATGTACACATACACACACCTATATATAGATTCAGAAGCGGAGAGAGATGTGCGTGTGTATATGAAGTCTGAGGTTGCTGACACTCCTCTGCACTGTCCTCATATGTCACATTGAAGAACAATGCAATGTAACTGGGCTGCCATTGACAGGCAGTGGCTACAGCTATGTGGTCAGTGTATTCAGTTTTTCCTGCACAAGTAATAAAATATACTTTTCAGTAGTTAAAGCGGTTTTTCAGCCTTAAAGAAAACTAAACAAAAGTCAGCATCTACAAAAACTGTAGCTGCTGACTTCTAATAACAGTCCAGGGGTACCCAAACTGGTTCTACATTGGTCCTCAGGTCCCAGCGCCGGCATGTTTACTATGAGCAGTCGGCTGTGATTCTTTGAGGCCTCACAGCTGGCTGCCCACTACACATGCACAAGCTGCGCTGTGTTTTGTGAATGGTCCTGCAGCCTTCTGGGACCTATGCTATTTGCCAGATGGTTGCAGTGGGGGGAGAGAAATTCCAGTGGAACGCCACCTCTATCTGACCACAAGTAGAAGCGGATATCTGTCAAGTCAAAGCCAGGTACCCGCTTACCCCCCTCTCCAAAAACAGAAGAGGAGGCAGGGAGGAGGGCATAAAGTGGAACATTTTCCTAGAGAAAAGTAAAAATGAAGGCATCTGTATGATTCAGAGTTGCTAATCATTCCATCTTCCTAGCATCCCCTCTGACCAAGGAAACAGGTTTTCTGCACTCTTCTCCAGTCAGCACTGTTAATGGGAATTGCACTTCATCATGTAAAAAAAGTCAGCATGTAGGAGATTATAAGAGTTATTAGGTGTTTCACAGATCAAAATTATCCCACATTGTCAAACACATGTAGCACAGATCATAGACCGGGCTAGCTTATTTATCCCAGGTTCCATTCCCTGTGGGGCACATGGCAGTTTAGACTCTCAACTCAGAAACCAGGCAGTGCATGTCTTTTTGTAGATTTTTGCTGGTTTAAGTTGGGTAGGGTGTGGGTGAGCCTTGGGATCCTCCAAACTAGTAGAAAAAAAAAACGGAGGACATCTCAAACTGTACTGTTTCCTCAGGGTGCAATCACCCCCTTGTATGCACTGATTAATGAACTGCGATTCAAGGAACACCATTGTGAGGGCAAAGCCTTAGTCAACAAACTGGAGTGATCTCTCCCAAAAAGTAGCAAGGACAGTCACTGGAATCTTGTCGGCTTGTATTCTACACTTCTACACTGTGTCCTGTGTACTTCAATGCTTGCTTGCAGTAGCGATCAGCCTCTGTACTGAACACCTCCAAGTCAGATCCTCTGTGGACTTCCTGCACTGCTCTTCAGGAACTCAGGATTGGCTGTGGCGGTATGAATATGCATGTGGGGGACTTGCATTTTCCACCAACTAAATTCTAGAACCTTCCAGAGATCAGAGGAAAGCAGTTGAGCCTGCAAGTAGCAGAACCCAGAACAACCAAAAACAATCAAACCTTGCTTCATTGGCCAACTAAATTGAAGCCAACTTGAGTAAATTGAGAAGCCAACTAAATTTGCCTAAGCTGTTAGCAACCTAGCTAGGAGGGTGCTACACACATACCCCCCAACTTTCTGAAATGGATAATAGGAATGTCTTTTAGCACAAAGTATGCAGACAAATGACTTACCCCTTACATACGGATAAAAATGGATAGACAAAATAAATTGGTGAAACTCATTTTCTTTACAAATTCAGTAAGATATTTTCTATCTTTGTTAAGCAATCAGAGAAGACTACATCTGACAAAAAAAGTTTGATTTATATTCCATAACTCTGACTGTAATGGGGTTACCTTTCTTAAGGGTAGTGTTATAGTACCTGGCCTCCCTCTTTGCTCCCCGCACACAACTCCCATCACTCCACACCTCCTGTATGCGAGGTGCCAGGATATTAGGTCCCTTGCTGCGGCCAGTATGTGCATTCTCTCATACTGGCTGCAGATTTCCTTGTGCCAGAATCTAGCAAGCACGGCACATGCCCTTTATCACACTGTGCTCTGCTGGAGACAAAGAGATTGCATTGTGCCTGATGTGGCTGCGTGGGAAGGGGAAGGGGGCAGAGCCTGTTGCCTAAGCCTTGAGATTGCGCCCCAGCATGGGTATATCTATCTGAGCTGGGGAATCCGGTGTGTAACTATGCTGCCAGTCCCCCAGATGCCACATATGCCTATGAGGACCCCAGACTGAGGTCGGGCCTCCAGGTAGCTGCCTCTGCCCCATTACCCAGCAGCCCCTCTGCTTGTGCCCTCTGCTCTCCTCCGCTCCTAATCTGTAGCCAGGGTGCCCAGAACTCCTCTCCCTCTTTCTCTCTGGACCCAGTGGACGTCCAGCCTCCACAAACCCTCTGGAATCCTCCTATCTTCTCCTTTTGCTGTACCTTATTGTTGCCCTGTGGACGGTTTCCCTTTTGCTGTGCTGTATTTCCATTCCATGGGCTGTTACCCCTTGCTGTGCCATTCTCCCGCTCAGTGGATCACCTCCCTTTGCTGTGCCATTCTTCTGCACAGAGGATCACCTTCTCTTGCTGTGCAATATTACGGCTCTGAGGATGATTTCCCCCTGCTGTGCCCTATTGTTGCCCTGTGGTCTACTTCCCTTTTGCCTTCCTGAATTTCCACTCCATAAACTGTTAGCCCTTGCTGTGCCATGTGGAAACCCACCACCCTAGAGGAAGCCTTAACAGATGAGGCCCTCATGATTAATCCGCAATGGTAGAGGACAGCTGCCAAGGCACCCCAAATTGCCATAACCCTGCATGTGTGCTCTTCTATGCCTCCCCACCACTAGATGGGACCCCAGGCAGCACCGACCCCCCCCCCCCCCTCAGCCTATGTTCTCATAAAAATCCAACCCCCCCCCCCCCACAGGACAGCTGCCCTGTGAAGAAAAAACCAAAAATAAATAACTGGCGCACAACGAGGAATATATATCACCAGGGGCTATACCAATGTCACCGGACATACAACTAACCAGTTAAATAACAATAGGTGACAATCAATGGAAAGGGCAGATTGGAAAATAAAAATAAAAATCCATATTTGGCAATGTCCATAGAAAGGTCCATAAAAAGTCTATGAAAAGCTCAAGGTGCACTTCTGAGGCAGCTCTAGTGACAAGTAGAAGATACGCTTGGAGTCAACTGGAAGAAAACACAGGCGCCACTCTAAGTGCAGTAACTTGAAACTTTAATTGGAATAAACCCCTATATATGGGGGTACTCACAAAGGGGATGATTAAGAACAGCTCATAAACACACTCCGGTATGAATCAGGATGGCTCGAGCGGTGACAGGTAGACAGGCTGTAGCGGTAGCTACCGCACTTCCTCGTCCCGGGGACACTCAGAAGACCTTCCGTCGTCACTTCCGCAAGCGTGGTTACGTCATGGCGCCGGCGACGCGTTCTCGGAGCATGCGCTCCTTCTTCAGGCCGATAGCGCGCCATCTTGGATATGGGCTTAAGTAGAGAGGGAGCCAGGATCTGCCGGGTCCTAGTGTCCACCTGGAGTTCAAATATTACGGCGGGTTTTTCCATTATGATACGTGTGACAGCATCTGAACATGGCTAGAATGCTTTTTGTATATACAGAATGGTAATAGAAATGTTTTAGCAGTGGTTACAGCTGTCAAAGTACAACATTAAAATACAATACAATACAGCACAACATGCTTGCAGTGAACAATGTCGTGGACCATAAAAAAATATAATAAAAAACTAGTGGATGTTATAATCAAAAATAATGAATCAATGCTAATAAAGAAGAAAATAAAAAGATAAATAAAAAGAAAAAGAAAAAGAAAAAGAAAAAGAAAGGATGAAAATAAAAAATGAAAATGAAAATAAAAATAAAAATAATAATGATGAAAATAAAGCTAAAAATAAAAATAAAAATAATGATAATAAAAATAGAAATAATATATAGCGTTAATATATATGCTCAAAATAATCTTCATGTACATAAACTGTGCATGAAATTGTGCATAAAAACCCCATGGATAATAGATGAATAAAAATATATATATATACATATAAATATATATATATATATATTATACTAAAAATTTTTAAAGAATATTCTAAAAACAGCTATAAAAAAGCTACATAAAAAATATATATACATATATACTTTCTCTTATAGTAGTCTATAATAGGGATGTCAGCAAGGAAAATTAAAAAGGGGGATATCAGCAAGGAAAATCAAAAAACTATTCAAGGCAGACTATATGAGGGAATTAGTTTCAATCTCCTCATTCAAGCCACCCGGCACTAGCGTATCCAGGGTGTAGATCCAATACGCCTCCCTTTGGCACAGACGCTTGAATCGCTCGGCTGGTGCAAAGGTGGCAGGTATGGACTCTATGATCCATACTCTCAAGCCAAGGGATGATTGATCATGAGACAACAGGAAGTGACGTGGAACACTATGTTTGTCCTCCCCTCCTTCTACAAATCTGCGATGTTCCCCAAATCTCTTCCTCAGGGGACGAATGGTTCTTCCCACATAAAACTGTCCACAAGGACATGTCAAACAATAGATGACATAGTCCGTGGAACAGTTGTAGAATTTAGTGATGGGATATGTTTTGTTCTTAACCTCAAAACTTTTTTGCCCATGAGTTACATGCTTGCATGTTAGGCATAATGCTTTTCGGCATTGATACATGCCCATGAGCGGGATGAGGCACAGTCGTGCTTGAGAGGGTGTAGGTGGTTTCCTCATTATGCCTAACATGCAAGCATGTAACTCATGGGCAAAAAAGTTTTGAGGTTAAGAACAAAACATATCCCATCACTAAATTCTACAACTGTTCCACGGACTATGTCATCTATTGTTTGACATGTCCTTGTGGACAGTTTTATGTGGGAAGAACCATTCGTCCCCTGAGGAAGAGATTTGGGGAACATCGCAGATTTGTAGAAGGAGGGGAGGACAAACATAGTGTTCCACGTCACTTCCTGTTGTCTCATGATCAATCATCCCTTGGCTTGAGAGTATGGATCATAGAGTCCATACCTGCCACCTTTGCACCAGCCGAGCGATTCAAGCGTCTGTGCCAAAGGGAGGCGTATTGGATCTACACCCTGGATACGCTAGTGCCGGGTGGCTTGAATGAGGAGATTGAAACTAATTCCCTCATATAGTCTGCCTTGAATAGTTTTTTGATTTTCCTTGCTGATATCCCCCTTTTTAATTTTCCTTGCTGACATCCCTATTATAGACTACTATAAGAGAAAGTATATATGTATATATATTTTTTATGTAGCTTTTTTATAGCTGTTTTTAGAATATTCTTTAAAAATTTTTAGTATAATATATATATATATATATATATATTTATATGTATATATATATATTTTTATTCATCTATTATCCGTGGGGTTTTTATGCACAATTTCATGCACAGTTTATGTACATGAAGATTATTTTGAGCATATATATTAACGCTATATATTATTTCTATTTTTATTATCATTATTTTTATTTTTATTTTTATTTTTATCTTTATTTTCATCATTATTATTTTTATTTTTATTTTCATTTTCATTTTTTATTTTCATCCTTTCTTTTTCTTTTTCTTTTTCTTTTTCTTTTTATTTATCTTTTTATTTTCTTCTTTATTAGCATTGATTCATTATTTTTGATTATAACAACTTCCACTAGTTTTTTATTATATTTTTTTATGGTCCACGACATTGTTCACTGCAAGCATGTTGTGCTGTATTGTATTGTATTTTAATGTTGTACTTTGACAGCTGTAACCACTGCTAAAACATTTCTATTACCATTCTGTATATACAAAAAGCATTCTAGCCATGTTCAGATGCTGTCACACGTATCATAATGGAAAAACCCGCCGTAATATTTGAACTCCAGGTGGACACTAGGACCCGGCAGATCCTGGCTCCCTCTCTACTTAAGCCCATATCCAAGATGGCGCGCTATCGGCCTGAAGAAGGAGCGCATGCTCCGAGAACGCGTCGCCGGCGCCATGACGTAACCACGCTTGCGGAAGTGACGACGGAAGGTCTTCTGAGTGTCCCCGGGACGAGGAAGTGCGGTAGCTACCGCTACAGCCTGTCTACCTGTCACCGCTCGAGCCATCCTGATTCATACCGGAGTGTGTTTATGAGCTGTTCTTAATCATCCCCTTTGTGAGTACCCCCCTATATAGGGGTTTATTCCAATTAAAGTTTCAAGTTACTGCACTTAGAGTGGCGCCTGTGTTTTCTTCCTGTGAAGAAAAAGACTCTCTTGCCCTGGTCTCCAAAGCCAGTACACTTTGTGGAAACGCACCGGGCTCCCAAGGATCTGCCTCAGCCACCCTGAACTGCAGCACCCCTCCCACTAACAAAGATAAACCTCCAGGGGTCTTCGACCTACAACCCATTGCGGCCCCCACCTTGATTCCTCAGGGGAAGCACATGCAAGAGGTTATTGTAGTTGGGAAGAATTCAGATTTCAAGAATCAGGGGGATTCCTCAATATTGTGGACCCACAAGTGGTGTGCCCTGGTGCTCCCAAGCCCAGCCCTGGCATAGTAATACAATTAGCCGAGGGCACTGAGCACTTCATCCCTCTGACTACTGTCAACTTTGACTATGGACTTGGGCTAAATGCTGCAGTGTGGGAGTGATGGGAGGGTTACCAGCAAATGTACTCCTTGGGAATGATGTGGGCAACCTCCAGTGTCACTTTGTTGGAGCCATCTCAAGCCCACCCTGGAGCAAACAAGAGAGACAAGGACTCCAACCCTGCAGATGGATTAATGTGACACCTGTGGTGACTCTTACTCAGCTTCTGCTGCTAGTGGGGTAACCAGGGGCCCGGGACCAGAGTTTTTTTATCAACAAACCAACTTTATTGAATTGTATAACAAAAATACATTTGCAATAATAAACAGCAATACAGCATATATGCATATAAATCGTAGAAATGCAAAACAATAACAAAAAAACTGAAAATATATTTTTCTTTCTTTTCCTCATTCCCAAAGCTGCAATACGAATAGTAAATTCCGTAAATGATGCCCGTCATGCATGACGGAATAACCAATATTTATCAGTATGAGAGAGAGAGAAGCAGAGTTAGTTGCGTGTCCAGTTCACTCAATCAAAGGGAAGCCATACATCATCACTAGGCAGATTATCAATAAATAACAGCACCAATTACACCAAGGTAGTCATGATCATAGTCTATGTACACTAAACCCAACCTATGATTTAACTTCCTCAGGGGTGTATATACAGTATCTGACAAAAGTGAGTAAACCCCTCACATTTTTGTAAATATTTTATTATATATTTTTATTTGACAGCACTGAAGAAATTAAATTTTGCTACAATGTAAATTTGTCTGAGTATAGTTATGGGGTACATGTCAATGAGGATTGCATCCATCTATCCCATATTTTATTATATTTACCCAGGGGTCCCCTATTAATGTATATGGCTTTCTTATATGGCAAAGTAGTATTCACGTTGGCAATCCATGTCGCAAGGGTAGGGGCTCTAGCCTGTATCCACTTCCTGGCCACTAATTTTCTGGCAATAAACAGGGTTTCATAAACAAACTTCAATGTATATTTATCCATGTCTGAGTTAAGGAATAGTCCCAATAAACACTTCCTCGGATCCATTGTCACCAGCGAGCCCATTTGGTCATGAAGGAACTGCACTACTTGTTCCCAGAATTGATTAACTCGGGGACAGTGCCAGATTACGTGCCCAAAGGTGCCAATGGAATTCATGCACTTAGGACATTCAAAACTCAGAGATGGACAAAATTTGACCATCTGTGTAGGTGTAAGGTATACTCTATGGAGAATATATATACAATATATATATATATATATATATATATATATATATATATATATGCATCAGTCTGTCTGACAGCTTTGGATACACTAGCCTGCCCACCTCACTCCAATCCTCATCATCCATTTCCCCCGCATCTATTTCCCATCTGGACTTAAGGGAATAGGCCAACTGAGTTGCGGATGGGGTGATTAACATGTCATAAAAAACCGAGATCAGTTTACGAGGCTCATCTCCCTTCAGTACAGCGAATACCTCAAGGGAAGGTAGAGGTGGATACGTACCATCACATTTTGTCCATA
Organism: Pelophylax lessonae; assembly: GCF_965119305.1. NCBI lineage: Eukaryota > Metazoa > Chordata > Amphibia > Anura > Ranidae > Pelophylax > Pelophylax lessonae. The sequence goes on along the minus strand of NC_138769.1, from coordinate 372,737,114 downwards.
AGGCATGGCGCAACTGTAGGTACCTAAAGAACATGTGATTTGGCAGAGTAAATTCAAGTTTTAGTTGGTCAAATGTCTTGAGTCTACTATCCTGCAAAACATGCAATGAATGTATTTCACCATGTAAACCTTTGGATCGGGGATCTGCAAGAGCTCGCTCAGTTGCTTATTATACTCATGTATCAGAGGACAATTCATTTTTGCCGTAACCAGATCCCAAATCCGTTTGTGCTAAAAAAGTTGACCGAAACAGCTCGGAAAGCAAGAGGAGCCGCGAAGACCCCTTATTATGTCACAGAACAGATGTGGCAGATGGGATTCACAGCTCTGGCAGACAAAAGACATATATCTCACCTTGTCGTATTTATCAAGATGAAACAGATGGGATAGCTGAGCCGCTAAGTAGTATAATCCCAGGTCAGGAACCGCCAATCCACGCAGTTGCATGGGATTCTTTAAGGCTTTCCAAGACAATTTGTGCCTACTAGTACCCCGGATGAATGACTTCAGTAATTTGTCCATAATGTCCCCTGTACAAGGGTAGGGCTGATCAGTCAGAGAGCTAACAAAAAGAGTGCAGGAAAATGTACTAAATTGTAGAGACAGTTTCAGAGGGAAGACCTCAGCTCAAAGTGCCCTAGTGATTCCAGACCCATTTTTGCACCTTTGTCAACAACATTCCCATAGAAGGACATCAAGGGATGCTATGGACAGAGAAGAGACTGGCACAATTCTTCTATTGGCCCAGAATGACCCAATCAGTAGCTCACTACTGTCACACCTGTGATACCTGTCAGTGCAAAGGGAGGACCAGCAGCCATCGAGCCACACTGCAGTCCTTACCCATTATCGAGGAGGCGTTCCACATCCTTAGGCCCTTAGTTCGTCCCAGCAAAACTGGGAAGCTGTACGTCGTTGACCATTGTAGACTTTGCTACATGTTACTCTAAAACGGTGACCCTGTCCAGCATCACAGCAACCAAAAGTCATGCGGAAGTCATGGTTACTGTTTTAATGTAAGTGGGCTTCCCATCCAAAATCCTGTCAGATCGAAGGCATGTGCATGAGTGATGTCAACCTGCAGCCAATGAAGATGGCCGAAGACCGGCACACAGAGATCCACAGAAGATGCTGATGCTGGTGAGTGATGAGGACCATTGGAGGAAAGGTAAGTAAAGATCTCATTAGTTCAACGTTAAGTAGAGTTTACCTGGTCTTTGGTACAGTGCAGAGTTTGGTTCACTTGAAGATTAAGTCCAATCTGATTTTGCAAGTGTCACTTGCCCTCATAAATGGCTTGTAGTATTCCCAATAGTTCCAGCAGTAAATTGAGAGCTCTCACTTGCTAATGCACTCCACCATTTCCATATGGCCAGCATCCCAGCAAACGGGGATCGGGCCGGAGCTGTAAGCTGAGCAGCGCATGCACAGCTCTTTTTACATTGCAGAGAATGCTGAGAGGAGGCATGCGGGCATATTTTGGAAGAACCATTGCATGTCCTAACAGGAGAACTTTAGTTCCGCCTAAAGTAGTTTTCACTGTTAGAGCTAATGCCTACAAACGTATAGAGGCTCAAAAAATGGCTCAAGTTTAAATTCTCAGTGCTTTCCTGTGCCTGGAAAGTCAAGGGGTGGCACATACAGCCAGCCATACAAATGAATGGCTGTACTTGTGTAAATTAAAAAAGAATAGCGCACACATGCAAAAGAAATTACTATCAAATATGGAGACAATCCATAAATAAAAATGGGGATTTGGTCCCACCATATGGCCATATCGTGCTCAAGCCCACCACTACGTCAAAGTACCCCATTATCAGTGGGTCCTACACTATCCATTAAAAAGGATGAATCCAGCCTCTCTAACCCTTGGAGATAACACTCCTTGCTGGGAGAGATGTGCAACTGCACTACAAGGGACTCCTTCTATATCTACTTGATACTGGACACTGATAGAGTACAGGTGTGTGTGTGTGTGTGTGGAGGGGGGGGGGGGGGGTGGGGTGCTCAACCCCAGAAGTCTGGTCAGACCGAATACATAATAAACAAGCAAAAAGTTGGGGGAGCACACCCTGAACATGTATATCTAAAGCCGGTGCAGCTATGAACCAAGCGACATGTATATTAAAAAAGAATAGCGCACACATGCTGTCAGGGAACTTCCCATAAGAGAGCTGAATCTTCCCCCCACACTAATGCAGCGACGCCCAGTGGCCTATTTAAACCAGCCTGCTCCAGCCATTAGTTGCTGGATGATCTTCAGCTTCCTGTTTCCTGGATTACCTGTTACCGACCCGGCTTGTCTCACCTGTCTTGTCTCTCCTCCTGGCTCCGACCATCGGCTTGTTTTACCTACTCTGCTCCAGTCTGCTGTTCCCGTGTATGACCCCCGGCTTGCTCCTACGGACTCCTCTACTGCTTGATGAACTGTGTTTGACCCCTTGGCTTGACCTTGACCTCGCTCTTGTCGCACGCCTGGCTACCTCCTCCAGTCACCTTCAAGGTATCCTGCATTTCAGCACGCACTACGTGTCTACTACCACAGCAGTCAAAACCAATGCACGTAACATGCACATACATGGGTCTAATACCCGAAGCCGTAAAGGATTGCATATATGTAGTATAAAACTAAAAAGACAAAAAATATATATATTTTTTGTCTTTTTAGTTTTATACTACATATATGCAATCCTTTACGGCTTCGGGTATTAGACCCATGTATGTGCATGTTACATGCATTGGTTTTGTACCCTATATATTCAGATATATGCACATACTATGCATATCCCATATATATTTTAAGTGCTTCATATATTTATATATATATATATATATATATATATATATACATATGCGTTTTCACTTATGGTATTCCATTGGGAAACGATAAGAGTTTTTTCATTTTTTCACATTTTTATATTTTTATATTGTTACATTTTTTCATATACTTTTCTTAATATTACTTCATATATTTTTTATTAAACTGATGTAAGCATGTCCTGAGACCCAATATCTATGCAAGACAATATAGGAAAATGATATAGTTATATATTTATTTCTTGTTTTAGTTTTACAACTTGTTTTATATATATATATATATATATATATAAATAAATGTTTTCTCTTATATTATGCCGATCTGGATTCTTCCTTAGCAATATATGATTTTATTACTATAGTCACATTTATTTGCTTTCCACACCTGTCTATGTATTTGATGTTCATTGTTATGTCTTTTTTTGCTTCGTAATGAAGCATGTTCACATGTATGTTCCAATAATCCCAGGTGCTGAATCACGAACCAATCGGTTCCTCAATTGAGGAGTATTAAGTTAATGACACAAATCTGCAATCAATTATCAACATTAATCAGAGTGTGTATATCAAACCGATTTCCTTGATCCACCACTACGGTTATGAGTAAGCGGCTGTGTGTGCCGTGAAACGCGTTAACCTTGGATTACCTGTTCCTTGCACTGTCTGTCTACTTATGATTTGAAGAATAAAAGTATTTCCATTGCTTTCATCTACCTGAGTGCGGTTCCACTACTTCCTTTGCACCTGCACCTATTCCGGCCACACCAGCTTCCTCTGAAGGAGAACCTATGCGAATTGGCATGGTTCGTTCTGCCCTGACCTCTGATGAGAGACTCCGCCGCAGGCGGGCTAACCTCTGCCTCTACTGTGGGGAGGCTGGACACTTTCTCCGCAACGGCCCTGTGAGGCCCAGTAAGTCTTCCCCACACAACTCCATGTATCAGCAAGTCTCAGGATCTTCCCTTACTCATCTTGTTCTCCATGTCTCCCTACAGGTAGCGAAAGGGGAGGTCCGACTCCCAGCAATAATTGACTGGGGCATGTAGTTGCTTCATGGATGTAACCCTTGCCAAGGACTTCCGGATTCCTATTCAGACTAAAGAACTTAAACTCAAGGTCCAGTTGGCCGACGGTACCACTCCTCGATCCGGGCCTGTTACTCACGAGACGGTACCTATTCTTACCATTACTGACTGTGGCCATCAAGAGTTCCTGAAATTTGATATTTTAAGTTCCCCCATGTTCCCCATAATTCTGGGGATACCATGGTTGCAGGCACACAACCCGCAGATAGACTGGATCCGAAGGGAGATCTTCTTTGGGTCCCCCTACTGCCTTCAGCACTGTCTGATGCCCAAACCTGTGTCTCCTTCCAGTTGCCTGACCGTCCAGCCAGTCTCTGACTCCAGCCAGGAAGTTCCTCTAGTTTACCATGATTTCCTGGACGTCTTTGACAAAAAGAAGGCCGATATACTACCACCTCATCGCCCCTACGACTGCCCTATCGAGCTATTACCGGGTGCAGAAGTTCCCTTTGGAAGGATTTTTCCACTATCGGAGACTGAGCTTGAGGTGTTGCGCCAGTACATTGATGAAAACCTAAAGAAGGGATTCATCCGCCCCTCATCTTCTCCAGCTGGCGCCGGAATTTTCTTCGTAGAAAAGAAAGATCATACCCTCAGACCCTGTGTGGATTACAGAGAGCTCAATAAAATCACCATTAAAAACCGGTACCCTCTTCCGCTTGTTCCTGAGCTCTTTCAGAGGTTCCGTACCGCTCTGGGTCTTTACTAAATTGGACTTGCGCGGTGCCTACAACCTAGTACGCATTCGCGAGGGCGATGAATGGAAAACAGCCTTTCGAACACGTTTTGGCATTTTGAGTACCTGGTTATGCCCTTTGGTCTATGTAATGCTCCAGCTACCTTTCAGCACTTCGTGAATAATATCTTTAGAGAATACCTGGATAACTTCATGATTGTGTACCTGGACGACATTCTTGTCTTCTCCCCTACCCTGGAACTACATAGAATCCATGTCAAGAAAGTGCTGTCCACACTAAGGGTACACGGACTCTATGCAAAAGCAGAGAAGTGTTCCTTTGAAAAGACTTCTATACAATTTTTGGGTCTGATCATTTCCATTGATGGGGTAGCCATGGACCCCCAGAAGGTATCTGCCATCCTGGAGTGGCCAGCTCCCACGGACAAAAAGGGCATTCAGAGGTTCGTAGGGTTTGCGAATTTCTATCGGAGGTTCATCAAGGACTTTTCTGGCATTATCGCCCCGATTACCCAGCAAACCCGCCAACACTGCCGCTTCCAGTGGTCCCAAGAGACTCAAGACGTTTTTGATAAATTAAAGGCGTTATTCACTTCTGCCCCTGTCCTGCAGCATCCTGACCCCGCCCTGCCCTAGGTACTGGAGGTTGATGCATCTGAAGTCGCCACAGGGGACGTCCTATCTCAACGTCTGGGCCCTAAAGCACTTTTACATCCAGTGGCTTTCTTCTCCCGAAAGCTCTCTCAGCCGGAAAGGAACTATGATGTTGGGGATCGGGAACTGCTGGCCATCAAAGTCGCTCTGGAGGAGTGGAGATATCTCCTGGAGGGTGCAGCGCACCCAATTATGATTTTCGCCGACCATAAGAACTTGGAGTATCTCAGATCTGCCAAACGCTTAAGACCACGACAGGCCAGGTGTGCCTTGTTTTTCTCAAGGTTTAATTTTTCACCTCACCTATCGCCCAGGATCCAAGAATGGTAAAGCGGATGCTCTGTCACGAACGTTCCCTGAGACCCCAAATACTGCCACCCCCAGCACCATTCTGTCTCCCCAGAATTTTCTTCTTATCCAGCCTGATCTAAGGGCCACCCTGGAACAGGTTTCTGCCCGGTGCCCTGAGTCCGAAATCCCCACACTTAGAAGGCAGGAAGGTCTTTTGTGGCACGGGGATAAGATTTTTGTACCCGAGGGAGCCAGAGTCCAGGTTCTTAAACGTTCCACGACCACCAACTGGCAGGCCATTTTGGGGTCCGCAAGACATTAGAACTGATCCAACGTTCCTATTGGTGGCCCAACCTTAGACAGGACTGCAAAGACTATGTAAGTTCTTGTACGACCTGTACCCGAAGTAAAGGAAGTCTCACGCAGACTTGGGGCTTGCTAAGACCTCTGCCTGTTCCGGACCAGCCTTGGAGGATGTTGTCTATGGACTTTATTGTAGAACTGCCCCCTTCTGAAGGTTTTTCCACTATCCTGGTAGTAGTAGACCGCTTATCAAAGATGGCACACTTCCTGCCTATGGTGGGCACTCCCTCAGCCATGGACACAGCACATATCTTCATCAAGGAGATTGTAAGGCTACACGGCGTACCAAACAGTATTGTCTCGGACAGGGGGGTACAATTCACCTCTCGATTCTGGAGGGCCCTTTGCAAGGCTTTGGATATCAAGATTTGCCTATCTTCTGCCTATCACCCCCAGAGCAATGGCCAAACGGAGAGAACAAATCAAACGTTGGAACAATACCTTTGTTGTTTTTCTTCCTTCTCACAGGATAATTGGGTGGCCTTACTGCCCTGCGCAGAGTTTGCTTACAATAACTCTATTCATGCCATCACCAACCAGTCCCCATTCTGGGCCAATTACGGCTTTCACCCCTCTTTTTTACCCAACCCTGTGCCAGAAGCAACGGTACCTGCGGTTCAGGATAGATTAACCTTTATCCAAGAGAACTACCTAACCCTCCAGGCAACCATGCGTAAAGCGCAGGAAGATTACAAGAGGTCATATGACAAGAAGAGAAAGGATAATCCAGCCTTGAAAGTGGGGGATGAAGTGTGGCTCTCCACGGCAAACCTCAAACTACCCTGCCCATCACGGAAGTTGGGTCCAAGGTACATTGGCCCTTTCAAAATCAAGAAGGAAATCAACCCTGTAGCCTTCGAACTTTCCTTACCGGATTCCTACAGGATCCATCCTGTTTTCCATATCTCCTTGCTCAAGTCTGCCTCTTCTGGCCCTTTCTCAGGAAAGGGTGATCCACCTCCACCTCCCATCTCGGTGGGTGAGGAATTTGAGTATGAGGTAGAGGCCATCCTAGACTGCCGAAAGAGGGGAAGACAGGTCCAATACCTGATTAAGTGGAAAGGGTATTCACCTGAGGAAAGTTCATGGGAGCCTGCAAATAACGTTCATGCCCCCAAACTTCTTAGAGAATTTTTCAACAAGCATCCTGAGAAGCAGGCCCAATTGGGCATCCGGAGGCTGCCCTTTGGGGGGGGCACTGTCAGGGAACTTCCCATAAGAGAGCTGAATCTTCCGCCCACACTAATGCAGCGACGCCCAGTGGCCTATTTAAACCAGCCTGCTCCAGCCATTAGTTGCTGGATGATCTTCAGCTTCCTGTTTCCTGAGTTCCTGTTCCTGTTTACTTGGATTACCTGTTACCGACCCGGCTTGTCTCACCTGTCTTGTCTCTCCTCCTGGCTCCGACCATCGGCTTGTTTTACCTACTCTGCTCCAGTCTGCTGTTCCCGTGTATGACCCCCGGCTTGCTCCTACGGACTCCTCTACTGCTTGATGAACTGTGTTTGACCCCTTGGCTTGACCTTGACCTCGCTCTTGTCGCACGCCTGGCTACCTCCTCCAGTCAACTTCAAGGTATCCTGCATTTCAGCACGCACTACGTGTCTACTACCACAGCAGTCACCTCTTCACCGGAGCTTGCCGCAGCTGGCGACCCCTGTTCCTTTGTGCACAGTATTCCCTGTCTCCACCTCCAGGGGTGCCTTGCACTTAGCCACAAGGGAAGCCCTCTCAGCACCTCGGCCTCTGATCAGGTACGTGATACATGCAAAATAAATGACTATCAAATATGGAGACAATCCATAAATAAAAATGGGGATTTGGTCCCACCATATGGCCATATCGTGCTCAAGCCCACCACTACATCAAAGTACCCCATTGTCAGTGGGTCCTACACTATCCATAAAAAAGGATGAATCCAGCCTTTCTAACCCTTGGAGATAACACTCCTTGCTGGGAGAGATGTGCAACTGCACTACAAGGGACTCCTTCAAGTAGATATAGGAGGAGTCCCTTGTAGTGCAGTTGCACATCTCTCCCAGGAAAGAGTGTTATCTCCAAGGGTTAGAGAGGCTGGATTCATCCTTTTTTATGGATAGTGTAGGACCCACTGACAATGGGGTACTTTGACGTAGTGGTGGGCTTGAGCACGATATGGCCATATGGTGGGACCAAATCCCCATTTTTATTTATGGATTGTCTCCATATTTGATAGTTATTTCTTTTGCATGTGTGCGCTATTCTTTTTTAATATACATGTTGCTTGGTTCATAGCTGCACCGGCTTTACAGGGAGTGCAGAATTATTAGGCAAATTAGTATTTTTGAGGATTAATTTTATTATTGAACAACAACCATGTTCTCAATGAACCCAAAAAACTCATTAATATCAAAGCTGACTATTTTTGGAAGTAGTTTTTAGTTTGTTTTTAGTTTTAGCTATTTTAGGGGGATATCTGTGTGTGCAGGTGACTATTACTGTGCATAATTATTAGGCAACTTAACAAAAATCAAATATACAGTATACCCATTTCAAATTATTTATTTTTACCAGTGAAACCAATATAACATCTCAACATTCACAAATATACATTTGTGACATTCAAAAACAAAACAAAAACAAATCAGTGACCAATATAGCCACCTTTCTTTGCAAGGACACTCAAAAGCCTGCCATCCATGGATTCTGTCAGTGTTTTGATCTGTTCACCATCAACATTGCGTGCAGCAGCAACCACAGCCTCCCAGACACTGTTCAGAGAGGTGTACTGTTTTCCCTCCTTGTAAATCTCACATTTGATGATGGACCACAGGTTCTCAATGGGGTTCAGATCAGGTGAACAATGAGGCCATGTCATTAGCTTTTCTTCTTTTATACCCTTTCTTGCCAGCCACGCTGTGGAGTACTTGGACGCGTGTGATGGAGCATTGTCCTGCATGAAAATCATGTTTTTCTTGAAGGATGCAGACTTCTTCCTGTACCACTGCTTGAAGAAGGTGTTTTCCAGAAACTGGCAGTAGGACTGGGAGTTGAGCTTGACTCCATCCTCAACCCGACAAGGCCCCACAAGCTCATCTTTGATGATACCAGCCCAAACCAGTACTCCACCTCCACCTTGCTGGCGTCTGAGTCGGACTGGAGCTCTCTGCCCTTTACCAATCCAGCCACGGGCCCATCCATCTGGCCCATCAAGACTCACTCATTTCATCAGTCCATAAAACCTTTGAAAAATCAGTCTTGAGATATTTCTTGGCCCAGTCTTGACGTTTCAGCTTGTGTGTCTTGTTCAGTGGTGGTCGTCTTTCAGCCTTTCTTACCTTGGCCATGTCTCTGAGTATTGCACACCTTGTGCTTTTGGGCACTCCAGTGATGTTGCAGCTCTGAAATATGGCCAAACTGGTGGCAAGTGGCATCTTGGCAGCTGCACGATTGACTTTTCTCAGTTCATGGGCTGTTGTTTTGCGCCTTGGTTTTTCCACACGCTTCTTGCGACCCTGTTGACTATTTTGAATGAAATGCTTGATTGTTCGATGATCACGCTTCAGAAGCTTTGCAATTTTAAGAGTGCTGCATTCCTCTGCAAGATATCTCACTATTTTTGACTTTTCTGAGCCTGTCAAGTCCTTCTTTTGACCCATTTTGCCCAAGGAAAGGAAGTTGCCTATTAATTATGCACACCTGATATAGGGTGTTGATGTCATTAGACCACACCCCTTCTCGTTACAGAGATGCACATCACCTAATATGCTTAATTGGTAGTAGGCTTTCGAGCCTATACAGCTTGGAGTAAGACAACATGCATAAAGAGGATGATGTGGTCAAAATACTCATTTGCCTAATAATTCTGCACTCCCTGTAGATATACATGTTCAGGGTGTGCTCCCCCAACTTTTTACTTTTTTTATTATGTACTTGTGTAAACACTGATGCTCTTGCGCATCAACTTTCTGTCAGAATACTGAAACAGGAACTGCAAACACTGTTTGGCTGACAATTTTTCTGCACAGCTCCTCCATTCTTCAGATCAAAGTTTGTCAAGCCACCCATGAGTTAAAAGTAATTGAATACAGCAGGAAACTGATAACATTTGATTTGTGTTGGGCCAGCTCTCAATTGTCAAGTAAACTGTAAAACCCCTGTGCAGGATAAGACAGAGTGTGTATATCACAAAACCCACATAAGTGTTTTTTTTTCACCACAGCTTTTCTTTCAGACTTGCATTTCAAAATGCAGTAATGTAGAGTTTGGATTGGAGGTTTAGTCTAAAAAAGCACTTCAAAATGTTAAAGTGTATGTAAACCCTAACAATGAACTTATATACAGTACTGTGCAAAAGATTTAGGCAGGCGTGAAGAAATGCTGTAAAAAAAGAATGTTTTCAAAACATTATATATATATATATCTGAATTGTTTATTTTCACCAATTTACAAAATGCAGAGTGAGCGAACAGAGAACAAATCTTCAAACCAGCATCAATTCTTACACTTGCACAAAGTTCGTTTTTTTGTAGGATTAAGCCCCTTTCACACATACGGTCCGTTCAGTTCATCAGTTCAGTCACGTCAAAATGTATCCGTTTTCCATCCGTTTTTCGTCAGTTGTCATCAGTTTTTCATCCGTTGTCATCCGTTTTTCGTCCGATCTGTTTTTTTGACGGATGAAAAATAGGGCATTCATCCATTCAAAAAAATGGACATTGACAGAAGAGGATGAAAACGGATGTTAACTGATGATCATCCGTTGTCATCCGTTTTTACATAGAGATACATTGATGTCCGTTTTTCATCCGTCAACGGATGGATGAAAAACGGACAGCATGTGTGAAAGAGGGCTTAGAGTGAGGTGTATGACTACTCAATTATACCAAGCAGGTGCTAATGATCATCTGATTAATACGTATGTTGAAACACAGTAATTAACTGTGCAGGAGACTTGAAGGAACAGCCAAACTTTGCTACGAAGGTGAGGTTGTGGAAGACAGTTTCATTTCACAGGTTACACACCATGACAAGACTGAGTACTGCAACAAGACACAAGGTAGTTATACTGCATTAGCAAGGTCTTTCCCAGGCAAAGAGATCAAAGCAGACTGGGGTTTCAAGATATGCTGTCCAAGCTCTTTCGAAGTAGCACATAGAAAAGGGCAACATGGATGATCGTAGACTCAATGGTCAGCCAAGGAAAGTTAAAGCAGCAGATGAGACACTTCATGTTTACTTCTCTTTGACATCAGAAGATGTTTAGCATTGCCACCAGCACAGTACTGGTGTAAACCAGTGGGACCCAGGTACACCATCTACTGTCCAGAGAAGTCTGGTCAGAAGTGGCCTTCATGTAAGAATTGAGGCCAAAATGCTATCCCTATGATGTGGAAACAAGGCTAAGTGACTCACCTATGCACAAGAACATTGAGCTGGGTTGCAGACAAATGGCAGCAGGTGTTCTGGACTGATGAGTCAAAATTAGAAATTTTTGGCTGCAGCAGGAGGCAGTTTGTTTGCCAAAGAGCTAGAGAGCTGTACAATAATGAGTGTCTGCAGCCAACAGTGAAGCATGGTGGAGGTTCCTTTCAGGGTTGAGGCTGCATTTCTGCAAATGGAGTTCGAGATTTGGTCAGAATCATTGGTGTACTCAATGTTGAGAAACAGTCAGATACTTATCCATCATGCCAAACTGTCAGGAAGTAATGTGATTGGCCCACAATGTATTCTGCAGCAGGACAACGACCCCAAACATACGGTCAATACCATCAAGAACTATCTTTAGCGTAAAGAAGAACAAGCAGTCCTGGAAGTGATGGTGACTGCCGAATTCCTTCACAAATTGTGTGCAAGTGTACCTAGAAAAATTGATGCTGTTTTGGTCACACCAAGTATTGATTTTATTTAGATTTATCTTCTGTACATTTCCTTTCCATTTTGTTAATTGATAAAAAAAAACTAACACTTAATTTTTAAAAGAATTCCTAATTTACAGCACTTTTTTCACACCTGTCTAAAACTTTTGCACAGTACTGTATACTACCTTTTTCCCTATTAAACATACAATTGAAAGTGTTCTATCTGTGCAAAGAAAATTGAAGTTTAGCTCTGTCCTGCATCATCTTCACACTTCCTGTGCTCTCTCTCTCAAGGAGTCTAATTAGCACTCCCAATTCTTTTAATGGACTACAAAATCATTAATGTCTATGTTGTAGAGATTAGGAGAGTAGGAGGATTTGAGTAGTTCAGGAAAGACAGCTAGGCAAGGCTGACACCACTCATTTCACAAAAAATAACTATGGGGTTGATTTACTAAAGGCAAATATCCTGTGCACTGCAAGTGCACTTGCTCCAGAGCTTAGTAAATGAGGCAGAACTTCACTTTGCAAAGAATATTCAATCACATGGCAAGGAAAATAAAAAACAGCGTTTTTTGTTTGTACATGATCGGATGATAGAAATCAGCAGAGCTTTCCCTCAGATATAGAGCAAGTGCACCTGCAGTGCACAGTATATTTCCCTTTAGTAAATCAACCTCTATGTGTTTTTAGTCCTCAATGTGACTTAAAGAGGAGTTCCACCTGGAGAAAAAAAAATTAAAAGTCAGCAGCTACAAATACTGTAGCTGCTGACTTTTATTATATAGACACTTACCTGTCCGGGGAGCCTGCAATATCAGCACCCCAGACAATTTTCAGATCGGCTGCCGGCTGCTGCCGCCACCAATCTTTCTTCACTACCATTCTCATAGGCTTGGCGGTGGCAGAAGGAGGACGGAACTTCGGGTGGACGGCGCCACGACGCTGTCTCCCGGGGGTGGGGACAGGGTACCTGTCAAAAGGAGGTACCCGTTCCACCCTCCCCCCTGGAAGGTGCCAAATGTGGCACAGGATGGGGGGGGAGGAAGCAAAGGAGTGGAAGTTAAACTTTTGGGTGGAACTCCGCTTTAGGAGTGGAGTGTATTTTTCGGTACTTGCAGATTCTTTAAAGGGATAAAACTCAATGAAATGTGCATGTATGGCAGAGATGTACTTAATATGTTTTATTTCTATTTTGTTCTGATATATACTTTTAATGGTACATTTTCTTTATAGAGGTACAGTATATACAGCAGATCAACAAGAGGAACAACTGAAGAGGTTAGAGAGACAGAGTAATTTGGTTTCAAATGGGAGCCATGAGGAAAAAAAAGCTCTTCAATGGAGACTGCAACAAATACATTTTTTTTCAGGAAAGTAGGTGAAATACTGGAACCTCTGACAAGTTATTTTTAACTGTGTCCTCCTTTCCTGGTGAGGAAAACTCTCTATTTTTTTGCCCTGCAAACTGTCAGACAAAAATAAGTTGTGGCCCCTAATGATGTCACCCTCGCCTAGGCAAGGAAAGTCCTTTTTACTTTTTTTTAAATTTCCTTTATGGATTTCATTAAAAGTTTTTTCTTTTAGAATAGTGGTGGTGGTTGTGGTTGGCTACAACATAGAAAGACCTTGCATTTTTTTAAAGGGTCTCTTTTAATATAAATCCCTCACTGCCTTTAACTGTGAACCTCCACAACTTTCTGCTTTAGCCTTCAAATTTTTCATGCACTGGAGCATGGAATGGATTCATGCATGCATGACCTGTCTTGTAATGACGTGCAACTGTCAATCACACAACACAAAAAGATACATTACAGATGAACTCAAAATGAATACCATGTAAATAGAACAATTGGCAAGCACTGTGATGTCACCAGATCCTAGGAAACCAAAAAAAAAAAAATGGTTCTAATACACAATAACCTAAAAAATAAATTAATATTTCTTATTAAAGAGAAAGTATAATGCTTTGTATATTGTTCAGAGCTAAAAAAAAAATGAAATATTATGGTTTACAGAGCACAATAGCATAGAGCACAACTCCAGAAAATTGAAAAAATCTACCCTTGCAGGCCCCCCCCCCTTCCCCTGCGAGATTTAATGCTCATCAGGTGTAGAGTTAGCTGAAGCAGCTGCATTACTTGCTTTACACCTGCTGGTTCCAGCGCTCCTTCTCCACTCTCCAAGTCCCATCATGAAACCCACAGGGATATCTTCAATTGTGTGGTTTCTTGGGAGACCCCTGCACTGGAGTCAGGGCTGTAGATAAATTCTTGTTCTGGGGGGGGGGGGGGGTTCAGCAGTAGGTACTAAGTGAAAGTCTTTTTAAATAAAACAAATTTGCCCCAAATTTAAAAAAGCTGGAAAAAAGGAAAACATATTTGTTGCTCATAGTAAGCAATCACATTCTTAATTCTATTTTCTCAGATCCTCTTGAAAATTGAGCCTGATTTCAGTTTTGCCTTCTTCCAGTTCTTATGAACATTGCCCAGTTTGTTTGGCTATTGTCCAGTCTAAATCTGGGTACTGGCTGAAGAAAAAAAATGACAGATCACTGTACTAAAACTCACTGTGTTAGTACAGCGAACTCCCCAGCTGTGCTATTGTCCCCCCCCCTCCCCCTCACCAGAACCCAGTGGACAGTGCTCTCATCCTTTGGAATGCCTACAGGGTGGTGCACTGTAATAACCAATCTTACTGGGCAGGTGCAAAGGGCACCATCTTGTGGAAGGAAGCATTACTGATATTTTTGTTAACCTGGCATACCAGACAAGAGAAGCGGCACTGTGCATTGTTCATACATACAGAACATACCTGACATGACAGGGAGGAAGTGACTTGCGGCGCGCATAGTGGGGCACAGCAAAAAAGTGGGTGTGGTGAAACATTAGAGTGGGAGGGTCTAAAGGACATGATTAAATAAAAAACCTGGGCTTCCTTGTACCTATAAAATACATTGAGGCCGGGGCCTCCATAATTGCTGTTATTCTGTTAGGCCCTGACTTTTCGCATGTAGCAATTTGGGATCTTTACTGGGCAGAAGCAAAGGGCACCATCTTGTGGAAGGAAGCAGCAAAGCACACACTGATTTTTTTGGTAAACAGGCATACAGGACAAGAGAAGTGGTACTTTGCAGACACCGCAGAGTCCATACATACAGAAAAAGAGAAGATACTTAGAATGCGATGCACCCGGGAAACACACCAGTATCACAACAGCAATGGAAGACTCAGCCCAGCCTTAATTGATGTCATTAAGGCCCTGTTCACATGTAGTGATTTGGGATCACGGGCTGGCAGTATCCCCGTGATCCTGCCTGCTATACCAAATCACATTGCAATGCTGGCAAAACGCAGCATGTGTGTTTGTGTTCCATTCCTTTTTAGTGGCACCAAAACATGGTGTGGTTTTGGATCCTTGTGTAATAAATCGCTCAACAATCACAGCAAAACCACACCACATTTTGGTGTCACTAAAAATGAATAGAACACAAACACACGTGCTGCTTTTTTTCCAGCATTGCCGTGCGATTTGGATTGGAATTTGGGTGTTGCAGCAGGCAGAATCACAGGGATATTCTTCCAACAATCCCAAATTGTGAACAGTCAGGGCCTAACAGGCTAACACAACAGAAATTATAGAAGACTCAGCACCCAGCACCTCAATCAACAAACTTTGCCAGCAGTTCCCACAATCTCAGATACCTAGTTATAGTATGAATCAATGACATGAACAAATTCTGCACTGCAGTTTTAGCCTGAGGAGCACAAAAGGGAAAGAGGCACACACACATATATATATTATATATTATATATATATATATATATATATATATATATATATATATATATATATATATATATATATATATATATATAATCCAAAATTTGAAACTGCGCTTGGAAAACATCATTATTAAAACCACAACTAATTGGTGATATAAGCAGCGACTCTGCTCTGCTGTGAGATAATTAACACGGAATACATTTAAATATGTGACAAAAGAGCTGCGCAAAAATAAAGTGATAATAAAAGTAATTTGATAATAATAATAAATGTATGTGATGCATACTAGCATATTATGCCATTAACCTTCAGGGAGAAGATTTTTTTGTGGTTTACTACCACTTTAAGCTATGACCAGTAAGCCTAGCATCGCATTGGAAAGGGTCAACAACCTCAGCAGGACTACAATTTAGCAGGCTAGCAGCATACATTTAAATAGGGATTAATAACCCTCAGGGCAGCATTCAAATGTAGTAGCACAGCACTCCATACAGCTAAGGATAAATCTCAGAATTTTCTCACTTTTATGTGAATGTGCAGATAGCACACACATGGGGGGAGAGAGAGCCTGCTCATTTGTAGGTCTCCTTCCTTTTTTTCAGAGCCATTCATAAAATAGATAACACAAGAGCAAAAAAAAAAAAAAATCCATCCTGCCCACTGACCGCTTATATTCAAAATGGCAGGATTGGCTTTTGTAAGACATCATCAGCCTTACACCTATTTTACACTCTAATGTTAAGACTGAGGTATGCATTGCAAGCATAAAATAAGACGAGGATAAGAAGAAATATTATGAATGAGTTTATAAAAGAACAAAAAAGAGAAAAAAAAATAAAAAAAACTGAACTCTAACTGTTCTAGCAGCCCTGAACTTGATCCATGTTTGAAGTTCAGATCGAGAACACAGCACAGAGAGAGAGAGACACACCTGGTGGTTTTTGGTGACCTGTCCTCCTCGAGTTAAGGTTAAGGTCCACACTCCAGCACAGCACAGCAGCACTTCAGAGAAAATTGAGACGATCCTTCCACGTGGTACTGGCAAGCAGCTGAGCTAACAGCACTCAGGCAGCTCCTTCTCCAAGCGACAGCCAAAGGCAGGAAGTGGTAGCTTGAAGAGAGGCGGAGCCAATCTTTTGTGTCAGTGGGCGGGATAGGTGCTACCCACTCCCTCCGCTCTGCTCTCAGGGCTGCTGTCCTCCTGGAAGCTTCTGTCAAGACATGTCTCTGGGGTCTCAGTCTGGACTAGAGAGGAGGTGTGGAGGCGGAGCAGACAGATGAGAGCACTGTCAGCCAGAGCCTCCCTCATCCCAAGCCAAGCCTACAGGCCAGGCGGTGCTCCAGGTGGTCAGGTGGAGTTACAGCAGGCAGCAGCATTAAAATAACAATGCATTAGTGCCTGGTGCGGAGCACAAATAAAAAAAAATATATAATAATGTATATTGTACACTGATGCTCTGATGCATTGTTTTGATTTCTCAGTTTTTGGCATATTACAAAGAATGCATGATAAACATTAGATGGCAGCCTGCTATGTATTTCTTATCTGGCAACAAAATAATCTTCCTAATGAGAGCTGTTTCTACAAACAAGCACATTTGCATTGCTCTAAGTTTGTGTAAGAAATATGAAGGTATGCTGCAGACTTTAGCATTTTTTGGAGGAAACAATTGTGATGAGCCAGGAAAATTCCATCCAAGCAAACCAGCTTTCTCCTAAGCAAGCTAAGCCATGGGGTGTTGGCAATGGTGGTATCTAAAAAACATATGAACCAATCATAGGCAACCAGAGAGGGTGTATGTTCTCCATTGCCTGTAGGCAACACATGCTATGTGTGAACAGAACTGGAAACTGTGGCAAGATTTGATAACATACCTCGGGGGTCACCAAAAGATAAAAAAAAGACCAATGCATGACTTGTAAAAGCTACACATTTACAGACCTGATTGAATGGTATTGCATCTAATCCCAGTGGTGACACTCGTCTCTAGGAATGTCCCAGGTAGGGTTGCCAGCTGAAACCCAGACTCATACCTCCCAATTGTCCCGGGATTTTAAGTGAAACTGTCCTGCAGATCTCGACTGGAGTCCTGGAGCCAGTGCAGGAGCAAGTTCCGGCACTGGGGTCCACTCATTGACGTATCCTCAATGAGTGCAACGTGCTCTCACACAGGGCACCCAGTGAGGATTCCTTCTGGGGGTGCCTGCCTTTGCTTTGGCTTCTCCCCCGCCTCATTCACCTTTGCAGTCATTGGTTGCTAGGCGTTCTAGCAAGCAATGACGCACTTTGCCACTGTGCACAATGGGAGGAAAATAGCACTTTGTAGAGCTGCCCCACCTCCCAGCTGTGTCTCCCAACTTCTGCTACCACTTCCTGGCTCACAGTGGCTGCCACATGGTAAGGCAACCTAATGGGGTCCTTAAGGGGCAAGGGTGCTGATATAAGAGGATTCCTGATATAATAGAGGTCTCGGGGGGGGGCTCTGATTTAAAGGGTGGTTTCTAAGGGGATTGCTGATCTAATAGTTGGTTTCAATTGGGGGCTCTAATGTAAGGGGACTCTGATCTAACTGGAGTCTGTAAGGGGGGTGCTTCTATAAGGGAACTCTGATATAATGGGGGGGGGGGTCTCTAAGGCTTCTTTCACAATGGCAGATAGGGCCAGTGCGATTAGTAGCTAGTGGCAGGAAACAGAGATTCTTGCTGTGGCTCTTAGCAGCTAGGTGCCACCACCAGCTAGGTTTACTATAAAACAGGCTGTGGCGGCCTAACCTAGCTACTATTCTCACTGACCCTAATCTCTGGTGTGAATGTAACCCTAGGGGTTGCTGATATAAGGAGACTCTGATCTAATGGAGGGGGTCTCTAAGTGGAGTTGCCTATTTAAGGAAACCCTGATCTAATGAGGGGTAATATAAGGGTAGGGATATTTTGCCATGCATCGATAAAGTGTCTGGGTCTGGCTTAAAGAAAAGGTGGCAACCCTAGTCATAGGTTTTTTTTTTTAACTGTCGATGGACAATAAGATTCATCTGTTTCTGTATGTTCCTTGTGTAGCACCCTATTAGGTAGGTGCTAGAGAGTGAGTATAGTTTTGGCTCTGTCTGCCTATCAGAGGAGCAGCAGGCAAATTCTATATTGCTTTCTGCCTAACAGAGAGCAGGATCTGTGAGTTAGTTCTGCTTGTGGTGCTCAGTGTGTGATTCATCTGGTCTAGGGGAGTGTTGAACACAGGCTTTGATACAGCCCCAGTGATTGTCACAGACTGCTATCTCGGTGCATTGTGGGGTGTGGTATAAAAGTCAGGCGCACATGTGCTCGGGATCATTGGCTGATGAGCAGAGTCCCAGAATGAGGGTGGTGGCTGCCTCCTCTTCTGCAGCAGTTGGTATATGGTCACAGGCAGTCGGCCTGGTGAGCCAGAAGGAAGGAGCTGAACACAGTGGTCCAGGAGAGCTGACTAAAGGGGTTGAGATACTGGAGAACCTGGAAAAACAGTATCGTGAGTGCAGGGGATCGTGTCTAAGGGCCTGACCTGGAAGGGGGCCACCCCAGTGTAGGGTAGTCAGAGGACGGGTGTCAGCTGGTGGAGTGAAAGGGGGTGCTAAGCGAGTACCCTGAAGATAAGTGCTAAGCAAGCATTATATTCAGAGGCTTTCCCTCAGATTTGCCTTGCTGCATCTTCAGATAGAAGTCCTCAGAATCGTGAATAGTTCAAGTTCTGGAGTATCCCACTCTATCCCTTCTTCCATCCCTATTTATAAAAAAAAAACAACAAAAACAACCAAAACCCTAGACTGTTAATTGACTTTGGCGGAAAGTAAAGTGTCAAGTTTCCGCATGCAGTTGCTATCGGTAACCCAGTGGGACCCGGAAAGGTGAACAATCCAGCAGTCCTCAAGGGGGCAGTGCTATACTTGCATTGTTTATATCTTGTAATGTTCTCTGGCATTCTGCCGAGGGGGGGGGGGGGGGGAGTATTCTAAATGGAAACATACTGCAGATAATGAAATAGGCTACATAATACTTCATGGCTCTTCAAGATGGTGTTATAAGCCTGGAAGAGCAGTTTCAGCTACAGTGTTCCTGAAACTATTTACAACATTGGTAACAGGAGTCTCATTTCCTTTAGCAGACTTGATAAATGACAGAGATATTTGGGGAAGTAGACAATACTAACATTCTTTAGGTTTGCGTGGAATGTAAAGTAGGTTCACTACATGCTTTTTGTTCCTTCTTTGGAAGGGGGTTTGTGTGCTTTTCAGAACTAGGAAGTTAGAGGTAGAATATAATAGTTTCCTGATGGATTAACTCATTTGTGCTACCTGGTGGACTAATGTATGTAATCTCATTCTGTGCAATCAGCAGCTGCTGCCAATACATTTAGCGCATTTTAGAGGTCCATCCAAAGATGCAATCTGCATGACCAATGTAGAATAGATGTCACCCCCAAACTCTTAGGCTGCTTAAAGCCAAAGGCTCCACCCCCATGCCATAAACCTTTCCCTTTACCTAAATAATTGAGACCACACCGTGCTTGGAGTTAATTGGCCACAGCAGCCATTTTATTAACCCTTTTACCTTAAAATTAACATAAGGAGAAAAAACATTCCTTACAAACATAAAACAATCAGTCATTAGGCCTGTTGGTCTTTGAGGCTCCTCCAAATAATTCCAAATCCTGCACTGCGGGACCTGTGCCCTGATAGGCCTCCAGCCGCGTCACCGGCTCGGAGACAAACCACTCCCCGCAGTGCCACCATTTTGAATTCCATTTAAACTGACATTAAATGGAATGCACCATAGGGACCCATACCAACGATGAGTCCCAACCATACCCTTATCCTAAACTGTTCACCTCCCCCGCCAGCAAAGACCAACAAAACGCCCAGCTGCCATGACAATATAAAATTCCCCCAGAAAGGACAGAAAGCACAAAAGACATGAATCAAAATCAACCATAACAGTCCCAGAAATTAGGGAGGGTGGGTGGGAAGCTTCTTCTTCCTTCGTCCGTTGAACTTCCACTGACCTCCAATCTGAGGGGCCACCCCTCCTAACTGTACCTCAACCCCTCCCAAACCTGATACACCAATCCCTGAATACCCCCCAACTCAAAACAATTTAATTTAACTCACACCTGCCCTGTCTCCCCTCTTCACATGGTCATGTCTGCCCTGCGCTATTTTTTTTTTTTTTTCTTTCGCTTCGGGCCTTGCTTGACCAATGTAGAATAGATGTCACCCCCAAACTCTTAGGCTGCTTAAAGCCAAAGGCTCCACCCCCATGCCATAAACCTTTCCCTTTACCTAAATAATTGAGACCACACCGTGCTTGGAGTTAATTGGCCACAGCAGCCATTTTATTAACCCTTTTACCTTAAAATTAACATAAGGAGAAAAAACATTCCTTACAAACCTAAAACAATCAGTCATTAGGCCTGTTGGTCTTTGAGGCTCCTCCAAATAATTCCAAATCCTGCACTGCGGGACCTGTGCCCTGATAGGCCTCCAGCCGCGTCACCGGCTCGGAGACAAACCACTCCCCGCAGTGCCACCATTTTGAATTCCATTTAAACTGACATTAAATGGAATGCACCATAGGGACCCATACCAACGATGAGTCCCAACCATACCATTATCCTAAACTGTTCACCTCCCCCGCCAGCAAAGACCAACAAAACGCCACCAGCACCCAAGGGTGACACCTTACCCTTGCGTGCCCCTCCAAACCCTCAAGGCTCGCTGGATCCCATCCTGTAATCCCAGGGCCCATAAATCTATACCCACCGCATTGAGGTGGACTCCATCATCCCGCAGATACCGCCATGTGTCCACTTCCAACTCCAGGTGGCGAACCACCAACCCCCCATTCCGACACACAAAGCGCCCCACTTCCTTGTTCAACTTAATCCGAGCCTTATTAAGGCGCGCGACCGACCTGGCCATGCGCCAGGACGTGCGGGCCACCATATCCGACCAAACTACAAGCAGCGCCGGAAAAGCCGTGCGCAGCCGAAGGAAATCCAACTTTATGTCCCTGATCAAGGCCCGCGCGGACCTGGCCCCCAAATCGTTGCCCCCGGCATGCAGCACCAAAACATCTGGCTGCCTGTCCAACCGGGCGAAACGATGCACTTCGGGAAGGACCCTGCCCCAAGTAAGCCCCGGCACCCCCAGCCACCTGACACAAGCCTCGTGCCGAGAAAAACCAAGTTGTCTACCATTAGGACGCACATCAGCTCTCCGGGCCCCCCAGAAAACATACGAGTGTCCCACGATCCAAACAAGGCAGGGTTCCAAACCTACAAGAAAAGGGGACAAAAGGAAAAGAAAACCAACCAATAATTAGATAACCAGCCGGGCCCACACCCCCCCAGCGACAAAACCACCCCCCGTACATACCCTACACCAACAGCTGTGGACGAACGTACAACAAGAACCTCCTAGACTCCCAGCGCCCAATGCGTTTGACCGCATCGTCATTCAATCCCCAGCGTGCAGCCTCAGTGGCCGCCCCGATCCAAAAGGAATGAGATGCAAACCTACTGGCATCCAAACCCAAAGAGCCCACACACCTTCTGAACACCGATACAAATTGAAAACGAGATAACGACGACCCGTCCGCATGCATTAAAAATGAACCGGGCCGCGAAGGGCGGAGTGCCCAGTAATCCCGAACCGCCCCTACCGGGCACAGCGGTGAAGACGGCACCGCGAACAACCGGACACGGACCCCCTTGCCACTCTGGTCCGTTTTGGACCGTCGAAGGAGGATAGTAACCCCCTCCCGACCGACAGAGACATCCTGACCCAATAGGCCCCCCGGCACCATCCGGGAGGAGCTGACCAATTCCCCAATCCGGAAAGCCCCGAAGAAAGCGAGAGAAAAGGCCGCCTTAAACAACACCACCTCGTAACTCGAGGCGCAGTGCTCCCCCAATTGCCGGCAGACGTCCTGCAAAAGAGCGAAGGACACCGGGCGCCTAGTGTCCCTCCTCCGATAAGCCCTGGAATAGCCCCGTAACGCTTGTCTCACCACGAAGTCCTTCGTGTAATCCTGACAACCCAGAAATTTAAACAGAAAGGCCAGGCCGGACAACTTGCGAGCCACAGCGGAAGCCGACGCGCCCCTCTCAAAATGATCAGAGACAAAAGAAAGTAACACCCACCTGACCTCCGGACCCAGAGGATCCACCGATGCCACCCGCAACACCTCGAGCCACTCCAACCATACCTTGCAATAAGCCGACCACGTGGACTCGCTCACCGACTTCCTGATCCATCCAGCGAGGACCCCAAGGCAATCCCCCATAGCCACTCCGGACACGTGACTCCGCGTTGCTCCGCTGCCGGTGCCAACTCCCGGAACCTGTCCCACTGAAAACGAGACAGCGCGTCAGCAATATCATTCTTAACCCCCGGAATGTGCACAGCGTACAGGAAAACATTCAACCGTAGACACCGCAAAACCAAATACCTGAGGAGGCGCACCACCGGCTGAGACGAAGCCGACGCGCGGTTGATCACCTGAACCACCCCGAGATTGTCGCAATGGAGGCGAACCTTCAGGTTCCTGAACTCCGCCCCCCAAATCTCCAGGGCCACCACCACCGGGAACAGTTCCAGCAACACCAAGTTGCTGACCAGCCCCGCTACCTGCCATGCCCCCGGCCAAGGGGCGGCGCTCCACGCCCCCCGGTGAAAAGCCCCGTACCCCGCCGAACCAGCAGCATCGGTAAACAGTTCCAAATCAAAGTTGCTGATCGGCCCGGCCATCCACAAGGATCTACCATTGTATGTGGCCAAAAAACCGTGCCACAGACGCAAGTCATCCCTGTGTTCCCTGTTGAGCCTGACGAAGTGAGTGGGCAACTTCACCCCCGAAGTCGCCGCCGACAGCCGTCGGCAGAAGACCCGGCCCATGGGCATAATGCGGCAGGCAAAATTCAATTTACCCAGCAACGACTGCAAGCTGCGCAACTGAATCTTGCGCAAACCCAGCACCCCGTCAATTTCAGCTCTCAAAGCCCCCAATTTATCCTCCGGTAGGCGACACTCCATGGCCTCCGAATCCACGACAATGCCCAGGAAGCTGAGCACCGTGGTCGGGCCTTCCGTCTTGTCGGGGGCCAACGGAATGCCGAAGCTCCCGGCCACATGCTGCAACGTGGCAAGCAGGATCGCGCACCCGTTGGAAGCGGGCGGGCCCACACACAGAAAGTCGTCCAAATAGTGGATCACCGAATTCACACCGGAAACCTCCCGAACCACCCACTCCACAAAGGAACTGAAGGTCTCAAACAGCGCGCATGATATGGAGCAGCCCATAGGAAGGCAGCGATCCACATAATACGCCCCCTGCCACTGGCAGCCCAGCAATCGAAAACTGTCCGGGTGAACCGGGAGCAACCTGAACGCCGCCTCAATGTCCGATTTGGCCATCAAGGCCCCCCGCCCATAATGTCGCACCCAGGCCACCGCGGCGTCAAAGGAAATGTAAGACACCGTACAGGCCTCCGGGTCGATGGCGTCATTCACAGACCCACCCTTCGGGAAGGAGAGGTGGTGAATGAGGCGAAACTTGTTGGGTTCCTTCTTGGGAACCACCCCCAACGGCGAAACCACCAAGTCACGCACCGGCACCTCCGAGAACGGGCCCGCCATGCGACCGAGAGCCACTTCCTTGTGCAACTTATCCGACACCACCAAAGGGTGGCGCAATGCCGAACGCAAATTCCTCGCCACCGGCGGCACCGAGGCCAAAGAGCAAGGGATACGAAAACCCACCGCAAAACCCTCCCACAGAAGTCGAGCAGCCGCCCTATCGGGGTACCTATCTAGAAAAGGCCGCAGCCTTTCCACCCTCACCGGCGTCGTCCCCTTTGTGCGAAGGCTCTCCGGACCGCCCTTTTCCGGACTTAAAACACCGAGCCAAGGAATGGGAACCTCCGCAACCGGAGCATTCATGTTTGAAGCGACATGTGCCACCGAACTTACAGGAACCCTCATTAAATTGCCAGCAGAAACCCCTCCTCTTTGCGGCCGGCTGTCCCGGGGTCGCAGAACCACCGGCCCCCCCTGGAAAAAACTGATTCGGAGCCTTCGCAGACGACATGAGCCGCATCCACAGGCTGATGTCCTTGTGGTCCCACCGCAAGGACGGCCTAACCGCCTTCCGCTGCCGGAACTGATCGTCGTACCGCAGCCAGGCCGACCCCCCGTAAACCCGATAGGCTTCCCCTACAGCGTCCATGTAGCAGAACAGGGCCGAGCAGTTTTCCGGCGCCTTTTCCCCTATGACGCCCGCCAGAATGGCAAAGGCCTGCAGCCAATTGGCGAAGGTCCGAGGGATAAGCCGATAGCGTCGCGCCTCCTCGTCCTCCTTCTTGCGCTCCTCCGGTTTAACCCTGTCCAGGTGAAACTTCTCGAGGGGCAACAGCGTGAAGATTTCCACGTACTCACCCTTCCAGATCTTCTCCCGGACTTCCTGCTTCAAATGTGCCCCCAACGGGCCCTCAAAACAAACATATACCTCACCTTTCGCTGAATCGTCCAGGCGAACAGCGTCCGCCTTCCCCTCCTTCGCCGTCCCGGTCTTGTCCCCCGTCGCCCCGGCCGTCACCGCCACCACTGCCGGAGCACCAACAACCTGGGGAGGGGCCCCAGCCCCCCCCGCAACTAGCCCCGTGGAAGACGGCCCCGCCAGCCCCGGGGCCCCCCCCGGCTCCGTGCCCGAGCCCCCCGCCGGAGGCACCCAAGCCGCCGCTGGAGACAAGCGGCCCCCGTCCCCCGGGGGCAAACGCCCCAAGAGGTCCCGTAGACCCAGGAGGAAGCCCCTCAAACCCCCATTATCACCCCCTTCCGGGGTCCCCGCCCCCACTGGCCGGGACACCCCCACCCCCCGAGCCCCTCCAGCACTCCCACCCCCCACATCAAACAAGCCCCGCAAATCAGACAAAGCCAGAGAAGGAATTGTGACCTCACCTGTCTGCCCAGGGGGGGCGCCCCCAGCCGCCGATCCAGCCTCCCTCGTCGCCGACCGACCACCGACATCCTCTTCCACATCCGATCCGGACACTTCGCCTTCCGAACGATCGTCCCCGGGCACCGCCGACATCCGTCCACCAGGTGTCGCACTCCCGCCATCTGCAGAGCCGAGCGACAGGCGTCCACGCCCCCGTACTCCAGCTCCGCCCGACGGAGACCTCTGTGAACCAGCCGAACTTCCGATGACCCGGCCACGTGACTTGCCCCGCCGCGTCATCTCTCTGCGCCCAGCCGAGGCCGACTCCGAGTCCCGCCGATCACTGCTGCCACCGGCCGCCATGAAGCCGCTCCCACGCCGAGGCACCCCTCCGACCGGAGCATCGCCAGTAGGGGAGCCCGCCAGTCCAGTAGCACTCCGGCGAGAGGGACGGGGAGAGACCGAAGGCCGCCTCCCCCCACTACCCCCAGAGCTCCGTCCATGCAGAGGATTCCTCCCAGAGGCGCGCACGGCCGCAGCAGGAGTACGCTTAGCCGGCGGCCCTGAAGGGTCCCTGTCGGGGCTCCTAGGATGACGCTGAGCTCGAGGGGAAGGGTCCGGTGAAAAACGCTCCGGCGGCCGTGACCGCCGAGCCCGCGGGACCGCAAGCCCCTCCGAATCCTGTGCAGAGTCCTGAACCCCCATCAACGTGGAGACCTGGGACCGGAGCCACTCAGTCCCCTTCACCGCGGCAGCGGCCTTAATTTGCTCCAGCAAAACGTCCAAATCCGCCATCACAGACCAGGGAAGCTGAGGTGAGATGCTCTGCAGTGAAAAAGGTGGGTGACCAAGCTTCTTCTTCCTTCGTCCGTTGAACTTCCACTGACCTCCAATCTGAGGGGCCACCCCTCCTAACTGTACCTCAACCCCTCCCAAACCTGATACACCAATCCCTGAATACCCCCCAACTCAAAACAATTTAATTTAACTCACACCTGCCCTGTCTCCCCTCTTCACATGGTCATGTCTGCCCTGCGCTATTTTTTTTTTTTTTTCTTTCGCTTCGGGCCTTGCTTACCTCCCAACTTTGTGAGATGGGAATGAGGGACACCTATTAGCAAAAGTATGTAGGCATAGGATACACACCCTGCCACACCACCTTAAAGCGGAGTTCCGGCTTCAAAATCGAAAAAATCGATTTTGGGCCATCCGCTTGCGGAGGGTCACCTAAAAAAGAAATGGATGCTCCCGAATTTTTTTTTTGTTCACTTACCTTGTTTTTTAAGAAAATATTCTCACCTTCCTTCCACTTCCTCCCTCTGCGGCCTTGGCCCGCACCGTCACTTCCGGCTTGCGATGACTCCTGGGAGCTGAATGTCATCGCTCCCAGGAGTCAATGCGCCTGCACCGTCCCCGCTCGTCACTTCCGATGCAGGTGCGGCATTCTCTGCTAAACAGCTTCTGGGCATTTCCAGAAGCTGTGCAGGGATGCCGCGCCTGCACCGGAAGTGATGAGTGGGGCCGGTGCAGGCGTATTCTGGGACTCTGACGTCACTGAAGAGGCCGCAGAAGAGGACGCGCTGGCTTCAGCTGCCCACACCTGAGATGGCAGCACTGGAGAAGAAATTTTAAAGGTAAGTATTTCTTCTAAAAGTTAAGTGCGACCCGGGACAGTACAGAGGCTATCCATTATGGAATGCACTAGCCCGGACTGTCCCGGGACTATTTTTATCTAAAATTAACCTCGAGGCCGGAACTCTGCTTTAACCACTTTACCACCGGAGGATTTTGCTGTCTTACGTCTGGGCCACTTTTTGCGATTCGGCACTGTGCGACTTTAACTGACAATTGCGCGGTCATGCAACGCTGTACCTAAACGAAATTGATGTCCTTTTTTTCCCATAAACAGAGCTTTCTTTTGGTGGTATTTGATCACCTGTGCAATTTTTACTTTTTGCGCTATAAACAAAAAAAGAGCGACAATTTTGAAAAAATAACAATATTTTTCACATTTTTTTTATATAAAATCCCCCCCCCCCCAAAAAAAATGTAAAAATCAAAAATGTTTTATCATTTTAGGCCAATTTGTTTTCTGCTACATATTTTTGGTAAAAGAAAATTGCAATAAGCGTATTTTATTGGTTAGCGCAAAAGTTATTGCGTTTACTAACTAAGGGAAAGATTTCTGTCGTTTTTGGTGTTTTTTTTAACTAGTAATGGCGGCGATCTGCGATTTTTTTTTTTTGTGGGACTGCGACATTGGGGCGGACAGATCGGACCCTTGACTGACATTTTTGACACTTTTGGGGTTACCAGTGACATTACTACAGTAATCAGTGCTATAAATATGCACTGTTACTGTAAAAATGACACTGGCAGGGAAGGGGTTAATTTTATTGGAGAGGGAGGGGTTAATGTATGCCTGGTGCTTACTGACATGTGTGGGGGGAGGTGACTATCTGACACAAGAACAGATCGCAGGTTCAGCTATGCTGAACCCTGCAATCTGGCCCTGCCTGTCACTTAGAAGATCCGCCCGCTTTGTCTCCAGACTCGATTCCCCGACGATCGGGGAAGAGCAGCGGCGATCGTCGCTGCTCCTCCCCTGGCCCGACTCCCGCTGTGACTGAATACAGCGGGAGCGAGCCTCCGGCGGCGCGCGCGCGCCGCCGAGAAGCGGGAGTGTCTGACGGACGAACCACTTTGCCGCAGTAGAGCTCTAGTGAGCAGCGGCAAAGTGGTTAAAAGAGAATTTAACAAAAAACTATTAGTTAAACCCACAAGTGCTTTTTTTTACCACTACTATTCCTTTATATTGGCTTTTGAAATTTACAAATTCAGCAATTTAGAAATTGGATGAAAGGATTATCACTGAGAAAATTGGATGAAAGGATTAGCACTGAGAAAATCTATTTGAAAGAAAAGTGCATTTTAATTCCAACTACTGTATATAGATCAGACCAAAATGAGAGACGAATGAGGAGGAGAGACATTTTTCCAAATCAGGGACATTTGGGAGCTATGAATCTGCATGGTCCATAGTTAGTTGAATCACATGCTGGAATATCATAGCTCTTGGGCACTTCTGCGAATGAATACATTAATGATACACTCCAGATGTCCCAGTTTCCCTGTTCGATCCTACATAATACAAAAGGAACAAAACTCAACAGATCAGCCTAGACAGCAGTGATTGTGGTATGGTACTGCACGAACATTTACAGATACAATCTGCTGGAAGTAAATTTCTGTAATCCCAGAGAGATTTGAGCCCAACCCCCTTCCATTTCTTTAAAGTTTGTATTTTTGCTTGTGGTTCTATTAGGTAGATTTGCCCTCACTAACTGTCCTTGTGACATCATAAAAGAAACGCTGGGTGTAGTCATTGCTGGGATTGGAAGTCACCAACAAAAGACACTTTCAGCAGTTATAACCCATCCACTCTGCTACTAGGTTTTTTTTTTATGGTTTTGTTCTTATTGGGGAAGTTTACCATGTCTTTGTCAGTACCAGGAGTTGCGCTAGCCCTTAAAGGCTGAGCAAAACTCACCTGAGACAAACTTTACCTGGAAACAGCAGCCATTGGCCAGCTCCTTGCCGCCCATGTATAAAGTACCTGTTTCACACACCACCAATCACAGTGAAGAGAGCAAGGTCAGCACACCAGGTAGCATCCGCTATCATGCGCACTGCATGATAGAGGATGCTACCTGGTGTGCTGACGTTGCTTTCCTCACTGTGATTCTGTACCAGTTGGACTTTAATCTACTCTTGTATTACCCGACTTGTCTAGACTACACTTCTGCCTGACCCTGTGATAACAGACTCTCTGTTTCTTTTTGGTCTGCTCTGACCTGCTCCATCTTTGCACCAGTCCTTGTTACCCTGCTGACATCTGTGGTGGTACACCACAAGTACCAGCAAGCCTGTTCTGCCAATGGTCCTGCCTGTGGTATGTTCTATCCATTATTGAACTGTCTGAATATATAGCCATGCTATTAAAGAGGAAGGCGACCAAATGGAATCTGAACAAGCTCATACGTTTGCCATTTATCCCATCAAGTTCAGGAGTTGGCCACAGAGCTAACCAAGGTGCAATCCTTTTCCCCTACTACCACTGCCAATACTCTGCCACCTGAACCAAAGATTCCTTTGCCAAATCATTTTTCTGGTGACCGTAAGGGGTTCTGTAACTTTAAGAACAGTTGCAAATTATATATGAAGATAAAGTCATCCTTGTCTGGCTCTGAAACACACAGGGTGCAAATCATAATTTCCTTAGTGCGGTGTGACCCCTAGATCTGGGACTCTAGTCTTGAACCAAGCCATCCTGGTAACTGTAGATGCCTTTTTTTGAAGCCATGGGTTTGCTGTATGATGACCCAGATCATGCTGCTGCTGAAACAGCCCTGCATAACTTAAAGTAAGGGGCCAACTCCGCTGATATATTTCGTTCAGAGATTCACAGGTGGGCCTCAGAATCCGGAAGGAATGACACAGTGATCTGCAGCCAATTCCAAATTGGCCTGAAGAAATGTTTTGGATAACTACCCCATGATATTGGCCATCAGAATTGACCAGAGTCAGCAGGAGGGGAGACTGGAACTTGCAGACTTGTATAAAGTACTCGAAATTTCTACTTGAGTAAAAGTACAAGTGCTCGATCAAAAAGTGACTTGAGTAGAAGTGGAAGTGCTCGCAGAAAAAGTTACTTAAGTAGAAGTACTAAAGTATTCAACATTTTTTTTACTTAAGTATTGCAAGTAGTTTTTTCAAAAAATTTGCTACTTAAGTACTAAAAGTAAAAAGTACCAGTAGTTTTGAAAAAACATTTCTACTCAAGTACTGAAAGTAGAAGTACAAGTACTGTGTTATGTAGTTATTAAAGAAAGAAGTCAAAAGTTTGAACATCATATTGTTTTTTATTATTTCAAATGATTAACCTGTGTTTGTTAGTAGTTTCTTGATGCACTTTAAGCGCTGTAGCACCATTTATTTGTTTGTTTCATATTTTCTTTTTATTGGAAAGATTTGGTATAGCAGCTTTTATTATACACAGCCTTTATTTTCGTATGCGCTGATTTACAAATGACATTATACACATTTTTTTGAGCTTTATGCAACCTGCCATCTACTGTTCTGGCAGTGGTAATTTTTTTAAAAGTAACGAGTAACTATGCAGCACAAAAAAAAAATACTTGAGTAGAAGTATCGAAATCATCGAAAAAATGTAGTGAAGTAAAAGTAGAAGTAGGAGAAAAAAATTCTACTCTAGGAAAGTACAGATACCGCATTTCGGTACTTAAGTACAGTACTTAAGTAGTTCTACTTCCAGAGATGTATAGTAACAAAGTAGAACTACTTAAGTACTGTACTTAAGTACCGAAATGCGGTATCTGTACTTTCCTAGAGTAGAATTTTTTTCTCCTACTTCTACTTTTACTTCACTACATTTTTTCGATGATTTCGATACTTCTACTCAAGTATTTTTTTTTGTGCTGCATAGTTACTCGTTACTTTTAAAAAAATTACCACTACCAGAACAGTAGATGGCAGGTTGCATAAAGCTCAAAAAAATGTGTATAATGTCATTTGTAAATCAGCGCATACGAAAATAAAGGCTGTGTATAATAAAAGCTGCTATACTAAATCTTTCCAATAAAAAGAAGATATGAAACAAACAAATAAATGGTGCTACAGCGCTTAAAGTGCATCAAGAAACTACTAACAAACACAACTTGGCTGTGCGAATAAAGTGCCTGTGCAATCGACATAATATCATCGTTGCCCCCAGTGCCCTGCCCACACTCCACACAGTATCAAAAATAAAGTGACATGAATGTGCTAAAGCCTAAATGCAGTGAAAATAATTATTCCCACAATGTAACAGTAAATTCAATTCATATAAAATATGACAATAAATCACAATACAATAAGTTATGAAATAAGTTAGGTCAGGTGCGTGCAACAAGTTGAAGTGTGTAAACCTATCTATAACGAAAAGTCCATAAATGAATTCCAGTGTGCAAATCTAAAGTGTCACTTCACTTGTCAGATGCTTCCACCTCCTTCAGTGCTCGAGTGACCGACCAACACACTTAATGGTGGTGGCACTGGTGGATAGTGTCTGGGTGGCACTGTGGCACTGGCACTGACTGCACTGGTTCAAAAAGCCATATATATTTAATTATTTCAATTCTCAATCTCATAGGTCCTCTCCTCATAAGATATTAATAACTTAAGATTAGGTGATGAACTTCTTGGCGGCCCTGGCAGGATGACGGGGACACCCGCCACTTCTGGACCTGAGCTGATGTGATTCCAACATGTGACAAAGTGACGCTTTTATATATAAAAATGAAATAAAATATACTGACTCACAATTTAGTAGTAGTAGTAGGTAGCGTGTAGCAGTAGGCAGCACAACTCAATTCAATCAATCCCACAGCCTCGCTCGCGCCGCGGCCCGTGGAATCACTGTCATGATCATCAAGTTAAGACCGCACTGGAGGAGCCGTGCTGCCGTCTTCCCACTCGAGGTCTCCGCCTCTAAACGTGTTGTGTGTCACTCAGACTCCACCCCTTAGGGCACTTACTGAGAGGAGTTGTGACACGGGCGGCGGGACGCGGGAGCAGGACTCTGAGCATTTTCTTCGTTATCTCATCTTCTTCTCTCTGTGAGTGAGGTGGACCGTGGAGAGGGCCTAATCCTTGCCATGGCAAATGTGCCATTTGAGAATCAAATAATCAATATAAAATATTAATATATTATATACACACGGGTCATGGGTGGCTTTTTTGAACCAAGAAGAGTGAGACTGACGGCTATGATGATTATCCAACCATCCATGGTCCATGGACCATAAGTGTTGTGTTGTGGTGGTGCCTGTGCTTCCTGCGGCCTGCCTCTGCCTGTGTGGCTGTGCCTGCACTGCAGTGGCCATTGGCAGTGGCACTTGACTTGAGCAAAGCAAATGAGCACTACTAGTGTGAAGGACAGGTGGTGGAAGCATGTTCTGACAAGTTCTTATAATGAAAATAATATAGACAGCTTTTTGAACCAGTGCAGTGCCAGTGTTACTAAGGTGAGAGGCAGAGAGAGAGGCTATCCAGTCCACCACTTTACTTGAGCAGATCACAGAAGAAAGGTGGAAGCATCTGACAGCAAGTGACAAGCACTTCTTAGATTGCACAGTGCAATTCAGTTATGGACTTTTCATTATAATGTTTAGTTTACACACTTAAACTTGCACCTAACTTATTCACAATCACAACTTATTTTATTGTGGTATTGTCATATATATTTTATATGAATTAAATTTACATTGTGGGAATAATTTGCACTGCATTTAGCACAGACATGTCACTTTATTTTTGATACTGTGGGCGATGATTTTGAATACAAGAAGAATATATATATATATAATTGCAGGCACTTTATTAGCATTTTTAGCACAGCCACTTTGTTAGTAGATTTTGATGCATTTTTCACTTTAAGCGTTGTAGGTTTGATGAAGCTGGCCTGGCACATCATCATCAATTGAGCAAATCAAATCAAACCGCGATTAAGAAGATTGCGCATGCTCCTGTTCTGCCTTTTGATCAGCTGAAAAGATGGACGAACCAAAAACACCACCTTCCACCCCTGGCCCTTCAACTTCAAGTGATCTGCCTGGCTGTGAGAGTGAGGAAGCTCAGGAAGGAGACCACCCTTGGCTTTAAAAGGGGAAGGGAGGGACATACTTTATCTGTTTTTGTTTACAAAAAGTTACAGCCTAAGGAATTGTGATTGTCCTTTAGGTTAATCATTTGAATAAATCATTTGAAATAATA
The DNA here is from genome assembly GCF_965119305.1 of Pelophylax lessonae. NCBI lineage: Eukaryota > Metazoa > Chordata > Amphibia > Anura > Ranidae > Pelophylax > Pelophylax lessonae. The sequence continues at coordinate 372,703,782 of NC_138769.1, read as the reverse complement.
AAAACCAATATGATGTTCAAACTTTTGACTTCTTTCTTTAATAACTACATAATACAGTACTTCTACTTCTACTTTCAGTACTTGAGTAGAATTTTTTTTTCAAAACTACTGGTACTTTTTACTTTTAGTACTTAAGTAGCAATTTTTTTGAAAAAAATACTTGCAATACTTAAGTAAAAAAAATGTTGAATACTTTAGTACTTCCACTTAAGTAACTTTTTCTGCGAGCACTTCTACTTCTACTTAAGTCACTTTTTGATCGAGCACTTGTACTTTTACTCAAGTAGAAATTTTGAGTACTTTATACAAGTCTGTCTACTTCGTTACTATACATCTCTGGGAACTTGGCACAGCTGAGGCAAAACCTGTGCCTTCCTTGACCCCAAATTCCTCCCTCTTCAGTGCCATGTCTGAGGAGGAACCTTTGCAGGTAGGTTCCACCTGTTTATCTGCTCGGGAACGCACTCTCCTTTGGGACTTGGTTTGTATTGTGGCCTTAAGTGTCATATGCTTCGGTCCTGCTCCACACATCCTGGGAACTGCAGCACTCTAGGTGATTGTGAAGAGATCATCATAGGTCTGATATTATATCCGCAAGAGGAAAATCACTTAAGGATCCTTTCTGTTTTACACTATGGGTCTGAGTCTCATGAGCTACTGGCCTTTGTGGATTCTGGAGCCGCTGGAAATTCTACTGATCCAGCTCTGGTCACTCGCTTGCCTCTGAAACTTATGTTTTGGACTGTTGTGTCCACTTGATTTTTGTGGATAATCAGCCTCTCTCACAAAGCCAGGTGCTACAGGCCACCGACCAAGCCTCAAGTAGGTCCGTCACAATGGGAGAAGGTCTCGTGTCCTGCCATTATTTTTCTCTCCGCTACTTTGATTCTAGGCCTTTCTCAGCTTCAGATTGACAATTCAGTGACTGTTTGAAGTACAGGGAATATCTTGGCATGATCCGATCAGTGTGCTCAAACCTGCATGTCATGTTCTATTCAGACTGCTATCTGCCAAATGGAACAGATTTCCCCTTGTTTTCAAGACTCCTTGGACAAATCTTCCAAAGGGTCAGGTGACACATAACCACCTCAATGCAGTTATGACTGTTTCATTTAACTCTTACCTGGCACAACACCTCCTTCGAGGAATATATTTTCACAGTCTGCCCAGCCACTCTCAGGCCAGGCTACCTCTGTATCAGCAGTTGCAGTCCAGCCTTGGTCAGTGCTATCTGTGGCAGTCATGCCAGATGCTCCATTTCTTCCTGTCTCTGCACCTGCCAACTCTGTTCAGCCTGTCACAGTATCAGCTGTTGGTAACTCTGCTCCTGAATCAGCCCCAGCTTGTGATCTTCACACTGTTTAACTCTATGAGGAGTTCCATTTTTGTCATCCAAGTATGTCTGGGAGGGTTCAGGAGCTACACCTCAAAGAAGGCGTAATGTCAGTACTAAAAGCTGTACACACTTGACGAAAATCAGACAAAATATCCTCCGATTTTTCTCTGTCTTCTCAGCGTTCATTACCGTTTTTAGTTGACAGTGCATAAATGTTCACGAAATTTCTCGTCCGATTTTTCTTTTTTTTGGGACATTTGTACCTAGACTTCCGGGCTGTCAGCAACTTCAGATCATGCGCGGTCTTTCGTATCCGATTTTTCCACGGACATACTGCATACACATTAAACGAAAATCGGTCGTCTGGGGACGGACGAAAAAAATTTTGGTGTTTGTCCCTCCGTTTTTTTTCGTTGAAAATGTCAGCATCGGCTTCTGAAAGTTGTGTACACACTAGCCGAAAATCGGACGATTTCACATCGGGCGGGAATTTTCGGCAGATTTTCTACTAGTGTGTACCCCACTTAAGACTTGTGCTGACCCTTTGAGGGTGAGCACAACTCACTCACTCGCCTTTACCAGGATCAACAGTGATTGGCCAGCAACCTTTTACCATGTTTAAAGCACCTGTTTCACACACCACCAATGCCCAAGATAGCGAATGCTACCTGGTGTACACTTGCTTGATCAAGCTCGTATTTGTTCTATGGAATACTGTTTGTGACCCCCCAGGGTTGCTTGGATTCTCATTTTCTGCCGTGATTCTGTACTGTTTTGGACTTTGATCTACTTGTGTAGGAGTAGATGAGCTTGTCTAGACTACACTTTTGCCTGGTCATCCTTTGAATACAGACACTCTGCTCTGACCTGCTCCATCCTTACACCAGTCCTCGTTACCCTGTTGACATCTGCAGTGGTTCACCACAAGTACCAGCTATTCTGCTCTGTCAACAGTCCTGCCTGTGGTAAGTGCTATCTATTATTGAACTGTCTGAATATATAGACATTCTGAACTGTTTTGCTGACATTTAAACTCTTGACCTGACAGTCCTCCTGTCCTCGCAGTGCAAATCTTCCCAGCAAATTTCTTTGCAAAATGAAATAAAAGCTTTGCATTTAGGTCAGCAGAGGATTTAACTCCCCAGTGCCTAATCAGGACTAAAATATTTGTTTTAGATGTAACTGATCAAAATTATTTTTTATCGTCAAGTATTATTGAGCTATCATTGAACGGCTTACCAACTATCTTTCTTCTATGTCCACAACACAGTAATCAGGTGTGGTGTTGAATGGTGCTGCATGCATATGGTTATTGTGAACAACCTGCCAATGTAAAAAATGAACATGAAACCTTTTCTTTTAACCACAATGCACCAATGCGATCAGTGGATTGTGGTGTGCTACAAAACATGTGCGTTGGAGTGTGTGTTTGCAAGGTGCATTGAGGTGCTCTTCAAAATGAATAGTAACACAACACACCACACCCTGCATGTTATCACACATTTCAGTAAAACACACATTACCACGCCAATTTGTGAAGCCAGACATAAGAGGAGCTTAAGTCAGTTTTTTTAAAAAAAAAGTTAACAGCTACAAATAGCTGCAGACATAAAAAAAACACTTACCAGCGCGGGGATCAAGCGCTGTCTTCCCCTCGGCCGGTTGTTTGCTGGTATTCAGGTCCTCAGTTTTGCCATGTTGACTGTGGAAAGCCAGCTGTGACTTCACAGCCAGCTCCCTACTGCGCTATCAGAATAGTTCTGCAGCCTCCTGGGACCTGTGATGTTGCGGGGAGAAGGTGGTCAACCCCCGATCCAATCCCTTGGGTAATCTTAGCAGAAAGGGTAGCAGGTACCTGTCAAAACTAGGTACCTGTTCCCAAAAAAAAAAAAAAAAAATGGGGGAGTAGGAGGATAAGTACCAGCACATATATACACCCTTAATACCAGGCTATTTTTTAGTTTTCAGTGCTGTGATAGTTTAAATGAATTACTTGGTCCTGCAATAGTGTACCCAAATGAATATAAAACATTTTTGAGACCCAATTTTCCATTGGTAGAATTTAATACCCAGTGGGCTTTTTTTTTTCACTATATAAAAGAAAAACTACCAAACATTTTGAAAAAAAAAACCCTGTTCCCATACTCTCTTATGAAACATAGCAAAAAAAATGCCAGGACATTACAAACACCTGTAACTACCCTTAAGGCACCTCAAGGTGATTTAATTGTTTTTTTTTTGGCCAAATTTTTTAAAATTAGAAACATGCTGGTACTGAGGGTGTTAAATATGGAGCTTGGTAATGGTGTACTAGGTACAGCAGCCTCATACACAGACAAAGTGAAGGGCTTTAAGTATAGGATGCACACAGTGAGAGGATGGAGATGAGGAGATTAATGTTCAAATGTGCAGGCTAAAGGAGGTAGTGAAAGTGTTAAAGAATTCCACAATCAACTCCCCTGCTTCCCTGATTCTGTTGCGGCTTACCTGAAACTAATGAATGACTTATTCATTCATTAGTTCCTCCTTTTAACCTTTCCTCTGTTGTGAGAGGAAGATGTGGGCCCTTCAAGGTAAGCAGTACACTGTTTACACTTGTGATCGGTCATCACAACAATCATATAGTACAGAGGCGATCAGATCTTCTCTGTACACTGTGTCTGTGAACTCAACTTACCGATGATGGCTCAGGTTACGTCTTAGTTCCCAGCCAACAGTGCACTGAGGGCCGATTCTGAAGTTTTTTTGTTTTTTGTTTTTACAATATGGTGCTAGGAAAATGGTTAAGGAAATCTTTCATACGGAAAAAAAAATTAGCCAACCATTTATAATGTTGTCTGAAAAAAAAAAAGTACGTTCGGATTCTTACGGTGCTTAGACTTCCTAGTGTTAAAAATGTTTACGTGGTATTCAGTACAAAATACAAACCAAAAAAACCCATAAATGTAGAGTGGCTAATCTTGTGGTGGGATCTCACATCTTACAGACTAGTAATCTATTACATAATTATATCGGACCAGTGGGATCTCTCTTTCGTACAGATATTATATTACACTAATTTGTGAATAATCACCTTTGATATGTTTATGTATATAAACAATATATTTACTGTATGTAATAGGGTACTAGTCTAAGACTTGAGATCCTACTAGAGGATTAGCCACTGTATACTTTACATTTTAATGTATATATACACACATACACACACTAAATTACCAAAAGTATTGCGACACCTGCCTTTACACGCACATGAACCAGTCTACGTGTAAAGTCAAACGTCACAATACTTTTAGTAATATAGTGTATATATACAGTATCTCACAAAAGTGAGTACACCCCTCACATTTTTGCAAATCTTTTATTATATCTTTTCATGTATCAACACTGAAGAAATGACACTTTGCTTCCATGTAAAATAGTGAGTGTACAGCTTGTATAATGCCCCGTACACATGTGCAGATTATCTGAAGACTTTTGTCTTCAGATTTACCTTTTCTATGTAGTGCAAGGGCCTGCCGGATTGCATACAAATTGAAAGTGTTTAGGTTTGACCTCATATTATATGGTTTTGGTAAGTCTACAGACAAAAGTCTTCAGATAATCTGCACGTGTGTACGGGGCATTACAGTGTAGATTTGCTGTCTCCCTCAAAATAACTCAACACACAGCCATTAATTTCTAAACCGCTGGCAACAAAACTGAGTACACCCCTAAGTGAAAATGTCATAATTGGGCCGAAAGTGTCAATATTTTGTGTGGCCATCATTATTTTCCAGCACTGCCTTAACCCTCTTGGGCATGGAGTTCACTAGAGCTTCACAGGTTGCCACTGGAGTCCTCTTCCACTCTCCTCCATGACATCATGGAGCTGGTGGATGTTAGAGACCTTGTGCTCCTCCACCTTCCGTTTGAGGATGCCCTACAGATGCTCAATAGGGTTTAGGTCTGGAGACATGCTTGGCCAGTGCATCACCTTTACCCTCAGCTTCTTTAGCAAGGCAGCGGTCGTCTTGGAGGTGTGTTTGGGGTCGTTATCATGTTGTTACTGCCCTGTGGCCCAGTCTCCGAAGGGAGGGGGATCATGCTTTGCTTCAGTATGTCACAGTACATGTTGGCATTCATGGTTCCCTCAATGAACTTTAACAGCTCCCCAGTGCCGGCAGCACTCATGCAGCCCTAGACCATGACACTCCCACCACCATGCTTGACTGTAGACAAGACATACTTGTCTTTGTACTCCTCACCTGGTTGCCACCACACACGCTTGACACCATCTGAACCAAATACGTTTATCTTGGTCTCATCAGACCACAGGACATGGTTCCAGTAATCCATGTCCTTAGTCTGCTTATCTTCAGCAAACTGTTTGCGGGCTTTCTTATAGATCATCTTTAGAAGAGGCTTCCTTCTGGGACGACAGCCATGCAGACCAATTTGATGCAGTGTGCGGCGTATGGTCTGAGCACTGACAGGCTGACCCCTCCATCCCTTCAACCTCTGCAGCAATGCTAGCAGCACTCAAATGTTTATTTCCCAAAGAAAACCTCTGGATGCGACACTGAGCATGTGCACTCAACTTCTTTAGTCGACCATGGCGTTGCCTGTTCTGTGTGTTATTTTGAGGGGCCAGAAAATTTACACTGTTATACAATCTGTACACTCACTACTTTACATTGTAGCAAAGTGTCATTTCTTCAGTGTTGTCACATGAAAAGATATAATTTACAAAAATGTGAGGGGTGTACTCACTTTTGTGAGATACTTTATATATACAGTGATACCTTGGTTCATGAACAACTCGGTTCATGAACAGAAAAGTTCATAAAAATATGCTCCGGTTCACGAACTCCGCTTCGGTTCACGAACAGGAGCCGCGGCCATTTTAATGCTATTTCCAAGCTGTCACATGGTCGTGACTTCCTGTAGGAAGATCGTGGAGAGAAGAAGAGACACAGAAAGAAGTACTGTGAAGACACTTTTTGCTTTTTGGTGTGCTTTTTAGCACATGCAGTACTGTACTACTGTACTGTACTTCTGTACAATACTGTACTTACTGTATTGTATTTCACAGCCTCCCACCTGTCTTCCTCTATGCCAGAAGTCATCTCAATCAAGGTTAGTGTTCTCTCTTTATAATTACTATACTGTACTAATGTGTATTGTAATTTGTTTCATATTTTTGTGCTTCAAAAACCAAAAAAAAAAAAAAGGTCAGAACGGATTAACCCGATTTACATTGAACCCTATGGGAAAATGTGCCTCGGTACACAACCAATTCGGTCCGCGACCAGAGTCAGTTCACGAATTAAGTTCGTGAACCGAGGTATCACTGTGTGTGTATATATATATATATATATATATATACACATATACAGTGGGTACGAAAAGTATTCAGACCTCCTTAAATTTTTCACTCTTTGTTATATTGCAGCCATTTGCTAAAATCATTTAAGTTCATTCTTCTTCCTCATGAATGTACACATAGCACCCCATACTGACAGAAAAACACAGAATTGTTGACATTGTTGCAGATTTATTAAAAAAGAAAAACTGAAATATCACATGGTCCTAAGTATTCAGACCCTTTGCTCAGTATTTAGTAGAAGCCCCCTTTTGATCTAATACAGCCAGGAGTCTTTTTGGGAAAGATGCAACAAGTCTTTCACACCTGGATTTGGGGATCCTCTGCCATTCCTCCTTGCAGATCCTCTTCAGTTCTGTCAGGTTGGATGGTAAACATTGGTGGACAGCCATTTTTAGGTCTCTCCAGAGATGCTCAATTGGGTTTAAGTCAGGGCTCTGGCTGGGCCATTCAAGAACAGTCACGGAGTTGTTGTGAAGCCACTCCTTCGTTATTTTAGCTGTGTGCTTAGGGTCATTGTCTTGTTGGAAGGTAAACCTTCGGCCCAGTCTGAGGTCCAGGATATCCCTGTACTTGGCCGCATTCATCTTTCCCTCGATTGCAACCAGTCGTCCTGTCCCTGCAGCTGAAAAACACCCCCACAGCATGATGCTTCCACCACCATGCTTCACTGTTGGGACTGTATTGGACAGTTGATGAGCAGTGCCTGGTTTTCTCCACACATACCGCTTAGAATTAAGGCCAAAAAGTTCTATTTTGGTCTCATCAGACCAGAGAATCTTATTTCTCACCATCTTGGAGTCCTTCAGGTGTTTTTTAGCAACTCCATGCGGGCTTTCATGTGTCTTACACTGAGGAGAGGCTTCCGTCGGGCCACTCTGCCATAAAGCCCCGACTGGTGGAGGGCTGCAGTGATGGTTGACTTTCTACAACTTTCTCCCATCTCCTGACTGCATCTCTGGAGCTCAGCCACAGTGATCTTTGGGTTCTTCTTTACCTCTCTCACCAAGGCTCTTCTCCCCCGATAGCTCAGTTTGGCCGGACGGCCAGCTCTAGGAAGGGTTCTGGTCGTCCCAAACGTCTTCCATTTGAGGATTATGGGGGCCACTGTGCTCTTAGGAACCTTAAGTGCAGCAGAAATCTTTTTGTAACCTTGGGCAGATCTGTGCCTTGCCACAATTCTGTCTCTGAGCTCTTCAGGCAGTCCCTTTGACCTCATGATTCTCATTTGCTCTGACATGCATTGTGATCTGGAAGGTCTTATATAGACAGGTGTGTGGCTTTCCTAATCAAGTCCAATCAGTATAATCAAACACAGCTGGACTCAAATGAAGGTGTAGAACCATCTCAAGGATGATCAGAAGAAATGGAAAGCACCTGAGTTAAATATATGAGTGTCACAGCAAAGGGTCTGAATACTTAGGACCATGTGATATTTCAGTTTTTTTTTTTTTAATAAGTCTGCAACAATGTCAACAATTCTGTGTTTTTCTGTCAGTATGGGGTGCTATGTGTACATTCATGAGGAAGAAGAATGAACTTAAATGATTTTAGCAAATGGCCGCAATATAACAAAGAGTGAAAAATTTAAGGGGGTCTGAATACTTTCCGTACCCACTGTATATATATTGTACTGAATAAAATGTAAAAAAAATTTAACAGTGTTGGTGTTATAAATGTCATTTTTGAGAGTCTAAGCACCATAAAAATACCAACTTCCCTTTTTCCTTGTTCAAATAGATGTTCACTATATTAGGGATGTGGTGCATGTTTACACCTAATGGCATCTATATGAAACTAAACATTATTGATATTGTTCTGAAAATGCTAGATATTTGGCCACCCTGTTTTCCCTATGTTTCAGTATTTTCTAAAATACATTAAAACAAGCATGCAAAACTGGAGACACATGAAAGACTGTAAGACACATGAAAGCCCGCATGGAGTTTGCTAAAACTGGAGCTCTGACTTCCCTTGGTAAATAACTATTCCAGGTTAGTGACTCAGAAAGCACCAAAGCCATTAGATCACTGTTGCCCAACCTGTGGCCCTTTAGGCTGGGTTCACATATATGCGGCTGCAGTTTCAGTGCATTTCTATTCATCGGTTCACGTGTGATTCAGGTGTGAATTTTTACCTGAAATCGCTCCTGAACCAGACCTAAAAATGCACAGGACCTTTTCAGAAACCGCCCCGCACATGTGTGAACCAGCTGCATTGAAAGCAGTTTACATTCACATGTTATACTAACTGGATGTGGTTAAAAATGTATCCAATTTGCATATGTGTAAACCAAGCCTAAATATACGGTGTGCAGGCCTTGTACCTCAGCATTTTGTAGTGGGAACCCTAATTTGATCTTTACTAGCCACATGTAACATGTTCCCAGTTTCAGATTGTCTTCTGCAGCAAATCCCCAGCCATAAATGTATCCTGTCCACACTTTCTGACCCTCATTTCTCCTATTAGTTCTGCAGTTCCTGGCAGTCCTCTCACTTACGCATTACATATACTGAACTTTATATGCCCCCCTTTGGTGATATCAGGGCCACATTTGAGGCCCCTCTTTAACTGATACATTTACAACCATTGCATTAGATCTAGAGTTTTCAACTTTTCTAGAAAATAAAATATTGAAAGTGGCCTGAACATTGCACTTTGACCACCAGAAGATTTACACCATTTTCTCCTTGCACCTTTCCAGGGAAAGACACATGGAGATTTTTGTTTGACTTATACCCATATTTATGGGAAACAAAGCAACAGGGGGAATTTCCCTTTCCATACTGGGAGACTGGTTTTTGGGAACATTTCTATTGAAGGGGTCAACCTCCTTTTCATTGGATAAATATCCAGCGGCCCTACATGGCATGATTGTTGCTCCCGGGAGACATCAGGGCACTCCCTTGAAAGCCTGGGAAGCATTGAAATAGAGAAGTGGATATAATATCCCTGAGGAAGAATTTATTGATGTTTAATTTGAAACGTGTTGGACACCCCCATGTAATGGGAACCATTCTTGGTTGCAAAAACCACCATGGAATATATTAGCAGTAGAAGGGGAATACTACTTCTTGGGCAATATTTCATTATTCAATATGTGTCATTTTAGGTTGTTTCTCTTGGCATATACAATATGGCATATGAATTTATTTTTAACAATTTTTTTTACTTTTGTGAACAATAAAAAAAGATATATTTTTCATATATATTGTCATATAATTGCCTTAAAAATCCCATCCAAAGAGGAGACACCTCATATTTACGAAAAAATTGACCCCTCTTCACAACCAAACCATTTTTTTTTTGATACGGCACTGGATTACTTTAACTGACAATTGCGCCATCATGCAATGCTGTACCCAAATACAATTTATGTAATTTCTTTCCCCACAAATAGAGCTTTCTTTTGGTGGTATTTGATTTTTCTATTGTTTGTTCTATAAACAAAAAAAGACAATTTTGAAAAAAAAAAAAATACATATATTTTTTATATATATATATATATATATATATATATATATATATATTTTTTTTTTTTTACTTTCTGCTATAAAACCTATCCAATAAAAAAACGGTAAAAAATAAAATTTCTTTATAAATTTAGGCAAATATGAATTTTGCTACATATTTTTGGTAAAAAAAATCCCAATAAGTGTGTATTGATTGGTTTGTGCAAACGTTATAGTGTCTACAAACTATTGGATATTTTTATTTATTTTTTACTAGTAATGGCGGAGATCATCGTCTTATAGCAGGACTTGATATTGCGGTGGACATCCTGACACTAACTGACACCTTTTGGGGACCAGTTACACTAATACAGTAATTAGTGCTAAATAAAAAAATGCACTGTCACTGTACTAATGACACTGGCTGGGAAGGAGTTAACATCAGGTGTGATTAAAGGGTAATTGTGTGCCTGACCAGTGTTTTTACTTACTGTGGTTCTTTTACTAGGGGAAGAGATAGATCTATATCTCTGCTTTGCAGAGACATAGGATCCATGCCTTCCCTCCTTTCAGAACAGTGATCTGCCTTGTTTACATAGGCAGACCACAATTCTGCCTCTCTGCTGCAGGATCGGCGGGTGCCAGCAGACATCTAGTTCATGGTACCCGCCCCACTGGGCTTCAGCTGTGTGTGATCACAGCCGGATCATGTATGTACATTGCATCCGGAAAGTATTTACAGCCCTTCACTTTTTCCACGGGTTCACCTTCCAACAGGACACCCCAAGCACACAGGCAAGATAACAAAGGAGTGGCTACGGGACAACTCTGTGAATGTCCTTGAGTGGCCCAGCCAGAGCCCAGACTTGAACCCGATTGAACATCTCTGGAGAGATCTGAATGTGGCTGTGGACAGACACTCCCCATCCAACCTGATGGAGCTTGAGAGGTCCTGCAAAGAAGAATGGGAGAAACTGCCCAAAAATGGGTGTGCCAAGCTTGTAGCATCATAATAAAAAAGATTTGAGGCTGTAATTGGTGCCAAAAATGGATTTTTGTAAAATCTTACCGTAAAATCCTTTTCTCTTAGCTCATCGACAGACGTAGTCCTCGGTGATACACCACCTTCGGGTTATGTTACCTCCGCAGGAGCAGGACTAGACAGGAAATTAAAAAGCTCTGGCCACACCCTAGGGGCAGTCCCAGAGGGTATATCCTCTCTCTCTCTGCCTCAGCAAATCAGTTATGTGAAAAAGCAGTGCTTAGAGAATTTAACCCAACCCAACTCCAAAACAGAGGGGCGGGGACTACGTCTGTCGATGAGCTAAGAGAAAAGGATTTTACGGTAAGATTTTACAAAAATCCATTTTTCTCTAGCGCTCATCGACAGACGTAGTCCTCGGTGATACACCACCTTCGGGACGTCCCAGAGCAGTATCACAACTGAGGGGTGGGAAAATGGAAATCAAATCCCAATCTAGAAGGCCCAACCGGTGCCAACTAGAAGTTTACAATGCTCATCCTTAATGATGAGACTCAACAAAAAAATTTTCAAACAGAAAAAAACCCTCGAGGTAGACCACCGGTCTCCTCAAATTGCGGCCTGCAAAACCTTGCGGCCAAATGAGGCATCCGCCGATGCCGTCACATCAATTTTATAGAATTTTGTAAAGGTATGTACCGACGACCAGGTGGCCGCCTTACATACCTGGACCACTGACGCCTGATGGCGAAAGGCCCAGGAAGTACTGAGCGCTCGAGTGGAGTGCGCCCTAACAGGGAACGGAGGACTCTGACCCTTAATAGAATAAGCCTGTACCACCGTCTGTCTAATCCATTTGGCAATGGTTGCGGCAGATGCAGGCAAACCCTTTCTGGGGCCATCCGTGATCACAAAAAGTGAATCCGTCTTACGGGATGATTCCGTAGCTTTCAGGTATACCCTGATTGCCCGAACCACATCTAAGGAATGCAACGCATGTTCCCGATGATGCTTGGGCTGAGGACACAAGGAAGGTAGTACAATATCTTCATTCAGATGAAAATCTGAAACCACCTTAGGAAGAAAAGATGGCTTAGGATGAAGTACTACCTTATCCCTATGAATCACTAGGTATGGTGACTGGCATGATAATGCAGCCAGTTCTGACACCCTGCGAGCAGAAGTAATAGCCACCAAGAAGGCCACCTTCTGGGATAAAGTAAGCAAGGGAATCTCCCTGATGTTTTCAAAAGGAGGTTTCTGTAGAACCGACAAAACCAAAATTAAGATCCCAGGGCGGTAAGGGCGCGCGGACTGGAGGAGCCAGGTGCCGCACCCCCTGGATGAAATTCCGCACCAAGGATTTGGTAGCTAACGGCTTCTGAAAGAAGATTGCTAATGCTGAAACTTGACCCTTGATGGTGCTCAAGGCTAGCTTCTGCTCAACCCCTTGTTGCAAAAAGGCCAATATTCGAGACACCGAATAGGTACGTGGAGGAAATCCTAAAGATTCGCACCACGCAATATAAGTCTTCCATGTGTGATAATAGACTTTGCTGGAAGTCGCTTTCCTTGCTTTAATAAGGGTAGGAATGACAGAAGTAGACAAACCTCTGTCCTTCAGTACTTGGGTCTCAATGGCCAGGCCATTAAAACCAGCGACTGTAAAGCACGAAGGTAACTTGGTCCTAGAGACCACAGACACTCCCTGAGACGAAGTTCCCACAGAACGTCTGCGACTAGCATGTCCAAGTCGGCCAGGCCGGCTTGAGGAGGCCAGCCTAGAATTTCTAGGACCACTGGCGCTGATTGGATCTGAACCAGGCGTCCCTAGAGCTATCTGGCCCCGACCATCCGAGAAAGTCTGGTCGTTTTCTGTTCCCACACATTTATCAGATACCTGATAGTTATCAGGAAGGGTGATCTTTTCTGGTTGAACCTCAGGGACCGAAGTCACCCGACTAGAGGCTACTTGGCCTATCTGGTCAACCAGATCCGATTCCTGTGAGGTATCGGGACTAATCTTAGGAAAGGGTAAAGGAAAAGATCTATTCAGGGAACGGTAACTACCGCTTCCTGTGGTACTTAAATGTTGGAAGGGAAGAATCGCACCGGTAGTAGTGGTTGATGCTCGATCTGATGTCCTGAATACCGGTGAAAACGTCCCCCCACCCTGAAACCGGGTGGGGGCGCACCTTCAGGCTGTGTACTCCTTTGCTTCGGGTTTGGCTGGGTTGGTCCTCTGCTTGTCCGACCAGCCCTTCTTGAATCCTCCTGGAGGAGTCTTGCCTTTCCCGCTAGTACCAGCCGGGCGCCCTTTATGGGCGGTAAAGAAAGGTCCTCGCTTGTTGCGAGGTCCCTTAGCTTTTGCAGCCTGTGGCAAGAAAGTGCTCTTGCCCCCAGTGGCATCCTTAATGATTTCATCTAGGTTGGCCCCAAATAGACGATTCCCCTGAAAAGGGAGATTGGTCAAGGTCTTCTTGGAACCTAGGTCAGCTGACCAGCATTTTAACCACAGCACACGTCTGAGGATTACTGCTAACTTAGATGCATGCCCTAATAAGGGAGTTGTGTCCAAGGCTGCGTCACAGATAAACCGTAGCCCTTGTATGATCTGTTCCATCAAATCAGATGTCTCCTGGGGAATATCTTTTCCCCTAAGATCTTGGCGTACCATTTCCGCCCATTCCGTAAGTGTCTGGGAAACTAGACCAATAACAATTACTGGTCTAAAAGCTGACCCTATCAGAGAAAAGATAGTGCGGGACTCTGCTTCTATCTTTCGATCCACCGGATCCTTAAAGGACGAAGTGTCCTCCACTGGAATAACCGTGGCTTTATTCAGCCTGGAAATAGGCGGATCCACGACTGGTGGTACCGTCCATTTCTTAATGATGGATTCCTCAACGGATAGCGTCTAGCAATACGCTTGGAAATAGTAAAGGTACGTTTAGAATGCTCCCATTCTTCTTTAATCTGATTACCAAAACATTTAGGTACCGGAAAAGCCTTCGCCATCTTGATGGGCTTATTAGTACCGAAAGGCCTCTCTGTTTCAGTTGCCTCTGCCGGTAAAGCCTCAAGTTTTAAGGTTTCTTGCACTGCCACAACTAGTGCGTCCACCAATGCTTCTTCCTGAATTATAGCAGGAGAAGAAGCGTCCTCCTCACTGTCTGAGGGGGCTTTACCTGGGATAACAGCCCTTGCAGAGGAACCTGCAACTGCCGTGACCATCTCTGAATCTGAGTCAGAGGTGTCAGATGGTATAGGGGTAGGCGGGGGTCGCTTCCTTGACCCCCGTCCCTGACAGGCCGCCTCCACCCGAGCCACCATAGACTCCAAAATTGCTGTAAATGATTCTATACTCTGTGCACCGGCGGGTCCCGAGGCCCCCTCGAGGGAAACAGGTGGGGGAATATGTGTGGCAGGGTCCATGATAACTCCAGTTACTTCCTGGATAATATAAATCAAAAGAAAAAAACTTTTTTTTTTTTTTTTTTCTGACCCCCAGCGCCACAAAAAGCCCCTTAGTGTTACCTGCTAGGGATCCCTATCGATCGAGAGAGAGAGAGAGATAGACCCCCAGGCTCACCACTTGATGCTCAGAGTTAAACTGCAACAGCTTACAGCGCTGTCCTGACAAACAGGAAGTCTTTTGGCTGGCTGCCCAGGAAGAAGGGAGGCGGCTCCGCCCCTCTGCACGCCTTCCGGCGCCTCCCCCAAGCTCCACGAGGTGTAGGATCACCTCAAACATGGCCGCCCCCATGCTGGAGACACGAGGCTACGCCAAAATGGCGGCTCGTGCGATCCAGCAAAAAAAATGGCGGCGGCCTGTGCTGACTAGCGGTGTGCTGCAGGGCACACAACACTCTCTCTGCATGGGGATATGGCGTGGTTGGCGGTACCGGCCCTGGCGGACCGCATGGCCGTTCGGGAGGCCTGCTAATAGCTGGAGATCTGATTTGGAAGGCAGTCTACATGTCCGTGGCTTCTGACTGGTAGGTAGCTTATACTTAACCCATAAGATTCCCAGAATGCCACAGATTACATCTTTAAAACATGTATACAATAGATTGTTAGCTCCCAAACCAAGCCTCCTGGCTTTTTGCACACATAAAATCACACTCAAAGTAGGAGGATTTGTGACATGTTATAGGATAGAAAGGACTCTTTCTTACCATACAGAGAGGGGCCCGCGTTCACCACAAACCCCGTCAGGGAAAAAGGGGGAACATACTACTCACCATACCGGAACCAGGCGGGCACCAACTCCTGACAGTACCCCTCTCCACCGGGGCGGGAGGGCTGTCGACCGATACGGACGCCGTGACTCATGGTCTTTGGCGTTTCAGCGAGACGTTTAACTCGCGGGTTCAGTCCTTTTAATGGGACTTTGTCGCGGCCGACTCAGCGTGGAGCTATGGCCTGCACGCGCTCGTAGGCTGAACTGGGGTGACCACCGGATCTCAACATCCAGCCCGTCGCCCAGTTCAGCTTTCTTGCTTGAAGATCTCACAGGAACACTGGAGAAAAAAAAAAAAGCTGTCTAAAAATCCTTTTAGAAAAAAATTCTTGCCAGGACCTAAGATCCCAGCAAGGTATCTAGGTCCTTACTCCTAACTAGACAGAAAATAACTGATTTGCTGAGGCAGAGAGAGAGAGGATATACCCTCTGGGACTGCCCCTAGGGTGTGGCCAGAGCTTTTTAATTTCCTGTCTAGTCCTGCTCCTGCGGAGGTAACATAACCCGAAGGTGGTGTATCACAGAGGACTACGTCTGTCGATGAGCGCTAGAGAAAGGTGCTTTAACAAAGTATTGAGCAAAGGCTGTGAATACCTATGTACATGGGATTTTTTTCATGTTTTTAAATAAATTTGCAAAGACTTCAAACAAACTTTTTTCACGTTGTCATGATGGAGTATTGTTTGTAGAATTTTGAGGAAAATAATGAATTTTTGGAATAAGGCTGTAACATAACATTTGGCGAGATGACTCTTTTGAGAGAACACCCGCACAGAGGTGCCACCCTGCTATAGGACAGACCTTAAGTGGTTAAAATTATAACATCAATCTGATTCTAGACAGGGTAGTGACTGTGCCTCCCTCATCCCTTCCATTGACGTTGATAAGGATTGCAAATAGCACAAAGAAGCCTCCCTATTTGCTTTGTCAGTATTTCTGTGGCCCTATTAAAAAAACAACTGCCTACAAGTACAGTTTATTCTCCCATTTGAAGTGAAAGGCTGGTACACAGCTCTAATTATTAGTGCTATCTTACTGCAGGAGAATGAAGGCTGTACCTGGACCCCTTGGCCATTCCCCAAAGCTGTAAGTTTTTCCTTGGTTGCATTGTGGTAAATCTGGCTCTGCTTCAGTTTGCTTCCCACTGACTTCAGATCTTGTAAAATACCCCCTTCCCGTCTCCTTATTAACACACAGAAAACCTCAAGTTAAATCATTGAACAGAATTTGTGTCTACAATAGTAAGTCAATGTACAAGTGTGTTAAAAATGAATTGCAGCTTACCAGTTCTTAGAGGAGAAGGCTGCATTCATTTTCTTTTTAGGCTTTCTTCTATTTTCAACTGGTGATCTGGCCAGTAAGTCTGTTGTTTTTCTCTTGTGAGATGTATCGGTTACAGAGATGAGACAATTTATCACTGGCAGGGGTGTTTACAATGATCTGTTTTATTTATGTATGTAAAACCTTTATACCAACAGAAAAAAGAAAAAGTTTGCTGTAACTACTTATAAAGTGTTAGCTGAAGTTTGGCTTTAATTTGTTAGTGTATTTAAATCTGCTAGTACATCTAGCACTCTCCTCCCCCCAGTTAGACAATTCTGCTTGTCAAAAGGTGCCCCCTGTGCTCCTTCCTTCGAGTGGGGACACTCTAATACAGGTGGTGTGGTACTGGCCAGATCGCCAGTTGAAAACAGAAGGGAAAAAAAGCGTTAGAAAAGAAAATAGCCACCACAGATGATTGGTAAGCTGCAATATATTACATTTTTGAAAATAATACCGCTTTAACCACTTGCCTACTGGACCATTTCACCCCCTTCCTGACCAGGTAAATTTTCAGCTTTCCGCACTTTGAATGACAATTGCAACATGCAACACTGTACCTAAATTAAATGGTTATAATTTTTTTTAGACAGATCGAGCTTTCTTTTGGTGGCATTTAACCACCACTGGGGTATTATATTTTGCTACAATAAAAAAGACAGAACATTTTGAAAAAAAAAAGAAAAAAAAATTCCTTTGTCTGTTATAAAATTTTGCAAGTAAGAAACTTTTCTTGTTTACTGATGGTTCTGCACTGATAATCAGAGCACTGATGATGAGGGAAAATGTCCCTTGTCACAGGATAGCCGGTTATCAGCTTTCCTTTCCTTACAGTGACAGCGCCGAGGAAAACATAAATGCCAATAACGGCATTTGCTTACATCAGTGGTCTCGAAACTGCAGGCCTTTGCTTGCTTTTATTCGGTCCTTGAGGCACTATTCCTCCCACTGTCAGAAGCAGTGGGGCATAATTTCTGCCACAGACATCGACAATGAGTGGGGCTGATGCAAGGATTTTTGTCTACTGCGAAGGCAGGGCCGTCTTTAATATTGATTGGACCCTGGGCAAACATTTTCTTCGGCCCCCCCATGCAATTTCACTCTCCACCTTCTCTGAGACATACAAAAAACAGCAGCTAGACTCAAAATCAGTTTACCTAATCAGATCAGGCAGCCATTGCGATTGGTTGCCAGAGGTTACAGTGTATCATTACTGCTCACTGACTGACTGGTAGAGGTTACAGCACACACTATGGCTCACAGTTTATTTGCACGAGGTTACAGCACATGACTACTGCTTGTTGATTGGTTTCTATAGATTACTGTACAATAACACTGGTCACTGATTGGTTGGTAGGGGTTACTGAACATCCTTACCACTCACTAATTGGTTGCAAGAGGTTAGTGCACATCATTACTGCTCACTGACTGGTTGCTTGCCTGCACACCATGGACTGGGGAGGTAAGGGGACCCATCAATACATAGAAAACTCCTAGGGATACTAGGACTCCTGGGATCAGTGGCATTGCTGGGGAAGGGGGGTGATACGTGGCAATGCTGAGGGGTAGATGGGATCAGTGGCAGTGGTGGGGGGATGGGATTAGTCAGGAGTCAGTACACTGTGGCAAATTCTGAATCATGTAGAGCAAAGCAGGAAATCTTTGGCAAGCATATAGCGGGGGATTCTACACTGACCACCAATGTGAGAGGTAATTTGCACTGACCACAATGCAACGGGTGATTTTACGCCTCCCACCAATATAAAGAGGGATTTTTACACTGACATCAATGTAATAGGAGCATTTTTACCAACCACCTGTGTAAGGGGGAATATACAATGACCTCTATGTAAGGGGGAGTTTACACTGACAACCATTGTTGAGGAGATTTGTACTGACCACCAATGTAAGGTGACACTTCTACACCAACCACCAATGTTAGGGAAGATATACACTGACCACCAATATAAGGGCAATTCTGCACTTACCACCACTGTAAAGGGAAATGTACACTGATCACCAATGTAATGCAGAAGTTACACTGACAACCAAAGTAAGGGGGACATTTACACTGACCACTAGTGTGAATGAAAGGATTTTTCACCAAGCCCCAATGTAATGAGAAGATTTACACTGACCACCAATGTAACTGAGACATTTAGTCTGCTTTTACATTTCTTGTGTCAGGAAAACATGCAAAATTGCTTTCCTGACACCACAGAAATGTGCTACCCTTTGCCTGGTACACAGCAGTGGCATTAATTGTTAAAGACACCTTCACGCATCTGCTGAGATGTGCTTATTCCCATCCACCAAAATTCAGGGTGCTGTGCCACCGTGGTATTTTGAAAAAAGGTTCCCCCTCCAATTTGCTTACCTTTGCAGAACAGGCTGATGGTGGGCTTAATGAACTCAGTTGTAGACAGGACTTTCAAGCATGCCCCTTTACCTCCCCTGTAGGCAGCATTCAACAGAAGTGTAGGTGGATATGACATCAGGGTGTCATGATATACAGTACATATGAATGCTGCCTCTATTTACATATCAATTCAGCTGATCCATGGCTATTTACATATTAATGCCACACAATTTACATATCATTGCAGGTTATTTACAGGTAAACACAGAGTCTGCAGGTGAGTCATCTGTACATGGCAATAGGGCAGAGCTGGGCAGCTATGGGACTAAAACTTTAAGGGAATTTAAACAGGGATAGTTGGAAGTATGAGGCAGCTGCTTTGGGCCCCACAACAATGATGGGGCCCAGGGCAGCTTCCCTTTTTGCCCTACCTTAAAGACGGCCCTGTGCGAAGGTGCTACATTCATTTTTTCGTGTCTATTTAAAATGTTTAAAACTTTTTTAATCTATTTTTTTTTTACATGACTTCATTGCTATCACATATGGGACCAATAGCCCCCTAGTTGATAGCATATAGGCGGACAGGTACTCTTTATGGTCTATTAGACCCTGGATGTCTCCTCTGTACATCACTGCAGCTGATAAAACAATATCTGTGTTCTATCAGCCGCTTTCCCCAGCGCTAATTCCACTGATTGACAGCTCAGGACCAGGAAGTGATGTCATACACATCACTTCCTGGTCTGTGCACAGGAAGAAGGATCTTGCGGATGGAGGTCCGTTGAGCTCCTGCCACCCTTCCAAGCAGCAGCGCTATGACCGCACCATTCCTCCCACTGACGCCAATGATGGGGTACTATTCCTTCCACTGACGCCAATGATGGGGTACTATTCCTTCCACTGGCACCAATCATGGGGCGCTATTCCTTCCACTGACACCAATGATGGGGCACTATTCTTTCCACTGACGCCAATGATGGGGCATTATTCCTTCCACTGACACCCAACGATGAGGCACTATTCCTATCACTGGCACCAATGATGGGTAAATATTGGGTAAATGATGGGTAAATATATATGAGGCACTATTCCACCCAATAGCACCAATCATGGAGAAATCGTTTTCCCACTGACACCAATGATGAGGCACTATTCCTTCCACTGACACCAATGATGAGGCACTATTCCTCCCACTTACACCAATGATGAGGCACTATTCCTCCCACAGACACCAACGATGAGGCACTATTCCTCCCACAGACACCAACGATGAATGAGGCACTATTCCTCCCACAGACACCAACGATGAGGCACTATTCCTCCCACAGACACCAACGATGAGGCACTATTCCTCCCACTGAAAACAATGATGGGGAAATATTCCTCCCATTGACAGCAATGATGAGGCACTATTCCTCCCACTGACACCAACGATGCAGAAATATTCCTCCCACTGACACCAATGATAAGGCACTATTCCTCCCACTGACACCAATGATGGGGCATGGTTTGCTGCAACTGACACCAGGTCATTTTCTATTCCAGCTGGCCACAGTCAGCCCCCCATAGTTTGAAGGATAGTAAACTGGCCCTTTTTTTAGAAAGCTTGAAGACCCCCGGGTTTACATGATCAGCTGTGATTGGACACAGCTGATCATATAGCAAATGGCTGCTGTGATTGGTCCTTTACCCCAATCTGCTATCAGCTGTTTCCAAAGGACACAGTGATCACAGAGCATGCCCTGAGGGCAATCAGGGGGGCGAGGTTCTGGGAGGATATAGATGCCCTTCTAGAACTGGTCAACCACACTGTAACCATCTTTCGGATATAGCGCGATTGGCAAGTGGTTAAATCAGAATTACTCTGGGCTCACACTTGCACAGGAATCAGACTGCGATGCAATGCAACATGCAATGTCTGTGCGGTGCAATTTTAGCCATACAATTTGTATGGCTGAAATCGCATTGGATCTGTACCAGAATGGTGCAGGACACTTTTTCCCCGCACCTGAATCGCATCACATGGGTGTTCACACGCATGCAATGCGATTCTGACAGTTGCACTGCATTTTTCAATCTGTTTCGGAGTATCATTGAGATAACATTGACACCCGCAGCAGATTGCATGGACGCCGTGCGATTGCAATGCGATGAGGGAAACACACAGGATTCGCTGCATTTCCCGCATCAGTGTGAACCAGGGCTCAAACCCAAACAGTTATATTCCAGCTTACCAGTTCTTCGACGTGATGGCTGTATTAGTTTTCTTTTTTAGGCTTGTTTACTTCTATTTTCATCTGGTGATCCAGCCAGCAAATCACTGTAGGCAAGTGTGTCTTGCCTAAAGTCAAGCATGGTGGTGGGAGTGTCATGGTCTGGGGCTGCGGAAGTGGAAGAGGACTCCAGTGGCAAACTGTGAAACTCTGGTGAACTCTATGCCGAAGAGTGTTAAGACAGTGCTGGAAAATAATAGTGGCAACACAAAATATTGACACTTTGGGCACAATTTGGACATTTCCACTTAGGGGTGTACTCACTTTGCCAGTGGTTTAGATATTATTTGGCTGTGTGTCGAGTTATTTTGAAGGAACAGCAACTTTACACTGTTATACAAGCTGTACACTCACTACTTTACATTGTAGCAAAGTGTCATTTCTTCAGTGTTGTCACATGAAAAGGTATAATAAAATCTTTACAAAAATGTGAGGGGTGTACTCACTTTTGTGAGATACTGAAAGTCTACATTCACACTGGTGATTTAGGCAGGCTCAAATTGCAGTGCCAGAAATCTTCTGATTCCTGCTGCGAGCAGCTAGCTGCAGCCGCCAGCCCCATTTACTATAGTGGCAGGTTGCCGGTGCTGTCAGCACAGCTAGCAATAACCCATTGTGTGTCCATCAGTGATCACCCCAGGTAATCACTGGCTGTGTGGCCAGCCACATATAACTGCGGCTGCCAGTGATGTGCCATTATAGTGAACGGGGCTGGCCGCTGCAGCTAGCCACTGACGGAAGCAGGAATCAGAAGATTCCTGGCACTGCAATTTGCATCGGCCTAAGTCATCTATGTGAATTTAGCCTAAGGTGCTTTTATCAAAGTGTACTTAACCACCTGTTTCTGAGATGTCCGTAGATTGTATCGCATGTTAAAGAAAATTGTTAAAAGGAAGTATCAGAAGAACTGCACATTTCACAGAATCACACACCCAACCCTTTCTGCAGAGTGTAATTCCCCATATTCTGCAAATTTAAAGCAGGTGTAAAGTCTAAGTTTAATGTCTAAAATGAAAAAGAAGTTATTCTTACGTGCTTTATGCAAGGACCCTTTACCTTCTCTTCTGGAGGTCCCCCGCCAGCGCTCTCCACTCTACCTCTTCTCCATTGGCCACCATAGGAAGCAGCTTTCTATGGTAGCACACCTGCGGGCTCCCTCCCGAGCCGGGCTGTGTGCATCCAGACTCACACAGCACAGCTCAGCCCTGCCCCCTCTCACAGAATTTGACTTGCAGCAGAAGGAGCCAATGGCCTGTGAAAGGGGAGAGAGTCCTGAAGACAGACACAGTGCTGGATGGATGTAGGACTCCAGTAATTATTTCAAGGGGGGAAATGGAAGAACGGCTACTGAATTTTAACTGAATGCATAGACTGCATTAAAGTGGCTGTAAACCCTTATATTTACCTTCGGTATACATACACAGACTGGCCTCAGATAATATGCAGAGAGTAAAGAAATCCTCCTACACAAGTTGTACAGGTCCTTTTAAAAAAATTAGCATATTGTGATAAAGTTCATTATTTTCTGTAATGTACTGATAAACAGACTTTCATATATTTTAGATTCATTACACACAACTGAAGTAGTGCAAGCCTTTTATTGTTTTAATATTGATGATTTTGGCATACAGCTCATGAAAACCCAAAATTCCTATCTCAAAAAATTAGCATATCATGAAAAGGTTCTCTAAACGAGCTATTAACCTAATCCTGACCTGAACCCCATAGAGCATCTGTGGGATGTTGTGAAGAGAAAGTTGAGAGACGCAAGACCCAACACTCTGGATGAGCTCAAGGCCGCTATCGAAGCATTCTGGGCCTCCATAACACCTCAGCAGTGCCAAAGGCTGATTGCCATGCCACGCCGCATTGAAGCAGTCATTTCTGCAAAAGGATTCCCGACCAAGTATTGAGTGATTAACTGAACATAATTTTTTGAAGGTTGACTTTTTTTGTATTAAAAACACTATTCTTTTATTGGTCGGATGAAATATGCTAATTTTTTGAGATAAGAATTTTGTGTTTTCATGAGCTGTATGCCAAAATCATCAATATTAAAACAATAAAAGGCTTGCACTACTTCAGTTGTGTGTAATGAATCTAAAATATATGAAAGTCTAATGTTTATCAGTACATTACAGAAAATAATGAACTTTATCACAATATGCTAATTTTTTGAAAAGGACCTGTATATGTTTATCTGAGGTATTCTCCCCTCTACATCCATTCAAAGTCCAGAATTTTTACATCTTCTCTGAGCATTTAGAAAAAAAGGGGGCAGAGAGCTGACGTCAAACTGCAGAGCTCAGCGAGGAGAGCTCTGAGAGCAGATTGGATTCATTAAATGAATCAGAAATACAGTCTAGACATTGTTAATGTGATTATAGCTGGAAACGGCTGGTTTTTATTGGAATATCTAAATAGGTTTACATTGGAATATCTAAATAGGTTTACAGAGGCCCATTTCCAGCAACCATCACTCCTGTGTTCTAATGGTACATTGTAATAGTTAATCATGTTAAAAGGCTAATTGATGGTTACAAAACCCTTGTGCAATTATGTTAGCACAGCTGAAAACTGTTGTGCTGATTAGAGAAGCAATAAAACTGGCCTTCCTTTGAGCTAATTGAGTATCTGGAGCATCAGCATTTCCAGGTTCGATTTTACTCTCAAAATGACCAGAAAAAGAGAACTTTCTTCTGAAACTCTGCAGTCTATTCTTGTTCTGAGAAATGAAGGCTATTCCATGCGAGAAATTGCCAAGACACTAAAGATTTCCTACAACTG
This sequence comes from Pelophylax lessonae, assembly GCF_965119305.1. Taxonomy (NCBI): domain Eukaryota; kingdom Metazoa; phylum Chordata; class Amphibia; order Anura; family Ranidae; genus Pelophylax; species Pelophylax lessonae. Next base: position 372,679,668 of record NC_138769.1, on the reverse strand, counting down.
TGTGTATTACTCCCCTCAGAGAACAGCACAAACGGGCTCTAACCAGAATAGAAAGAGAAGTGTGAGGCCCAAGTGCACAACTAAGCAGGAGGACAAGTACATTAGAGTCTCTACTTTGAGAAATAGATGCCTCACAGGTCCTCAACTGGCAGCTTCATTAAATGGTACCGCAAAACACCAGTCTCAACGTCCACAGTGAAGAGGCGACTCCGGGATGCTGGCCTTCTAGGCAGAGTGGCAAAGAAAAAGCCATATCTGGGAACTGGCCAATGAAAGGAAAAGATTAAGATGGGCAAAAGAACACAGACATTAGACAGGAAGATTAGAAAAAAGTGTTATGGATAGACGAATCTAAAGCCCCGTACACTACACGCGATCAGATTATCGAACGATCTGTCGTCCGTTTTTTGTGGCATGCTAGTCTGATGTGGAAATTGAAGAGGTGATTTTAATATGAATTTTCCCGTACGACAGAATTCTACTTCAGAAGTGATGTCATGTGCTGGATTGTTTTGTATGCGTTCTTTCGTCTCTGAGCATGCCTAGTCTTGCTCGGAAGATTTTTTTCCATCGAAATCTGTACTAATGAGACGTAAAACGGACGTTGTTTTGACGGACGACAAAAATTATATAGCCTGCACATCAGGATTTTGTCAGCCAAAAAGTCCGAGTCAGCTGTCGAAAGCATCATACTAACAATCCGAATCCGAAAATCGGCAGATCGGTCGTCGGACGAATTTTCCCATCAGATTTTCTTATCGTGTGTACGGGCCTTAAGTTTGAGGTGTTTGGATCACACAGAAGAACATTTGTGAGATGCAGAATAAGTGAACAGATGCTGGAGGAGTGCCTGACGCCATCTGCCAAGCATGGTGGAGGTAATGTGATGGTCTGGGGCTGCTTTGGTGCTGGTAAAGTGAAAGATTTATACAAGGTAAAAGGGATTTTGAATAAGGAAGGCTATCATTCCATTTTGCAATTACATGCCATACCCTGTGGACAGCGCTTGATTGGAGCCAATTTCCTCCTACAACAGGACAATGACCCGAAGCACACCTCCAAACTATGCAAGAACTATTTAGGGAAGAAGCAAACAGCTGGTATTCTGTCTGTAATGGAGTGGCCAGCACAGTCACCAGATCTCAACCCTAGTGAGCTGTTGTGGGGAGCAGGCTGACCGTATGGTACATAAGAAGTGCCCATCAAGCCAGTCCAACTTGTGGGAGGTGCTTCAGGAAGCGGGGGGGGGGGGGTGAAATTTCTTTAGATTACCTCAAAAAATTGACAGCTAACTTGCCAAAGGTCTGCAAGGCTGTAATTGCTGCAAATGGAGAATTCTTTGATGAAAGCAAAGTTTGAAGGACAAAATTATTATTTCAAATAAAAATCATTATTTTTAACCTCGTCAATGTTGAATAAAAGTGTGAGTTTTCATGGAAAACATGAAATTGTCTGGGTGACTGCAAACTTTTGAATGGTAGTGTACATTGGTCCAAGCTGGACCAATGTAACTATGCAATCAAATCCATACCTAAAATTCAGCTTTAAAGCTTTTTTTTTTTAGAGAGTATTGGATGGTTAAAACTTATGTTGAAGTTGGGAATATTTCCCTTCACTTCCTGTTCTGTAGACGAAACAGGAAGTAGGAAGATTCATTTCCATTCTGAGGGATATCCCCAGTTAGAGAGTAGTCACAGGAACAAGTGTCCCCATAGTGTGAGATTTTCCCTCCCTGTTCAGATGGCAACGCAACATTTTGGATTCACACACTTTCACTCCCAGTGACATTAGTGATCAGGACAAAATGAAAGTAAATCTTCAGCACCTGACAGTGGTTCTAACCCATCACTGTGAAAAAAGGTTGGTGCGCTAATCATAAATAAACCCTTCTATTGTAAAATAAAACAATTGAGTGAGGGCGGTTATAAATAAACACAAATAAATATTTGCCAAATGGTGAAAACAAAAATCCAAAGTGTTCTAGATGCAAAAATCCAATGACATATAAGTGATCCAATGACCAGTGAATGTCCACAAAGTCCAATCAAAATAAATTGTCTCCACCATGCGACTTCAAAATAGTGAATGGTTGGGTGCTGGAAATCAAATCTAGTGCTGTTCAAACGTTGTGAGCAAAGTGACTCTTACCACCACCAGGCTTTCCTCCTTACCGGACAGATATATAGTAAGGTGCAAATAATATCCAAATGAAGCCGGATATAAGGAAGAAATCTCCCAATGTAATTGCACCCTGTGTCAAACACACCTTACAGCCAGCTTCATTTGGATATTATTTGCACCTTACTATATATATATATATATATATATATCTGTCCGGTCCAGTAGTATCAGGTCAGATTCATCCTATGCATTGTGTTTTAATGCATTAAAGTGCTGTGCATTAAGGCAACCCATTCATTTTAAATGGGCTGCCAACACACAAAAATCATACCTACAGTATACCTTTTTTTGAATGCACAGCCTCACAACGAAGAGATATGCATTGTAGTGCAAAGCCATTGGGATGTGCTAACAAGGTGCCACTGAAAACAAATGGCACTGCAAACCACCACACATCATGCATTGCAGCATGGTTTAGTAAGATTTGCGTTTTACTGCACCTACTGCAAAGCAAAAAGGCTAAATGGGGCCTCTTGAGGCTGCTTGTTAAAAAAAAAAAAAAACATATCTGCAATGGCAGAACAGTTTTACATTTCTAAATATTCATCATACATTCAATCATACATTAGGAGAGCGGCTAATTTGCAGGTTGTCCCCTACAGCACATTATTGGCAGTCAGCAAACGGTATGATGAGTCTGAGCCTGTAATCAATGACAGCTATGATATTCTGGGGAATAGTCACACAGTTATTGAATTATTTATGGCTGTTCGAGGCTAAGTGAAAGATTAGCAATGTTCTTCCTCAAAGTAAAGACACCGTGATGAATAAAAGTAGGATGCATTACGCAACAGTGGATACTACATTTTCAATAATATGCAAACGAGGATACTGTGCTTGTAAATTGTATTGTCACATCAGTAATATACCAAAATGTTGGAAAGGGTGTACACACAGAGTGTGCATTTAAATAAAAGGTCTGACCTACCTGTGACATTTGAGGCCGTACGTTGATTTCCCCCAGATTGACACTGTGAGGCATCAGGTTGTTGAGTAACTGGCAGATTAGGACCCCATCTCGTAAGGCTTGAGCCAGGTCACACACCTGGGCGGTCTCTAGTGTCACACGATGATTAGGAGGGAGCACTCGGCATTCGATCAGCCATCGGGCACAGTGCCTCCACAACTCCATATCTACCACTGCGCCCAAATAGGGGGGGCAGGGCACAAAGGAGAAAACAAGCAGATCTCAAAAAGAGAGGCGGGTAATGTACAGATACACCTGATCAAAAAGTGATGGAGCCGAAAAACAGAGAGCAACGTTTACACGAAAAAGTCAGCACAAATTGTCTTCTTTAGAGGGTGCTTGGCAGATTGATAGTAGGTAGATACGATGAAAAGAAGTCAGAGACGCAGCCAGGCTCATAAGACTGTTCCGGTATCTAAAGAGGAAGAACCTTCTGTGACTTCCTCTTCTGCAACTGTCATACCTACTGTGTATGTCTGCTTATGTGTGCAAAAAAAAAAAAAAAAAAACAAGAAAAACTACTTTTTTTTTTTTTCTAAAAGACTGTGCCAGTCATTCGTAACACACTCCGTGAACAGGAACACATTTAAATCAAGTCCTGCGTGCATTATCTACATCGTTTGCCACACACGTGCCAGCCAACCAACCAGATTGAAATTTACAGACACAACACCCAAAATGTACTGACACAGCCAAGTTTTTACTGGCATTTCCAAAAGTTACAAAAATAGTTTGAAGCTTAAACACTGAAATTTGCAATTAAAACAAGTACAATATGCAATTAGCAATGTGATTTAAGGTAGATATTTAGGCAAAAACATCTTATTTTATTTTCGATACAGTAAGTAGCTTAGGGTCAGGCAAGAAATTAGAATGGGCAGGCACACACATGAAAGTGACTCTCACAGTGACACTGACAGCGGTGTGCAGCAGCATAGAGGATGATGGACACGACACATCCCCTCCTGAGTCACAGTGACAGTCTCTCTCCATGCCAGGTGGTCCGTTTAGTCTACTCCAGTCCAAACAGCACTGACGGTCCCGCTCCTGGCTTACCTTGCTCCCGTCCTGCAGACATCTGGCCACTCTGCTTGGCTCCCTTGCACTATGACATCACACAATATGCTCAGGCATCATCCATCTAGGCCAGCCCACCCTGCCCGCGCCGCCTAAACACACTGTAGCAGGCACTCAGATGGTCTCTGCTAGCTCTGGACCAGAACTGCACATGCACAGTGCTGAGCCGCGTGTCACAGCCATATTTTTTTTTACTGGCAACCTTTTCCTGTCACTGCCATTTACTGGAATGAGAAAAGTGTTCATTGTTTACTGACTGCCAGTAAAAATCCTGACAGTTGGCAACACTGTCTTACATCCCTAGCTTAACTCCCTTTCTGAAAGGCAGAGCAGAGAAGGCTGGATATGGTTGATTGTAAAGTGATTTTAAGTCAATTTTTTTATTTGTAAAATAAAAAAAAAATGTTAGAGACTTCCTTGTTGCATCCCAGAAGAGTGTGTTCACCACTCTGGACCACACCTCCCTCATTACATTACCACCTTCCACCCACTTTCTATATAATCTGATTGTACAATCTCCTTTAGATCTCCCATCAGCTACGGGGTAAAATCTTGATGTTCCAGCAATATTCCTTTCTGATTGATCGTTTGGAGTAACAGAGTGTAAAGCCTTTTTTCATGCCTGAATACATCCACTTGGTGGTAAGCAAATATTTTAAGGGGGGAACCCCGCTTATTGCACAGTTTGAGCACCCAAGCACTTTTTGAATATTGGAAAAAGTCACAGCACCCTGGAAAGATGCACTAATGGACATTGATTTATAGCATAATGTGTTTAATCATTTGTTTTTAGGAAGTTTACGTATTTTATGATTTTATGATCTGATGATTTACCTTTTTTTTGAAGAATATCACCTATATTTAATATATATATATTTAAAAGCAGCGCTGCATTCCCTATACCACATTCCTAATAGAGAATTGCACAGTGTCCACAACCCTCCTCTTCTGGGGTCCCCTGCTAGCGTTCTTGGCTCCTTCTTTTCTCGGTGTGCCACCATAGGAAGCCACTTCTTACGGTGGCACACCTGCGGACTTGATCCCAAGGCACGCTGCCTGTGTACATAGACACACACACAGCTCAGCTCGCCCCCCCCCCCACTCCCTCTTCATAGAATTTGACTGACAGCAACTGGAGCCATTGGTTGCAGCTGACTCAGCAAAGCCTGTGAGTGCATACTGGAACATTTTTGACCCTAATGCAGGGAAAATGCATTAAGGTAAAAAATGTGTAGGCTTTAGAACCACTTTAAATACAAGTGTTTGAACAGAAAAATCCAAATAGCATATTATTGGTCAATTACCTTTTTGACACTGGGTTTAATTATCATAACAGCACAACCAGAAATAGCTGATTCTCTGAGTTTTTCAGTTATTCTGGATATCCTTGAAAAACTTGGAACTTTTTTTTTATTTCCTTTCATACAAAATTTCAAAGGAAAATTAAATATTATACACTAAACAGTATTCCTAAATTCCTTATTGTTAAGAGATACTTACCAAATCATCCCCTGGTTGAAAATTAATCCCAACACATTTCCATTTATATCAAATTCACAATAAGAAGACTGGCTGCAGCAAGTCCAAACACTGGATGACTGTTAAGAGCAAGCTTTATATAACCTTTTTGCCTGTCCCTAGGGGGCTTTATACAACCAGGAAAGCCATTATATATCTGTACATAGCTGATAACACCTACTATCAGAAGGGCTGGAGTCCAGCTTCTCAGTTCCACCCGCTCGGTTCTTGGAGCTGTGCGGCGGGAATGTGCCATGACATCATCACTCCTGACAAGTAAGCGTGCCGCACAGCTTCTGTCAGACCCGACCCTGGCCTTGGGCCCTGCCGACAGAATGCAGCATCGGATCAGATGATCATCTTGGGCATCTCTGGAATCCGTTAACAGACATTTTTACTGGCACTTTTCTCCTGCTACGGGCATTTACGGGCAGGAGAAAAGTGCCTTTTTTTAAAATAAAATAAAAATACGGGCGGTTGGCAACACGGATACCTATGAAGGGCCAAATGTGGGGTAGCTGTATCCCCTAGTGCTCACTAGGAAATATACCAACAGTTCTTAATGCTCATATACAGTGGATCCAGGATGTATTCACAGCGCTTCACTTTTTCCACTTTTATGTTACAGCCTTATTTCAGAATGAAATTAATTCATATTTTCCTCAATATTCTACAAACAATACCCCATAATGACAATGTGAAAGAAGTTTGTTTGAAATCTTTGCAAATTTATCAAAAAAAAATAAAATCACATGTACAGAAGTATTCACAGCCTTTGATCAATAGTTTGTTGAAGCACCTTTAGCACCAATTACAGCCTCAAGTCTTTTTGAGTATGATGCTACAAGCTTGGCACACCTATTTTTGGCAGTTTCTCACATTTTTCTTTGTAGGACCTCTCAAGCTCCATCAGGTTGAGTGGAGAGCATTGGTGCACAGCCATTTTCAGATCTTTCCAGAGATGTTCAATTCTGGGCTCTGGCTGGGCCACTCAAGGACATTCAGAGTTGTCCCGTAGCCACTCCTTTGTTTTTGTTTTTTTTTTATTGAAAGGACAAATTCCAAGTATAGTAACAATCACAGTCTGTGAAGATCAAAAGCCAAAAACATAGTGGCTGATAACAATGTGATAAGATAAACATTTCAGTCTTAACCACTTGCCGACTACCGTCAGTAAATTTACTGCGGCAGTCAGCCGCTCCTGGGCAACCCGACGTAGTACTACGTCGCTCGCCCAGGAGCCTGTAGGGGGGGAGCGAGCGCCACCGGAGGCGCGCTCCCACCCCCGCTCGTTCACGGGCATCCCCGCGCGAGTTACCGGCAGCTCCGATGTCCGCCGGCCACTCGCGATCTCCCGCTGGAGAGGGAGAAAGGCAGACGGCTGATGTAAACACAGCCATCTGTCATTCTCCCTGATGTAAAGGCAGAGACTATACGATCCTGCTATGCAGGATCGTATGCCTCTGTGGTTACATCACTAGCCACGCCCCCCCCACAGTTAGAAACACGCCCCTAGGGATACATTTAACCCCTTGATCACTAATAAAGTTAACCCCTTCCCTGCCAGTGTCATTTTGACAGTAACAGTGCATATTTATAGCACCGATTATTGTAGTAATGTCACTGGTACCCCCAAAAGTGTAAAAAATGTCAGTAAAGGGTCCGATCTGCCTGCCGCAATGTCGCAGTCCCACAAAAAAAAAAAAAAAAAATCGCAGATCGCCGCCATTACTAGCTAGAAAAAAAAACCATATAAATGACATAAATCTTTCCCGTAGTTAGTAAACGCAATAACTTTTGCGCAAACCAATCATATTTTTGGTAAAAAAAAATTTGAAGCAGAAAACAAATTGGCCTAAAATGTTAAAAAATTTAGATTTTTACATTTTTTTGGGGGGAATTTCATATAAAAAAAAATATTGTTATTTTTTCAAAATTGTCACTTTTTTTGTTTATAGCGCAAAAAATTAAAATCGCACAGGTGATCAAATACCACCAAAAGAAAGCTCTGTTTGTGGGAAAAAAGTGTCAATTTTGTCTGGGTACAGCGTTGCATTACCGCGCAATTGTCCGTTAAAGTCACGCAGTGCCGAATTGCAAAATAGGCCCTGGTCTTTGAGCAGCCAAATCCTCCGGGGCTTAAGTGGTTAAAAGTGAGAACTGCCAGCAATATAGAAAAAGAGATACTGGGTAATACTTTTATGTGAGAAGGGCATATGATATTGGGAAATACCCATAGTCGTCCAGTTTCATTTTCTGAAGCTTAAGAAGATGCAGAGGAAAAACAGGGTGGAGCGTAGATAGAAAGGGAGAAGAGGAGGAAGCAGAGATAGAGAAAAGATATGTAGAGAGAAGGGACAGGAAGACTGGGAATGAAGGTGGGGGGGGGGGGAGAGGATGGAAGGTTGGCGTGAGCTGAGCAGATGAATCTAGGCTCAACAGCTTCCGCCAATTTAAGAGTCGCCCACTGCAATCAGAAATCTGCACTCGTCAGAGAGGACAAAAGTGTTCCACTGATGCCACTTCTAGCCACTCCGTTGTTGTCTTGGCTGTGCGCTTAGGATCCTTTGTCCTGTTGGAAGATGAACCTTCATCCCAGTTTGAGGTCCAGAGCGCTCTGGAGCAGGTTTTCATCAAGGATGTCTCTGTACATTGTTGCATTCATCTTTCCCTCGATCCGGACTAGTCTCCCAGTTCTTGCCGCTAAAACATATCCCCACAGCAAGAAGCTGCCACCACCATGCTTCACTGTAGGGATGGTATTGGCCAGGTAATGAGCGGTGCCTGGTTTCCTCCAGACTCAACACTTGCCATTCAGGCCAAATAATTCAATCCTTGTGTCATCAAACCAGAGACGGGTCTGTTATGTGCTTTTTACTGAGTAGTGGCTTCCGTCTGGCCACTCTACTATACAGGCCTGATTGGTGGAGTGCTGCAGAGATGGTTGTCCTTCTGGAAGGTTCTCCTCTCTCCACAGAAAAATGCTGGGGCTCTGTCAGTGTGACCATTGGGTTCTTAGTCACTCCCCTGACAAAGGCTCTTCCCCCCTGATCGCTCCGTTTGGCTGGGTGGCCCGCTCTAGGAAGAGTCCTGGTCGTTCCAAACGTCTTCCGTTTTGCAGATGATGGAGGCCAATGTGCTCATTGAAACCTTTTTGCAGATGATGGAGGCCAATGTGCTCATTGAAACCTTCTGTGCTGCAGACATTTTTCTGTACCCTTCCCCAGATCTGTGCCTCGATACAATCCTGTCTCCAGGTCTACAGACAATTCCTTGGACTTCATGGCTTGGTGTGCTCTGAGATGCACTGTTAACTGGGGGATCTTATATAGACAAGTGTGTGCCTTTCCAAATCATGTTCAACCAACTGAATTTACCACAGATGGACTCCAATTAAGTTGTAGAAACATCTTAAGGATGATCAGTGGAAACAGGATGCATCTGAGATCAATTCTAAGTGTCATGGCAAAGGCTGTAAATAGTTATGTAAAGGTGATTTTTTTTCCTCTTTTATTTTTAATAAATTTGCAAAGACATCAAACAAACTTCTTTAACATTGCCATTATGGGGTATTGTTTGTAGAATTTTGAGGAAAATAATGAACTTAATCCATTTTGGAATAAGACTGTACCCTAAAATGTGGAAAAAGTGAAGAGCCATGAATACTTTCCAAATGCACTATATTCAGTACCTCTATGTCACAAAACTTTAACAACAGTATAAATAATGAAGCACGGCAGCCCTTTTTGCTTTTGTATAACAAAAGGTTAGTGAGATAGGGTGCTATACACGAAGAGATATTGAGGTTGATGTACTAAAGAAGTGAAAACTCATTGTGAAATGCATGTCATTTCATTGCCCTCTTGTGACAAGCTGTGAGAGAACACACAAAAGAACGAAGTCCTATAAAAAATCATTGCAAAATTCAATGAAGCAAACCGGTCCAGATTGTTGTATGCCTTGGACTTCTCGTACACAATGCATGCCAGTGCATGTGTAAAACGGAGCATAACATGCGCAGATTGGCATGAGCTGGTCCTAACAAAGCAATTCTGAACCCTCCCTGTAACATCATTGTCACCTGTTAAACTTGTATGTAGAGGTTTTCTCTTCACTTCCTGTGAAGAGGGGGGGCAGTGCTGATTTGTATGCAGGGTTATCACTTTGTGGAGAGGGTAATTAGGAAACACATTTTTTTAACATCTTGAGGACCAAATACTGCGTACATGCAGAGGCAAGATGGGTGAGCTTTAATGCACATGTTGCACATACAGTATGCATCCATCGTGGCTGTGGTTTCTGTGCTGAAAGCACACACCTAGCACAGTGACTGAGCTGTCACAGACAGCTCCTGGCCTCTGTTTATAATCAGGGACCAACTGGATGGACTTCCAAACACATGACCACTGTGACAACTAAAAACAACAATCATGTGATTATGGAATCAAGCCCAGCCTTTTTCAACCAGGGTGCCTTGAGGTTTCTTCAGCAGTGCCTTGGCAAAATACCTAAAAATTGCCCAAAAATTGTATACAAGCCGGCAGATGGAAGAAACCTGCCTTTTAGTTACACAAAGGCACAGGTTTTAGTTATGCACCATTACGATCCTTTAGCCACCAGTGTCCTAACAACCAATGACCCTCCTCTGCCCCTCTCTGTCAGCGCTGGGGGTCACATTAGCTGAGTGATGGAGAAACACTGAGGGAGAAGAGAAACATTGGAATACTGGTCAGTGCCAGTGTGCATAAGTGTATTGGATTTGTAAGAATAAATCACCTTTGATTGGGTGTCCTACGTGTGTGAATGTAAATGTATTATGTAAAATTATTAGAATAGCTTTTTACATTTTAGAATGGGGTGCCTCGAGACTGTCTATATTTTAGAGGGCCGCCTTGAGATTGTCCTTAATTTTAAAGGGCGCCTCGACTGAAAAAAGGCTGAGAAACACTGGTCTAGCCTGTCTGCCGCCTTCAAGTTAAAGGGCTGCCAAGAGGCAAAGGAGTTAAAGCGGATTTCCGCCTAAAGACAAATTTTAGAAAACCCTACTATAGGTTTGGGTGTTCCCATTTACACAGCATAGCTATAAAATATTTCAATATTTCATACATTTTGGATGTTTCTTAAGAGGCGGTTTCATGGCCGACTCCAAAGGTTTATGAACAATGTAACAGCGAGCCAGTCCTCATTAACATACAATCCAAGAAGCCCAGCCTTTACACCTTTAATGCTTTGTTAGGGCAGACAGTGTTCACATTAAGTTACAAATGGTAATGAAGTCCTGCTTGCACACTTGCGCACAGACAGGGTTAAAATGGTGGTAAATACAGCTTCCCAGCCCCCTTATAAACAAAGAGAACTACCTAGAATTTTTCTTTGCTGAAGAGTCCCTCCAAACAGGGCATCTAAAAAAAAAGGTGAGCTGCTATGTAAATGGGAACATGTGAATAATGCTGCAAAAGTGGAAATACACTTTAAGCAGTCAAAGCAAAGTTTTTATTTTCTTTAGGAAAAAAGGTTTAAGCCCAAGGAATAAAAGCTGACTTTTGTAGGCAGCCTTGTCAGTGTGATATCGTTTTCCTCAATTCCTCTGTCATTTTTGCTGGACAGTTTGGCCTGTTATAGGAAGAAGAAAAAAAAAAAACAGAGCCAACGGCAGAATTAACAGCCGATGCCCAAAGTGTTACTAAACCCACAACAGTAAAATCAGTCTGTATATGAAGTAAAGTATGCTTCTTATACTCACTATGGATCCTAAGGGGTTAATCTTTTGCATTATAACAAGGGGTGTGTATGGTTCCTGCGCTGTCTGGAGTGCTAGAGGTTTCCTTAATGCTGCACCACTGTTACTGATACTAAAACAGTTAAAAAGTATATAAAGTGGGGGTAGTGATGCGCTTTAAGGTGAAAAATAAATAAATATAAAGTGCTTGTAATAAACGTAAAAGGAAAAAAAAATCTGTATAAAAAAATATATGGGGTCTCCTTCTATCTGGTGTGTGTCTATATAAATATTCCTGTTGTCAAAGTGCTATGTGCTTCAAGTTTCCATCCCAATAAATTATTAAATAAATAAATGAATGAAAAAACAATACTTCATAAAAATAAAGAATATATGTGATCTCTTATGTGACACACAATTATCTAAGTGCTCATAAAAAGTGCTGAGTGCTTGCTAAATTCCACCTCATCAACAAAGCAATATATAAATGAACGTGATAGAAACTGTATTCGATCAGTATAAATGTGCAACAATACGATCTTTTAAAAAGTCTATGTAGAAAAAGTCCAAACAATCTTCAAAATTATGTTTCAATCCTTCTCTTATTGTAGGTGATGTTAACATAGATATAGTGACTTTTCTCCTCCACCTTGTGCCACTTCTAGGTGTGCTAAACTCCCACCTCTATTTCAAGGGTTAAGCGCCTGTGGTATATCTCCGGGGTAATGATCGTTCCTCTTTCCCCTTATTCTTAATCGGTATCCGATCTTTCTCCAGATATCCAGCACGGGTTCCTGGTATATAGGGCTCCCTTGGAGTTTCTTCCAATAGTTACCTTGGGGTACGATCTCCTCACACTATCCGCCTTTCTTTCAATCTCATTAAAAAAAATAGGGCTATCATGGTGCAGTATTATGTACTTTTATTAGGCACAAATAAGTAATGCACTTACAGTTAGCCTTCTTGTATCCAGCATGTACAGATAAACACACGAACGCTGTGGGAACCGAGTTCCGTCCGATACGTCACTTCCGGGTTTTGGGTACCTCTTACGCGTTGCGTCACGGGGTCACGTGACTTCCTCAGGGAGTCCCGAGTACCCCCACTTTATAATCTTTTGCATTGTGTAAAAAGGCTTTTTGATCCTGTCTCCTCTGATCCTCCCCTGCTTCCATTGTCCCCAAACCATCTCCTGATAGATCAGAGGCTAGGGGACAGGTGCACATGCTCAGTTTGGTGTTTGCTGCTAGAAAGTTTTTTTTTTTCTTAAGAGAATGCATGTGATCAGGGGTCCTGCAGCCTTATAGGACAGTTAGAGCAGAATGAAAACTCCTCCTACAAGCTTTAACCATACGATAGAAGTCCCAACACTGCTCTAACTGCCAATGAAAAAAGGTATTTAGCAGTTTATATTTACTAAAACTATTGCATTTCCTTGTTCTGTGTACTGTGGGAGACCAGGTATAGTAAATGCAGGGTCCTGGCTTAAGTAACACTTTAAAGCTTTTATTACATGTTGGATGGAAGAGTTAGACGCTCTCGTTTTTATTGCCATCCGTGTGCCTATACACTAGATTACCACTCTTTTTCTGTTAGGACAGGAAGTGATTGGAAATTGTTCCAACACAGACAAAAACACACTTTTAGAATTGTGATAAAGGGTTAGACCTTTTTGCAATGTGTATTTATTGGTGTCTGTCTCTGTGACACCTATACTAGTAGTAGTTACCTGGTCAGGAAGGCACAGAGAAAATGTTCCTAAAAGGGTCTTCCAACCTCCAAAACAAAAAACGTCCGTTAGACTTACTGGTAACAGTGTTTCTATGAACCTTCCAGGATGGCAACACATGAGAGATGAGATGCTCCACCCTACAGGAAACACAATCAGTTCACAGTTGTTAAAAGGCCCCACCCTTCCCCTTGTTCCTCAGTTGTAAAAAATTAGTTCTCCAAACGATTCACAAGGGATGTATAATCACTTTAGGTACTTACCACCTATGTGCGTAACAGAGCGGGAAGTAGGCCTGCAAGGTACATACAACAAAAAATATCATCGCAATCAAGTCAAGAATTAAAATATCAAAGCAGCTGACGCCAAGGTAAATAGATAAAACCCCAATCATATGACAATAGAAAAAAGTGCAGCGCTAAAATTGGTTAAAATTGATCAATGAATATAAATGTCCTTAAAATAGGCACAATAAATACGGGGGAAGAAAAGAGTCCAAGGTAAGAATCCAAGTGAAATGTGCTCAGTGCTCCATATGTTGAGGTGCTCACAAAATTGTGCAGTCCTTCACCAGTAGTACTAGCCTCTCACCTGAAGGCTGTGACAAAACAGCCTTGATCTGCTCTCAGCAAAGCAATCCGACCAGGTCATCAACCAAAAAGGATCTCTCTTTAACTCTGGTGCAAATCACAACGTTCCCCCATAGAGAATAAAAAGGCAGATCATAGTGTATTACGTTTAACACAAATGGTTTAATGTAATAAAAAAACAGCCTCTTACTTGAGTAGTAGTATTCAATAAGTTTAAAAGATGATTCGTGTACAGCTGGAGACAGAGCCGCGCTCTGCCGACAGGGACTGCGGGTGACGTCACAATCTCCTCCCCCTTCCGCACGCGTATCGTCCGTGGGCGGGACTTCTTCAGCGTATGGGCGGAGGGACGGACGTCACCCTTTTATCTGCGATCACGCTTGCCTGGGCATCGTTGCTGCTATGGCAACACAGGACGCCGGACCGGAAGTGCCCCGGGGACCCGCTCCACAAAGGAAGCTAGGATTTGTTCCCGGAGCTCAGACAGCAGCAACTCGTATGCACCGGAACAAAAAATATTCCTTATCATAGGTTGCTTGATGTCCAGACTAAAGTGCAAATGCAGATATAGATATAAATATAATAATCTATGTAAAACCCAATTGTGCATAACAAATAACTACAATTGGAATATGACTAAAAACATCTTGTAAATGAAATTTACTAAATATGTAAATAGATAAAATCAGAGGGGATCATGATATGTCACCCGCAGTCTCTGCTTACATATATTATAACAATCTTACAATACAGGATAAAATCATAAATGAAAAATAAAAAGCCATAAATTACCGATCTGAAATAAAACAGTTGAGGTCAAAATCAACATTGAGACCTCTTGGCACCCCTACTCTCGTCTCAAAGATCCAGTACGATTCTCTTCTGCTTAATTGGCGTACAAAATTTCCTCCCCTCCAATGTTTTTTAACCTTCTCGATCCCCCAAAACTTCAACTCACTGGGGTTCTGGTTATGAAAATGTTTAAAATGCTGAACTACATGATGGGCTTTCTTGCCCTTTCTTATACTACTCATGTGTTCTCCTATTTGCACTTGTAGCGCCCTAGTAGTCCGGCCCAAATACTGAATCGGAATCGGCCGCCGCCACATCCCGATGGAAAGGCCCAGTTACCTAAAACCGGGAACATGGGCGATGCTATCCTCCGGGAGTCACCCACCGACAGGCAGACTTGTATAAAGTACTCGAAATTTCTACTTGAGTAAAAGTACAAGTGCTCGATCAAAAAGTGACTTGAGTAGAAGTGGAAGTGCTCACAGAAAAAGTTACTTAAGTAGAAGTACTAAAGTATTCAACATTTTTTTTACTTAAGTATTGCAAGTAGTTTTTTCAAAAAATTTGCTACTTAAGTACTAAAAGTAAAAAGTACCAGTAGTTTTGAAAAAAAATTTCTACTCAAGTACTGAAAGTAGAAGTACAAGTACTGTGTTATGTAGTTATTAAAGAAAGAAGTCAAAAGTTTGAACATCATATTGTTTTTTATTATTTCAAATGATTTATTCAAATGATTAACCTGTGTTTGTTAGTATTTTCTTGATGCACTTTAAGCGCTGTAGCACCATTTATTTGTTTGTTTCATATTTTCTTTTTATTGGAAAGATTTGGTATAGCAGCTTTTATTATACACAGACTTTATTTTCGTATGCGCTGATTTACAAATGACATTATACACATTTTTTTGAGCTTTATGCAACCTGCCATCTACTGTTCTGGCAGTGGTAATTTTTTTAAAAGTAACGAGTAACTATGCAGCACAAAAAAAAATACTTGAGTAGAAGTATCGAAATCATCGAAAAAATGTAGTGAAGTAAAAGTAGAAGTAGGAGAAAAAAATTCTACTCTAGGAAAGTACAGATACCGCATTTCGGTACTTAAGTACAGTACTTAAGTAGTTCTACTTCGTTACTATACATCTCTGCCGACAGGGCTGCGGCACAGACCTTAAGAGTCGGGCCGATCACAGGATGACGTCGGACGGCAAGCGGCACGGACGCTATGTGCCACGGGGCTCCCGGAAGATGCATCGAGCATTGGGATGCCTCAAGAGTCACCCAGAGTTTCAGGTGGGGATGTCTGCACCAGTCCACCAGACGGTTCAGATGAGCCGCCTGATAATATCTTTTGACGTCGGGGGCCGCCACCCCTCCATATGACTTCGGCATTGTGAGTATCGATCCCCGGAGTCTGGGACGGCGTCCAGCCCAAATGAATTTGGTAAAGACTGCGTTCACTTGCTTAAAGAAGGCGACAGGGATCAAAACCGGGAGGGCCTGAAACAAGAACTTCGGCAGTATTGACATCTTTAGGATATTACAGCGGCCAAACCAAGAATGTAGGCCAGCGGACCACTTACTCAGGAGGGCCCGCACCGTAGTCAGAAGAGGCGGAAAGTTCAGCCGGAAAACATCAGTTGGATTGGGCGGCAGCCGGGTCCCCAAATATTTCAAGGCTGATGAAGTCCATTTGAAAGAGAAACTGTGGCTGAGAGAGTCCAGCATTCAAGATGGTAAAGAAATCCCCATCGCCTCTGATTTGTGGTAATTGATTTTAAAGTTAGACACCACACCGTAGAGTTCAAATTCGCGGAGCAAGTTCGGCAGGGATATCACAGGGTTGGTAAAGGAAAAGAGGAGGTCGTCCGCATAGGCCGATATTTTATGGGAGACTGCACCCACGGACAGCCCAGCGATATCAGCATTAAGGCGGACCCTGGAAAGGAAGGGTTCCAGGGAGAGGGCAAACAACAGGGGCGAGAGGGGGCACCCCTGCCTAGTGCCATTGAAGATGGCAAAAGGCATCGAGAAAACCCCATTCGCCTTCACCCTCGCACGCGGGCAAGTGTAGACGCTCATGAGCCAAGCCAACATGCGACGGCCCACACCAAAGCGCTCCAGCACACCAGCTCACCCTGTCAAAGGCTTTCTCGGCGTCCGTGCTCAGTAACACTGTCGGGACGCCGGTGACCTTAGCATGATGGATTAAGTTCAGGGCCCTGATGGTGTTGTCCCTGGCTTCCCTGGTGGAGATAAACCCGACCTGATCCAAATGGACCAGGCCTGGGAGGAGAGGCTGTAGCCTAGATGCCACCATTTTAGTAAACAGCTTGAGGTCGGTATTCAATAGGGAGATCGGCCTGTAGCTCCCACAGGCCGCAGGGTCCTTACCCTCCTTAGGGATTACAGAGATGTGCGCCAGTAGGGAGTCAGCATGGAATGAGGAGGTTTTCCCAATCCCGTTGAACACCTTAAGCATAGGAGTAAGCAAATGGGACTGCAGTAGTTGATAGTAGAGGACCGTCAGACCGTCCGGTCCCGATGCTTTGCCCTTTTTCGCTGACTTAAGGGCCATGGTAAGTTCATATGCCGTGAACTCCTCCTCCAGAGCCTCACGATCCGGTGAGGAGAATCTGGGCAGGACAACGGAGTCTAGATAGGATACGACCTCCGCTTCGTGGGATCGTTCCTGGGGCAAGTGATACAGAGACGAATAAAAGTCTCCAAATCTCTGCGCAATCTCTCTGGGCATATGCAGCTTACAGCCGTCTCCAGCGGTCACAAAGGGGATGTAGGAGGCCGCCCGTTGGTCTCTAAGAGCCCTGGCAAGCATACGGCCACATTAATCGCCGGATTCGTAGTGGAACCGCTTGCATCGCTGCAAGGCCGCTTTAGCGCGGTATTGCAACAGTTCCGCCACCTGAGAGCGGAGGCCAGCCAGTTCAGCACCCTCCGCAATCCCCCGGTGTCTCTTGTGCCGATCTTCCAGGCGAGAGATATCAGCCAGGAGGGTGTTCAGCTGCCTCTCCCTGTCTCTCTTAATTCGAGCGCCATGAGCCATCAGCACCCCCCCTGATGACGGCCTTATGGGCCTCCCAGACCACTCCGGGGTCGCTGTCTGGGGTGTCATTCAGCTGGAAGTATTTCCGGAGCTGCTGGGAGACATCTGCCAGTACCTCAGGGTCCTGCAGAAGCTCTCGGCTCTCGTTTAGTTTCCAGTGCCAGTCCGATTCCCTGCCCGGGCCTCCCAGGCGCATCTCCAAAAGCACCGGAGCGTGGTCCGACCAAGTGATGGAACCGATTTCTATGCTTTCCACCGAGGAGAGCAGGCGGTGCGGGACCAAGAAAAAGTCGATCCGGGAGTATACATCGTGGGGGGCGGAGTAAAATGAATAATCGCGCTCTCCAGCGTGCAGGATGCGCCAGGCATCCACCAGCTGAAGTTCCCGAAGCAGCCTGACCACCTGTGCCCCGAGGTGCCCGGAGGAAACTCCGGAAGACGTGTCCACCGAAGGATCCAGGGGGATGTTCCAATCCCCGCCGACAATCAGTGTCCCTTCAGAAAAATCCATCAGGGCCAACAGGGTCTTCCGCAAGAACGAGTCCTGATGTAAATTGGGAGCATAAACATTCGCGAGTGTCACCGTCCGGTCACCAACGCGGCCCTTAAGAAAAAGAAAACGCCCGTGCGGGTCCGTCCGTTTATCAAGCAGAGACCAGGGAATATTGCTCGAGAGCAGGATGGACACCCCTCTGGATTTAGATACATCATTGGTAGCGTGGTAGGCAGTAGGAAAGAATCTGTTCTGGAGGAAGGGAAGGCCACCAGCTCTAAAATGGGT
This sequence comes from Pelophylax lessonae, assembly GCF_965119305.1. NCBI lineage: Eukaryota > Metazoa > Chordata > Amphibia > Anura > Ranidae > Pelophylax > Pelophylax lessonae. The sequence continues at coordinate 372,661,254 of NC_138769.1, read as the reverse complement.
TTCCTGTATGAATGCGATGTCAGAGCGAGAGCGCCGGAGGTCCCCCATAAGCATTCGCCGCTTCTCGGGCACATTTAGGCCCCTGGCGTTCCATGTAGACACTCGCACGGGGTCCATAGTGGCCAGGGAGGGAGGTCAGCAGGGGGAGAGAAGAGGGGAGAAGGGGGGGGGGGAAAAAGGGGGGGGAGAGAGGTGAGAAAAAGGGGGGGGGGGGTGAGGACGCAGAGGTACCGCGCTGCGGAGTTCTGCGGGAGAGAGAAGAGAGAGGGAAACAAGAGTGGAAACAGGAGAGGGAGATCAAGAGGAGGGGGGGGGGATAAAAAAAACAAAGACACCCAAATAAGGGGAGGAACCCTCTAGGGTGTAGGCCTAAGTGGGGGGGTAGAACTAAACACAGCAGGTGAGTCGAGCTCCGGAACCAGAGCTCCCTCCCCTAGAACAAAGGTCAAAGAAATAACATACCATAACGTGATATAACATAGCAGAACATGAATTGCAGTAAAACGACAAAATCAGTACGGCTCAGTATAGTGGGGCCCGGGTCCACAGCGGACCACGAAGCAGGCCCGAGGAAACCACTCAGGGCGCGCTCCATGGGGGACCCAGGAGTCACCACTCCAGGCGTCACCACGGTAGCAACAAAGTGCCACACCACACCCCAGCAAGACTTAATTCGGCCAGCCACAGAGGGGGGGCAGTCGAGAATGTACTCAGAGAGGAAAACTCCCAGGCACTACAGTGCCTCTCCAGAGACCATCCACGCCTGCCACAGAACCAACAACCCAGGGCCACCTCCCAGCCCAACCAGGGCACTGTCCCCCGCACCACAAACCCCCAACCCCCACATGCAACTGCAGGAGCCCAGCATATACTCAATCCTTAGAGCTCAGTTCCAGGCATGGAGCCGCCGGGGAGGAAGAAGGGGACGGACAACCCCATCCCCCCCCCCGGGGTCAAAGCTGGAAGTCCCAACCGCCAACCGAGCGTCCCCCCAGGAGGTCCGCTTGAACCGCCTGGTAGTCTCTCTTATGGGCCTCCTCCACACGTTGAACCATGGCCTCCATATCCTTCTTGGTCGGCAGGGCCCGGATTAAAGCACGCAGGTCCGCATCCATCCCAGGTTCGGGTGACGCCAGCGGGTGCCCCATCGGGGAGCCGTGAGGGAGAGGAGTGCCCGACAGTATCCACGGTTCCGATTGAACCGATGTGGTAGGTGATGGCGGCGCCTGGGCCATGCTGGAGGAGGGGGAGGAAGCCGCACTGGAGCCGGCCGCATGAGCGCGGGCCGAGGCCAATCTCGTCTTTGGGAAAAACCGATGTAGATCAGACCTCGGGGACGATCGCAGGGGCTTCCGGGATCGTCTGCGGCGGCCAGAGTTCATGCCCGACGTGGATGAAGGTATGTAGTAGAGCTGTAATCGAGGGAGATGGCCGGAGCTCGCTCAGAGTACGACTTCACTCCGCCATGTCCAGGACACGCCCCTGTTTGAGTACGAATCATCTTTTAAACGTATTGAATACTACTACTCAAGTAAGAGGCTGTCTTTTTATTACATTAAACCATTTGTGTTAAACGTAATACACTATGATCTGCCTTTTATTTCTCTATGGGGGAACGTTGTGATTTGCACCCGAGTTAAAGAGAGATCCTTTTTGGTTGATGACCTGGTCGGATTGCTTTGCTGAGAGCAGATCAAGGCTGTTTTGTCACAGCCTTCAGGTGAGAGGCTAGTACTACTGGTGAAGGACTGCACAGTTTTGTGAGCACCTCAACATATGGAGCACTGAGCACTTTTCACTTGGATTCTTACCTTGGACTCTTTTTTTTCCCCGTATTTATTGTGCCTATTTTAAGGACATTTATATTCATTGATCAATTTTAACCATTTTTAGCGCTGCACTTTTTTCTATTGTCACTGCAAGATACATAGAAACACTGTTACCGGTAAGTCTAACAGACGGTTTTCTCCTCTCAACTTAGAGGGACGGCAACACATGAGAGGATAATAAAGTAACCACAGGCCTATCTTAGGGTGGGACCACCGCCTGTAGTACCTTTTGGCCAAAGGCTAGGTCTTGCTAAGAAAGCACCTCCACTCGGTAGTGCTTCAGAAACATGTCATGGCTGGACCAGGTGGCTGTGAATCTGTTCCCAGGAAGTTGCCAGTGCTCTGGTTGAGTGTGCTTTCAGTTTTGCTGGCGCAGAAACACCTGAAACCTCATAAGACATGGTAATGGTTTGCCTGATCTACCTAGAAACTGAAGGTTATGACGCTTGCAGTCCATTTCTTGGTCCAGAGTAGAGGATCAAAAGATGATTAGATCTCCTAAACTCCCTGGTCCTCTGTAAATAAGTGAGGAGGAATCTCCTCACATCTAAACAATGAAATTTAATTTCTAGGATGATCACAAAAGGATGGTAAAACCATTTCCTGCTTCCTGTGAAAGGAAGATGCTACCTTGGGCAGATATAGGGGATCTGACCTGAGAATAATCCTATCTGGGAAGATCAACATAAATGGTTCTTAAATTCAAAGACCTTGTAAGTCCCCTACCCTTCTGGCTGTCGTGACAATAGGAAGACTAGTTTTAGGGACAAAAACCTAAAGGGAACCTCTTCTATAGGTTCAAAAAGGCTTCTAGATAACACCTCTAGAACCCGTGTCAGGTCCCAAGGAGGGAACCTGTCTCTAGTGACAGGGTGGCTCTATCCCTGGCCATCAAAAATCTCTTAACTAAAGTTCTTTTGCAAGTCTAGCGTCTAGAAAAACAGAGAGCTGCTATTTGTACCCGAAGAGTATTAACCGCCACACCCTTTTCTACCACATCTTGTAGGAAATCCAGGATTATGGGGACAGAGGCAGAAGAAATTTGCTTCTGCCTACGCTAAGTACAAAATGTTTTCCAAACTTTTAAGTAAATTTTCCTCGTTATTGGTTTCTGGCTCAGAAGGAGTGCGTCTATCACTCGGTCTGAGCAGCCCTTAAATCTAAGGATCTGGCGCTCACTAACCAGGCCATCCACTAAAAGAACTGCTAAAATCTGCTTCCCAGTTGCTTTTTACTTTTATGCGAATGGCCAACAGGGAGATCACTCTTCCTTCGGCCCAGCCTAGGATTTCCTGGGCTAGTATCAACAGGGGTCTGGACCTGGTACCCCCTTGATGATTCAGGTAAGCTACTGTTGTAGCATTGTCGGAGCAGACCTGAATTTTAATGCCTGAAATGGAACTCTCAAAGGCATTTAGGGCTTTGCCCACTGCTCTGAGTTCTCTGAAGTTGGAGGAGGACTGGGCTACTTCCTTGTCCCAGATGCCCTGGACTTGGGCTCCCTCTAGATGAGCCCCCCCCACCCCCTGGTGCTTGCATCTGTGGTGACCTTCAGAGGGCTCCACTGACCCCAAGGTCTGTCCTTTTCTAAATTGCTTGGTATTGACCACCATTGCAGGGAGGTTTTTAACTGAGGGGTGAGGATTACCCTTTCATCCAGGGACTCACCCGTTTTGTCCCAGGAGGAAAGGTGGAAGAATTGAAGGTCTCGAGTGTAGCTGCACCCAACCTACAGCTGGGATGCTGGCTCCAGAACTCTCAGGATCTTTCTCCTGGAGAATGAGGGGTTGACCATCAACACTTTTACTGAAGAGACTACCTTTTCCACCTTTTCCCTTGGAAGGAAAAGGCTTTGTAACCGCGAGTCTATCCCATACCCTAAATAGGTCTGAACCTGGGCCGGCTCCAGGAATGACTTTTCCATGCTGATCAACCAGCCTAGCGTTTGTAGGACTGTTAACAGCTTCTGGGTGTTTGATCTCACTTGGTCCGCTGATGGACCAAAATCAGTAGATCGTCTAGGTGGGGAATCAAAGCTATTCCCTGGAGATGAAGATAGGCCACCGCCTCTGCCAGGATCTTGGTAAAAATCCTTGGACTGGCTGCTAGACCAAAGGGGAGTGCCCTGAACTGCCAATTTGCAGTCCCTTCCTCGGTGACCACCGCAAATCTCAGAAAGGCCTGGTTTTCCGGATGAACTGGAACATGCAAGTAGGCATCCCTGAGATCCAGAGTAGTCATAAGCACATCTTTCCACAGGTTTTTGCAGGGTGTATAAATACCTTCCATTGAAAACCTCTTGTACTTTAGGAACTTGTTTAAGTTTCTGAGGTTTATGATAAGGTGGTATTTTCCCGAGGGCTTGGGTACCACAAACACGTGGGAGTAAAAGCCTTGGTAAAGCTGATCTTCTGGCACGTGAACTATCACTAGTTGTTCTGTCAGTTCTTGAATCCCATACAAAAGGGCTCTTCTTTTTAGTACATTCTTTGGGGGAGGATGAGTCAAAGTCACTTCTAGCGGGGGGTATGGATGAAAATTCTAGGCTGTAGCCTTCCTGAATGAGGTGATAAATGTATGGACTGACTGAAATTTCCTCCTACTGGGATATGAAATGTGACAGTCTGCCCGCCACTTTGACTCTGGCGTCACTTCGTATCTTTGGCGCTTGAGCCTGGAGAGGGGAAGAGCAAATTACTTCTTTGCCTACCTCTACCAAACCTCCACTTCTTTTTGGGCTCTTTTTGGCTCTCTGTTGACTTTGCCCGGGGTGCCACGAAAATTTTTTCTATATCTTTCCCTTTTGGGCTTGCTAGCAAATTTCTTCCCTTTTTCAGAGGACCTGGACAAAACATCATCCAGGCCTAAGCCAAACAGTTACATGACCCTTCAAAAGGTAGCCCACAGAGCTTCACCTTTGAAGTAAAGCCGCCTTCCCAAGCTTTATCCCAAATGGCTCTCCTAGCTGAATTAATGAGAGCTCTGGTCTTAGCTGAGGCTATTACTGCCTCAACTGCTGCATTGGCCAAGTAGGCGACAGCTTTCCCTATAATTAGAAGGGAATCCAGCAGGTCCTGGGACTTATTTCCCTGTGAAAGGTGTTGTAAGCTTTTCTATCCAGAAATCTGCATTCCTAGCAACGCAGGTTTCAGCCAGTGCTGGAGCCATAGTGGATGAGTTGGCATCCCAGGCTTTCTTTAAAAGAGATTCTGACTTACTGTCCATGACATCTCTGATATTCTGTGTCCTCAAAAGAGAAGTTAGACCTCTTAGTCACTTGAGACAGGGAGGTGTTGAATTTTGGACTTTTTGCACCTCTTCCTCCTTAAAGGGGTATCTCCTTTTCCACGTCTTTGGTCTAACCAGACCTCTTTCAGGAAACTCCCATTCCTGAAGAATTAAATCTTTCAAGGATTAGTGAACAGGAAATACTTTGGATTATTTTTTAACTAGTTCTTTATACATCTTATCCTGTGCCGAGGACTCCTTGGGGGGGGTTCTGGGATTTCTTCTGTAGCATAAACAGCTTGAAGGAGTCCCTCCAGATTTTCCAGACCAAACTGATTTCTGTTCAATTTGGTCTCCTCTGCCTCACTATCAGGATCCACATCAACCTCCTCCCCAGAGCTAAGCTGAGACTTAGCCTGACTTTCTGCGTTACCTAGGTCTTCCTCTTCCCTTGCTTGAGCAGGGGGGAGACCCTGCGAACCAGGCAGAAAAGCAGATGGGCCTGCCTTTGAAAGCAGACTCTCCTAAGAAGAAAGGCCCTCTTTAGGGGTTAGCTCACCCGGCTCTGTTAGCTGGGGGAAGCTACAGAGGTGCGGAAGGACTGGATAGTGGCTAGCATTTCTTCCTGCATAGACTTATGTTAATACACCTGTAACAAAAGGGCTTGGTGTGAGATCTAGGCAGTCTCTCCCTGCAATTACCACATTTTTTAGAGGAGCTAGTGCTAGCGGATACAGGGGGTGCTTTATCAGAAGCCTCCTGCGTTCCACCTGGGGATTCTCCAAGAGAAGAGGAGATAAACACAAGATCACTCTTACTGCCCCATAATAACTTGGCTACAGGCCCCGATGGGGAGAGCATGGGAACTACCAGGGACTAAGCCTGACACTGATATGAGCCCCAACCAGGAGAAAACGGCACTTACCGGGCTCCGATCTGCTCTTGCCTGCAGCCACCTGCACCGAACTTCCCTCCTCCATGAGGTGGGTTTCATATATTTGGCATCTTTCTGCCTCCTTTTGGCTGGAGAGTCTGCATTACCACCGGCATGCGGGTCCGGCGTCTCCTCCATACTCGCTTCCCTTTACCGGGTCGCACTGCTCATGCTCCGCCTTTCCCGCACAAACCGGAAATTCCCAGTTTCAAAGCAAGGCTTGGAGTGCGTTGGTTCCTCCTCCAAGCCGCTGTTACATCCAGCGTTTTTTTCGAATACTAGCTGAATGGCAGGGAGGACCGTAGGAGACCCCTGCTGAAGAGAAGGCCACAGGCTCTGGAGGGACCAACACTGTGACCGACTGCCTGTAGCTGGGGCGACCTGTGAGAAGCTTAAAAGGCGTGCAGGTAGAGTGCGGCCCGGTGTTGCTGAATCGGTCTCACAGGGCGACCATCCACCACATAGTCTTCAGGTCAGAGACAAAAAAAATTAAATGTTTCGCTGTGGGAGAAACACTATCAATACTGAGGGACAAAGGGAAGGGTGGGGCCTTTTAACAACTGTAAACTGATTGTGTTTCCTGTAGGGTGGAGCCTCTCATCTCTCATGTGTTGCCATCCTGGAAGGTGAGAGGAGAAAAACTAATTCTAAAGACATTTGGCTGGAGTTTCACTTTAATGGTTTTAACATATTAGGCTGATTTAGACTACAATATGTTGGTTACTGTTTTTTTTTTTTTTTTTACTGAAGCATATACTGTAGGAGATTACACCATAGCTCTGTATATTTATTATTTATCTAATTACTTGATTTTTCTGGGATGTAATAAAGTACTAAAAACGTACGGTGTACTGTATGTTCTTTTAGTGTATAGTACTACTTATATATTGTTGAGCTAATCTAAGAAACAGACGGGAAACTGAAATATTTAAACATGAATTAAAAAAATAAGCACTTGATTAAATGACAAGGCAGTAAAAGCATTACTTCTTGGTATGCCAGTGGCAGACCAGGTAAAAAAGATAAAGGCACTGCTAAGGCCAAACTCATTTAAAACGGTCTTTTACAAATTGGAAAATGTGCTGCTTACACATCTGGCAAGGCACCATCAATGCTGACAGATATATCGAGGTTTTAAGCAGCAAATGCTCCCATCCAGACAATGTCTTTTTCAGGGAAGGCCTTGCATATTTCAGCAGGAAAATGCTAAACTGCATACTGCAACTATGACAACAGCATGGCTTCATAGTAGACGAGTCTGGGTGCTTAACTGGCCTGCCTGCAGTCCAGACCTTTCACCAATTGACAATATTTGGCACATCTTGAAACAAAAAATGTGACAAAGACCCAGGACTGTTGAGCAGTTAGAATCCTATCAGGCAAAAAAGTGGGAGAACATTGCCCTCCCAAGACTCCAGCAACTGGTCTTCTCAGTTCCCAGAGCTTGTTTAAAGAAGAGGTGATGCTACAGCATGGTACCAACTTTTTTGAGACTTGTTGCTGCCATCTATTTCCAAATTACCTAAAATGGTACATTTTCCTTTCTATTGTGATTAAAATTTGGGTTTATGAGATTTGCAATTCATTGTATTCTGTTTTTGTAGATTTTACAGAGCATCTCCGCTGTTGTGGAATTGGGGTTTTACTTTGGCCTTTAGAGCAGAAATGCCAAGTCAAGATGATTTACCTAGTTATTGTCTGGGATCTAGTATCTGGAGGGCACTCAAAGGTTTAATTGGAGTCGGTTTCATTGAAAGCTCAATGTCTATGTAAATATAATTAGCTAAATGTCTGAAATCAGTTTGTCAGTTTTGAGCTTCTTAAAAAAACAAAAAAGCCACGATATTTGGCACAGAGAGATAATACGTAGTGGAGCAGGAGACATCATGTTGTAAGGAGCCCTATTATTTATAATGGTAGCTCCATAAATATGTACTTGCACCAAGATGTGTTTGATAGAGATCCTCATTGGACCACAAAACCAGCTGTACTGGCGATTTAACAAAAAAATTGATCTGAGAAATACAAAAACAACAAAGAACCTATAACAGAAATAACCCAGACTATGGTGTGCAAAAAGTCAAAACTGCTCATCCTGGTGCATCTTTACATTCCCAAAGTAGAAAAGTATTACATAACAATTGTCACTTGGCCAACGTGCCTAGAAGTTATATGACAATCATATTTGATATAATTATGTTACATTTTCAACATAAAACCATTATTGATATAATTATGTTACATTTTAAACATAAAACCATTATAAATAGATTTCAATGTACACAGATTTTCCATGTATTTTTCATTAGCCTTTCTAAAAACAACAGAGAAAACACTGACACAAGGTATACTTGATGTTACTGCAAGCAATTTTAATACAAAATGTGTTGTTTATTTAACAGTTCATTGGTACAGCATTATTTTCCGTTGCAAACTAGTTGAGAAAATCACACAGCAGCCTGTTAGAACAGGATGTAATGACAGGTAACAGGTGGGATCCATGTGTGCTCTACCACTTCCACTCCACAGGGTCAGCCTGCTGGAGGGAACCCGTAGGTACATGTGAGGGAGGAACTTTGCTGGTGAGTCCCATTTCACTGATGCACAACTGTGATCGTTTGTCTACTGAAATGAACATGTCACACAAATCCTAAGTGGAATGACCATTAAATAATAAATAAGAATATACTAGGCAGATAAATAAAACAAATGTAGTTTACAATAAGAAAAATCAAATGAACTTGGGATGAGTGCAAAATGGCTGTGGAGACGCATATGCTATTCTATGCTGCGCCGGAATTTGGAATTTACTGTCACGTAAATGGCTGCTCCCAAAAGGTTAAATGTCCTTTTTAATGGCAGTTGCTGTAAATGACTTGATAATTGGTACGGTAAGGTCAAAGCAGAGTGTGCAAGTGCTGTCAATTCAGAAAGCCCTAATGATATTAAAAGAATTCTTTTGTCAGTCTCTGTTCCCTCTGCAGCTTAATAAAGTATTGTTCATATACAAAACAGAGGATTTCCCTATTAAAGTTTAGTAGTGTTGTCCTAGGATACCAACCCTAAAAAAAGGGTCTTCTACCCTGCAGTGTCAGAACATTAGTTGTCTACACTCCTGTTTCACAATCCATCTTTCTACGAGAGCCCCTGAATCTTCCCAGGAATTCACACAAGGCTTGTTTTATCTACAGAAATATTCACATGGAAGTATTAAGGTACAAAAACAAAAGAAACAGATAAGGCAGTTATAAACATCTTTTTCGTGTACATGTATAGACGATAGAAATTTCCCCACTTAGAACTAGCGTACATCCAGATGTACAGTGCATGTTATAAAAACAAAGCTTATGGTCTGCCCCACTGGCGGGCTTGTTGCTCTTGTGCCCAATGTTCTTTTCAGGTAGGACTATCTCTTTGAGCCTGAAGTTTTAGGAGTGCTGGTAATTTTCTTTGACATGGTGGGGATTTTGGAAGGTTTAGACAGTCCTCTGCGGGAAGGTCCACCGGTAGCACTGCTCTCTGAGGTGTCTGAGCAGGCCGACTGAGTCTCTAAAAGGTCAAAATCGGACGCATCACTTCCTCTCCGACTGCTGGCTCGGCTTCCTGTTCGGCTTCCAGCGCGACTACTACTTTTCTTCGGGTCTAGATCAGAAGATTAAGAATGTGAAACCAAAAATTGGAATGCAGCCAAGGAAAAATAGACAAAATAGTTAACCTTTTGTAAAAAAAAAAAAAAAAAAAGAGGAGAACATTTGTACTCTCTGTAATATCCCTTTCTTGCATCCACTGAGGGATACTAGAATTTTAAACCTGTTGGCTTATACTGCAGCCTACAGGAGAATTATACACTGGCAAGCAAAAATGAATTTGAACCTGTTTGTATAACTGTTGTTACTACAGTTATACAAAACGTCTACTTTATTATGTATTTGACCTCTTTTTTAATGCTCAAACATGTTACAAAGAAGCTCAATATTACACTCGGGAAATTAAGTGTGTCATGTGTGATATTTGTGCTATTTTGAAGCATTTTCTTTTTGATTTTTGTATTTGTTTTATTTGAATTTTTGGTTTGTGTGTATTAAAAGGAAAAAAAATATCTATAATTAATAATTATCTAATTGATTAATTCAAGTACCCCAATGGATTCCAAGAAGGACATTTTTTGTCAAGTAGAAAAACCCTTTTTTCTTTCTCATCCATTGGGGGACACATCAATTCTGAAAAAGTTAGGACATCCCAAAAGCAGTCAAACTGTAGGGGTGAAAAAAGCAAAAAAAATGCTGACATGCCCAACGTAAAAAGGAACTTTGGGGGGGGGGGGGGGAGCCTGCAGCTCAAAAAGCAGCCTGAAGGACCTTACTCCCAAAGCTGGCATCTGGTGAGGCCTGAACCTCTACCTGGTACAACTTTCAGAACATGTGAACAAAAAAGTTTGCAGCTGTGCCAATCTGAGAAACAGGAGCCTGATCCTGCAGAACCCAAGAGGCACTCACATGCCTATTGGAGTGTGTCTTTACAGAAAAATGTAGAACCTGATCCTTAAGACCATAAACTTGAATAATATAATGATGGACTGTTTGAACCACTGAGAAATGGTAGAAAAGTAAGCTGGTTCACCTTTTTGAGTAACCTCAGGAATGACAAAGAGAGAGTCAATCTTTATGAAGGAAGCAGAGGCTAGGTAAACTCTCATAGCATAAACTACATCCAAGCAATGGCGGGGGATCGCCTTCTGATAAACTGGAGCTGCACAGTCACAGAATATCAATGCCCTGGTTAAGGTGAAAGGCTAAAACTACCTGAGGTAGGTAAGAACTTCTGGGCCTAAATACCACTTTGGTCCAACAAGGAATTTAGGATGTGCAAATAGAATTAAATTCATATCCCGGGGACTCGCAGGGCAGCGCACATAGGGAACCACCCTACGCAAGGGTCTTGGTCAATGGGAAGCCAGTGGTATCTGGAACAAGACTGCAAGCACAGAGACCTATCCCTTGATGGTGCTAAGGGCAAAATACTAGTCCAGGCCTGTCTGCAAGAAGACAAAATTTGCAAAGTATATTTCCTGGGGTACGGATTTTTCACCTTGCACCAAGCAAAGTGTGCCTATTATATACGGCAGGGGTGTCCAAACTTTTTACAAAGAGGGCCAGATTTGATGAAGTGAACATGGGTGAGGGTTGACCATTTTGCCCGACATTCTTTGGACCATTAAAATTAAATGCAAATTAACTATTTTATGCAAAGTTTATTGCAAACATCATACTTTTCATTTCCTCACATTGATGACAAATCTAAACAGGTGTTAATGCACTGCCTTTCATATCTGAAGGCCAGAGGAAAAAAAAATCCAGGAAGCTGAATTATATGTCAGGAAGATTGTAAAGTACATTACATATTATTGGTAATAAAGGTTGACTGTCAACTTTTAAGATAAAAAAATATGAACAGGAACATAAAGTATACATGTTGTGCCCAAATATATTTAAAACTGATTTAGACCAACTGACATTAACTGAGATTTTACAATGTATTCATCTCAATGCGTGCTCCCTTATCAGTCACACATTGGTTAACCACATATAAGCGCTATAAGAACCCACCGATGATGATTAATAATGGCAGCAATAATAGTAATGAATGATGCCAATGTAGTAAATCGAACATTGAAAAGTTTTATGCAAAATCAGTTCCATGTATGTATAAAACAACAGTACACCTTGTACAATGACCACAGCTGGATCTGCAAAGATGAAGCCAAAATAGGGGGTTAAAAACTCACAGCTTGGTGACCGTCCAGTGTGTGTGTGTGTGTGTGAAGGCATAAAACCAGCCAGGAACAATGCAGCAGTGTGGACAGTTCTGCCTTGCTCGGGCTGTGAGGCGATAACGGAATGCCTCAATCCTGGACAGGGAAGGGTGGAAAAGGGGGTCACACAATGCCCGGTATAGGAGTCAAGGAGGATCGCCGTTTGTGGCCGTTCTGATCACCCACGATGAGTGCCGACCAGGAAGGGGACCCGGATGTGACGTCAGACTCTGGGGGAAGGAGGACCAAAACGAGGCTTGAACCGCTATAGAGCCGCTGGTGGTGAGTGGTATGTGCCTGCTTCTCGCATGGTTGTCCTGGCAACTTTTCAATGTTCTATTTACTACATTGGCATCAATTATGACTATTATTGCTGCCATCAGTAATCATCATCGGTGGGTTCATATAGTGCTTATAAGTGGTTAACCCTTGTGTGACTGATATTTTTGAACATCCCTCCAGGTGTGTTTTGTTCCCACACAGCTGCTATTTGACCCCCAAATGTTATGCCAATTATCATGGAAAGGGCACTGATCTTGTCATACTAGTGCCGGAATTGTGTTTTTTTAGTGCTCCCTACTCAGGCTAAGTCCGAGGACATAGTGAGCAAGGGATATAAAGCTGGCGGGGGGCGGGCGGTGGGTGTTAACAATAGTGTATTCACAAGTAACAGGAAAAACCAGAAGTGGATGCAGCAGGCTGGGATGGACCATCATTTTGAGTACAAGTCATTCAAAACAGTAGCATATATAGGACGACGTATAAAATGAATGGTAAAATAACTAATATGGCATACCTGCAGTACCACGGCGTTGAAAGATCCAGAGATCCCAGGGGTACTGAGCAGCGCTCGGGGATTCAAAGGGGCCACAACGATATATTTTTCCAAATGACCGGTGGGGCCGTATTAAAGTGGCCCGCGGGTCCAACTTTGGACATGCCTGATATACGGTAATGCACCTTGAAGAAAGTGGCCAAGCTGCTCTTGGGACTTAAAAATCAGTCTGTGAGCGTTTGAAGTTTCTTCTGTGGAAAAAAATCTCTGGCTTGAACTATCTGGGAGCATACCCAGATATTCAAAACAGTCAGTTGGTTCTTTTAGTGACTTCTGAAGGTTCAGGACTCAACTGAACCTTTGCAAGGTTTAGGTGATGCTGTCCAACAAAACCTGCACCAACTGTTCCTTCTGCAAGAGGTTGTCTAGATATCTTTCCTTAGGTTGCTCTAAAGCTGACTACACATTATACATTTTTATTGTACAATACAAATCCAAATCCTTTCTTAAGAGAAATAGTTTTTATATAGATGAATATTTCAGCTATTTAGCAGTGCAGGCGGGGTGAGGTGGTGTCTTCCCCCTTGGTTCCCAGGACCACCCACTCTTACTGTGAGCTTGGGATCACATCTAGCTGCTTCAGGGTGAAGAGAAAGAGGAAACCGAGGAACATGTGTTCCTTGATTTCCTCTGCACTGAATAAAATCAGAAGCAAAGATGATTTTGTCACTTCCAGTTTTAGAGCTTCCATTCCCTGGCGGGTACAGGCAGTGGACTATGTAACCAAGCAGAACCCTGCTTGTTAAGATGCTTTAAAAGTAATGTCTCCATAAAAAGTACCTGTCAGCTGCCCAATGCTATCACATGGGTTTTTTTTTTTCCAGCCTGTTCAGTGCTTTGAGGTCCAGAATAGGGTGCACCTTGCCCTCTTTTCTTGGGAAACCAGGGAAGACGTCCCCCTATCTAGATTATCCAGCCCGTCGCCCAGTCTGGAAGCGAGACCAAAGGGTAACACCAGGAAATGAAAATGTTCCTCTCCCACGGCAAAGCAGAGGAAGCGCTGCTGACAGACACATATTGAAATGTGTAAATAAGCATCCTTGATGTCGATAGAGGCAAGGAAATCCCCAATGCAGGGATGCCACTACCGTGCGAATGGACTCCATTCTGAACTTCTGTACCCGCACAAAGTCGTTCAGTGCTTTGAGGTCCAGAATAGGGTGCACCTTGCCCTCTTTTCTTGGGAAACCAGGGAAGACGTCCCCCTATCTAGATTATCCAGCCCGTTGCCCAGTCTGGCAATTATTTGTAAATTTTGCAGGAAAAAAAAAAAAAAAAAGAGAAAAAAAATATCTCTTAAAGGAAAAAATTGCCAGGACCAGAGATCCTGGCAATGAACTAGTATCTCACTCCTGACTAGGCAGAAAAAAACTGAGTACCCATAGCAGAGAGGGGTAGTATACCTGCCCATAGGCATAGTCAATCTTTTTCTGCCTAGCGACCTCTACCTGTAGGGGGCAGTATAACTCAATGGTCAAGAAGATCAGGAGCTGTGCCCGTCAATGAACGAAAGAGAAATGGCTGTGATTATGTAACTGTAGCTTGTATCATATACCGTATTTTCCGGCGTATAAGACGACCCCCCTATTACATGATCTACCGGTAATACTTATACTTAGGTTACCTTGCAGATATTATACTCGGCGTATAAGACGACCTCCCATTTTTGGGGGATTTTTTTGAGATTCAAAAGTAGTCTTATACGCCAGAAAATACAGTATCCTTGAAAATGTGCACTTATGCTTACCAGGTCGGCTTGATTTGGCACCAGAAGGTGTGGCTGTATCTCCTGTGAGGGATGACCGGCTTGTGTGGATGGCTGCTTTCTTCATTTTGCTGCTCTGAGCGGGTGTAACCTTAAAAAAATATATATTAACAATTATTAAAAGGTTTTGAAGTGATAATGCAAGCTTGGCAGTGAGATTACTAAATCACTGTTTTTTATTTTTCTGCAGCCCTTCAGGGGAATTCAGGACCAATAATTTACCATGCTAGACTCAAGATCAAGTCTTTGCTACATCGGTCTAAAGAGACACAAATATAGCCTGCCCAGCAGCCTTCCTTAAACCATTCCCTATAAGGCCCCTTTCACACTGATGGAGAGATCTAGACTACCTGTCAGTTTTTCAGACGGACAAGAATGGACCATCCATTGCTCTCTATGGAGTGGCGGATGTCAACAGATATTTGTTTGTTTACACCCACCGACATCCAATCCACTAAAACCAGACAGATGGGGATCTGTTTCTTAGCTGTCTTGCGGATCGGCTCGGATGACAGTCAGATGGAAATGGACAGGTGGTCCGTTTCCATCCGACAGCTCGTAGAGGACAGTGGGTGGTGTCCGTATCAGCGCAGCGTGCACACAGACCTGTCATCCACCTGCACAGTGGTGATTAGCACAGAGATCCCGTGCTGAGCGGGCAGATCTGCTGGCAGACTCCACCAGGCCTATAAGAACACTGTCAGCAGGCAAAAATTTAGCATGAATACTATGACTTCCTAAAACACAAGACCTTAGCACTGACATATGATCTTAGAAAATATTTTTTCTTTTACACATAGGGGACAAAAGCATGGCATACCTGTTCAGTGTTCTCTGACAAAAAAAATACATTTCTATTCACCATAAAATCCTTTTTCTTGTCAGACTAGCAAAGAAATGAAGCATGTGAGCAGTAGGTGGGGCTATCTTGGGCTGGCCTACAGTATATTTACTTATTTTTTTGCCAGTGTCCAATCCTCCTGACCTGAAGGTGAAAGACTTGCTATGATCTTTAAAAGAAACAAAGTATTTTGGAGGTAAATGGCATGCCATTCTATTCAACAGTTGCTATTGCTAGTCTAAAGTGCCGGTTCACATTTGTGCGATGCGGGAACGATGCGAATATACAGCGTGTTCCCGCATCGCTTCCGCACAACAGGCAGTTCACACTGTCATATGCGATACGCTGGGGGTGTCCATTCAAAGTTAACGACACCCCCAGATCAGATCGCATATCGCAGTGCGATCTGAAAGTTCGCACAGAATCGGATCGCACTAGTGTGAAGCACCATGCGATCTGATTCTGCTGCGGACCAAAAAAAGGGTCCTGTGCGTGCTTTAGTGCGATTGCGGTGCGAATTCAGCCATACAAACTGAATGGCTGAATTTGCACTGCACAGACATTGTGCGATCACACTGCTCCTAAAATTACATGCGATCTCTGTGTTCGCACAAATCCCACATAACTAATGTTTTTGTGATGTAATCACCCACTCCCCCCCCCCCTCCAAAAAAACAATTCAATAAAAATGACTAAACTTTAAAGCTGTAAGATAAGACCATTAGTGGACAGTATGTCCTTATCTGGAATCACAAACTAAAACTACGTGAAGGAAATTCTCCACGCATTCAGAACCCTAGACAGCGTTACGGTTATACTGTAGTCCTTTATTTAAAAAAAAAAAATATCCCTTAGAGCAGGGCAGCAGAAAAACAAATGCCTTTAGAGCTTACTTTATCAATTGAAATATTTAGCAAAATGGGTGAATAGCCTCTAATCAACTACAAGAACAAAAGAACAAAGCTGAAAGTTCAGCCACACTTTACTGTGTTTAACAACTGGTTTTATTAATAAGCAAATCGTTTTAATTTTACTGAAACCCACTACTTAACATTTATCAGTACAATGGGCATTTAAAAGCAATCTTAATTCTATAGTGGTGTGTCACATTTTAAAATTATTTTACAAAGCCAAGGCAGAGACTGTATTGACTGGTACTGTAGGTATATGAAAATAAACATTCTTTTAGAGATAAGCAGGTTTAAAATGTCATGCAATCAGTGTTCTGTTACATAGATATACTGCATACAGATGAAAGCTATTCACTCCAGCATGCACTGCAACATGATTGCAACAATTGTATTCATATGGTGAACACCACCAATCTGTTAGAATTAAGATGCAGAAGAACAGAATAAAATCACAGTGTAATTAAAAATCATGCATACATGTAAAGTGGAACAACCCATGGTCATTTTAGTAAAGACAGACTTTTTTAGTTTCTCAATCAGTGCTTCTGTTGACATGCCTTTAATCCTTGAATATTAGAATGAAAATAAATCATAACAGAAAATCATACTAATTGAAGATACACAGTACAGTGTTTCTATTCATTCACGATTGTTAGCAGAGGAAACATGATGATGGAACAAGGTGTTAGCAGAGAAACGAATGATGGAAGGGAAAGGTGTGGATTCTCCATGGGCTGGAGGACCATACTCTACCTCACATGATGAAATCTGGTAGTCTGAGTAGTCGGAGCCCCTAGAGGGCGTGCTAGCCTTGCTGTTTACAAGCCAGGGCTTCTCGTAACAGCGAGATATCTGTTGTGGAGTCTGTGAAAGGGGCAACACCACACAGGATGGAGTGGGGAAATGAGTGAAGATGAAGAAGGGAAATGAGTTTGCAATAGAAGATAAACACAATACAATGCCAAAAAAACAAAACAAATCAAACACGAGCACAAATAAAGAAAAACAAAGAAAGCAAAAAAAAATATGAAGGCAAACAAGCCGCCACAATATGGACATTTTATACAGGCAAGACTGTTTCTTATTGTATTTTTGATGTAATGTATCCCATTACACAGCACTGTGCACTTAATTCATTAGAACTAGTTGCTGCTCCTTGCAGGGGCCCATATAGCAAAGTGATACAAATTCAATTTGTTTTCTAGATGACCAGACTGGTGCAGAGTGTGGTCAAAAGCTCAGAGTAGACTCCTGGTGGTTTTTGTACTGGAAAATGTCAGCCACTATGTGTGTGGGGCTGAACCACAGTGTTAGATGTAGTGTATTCCTGCTTTTAGAGGTCTTAGATTGGAAAACAAGCTTTAGGATTACTTAAATGGGTATTGTTTTTCTGCATTTGAGCAGATTCCCAATTCTATTGCAAGTGAGTTGCAGGTGAAATTCAGCATCTCTCTGTGGCTTGTTTTGTTTGAGAGCACTGCTTTCAAATGCAAAAGGCAACGGACAAAAGGACATGAGTTATTAAGAAAAAAAAAAACATTTTTACAAGCATTTGATGGTTTTTTTTTCCAGCCTGTAAAAGCACCTCTATATTAGCCTATGGGTCCATGCACATAGGCGTTTACGGAAGTATTAGAAGAGGAGCATTTACAGCAGGGATTTCCAAACTATGGCCCTCCAGCTGTTGCAGAACTACACGTTCCATGAGGCATTGTAAAACTGACATTCACAGACATGACTAGGCATGATGGGAATTGTATCTCCTGAACAACTGGAGGGCCATAGTTTGGAGACCCCTGGTTTACAGGATGAAAAAAGGAAAAAAAAAGAAAAATATGACCAGCGCATTCAGGAGAGGAGCGTGTTGGCATAAATGCACATAAACACTAGATGTGTTTCACCCCTTTTTAGGGTGGAACATGTTACATGTTCCTGCTGCATGTGGCGATCCGAACACTCTGTATGATAGCAGTAGGGTGAAAAGTTCCCTATGCCAGCTGTTACTTTTTGAAAAGAGCACAGCCATGTGGTGCTCCACCCACACAGCCACATCATTTATTCACAGAGTCCTGTGAATGAACCAACTACAAGTACCGTCATTGTTTGCAGATGTTGGTTTGTAGTTATCAATGAACTACCAGGGCACTGTTGAGCGCTCTAGTAGTTCATTGATTCTTTCTGTTCGTGTGAAACTGCCTGCCTGTACAAGGTACAAGCAGGCAGCTTACACTGACAGTCTGCAGGTGAACTTATCCCTTAATGGAATTTACTGGCCAGAATAGAATTCATTAACGCCAAAATGTGAGAACACACATAAACATGCATGCAAAAAGTGGCTTTAGGCGCATTTTTGAAAATGCTTATTCCTGCCAGGAGCAAAGGCATCCAGAAGAAGAAAAAAAATGTCCTGTGTGTATGAGGCCTAGAAGTGAGTGACTGTATATAGATATTTACAAGATAGACTATTCTTTAGAGCATGAAGAACAGAAAATTCTGGTTATCTGTTCACATAGTTCAAAGAAAGATTTTTTTTTTTACTTCAGCCATGTCCTTGGGCAGATACTTGCTAAAAATGTTGCACATCTAAAGGGATTCTGCGAGAATTTTATAATTACAGTAGGCAGAAGTCTCCTAAACAACTGGCAAAGTTAATCTAAACAGGATTTTCTTTCTCAGTAAGGGCCAGTTCACACTGGTCTGACATACGCACCAACTTTGAGAGCACAAGTTGCATGACATGTCAAAATGAGCGGTTCCCTATGAGAGATGTCTTTTAACTGGTCTGACTTGTGTCGGTCCGACTTTGAAAAAGGTTCCTGCACTACTTTGGTCCGACTTGTGCACTTTTTAGCCCATTGATTTGAATCCAAGTTGCATCCAAGTCGGATCCTAACCTTAAAGTGGAAGTAAACCCTCCTATCGTTTTCAGCCAAGGAAGCTGCCATCTTAGCCTCTTTTTAATCTACAACTGCTGAACATGTGATCAGTTATGACCCCAGCCATTGGATGGTTTGACAGTTTGGTTGAGAGCACAACCAATGGGAGTGTTACATTTCCAGCATGTGCCAGAAATCTTATTGTTTTTTGAAACGGTTTAATGTATGGGATTACTTCCGCTTTAACGGATCTGACTTGTGGCATGCGACTTGTGCTGAGGATCTTGAAAGGTAACCCCATGCCAAATTTTTTTTTTTAAAAGCTGTGTGGGCCCCCTCAAAAACCATACCAGACACTTCGGTCTGGTATGGATTTTAAGGGGAAACCCCATGCAGAAAAACCCCAAGAAAACAAACCAGCATGGGCCCCCTCCAAAATCCATACCAGACCGTTATCTGAGCATGCAGCATGATAGCTCAAGAAAGATGGAGGGGAAACGAGCGAGCGCCCAACCTCCTGCTGGCCCATACCAGGCCACGTGCCCTCAACATGGGGGGGGGTGCTTTGGGGAAGGTTCTGTGCCCCCCACCCCTCAACATGGGGGGGGTGCTTAGGGGAAGGTTCTGCGCCCCCCCACCCCAAAGTACATTGTCCCCATGTTGATGAAGTCGCATGAAAAATTCTGACAAGAAGTAGTAGGGCATAGTCGGATCAGAAGTAGTTTGACTTCCATGTCGGAGCAATGTGAACCCGGCCTAAAACAGGAATTTCATTTTATTCTCATAGATTCATGTGTGTATTACATTTTATGGTGACAAAAATTGCCTTAAATGCAAAAAAAAAAAAAAAAAAAAAAGGATTTTTGTCTTACCCTAAAATCCTTTTTCCTTTTCTCTGATTTCATTGACGTACACAGCTCTATCTTCTTGACCGATGGTTTATGCTGCTCTCCATAGGACACTAGGCGGAAAACAATTTGACCACGCCTATAGGGCAGTCCAAGGGGTTATACTCCCACTTCATGCTAAAACCCAACTCAATAGAGGGGCGGGTGCTGTGTCCGTCAAGGAACATCAGAGAAAAGGATTTTCCGGTAAGACAAAAATCCAGTTTTCTCTTTCGTTCGTTGACAGACACAGTTCCATATCTTCTTAACCGATGGGACGTCCCAAAAGCAGTGTCAATATGAGGGGTGCGAATAACAACAAGAAAAAACACACTTCCCAAACATAGCCAGGCAAAGCAAGAGCTCAATTAGGAACAACTGGTGCTCACCTGACAAAAAGAACAAATACACCCTCAAACTAAACCTCTCCAACAGCGGCCTGCAAAACCTTGCAGCCAAAAGAAGCATCTGCAGATGCCAATACATCCACCTTATTACATTTTGTGAAAGTGTGCAGACGACCATGTGGCCGCCTTGCATACTTGCATCACTGACACCTGATGACGGAAGGCCCAGGAGGCACTGAGCGCCCTCGTAGAATGCACCTTAACAGGGAAAGGAGAATCCTGCTCCTAATGGAATAGGCCTGCACCACTGTCTGATCCATCTGGAAATTATCGCAGTAGACGCGGGCATCCTGTTACGGAGTCCATCCGTAAGGACAAACAGAAAATCTGATTTCCGGAACGACTTAGTTGTCGAGAGGTACACCCTGATTGGCCAAAGCACATCCAAAGAATGTAAGGCAATCTCTTTGGGATTCTTAGGCTTTGGACACAGAGAAGGCAACACAATGTCTTCATTTAAACGACTGACAGGTACGAAGCACCACCTTGTCTCTGTGAACCACCAAGTAAGGTGAGCGAAAGAACAACGCAGCCAGCTCTGACACCCTGCGCGCAGAACTAAAAGCCACCAAGAAAGCTACCTTCTGTGTCAAAGTGAGCAGAGGAATCTCACGCAAATTTTCATAGGGCGGTTTCTGAAGAACCGACAGCATCAAACTGAGGTCCCACAGAGGCAACGGAGACCTCACAGGGGAAGCCAGGTGGCGGACCCCCTGAAGAGAAGTTTGAACCAAGGAATTTGTGGCCAACAGGCGTTAAAAGAAAATCACCAGGGCCGATATCTGGCCTTTGATGGTACCCAAGGCCAAACGCTGATAGCCGAGAAGCGCACTAAGTAATGTACACCTTCCAGACTCAATGATAAATCTTCCTAGAAGTAGATTTTCTAGCTTTTAACAACGTAGGAATCACTGATTCGGACACCTCTGTAGCCTTCAACATCTGGCTTTCAATAGCCAGGCCATCAAAGCCAGCGACTGTAAAGCAGGATGTAAGATCGGTCTTGAGTTAACAAATCTTCTCTGAGAGGGAGTCTCCAAGGAACATCTTTGACTAGCCGTACCAGGACCTGCGAGGCCAGTCCAGTGCCACCAGGATGACCAGAATCCCTTCTGCCTTGATCCTTCAGCGAAGGAAATGCGTATATTAGACGATATCGGCTCCAAGGAGCTACAAGAGCATCCGTGGCGTCAGCCAGAGGATCCCGAGACCTCGCTATAAACCTCTGCACCTTCCTGTTGAGACGAGAGGCCAACAGGTCCACATCGGGAGTCCCCGACCTGAGGCACAGTTGATGAAACCCCTCCTGGTGGAAAGCCCATTCTCCAACTTCTGCCGACTGAGGTAGTCTGCCTGTCAATTTTCTACCCCTGAAATATGCACTATCTTAGAATGCTGGCTACTTCCCGGGCCGCTAAGGCACATTTGGTGGCCCCTTAATGATTGACATATGCCACAGCCGTGGCATTGTCCGATTGAATCCTCAACGGGTGCCCCTGCAGATGATCCGTTTAATGAATTAGGCAAAGCCTGATCGCCCTAATTTCCAGGATATTGATCAGCAGACTGGACTCCTCCTGAGTCCAAACCCCCTGAGCCAGATCAGTAACCCAAGACACCTCCCCATCCGGAGAGGGTGGCATCCTTTGTGACCACCGTCCAGTACAGGGGGAGAAAGAATTTTCCCTGTCGAAGCGCCGGAGAGCGGAACCACCAGATCAGGGATCCCCTCGTACTCCGGCTTAACAAGATCAGATTGTCTAGAGCCTGTGGAATCTTGTTCCATTTGAAAAGGATTTCCTTCTGTAGAGACCTGGTATGGAACTGAGCAAAGGAGCCGCCTCAAAAGTGGAGACCATCAGGCCCAGCACTTGCATGCAATACCTGAGGGATGATCGCTGGTTGGACAACAGGAGCCGTATCACATCCTGCAACTTCTTGAGTTTCACCTCCGGATGAAACACCCAGGCTAAGGTCATGTCCAGGGTCAGACCCAGACAGGCCAGTTTTGTGGACGGAATCAGAGCAGATTTTTAGAAATTTAGTTTCCATCGGAACTCTTGCAAAGTTCGCACCGAAATGTCCAGATTATCTTTCAGGGAATTTGGAGACTCTGCTCGCAGAAGGAGATTGTCCAGGTACCCCAGCACTGCAATCTTCTTCTTTCTTAGTAAAGCCAACTCCGGGACGAACACTTTTGTAAACACCGGAGGAGCCGAGGTGAGACCAAAGGGTAATGCCATGAATTGATAGTGCTCCTCGCCCAAAGCAAAGCAAAGGAAACGCTGATGCCTGACATATATTGAGGTATGAAGGTAAGTGTCCTTGATATCGATAGAGGCCAAGAAATCCTCTTGATGAAGGGTTGATGATGGATTCCATTAAAAATTTCTGAACCAGCACAAAGCTGTTCAAAGCCTAGTGATCCAGAATGGGGTGGACCTTGCCTTCCTTCCTGGGAACAGTAAACAGGTTTGACTTAATCCCCTGAAAGCGTTCTGATTCGGGAACAGGTACAATGACCCCCTGTGAGAGCAGATCATGTACTGCCCCAAAAAGACCTTGCAGACGATCTGGGGACAAATGCAGATTGGAATGAAAGAATCTTGCCGGAGACAAAGACCAGAAATCGATCTTGGACCCGGACCGAATCAACTCATGAACCCATTTGTCTTGAATCTAGGAGGTGCATGGATCCCGAAAGAAGCGAAGACATCCTCCCACCCCAAGTACGGGTGAGGAAGCAAACTTGTTTGCGATCCCCGAGGGGGCTGCTCTTGACTTACCCGGCCAGGGCCTCTTGGAACCCGCTGCGGGGTTTTAGGGGTATTTTGATCCTAGGTCCTTAGATCCTGAAGGACTAAAGGACCGCTACTGGGCTGAGAAGAAAGGACCAAGCTTGCGACGAGTCTCTTTACTCCTGGCAGACTGTGGAAACAGAGTACTCTTACCTCCTGTAAGACCCTTAATGATCTCCTCCATGGAAGAACCGAACAAGCGGTCTCCTACAAAAGGGAGATCAGTCAATACATTCTTGGAAGCCCGGACCGCAGACCAGTATTTCAGCCATATCATGCGGCGCAGAGTCACGGACACGCTGCAGGCTAAGGGGGTTGTATCCAGAGAGGCACCACAGATATACTGCAACCCCTGGACCAACTGGTCCACCAGCTCAGCCAAGTCAGGAGCAGGTTGTCCACCTTCCAAATCCTGGCGCAGGAGCTTTGCCATAACTTTGATTTCACAGACATTAACGGAATTGGCTAAAACTGGCCGCAGAATGGTGGAAAGGTATCGTACCAAATAATCAGCTCTCTTGTGAAAGGGGTCCTCAAAGGACAGAGAGGCTTCCACTGGAAGGAGGGTGGCTTTAATCAAACTGGAAACCTGAGAGTCTACCACGGGTGGTACTGTCAGTTTCTTTAGCAGGGATTCTTCAAATGGATACATTCTAGCAAAGCGCTTAGGGACTTCGACAGTGTGTTTTTGTCGAAATAGGCGAATACCTTTGCTGCTTTGGAGGTTCTGCAGGTACCAAACTGCACCGTCGCAGTCGACGCAGTAGTAGCTGCGTCCTCCAATTTTAAAGTTTCCCAACTAATACAATCAATGCATCCACCAGCGCCTTTTCATGCGCGACTGTAGTGGAAGAGAAAGCATCCTCACTATCAGAACACTCTGGGTGTGTGGACGCAGACCCAGTAGGGTGACTCGCGTCCGTGGCAGCCAAATCCACCTCAGAATATGAGGAGACAGAGGATGCAGGTGAAGGCGGAGGACGCTTTTTACGTGTCCTATTTTGGAGGGCCAAATCTACTTTAGACACCAGTGACTGCAGCACGACCGTCATAGCAGACAAGGCGGACTGGGACCACGCAGGTCCTGCAGCCTCAGAGATGGGGTCAGGTGGTGACACCTGCTCCAGGGACTCCATGGGTTAACCCAGAACCACCAGCAAAATGTGAAAAATTACTGTGAAAAAAAATAAAAGAAAGAAAAATACCAACCCACCGCCGTGTCCTACTCCTATGGAGAGCAGCATAAACCATCGGTCAAGAAGATCTGGAGCTGTGTCCGTCAATGAACGAAAGAAAAAAAAAAAAAACAACTGCACACCTAAGAAACTGTTTCCTAAAGATTCAGCTGTGGTGTCAATCATTTAAAAGGATTTATACAGAAAAACACTACAGTGCCTTGAAAAAGTATTTATACCACTTGAAGTTTTCCCAAATTTGCCATGTTACAACCAAAAAACCATGTATTTTCTTGGGATTTTATGTGATAGGCCAACACAAAGTGGGAAATAATTGGGAAGTGGAAGGAAAATGATAAATGGTTTTAAATTGTTTTCTAACAAATAAATATCTGAAAAGTGTGGCCTGCATTTGTATCCATCCTCCTTTAGGCCCCTTTCACACAGGCGGACCCTTAAGATCCGCCTGTCCGTTTTTTTGGCGGATCTGAACGGTCCCCCCCATGCATTCCTATGGGGCATCGGATGTCAGCCGAGACATGTCCGCTGACATCCGACCCGATCCGATCCGTCAAATCTGGACGGATGGAAACCCTATTTTCCATCCGTCCAGGGAATCGGATCGGATTGCATCGGATGAGAACGGACCGACGGTCCATTCCCATCCGATTTCCCCCATAGAGATGCATGGGGAACTGACAGCTGTGTCTCCGCACACAGCACGGAGACACAGCTGTCCTCGTGCTGCTCAGCGGGGGATCGGCGGCTCGATCCCCCACTGAGAAAAACGGACTCCATCCAACGGACGGAGTGTGTGAAAGGGGCCTTACTCTGATAACCCTAACTAAAATCTAGTGGAACCAATCGCTATCAGAAGTCACCTAATTAGTAAATAGAGTCCACCCGTGTGTAATTTAATCTCAGTATAAATACAGCCGTCCTGTGAAAACCTCAGAGGTTTGCTAGAGAACCTTAGTGAACAAACAGCATCATGAAGGCCAAGGAACACACCAGATAGGTCAGGAATAATGTTGTGGAGAAGTTTTAAAGCAGGGTTAGGTTATAAAAAAAGATCCTAAGCTTTGAACATTTCACAGAGCACTGTTCAATCCATCATCTGAAAATGGAAAGAGTATGGCACAACTGTAAACATACCAAGCCATGGCCGTCCACCTAAACAGACAGGCCTGGCGAGAAGAGCATTAATCAGAGAAGCAACCAAGAGGCCCATGGTAACTCTGGAGGAGCTGCAGAAATCCATAGCTCAGGTGGGAAAATCTGCCACAGGACAACTATTAGTCGTGCACTCCACAAATCTGGCCTTTTTGGAAGAGTGGGAAGAAGAAAGCCATTGTTGAAAGAAAGCCATAAGAAGTCCTGTTTGCAGTTTGTGAGAAGCCATTTGGGGGAGACAGCAAACATGTGGAAGAAGGTGCTCTAGTCAGAAGAGACCGAAATTGCAAAAGCAAAATGCTATGTGGGGCAAAAAACTAACACTGCACATCACCCTGAACACACCATTATAGCCTTGAACCATGGTGGTGGCAGCATCATGTTGTGGGGATACTTTTCTTCAGCAGGGACAGAGAAGCTGGTCAGAGTTAATGGGAAGATGTATGGAGCCAAATACAGGGCAAATTTTAGATGAAAACCTGTTAGAGTCTGCAAAAGACTTGAGACTGGGGCAGAAGTTCACCTTCCAGCAGGACAACGAGCCTAAGCATAGAGGCAGAGCTGCATTGGAATGGTTTAGATCAAAGCATATTCATGTGTTAGAATGGCCCAGTCAAAGTCCAGACCTAAATCAATTTGAGAACCTGTGGCAAGACTTGAAAATTGCTGTTCACAGACACTCTCCATCTAATCTGACAGAGCTTGACCTAATTTGCAAAGAATGAGCTAAAACATATCACTCTCTAGACGTGCAGAGCTGGTAGAGACATACCCAAAAAGACTTGCAGCTGGAATTGCAGCGAAAGGTGGTTCTACAAAGTATTGATTCGGGGGGGCTGAATACAAATGCACGCCGCACTTTTCAGAGAACATTTGTAAAAAAAAAAAATGTAAAAAACATTTAAAAATGTTCCTTTCACTTCCCAAATATGTGCAACTTTGTGTTGGTCTATCACATAAAATCCCAATAAAATACATTCAAGATTTTGGTTGTAACATGATAAAACATGGAAAAATTCAAGGGGTGTGAATACTTTTTCAAAGTACTGTATATGGTTTTTGTATTACAGTATCTCACAAAAGTGAGTACACCCGTCATATTTTTGTAAATATTTTATTATATCTTTTCATATGACTACACCTGAAGAAATGACATGTGTCCTCTGTGTTAAGGGTTGGACATGTCCTGCATCTGTCACAATGACAGCCAGGGCTCTACAAATGTGAAAACATCTTTATGGAAAGTGCCCAGCATACATGATACATTTTATATGAAAAGTAAGGGTGTATGGCTTGGTCACTGCATTCCACAGACACAGCACTATGTCTTGCCAGTTGACACACAAAACACAGCAAATACGGTTAGCAACAAGAAAGTTTATACACACGCAGTTGGTCAGAGAGTAGTACAAAGCTCACACTGCAAATACACTGTGTATCTTGTGTTATCTCTCTACTGACATACAAATATGTTTATGCCCAGGGCACAGCCAGGCCTTACCTTTGAGCCGCTGGCAGGAGTGGCGGGTGAAGATGGGACGGATGTACAGCTGTGGTTACTCTGGCTGGCACTAGAACTGGACCGTGTTGGTGAGGCAGTCCTGGAAGACGGTTTAGACCTTCGCCCTCGGGACCTAAAGGGGGTCATTCCTTGGGATACCCCTTCAGGAAGTATAAATTTCTCTCGCAGCTCTAGATTTGTCCTTCCCCTTGCTGTTCAAAACAAAAGCAAAAGCAAAGTAAACATTTTCTGTTTACTCCGGTGGTCTTTTTTAAAAAGGCAAAGCTCAATACCCCATAGCAGTCAGAGATCACCTTTTATCAGTTTAAATGATGAATGAAGAGAAAGATGCTTTCCGACCAGGTTACTGCATTTTGTGCATTGTTCTTTGCCTTATTAAATAAACCCATCAGTTTCAGAAATTGGACACAGAACTTTTTCAGAGGCATAGCACATAAAACAAGTTTAGTTCAGCATCACACAAGATTATTAATAAACACAAACCATGAGATTGAAAAGACTGTTAAGGTAAATTAGTTCAACTGAAGCCACAAAATATTAATCATAGCCATATAAACCATCTTCTTAATAAAGCATAAACAAGATAATATGTCAGCTGAGTAACTATCATAGGCATCTGGGAAAAGTAAAGGACAGGGATCTTTGATATTTTAAACTCTGAGTGAGGCCTTAAATGGTCAGGAATGTGAATAAACAGTCATTAAACACACGTCAATATCTTAGCCATAGCTTCTGCAAACTATATGCAATTTAGTATAGGATTATACAGCCCATGTGTAAAATAAAACAAAACGTTGTCTTTTCTTCTTAAGGGGTAAGAGTGAACTCTTACAACTTTTCATTAGCTCTCTTATCTGGCTTAGAGGTCTTTAACTGGTGTAACACCATTTTATTAATATCAAATCAAAATGATTTAATAAATACTAAAGTTGCATATGAGGCATTGGGTAGATTTAATGTAGGATGTTGTCAGTTTTCTTGAACAAACTGTCACAGTCCGGTCATTTTGAAATGGTTTTTCTGGTTATAAAGACAAGCACTTCTACAAAGTCAGAGAAATTACCCAAACCTATGGAAGAGACGGAATCGGTTCTCTTTAATTTAGTCCCTGGATGGTGAACTAAAGAGAATAAAAAAAAAAGAGGTGCACAGGGAAAAAGGGATGAGAGGTAAGGCATGCAAAATGTATAGCCAAGTCCAGCCAATGAAAGTAGGTAAATTGTATACATGTGGATGTGATGCATAGCAAAGAACAAAGTCTTAGCTGTGAATACTGGATGTATTATTAACATGTTATTAAAGTCAGCACATGCTTCATAACACCAGCATCAGCCTGTGGACACATGCACCACCACCGACAGTAGGAAAGGCACAGACATAAAGATATATATTTCCCTCACACAGCTAATAAGATCACACAATTGCAAACAATATCTAGATAAGTAAATAAATAACTGCCTCCACTTCTATAACAGCTTACACCTTTATTTTTAGTTGGTTTTACACTGCCCTCTTCTGGTAGGATATGAAATGCACAGTTTGGAAGAACCAATGTTAGAACAAAAGAATTGTGTCCTGTTTAAAGTATGTTCTGTCCTTCCTTAGATGCAAAATGACCAAAAAGGCAATAAACAATTACTTAGATATTTAGAATTTAAAACCTGTGATATGTTTTACTAGGCAAAGTAATAGAGCTGGTAGTTAGTGCTTCCCTCTGATGCCACATCAGATCTTAACATCTCCCCCTTCTGCTGCAATTCCCTTGCAAATACTGAGCTTTAGGGTGTATGATTAATACCTTGAGGTTTGGAAGTTTTACTAGAGAGCTGAAGTTGCAGATAGTGGTGGGAACATATCTATGTTCCTATATAAGAGTTCCTAAAATAGACAGTGGATGTCCACTAAAATAACAGTGTGGTAAAAAACTTAGTCCTCACAGTCTTTAGTTGACTAATACCATAAGTCTATTAACAGGTGAATCTAAACATCAATCCCCCTTCCAGATCTTCAGTAAACATGAAAGTCCAATGTTATTAACGGTAGTTGTTGGGTAAGTACTGCAAAACCTCCGTGTAGTCTGGTCGGGTCACCACAAATCCACCACCAAGTGCAGGGGGACAATAAGAAATGGCCACTCACCGGATAGATATGCTCACCTACTCTCATAAGTGAGCTCCACTCGCATAATGATCACAAATCCACATGTCACCATAGGATAGGTTAAATCGAGCAAGAAATGGTTCCCAATCCAGTGTAGTGTCCCTTTTCTGCCAATGTCTCCCAAATATATGGAAAATAAACAGATATCTCCACTAGTGCAATACGTCTCATAAGGCTTTATTTCAAAGTAAAACAACACATAATGCACTCACTTGTAGTTGGATAAATCACAGCATATCTCATAAAGGCAGTATCGGGACCCCCTCTCCTAATCCGATGTGGAGCTCACTTATGAGAGTAGGTGAGCATATCTATCCGGTGAGTGGCCATTTCTTATTGTCCCCCTGCACTTGGTGGTGGATTTGGGGTGACCCGACCAGACTACACGGAGGTTTTGCAGTACTTACCCAACAACTACCGTTAATAAGATTGGACTTTCATGTTTACTGAAGATCTGGAAGGGGGATTGATGTTTAGATTAACCCGTTAATAGACTTATGGTATTAGTCAACTAAAGACTGTGAGGACTAAGTTTTTTACCACACTGTTATTTTAGTGGACATCCACTGTCTATTTTAGGAACTCTTATATAGTGTTTCAGCGCTACTATTATTCTGTTTACATTGTTACCAAATATTCATATTTGTTCAAGTAGCAGCTTCAGGGGTATCATTTTATTACCAGCAGTGTGCTGGTGCATCCTAAAGCGCGGAGATAGTCACACAGTTTCGGCGGGAACTGAGGATTATTATTTTATCATATCTATGTTCCTGACCGAGCCGAGAAAACCCAACAGGGTGCTTGTACAGAAGCAAATCAGTAGATCAATTTCTGTACAATGAAAGTGCTTATACATGGATTGAAATTCGGTCAGTCCCTGCTTAACTGGCTGAATTTCAATCCAAGTATGAACAGCTTATGGCCTTTGCAATCTGCCTTATTGAGGTGCAAAGACAAGAGAATACCAATAGATCAAGATCTTTAAACATTTCTAAAAATACAGCTGCCAGGCTTTCAGTCGGGAGTCTGGGTCCTTGGGAGACACAGGCACCCCCCTTTAGGACTCTTCACACTGAGGGGGTTAATGGCAGAAGGGCTTCTGCCGATTTTTATCTATCTTGCTCTGAATTTATTATTATTCCCTATAGTTGAGAGACAGTCTTAAATCTGTGCTTCTGTACTCTGTATTTTATATGGATGCAGTTTAACTTTGGTGCTCCCCTGGAGGGGCTGGCCAGCCTATTCCATTTCCACGGTTTGATGTTGCTACCTCTGGGTTTTGCCTACATGTCTCTCTGTAGCTTGAATGGATGTGATGAACTCACAAGGTACCTGATCAGATGACGGAAAAATAAAAGCCTTGAAGCGGCTGTGACCGTTAAATGCGTAGGAAAACGCTATGAATAATCTGACTGTTACATTCTGTCGGATTTTATATTGAGGATTCTAGAACGTTAATTTCTGGTATAGAATGTCTTTTTACCTTTTGTGAAATAAAGCAAAGACTTTTTAATGATTTATGTTTTTGGTGTAAACTGATATAAAAATATGCCGTTGGTTAACGCCCAATTTTTGTTTGCTACCCATTTTTGAGTACTCTTACTGGGTTGAGGACTTCTTGATATTAAGCTGGTTTATCCAATTTAGAACATACCCCTTTCTTTATATACCCTTCCATTCAGATATTTGAAAACCAGTTAGTAGTAGCTGTTGCTATATTTCCATTTTATTAGTTTACATTACTAAGTTTTCTAGAATATTCATTGTTATAACAGTTTTCCTTCTCCAGAAAAGGCATGTATTTTAGCCCCCTTTTTAGCCATCTCACCAAGACTCTGGGACCTAAATTAGATAAAAATACCAGTTGATTTTGTCAAAAATCTTGTGAGCTGATAATTTCCTAAAATCTTGTGAGCTGATAATTTCCTGTGCTCTCTACCTGTTCATAAGGAGGGGTGATGGATGCGAGAAGGGTCTGTTTTTTTGCAATAC
Organism: Pelophylax lessonae; assembly: GCF_965119305.1. NCBI lineage: Eukaryota > Metazoa > Chordata > Amphibia > Anura > Ranidae > Pelophylax > Pelophylax lessonae. The sequence goes on along the minus strand of NC_138769.1, from coordinate 372,630,109 downwards.
ATCAGAAATTCAATAGGCAGGACTGATGTGTTCCTTTGAATTCATAGCACACTGTGTTGTCATGTCAAAGAGGAAGGCAAGAGCACACTATATTTCTGGCACATCAGCAGTTATTCTTCTGAACTTGCAGCATGTGAAAAGGCATAAAATATGAGGAAATGTGCATGTACTGCTGAGATGTAGGAAGATAGGAATTTTGTTCTAACCAAAAAAAATATTTTCTTGGAGACCATTGAGGGATACTGGAGTCTTTCACCTTCAGGGGGGTTTTTGGCAACACAGCAAATAAATGCCAACAGACCCAACAAAGAAACTGGAAATTGGAGACTGCTTGCAGCTCAAACAGCCCCTTGAAAGACCTTACGCCGAAGCCTTACAAATAAGAGAAACAGTTGTTTGGTGTCGAAAAAGCCCAAAAAAGCATTTACACATCTAGTAGTACCTTGAAAGGAAAGGGTGGGACCCAATGTTTGAGACGATAAGTATATAAGCGTAGATGATGGACTGCCTGTGTCAACTAGACTTCATGGAATGAGAATCCGAAAAGATTTACAGACATCCTGAAAAAAGGAGTAGCTGAGAAATAGCCTCTCACATTCTGAACTACATCCAGATAATGAAGGGAAATTTCCTTTTGATAAACTGGAGCTGAACAGAAAGATGAAAAATTGTGTCCTGGTTTAGGTGAAAGGCATAAACGACCATAGGAAAGAAGGAAAACCTAAGCCTTAATACTAAAATGTTCTAATGCAAAACCTGAAGAGGTTCATTGCAGCACTAGACAACAAGCTCAGATAATCGCCTTGTAGAGGTGATGGCAACAAGGAATACCACCTTGTGGGTCAGAGAAGAGAGGAATAGCTCTAATGGGTTCAAATGGTGGTTTCTGAAGCACAAAGCGGACTAGATTTAGATCTCATACAGTCACGGGGCTACTACAGAGACTCCCTGTACAAATGTCTTAAGAGTAAGAAGCCAAGAACTCCAAAACAAAATAGAAAAGGGCAGAAACATTACTGTAGAGAGAACGAACAACCAAACAATGGTCCAGACCCACCTGCAACACAGGTCCTGGAACACAATGTAGGGGCCTATCCCTTGGTCCAGGAGCTAGTAGCTGGAGGAGGTTTGCCTGCCAATTGTTCATGTACACGGCAGACAAGGCTGGAAGGTGAAGTTCTGCCCAGGACCGGAATCGATGTACCTCACCTCTCTTGCACGGTGAGAAGAAACAATCCTGCCTGTGATGTGTTCGGGACCAAACCCAGATACTGCAAATGAGATGGCTCCAGTGAAGACATCTGAAGGTTAAGGATACATCTGAAACACTGTAATGTCTGGACGGTCAAATCCATGTTGTCTGACAGAGCCTTTGCCGACTGCTCCCTCAACAGGAGGTTGAATAAGTATGCCACAATGGCCACAATAAACACCTGTGCTTCAGGCAGGAGGCTGAAGGACAGAGCCATGAAACTATAGTGTAGGGGCACCACAGCAAAACGTAAAAACGCTGATGTGTTAGAAAGATCTGAACATGCAAGGACGCTCAATAGAAATCTATTAATCTGTGCAATGACACAGGGAGGTTGGAGGTAAGAAGTAAAGGAAAGGGGCAGGGGACAAGCTCCAGCTTGTAGTCTTTGGGTAATACTTTATACACCCAGGTGTTTGAGATGCAAGCAGTCCAGGTGTCTGGAATCCCCCATTCTGAAAAGTAGGGGCACAGTTTCAAGCTAAGGAAGGAGTGCCTGAAGATTTGGTGGACTTTGAGCCCTAGACCTTGCAGGTGGACTGGGAACCAGGCTTTGAGGGGCTGGACATGGATGGTGCAGGAGTGGAGAAACAAAAGGAAAATTTCTTAACCAAGAAAGGAGGACAGGACTTTGCAGTCGGCGCCTTAGGCTTTTATCTACTTGTGACCTCAGCAGTCAGATTCAGCAAAAAACTTGGTGATCTGGGCTATTAAATCTTGCATACCTATAGTAAAAACCAAAGTTGAGAGGGCAGAGGAACTGGCTACAGCAGACAGAGCTAAGGACGTCGAAGATGAGATAAGGCTCTGAAGCATGTTCAGAATTAGACATGTAGCAGTAAAGCAAAGTAAGTCTCAAACAAGGCAAGGCCTCAGGTACTCATGAATTAGAGACAGCTGGTAGGAAGTCAGGATATAAATGGTAAGAGGCGTGACCAAAGTCAATGTAAGAGGGCAGTGAGAATGGATTGAGGATCGAAGATCCACATGACTTTGCAAAGCATGAGCAGCAGTAGTGAACACCCAGCAGATGACGTCAGTGCTCGGTATCGCATTGTTAACCCGCTCTATGGTAGAAACCAGAAGGATGTAAGGGTTTTTTTTTCTTTTTTTTTTTTTTTAAAAGGTGGCCAGCGATTTATGTACTTTAGCTAGCTCCTGGTGCTCAGGCGGAGTGGCCCACTCACAAGTTTTCAGAGACAGGGCAAAAGCTGAAGAGCTAGTAGATCAACCTGAAAAGGAGCTCCAATGTTTTTTTCTTTAAAGCGGAGTTCCACCCGTTTTTGTGTTTTATTAAAGTTTAGCTGCTTACTTTTAATAAACACACACTCACCTGTCCTACGATCCACCGATGCGGCCGGCAGGAGCGTCAGTTCTCTCCCTCTTCTGCCCGCGGCACCGGCATCACTAGTGTGGGCACCCGGCTGTGACAGCTTGCGGTTTCACAGCCGAGTGTGCACTGCGCATCCTGAGTGGACGGCCAATCTTCTGGGACCTGTGACGTGTCCCAGAAGATTGCAGGGAGAGAGGGGAAGAGAAGAACTGCTGCTGGAGCGGGTACCTGTCAAATCACTCCAAAAACCAGGCAGAGGACAGCCACACTGGATTGCTGCTATCACAGAGACCAGCTCAAACAGCAGTGTAGAAATGAGCCTTGATTGACAAAAAACATGTTGAGTTGAAGAGGAAGAAAAAGGTGCTAGTAAAAAGAGGATGGTCTTTTACATAGCAGAGCTGAAGAAAAAACATCTATCATCCTAAGACACAAAAAAAACGCTGGTACGTTGAAAATAGAAGGACTTATTTTGGGCTGGACTACAGTTTGCCAGTGTCCAATTTTCCTGTAAGCAGCAAAAAAGCTCAAAGGTGAAAGATCCCTGTGTTCCTCAATGGATGAGAAAGAAATATGTGTTTTTTTTTTTTCATCTTGCCTGAACAAATGCTTTAACATTTCAATTTAGTTTTTATGATATTCTTTTCATTAATGGGAAATAATTTTTGTAACTGAAAAGGATTCATGTCAGGTGGTACAAGGCAATGTGTTCATCCTGCTACGATGCAACCCTGGGTGCGTGGAGGACCAATGGCCAGGCTTAGGAACTGTCCTGTGGGAGGTGAGAGCAGCCTTAGCCCTGTGCAGGTTTTGACTTTCTCCCAAATTAGAATTCTGCATAGGAATATCCCAAACCTCCCAAACCACCTGGTATCAAACATGTTTAAATTACATGATTTTTACTTTTACACGTATACTTATTTTAAGTTATATTAACCTAAAATGATTATTAGTTTGCAAGGGTCCACTTTTAATATAAAATACAATAGCACTGATGATTACATAATGTACCACAAAGTAGTATATGTAATTGCATCGCCTCGATCAATGCTGTTTTGAGTTTTAAAGGGTAACTCCACTTTCGTGGGGAAAAAAATAGCAAATAAAGAATATTGCGTATATAATTGCGACACAAGTCATATTGTAACCGAATGTGCTTAAAAATGACATTCCCTTTCAATCTGCAGCTCTGGCATTTTCTGTGAAATGCAATGAAATATGGTTACCTGGAGGTGTTCTGTACACAGAATGTGTACAGAAAGCCCCCTAGAAACATCATTTTCTGCTTGTGTGATTGGCTCACCAATTTTCCCCAAAAGTCTTCCCCAATATACAAATCCGATTAAAGGCATCTCTTGCAACAATAATGAAACCACTCCCATTAGACTCAATTTTCCCACATAAAACCAGACAAACACACAGGGATTTCTTCAGAACAAAAGGTAGGAATCTGCAACAAAGTTTGTTAAAATCATTGTAATGTACAGAGATCACCCAGAGGGGAATGTTTTTTCTCAACAAAAGTGGATTTTCAATTTAAGTAAAACAGTCAGTAATGGCTGTTAAGACATCCCAGTTTTTTCACTTGCCCCTAATTATAAATGAAGCACAAGTGTCTTACTGACCCCATCACTATGCTATATGTATAAGTAAGATATAATCAATCATACAGAATTTCAATATTGCCTAGCTAAGAACATCATTATTCCAGTGAAGAAATTCTCACCTCGGCAAGGATCATTCTTCACCAAAAATTCATCTAGAGCCATCCAGCCTCCACCAACGCGGACCATCACTGTGCTGCGCAGTATACGAACCAACCGTAACTGCTGTGAGTCTCCAAACTGTGAAACCAGGTAAAATGGTTACAAACAGAGGCAGTCATGAAATATACATTAAAAGAAACCTGTCATGAAAGAAACAGGATGCCATTGATGACTTCTTGGCCTTCATACTGGCTGTCAAGCAAATCCAACAGCTCAGAATCCTTCATACCTGCAACAGATACAAAGCCACTTCACCCACTTGAGAAGTCAGCAATGTCAGCTCCTGTGTACCTCACATGATAGATTTCTATTAAGTGAACTATGTTACCCATACACCAATTCAGACATATATAAATCAATATATATGTATTCAATATGTGCGTCATGTAGATCTATGCGTGCACAGGCACATATTACTATGCTAGAACTGAGCAGATCTGGAGCAGCAGAATCAACTGACAATAAGCACTGTACTTTCAGGTCTTACTCCTCTAATCTGCCAGGATGTGAATGTACCCCATCCATATTTATTGAATCCAGACTGTAAAATTAGTTATGAAAATGGAGATTAGCATCCACTTTGTGCATTGGAGGAATAATTCAGCTCCAATACTAAATCATTGTAAAATGACTGCTGGTTACATGCTTTTGCAGCTGTCAGGCTAATGGGACCCTGTAAGATCTACATACTAGTAGAGCTAAATCAAGAAAAACCAAAGGTGACCATGGTTGGGCATCAACAAGCAAAAAGAGCCACAAATCAACTAATTTCACATCGATGCATACAAATATGTACGCTAATTAAAAACGTTACACATTATTGGTAACCAGGGTCTAATGGTACAATTATTTTAGCAGAAGGGAAGTAGAAGTTTTTTTTAAATCACTTTAAATGATAGCTGGTCACATTTGAAAATTATTTAAAAGCTTAGCTCACAGGTAGCTGCCAATCAGCCATCAGCTGCAATAATCACCACAAATGATATATGAATATTTTGATTCAAACACCTTGGAGAATCAAAGTCACTGTTCTGTCTGACATGCAGACCATTTCACTGTGTATGGAACATCCACATTTAGTTTTGTGGGTTTGGTATTAGTGTGGAAGAAAGGTCTGAACACAGCTTTTAAACAGCACCAATTAATCTACAGTGATTGAATGAATTCCAGTTTATCACGGCAAGAGATGGAAAGTAATTAATTTAGTACACAGCATGTGATTATTTTGGAAGCGAGAGGCAGCAGTAGAATGCACTGTACCTGGTTGCCTAGGAAGAACTACATGAAAGAGCACAAGGAGAAAGAAAGAAAACGCTTTAGTTTCATAGAAACTGCAATTGCACAAATAACGGCATATTAGTGTCACAAATGTATAAACAACTGTACAGAGTAGACTAGAAAAGGACAAAAAGCAGTTGGCTTTCAAGCATTTATTTTTTCAGCAAAACTAGGTTTTGTACAAAAAGCATATACAACAGAAGGGGCTTTAGTTATCTATTTGAAAAATGTCTATGGTGCCCCAAATCATATTTAACAACCTTTTTATTCTATAGCTGTCATTTCTACTTCAAGTTTTGATTTGATTGGTTGCTTTAGGGAAATACTCACAGTTAGTTTGTAGGACATGGTGATAACTAAAATTCATTCTCTCTATCCCAGGGAGCAGCTGTACACATATATACACGCATATATACACCAATCTGAGTCTATTTGCGTACATATGCACTTCCCCAACCGTCTGTGTTCAGGGAGATGCATAATGGCCATTTGGAATGTGCACCAGGACACACACACACACACACACACACACACACTATATAGCCAAAATTCTGACCACAAACATAAGCTTGTTAAACATCCAATTCTTAAAACTATGGGCTTTAATATGAAATGACCCCCCCCTCCACATTCTTGAACTATAGCCATTAATATGCACTAACATCCTCCCACCAGCTATAATAGTTTCCACACATCTCACACAGCTTACTGAAAGATTTTGGATATGTATGTGTGTGTATATATATATATATATATATATATATATATATATAGTGTTCATGCGCACAGGCAAAAGAGACCATATGGCATGCAACGTGGCCATATTTTTTCTCCAGGGAGCAGCTGTATGCATATATATATATATCTGAGTCTGTATTTGCGTACAGGGATGTATGCATCTCCCCAAGCATAAACAGTCTGTGCTCAGGGAGATGCATACAACGCTGTACGTATACGCTATATGGCCATTTGGGCTGTGCACCAGGCCATACACACACTATATAACCAATATTAGTTTCACTTCTACATAAGCTTGTTGAAATGTCCCCCCCTCCCCCTTTCTGCATTCTTAAACTATAGCCAATAATATGCACCAACATCCTCCCCCCAGCTATAATAGTTTACACATATCTCAAACTGCTTATTGCAAGATTTAGGACTGTGTTTGTATGAAATTGTTCATTCAGCCAAAAAAAAAAAATTCCAAACACAATCCATATTTTGTAATTGTCACAAACTTCACTCTACACGGATTGCACAAATTCTAAATAAAAACTTAAAAGTAAAAAAAAAAACACTTATGAAGTCAGCTACTGGTGTTATATGAGAAGACCTGGGCTGAAATCGGAGAGGTGGCCATATACTTTTGGCCCTATAGGTAGATGCGATGTCTGTTGACCACAAACTTTTGGTCATATATAGTGCAAGCTTTTCTAACTTTTCCTCAAATCTGCTAGCCACAAGGGAACAGCTGCCAGCTTTTTTCTTGAGAAGGGTGAAAAGGAAAATATATAATTAAACAGATAGCTCATGCTATCTATTGGATTTATTTACACACATCTATTTTGATACCAAAGCAGGACTGTACGATCATACAGCGTATTCTCTTTATTTGGAAACTAATCAGTGAAATGATGGATAGATATTACTGATAAGGAAGCATTTTCTACCCTGCTACCAAACTAGCTAATGTCTGCTGATTACAGATGTCCGTATGCTTACGGAACCTAATGGCTTTGTTTGGATTACTTGAACTTACTGTAACTATGTCTGAGTAACTTTTTTTAAGTTTGTTGTGTGTAATATCCCGCTGTTGCGGCTGTGTGTTTACAACTAAATAAAGGTAAATAAATAAGCTACGTTCACATGTAGGCATTTTGGGGCATTTTTGGGGAGTTTTTCTGCTCTAGGATCAGCTCTCAAAACGCCCAACAAGACAAATCCTATTCATTTCAATGGCCCCTGTTCACATCTGAGCGTTTTGACCATGTGAGCAAAACGCCCAACGCTCAAAAAGGTACATGAGCTTCTTTTTGGGCAGATTACAGGCGTTTTCCATTGGTCTCTATTCAATCTAAAAACGCCTGCACAAAAAACGCCTGTAAAAATGCCTGTAAATCGCGGTAAAAATTGCGCAAAAACGCTACGCTCAGGTGTGAATGTAGCCTAAACAAAAAAGCAGGGCTGTACAATTGATAATCATCTGAAGACTGTCCTGAAGCAGAGTGCTAGCAGTATCATCTCTGCTCATCCCAATAATGTAGCTTCTTATGTGAAGGTTCTCACAGAAAAGCTGTGAAAGGATAAACAACTGAAACAAAAAAATAAGACTATACTCACTCTGTATTTATTCTCTCCAATCTGCTCCACCTGGAATCTCTTTGCACATTTACACTGTGCTACTTGCCTGGTGACCTGGAAAGAGAATTGATGTAAACCTAAATATTTAAATAGGAAATCTAAGGGTGTCATGGTAAGATAAGTCACTGAAATACCTCATCCTCAATCTTATCTGCATCAGTAGTTGGCCGGTAGGCATCTTTATTGGGATGAAGGGCAGCTACAAACTCATAATAATCTATGTATCCATCGCCATCCCGGTCAAAGATATCTGCTACAGCTGTCATTTCAAGTTTTGTGGTTGGAAATTCTGTGAAAGACATAGCGCACTTAGAATAATCAAAGGAAACATAGTCCTGGAATGCAATTCTGATGAAGTTTTACCCCCTTCAGTGTGCAAACATTTGTTATTGCTTGACCACCTACTGGAAGCTAATATCCCATCAATAAATTCTTGTCTAGTAATCTTCCCATCTTGGTCTTTATCAATTCGTCGGAAGAAGTCCATAACTCGAGATTTTTTATGATTCATCCAACGCATGTACTTCTTTCTCCAGATGTCAAAATCAAAGTTGGCAAATTCCTTTAACTAAAAAAAAACACAAATCAACAATGAGTTGTTAAAGGGTACGCCATTTCTATTTGGTTATTTTCTGATAGACAAAAGAAAATAAAAATTCTGAAGTGCACAACATATATCTCCTACCTCCTCCAGTCTGTCCAGAGCATCGTTAAGCTTCCGCTGTCTGTCCAAGGCCAGCAGCCAAACCTGCTGCCATCGTGCAGACAACTGATTGATCCTTGGATTCTTGGCCTCAGATTGAGACAGGAGAGGTAGTACAGGTGGAGTGGATTGCACTGGAGGTTTTCCTGGAATGAAAGTTATGTTAATAACTGTTATAGTGTGACAAATTTTTAAAAGTACATACAAAAACATGATTTTCAAACTGAAATCAGTGGTAAAATAACAATTGATCTACAAGGTATGCCAAATGCTACCCAATTAAACACATGACGTGCTTATTGGTAAGCGTGACGGTATATTTTTACACCAAAAAAACATATTTAGTGTCATGACGTTGTTTCAGCTTTCCTCAGAACTAGGGCTTGGTCATAAATACTGAACATATGTGCCCTGCAGCCATTCTACATCATAACATTACTTCCTATTAAAGATTAAAATATCAATACAAGATGTGCTTAGAATCAGCAATGCACACTCACTGCTTCGGGTTTTATCATTGAATGACGCATGGTTTGGATCTGTTGTCTTTCTTTTGTATGTCTTTGTGACTCGATCTACATCGGGCTGCTTCTGAGTCATTTCCTCCATAAATACCTGTCAATGAAAAGCAGTAATGGTCAGAACTAGCGGTATGAAGATATTTATTTTAGTGAACAGTTTAGATATAACCCTGGAAGCTATGGGCTACTATGCTGACATAAGTTTAGCTCATATTCTTTGCTGGTTTATACATTCTAGCACAATATAAACGCCATTCTACAAACTGAGATGAGTCATGACTACATTACCAATACCCTTACCTGGTGTTCTGAAATTAGAGCCTTGACCTGGTCTATGTTTTGAGGCATAGGATCTTGATCTCGCTGTATCAAAGTAGTCTCAGCCCATTGGATCCAGGCTAACAATTCATCAAGGAGGTCAGAATTGGCCAAAAGCTCCGAGAGTGCTGCCTGCAGCCTCTGTTGGTGCTGGTTCCCCCAAGTCAGTACCTTTAAACAAAGCAAGGAAATAAGTAGTGTAATACCCCTTAAAAATTCAAAAAGTGCTTGTAAAAACTGTAATATTAGAACACACAATAGTTCAACTGCAAAAAAAAGCCAAAAGTATGTGACACATGCAGGTGAGAACGCTGAAATAAATAGATTGTGTTTAGCAGAAAAATGTTTCTAATTTTAGATTCTGGCATTGCTAAATACTAAAAGATCTCTTACCTCCTCAAATCTTGCCCGTATGATAGTAATCCAGTGCTTGACAGTGGTGATACAATCTGGGTGGCACACGGTCAGTATTGCCTCTCCCATGCTGACTGCAGTGTTTACATCTACTTGTTTCTCCTCTACTTTCTTCATGAACTCCTTAATAAAAACATGACAAAATGAGTTGTAAAATTAGAGTAACAGGTAAAATATCTTTCTAGCAGGTATGTAATAAACCTGGACCAAATCAAATAATCCTGATCTAGTATATAGAACATTTACGGTTTTCTGACCTTGTGAATATCAATGAGGGACTGCAAAGCTTCTGCATCATCAGGAAGAGCACCCCGAAAACGTAACGTCTGTTCAGCCTCTGAAAGCCACTCAAGCAGCATGTGAACAGTACTACGGAACTCTTCAGCCTAAAACAGAATTCATTCATCTCATTATTTTCCAGGCTGTTAAAAGTGTGTGTAAATTTTATTTAATGTGAAGTCACTGACCTGCTTCAGAGCTTGCTCCAAGCGGGTTTGTTTGGACACAGAAAGTTTGCATACAGTGTCCCATCTTGTGCTGAGTTCCTGGAGCTGAACCTTGACCCATGTAGTGTCTTCTCTACTGCTCTCCAGGAGTTCCTTGGCAGATCGCTTCAGAGCTTGAACACTGCTTGTTCTTTTCCCCAATTCCTTCTGGAAGACCTATTGTAAAAAAAAAAAGGAATGATAAACTAATATAGCAAAAAGTCATGAAGTATTCTTTTCATATCTATACATACATGCGTGATGCATGGAGAATAGTCAATTATTAGCAACAACTGATTACACAACCATACAGGTTAAGAGGCATCTTAAAGAGATACCAAACAAGGCAAAGTGGCAGTGTCTGCTCATGGCCAACCACCCAGGCAAGTATACAACACCAATTCCAAATAAACGGACACGCTGTGTAAAATCTGCATAAAAAACAGAATACAATGATTTGAAAATCTCATAAACCCATATTTGTTTAGAATAGAAAAACGAAAACATATTGAATATTGAAACTAAGAAAATGTACCATTTTAACAAAAAAAAAAAAAAAGGGTAATTTTGTAAATTGATGGCAGCAACAAGTTTCAAAAAAAGCTGGCAAAGTGGTACTAATAAGGAAGAACTGGAAGAATATTTTACAGTTCGGTTAATTGGCAACAGGTCAGTAACATGACTGGGTAAAAAAAGAGCATCTTAAGAGTCCAAGCGTCTCAGAAGTAAAGATGGGCAGTGGTTCACGTACCTGTGAAAAGCCGCATCTAAAAATTGTTACATATACAGCCCAGGCCAATATTTTTGAGAATGACACAAATATTAATTTTCACAAAGTCTGCCGGTTTAGTGTTTTAAGATTTTTGTCAGATTATGTCATACTGAAGTAAAATTACAAGCATTTCATAAGTGTCAAAGGCTTTTATTGACAATCACATTAAGTTTATGAAAATAATCAATATTTGCAGTGTTGACCCTTCTTTTTCAAGAACTCTGCAATTCGCTCTGGCATGCTGTCAGTCAACTTCTGCACCACATCCTGACTGATGGCAGCCTCATCTTGCATAATCAATGCTTGGAGTTTGTGAGAATCTGTGGGGTTTTTTCTTTTTGTTCATCCACCTCTTGAGGATTGACCACAAGTTCTAAATGGAATTACGTGTTTCCTGACCATGGATCCAAAATGTTGATGTTTTGTTCCCTAAGCTACTTGGTTATCACTTGCCTTATGGCAAGGTGCTCCATCATGCTGGAATAGGCATTGTTTGTCACCAAATTGTTCTTGGATGGTTGGAAGAAGTTGCTCTTGGAGGATGTTTTTGTGCCATTCTTTATTCATGACTGCATTCTTAGGCAAAATTGCGAGTGAGCCCACTCCTGTGGCTAACCACACAAATGAATGGTCACAGAATTCTTTACTGACGGCATGACACAGGACTGATGGTAGCGCTCACCTTTTCTTCTCCGGTCAAGGAGATACTTTTTCAAACAATCGCAAAGGGGATTAATCAGAGAAAATTACTTTACCCCAGTCCTCAGCAGTCCAATGTAAGAGAAGAGAAAAGTGCTGGGCTACAAACATGTGCCAAAAAAAATGCATACATTAATCGGACATGTAAAGTGCTACATATAAACATACAGTGTCAAATATATAAATGACTGTGCAAAACCAAATAAAGTGCAAAGTGACAAATGTGCAAACGAGCAACCTCTATATAGCACAATAAAGGAGCAAAAATTGCATATGGAAAAGAATAAAAGTCCTTAATAGCATAAATAAAATTTGTTCAAAAAAGGAATAGAGTCCACATCCAAAAGGGGCATCCCGTGTTCAGAAGATTTCCAAAAGGTGCGACCATTATCACAGGGGAGAGTACGGAGCGCTTACCAGAGTTAGTGGACTCTAATGCCAGCGGCAGAGAGTCATTCAAGCAAGAGGTAAGCAACCGAGATGACACACTAATCTCCGGAGGAGATCTCTGTCACATTAAATCTTTACTTATGCACATAGGAACTCGGATACCCATAGAAAACAAAAAGTCTCCTCATAGTGTAAAACCATCAAGGAAGGACTTTGTTAACAATCTGTGTGTCATCTCGGTTTTTTACCTCTTGCTTGAATGACTCTCTGCCGTTGGCATTAGAGTCCACTAACTCTGGTGAGCACACCTGACTCTCCCCTGTGGTGATGGTCGCACCTTTTGGCAATCTTCGATTCTAAACACGGGATGCTCCTTTTGGATATTCCTTATTTGAACTCATTTTATTCTCGCTATTGAGGACTTTTATTCTTTTACATATGCATATAGAGGTTGCTCATTTGCACATTTGTCAATTAGCACAGTCCTTTACATATTAGGCACTGTATGTTTATGTAGCACTTTACATGTAAGATTAATCCACGCATTTTGTTGTATTGTAGTGCCAGCAGCTGTTCTCTATGACAGTAACGCAGCAACTTTTTACATAAACTCAGCAGTCCAATCCCTGTACCATTTGCAGAATATCAGTCTGTCCCTGAGGTTTTTCCTGGAGAGAAGTGGCTTCTTTGCTGCCCTTCTTGACACCAGGTTAAAAGTCTTCACCTCACTGTGCGTGCAGATGCACGCACAACTGCCGCTGTCATTCCTGAGTAAGCTCTGCACTGGTGGTGCCGATCCCGCAGCTGAATCAACTGTAGGAGACAGTACTGGCGCTTGCTAGACTTTCTTGGGCGCCCCGAAGCCTTCTTCAGAACAATTGACCTTCTCTCTTTAAAGTTCTTGATGATCGGATAAATGGTTGATTTAGGTGCAATCTTAGTCGCAGGAATATCCTTGCCTGTGAATCCCTTTTTGTGCAAAGCAATGACTGCATGTGTTTCCTTGCAGGTAACTATGGTTAACAGCGGAAGAACAATGATTTTGAGCACCACCCTCCTTTTAAAGCTTCTAGTCTGTTATTCTAACTCAATCAGCATTACAGAGTGATTTCCAGCCTTGTCCTCATCAACACTGACACCTGTGTTAACTCTCATGTCCCACTCTCATGGTCAATAGAGAGTGGGACATGTCAGCTGGCAGTCCCACTCTCTATTGACCATGTTGTCAAAATACGTGGGAAGGGGGAAAACCTTTGCTGCTCTGGATGGCTTGTGAGTGCCAAATGTAACCTGCGCGGCAGTCGCAGCTGCGTCCTCCATTTTTAGGGTCTCACACAGATACAACCAGTGCGTCCACCAGTGCCTTTTCTTGCGCGGTGTGAGGGAGAGGTGTCATCCTCACTATCAGAGGAGACAGGGCGCCAGGAGGTAGACCCGGCAGGGAGACCCACGTCTGCGGTGGCTAAATTAGATTCAGAATCTGACATCAGATGAGGCAGGGGTAGGTGGGGGGCGTTTTTTGGCACCTCGCCCTTTACAGGCCACCTCCACTAGGGATACAAATGATTCCAAGACCTCCAACAGTGCATCTATAGATAGCAGGCCACCTTGAGGGGGTCAGGTGGGGAAGAATGTTCCGCAGGGTCCATGTTGCACCAGGTTGAACCCCACAGCAAAAAACTGCAAACATTTTTTTTTTAAAACGACCCACCGCGTTATAGCCGCCCCCCAAGAGGTCAGGCAGAACCCAAAGAGACACCCAGCAGAGAGAGAGAGAGAGAGAGAGAGAGAGAGACCCCCCAGACTCAAAACCCGCACCAAAGATGCACCAGGAAGGCCCAGAACGTCTGCACAGCACGTGTCTGCAGTGATCTCAAACATCAGAGAAAAACCTGAGTGTCAGCACTAGGGTATAGGGAGGGGCTCCACCACCACGAAAAACGCCACAATGCACTCCAAGAACATGGCCACCGCAAAATGAGCGCTCAGGTGTACCAAGATGGCCGCCGATCTTCCTCAGCACATGGGCTACAAGAAAATGGCCGCCTACGGAGCTTCTAGGGGCCCTCGTGTGGACCCCCCAGCCTCCTGGACGGGATCGACAGGAACAGGGGCCCTGGAGTGACAGGTGAAACCCCCCCCCCCCCCCCCGGCAGGATTGATCGTCCGGTCGCCGGCGGCACATGGTCCCAGCCCCTAGGAGTACAGGGGGCAGGGTGCGTGTGACAGGACAGAGGGGAACCCTGGCAAGTAAGGGTCCGACCGTCCCAAGGAGGGGCCCGCATTCACCCCAAAACCCGCCAGGGGGAGAGGGGGGGATAGTTTACTTACCATACCTGGAATAGGCGGGCGCCATCTCCTGACAGAACCCCTCTCCGCCGAAATGGGGGGCTGTCGGCCAATAGGAATGCAGCGACTCTGGCCAAGACCCGGTCATATACGACCTGGGGAGAAGTTTAACCACTTTACCCCCAGCCCTATTTCGGACACTTTTTGTTCACAAGTTAAAACCAGTATTTTTTCCTATAAAACTACTTAGAACCCCCAAACATTATATATATTTTTTTAGCAAAGACTCTGGAGAATAAAATGTCGGTCATTGCAAAATTTTTTGTCACGCGGTATTTGCGCAGCGGTCTTTAAAACGCCATTTTTTTGGAAAAAATTTGAAAAATCACATTTCACTAATTTTAAAAAATACTAAACAGTAAAGTTAGCCCATTTTTTTTGTATATTGTGAAAGAACATGTCACGCCGAGTAAATAGATAGCAAACATGTTACGGTTTAAAATTGCGCCCCCCCGTGGGATAGCGACAAACTACGGTCAATAGAGATCTCAATCTGCGACGCTTTAAATTTATTTAACGGTTACCAGTTTTGAGTTAGAGTGTATCTCTTTTTTTTAAATTATTGCCCACGCTCTGGCGATCGCGGCGATACCTCACATGTGTGGTTTGAACAGCGATTTCATTTGCGGCTCGACTTGCGTATACGTTTTTTTTTGTGCGCGAGCTAACGGTGACGGGGGCGGCTAAATTTTTTTTTTTTTTTCCTATTTATTTTTTCTTTTTTTTTAACTTTATTACAGGTTTTTTTAAAAAAAAAAAAATCTGATCACTTTTATTGCTGTCACAAGCAATGTAAACATCCCTTGTGACAGCAATATGTGTGACAGGTACACTTTATGGAGGGATCGAGGGTCTAAAAGACCCTAGACCCCTCCACTACACTTCCCTGTATGCAAAACGCCAAAAACGGCATTTTTGCATACAGCCGTTTTTTAAATCTGCCGCCTTTTGCGGCACAGTAACCCGGATGTGACGTCATGGACGCCGCCTCCGGGTTACGTCATCGGAGACCCGATCGATGCCGTTTCCGGCATTCATCGGGACTCCATCCAGCCGGCGGACGTGCCGGCTGGGTGCTCGGAGCTCCCGGTGGGACGGGAGCCCCGAGCAAAGCCGCGGAAGGCGGCGGGAGGACGTCCCCTCCCGCCCCCCCGGGTAACGATCGAGCGGCTCCCGAGCCGCATCGATCGTTACCGACGGAAAGCCGACCGCCGGCTTCAAACAACGGTACCGGGATGATGCCTCTAGCTAGAGGCATCATCCCGGTATAACCACTCAAAGTCAGCCGACGTAGATCTACGTGGCTGGTCGTTAAGTGGTTAACTTGCACGGCCAGTCCCCGTCCGGTGGGACTATGTCGTGGCCGACCTAGCGCGGAGCTGTGGTCTGCGCGCGCTCACTGGCCGGCTAGGGTGACCACTGGTTCTATATATCCAGCCGTTGCCCAGACCCGGCATAGTTGCTTGTAGATCTCACAGGAAAAAAAAACCCGGTGAAAAACTATCTAGAAAAAAACTTTTGCTAGGACCAGAGATCCCAGCAAGGAACTAGGTCCTCACTCACTAACTAGGCAGATTAAAACTGACATCCTATAGCAGGGAGAGAGGGTTTACCCCCTGGAACTGCCCATAGGCGTAGCCAGAACTTTTTTTCTGCCTAGTGTCCTACTCCTGTAGGGGGCAGTATAACCCTACTTTCATGAAGAACAGAGACTGCGTCCGTCAATAAACGATAGAGAAATATAGGTTTATAAGATTTGCAAATCGCATTCTGTTTTTATACAGATTTTAAAGTATCCCGACATTTTTGAAATTGGGGTTGTACTTACCCAGCCACACTCGCTTATTGCCTCTTTACTTCAGAATACCACCATGGCTAAGCTCTAGTGTAGACTGGTGTTGGAGCTTAGATAGCTAGATGATGTAATGTTCCCCCCAATTGTGACACTGTCTGGGCCTGGTGATTGGCTGACTGGAGGTCATGCGCTTCCCCACACACCAAAGCAAGGAAATCAGGAAGGATGCGTGGTTGTGTGGCTCAGTAGGTATAACGGAATAGGGGTATGGACAAATTGATTTTACACTTTAGCCTTCACATTCTTACTTTATGAGCATCCATCAGGTTCATTACAAGATCCAAGTCTCCATGCACAGGTTGATCTTCAGCCAGCTGGGGCTCTACTTTATACAGCCAATCCACCAAGGCCTGCAGGGCATCCATAAATTGTCCAGAGAAAAGCAATGCTTCCTCCAGCTTATGCTGCCTGCAAAGAAAACCCAGGGAAAACTGTTACCTCAAGTAGGAATGCTGCTGTACAAAACAAAATACTTGGCATATAATTCTATCAAGCATTAATTAGGTTTGCAGGTAATCTTTGCTAATTTCAGCACTGGTGAAAATTACCTTTCTACAGATTTTCCACACACAGTGTCCCATTTATCCCTCACTTCTCCAAGGAGGTGATCTAATTTCTGTACATCATCGCTTAATGAGGCCTTTTCTTTCAATGCCCGTCCTGTTCTTACAGTTGTGTCATAAACAGGCTGTTTACTTCCTAAGGTTTTCTGGAATTCCTATAGTGTCAAAAGAAGAAAGAGAAATGGTCAGTGATCCCTTGGGTGGTAACAGTGCATATTCAATTTGTGAATGTCATAGAAAAACAAGCACGCAAAATGACATAATATATATACACATATACACAAACCAAAACTATTTACAACACACAGGACATCATCTTACTTTGTGCTTAGTAAGCTGTAGTTTGATTTTGTCTGGATCATTAGAGATGTCCATGTCAGAGTCTAGGTGATTCTCTGCCTCTTCCAACCAGTCAACCAGTTTCTTCCAAGCTTCATGAAACTGTAAAATATGAAGCAATGGCATGGCCATATCAGCGACAAGAAACAAATAACATTTTAACCTGGTAACACAATAGAGGTCACCAGGACAAAGACCGAGTGTGGTGACTTTCCTGTGATAAGCTGTAGTTTAGACAATGTACTCAAAACATGGCTCATGTAACAGTATAACATACTTACATTGATATAATACATTTATACTTTTTCTATATACAGTAGAAGACAAAAACAAAACAACAGTTAAAATGAAAAACAATACAACAGTTAAAAATTATCTTTCCGAATACAAACCTGTTTTGCTCTTTTTCTTGCATCGTCTAAGGA
This sequence comes from Pelophylax lessonae, assembly GCF_965119305.1. Lineage (NCBI taxonomy): Eukaryota > Metazoa > Chordata > Amphibia > Anura > Ranidae > Pelophylax > Pelophylax lessonae. Next base: position 372,612,286 of record NC_138769.1, on the reverse strand, counting down.
TCTTCCTCTGTCCACTGATCGTTGAACCACCTTTTCCCATCGGGACTGAACACTGAGCAGAAGGTTCTTTATTAGGACCACATCCTGCTTCTGGCTGAGAAATTTCAGCTGGTTCCCAATCTTGTCCAACTCAATAATTTGCTCTCGATGAACATTAACTTCATTTACAAAAATCTGTCATTAAATAAGTAAAGAAAAGTATTTGTAGCATTGTCTAAGCAAGCAAAGAGACTGAGGGGGGTTTATTAAAATTCCTATTTGGCAAAGTGTGACCCCACTTTCATTCATCCCCCCCCCCACCTCCCAAACCCATCCTGCAGGATTTTTAGTTTCTTGTTCATACAAGTACATTGTTTATAAGGTTTAAAAAAAAAAAAAAAAAAAAAGACACCGGGCCATCCAGTTCAACTTGTGTGTGTGTTTTATTCTTTAACAATTCCCATAGCGCTAAGTTTCTCACTTGGGTGCCAGGAGACCAATATTTGTACAGATAATGCTCATATTCAAGCTCAGACACATGTGCAGCCCACACTTTGACCAGTAACCAGCATGCACTGACACATCGGCCCATCCGTGTGTGCCAGTGCGCACTGGTGAAGGCCCACGCATGTCCAATCCTGTGAATGGCATCACTCTGCCTATTTAAAAGAGGCTCTAAAGTGTACTAATCGATAGATGTTCTTCAGCTACCCATGACCTGTGTCCATGCTCCTGTTGTGTGCTCTCCTATTGCTGACCCAGCCTGCTCCTGACCTTGCTTTGTGGATTCTGGACTCTGACCTCGGCTTGCCTTAGACCACGCTTTGCGGTCTTCCTGGTACTGACCTCAGCCTGCTGCTTGACTCCTGCTCCCATTGTATGAATCTGGCTTGGCTACTGACTATGTGCTTGCTGTCCATCCGTGCTGACCCTGGCTTGCCATCTGACCACATCCTTGATCTCGACTGGTATCTGCATCTACCTCTGACTGTCTGTCCTCACAGTGTCTTTACCAAGTTTCCAATGTCCAGCTCCCGGGTGCCATTCTGCAGGCCGCCGTCCTTGGTATTCCTCTGGTGTGCCTGCACTGTTGCTGACTACAGTCCAGAGACTACTGCTACCTGATTACCAGCACCTGTGCTGCTTTGTGTCCTGTGCCCCTGTTGCCACACTCAGGGGTACTTGGACCAGAGCCTCAAGGGGAAGCCCTCTTGTCACTTTGCCCTCCAATCAATGTAGGTAACATCATGTTCCTAACTATTACCGTTACTGGGTGTAGGGGGCCACTAATGTATGGTTGCAGATGGTTCTTTCCTATTGTCCCCATGCACTAATTTCACTCTACCTCTGGATCCTAAAAAAACCCTCACCTATAGACCACTAGTAGTAAGTGTCCACATCACAATGACATGGGCACCTAAAGAAAGATCCCCATCTAAAGTAAACAAAGAGAAAACTCGGAGCAGAAAAATCACACTGTCAAGGTCATACCTTGCCCTCCTGTTGGAAGTCATCATGGACATGTGCAGACTGCTGCCTATTATATATATATATATATTATAATATTTTATAATATATATTATATAATAGCTCTGATTGTATGATTACTTGCCTGGGTGTCGCACAGTGATGATGCTGCACACCTGATTATATCTATCACCTGATGGGTCGCAGTCCTTGCCCTTGCATTTGCGCTCCAAGGTGCATCTCTCCTAGCAGTCTTCTGTTCTCCCTGTATGACCTGGCTTGGCTGACAACTCTTCTGGCTCTCGACCCTGCATTGGCAGATGACCCAGCATGGATGACTACCCGCTTCTGGACTTGACCCTGCTCTCACTTCCTCACTCTTGCTGTGCCTTTATTGCTTGCTCCAATAAACCGCTTTACTTTACCTGCATCCCCGTATGGTCTGATTTCCTGGCACCCTGACAGTACGCAAGAGCCATGAAACCTGACAATGCAGGTGCTTCTATGCTCCCCATGCTGGTTACCAGGCTCGATCAACAAGATCACCTTTTACTTGCATGCATAGCGCATCTTGCTCCTGGTGCTGCATGGCCAGTGGTTCCTCCTGTTGCACCTGCTGTTGCTCCTGTTGCCACTCCTGGCAGCAGAGTTGGGCTGGAATAATAAGGCTCTGGAGGCTGTATTTTCTCATGGTCTCTCGGATGCATTGCAGGACGAGATTGCGGCCAAGGATCTCCCTGACGAGCTTGATGCTCTCATTTCCTTCCCGACTTTTATCGATACCAGGGAGAGACCATTGTTTAAGGAGCACCTGCGGAGGCCTCCTACCAGATTGGCTCCTACGTTTCCTTTCCCACCAATTCCTCCCTCGCCTCCCACGCCTCCTCGGGATGGTGTGTCTGGCTGTGAACCCATGCAGCTGGGGTTCACTCGCCTTTCAGAGGCTGAGCGGGCGGGAGGCGAGAGGAGGTAGGGCCAGTGCCTGTATTGCCGTCTCGGGGGGCATTTCCTGAAATCTTGTCTGACCCGTCCGGGAAACGCTTGCACATAAGGTCCTGTCGGGGGGGAGATCTTAGTTGGAATTTACTCACCCCCGGTTTCCCGTAAAGATAAACTACTAATCACAGTTGTCCTCTCCTGGGCAGTGGGTTCGGTGGTTACTCGTTGGTAGACTCCGGTGCTGGTGGTTATTTTATTGACAGTACCTTTGCTACTGCATATTCCATACACTTGCCGTCTCATGTTTCTCCACTAGTTCTAGAGGCAATTGAAAACAGACCTCTGCAAACGGCACAGGTTACCCACGAGACTGTTCTGGTTGATATGGCGATAGGGGCTGTTCACAGGGAGTCGACCTGTTTCCAGGTTATTTCGTCCCCACACTACTGGCTTTAGAAACACAATCCGACCTCTGAATGGCAGTCGGTCAAGATCCTCTCTTGGTCTCTACGGTGTGGCGCTGTTTGTATCCATGGCCTGTTAAGGTACTTAGTACCTCCTCTGATTCAGTGTTGCCTACTGAATATCATGAGTATCAAGATGTATTTGACAAGGTGCGCGCTGGTACTCTTCCTACTCATCGTCTGTATGATTGTGCCATAGACTTGCAACCTGATGTCATCCCTCCTTGTGGCAGGGTTTATCCTCTCTTGGTTGCTGAGAATAAGGCCATGGAGGAGTACGTTGCGGATGCGCTTGCCTGGGGGCACATTCACAAGTCCACTTCTCCAGCGGGTTTCTTTACTGGCAGTCTTCTGTTCTCCGTGTATGACCTGGTTTGGCTGACGGCTCTCGACCCTGCATCAGCAGACGACCCCGCATCAGTACACTACTCGCTTCTGGACTCGACGACTACCCGCTTCTGGACTCGACCCCAGCTTGGATGACGATCCGCTTCTGGGACTCAGCCTCGGCTTGTTCCTGCTCTCACTTTCGCTGTGCATTTATAGCGGTTTGCCCCAATAAACTGCTTTATTATACCTGCATCCCCTTGTGGTCTGGTTTCCGGCACCCTGACACACGACCATGAAATTTGGTAAGTAAAATGAGCATTTTGATAGGGTTTATTTTTTTTACTGACAGAGATCAGTTAGAGAGGGGTTTGAAGGGAGATGGTTTTATCCTGGAGTTGGGGCTATGGACAGGGATTTTTTAAAGGGAGGTGGAGGGTGGGAATTAGGATAGTTTTATCCCAAAGATGGCTTTAAGAAACCTACCTTATGTTCATCAATTTGGAAAAGGACAGTGTCTAGAATGAGACTTGGGGGAGGTGCTACATTCAGGCTTTGCTCAGCTTGTGTCAGCCAGTTGATAAAGTCTTGCAATGAATTCTGGAAATCTGTGGCCAAACTAAAAGCTTCTTCTAGTTTTCCCTGTGGGCAAAAAGTGATAAGATATAACATATGCAGACTGAAGCTACAAGACCAAAGCCACCATCATTTATTATTCAATAGATTTAAAGTGGAACTTCACTCTCTCAATCAACATGCACTTTTTTTTAAGCCTTATGCTGCTAGCATTAGAAAATAGATAGAAAAGTAAATCATATTTACTGGTTTTAAACTTTTTTTTTTTTTACATTTCTTTAGTTACTTCCTGGTTTTAATGCCTAGGCAAATTATGTCATACATCCCAGGAGTCTTCAGGAGAGGAGGGAGGGTTATCAGCTCAGCCTATGCCTGAGCTAACAGAAGATGGATTCCAGGAAGTAAGTGATACATGAATCATCTGCCCTTACTCAAGATGGCCACAACCAGAAATGCTAGCTGGGGTTTTTCCAAAATGATTTCTTAGCAAAAAAAAAAGCATGGGGACATGGATGGATGGGGCAGATTTCTTTGAATAATACAAATGAAATAAATAGCATTTTTGGTTTGTGGTGATCAGAAGCAGTGCAGTTCCACTTTATTTCTGAAACCTGTCCCCATGTATGAGGTTATGCAATGTCGTGTATTACCTTCCTCTCTTCCACCTTATTGTTGATGTTTTGCCACTTTCTCTTCAGTATGTTAACACTTTGATCGGTGACAGAACCAGATGAATCTTCCCGGGTGAGCAGCATTAGTTGTCCCTTGTCTAGAAGTTGTTTATACAGTTCCTCATTGTATTTGACCTCAGCATATAACTCCTATGAGAAAATATTTACCGAAAATATTTAACAAACTATAAATCAGAATGCGAGTCATGTGCTTGTAGTATACAAAGACATTTCTAAATGTTTTCATTTTCCAATCATGTTCACTTATTGCTAGAAAATTACTTAAAACCCTAAACAATTCTATATCTTCAAGGGCCCTGTAGAATAAAATAGTTGCAGTTGCAATACATTATGTAGCATTTTTTTCTCAACTGTTAATTGAACACATATTTGTATTCTCATGCACACAAACACAATAGAATACACATTTTAAAAATATAAAAAAGAGGGTTGTGTCAAGTACATAGATACCAAACATATCAAGCTTTAAAAATGTGCATGCCCAAAACGGTCTATAGACAAAGCTTTAAAGCTTGACAGATCATCAGTTTAGAATTAACTATAAATTATGGCTCTAAAATTATTAATATTATTCCAATGTTTACAGTAATAACTCATATGTGGCACAACCGCTGTTTGCATACATAGGCACGTTTGCATTTGTATGTGTGCGTTGAGCGATATCGATACTAATACTATTTAATTTTTTCCTTTAAAGCTGAAGTTTGGCAAAAAAAAAAAAAAAAGGGTAATTCTGACGTCTCTGTAAATTCCATATCTTGGAGTACAGAACAACGACATAGGCTGAATATTCATTGACCATGGGTTTTAGGCTGGTTCTGTTGAAGAGACATGCTGGGAAACGTGTCAATCAGCAGCTGCAGCCATTCAGTCGGAGGAGCTAATCAGTGAATTTTGACAGAGGCTGGTTCTTATTTGTGTAATGGAGGAGTCTGCTTTTATTTCTTCTTTCAGCCTGCTGGTAATTTTGTGTGTTTATAATTGTATTTTTGGGTATTTGCACTAAGGATTAAGGCTGACCACGCACTACGCAATATTGTACATTCTACTTTGGATCTGCTGGTGGCTGTGCGGTGTGGGGTTCCGTCTGATTGGATACTAATTTAATAGGTGGATTAGGTGGGTCCTCATATTGTGTGGTTTTGGTGAAGTATCAAAGTCACAGGGAACAAAAGTCAAAGGGAAGTATCGTCACTAAGAAACTGACTGATGAGCGGGGCTTCGGCAGAGCGAAAAAATGGATTTTTGTAAAAAAATTACCGTAAAATCCTTTTCTCTTAGCTCATTGACAGACGTAGTCCTCGGTGATACACCACCTTCGGGTTATGTTGCCTCCACAGGAGCAGGACTAGACAGGAAATTAAAAAGCTCTGGCCAGAGAGATTCGGGGGCGTGGCCTGGCGCAGCATGTGAGAGGACGTGTGTGAGAGGAGCTCCGCCGGACCGATCTCCTTTACCGCTAATCCTGCAGCCCTCCGGGCACGATAATCCTCCCTTCACCTCCCGCACACCCGCGGCACTGACCTCCGCATGTCTCCGCCGAAGAAAGGCTCGGAAGCTGCGGCAAAACTGGCTGCATTCCGGAGGCTGGAGAAGGAGGCCCCGATCCAAGATGGCGCCGGCCCGTTGCTCGTGGTGGAGGAGCCGGAGAGCCCTGCTACATCCAAGGTATTGGAAGCGATTGCCACCTGCCAGACCATGCTGACGACTAAAATCGAGGAGTTGAAGGTAGATATATCACTGATGCGTCAGGATATGCAGAAGCTAAGGGACAGAGTTGGTGAGGCTGAACACAGAATCAGCGAGGTGGAGGACTCCCTCCCCCCATTGCAAAGCTCCTCAGACAGGCTGCAGCAACAAGTACACCTTATCCTTCAAAAACAAGATGACATGGAGAATAGGCTGCGCCGCTGTAACTTGCGGTTCATTGGCCTCCCGGAGAGCTCTGAAGGTGCAGACCCCTCATCTTATTTGGAACAATTGCTCACTCAAACATATGGCAGAGAATCCTTTTCACCCACTTTTGTTGTGGAACGTGCACATCGCCTCTCGGGGCGTCCCCCCCCCTCAGGGTGCACCCCCCCGCACATTCATCGCTAAATTCCTGAACTATCGGGACAGAGATGCCATATTGCGCCTGGCCAGAGTTAAGGGGAACATTCCATTTGGAAATCACAAAATAGCGATTTTCCCCGACTTCTCTGCTGAGGTCCAGAGGCGCCGCAAGGCCTTTTTGGAGGTCAAACGCAGGCTGCGTATCAAGAATATCAAATACTCTATGTTGTACCCGGCCCGTCTTAGAGTGGAGGGTGAGGACCGAGCCCACTTCTTTGAGGATCCGGAAGCCGCCATCTCCTGGCTAGAAGGACTGGAAGCTAGAGCCTGACCACCTTGCCCTGGCGACTTCATGACACTTTCTCCCTGTTTGCCTGTGCCTTGTGCTGCTGCTGAGGTGGGGGGGGGCTTTGTAGATCCTGCGGAACTCAAGACTTTGTACCCCCCTTTCCCCCCCCCCCCCCCTCATTTCCCTGACCCACTGCTCCTGTGTTTGACCGGCGGAGCGCCCTAGCTCCACAGATGGAACTGATTTTTCTGTTCTCTTCCTATGGATTTCCACCTGCCCATAGGTTTTGCTACCCAGCGATACACCTGTTGGTTTTCGCCCCCTACACCCGCTCAGGCGTGTGTTTGTGCCCAACTCCCCTGTTGCCCCCTGCGACTTTTGCTGGACCTGGGCCTCCGGGCCCCCTTGTTTGTCCTAGTTGTATTTTGCTGTATTTTTGTTGATTATCCTGGGGGTCCCTGGCCTCCTGATCTTGCTTTTTACCAGTCGCATGTGGGCCTGTTCTGGTTGAGGCACTTGTTTGGGAACATGCCCGCACAAGTTGGGGTTGGTGGAGGGCAGGGAGGGGGGTTTGGGGTATTACCATTGTTTACAGTTTATAATTGGTACAATCTCTATACTGTTTCTGTTCTATGCACATTGACCTCAAGTAATAACTGCCTGCTCTTTTACTGCCGTTTATTAATGTTAGTGTATGACCGTGTTAGTGTATAATGTTAGTTCTGTGGCCTTATTGCCTGAGATCCTGGGAGCCTCCGCTCCACGCTCCGTATTACCCCTGCCATGGCCGCATTGAAATTGTTGACGTGGAATGTCAGGGGTATGCGCGATAAGATTAAACGGACGGCTGTCTTTAATGTCCTACGCCGTGTCCGGGCTGACATTATAGTACTGGTGGAGACACATTTGGAGGGCCGCGTACAGCAGTCTCTCAAGCAGCCTTGGGTTGGCTGGGTACATCACTCTGCATATAGCTCGCACTCCAGGGGTGTGGCGCTTCTGGTGGCCAAATCGGTGCATTTCCAGCTCCTAGGATCTCAGGTTGACCCAATGGGTAGATATGTCTTCCTTAAAACGTCAGTCTATGGGGAATTGATGCTTCTGATGGCTTTCTATGTGCCCCCCCCTTACTCTGCTGTGGTTATAATGGAGGGATTGGCGTTTATGGCACAATGCCCGGGGGCCCCGGTGATCTGGCTGGGCGACTTTAACAATGTGCTGGACTCGGGTCTGGATAGATCCGGTGGCGCCTCTCAGGCGCCGCCGGGGTCGTCCCCGACCAGGTTCTCCCGATTGGTGGAGAGCTTTGGTTTGACCGACTCCTGGCGCAGCAAGTACCCCGCTCAGCGTGCGTACTCCTGTTTCTCGGCTGCACACCATTCTATGTCACGCATTGATCTGATATTGATGTCTCGAACCCTGCTCCCCAGGTTACTGGCGGCAGGCTTCGCCCCACGGACTCTGTCTGATCACTGCCCTTATTGGATACTGTTGTCCTTGCCCTGCAATAGACCTCCCCCGGCCTGGCGCCTGAATCCCGCCTGGCTCCCCTTGGTGTCTGATGGTAACGACATTGAGGGGACCTGGACACAATTCTTTTCTGATAATGAGGGCACTGCCTCCCCGGCTGCAGTGTGGGAGGCATTTAAACTGTTCGCCAGATCCACTATGATTTCCAAAATTAAAGCTGTTAGAGCGCGGGCTGCTGAGGAGATCTCCAGGGCAATGGCGAATCTGCTTGAAGCTGAACAGGCCTTTATGGCGGACCCGACTCCGACGCATGAATCCCAGTATAAATTGACCTCTAAAGTCCTTTCCCAACTTGAATATGAGAAGGCGAAATCTAAGATGTTTTTTCAGAAGCAGAATCTGTTTGCACATGGAGAGCGGGCGGGGAAACTCCTCGCATATTTAGTTCATTGTGAGGATAGGCCCCCGGTAGTTATAACTTTGAAGGATGACCTGGGTAATGAGATCACCGATCCTGCTGCGGTGACACAGTGTTTCCGATCATTTTTTAGTACACTTTACACCTCTAGGGCCCCCGCTGACTGCACTGACATGCATGACTTTCTGGACTCTATTGCCTTTCCCACATTGACACCCGACCAGTTGGCGACCCTCGAGGCACCCATTTCTGTGGAGGAGATTGCAGCAGCCGTGTCCGAGTTCCCTAGATCTAAGGCCCCCGGCCTGGACGGCCTCCCGATTGAATTCTTCTCCCAATATTCGGAACTCCTTTCTCCTAAATTATTGGCTTTGTTTCAATCTCTGTTCAAGGATGCAGCCCTGCCCCCTTCTATGCGGGAGGCGCTCATTGTGCTCATCCCCAAGCCGGGCAAGGACTTGCACGCCCCAGAGTCTTACCGTCCCATCTCTTTGCTCCCAGTAGACACTAAAATCCTTGCGAAAATTTTATCCCTCCGTCTTAACAAGGTGATCCTTTCACTCATACACTCGGACCAGGCCGGGTTCATGCCTGGGAGGAACACCTCATTTAACCTTCGCCGGTTATTTATGAATCTCCAGGCACAACACGACGGAATGGGCGGCAGGGTGGTGGTCTCCTTGGACACGGCTAAAGCATTCGACTCGGTAGAGTGGCCATTTCTATGGACCTGTCTGGACCGATACGGCTTTGGACCTAATTTTATTAAGTGGGTCAAACTTCTATATAGCGCCCCGGTAGCTAGGGTCCTGGCCAACGGCTGGCAGTCGACCGCCTTCCCTTTATCCCGTGGCACTCGACAGGGGTGCCCCCTCTCCCCCCTGCTGTATGCCCTGGCCGCGGAGCCCCTGGCGATGGCCATTAGAGCACATCCCGGGATTCGTGGCCTACGTAAGGGACCGCTGGAGGAGAAAATCAGCATGTATGCTGATGACACTTTGTTATATTTGGAAGACTCTCGAGAATCCCTGCTCACAGCCCTTTCTTTAATTGAACGGTACGGACGGTTCTCCGGTTTTCAGATAAACTGGGATAAGTCACAAATTCTCCCGCTTGACGAGAGCCCGCAGGCGATCGCCCCCGCAAACCCGGCCCTGCAGTGTGTATCCCGCATTAAGTACTTAGGGATTCAGGTGACAGCTAGCTCAGCAGATTATGTCCCAGATAACGTTCAACCCTTGTTCCCTCTGCTTAAGGCCAAAATTCAAGTATGGTCCAAATTACCTCTGGGAGTGATGGGTAGGGTCAATTTAATTAAAATGATTCTTCTTCCCAAAATTCTCTATGTTGTATGGCATTCTCCTATATATCTGCCACTCAGGCTGTTTAAGCAGATGGAATCACTCCTCAAGACCTTTGTTTGGGGTGCTAACCGGCACAAGATCTCCTGGCGCAAACTCAAAAATCCTACAAATCTAGGGGGGTTGGCCCTGCCGGATTTCAATCTGTACTATCTGGCAGCTCAGTTGTCCCAGTTCTTTCACATTGATAAAACGGATAGAGAACGCTTCTTGACCCTGCTCTGCCCTGGGTGGGCTCATCCCCTCGGGGACCCCCTCCTAGTTATCCTTAGGGGCGTCAGGGGCTCGCCGGAGCCCCTGTGCCCCAGATCTCTCCTATATCACTATTGTCGGATCTGGGAGGTGGTAGCGTCCAGGCTTCGGTGCCCTCCGTTCCACACACTCACCCCTCTGTGGCATAATAGTACATTGCGCGAGTTCCTCTCCATCCCTGACCTGTCGATATGGAGTGGGAGGGGTATTCTCCTCCTTAGCCATATCTCCACGACCACTGGTCTGCGGTCTTACGAGACCCTGCAAGACCAGTTTGCGCTCCAGGGCCCCATGCACTACAGATACTTACAGCTCTCCCATGCTTATAGATCTCAATTCCCTGACGGCCCTCCTGAGATAGAATCGGTCACCACCCTTGAGATTGTTAAAAGTACAGAACCCAGTCACCTCATTTCCATGTTCTACTCTGAGCTCCACACGCCTTCCTCGACCACTTTAGCTTATGCACTTAAGACCCGCTGGGAGCGCAATGTGGGGGCCATGGAGGATGAGGAATGGGAGGATGCCCTGGAGACGTGCCGCAGAGTGTCGCCAAAACTGTCGGATCGCCTTACCCAGACCTTTATAATACACCAGGCTTATCTCACCCCGCTCAGACTGTCCAAATATCACCCTGACTTGGTCCCCTCTTGTCCTATGTGCGCAGACCCTGATGCTTCCTTCTTTCACCTATTGTGGAGCTGTCCCCAACTACAGACTCTATGGCAACAGGTAGTCACATTTCTGCACGACAAAATGGGGTCTCCTCTACAGCTCTCCCCTAAAGAGTGTCTCCTGGGGGTCTATCCGGATGGAGAGATGCCCAAATCCACTGTCATATTTCTTCAGGAAACTTTGTTTATAGCGCGTAAATTGATAGCCAGGCGGTGGATGAGACCTACTCCTCCTACTCTAGGATTGTGGATTAAGGAAATTAATAGTGTCATCCCATTTCATAGACTTTTATATAAACATAGGGGGTGCCCCCAGAAGTTCAACAAGATTTGGGACAAGTGGGTGCAGTGCCCTGACACAGCTCAGTAGTGCAGTGGGTAACTATTTTATGCTGACCGCCCCAATTGACCTAATATTGTCTGCTCAAGTGTTGGGCCGAAAGAAAGTAACTGACTACTGCCTTATTTTTACTATGTCTGTTCTGTTTCTAAGTGTTAATCACTGTGTATATTTGTATTTTTTTTTTACTTCTGTGTGTTATGAATCTGATCGAAGTTTCAATGCACGGTCTATTTTTGTATTGTACCAAAAGTTTCAATAAACCTCACTGTTTTGAAAAAAAAAAAAAAGCTCTGGCCACACCCTAGGGGCAGTCCCAGAGGGTATATCCTCTCTCTCTCTGCCTCAGCAAATCAGTTATGTGAAAAAGCAGTCTTTAGAGATTTTAACCCAACCCAACTCAAAAAACAGAGGGGCGGGGACTACGTCTGTCAATGAGCTAAGAGAAAAGGATTTTACGGTAAGATTTTACAAAAATCCATTTTTCTCTAGCGCTAATTGACAGACGTAGTCCTCGGTGATACACCACCTTCGGGACGTCCCAGAGCAGTATCACAAATGAGGGGTGGGAAAATGAAATCAAATCCCAATCTAGAAGGCCCAACCGGTGCCAACTAGAAGTTTACAATGCTCATCCTTAATGATGAGACTCAACAAAAAAAAAGAGAAAATTTTTTTTTTTTTTTTTCAAACAGAAAAAAACCCTCGAGGTAGACCACCGGTCTCCTCAAATTGCGGCCTGCAAAACCTTGCGGCCAAATGAGGCATCCGCCGATGCCGTCACATCAATTTTATAGAATTTTGTAAAGGTATGTACCGACGACCAGGTGGCCGCCTTACCTACCTGGACCACTGACGCCTGATGGCGAAAGGCCCAGGAAGTACTGAGCGCTCGAGTGGAGTGCGCCCTAACAGGGAACGGAGGACTCTGACCCTTAATAGAATAAGCCTGTACCACCGTTTGTCTAATCCATTTGGCAATGGTCGCGGCAGATGCAGGCAAAACCTTTCTGGGGCCATCCGTGATCACAAAAAGTGAATCCGTCTTACGGAATGATTCCGTAGCTTTCAGGTATACCCTGATTGCCCGAACCACATCTAAGGAATGCAACGCATGTTCCCGATGATGCTTGGGCTGAGGACACAAGGAAGGTAGTACAATATCTTCATTCAGATGAAAATCTGAAACCACCTTAGGAAGAAAAGATGGCTTAGGATGAAGTACTACCTTATCCCTATGAATCACTAGGTATGGGGACTGGCATGATAATGCAGCCAGTTCTGACACCCTGCGAGCAGAAGTAATAGCCACCAAGAAGGCCACCTTCTGGGATAAAGTAAGCAAGGGAATCTCCCTGATGTTTTCAAAGGGAGGTTTCTGTAGAACCGACAAAACCAAATTAAGATCCCAGGGCGGTAAGGGCGCGCGGACTGGAGGAGCCAGGTGCCGCACCCCCTGGATGAAATTCCGCACCAAGGGCTTGGTAGCTAAAGGTTTCTGAAAGAAGATTGCTAATGCTGAAACTTGACCCTTGATGGTGCTCAAGGCTAGCTTCTGCTCAACCCCTTGTTGCAAAAAGGCCAATATTCGAGTCACCGAATAGGTACGTGGAGGAAATCCTGAAGATTCGCACCACGCAATATAAGTCTTCCATGTGTGATAATAGACCTTGCTGGAAGTCGCTTTCCTTGCTTTAATAAGGGTAGGAATGACTGAAGTAGACAAACCTCTGTCCTTCAGTACTTGGGTCTCAATGGCCAGGCCATTAAACCCAGCGACTGTAAAGCATGATGGTAAATTGGTCCTTGAGACCACAGACACTCCCTGAGACGAAGTTCCCACGGAACGTCTGCGACTAGCATGTCCAAGTCGGCCAGGCCGGCTTGAGGAGGCCAGCCTAGAATTTCTAGGACCACTGGCGCTGATTGAATCTGAACCAGGCGTCCCTAGAGGTATCTGGCCCCGACCATCCGAGAAAGTCTGGTCGTTTTCTGTTCCCACACATTTATCAGATACCTGATTGTTATCAGGAAGGGTGATCTTTTCTGGTTGAACCTCAGGGACCGAAGTCACCCGACTAGAGGCTACTTGGCCTATCTGGTCAACCAGATCTGATTCCTGTGAGGTATAGGGACTAATCTTAGGAAAAGGTAAAGGAAAAGATCTATTCAGGGAACGGTAACTACCGCTTCCTGTAGTACTTAAATGTTGGAAGGGAAGAATCGCACCGGTAGTAGTGGTTGAAGCTCGATCTAATGTCCTGAATACCGGTGAAAACGTCCCCCCACCCTGAAACCGGGTGGGGGCGCACCTTCAGGCTGTGCACTCCTTTGCTTCGGGTTTGGCTGGGTTGGTCCTCTGCTTGTCCGACCAGCCCTTCTTGAACCCTCCTGGAGGAGTCTTGCCTTTCCCGCTAGTACCAGCCGGGCGCCCTTTATGGGCGGTAAAGAAAGGTCCTCGCTTGTTGCGAGGTCCCTTAGCTTTAGCAGCCTGTGGCAAAAAAGTGCTCTTGCCCCCAGTGGCATCCTTAATGATTTCATCTAGGTTGGCCCCAAATAAACGATTCCCCTGAAAAGGGAGATTTGTCAAGGTCTTTTTGGAACCTAGGTCAGCTGACCAGCATTTTAACCACAGCACACGTCTGAGGATCACCGCTGACATAGATGCATGCCCTAATAAGGGAGTAGTGTCCAAGGCTGCGTCACAGATAAACTGTAGCCCTTGTATAATCTGTTCCATCAAATCAGATGTCTCCTGGGGAATATCTTTTCCCCTAAGGTCTTGGCGTACCATTTTCGCCCATTCCGTAAGTGTCTGGGAAACTAGACCAATAACAATTACTGGTCTAAATGCTGACCCTATCAGAGAGAAGATAGTGCGGGACTCTGCTTCCATCTTTCGATCCACCGGATCCTTAAAGGACGAAGTGTCCTCCACTGGGATAACCATGGCTTTATTCAGCCTGGAAATAGGTGGATCCACCACTGGTGGTACCGTCCATTTCTTAATGATGGATTCCTCAAACGGATAGCGTCTAGCAATACGCTTGGAAATAGTAAAGGTACGTTTAGAATGCTCCCATTCTCCTTTAATCTGATTACTGAAACATTTGGGTACAGGAAAAACCTTCACCGTTTTGATGGGCTTATTAGTACCAAAAGGAATCTCTGTTTCAGTTGCCTCTGCCGGTAAAGCCTCAAGTTTTAAGGTTTCCTGCACTGCCACAACTAGTGCGTCCACCAATGCTTCTTCCTGAATTATAGCAGGAGAAGAAGCGTCCTCCTCACTGTCTGAGGGGGCTTTACCTGGGATAACAGCCCTTGCAGAGGAACCTGCAACTGCAGTGACCATCTCTGAATCTGAGTCAGAGGTGTCAGATAGTATAGGGGTAGGCGGGGGTCGCCTACTTGACCCCCGTCCCTGACAGGCCGCCTCCACCCGAGCCACCATAGACTCCAAAATTGCTGTAAATGACTCTACACTCTGTGCACCGGCGGGTCCCGTGGCCCCCTCGAGGGAAACAGGTGGGGGAATATGTGTGGCAGGGTCCATGATAATTCCAGTCACTTCCTGGATAATATAATTCAAAAATAAAAAAACTTTTTTTTTTTTTTTTTTCCAGACCCCCAGCGCCACAAAAAGCCCCTTAGTGTTACCTGCTAGGGATCCCTATCGATCGAGAGAGAGAGATAGACCCCCAGGCTCACCACTTGATGCTCAGAGGTTAACTGCAACAGGTTACAGCGCTGTCTTGACAAACAGGAAGTCTTTTGGCTGGCTGCCCAGGAAGAAAGGAGGCGGCTCCGCCCCTCTGCACGCCTTCCGGCGCCTCCCCTAGCTCCACGAGGTGTTAGGATCACCTCAAACATGGCCGCCCCCATGCTGGAGACACGAGGCTACGCCAAAATGGCGGCTCGTGCGATCCAGCAAAAAAAATGGCGGCGGCCTGTACTGAATAGCGGTGTGCTGCAGGGCACACAACACTCTCTCTGCATGGGGATTTGGCGTGGTTGGCGGTACCGGCCCTGGCGGACCGCATGGCCATTCGGGAGGCCTGCTAATAGCTGGAGATCTGATTAGGAAGGCAGTCTACATGTCCGTGGCTTCTGACTGGTAGGTAGCTTATTCTTATCACCGTAAGATTCCCAGAATGCCACAGATTACAATCTTTTTAACATGTATACAATTAGATTGTTAGCTCCCAAACCAAGCCTCCTGGCTTTTTGCACATAAAATCACACTCAAAGTAGGAGGATCTGTGTCATTTATAGGATAGAGAGGGACTCTATCTTACCATACAGAGAGGGGCCCGCGTTCACCACAAGACCCGTCAGGGGAAAAGGGGGAACTTACTACTCACCATACCGGAACCAGGCGGGCACCAACTCCTGACAGTACCCCTCTCCACCGGGGCGGGAGGGCTGTCGACCGATATGGACGCCGTGACTCATGGTCTTTGGCGTTTCAGCGAGACGTTTAACTCGCGGGGTCAGTCCTTTAATGGGACTTTGTCGCGGCCGACCCAGCGCGGAGCTATGGCCTGCACGCGCTCGTAGGCTGAACTGGGGTGACCACCGGATCTCAACATCCAGCCCGTCGCCCAGTTCAGCTTTCTTGCTTGAAGATCTCACAGAAACACTGGAGAAAAAAAGCTGTCTAAAAAATCCTTTAAGAAAAAAAATCTTGCCAGGACCTAAGATCCCAGCAAGGTATCTAGGTCCTTACTCCTAACTAGACAGAAAATAACTGATTTGCTGAGGCAAAGAGAGAGAGGATATACCCTCTGGGACTGCCCCTAGGGTGTGGCCAGAGCTTTTTAATTTCCTGTCTAGTCCTGCTCCTGTGGAGGCAACATAACCCGAAGGTGGTGTATCACCGAGGACTACGTCTGTCAATGAGCGCTAGAGAAATTACGCTTTGCAAAGAGTGAGGATATTCCCCAGTGCAGAAATAGGAGAAGTATGTCTGAGAAGCAAAAAGCAGCAACCCGTGTGGTGATCATCTTGCAGCGAAGCCTTGTGTATTTTTTTTTCTTTACAGCTTTAGGTAAATAACTTTTCTGTAATGATATATGTCCCACATTGTGCAGGCTGACGGATTCTGAAGAAATCTTCCTTGCATGGCTGTTGACATTTTGGTACTGTAGGTGTTAACAGGCTCCCCTCGCATGCCCCCTCCCACCCATTTCTCCATTCAGAAAAGTGATTGATCACACTCTCCCCATTCTCAGATCATGTCATGGATTGTGCTTGATTGCTCCTGGTCAGAGTAGCAGAAGAATGACAGCTTTGAAACCGGAAGAGACAAAATACTTGTCTTTTCCAAGTTCATTAGTTGCAGGGGAGATTGGGGAACATAGGTACCTTGAGCTTCCACTACTCAGCATCCTGACAGAGCTGGATAAATGGGAAAACCCAGGATCCAGGATGGGTGGAACTTTCTTACCACTCAAAAAGTGATCAGGAGGGTACGACAGCCACTGAGATCACTTTTACTGAAAAGCCAGTTACCAGCACAAAAGAACTGTACTAAGCCCACGGCTGTAACCCAGTGCTGGTTTTAAGCACTTGAGGTGCAGGACATTTAAATGGGGCCTATGCATGGCAAGTGGTATGAAACTCACAGTGGGATGCAGAGGGACATCTCTTAACATATAACACGTAGGATGGGTGCAGCAGCAAAAAACACTAGCATGTTCCAACACTAAGAAGAATAAATACTAAACTACTTTCTGGAAAATTTGCAGCACCTTGTCTTAACCAAATAAGAATTCTAGCTGTTCTGACGACATAGGGGGATGTTACCTGCTCCTAAATCAATGCACCTAATAAAATGACCACAGAGTGTATAGTTATTTCACACAGTGTCCTCACCATGTGAGCCTGCAGCTGCTCTCGAGCTGTTTCTGGTAGTCCACCAGTGGGCTTTGCTGCCGATAGTTGGCTTTCTATTCTGCTCTCCCACTGGATGAAATCTTCAATTTCCCCTGTGAAGCCTTGAGCCTAAAAAGGGAAGAATAAGATGTCCCAGTTCATAGCACAAAGCTTTGCAGTTTTTTTAGTGTTAATATTATGGCTGCCACTGAATAACAGATGTTGCACAAACCTGCTGAAGAGCCATATCTAGTTGCTGCTCTCTTTCTTCAGTTTTCTGTAGTACAGACTCCCACGAATGGTTCAGAGTTTCCAGCTTAGCTTTAAGGCTGTTAGCATCATCTCCAGCACTAGACTCCAGTAGTTCATTGCCAGCTTTGATCACAGTTTGCACTGTGCTTGCATGAGCAAGCACATCATTTTTCAGCACCTGTAAATTGAGAAAGGATGTGAGTAACAACAAACAGTCTTCTCATTTAGGGAACTGGTTGAAGGGCTGCTATATCTAATTGAGTGAACTGTAAAAAAAAAAACACCTTTGTCCCATGCTTTACTCTAGTAAATCCTTACACGAGGCATCTTGCTATACATATCATGCCTAATGTGCTTGGTATAAAGGGGTTATGCTGTTGCTCAAACATAAGAATATGTAGTCCTTTATAGGACACAATTTTCCCTTTGCTACGTAAGTTAGCATGGAGGAATCTGAATAGAGAATACCAGAAAGCAAGTCTATGCTAACAGGAAACAAAGGTCTTTTTTTCCTGGTTGAGAAGAATAAAATGTAATTGCTACATACCTTATCATGATGACAAATTTACTTTGAATTGTCAAAAATGTAAACAAGACCATCAACTGCATCAGCCACACAAACATTATTTAATGGACTTAATAAAACAGTGCACTGTTTACACTAGAACAGTAACATTAGTTTCATAAACAAGTACCATATCCTTTTACAGACTTACATGGTGCTTTGCAAGCTCAACCTCAATGATTTTGGGATCACCACTAATGGGCTTCTGAGCATCCAGAAGATCCTCTGTGTGTGTCAGCCAGGACATTACTTCAGCCAGTGCATGCTGGAATTGGCCAAGAGCCAGTAGAGCAGCCTCTAGCTTGTGCTATGGATACATAGACACAAAGTTAGCAGAAATGCCAGTTAACATATCCAAATAAAACATCCCAATGTATTCACTCCCCACCTGTCTGTGTGTGATCTTCTCTCCAAGATTCTCCCACAAATGTTTCAACTCTGTAAGTGGTCCTTGGATGATGTCGCGATCGGTGTCGTCAATGGCTTTCTTCAGCATTAGTTCCCCTTGATGATTCAACTTCTCCATTTCAATCTGCTGCTGATAAACCTCCACCTTAAACTCCTGCCAACAAAAGCATCTAATTTGTAAAAACACATTTTAAATAAGGCACAGAGACCATTGAATACACTGTAGCTCATGTATTTCTACCAAGCGTTTTATCTTAAAGGTCTAGCTTACCTTCATTTCATTGATCTGCTCTTTTACTGGATTGATATCAGTTCCCACAGGAGGCATATCACAAAGTTTTATAACAGCATTGTCCAGCCAGTCAAACATTGCCTAAAACAAAGGAAAATGTGTTTTTTTTACAATTCATTGTATAATCTACTTTTTTCTCTTAGAATTATCAGATAGGGATAAATATGAAATGCGTTCTGCACTGCAGTGAAACAAAAGCCTGGTCCTTTTTTCGAAATACTGCTGTTCGCAGCCTGGCATATCTCTATGCTAATCTGTAAAGAAACACAAGAGTTTCTGGTCTGCCAGTAATATGCTGTGTGATATAAGAAATTTCAGTCTACCAATAGGCACACTACTACTAAAAAGCTTCAAAAAACAATGTACAAACAGTGTGGGAAACACAAAAGTAAAAAAGATGAAGCGTTTGTCATATCATGTTGGTAACTTTATATCATTAAAGAGGATGTAAAGGCTAACTTTAAGTGTTGTTATAAAAATATTGCCCCCTCCCTCTAGCTATGCTGCATAGCATTTATAAAATATCAGTGGAAATATCTTTCCTTTAGTCTGCTCCGGTGCAGTCACACCGGCTCTTAATTCCTACAGCTGTGACTTCACCTGCCACCTTCCATTGCCCATCCATTTTTGGCGCTTCCTCCACACCCCTGCAGCCACCACTCCAACATATGGGAACTGAAGCTTGGATGTCATGTGGCAGCACTGGAGCAGATTAAAGAAAAAAGGTATTTTTAATGATCTCTTTTATAGGCAGCAAAGGGTAGGTAGAAGCAGGAAAGGTTTCTCACACCACTTATAGTAAAGCCTTTAACTTTCACTTTAAATTGGTGTTGATTAGAAATCAGCACAGAAATAGTAGCAATAGGTTTTTATTTAAAATGCTACTGAGAAACAAAACTACAAATCCTGCACTGCCAATGTCTTTAAACTGTGTACTGAAAGCACTGACCTACGAGAAATATCATACGGAAGGCCTGTGACCTTTTTTTCCAATATCACACACACAAAATGTGGGGACTGCAAAACAGAGCCTTCCAATGGCTTGTTCACGCTTTGCCTCTAAAGTCTGGTTAAAAGGCAGTGCCAGTTTACAGATTACTACATTCATATCTGTTCACTGCAGCCCTTTGCGAGCACTGCAGTAAAATGCAGCATGTGTGCATTTTTCTGCAGAAAACTGCATCACTATTTTGTTCTGGTGTGAATAGGGAGACAAATTGTTTTCTATGTGCCTATCTGGTAATCTGCATTGATCCAATGGGGATTACCCAGGTCACTGCACATAGTGTAAATTGGCCCAAAATCTTGGGATTTAGGGTAGTCTAACTATAAAGACTTTTGTGGCAAAGTACCTGTAAAGTGTCCTGGTACTGTACTGAATTAGCCATTGCATCCCTAAGCTTCTCCAGGCGCTCCGTCCAAGTTTTCTTCAAATTTTCCCAGGCAGTGTTCATCTGAGAGGAAAAAAAAAAGCAACACGTTCCTTTAGAAGGGTGCCAGAAGATACACACTATAATATTAAAAACGAATAGATTTAAAAAATAGACTATCTCTGCGTAATTGTTAATACAGCTATTAATTATGAACTGTTTTAGCATGTTAAGAGAAGTATGAACTTTCTAAAAAAAAAAAAAACTAAATATTTATACTTATCTAGGTGGATGCAGCATCAATCCAATACTGATCCGATCCAATGCTGCATCTGTTCCCTGCCAACTCTGTAGTGAGAACTGAGTGATCAAAGACCACTGATCACTCAGTTCTCCTTCTACACTTGGGACTGTCAGTCAGTGGCTCTCTGCTCTCCTCTCACTAGAGCGCTGGGCTGTGGAGGGGCTGGCCCAGGCTCTCGGAACATCTCTGAGAGGCTGAGTCAGGTGATTGTCCAGGTTGCTGGGTGGATCTGACCATATGTTAAGGATCTTTTCAGAGCCTGGACTGGCTGAGTGACGTCAGCCGACTGTAGACTTTAGCCCGCTGTCAGCTGAAAAAAGGTCACAGGAGTGCAGAACGAACAGCAGTTCTGTGATCCATAGGAGAAGTTCAGCCAAGAAAGCTTTGGGCTTTATTTCTCCTTTAAGTTTCAGAATGTTCACACTATACACCAAGCATGATTTAAAGATTGTCAGCTGTTAATTATCCACATAAGCAGGGAATTTAAAACATCTGCAAAGGAACTAGGTTAGTCGTGAGACTGGACACAAACTGTCCCCGCAGGGACAAAGAATGTCTGGACTGCCAGATGTTTTAGCATTAAAGAATTCATTCCTTGATTTGGTTTTGAAACTATCATTTTTAGTAAAGTTTAAGTAAAGAACATACAAAGAAAACACAGAATATAAATACGTTTATGCTGAAAACCCCTTTAGCTAACTGGTTTTGAATTGAATTTACATTACAACTTCCTGTAAATACCCTGGAGATTGATAAAGTTCAACTAATATGTTGCAAATATAAATTAGCTCACAGCCATATTACCATCTAGCTTTAATCTCTACAGATCCACAAAGACACACCAGCCAAAACTCATTTTTTGGTTTCAGTTAGATTGGGAAAGAGTTATGTTTTTATTGCCATCTGTCTCCCTATTAGGAAGATTTCACCCAACTTTCTGTCCTATTGGCCACACAGAAAGTGAGGCGTGTACCCTAACGTGGGCAAAGGCAACAAAGATTTGGCAACGTTTCTCAAACTTCCACACACTACATCAGAAAAAAGTTTATTACTATCTGCATCCGTATTGAAGAGATTTTGCTCACTTTCTTTCTTAGTAACAAAACAAAGAGAAAATCTTCCCAATTACTTTAGAAACAGCAATACAAACCTTTTTCCGTTCTGTCCAAAAAAAAAAACAAGTTTATATGAAATCATGTTTGCAGCAAATATCATTATATTTGCTAATGACATATGCAGGTCATCCTGTTTATGCATTGGTGCTGTACAGTAATGGTGTTTTATTGTTCTTTTTAAAGCGGTTGTATCCTCAAACAAAAAAAAAACAAAAAAACCCTGCAGGAGAAAGGCATAATGCATCGCATACTAGCTCATTACGAAATACTTACCTTAAAAAGAAGCCCCGACACGGTCGCACAGACACCGCTGAGGGAGCCGTCATGTTCCCTTAGCGTCTCTTCCAGGTTCGGCGGCTCCGGCGCTGTGAGTGGCCGGAGCCGCGATGATGTCACTCCCGCACATGCGCGCGGGAGTTTACTTTCCGGCAAGGAGCAGACAAAAAGCTCTGAAGGTCCGCCGGACCATCGGAGTGCATGCGCCACTGGTGTCAGCGGCTGCATGCAGGGCGAATATCTCCTAAACCTCTGCAGGTTTAGGAGATATTAATTTTACCTACAGGTAAGCCTTATCATATCATTTAATGGCGGAGTATACTACCGCTTTAAGCATAAAGCTGGCCATACATAAGTAGATTTTTAAAATACAATCATATGAAAAAAATCAGTAAATTTGATGACATGATGAATATTGTGCAAAAGTACTTTAAAAAACCTTTGCTTTTGATTTTGAAGTGAATGGACTTTCAAAAACAACATTCACTGTTAGAAATTTGTTTGAAACAAATTGTCCATCTTGTCGATTTGACCCCACTAACAATCAGAAAATCGAATGAATAATCCTAAAATTAACATCTTGAACAAAATTCTACAAGGGTATGGTTCGCTTTGGTCTGCACCCATAGCTTGAAAGCAATGTAATATGAGATCCCTCATCTCAGCAGCCCTTCTAGGAATAAAGAGTCGTACACAGGCTTTGCAAAGATATGAAGATCATACAAGCAGAGTAGGATTATGACACACCTCATCAATGCTTTTCTTGACTTCTGGTTTTTCTGTCTCTCCACAAGCAAATATGAGGTCTGCTCCAAGAATGCGGATAAACTCCAGTTCCTCATGAAGTCCATCAGTCTCCTCTTTAATGGTCTGAAAACAAACATAAAATCGCATTTACTGCCTGCTGCGAGTCCTATATAGGAAGAAGAATAGAAATATCAATTTCTAGATGTTGCTTACATCTGCAGCCTCAATCTGCTGTTTAATCATTGATGGGTCAATACCGGGACTTTCCAGATCATGAACAATCTCATGAGTGTCTTTGATGGTTGTCAACAGTGCATTCATATCTAGCCAAAACTTTTCTGCCAGCTCAAGGACGTCTAAGTATTTCATCTCCCGTTCATCTACCCTGGCTTTGATGTCCTCCCAGGTGAACACTAATTGGTCCAGTTTATCCTGAATGTCTGAAACAAACAGAAAAGGTATATTTGTAAGAATCAAAAGCACCCAATATTTTACACCTTAGGGCAAAGTAGATGTATTGGTGATTTAGGTTGATACTTTCAAGATACATGTAAAGGTAAAATGAAAGCAACTTAGTAATGATCAATTACGGCAAGCAAAACACAGATGTCAACCTGGTAACTAATGTGTAAATCAGAGCCATACAAGATTTATAGTAAAGAAAGCTATGAAAAACATTGGGGTTGATTTACCAAAACTGGAGATTGGTTTCTATGCACAGATTTTACAATCAGGATCCAGGTTGTATTGCCAAAGTTTAACTGAACAAGGTGAAGTTAGAAACTGATTCACTACCATGCACAGATAGTCGTCGTGATATAAAGAGGAGAAACTATGTCACAACAGTGACATTACCAAGAACTGGACTTCCCTCCAAAATTGATGAAAAGACGAGAAGAAAACTGGTCAGGGATGCTGCCAAGAGGCCTACAGCAACATTAAAGGAGCTGCAGGAATATCTGGCAAGTATTGGCTGTGTGGTACATGTGAAAACAATCTCCCGTATTCTTCATATGTCTGGGCTATGGGTTAGAGTGGCAACATGGAAGTCTTTTCTTACGAAGAAAAACATCCAAGCCTTACTAAATTTGGCAAGAACGCATCTGAAGTCTCTCAAAAGCATGTGGGAAAATGTGTTATGGTCTGATGAAACCAAGGTTGATTTTTTGGCGCAAAAACAACACTGCACATCACCAAAAGAACACCATACCCACAGTAAAGTATGGTGGTGGTGGCAGCTTAATGCTTTGGGGCTGTTTTCCTTCAGCTGGAACAGGGGTCTTAGTCAAGGTAGAGGGAATTATGAACAGTTCCAAATACCAGTCAATATTTGCACAAAATCTTCAGGTTTCTGCTTGAAAAATTAACATGAAGAGGAACTTCATCTTTCAGCATGACAACAACCCAAAGCATACATCCAAATCAACAAAGGAATGGCTTCACCAGAAGAAAGTTAACGTTTTGGAATGGCTCAACCAGAGCCTAGACCTGAATCTGATTGAAAATCTGTGGGGTGATCTGAAAAGGGCTGTGCACAGGAGATGCCCTCGCGATCTGACAGATTTAGAGCATTTTTTCAAAGAAGAGTGGGAAAATATTGCCAAGTTAAGATGTGCCATGCTGATAGGCTCATACCCAAAATGACTGAGTGCTCTAATAAAATCAAAAGGTGCCTCAACAAAGAGTTAGTTTAAGGGTGTGCACATTATTGCAACCATATTAATATATATATATATATATATTTTTTTTTTTTACTTCCCTCCACCTAAAAAGATTTCAGTTTGTTGTTCAACTGAGTTGTACAGTTTAAAGGTCACATTAAAGGTGGAAAAAGTTCTGAAATTATTTATCTTTGTCTCAATTAATTACATCATAGAAACTTGACATTTTAACAGGGGTATGTAGACTTTTTATATCCACTGTATAATACAGCAATGTGATGGTGTCGCTGCCACTTTTAAAAAATATCATCTGGGTTTGCAAAGGCATAAAGCACTCCAAGTGGATTTAGATTTGTGGCTAATAAGGAATATATTTGAATAAAAAAATATAAGTTCTAGGTTCCGCTTTACCAATTTTCTAGGATTGTACTGTCTTTGCAATGGCTGTAATTGTAAATGTAAAAAAAAAAAAGTCCCAAAAAAATAGCAAATTGACATGACTAATAAACATGCCTTAAGTAAAACACTAATTTAACACTAACCAGTTAACCTTATGATTTTTTCCCCCCAATAACTTTATTAAATCTTAAACTTTATTTTTTCCATTGATATTTCTTCTATATACACTTTTTACATTGCACGTGCCTTTCACACAGATCTCCACTCCTCGCAACTGTGACTGCTTTGAGTGAGGGGAAAAACAATGCGACAAGCAGCATGGAAAGTTTGTTTAAATACTTTCTCTGTTTTGTACTCTATCTGTGCTCACCATGGTTGGTTAAACATGGTGATAACATGGGTTGGTCACTGATAACACTAAATCTGACCATGAACAGGGATTACATTTTGTTCTGTGGGTGGCTCCATTGGCACCACCTGGTTTGACAAAAGTCATTTTTTCAGTCAACTTTTTTCAAAGGAGCCGGGCACAACGTTCTCAGGCAAACAGGGCTTTTATCCATTCTACTGCAGGTGCCGTTTAGGTATTCTAACAGCTGCAAGTGCTAACTGTCAAAGCACAATCGCTGGTACTGCAGATTTGTCCATACATGCTGTTTAGCGTAGATGAGGGAATTAAGTGATTTCTTTTTTTCATCCAGCAGGGCTAAACTAGAGAATCTTAATGTGTATAGCCAGTTTAACAGGAAACAAAGTAGCCGTGATAGTTCCAACATGTAGGCTCTAGATTCCGCCAGTTACTTGTTTAATAAAGTAAAATATATCCTACTTTTGAATTTATCCATAAAGATGACATTTGCAGGCCAACATGAAAATAACAATTTTTAGTTCCCATCTCAGAAGCTTTATACATACTGTGCTTCCCTTCAAAGTAGAGGGATATCCCGAATTGTAGTTAACGTACCAACCTGACTTTCAGCTCTGTACAACTTTGACACACACAGAAATAACAATACAATTATATTTCTCATCATTATCGGGGTAGCTAACCTTTGGCCGCAGGATCCTTATCTGCTCCTTGTGAACGGCTGATAAGTTCCTCTCCGCGGTGTTTCAGGGCCTCAAACGATGGCTGCAGTTTTTCAAGTTCCATGAGAGTATTCTTGTTTTCACTAATGCAATCCCGAATTTTCTCAACTTCAGCTGGTATCAAAGGTGGCATATTTAGGCGAGATGCCATGGTCTCCAGAGTTTCCAACATGGGCCCGATCTTGTCATGGAACTGGGAGGGGAAAAAAAAAAAAAAAAGAAAGAGGAATGAGAATAAAGATACACCAAAAAGACGTGGCACAGGAAAGCAGTGTAGGTAGTCACTGGTAAGGTTTAGGTTAGAAAACGAATGAAGTGGGATGTCACTTACCTCCCCAATCTGAAATGCAGAGAAGTCAGGCCGACAAGGGCATGTTACCATGGCAGCACAACAGAAAGTTAACACATTCCACAAGGAAAGGGAGGTGATGTGAATGAGAGGAAAGATGGGGGGGTTAGTGTAGCATGAACCACAGCAACTCAACAATGCAAACACGTTAACACATGAGCAAACCATGAAAACGAGCATATGTCTGATGTATGGAACTAGGGGGATAGGAGTCTACAGAGGATGAAGAACATATATCATTACGATATCAGGTACAGGGCAAGGGTCAACCACCTATTAAATAGGCAACATCCAGAACTTTCAAATATAAAATGTAACGATTTTCTCTCTTTACTATAAATATGCATTCATAATGTCAAAGTGTTCATGAGCACAAAACATTTTGGGCAGCCAAGGCACTTTTGCTTTGCATTTCTGGGGTATTGTGCTCAATTCACATAACCTATCTACCACATGTTAGTGTTCCAACGTTCAAAACCCACTTTAACTGGCTTCTGTGCAAACTGAACACCTAGTGGGGAGGGGCCATAGACTGTGAGCTCCTTCATATTCATGGAACAATAAAGTTTTAATGTACGCTTCAAAGCGATTTATGAACATGGGGAATACGCAGTCAATTTTATTAATCAGTATGCTATGTTTGTTAACTACCAAGACTTTACAGGGGCTAGGGCTATGATCATCAGCAAGCATGTACAGTTTTACACTCGTTCTTTAAGTGATTCGATTTTCTATTTCACCCTGAAAACCAGGTTGTGCTATATACCAAAACTAAACCTATGCTAATATTTTGTTTAAGTGGATGCAAGGGCAATACATTGCGGATAACATCAGTAGATCCGGTGCCACTGACTTGCAGTTAACTGCTAATCTATAATGACAAAACAAACGCCATAGTTATATCATGCTAAAATACCTGAGAGGCTTGTGCAAGTGCGTCATCCAGTGCCATGGCAATTTTGCGTACTTCCTCCTTAATTGCCAAGTACATATTCTCTGCTTTAGTGTATTTTACTTGCACTGCTTCCCCTTCCTCGGGATTCAGCTCATACAAATGTGGCCCGATCTTCAGCAGCTTGTCAATGTGTGGTTTGTGCTCTGCCACTGCTTCTCTCAGTTGCTGTAATTGTAACAAACCAGTCAAAGTTAAACATTCATTCAGTTTTCCCCCTTTTCGAACATTCCCAAATTCTTTTTCTTAAAGAGTAAATTCACTTATTGACAAAAAATTAAAAGATGAACTCCAAATATTCTAGCCACCCTTCCATACCCTGCTGCACATAGTATTATGATGTCCCATGCTGCCAGTGAAGCAGTTTGTACACCATAATACACAACCCCAGAGTAAGTAGCCATCATAATACTTACAATGGTCACATGGCTGCACTGATCATTGAGAAGCTGTAGGTGTTGCAGAAGAAAGAAGCTCTATGCACTGACCAGAATACTTGCCATTGCGAGTTTTATGATACTCATGACACTCACCCTAGGGCTGTGTATTGTGGTATACAGACTGCTAAACCAGCAACAAGGGGCATTACGGTTGCTGCCTACAGCGGGTCCGGAGGGGTGGTCGTGATGTTTGAAGTTACTTTATCTTTTTATGAAAAGGTAAACCTCCTTTTTAACAACAAAATCTTGTGTTGTACAGCTGTAACAAAGTTTATGGAAAGTTACACTAGGCTGACAGTGAATGTCATGAGACTGACTGCATTTTGGAACCTAATCCAGGAGATATTACTGGTCTAATTGCCATTCTGTGTCTTGGGAAATCAAACATTGCTTCTGGACGGTCTTAAAAATAGCATACATTGTTTGGAAAAAAAAAAAAGCTAAAGTGCCCTACCCTTATCTCTTCCTGCTGCTGCCTTAGCATGTCATGGTCAACAGCGGGTGGTGGCAGCTGAGAAATGGTGGTCTTCATTTCCTCAATCCAGGGGTTTAATTCCTCATAGGTTTCCCAGAACTGACCCAGTAAGGCCTGGGCCCGTTCCAGACGTGCAGAGCGCTCAGAATTTAGGTGGCTAACATCCTCATACTGCTGTAGAAGTGACTTTGTTTTTTCCTAAAAAAAAAAAAAGAAAAGATTGAATCAGAGCAGGTGATCCTCAGTATTAACCAACAAGCCCTACAGGTATCATAACACTTACTTTTAAAGTGTCTTTCTGCTCATCCCCACAAGTACCTAGAATCTCTTCCTGTGTACTGATGAGCTCATCAATGGAATCCTTATGGCGAATAATGTCTACAGTGAATGCCTGCATAGAAATAGTATTCAATTATAAAGATATAGCATCATAAGTTTAATAACAACCACAATATCCAAAAGTCCTGAATCTTCTGGCTTATATTTTCATTGCATGCAGCTCCTGCCAACAGAAATTAATGAAATATTGCACAACACTTCACTCATATCTTTATTTGCAATGGTCCATTATTAACCATGTCATGCTACAATGGAGCAACACCACAAACCAGAGAGCAACAAACCCCCCATTTCCACAACGACTTTAAATCTGATCTGGTGTGATGTGTGCATCCAGCCTATCTACAACATACATAAAAAGCACCAAGCAAAAACTGGGAATTTCTACTGACGGAGGATTAAAATAGCAGCCCTTTTATGTACCTATAGTCAGAAATGTCCTTCAAAATCTATTCATATTCTCTTTTCATTTCCCCCTCTCCTTAACACCACAAGGCTAAAAATTTGGACGAATAAAGGAAAACTAGCAAAATAATTTTTATCACATAACAATCATTACTTTATATACAAGACAATGTATACTGCACAAGGTTTAAAATAATAAACATCTATGTTATGGATCAGCATGAATCGTACCTTCTGCACCTGGAGTTGGGCTGTAGTCTGATCCTGTTCCAAACAGACTGGACCAAGTGCCAAAAGTTTTCTCCTGGTCTCAGCCACCCAGGCTAACTCTGCGTCAGCAGCTTGCTCATACTAGCAGGAAAGGAGCAAAGACGGAGGAGGACAATGAAGCGCATACATTGCAGACACACTGGACATTAAAACTTGCAACAAGAAAATGCTCTGGTTAAAGTGTAAATCGCTGTTCAAATTATTTTAGTTTACCAGTCTACTTAGATGACAAATGACATAAGTTAACCTTTCTAACTTTATGATATATTCCTGCTACTCCACTGTATTGAAGCAACAGAAAGATTTTCTTCTGCTTTGCATGTAAGCAAATACTATTTGTTCTCTAAAATGGATGTGCTATAAGGGTAACAGAATAACAATTCTGAGTGGTGTAAAGAGGTAGCTGAAAAGCACAAAAAGAATCAGAAAGATGGAGCCCTTAATACATTTGAGACAGCACTCGGCTTTGGACTCCATACGTCCCTATTGACCAGTCATAGGTATGGCTCAATAATGAAGTGGAAAAGGCAAAGCCAAATGCTGACTTCAGGGACAAAGTTGTTATCTGCATAACAGAACATCCTGGCTCTTGATGAGGCGACGCTGCTTCAGCAGCTAACTAAACATGTGAATGCACCTGCAACTGTCTGTTACTGACACCCGAGGGCAACATAAAGCATTTAAATGCATTACTCTTACACTTTTCCAGCTCTAATATTTGTAAATCTATACACAAGTTAATGCAAAGAGCAGCGAGAAAAAAAAAAAAACTACATAGAAATTAATACAGATGCAGCTCTTACAGATATGACCACAGAAAAACTGAAATCTATGTGGATGTCACAGATTGTTGTACTTTGAACATGGTCACTGCTCCCTGCACTCCCTCGTTTTATATCCCAAATAATAGTAAACCTATCAGTGTAAGAGGTGGCAAGAGGATGAAGCCGTGAGGAGGCTCACAATAGAGGTCCGACACCCGTAAGCAGGCATCCGCCCATAGCAGCGAGCAGCAGCATCCTCCCCCATCAGACGCCGGAAGCGAGTGCACGAGGCGGTAACAGACTCCTCCGAGGGCGGCAGTCTTCTGAGACCGGCGTGGACTCCAGAGCGGAGCCCAAACTTCATTACACAGGGACCCGGACCCGGGGAGGACAGAGCAACGCCAGGACTCCCGCATATTGGGTCATAGACCCGGGGAGAACAGAGGGTCGCTGAGGTGCCCAACATAGGTACCGAGACCCGGAGAGGACAGAACCACGCTGAGACTACGGAAATACAGGGGCCCAGACCGGTCCCAAGAAATATACTGAGTCAAACAGGACGGATATCAGTGTACCCATACTAATGCGGAGGCAGGTGGGAAACAGCCAAACCGACAGTGCGGGAGTACAGGGATTGAACCTGAGCATAGAGAAAGTGCAGCAACGGCCCTGGTGAGTGCAAAATCTGTATAATCTGTGGTGACACTCGGGGGGGGGCTGCGTACTATGTTATACTGGGGGGATAGAGACTGAAGGGCAGAATCACGGATATATCTAATTAGCGGCTGGTGGGCTAGTGGTGAAGAAGTCTCAATGTCAACTAGCAGCTAAGTTCCCATCCCCCATATCCTCCATGCAGAGAAATGAACCCCAGAATATAAGAAGATCTGGCAGGAGGGCGGACATCTCTGTTTACTTTCTTAGGGGTGCACAAAGTGGGAGAGTGGAGGAACCGTCCAGAATGGCACCAACAAGACCAGGGGCTTCTGGAAATACAGGAGTAAAGAAGGACAGTAAAAGCAGTAATAATAGTAAAGAGACACAAGCCCAGCAAATGGAGGACAAACTGGAGCAGATTGTCTCTCTAAGTGATGAGCATCTAACCCCACAAGAATCCCCCCAGCAAAGTATGCCCGCACAGACCTTGGAATGGAAGGAGTTACTTGCCAGTATGCCAACAAAACAAGATCTGTCAACTATTGCAGCCTCCATAGTAAGCTCACTCACCATTGAAATTAACTCCTTGAAGGGCCAAATGCAGACAATGGACACTAGAATAGATGGAGTTGAAAAAGAGCATACCCAGATTATAGAGAAAGTTGAAAGTATAGAGGTGCAGCAGAAATTATTATCCAAACAGCTAAGTGTGATCCAGCTGCAGCAAGACGACGGCGAGAATAGAAATCGACGCAATAATATACGTCTTAGGGGGTTACCTGAGACGATAAAAGGGCCGGAACTGTCAGACAAGATAACAGGCATTTTCAATGGACTTCTGGATAGATCTCAATTGGAGCCAATTGAGATAGACAGGGTCCATAGAGTAAGGGCCCCGCGGAGTATGGGGGAAGGCTACCCACGAGACGTCTTAGCTAGGATCCATTTCTTCGCACTAAAAGAAAAAATAATGAAGAAAGCATGGGATAGGGGCCCCTTTGAATATGAAGGCTCTATGATTCGTCTCCTACCAGATCTATCCAGGAACACTCTCAGAATGCGTGCAGTAGTTAAACCTTTACTGGAAGAAATTCAGAAAGCGGGGGCTACCTATCACTGGGGTCACCCTTTTCATCTCAAGGTTACGAAAGGGGAACTGCTTTTTACACTACGATGGCCTGATCAACTACCGGGACTGTTTGCTTTTTTGGGGTCACAGCCGGTGCAAGTTCCTGATTGGCTTGACCCCCAAGTGATTAAGAGAGGCCCAGGAATCACTTTACAGGAATAGTGACATGATTACAGTTGGATGATGCTAAGCAGTAAATGTTCTTATCTTCTGTGGTTTTTTTTTTTTTTCTTTTTTTTTTGGTTGTTTAGATCTTGGACTTTTTATACCAGCGGGGCGGTGATCAGTGAGGGTGAGGGAAGATACTGATCCTAGGAGTAAGGGAGGAATCCTGACTTCTTCTTTTTGATATTATTATGTGAGCAGTACAAGGGCTTCTAATGGAGAAGTCATAAGGATTTCCTTTTGATACAAGTACGGAGTGAGCCTAGCCCTGGTTGAGAAGGAAAGGGTTTAGAGTGTAAAGAACCAACAGGAGAGAGACAAATAGTGATAGCAAGTTGAGTAGGGGGTTTAGAATAGGAGATGAAGGGAATATAGGTGGTCAGTGAGTGATAGGAGGGAGGGATAATGGTAGGAGGATGGTTAGATACCAAGTACCGGGAGGGTTTTGGGGGGTAAGATAAGGATAGCCTCTTAAACAATGAGCAAGTTCAGGGACACTGATAGATTGAAGCATGTATGGAGGCAGATCGGTAGGGAATAATATATGGGGACCCCCAAGGCATCTCGGGTGAAGGGCGGATGCCCCGGGTGCACGGACCCGTTGAGATTGATGTGTTTTACTTTTTATGTCTTTATTTGTGGATTTTTCTACCATTCTCTTTTTTTTTTTTTTTTCTTTTGGTTGTTAGTGTGTAAACACATGAAGAGAAACAGTTATTTTTGACAACTGATTTGGTCCTCCTCACGGTGCGAATCCTTGGATCGCACACCCAAATAGGAAGCGTCTTGGTACGCATGGTCAAAAGTTGACCACATAGGATCCCGACTTACTGGCATATCCGCGGAGAGGGGGGGAAGGGAGAGTAAATTGGTGCTTGGGGGGGGGGGGGGGGGGGGGGGAGTTTTTTTTTTTTTTTTTTTCTCTCCGAAGGAGCGTTCATGGACTCACGGCACCTCTTTTAGCGTGAGGGGGACGACGACAGCGGGAGGGAGGGGGGGACGGGAGTACGTATAACCAAGGGAATAAGATTCGTAGACAGTACGTGGGGATAAAAATGCAGAAAATTAAAATCACTTCATTGAATGTTAGGGGACTGTCTACACCCGAAAAACGAGTACGTTTACTGGCAGATATGAGACGGAACCGGACACAAATACTTTTCTGCCAGGAAACGTATTTTAAAAAGGAAGCAACCCCAAAATTACAGAATAAAGATTTCCCTTGGTCGTATCACGCCCCCACCCCCATCCCTAAGTCGAAGGGCGTGAGTATTATTGTAGCCAAAGAGATACCATGGACATTTCTGGAAACACGTGTCGACCCACAGGGAAGATACCTGATGGTCAAGGGTAAGATAGGGGAAAAAACAATTACCCTGATAAATGTGTATTTCCCTAATCATAATCAAATTTCATTCTTAATGCTTATTACACCAATCCTATTAGAGTTCCAAGAAGGGATGGTAATTATGGGTGGAGATTTTAATTACGCACCAGAGCCAATCATAGACACCTCCCAAGGAACATCACATCTCTCATACGCTAGACTAAAAAAACTTAGTAGGGAAATTACACTCCTCAATCTTGTAGACCCATGGCGTAT
Source organism: Pelophylax lessonae (assembly GCF_965119305.1). Lineage (NCBI taxonomy): Eukaryota > Metazoa > Chordata > Amphibia > Anura > Ranidae > Pelophylax > Pelophylax lessonae. The sequence continues at coordinate 372,579,083 of NC_138769.1, read as the reverse complement.
TATGCATCCTAGTGAAAGGAACTATACGTACTTTTCTATGGTGCATAATAGATATTCTAGAATAGACCGTATTTTAATATCTCGGGGAGACTTACACAAAGTGGTAGTTACACAAATTGGTTCTTTCTCCATGTCGGATCACTCTCCAATTGATATTATAATTGACTTTGAAGAAGGACCTACAAAACTTCCGTCATGGAGACTGAACGAATCATTATTACAAGGATTAGAAACAAAAACAGAGATAGAGGCAGAACTGAGGAGGTATTTCCTAGAAAATCAAACACCACAAGTGACACCATCAAGCATATGGGAGGCACATAAATGTGTAATAAGGGGAGTGTTGATCAAATTGGGAGCAAAACGGAAACGAGAAAAGGAAGAGAAGATTGTTGAGCTGCTGACACAGATAGAGGTTTTGAGCGCCAGTCATAAAAAATCAGTGGCGAGGGAACAGCTGATGCCTCTCACCGCGGCCAGGGAAAAATTGAACGAGTTACTTTTTGAGAAGGCTATTCGAACAATAGTGTCACAGAAAAGGCATTATTACGAATATTCTGACAAACCGGGCACTATGTTGGCTAGAGCATTAAGGGGACCCCAGAAAAGGACGGTAATAGCACAAATACAAACAAGAGGGGGACAGATGAAACATGGACCATCAGAAATAGCGGAAGAATTTAGCAGATTCTATCAAGAGTTATATGACATTGCCTCATCGGAGACAGCTGGAGGGGGGGAGGCTGGCTTCGATGAGGCGATCAAATATATCAGAGCTACGAATATGCCCACCCTGAAGGAAGAGCAAATCTTAGCATTAGAGGGGAAAATAACTGAGGAAGAATTAAAAGTGGCAATATCACAAGTAAAGCCACATAAAGCACCAGGTCCAGACGGTTTGACGCTGATATATTACCAGAAATTTTATGAAAGTCTAAAGACCCCCTTATTAGAACATTTGAATTATATTGGGGAGGGAGGGAGAGTGCCACTGGATTCGTTGCGAGCATACATCACATTGATTCATAAAGAGGGGAAGGACCCAGCGGCGTGTGGGAGTTACCGCCCAATATCGTTATTGAATTTAGACACTAAACTGTTTTCCAAAATACTGGCTAATCGAATTCTACCTTACATTCCACAATTAATCCATTACGATCAGGTCGGTTTTGTTCCCACGAGAGAGGCAAGAGATAACTCGACTCGAACAATCGATGTGATAGCTGGCATGCGAACACGGAGAATCCCGATGATGATCCTTTCAGTTGATGCTGAAAAAGCATTTGACAGGGTGGCATGGAATTATATCCGTGCCACCCTGTCACATCTTGGCCTGGGAATATGGATGAGGACAGCAATTCTGTCAATGTATTCTAATCCCATGGCGGCGGTGAGAGTAAATGGCTGGTGTTCTAACTTCTTTCATATAAAAAACGGGACCAGACAAGGTTGCCCGCTATCGCCACTGATTTTTATATTAGCTCTAGAACCCTTTTTATGTAAGATCCGCCAAAATGCTGAAATAGAAGGAGCACAAATGGGTGGGGGACAGCATAAAGTAGCGGCCTATGCAGATGATCTTTTGTTCTATATAACAAATCCTGACAGAACACTCCCACTGATACTAGGGGCGATCCGAGAGTATGGTGAGGTCTCGTATTTTAAAATGAATATGTCTAAGTCGGAAGCATTGAACGTGTCAATACCAGGGAATAAGTGGAATCAAATGAGAGCCTCTTTTCCATTTCAGTGGAAGAATAAAGCAATAGAATATTTAGGGATCCATATCACAGCAGATCCTAGAGATTTATTTGAGACAAACTTTATCCCATTGACAAAATCCATTAAAGCTGATCTACAAAAATGGCAGACTCTAGTGCTGTCGTGGTTTGGGAGGTGTAGCGTAGTAAAAATGAACATCTTACCAAGACTATTATATATGATACAGGCCATCCCGATAGCAATTCCAATGACGTTTTTTACACAGATCAGGGCAGCTTTAAGGACATTTGTATGGGCTAGAAAATCCCCACGAATTGGTATACAGACCTTAACATTACCAAAGGTGAGAGGAGGGGTGGGTCTACCAGACCTAATACGCTATTATAAAGCTGCACATTTAATGCGAGTGTTGGACTGGCATTGCAACGGGGAACATAAGCAGTGGGTGCAAGTAGAAAAGGAGATTATGTGCTCTACAACTATCTTAGCAGCATGGACGCCTATACAAAAAGATGACAAGATACATTTACATCCGACGATCGGAGCGACATTAAGCGAAATGAATAAGGTACAGAAACACAGCTTAGTGGCACCAGCAATATCACCGATGACACCCCTGGCAGGTAACACCAACTTTCCCCCAGGGAATTCCAACGCTAAAATTATAGGACTAATCAAGAGGGGCAAGGTCAGATTATGTGATTTTTGGACCCAGAGAGATCCCCCGACGATAACAGAAATGTTATCTTGGCCAGAAGGAAACTTAGACATGTTCAGTGCTTACCAGATCAGACATTACTTAAAACAAATACAGAGGTTGGGATTTACTCCACGCCCCCTAACTCCATTTGAGACCCTATGCAGGGAAGGGATCAGAATACCACATGCTCTATCCTATCTGTACGAGCTTTTGGGGACATCACAGGAGGGAAGACCACTTAAATTTATACAAAAATGGGAAAGAGAGTTGGAGATACCTCTAAATCAGAAACAGGTAAATAAGATTCTAAGACTGACACATAAAACATCGATATCAAGCAGATACCAAGAGATTAACTACAAAATTTTGACCAGATGGTACCGTGTACCAGCTAAATTACATAAAATTGATAGAAAACATCAAGACAGATGTTGGAGATGTGGAGAGGAAGGCGGAACGATGCTGCATATTTTCTGGACGTGTGCATCGATGGGGGGTTTCTGGGACGAGGTAGCTCGCTTTACCGAGAAGTTAACGCTGACTAAGATACGGGAGGATCCCGTGCTATGCTTACTACATGGCACGAGGAGCTCGGTCAAGAAATACAGGAACTCCCTATTGATGCACCTTCTGAACGCAGCAAAATCTTGCATACCGGCTCTATGGAAGCAAACATACCCACCTACAGTACAGTTATGGTTTACTAAAATTAGGGAAATATACAGGATGGAAAAGCTAACTGCAGCTCGTCTATGTATGGAGGAGCGATTTAGGGTAAGATGGCAGCCATGGTCCCAATTTACATGCTCGGAGGATTATCTTAGACTGATAAGTTAGAGGGGATGTTGTGAGGAAGGGATGCTCGAGGAGATGGGGAAAGACATAAAGTTAAGGAGGGAGGGGGGAGGGCAGGGGGGGGGGGGGGTTTTTTTTTTTTTTTTTTTCCCCTTTAATGGGTGCTGGTACCTTTCCCAGACACCCCTCTCCGCGGGGAGCCAGTGGAGGGATCTTTAGGAGGCCTGACGAGTAACGTCAGGAGGGATTGTATTGTATGTAATGTACATAAGATGTATATAATGTAATAAGATGTCTGTATGTTTTGAAGGAAGCAAAGTATTGGTGTTGTGATATGAAATATGGTTCCTCCCCCCAATGTTAAAGGTAAAGGGGGGGTGGGAGGGGGGTTTCACGGGGGCATAATTTCCCCCTTTTCTTTTTTTTTTTTTTTTCTCTCTCCCTTCTCTAAATGAGAAGAAGGGTCATACACCGCTCACTTATTCTTCCTGATGAGGAAGTCTTATAGGATTTTCCCTTTTTTTTTTTTTTTTTTATCACCTAGAGTATGATCACGAGGTGTGACAAGTTTGGCACGGTTTGGGGCATGAGATTATAGGGAACACTATTATGCTTTTGTTGTGATATGTGCGGAGGAATTTATATACTTTGGGTGGGATGTGGGGGTTTTTTTTTTTTTTTTTTTTTTCTCTCTCGCACCTTGAGTGCGGACACGTTGGTAGATAAGTATAAGTATGTCACGGATGAGGGTAATATACGAACATGTTTTTCTGTTTTTTAGGTTTCCTCTGAGTTTTGCCTGGAGGAATTCCGCTCACTTATTCTTCCTGATGAGGAAGTCTTATAGGATTTTTTTTTTTTTTTTTTCGCAACAGGAGGGATAACGGGGGGAGGGGCCAGGAGAATGTTTTGGATTGTGATTGTATATATGTAAGTAATAATATGTAATGTATTGAAAACAATAAAAACTCGTGAATTAAAAAAAAAAAAAAAAAAAACCTATCAGTGTAAAGAAAAGTAGCATTAAACGGAACTGAAGGCATTTAACAAAAAACTGCAAGCATGCATGCAGGCTTTTATCACAGAAGAGACATGAAATGAAATGTCTACAATAAAATACATCTATATGCCTGCTTGCAGTCTTCTGCGGCAAGTAAACTGAGCTGCACATGCACAGTTCAGCTTACATCTCTAGCACAGTCCCTTGGTGCCAGGATGACTGATTCCTGAGCAAGAGATATATTATCCCATGGGTGGCCAGTGGAGATGCCCAAATATCGGCACCTGGGAAAAAGATGTCGGTGCTGGTGAGAGACCTGGACCATTAGAAAGGAGGTAAATTTAGTGCCTATAGTTCCACTTTAAAGCAGGACTAAATGCACCAATTTAACAAATTCCCAAAACAGTTACATTCAAAGTATACCTCGATTGATAACTGCTACAATTACCAGTGTGCTTATGTTAGCTCTCAAACAAACTGCCAAGCCATCAAATGGCTGGTATCATTGTTGATGTGTCTAGCACACTGGCAGCTGCAGATCAAACAAAGGCTAAGATGGCAGCTTCGTTGAATGTAAATGATAAGTGCGTTTAGTTCCGCATGAACTGTATGCCATTGAAACAACTACAACACATATGCAGATGGATCTAAAAACACAAGCAAGCAGCCACACAGTATACTGCACAAAGACTACCTACTGCCTTTCAGAACCCTGTGATCAGTGAAAGTTCAAACAGCCACAAATACATAGAAAGCTGATTAAATATGCACTCTTTGGCATTTCAGAACATAAAAAATTCTAAACAAAAGCAGTTACACAAGAAGCACAAAACCGAAAAACATGCACATATCCTGAGGGCTGAGCTGGAAGGAATCAACCAGTAAGAACACATTGCTTATTGCCTGATTGCATCAGTCGATCCTATGGCACATATTGAACTGACCCTAAACACACTTATATATTATTGAAAAGTCAAGCAAGAGGACAGCCAGCAACTCCGTAAAACTTCAAATTCTTTATTATCACATCCCAGTGAGTAAACAGATAGAGTGGCTAACCGCGTTAGCCACTCTGTTTACTCACTAGGAAGTGATAATAAAGAATTGGAAGTTTTATGGAGTTGCCGACTGTCCTCTTGCTTGACATTTCAGTCTTATGGTGTTGGGAGAGATCACCGCAGCCTGTGCACCTGGCAGAGGTTTCCATCTACTTAATGGTGCCACTGATCTGAGCGATGCGCCTTTTTTATTTGATGGTACACTTGCATATTACCAATTGCTTTTCGAAGTTTGGCCCTCTCTAAAACGAATAAGTATAAAATTAACCATTGCATTTGTACCTTAGCATTAAACCTAATTCATCTTCTTTCTTTTTAGACTAAGTCTATTCATTTTCAGACAAGAAGACTAAAAAAAGGGAGTTGCCTAAATCTGCACACAGCAGATAATTTATGTGTACCTGTGGGGCGAATAAGATGGATGCTAAGCTGTCAATGGACCTATGCTGTTTGACTGATGGCTCTAGGTAATAATACTGCCTCCGCTTATACATTTTCAGAAGGTTCTCTGGAGGTAGTTAGCACTAGGTAGATGATCGAATACTGTGCAGTCTTTGAGGGCAGTTTATAGCAATGTAACACAGATAGAGGGATTTAAAAAAAGTAGGTAAAAATGAATGCACAAGAACATATTAAATGGAAGAATGCATAGCATGGAATGGAGTGAAAGAGGCCACAACTCCAGCTGTGCCTCACACGGTCTGATGAGCAGGTGTGCATTTAGGGCTCTTTCACACAGGCGGACCATTCAGATCCGCCTGTCCAGATCGATCCCCCGCTGGGAAAAACGGACTCCGTCCGACGGACGGAGTGTGTGAAAGGGGCCTTACTGAGAAAATTGTATCACTCTACCATCCACAAACATTTACATATTTTGATATACGGTATGTATTCACATTTATACCGACACAAACATTTGCAAGGAAAAAATGTACATATTGTAAGGAGCAATTAAACGCAATCTCAGCCCCCAGGTCAGCGCTATTCTGCTCTATGTACTATATATTTAACTAAAGAGGACGAGCCAGGATGCACATGTTAAATAGTTAATCTGATTGAAAAAAAGAGACAACTCTATTCAGTTGAACATGTGTCCAACATGATCCATCTATTCTATAGTGTGCAAAGTACTAGATGTCAGCTTCTGTGATATAGACAGATTGCCTGCCCCCTTTAGCTTAGTATACAAAAACTGACATCAATGGGGTGGCTTTATTGCATTTATAAGTAACATTTATAATTTTTTTCTCCCACTTGTTTATTTTTAATACGTGTGTGTTTCTAGGATGGGCTTAAGTACTTACCTGTTGTGATCTTTGAATAGCAGCATCAATCTGATCCACTCTGTGTGCAATAGTGGAACTGACAGATCTATACTGCTCATTGGCATCTGAGACAAGCTTGTCTAAACCTTCCCTTGCTCTCCAGGGTACCAGTTCCAATAAGGCACTGCCAACTTCATTTATAGTATCAAGGACAATGCGATATTCCATAGCCTCCGTCTTTAACTCCTGTAGTAAAATAACATTTTAGCAAAAAAATACAAATAAGGAAAAGAAATATGTTAAATTATTATTATAAATTATAATTGTACAATTTTCAATAAAAAGTAAAAAAAAAAAAAAATTATATATATATATATATATATATATATATATATATATATATATATATATATATATATATATATATAATTATTATTATAAAAAAGCAGTCACAATGCTTGTAAAATATTTTACCACATTTCACTAGAAACAGTTCAATACCTTTTGCCTTTGCTGGAACTGTGGAATTTGATCTCCAGCAGGGGACTGTCCACTTGTTTGAGCCAGTTCTTCCTCCACCCGCCCCAGCCAGTTGGTAAGCTCCTCATGAGTGGTTTGGAACTTGCTGGCCAACTGCAGGGCCTGTTCTAGTGTTCGGAGAGCTTTTCCGCTTGATGCTATGATGTCAGAGTAACGTGTCTTAATACCATCCAATTTCTCTTGGATTAGGAGGACCTCTTCACCTACAATGAAAACATCAGAATAACAGCAACTGGAAACATCACTGCCAGCCCACATAGTGATCAGTAATATTGCACTCAATTCTGGCTACAACACATTTAGATTGGGAAACCCTTCTCAACCCTATCTTACCAAACAAAACAGCTTTGACTAGTTTCTATGTCCCCATTAAAAATTGCACTAATGTCCTGTACTGTGGCCATGGAGAAAAAAAAGAAAATCTCACCCATCTACAGTATTAAAAAAAAAAAAAAAAAAAAATTGGATTTTTGACTTATCGTAAAATCCATTTCTCTGGTGTTCATTGATGTACACAGCTCCTGATCTTCTTAACTATTGGGTTATATTGCCCCCCTACAGGAGTAGGACACTAGGCAGAAAACAGGTAGGTAAACAGGAGCTCAACAAAAACAACTGGAGCCCACCTGAAAAAAACAATACACCCTCAAAGAGGACCAGGTCCTCTAAACAGCAGCCTGCAAAACCTTGCGGCCAAAGGAAGCATCCGCAGATGCCAATAATTCCACTTTATAGAACTCTGATAGTGTGCACCGATGACCAGGTGGCCACCTTGCAAACCTGCGTCACTGACGCCTGATGACGTAAGGCCCAGGAGGAACTGAGCTTCCGAGAAGAGTGCGCCTTGACAGGGAAAGGAGGAACCGAACCCTTGATGGAATAGACCTGAATCACCGTCTGTCTGATCCATCAGGAAATGGTCGCAGAGGAAGCGGACAACCCTTTCCGAGGCCCATCTGTGAGCACAAACCGTGAGTCTGACTTCCTGAAAGACTCCGTAGCTGCCAGGTACACCACATCCAAGGCATGCAAAGCAATTTCCTTCGGATGTTTTGGCCTGGGAAACAGGGAGGGCAACACAATGTCTTCATTCAAATGAAAATCAGACAACCCTTGGGAGGAACGATGGACAGGGACGAAGAACAACCTTGTCTCTGTGAACCACCAAGTAAGGTGGACAGGATTAACGCCGCAAATTCCGACATCCTGAGCACAGAGGTGATAGCAACCAAAAAGGCCAATTTCTGAGACAGCGTAAGCAGGGGATTCTCCCGAAGATTCTCAAAAGGAGGCTTCTGGAGGACTGAGAGCACCAAATTGAGGTCCCAAGGCAGCAACAGACACCGCACTGGAGGAGCCAAATGCCGAACTCCCTAAAGAAAAGAACGCACCAAGGAGTGTGTGGCCAAGGGACGTTGAAAGAAGACCACCAAGGCCGACACCTGGCCCTTGATAGTACCTCAAGGCCAGTTTCTGCTTACCACCCGTTAAAGGAAGGTCAAGATCTGAGCCACCGAAAATAAGAGGATGAACCCCAAGAGACTCACACCACGCGACGTACGTCTTCCACGTACGATGGTAGATCTTCCTAGAAGTAGACTTTCTAGCTTTTAACAGCGTTGGAATCACTGACTCCTGGTGTTCCAACAGCCAAGCCGTCAAAGTCAGCGACTGTAAAGCATGATGGAAGATTGGCCCTTGGAACAGCAAATCCTTCCTACGAGGAAGCTTCCAAGGAACGTCGTACCAAGCCCGCAAGGCCAGTCCGGGGCCACTAAGATGACCGGAATCCTTTCTGCCTCAATCCTGTGTGGAACTCTTGACAGAAGCTTAAGAGGAGGGAAGGGGTTAAATCAGATGATACTGACCCCTCGGGGCCACCAGCGTATCTGTGGTGTCCGCCAGAGGATCCCGTGACCGAGCTACAAACCTCTGCACCTTTCTGTTGAGCCAAGACGCCAACAGATCCACCTCGGGGATACAACTGATGAAACACCTCCAGGTGAAGGGACCACTCCCCTTGGTCCAACGCCTACCGACTGAGGTAATCTGCTTGCCAGTTTTCTACCCCGGGAATGTGTACGGCGGAGAGGACTGGAACGAACCGTTCTGCCCACTTTAGAATGCCGGCTACCCCCAGAGCCGCCAGGACACTTGTGCCCCCCCGGTGATTGACATAAGCCATGGTTGTGGCATTGTCCGATTGAATGCGCACTGGACATCCCTGAGGACGATCCTTCCAATATTCCAGGCACAGTCTAATCACTTGGAGTTCCAGGACACTGATAAGTAGTCTGGACTCTTCCAGTGTTCAGACCCCCTGAGCAGAATTTTTGCAGAGGAAGCCTCCCCACCTTGACAGGCTGGCATCCGTGGTGACCACTGTCCAATACAAGGGGAGGAAGGATTTGCCCAACTGAAGCACTGGAGAACGAAGCCACCATATCAGGCAATCTTTCGTTCCCTGGCTCAGCCAGATCTGATTGCCCAGAGACTGCGAATTCTTGTCCCATTTGCCAAGAATCTTCCTTTGAAGGGACCTTGTATGGAACTGTGCAAATGGAACCGTCTTGAAGGTAGACACCATCAGGCCCAGCACCCGCATGCAAGTCTGGAGGGATGCCCATCTGCTGGACAGCAGGGGGTTCAGCAGGAGTTCAAGGTCAGACCCAGATAGTCCAGCTTTGTGGACGCAAACCAGAGTAGACTTCTGAAAATTCAGAATCCAGCCAAACTACCTCAGAGTCTGTATAGTGATCTCAAGGTTTTCCACCAGAGCAGTAGGAGACTCTGCTCGCAGGAGGTTGTCCAAATAGCCCAGTACCGCGATCCCCAGTTGGCGTAACAATGCTAGCACCAGGGCTAACACTTATGAAGACCAGAGGAGCAGAGGCGAGACCAAACGGTCATGCCACAAACTGATAATGCTCCTCTACCACAGCAAAGCGGAGGAAGCGCTGGTGACCGGCACATATTGGAACGTGAAGGTAAGCACCCTTGATGTCCATAGAGGCAAGAAAATCCCCCTGATGCAGGGGTGTCACCACCGTGCAAATGGACTCTTTTCTGAACTTCTGCAACCGTACAAAGCAGTTCAGCGCCTTGAGGTCCAGAATTGGATGCACCTTGCCTTCGTTCCTGGGAACTGTAAAAAGGTTTGAGTAGAACCCCTAAAAACCTGGACAAAAAGACCCTGTAAGCAGTCTGGGGACAGGTGCAATGTCGGGTCACCTGTGGCCAGGTTACAACTGCACCCTGTTGGAGGTAGGGGTGCAGCGCAAGGTAGTGAAACCGATAGCAGACTGCTGCGGATAGACCGGAATGTGAGCCCAAGACTCCCCCAGGGCGCGGAGTCTAAGACCCAGCAGGTGTTCACCAGAGCCTCTAGTGGTGAGGATGGACTTGGCTGCAGCTGGGCCCAGGTCGTGGCCCCTGGGGTCCCCCGGGTCACGCTCCGTAGGGAGAGAAGGGAAGCAGCCACTCAGGACACACAGAATGGTGATGGGTAAGCCAAGGTCGGGGTAACAGGCAGAAGAGGGTAACCAAGGGACAGGCCAAAGGTCAGGGTAACAGGCAAACAGGAATAATCAGAGACAATCCAAAGTCGGTACACAGAAAGGTAGATCAACCACACGGCAGACAGGAAACAAGAAAAAAACACTGTTGAACAGCAAAGCAGACCTGCAGTGCACTGGTAATATAGACTTCCTGTGATGGCCTGGGGTGGGACTGAGCAGGAAGGAGAGATGATAAAAAGGAGCCAGAATGGGAATCTGGCCTCTAATGCAGACATGAAGGAACAGGTAAGCTGCCAAACACTATAGCAAGCCCATGACATGCAAGTTGGAAGGAAAGAACTTTTCAGGAGGGAAAAAAAAAACAATTAGATCTAGTAGCCGGACCGTATGACTTTGTGGACCCACTGGGAAGCCCACCGTTCTGGAAACCAGCGAAGACGTCCCCCCACCACCGATACGGATGAGGGGGCACCTTCATGCTTTAGGAGCCTTGTCCGTGGGTCTGGAGAAGCCTACTCTCAACTTGCCAGACCAAGTTCGCTTGGATCCACTAGAGGAGACCCTGAAAGGCTTTGATCCCATGTCAGTTGCCCCTGGGGGACAAAAAAATTTCTTATGACCTGCGAAGGATGGCCCACGTCTACGACGAGGGCCCTTGCCCTTACTAGTCTGTGGAAGAAAGGTACTCTTCCCCCCTGTGAGACCCTTAATGATGTCATCCAGGGTAGCTCCAAACAGGTGATCTCCTTGAAAAGGAAGATCAGTCAAGTCCTTTTTGTAAGTCTGGTCCGCAGACCAGCATTTGAGCCAAAAAATACGCAGAAGGACCACTGCTGAAACAGAGAGCCTAGCGACTAGGGGAGCTACATCCAAAGAGGCATCACAGATAAACTGCAGCCCCTGTACCAACTGGTCCGCCAGCACAGCAAAGGCAGGGGGAGCTGCTCCCCCTCCAGGCCACGTCGTAAAAAAGCTTAGCCCACTCGGTCAGAGTTTGCAACACCAGTGCAATGGTAAATACTGGCCTCAGTGCCGAACCAGCCACAGTGTACATATTGTGGGCCACAGCGTACATATTGCAGGCCACAGCCTCCCCCTTCCTCTCAGCTGAAACCTTAAGGCCAGGGACTTTTCAACTGGAATCATGGTGGTCTTGTTCAATCTGGAGACCGGAGGGTCCTCCACCTGTGGAACAGTTCACTTTTTAGGAAGGGGCTCCTCATAGGGGTACTGCATAGCAAATCGCTTAGGGGCCACAAGGGGACGTTTTGGTCACTCCCACTCTTTAGTAACAATTCTGTCAAAATTGGAGGGGAAAGGAAACACCTTTGCCACTCTAGATGGCTTGTGAGTGTCAAAGGGAACAGACGGCTCCATCGCACATTCAGTTGCGTCCCCCATTTTTTTAAGGTCTCACGCACAGATACAATCAGTGCATCCACCAGCACCTTTTTGTGCACGGCTACAAGAGTGGAGGAATCATCCTCATTATCTGAGAACTCAGGGAGCATGTTCGCAGACCCAGCAGAGTGACCCACGTACGTGGTGGCCGAATCAGATTCAGGAGAAGACAGATGAGGTAGGGGAAGGCGGGAGGCGTTTTTTCTATAGCCCATCGCCCAAAAACCACTTCCACCTGGGACACAAAGGACTCCAGGACCACCATCAGTGCATCAATGGATGGTTGGGATCCGGAGGGCCCCGCAGTCTCTGAGATCCTCAGCAGAGAGGGAGAGGACCCCACCAGACTCACCACCCAGCAGAAACAGGCACCTGCAGCCACCAGGATAATTTGCACTCCATGTGCGACGATCAGAATGTGAAAAGATCCAGGAGTCAGCACCAGAGGATTTCCCACCGCCGAAATCCCCGCCCAGAGGGCTCCACTGTCATGGCCCCTGCTATTTTCAATGGCAAGCCCCTGCAAAATAGCCACTGGAATACACAAACATGGCCGCCGTGCAATGAGCACACAGGCTACAATAAAACGGCGGCCCCATGAGGGATCCCTAGGCCTCAGAAAACAGCACAGGCAGAAAAGGGGGCCCTGGCAGGAAACCCCACAAGGTAAAGCCCCTCCCCACAGGCGATCGCCCCATTGCTGGTGACTCAACCCCCCCCCCCCCCTTCGCCAGCACCCTGCCCCGACCCCAGGAGGTGGACCAGGCCGCTCCACAGCCCCAGCGTAAGTGAAGGAGGGGGGCACGAGATGGCCCACAGGGACCACCAGACTGATAAGGAGGGTGCCTAACGGGAAGGAGAGGAACCCCGGGGTCCGACTGTCCCATGGAGGGGGCCACGTCCACCCCAAAACCTTCCAGGGGGAGTGGGAGGACAGCTACCATACCAGGAACCAGGCAGGCATCGCTCCAGACAGAACCTCATCTCCATCAAAATGGGGGGCTGTCGGCCAGGAGGAACACTGACTCGGGCCGAGACCCGGTTGTATGCGACCTTCAACTCGCAGGCCAGCCCCCATCCAGTGGGGCTATGTCGCGGCCAAACTAGTGCGGAGCTGAGGTCTGTGCGCTCACTGTCCAGACTGGGTTGACCACTGGATCTAGATTATCCAGCCCATTGCCCAGTCCGCCAGTTGATTGTAGATATCACAGGAAAAAAAACCAGGAGAAAAAAAATCTATGTAAAAATAAAAAATTGCCAGGACCAGAGATCCCAGCAAGAAACTAGGTCCATATTCCTGACTAGGCAGAAAATAGAAGATCAGGAGCGATGTCCGTCAATGAACGAAAGAGAAAAAGGATTTGGTTGTAGATCCACTTTTAAACTTAACACTGAACCACTCATTACCTGTCGTTTGCTTGAGTAGAGCCTGTCCGTTTTTAACTGCTTGGTCCACGTTCCTCTTTCTATTAACAATCTCTTCACTAAGGTTCTGGGCAAAGAAGAAAACATCAAATCAGAAACATTAACTAAAAAAGGACCATTCTATTGAGCTACATTTTGGTTAATTCAATAATTTGAAAAATTTCGCCAAGTGTGTTTACTTGATGCCAGTGGTACCCTCCTTCTGGCACTACTTGGCTGCTGCACTGGTAAAATCAGTTCAATAATTTTCTAGCCACTAGAATAAGTATGCAATTAGGCAAACATTTGTACATGACCCAATCCTGCCCCACAAATTAAAAATGAAGTATAAGATGTAAAAAAAAAAACCTATATGGCTGCAGCATTGCTCCGATGCTCCAGCTGTCCCCCATTGGCTCTAAGACCAATCAGCTATCTCATGACACATAATTGCTCAGTTCTTAGTCTTCACTGAGTGGAGAGCAGTAACTGCCAATTACCACTCTCTGCTCTTTCCCTCCAATGCTCACTGGAGCATCGGGCTGTGGAGGGGGCAGGAGTGTGACTCAGGTTGTCAGCGCACACTGAGACACAGAGTCAGCTGCCGTTCAGGCATCTGAAAGGATCCTTTCCCTGCCTGGAACGGATCTATGATGTCAGCTGATAGCAGGCTTTAGCCTGCTGTCTGCTAAATCTGGGTAACAGGAGTGCAGAAATAGGTGCACTCTTGTGACCCAGAAGTATAGTCAAAAAAGTTTTGGCCTTATTTAAAGTGGGTGGGTAAAGAGCCAAGGCTTTCTAGCAGATTCTCAAAGAGTGACTGGATATTAATATAAATTTACTTTCAATCGACTTCAGGTAGCGTATACTGGTGTACAGAGTGAAAAAGTAAGTATCATTATGAAAAAGCCACAAATCTAAACTCACAGCATAGGCTAGGACAACAACTATTTCATATATATACACAATACATTTTCTCAAGGCAAAAAGGGAAATGCTTGGCTTACTAGTGGCCCATCACTAACCAATTCAAAAGTGCTAGAGGTGTTGAAATGTGATAAATTCCTATCAGAGCACCCTAGCTTTCCTGCCTCTTGGGTGCTCTACAGCCTATTCAACAGTATTGGCAGGCATCTGGAGATGCCTGCTTTTAAAGGTAAGAGCCCGTTTGGCATATACCTTTATCCTGCAGGTTTGCTCTAAGTTGTCTATCTTTTACATACAGCAATTTGCCATTTCAGAGTATTGTAAACTCAAAGACCAGCTAAGCAGTTGCTATGAACATGTTATTTGCCAAATTAGCCCTTAAGGACCATTAACAAGCCACAGACCTGTTCACAAAATCCAAGGTAAAATAGTGTTATGCTTTTATATTGTGATCAAGCAGCTCAGTTTTGAAACTGCCAAGAATAATGTGAACCATGACCAGTTGGTGGCCTTTAGGGGCTGGAATTAATAAAACATTAGGAAATCAAGTAGGAACTGACTGCAGGATCATGATGGCAGATGTATACTGAAAAAAAGGTATGAAAGCTATTGTGGAAGTGAAAACCTAACTATGTACTACCAATTTGAAGAGATGGCCATGCAACAAGGTTATACGTCTAACACAAAAGCTTTGTCTAGTAAAAAAAAAAAAACTATCTTTCTTTGACATCTAGTAAGAGGCATCCATGGCCCATATTTGACTGATGTTTAAACAGTTGGAAACCCCTGCTTTGTCTAGTTCACTACGCAGTAACGTGTGCCAGACTTCTTAAGAGGAGATGCAAAGGCTAGAATGGAAAAAAAAAATCACTGCATATGGAAACTTGCCCAAACAATAAAAAGTGAAGATGAATGGTATATATAAAGCTGAATATGCCACTCAGAGGTGAAATCATGAGAAATGGCACTGCCTGTCTACTCCTTGGTTAAACGTACCAAGGCTCCCCAGCATAGCTAATACCTTCTGGTTACTGTACAGCTGCATTATGACTAATTAACCCAACAATTGGATCAGTGCTGGCGCCAAAAAGATTTTTATAGATGATTTAATAATTTGTCAAGAGCAAAGCAGCTTAAAACAATGATGTAATCACATTGCTATAAGAAATATCAGGTCAGATGGAACTGCTCCAGAGAAACTAAAAACCAAAAAGAAAGCCTAGTGAGAGGCAATTCAAGGTCAGCGAAATTAAACTGACTTTTTCCCTAACAGAAAGTGCCAGTTAATAGCCTATGCAAACAAATACTTATAATAAAAAGGTCAATGAAAAATGTGAAATAAAATATGCAAAATCACAAATGAATATAAAAAAACAAACAAACAAAAAAAACAAACAAACAAAAGATAAACTTAAAATTATATACCATTTGGTCAGCGTGCTGTTTCTGCAGGACCTCCAGCTTGTAATCCTTCACAGAGACAGAGCTCAGTTTGTCCTCTACTTCTGCCAGCCAGTTTAGGACTTCCACTTCGTCCTCTCCGAAAAGCCTGGCATTGCTCAGAGCTTGTCCCAACAAGGCACCTTTTCTACTGCACAAATCCTGCACCTCACTGTATCGAGAGTGCAGGAAGTCTAGCTTGTGTGCCAACCTATCTTGCTCAGCCTTGCAGCAGAGGGCAGAGAGAGAGTCCACTAGCCTTCCCGCTTGATGTACATCAGGCTCATGGACTGCTATGTCTTCCTCTAGGCTCTGCGAGTAACCCGGAAAGAACCCACCAAATGACAGAAGGGAAAACAGCAAAAAGAAAAAAAATAATAGGAAAACACAAATGAAAAAAATGATTACAATGAACCAAATTATAACTTAAAATAAAAGAAAATACATAAGAAAAAAATGAACAACAAATGGATAAACAATGTATAAAACAGTCAAAAATAAGAAAAAATAAAAATAAAAAAGGATGGAGAAATATTTGCACTATACAGCAAATAAAAGTAGTGTCATATTTTTTTTCCTAACTTGTTGATTCCTCCCAGTAGCACACATCCCCTACCTTGTGACGCAAGATCTGCTGCTGAATTTTGCCTGTCTGTGTACCAATTGGCTCAGAATTTGCCAATTTCTTTTCTGTGGCAGACAGCCAGTCAAATATAGGCTCGGTCGTCTCATGAAATTGTTTGGCTAAAACCAATATGTCATCAAGTTGTTTCTGCCTGTAGGAAGACCATAATACAGAGTCATTTACTGGAACGATAGTGGTTTTGTATTTATACACATTTAGAAACTAACATGTCATCACGTTGTTTCAGCCATTACAAAGACCACACAGCAATTATTTCAAAGAATAATAGTTTAATAAGAGGATAGTTTAATTCTTAGTTTGGGGTTCTTCTTTCCTTTCATGGCATTTTATTTAAATTTAAAATTGCAAAATGTTAGAAAAAAAAATCCCTTTCTTTTGCCATATATATTTAAAAAAAACCTGCAGTTCTGCCCTGGGTCAGATGGTCTTTGGCTACCAATCATTACTGTAAAGTCTCCATCGTTTTCAATCTATAGTGAGATAATAGGAAAGGATATTCAAAGTGCTAAGCAAATTATAAACCACTAATAAAAACAAGGCTTTATTACACAGACAAATACTGATAAGCCTAACAACACTTGAATCACATTCACATACCTATGTAATAAACATTATAGTTCCACATTAGTAGTATCAGCATATCGGGAAAGTAATATACCAGATAATACCGTTATTGCCTCAAGCACCTCTTTTCGCAGTGTTACCGGACTCTTCAGAAAACCCTGTTTTCCAGTGTAAAAAAAAAAAAAAAATGGAAAGTAGGTGCCCACTGCCATGCGATAGAGCTTGGCGTCTAAGCAACCTATACCAAGCTGTAGCAGTGGTATTTGGAGGGTTGGGGCAGTTTAAGAAAGTCTACTTTTGCACTAGAACTTCTATAGTGGTAGCACTGTAAAGAGGATGCCTGTTGAAGATAAAAGTACAAATCCGCACCGTGTCCTTGGGGTTTCTACTATGCAGGGGAAATCTTTGGCCACTTTCACACTGATGTGTTTTTGCTGCGCTAAAACACAGCCTAAAGCACACCAAAAATTTCCCTTTAAATCTAATGGAACTCTTCACATTAGTGTGATGCAGGTGCAGTGCGCTTTGAAAAGTCCTGAATGCTGCATCTTTGGTGCCTCGTTTCAAAAGTTCACCAAAAAAAGTCACCTCCCACTGAAATCAATGGGAAACACATAAAAAACGCATCACGATTGCAGTTTTGGTTGATTTTGTGAGTCACATGTCCATGTATTTATGGGTGCAGGCTGGGAGCCAGGCAACCAGAAAACGCAACAAAAACGAGTTAAAACACTGTTTTTTTCCAAAACGCATACCGCATTTTAACCACTTCCCGACCACCCGCCGCCTATTTACTGCGGCAGGGTGGCTCGGGCAGGCAACAGAACGTAGACCTACGTCACTCGCCTGAGAGGAGCTGGGGAGCGAGCGCGCACCGCCAGTGGAGCGCTCCCGCCCCCGATCGTCAGCGGGGAAGCCAGCATGTGTGCCAGGCGGATACGATTGCCGCCTGACACCTGTGGTCGTTCCCCGCCGAGAGAGGACGACGGTCGACTGTTAACCACAGCCGACCGCTCTTCTCCCTCGGATGATTGCAGAGCTCATGTGATCCTGCTATATAGGATCACATGTCTCTATGGTCATCTCAGAAGCCACACCCCCCCCACAGTTAGAATCACTCCCTTAGGGTCACAATCTAACCCCTTGATCACCTATACTGTTAGCCCCTTCCCTGCCAGTGTCATTATTACAGTAACAGTGCATATTTTTAGCACTGATTTTTGATTTTTACATTTTTTTTTGGGAATGTTATATAGCAGAAAGTGAAAAATATTGTTTTTTTTTTTCAAAATTGTCGCTTTTTTGTTTTGTTTATAAACGCAAAAAAATAAAAAACCGCACAGGTGATCAAATACCACCAAAAGAAAGCTCTATTTGTGGGGAAAAAAGGGCGTAAATTTAGTTAGGGTACAGCGTTGCACGACCGAGCAATTGTCCGTTAAAGTAACACAGTGCCGAATCGCAAAATAGGGGGTAAATCCTTCCGGTCCAGAACTGGTTAAAGTGCACCAAAGTGAAAGGGCTCATCAGCAAGACTACAGGCCTTTATCGAACACCCTAGAGAAACATTTTATGCACATATTCATTAAACACAAGATTATCGCTTCCAGCTGAAAAGATTAAAAACGGCTTCATCCATTTCTTTAGTTCCGAAATGATAGTTCAACATCACATAAAAAAGACTCACAACATTACATAAAAATGACATATAATATGAAGCCAGTCAATAGAATTACCACAGCGGTTTTTATCAGCCCCACCAAAAACAGTTTTAATGAACTATTGCCAGTAAGTCCCGGTTCACACTAGGGCGACCTGTGAGGCGACCTGGTCTCCTCACAGGTCGCCGCAGGTCCCCTCCCATAGGGAAGCTGCGGACCCGTTCTAATAGGAGCGACACAAGTCGCTCCGACTTAGAAAAAGGGTCCGGAGCTTCTTTGGGGCGACCAGGAGGCGACCGCCATAGACTTCAATGTTATGAAGTCCGTGGCGGCCGCTCCGAGGTCGCGGCGCACTGCTCGCACCGCGACCTCGGAGGTCGCGGTGCGAAGTAGCGTCGCCCCTATGTGAACGGGGCCTAAAAGTAGCAGTTAGAGGGGACAAACCATATAACACTGCCAAGGGTAATTGTAATAGTCAGCTTCTATTCATATGGTTAAAACTAAATTTAAAAAAAAAACCCCCTTCATGACCAGACCATTTTTTTTTCTTATTCAGCACTGTGCTATTTTAATTGGCAATTGCTCGGTCATGCAACATACAAAATAGAGCTCTCTTTTGGTGGTATTTACTGATCACTGTTTTTTTTTTTTTTTGCTAAATAAACAAAAAAAATGTAAAATTTTGAAAGAAAAAAAACAAAACCTGTTTTTCTTAGTTTCTGTAAAATTATGGAAATCATAATTCATAAATTTAGGGCAAAATGTATTCTGCACCCCTTAGTTAAAAAAAAAAACCCAAATCAGTGTATATTATCTGGTCTGTATGAAAGTTATAGAATCCACAAACTATGGTATATTTTTAAAAACTGATCACTTCTAATGAACTGACGAACTAAGTCATTTTTGAGGCCCTAAAAAGCCAGGACAGTACAAATACCCCCCCAAAAGACCACTTTTTTAGGAAAGTAGACAGTCCAAGGTATTTAGGCATGGCGAGTTATTTGAAGATGTAATTTTTTTGAAATCGAAACGAACATGCATATATATATATATATATATATATACACACACACACACACACACACACACACACACACACACACACACACATATATATATATATATATATATATATATATATATATATATATATATATATATATAATATATATATATATATATAATATATATAATATATATATATATATATATATATATATATATTATACACACACACACACACTGTCACCACTGGAGTACGTCATCATCTTATGACTGGTGTGGCAATGATCAGGGATACTGACTGGTGACATTATGTAAACAAAAAGAAAAGTAATTTTTTTTTTTTTTCACACAATCTTCGACCATTTATTTTTACACTATGATTGCTTGTTACAGGGATTATCACTGTAACAGCAATTGTTTTAACGGTCATGGATGGCTTTAAATAATGGTTAATTTTTTACTACTGGGATGCTGTGATTTGCCACAGCTGTCACATGGTACAGGGTGTTGTGATTGGCATCATGTGGTCACCGTGACCGATTAAAGATCACACACAGTAGTAAACAATGATGTTATGAATCAATTCCTTGGGACAGCAGATCTTCCCTGAGAAAAAGCTTCCAAGGAACGTCAGCGACCAGCCGCACCGGATTGGCGTCCCAAGCCCGGTGAGGCAGTCCGGAATCACTAAGATGACCGGAATCCCTTCTGCCTCAATCCTGTGAAGAAGTATTCATAGAGGAAGGGGAAGGCGTAAATCAGACGATACTGACCTCCATGGGGCCACCAGCGTGCCTGTGGATCCCGTGACCAAGCCACAAACCTCTGCACCTTTCTGTTGAGCAGAGATGCCAACAGATTCACCTCGGGAATGAACCACTGGAGAAACACTTCCGGATGAAGGGACCAATCCCCTTGTACCAACGCCTGCCGACTGAAGTAATCCGCCTACCAGTTTTCCACCCTGTGAATGTGTATGGCGGAGAGGGCTGAAACAAACCGTTCTGCCCACCTTAGAATGCCGGCTACCTCCAGAGCCGCCAGGACACTTCTTGTGCCCCCTTGGTGATTGACATAATCCACGGCCGTGGCATTGTTCGATTGAGAGCGCACTGGGTATCCCTGAAGACGATCCTTCCAATGATCCAGACACAGTCTGATTGCTCGGTGATCCAAGACATTGATCAGTAGACTGGACTCTTCCAGTGCCCAGATCCCCTGAGCAGAATGTTTGCCGAGAAAGCCTCCCCAGCCGGACAGGCTGGCATTCCGTGGTGACCACTGTCAAATACAAGGGGAGGAAGGATTTGCCCAGCCTAAGCGCCGAAGAACGAAGTCACCATATCAGGGACTCTCTCATTCCCTGGCTCAGCCGGATCGGATTGTCCAAAGACTGCAAATTTTTGTCCCATTTGGCCAGAATCTCCCTTGAAGGGACCTCGTATGGAACTGTGCAAACGGAACCGCCTCGAAGGTTGGCACCATAAGGCCCAGCAACCGAATGCAAGTCCAGAGGGATGACCATCTGCTGGACAGCAGTAGATGAATTGCAGCCTGCCATTTCTTGAGTTTGTCCAAAGGAAGGAGCACTCTGGCTAAGGCCGAGTCCAGAGTCAGACAAAGATTGTCCAGCTTTGTGGACGGAACCAGAGCAGAAAGAAAATTCAGAATCCAGAATCTCTCGCAGAGTTTGTATAGTGATCTCCAGGTTTTCCACCAGAGCAGTAGGAGACTCAGCTCGAAGAAGGTCCAAGTAGCCCAGTACCGCGATCCCCCATTGGCGTAACAAAGCTAGCACCGCTGCTAACTCTTTTGTGAAGACCCAAGGAGCAGAGGCGAGACCAAAGGGTAACGCCACAAACTGATAATGCTCCTCTCCCATGGCAAAGCGGAGGAAGCGCTTGTGACCAGCACATATTGGAATGTGAACGTAGGCATCCTTGATGTTGATAGAGGCAAGAAAAACCCAGACGCAGGGATGCGGCCCACACTGTGCGAATAAACTCCATTCTAAACTTCTGCACCCGCACAAAGCAGTTCAGCATCTTGAGGTACAGGACTGGACGCACCTTGCCTTCCGTCCTGGGAACTGTAAACAGGTTTGAGTAAAAACCCTGAAAGGGTTCCGAAGTCAGATCTGGGACAATCACCCATTGAAGTAACAGGTCTTGTACTGCCCCAAACAGACTCTGTAAGCGGTCAAGGGACAGGCATGTTGAAAGGAAAGAACCTTGCCGGGGCACAAGAGCGAA
Source organism: Pelophylax lessonae (assembly GCF_965119305.1). NCBI lineage: Eukaryota > Metazoa > Chordata > Amphibia > Anura > Ranidae > Pelophylax > Pelophylax lessonae. The sequence continues at coordinate 372,557,185 of NC_138769.1, read as the reverse complement.
ACTCAATGTTGCAGACGGACCAAATGACTTAGTGGACCCACTTGTCTCGTACCAGGGAAGTCCACAGGTCCGGAAACCAGCACAGACACCCCCCACCCCCTGATACGGGTGAGGGCGCATCTTCATGCTGAAGGAGTCTTGTTCGCGGGTCTAGAGAAGCCCGCTCTTGACTTGCCAGACCATGTTAGTTTGGATCCTCCAGAGGCGGCCCTGAAAGGCTTCGAGCCCTTATCAGTCGACCCTGAGGGACGAAAAACTTCCTATGAGCCGAGAAGTAGGGCCCACGTCTACGAAGAGGTTCCTTGCTCCTAATAGCCTGTGAAAGAAAGGTACTCTTCCCCCTGTGAGACCTTTAATGATGTCATCCAGTGTAGTTCCAAACAGGCGATCTCCTTGAAAGGGGAGATCGCCTGTTTGGGAAGTCTGGTCAGCAGACCAGCATTTGAGCCAAAAGACATGCCGAAGGACCATTGCCGAAATGGCGTAAAAACTTAGCCCACTCGGTCAGAGTGCGACACCAGGGCAATAGTGCATACCGGCCTCAGTGCCAAACCATCCAGAGTGTACATATTGTGGGCCACAGCCTCCGCCTTGCTGTAAGCTGGATCCTTAAAGACCGGGGACTCTTCAACTGGAATCCTGGTTGCCTTGTTCAATCTGGAAACCGGAGGGTCCACCACCGGTGGGAACATGTCACTTCTTTAAAAGGGACTCCTCATAGTGGTAACGCCTAGAAAAACACTTAGGGTCCCCAAGGGAACGCTTTGCTCGTCAAAGTAACAAAGTAACGCTACTTTAAGTGACAATTTTGTCAATATAGGCTAGGAAAGGAAACACCTTTGCCGCTCTGGATGGCTTGTGAGTGCCAAAGGGACTCTGAGCCTCTGTCATAGCTGCATCCTCTATCTTTAAGGTCCCACGCACAGATGCAATCAGTGCGCCCACCAGCGCCTTTTCCTGCGCATTCGCAGATGTGGAGGAATCATCCTCACTATTAGAGGATTCCGGGCGCGTGGTTGCAGACCCAGCAGGGTGACCCAAGTCCGCGGTGGCCAAATCAAATTCAGGATCTGATGATACTGATGAGGCAGGGGGCGCTTTTTGATAGCTCATCGCCCGAAAGCCACCTCCACCCAAGACACAAAGGACTCCAGGACCGCCGTTAGTGCATTGATGGATGGTTGGGACCTGGTGGGCCCTGCAGCCTCAGAGAGGGGATCAGGTGGGGAGACGTGCTCCAAAGACTTCTTGAATCACCAGAGGGACCCCACAAAAAAGGTGTAAAACACTGCAAGGGACAATCCCCACTGCGCTGGCAGCACCAGCCAGTCGACAGGCACAAAGCACCAAGCCATCCTCAGCAGAGAGGGAGAGAACCCCACCAGACTCACCACCCAGCAGAAACAGGCACCTGCAGCCACCAGGATTATCTGTACTGTATGCACGGCGATCAGGAAGTAAAAAGATCTGGGGCGTCAGCAACAGGGGATGAGGAGGTGCTCCCCCTGTCAAAATGCATAGAAACACACAGGCTACAACAAAATGGCGGCACTACAAGGATTTCAGGGACCCAGGAGGGATCCCTAGGCCTTAAGGACAGACCCAGGCAGGTAAGGGAGCCCTGGCAGGAGCCCCCCACTAGGTACAACTGCCCCCCGCACAGCCAATCGTCTGGTCGCCGATGGCACATCCCCGCAGCCCCCATCACCAGTAGGGCGCCCTGCCCCCACCTCAGGTGGTGCACCAGACCATCCAAACAGCCCCAGCTTAAGTGAAGGAGGGGTAGGATGGGGGGCAGATGAAAGGGGGTGCCTGACAGGAAGGAGGGGAACCTGGGGGGTCGGAATGTTCCAAGGATGGGCCCACGTCCACCCCAAAACCCTCCAGGAGGAGAGGGGAGACAGCTACTCTCCATACCAGGAACCAGGTGGGCACCGCTCCAGACAGAACCCCTCTCCGTTGAAATAGGGGGGCTGTCAGCCAGGAGGAATGCTGCTACGCTGGCCGAGACCCGGTCATATGCGACCTCCGGAGGCGTTTAACTCGCCGTCCAGCCCGTCCGGTGGGGCTATGTCGCAGCCGATCTAGCGCAGAGCTGAGGTCTGCGCGCGCTCGCTGGCCAGACTGGGGTGACCACTGGATCTAGATTATCCAGCCTGCTGCCCAGTCCGGCAGAGTATTGTAGAACTCACAGGAAAAATTCAGGAGAAAAAAATTTCTATCTAAAAAGAAAAAATTGCCAGGACCAGAGATCCCAGCAAGGAACTAGGTCCTTACGCCTGACTAGGCAGAAAAAAAAAACTGAGTACCTATAAGCAGGGAGAGGGAGTATATCCCATGGGACTGCCCATAGGCGTAGCCAGATTCTTTTTCTGCCTAGTGTCCTACTCCTGTAGGGGGTAGAATATCCCAATGGTTATGAAGATCAAGAGCTGTGTCCGTCAATGAACGAAAGAGGTTTGTTATATGTACCCATAGTAGGGTCAAGAAACAATATTTTTTTTATCCTACCTAAAAGACACTGGCACTAAATCAAAAAAAAAATTTTTTTTTTTAAACCTACATAAAAAACACTGATCCTGAGATCAAGAAGAGAGAGTGTCCTTGAAATTGTTTTACTATTTTAAAATATAATTACCATCATTATTTTATAAAAAGATATTATTCTCTGATATTACAGCTTGTTTTCTAGAGCTGAACACTGGAATGATTAATAACAATTTAATTTCATTTAAGTAAGAAGGTGATTGTGGGATTTAATTTAGGACTTTCTCTAGCATAGGAGATGGTATGCTTTCCGAATGGGTGTTAGGCAAGGGGCAAAACACATTTAAGCCTGGTTCACACCTATGCATTTTTTAGTGCATTTTCAGTTTTGCAGAAACACACTACAGTTCGTATAACATGGTTTCCTATGGGTCATGCTCACATCTGTGCATTTTATGGAAAAGGGCCAAGGACTTTTTTCAGTTTTTTTTGGATCCATAGACTTCAACTGATCAAAAACGTGTCTTTCACCCCAACCCAGACCTAGAGCAAACCCTGCCCTGATCTAATTTTTTTTCTTTTTTTTTTTTTTAATTACACACACACTGTGAAGAGGACAACATGAAGAGAAAACCACACAGGGGCAGGCTGCACAGTCACCGATAACTGTGACAGAGGCTATCACAGCAACCAGGTGCCTCCAGGTTCCTGATCATTTGTATGAGTCCCAGAGCTTTTGGCGAGAGCCAGGTCTCTGTGCTGGGGGCAGCATGTGCAGCGTGTTCTCAGCACAAACAGAGCTGGGCATATGAGGCCCTACATATATCCACTTCCATGAGGCTGCATATACAAATACAGTTTTGGGGAAAGGGTTAAAATCCAGCCAAAACTATATGTCCATCTGAGGCCCCATTAACACTTATGCGACTTGTCCTGTGGCTTGGGACTACAAAGTCGCATGACAAGTCCTAACCCATGATTTCCAATGAGTACCATTCATATCTGTTCATCTGTTGCAGCGACTTTAAAGTAGTCCCTGCACTACTTTGGTCCGCCTTTAATGCGACTTGAGGTCCATAGACCTCAAGATTACACAGGCAATGCTTCAAGTCGCACAAGCGTATAAGGGGCCTAAGACCACCTTGTCCACATGGGGACAAGGCTTCTATGAGATTTCACTGCAGATAGTAACTTGTTAACGGAAATAGAAAAATATCAGACCTAATAAAAGGATCAACAGGTGATAAAACCATGTCAGAGACTTCATTGTCTAACAGCTTGTTAATTCCGAAAATAGCGAAAAGGTTATATATCAATTTAAATGAAGAACTTAAAGTGATTCTAAAGCCTAAACACTTTTACCTTAATGCATTCCCTGCATTAAGGTAAAAAATGTTTAGGCATTAGTACCACCTCCCTCATCCCTCCTTTCCCATCCTGAGCCCTTACTCGATCCAGTGCTGTGCCCATCTGTAGCAACTTTTCCCACTCTCACAGGCTTTGCTGAGGCAGCAAGAGCCAACGGCTTCTGCTGCTGTCAAGCAAATCCTGTGACAAGGAAGCAGGGGGAGAGTCTGAGCCATGCTGCCCGTGTCTATGGATTCAGGCAGTGCGACTTAGGATCAGGCCTGCAAGTATGCCACAATAGAAAGCGGTACACCGTGAAGAGGAGGAGTCAAAAGCGCAGACGGGGCGGACCCGAGAGTAGAGGAGGATTGGGGCCACTCTGTGCAATTCTATTGCACAGAGCAGATAAGTATAACATGTTTGTTCTTTTAAAAAATATATACTTTACATTCAACGTAACATACAGGAGGTAGCAAAACTCATCTTATGGTTCCCACTCTGGGCTACCACCACCCTTTTTTTTATTTTTTTATTTGGAAGCATCAAGGTGGCAATATAGGCAACAATAAAAAAAATGCAATTAATTATTAAAGCGGTAATAATCCCCAAACCAAAGATGTAATGCAGCTTAGCAATCCTGATATATGGTGGCTGCATTCGTTTTCTATTTTTAGGCTTTTTCCCCTCTGTTTTCACCTGGTGATCTGGCCAGTAACACACCTATTACAGTGCCTCCACTCTGGATGAAGGAGCACAGGGGCACCTTTGGACAGCAATATTGCCAATTGTGAGGGAGGTGAGCTTTAGTTGTACTAGCAGATTTAGATACGCTAACAAACTGAAGCCAAATTACAGCTTACACAGCAGTTACACAAGCAATTATAGGAATTTTTTTGTTTTTGTTTTGGGATAAAGGTTTCATATGAATAAATAAAAGCCGATTATCGTAAGCACCCTTGTCAGTCATAAATGGTTTGTCTCAACACTCTAACTGCTACATTTGCAGAAGAAGTTGTTCTGTTGAAAAACAATAGACTTGCTGGCTGGATGACCAAATGAAAATAAAGAAAACCTAAAAAAGAAAACTAATGCATCTAAGAATTGATGAGCCAGACTAAAGCGCAGATAGAGGCCCAGCAAATCGCCTGACACATGTAAGGATTAAAGTAAAAATAATGCTTTTTAAAAAATCTAGAACAGTGTTTCTCAACTCCGGTCCTCAGGGCACACTAACAGGCCAGATTTTAAGTATTACCTTGGGGAGATGCAGACTAGAATACTGCATTTACTGAGCAGCAAATTATATCACCTGGGATGTATTTCAGTTTTCTTGCAAACCTGGCCTGTTAGTGTGCCCTGAGGACCGGAGTTGAGAAACACTGATCTAGAACATACAAAAACCTACTGTAACTTGCAAACCATAATTGCCCAATTATTATTATAAATAAATATATAAAATATTCTCTTTTGAGGACACATTTTATCCTAGTTTTTGATAAGCTGCAATATAATAAGTGTTTGTTTTAGGGTTTTTTTTACCACTTTAACTACCGGGGGACCCACCTAAGCCCCCTTTCACACAGGCGGACCATTCAGATCCGCCTGTCCGTTTTTTTTGGCTGATCTGAACGGACACCCCATGCATCTCTCTGGGGCATCGGATGTCAGCGGAGACATGTCCGCTGACATCCGATCCATCAAATCTGGATGGATGGAAACCCTATTTTCCATCTGTCCAGAGGATCGGATGGGATCAGATGAGAACGAACAGATGGTCCGTTCTAATCCGATTCCCCCATAGAGAACAGTGGGACCTGACAGCTCTGTCTTCGCACACAGCGTGGAGACACAGCTGCCATCCTCCTGCTCAGCGGGGGGATCGGCGGATCGATCCCCCGCTGAGAAAAACTGAGTCCGTCTGACGGACTCCCTGCGTGAAAGGGGCCTCATACATCATTAAAGAAATAAATATACTGAGAGGAGACCAACTATATTTTTACTGCAAAATTTTGAAGAAAAAAGGAGCCAGAAAAAAGAACATCTTATGCTTTCTCAGTTTGATAGGCTCATCTCACAATGTGAGAAAAGAGAGAAAGGTAACCGGCACATGCACTAAGCAGCTCTGCAAAGTGACTGTGGCTATACCTTGTATGTGCCTTTTGCAGCAGGGAAGACCACCTCTCCTTGAGTGTTTCTAGCTGACGACTTATCTTTTCTTTGTCAGCAGGGTCAGCTCCCTCTGCTATTCTTGCCCCTTCAGCCTGGATCATGACAACAGTAGCCCTTCGGTCTTCCAAAAGATGCTGCAGGAGCTACAAATTAGAAAGTAAAACAAGATATCACATTTATTATTTACAGTTATTTATGTGTTACTGTTCCATAAGAATATGTGGATTCTGCTGCCAAATCAGATTCTACAATACCATTTAAATGTTTTCTGTGTATATGAGAATCAAACCAATTTTTACTTATTCAAATGTAATAACTGCTAAACATTCTCAGCAGCTTTTTAGGTATGTGAGGTTGACCGTATTTAGACATGTACCTTTTGCTCTTGGATTTGAGCTTTCACCACTTTGTATTCTGCAGATGGTGGTTTCTGGTTGGCAATCAGGTCTTCTGTGTCAGTGAGCCAGCTAATCAGAGGTTCCAAAGCATCCTGGAACTTCCCACAATGCAGCAGGGCCTCCTGCAGCTGTGTCACCCTCTCTGCCACCTGTATAAAATGATTATTTTATTACTTACAGATAAACAGCAATAACAAGTGATGAGGTAGAGGGTGAAAAGGGGGTCTAGCATTTTTCATACATGAATGTGATTTAACAGTCGGCTTGGAAAAGCAATCTCAAGCTGTACAAGTCAGATGGTCTCATCTCTAACACCCACACACTGTCTATCTCACTGGAAATTAAATCTAAATCCTCCCACCACATCTCTGTGCAATATAAGGTGTCAACTTTACTTCTGCTAAGATCGGCTGTCAGAACAGAGAAATATTATGTGCTGCTTGCACTTTTCATCTTCCTCCTGCTGATGCACACAACAGCAATGCCACAAGCACACAAATGACATATATGCTCACCTTCTTATTTAGTGTGTTCCATCTGGCATTTAGTTCCTCAGTGTCGTGCTCTAATCCATGCACATCACAGTTTTTGTCTGCACTTTGAATCAAACCCTGGCCAACGCCATTCACTTGCTGTAGCCTCAGTTGAAGAGAGTCCACCTTTTCCTTCTGGAAAACCTAAAAAAGAAGACACAATCAACTAAGTGACAGAATTGAAGTTGTAAATGGCTCTTTCAGATATGGTAATAGAGCAAAAAACGTTTCTCAAATAGCAATATTTGTCTGCAACACAGAAAAAACATCAGAAATGCAGGTTGTCCTAAAGAAGGGTAGGTTCAAACTATATAGACAATGCAAAAAAAAAAAGATGGTAATATAGACATTAACAGGCTATTTCTATTGTCACTGTGAAAAGCACTAGGGCTCTGAAAGTTCAAAGCAATGGCAAGCTACGATTTCATTTTTCTTGGCTTCAGTTGATATAAAATGAGCCCCATAATTTCTCTATATGTAACAGATTAGACATTTGGGATGGTGTGGCAAGAAACAGAAAACCCATGCACCAGTTCACGGATTGCTATAGTATACATTGACAGATTTAGTATTTAATTATTTATAAACAATAAAGCCTTTACAAGCTATGCTCACTTTGGTAAGCCTGACAATCTTGTTTCCTTGCAACCCGCACAAGGCAAAATACATACGGTAAATATCAATCAAAGTAAAAACAGATTTGAATTGTTTCATTTCTCAATACAAACATACAAAGAGAAGAAGTGAAGGAATTACTGGGAGAGGCACTGTTCACTATAAAGTTCATGGCAACTTTCCATGTCCTGTCAAATGACACAACAGCATCTTGTAGGCAACAGGTCCAGGTCCCTGGATGCCACTCTGTACTCCTCCCCATATCACTTCAGTACAATGCAATCTGCCACTGCTATGCACACCCACTTAACCTTCATAATCCACTGGTTACAACATTTATAGGACACTGCCTGTTGTTTAAAAGCAATAGTCCTTATTAGCTAAACCCAGCAACCAGCCCTGAGTAGGCCATCCTAGTCTAGTGGTCTTGGTCTTTTCAAGTCACTATGACAGAGTGTTCCCTGTTCTGCACCAAGATGTCTCTGTGTATATCCCTATACATACTAGCTGTATGGCTACTAGGGGTCAGTAACTCAAAAGAATATTAGGGCCAGAGACAGCCAGACAACTCGCTGTTCAGATGTGGTCAGCAATGTATTTCTCTTTGTAAAGATCTCCTTTAACAAAAAGTAGGCATAGACAAACATTAAAGAGCCACTAAACCCACATCATAAAAAACTATCAATAAATGGTGCATTACATGCTGTTCATACTCAGTCACTATGGGATTCCTGTTCTGTATTCTGCAAAAAAAAAAAAAACCTGGTTGATCCTGCTACCCCCCCCCCCCCTTCTGTTCATGTCCCCAATTCAGCTAGGGATTTTGCAGCTGTGGTGGCAACTCTGCACATGCTTAGTTTTCAGTGAGTTTCTATGCTGAGCATTTCCTTCCTATCACATCTGAGCAGCCCATGTGACTATAGTGTCACACATGTGGGCGTATATACTCGGGTAAATAACAGCCCATTCCCTCCCTTTCCCCTCCATGCCCACTAACCAGCTAAACAAAATGGGTGCAGAATATTACATGCAAATTGATGGAGGCTTCATCTCCCTGTTATTTTAAGACACAGGCTGGAGGGGCGTAACACAGCCTGGGATTGGCAGAAATCCGCACACGTCGTGTTTTTTTTTACACTAAATAATAAAGATTTGATTTTCAAATATATCTTTGAATGCCATTTTAAAACAGTTTATTGATATTATTTATTTTATTCTGTATACCAAAGGCTGTTTTTTTGAACACGTGACCAGCTGCAGAGGACTAGAAGCTCCTCATGCTTGTTTTCCTGCAGACAGGCTGGGAAATATCTGGGTCATGTGACAGCTGTAGATCAATTAGGAAATAGGTATATAGGGGTTGTTTTTAAAATAATTACATTATCCACATACAGAGAAAAGACAATGTAAATTAAAGTGTGTGTTTAGTATCTCTTAAAGTGTTTGAGAAAATACGTAGCTCCTCTTCCTGCTTTATTGATTAAGAAAAGCCGTTAATAGGTTATATTTAAAAATCTAAACTCTGCTATAATACTCTATAAAAAAGAAAAGAAAAGTGTTGGTTACACTGGGCTTCTTAACATTCATTCCACTTCATGCAGACACAGGATCCATACAAAAAGAAATAAAGATAAACTAGGAGTCCTCTAAAAAAAAAAAAAAAATGTTTTACTCTGAAAAAAAATAATTAGGATAGCGACATTTCGGTATCGCCACACTGCCAATACATTTTCTATATCTATCCTTTATAAGTACTTGTAAGGCTGAAACTATACTGACTTGCAGTAAAATGCAGGGAAATTGATGCACATTTCCATAGTTATATACTTAGACTGGCTGAAAAAGACACGAGTCTATCTAGTTCAACCAATAAAGGGGAGAAAAAATGAACAATCCCATATACACAATCCTATATCCGCATTTAAATCCAAAGGAAGGCGAAAAATCCCAGCAAAGCATGATCCAATTTGGTCCTTCCTGATCCCCCCAAGAGGCAATCGGATATTCCCTGGATCAACTTTACCTATCAATATTAGTACCAAGTTCTATATGTACACCTAGGAAAGAATCCAGGCCTTTTTTAAAGCAATCCAGTGAGTTAGCCAGAACCACCTCTGGAGGGAGTCTATTCCACATTTTCACAGCTCTTACGATGAAGAAACTTTTCTGTATTTGGAGATGAAATCTCTTGTCCTCTAGACCTTCAAGAGTGCCCCCTTGTCCTCTGTGATGACCCTAAGGCTCCATTCACACCTGGGCGTTTTCAGCTCCAAAAACGCTCAAAAGAAACGCTTCCAAAACGCCCAACAAGTAAAACCCCATTCATTTAAATGGCCCCTGTTCACATCTGAGCATTTTGCAAAACGCCTGTAGCTGAAAAAAGTACATGAGCTTCTTTTTGGGCTGATTACCAGCGTTTTTGATAGATGTCAATGAAAAACGCCTGAAAAAATCGCGGTAAAATCGCGGTAAAAATCGCGGTAAAAAAACGCTACGCTCAAGTGTGAATGCAGCCTTAAGACGAACTTCACTCTCCCAATCAACATTTATTTTTTGTAATTGCTATGCGGCTAGCATTAGTAACCGGAGAGGAAAGTATATCATATTTACTTTTTTTAAACTTTTTTTTTTTTTTACATTTCTTCAGTTACTTCCTGGTTTCTTGCCTAGGAAAATAATGTCTTACATCCCAGGAGTCTTCAGGAGGGGAGGAGGAGGAGTTTTCTCAGTGAAGCACTCTCCCCTGCATGCATGCTTGAGCTAAGGGCAGATGGATTCTAGCAAGCAAATGTTCCGCAAATAGTTTACCTTTACTCAAGATGGTTACAGCCAGAAATTCTAAGGGGTGTTTTTCAAAGTGATTTCTCAACAAAATAAAGCATGGAGACATGGATGGATGAATTGGGGAGTCTGCTTGGAATATTAAAAATTTATTAAAAATAGTGTTTTTGGTGCTCAGATGCAGTGAAGTGAATACCACCACCAAGTTCACTATATAAACCACTTATGTATTTATACATGTTGATCATATCCCCCCTAATCTCCTCCTCTGTACAGAATAGATTCAGTGCCTCTAAATTTTCCTCATAGCTGAGCTCCTCCATGCCTCTTATCAGTAAGGTTGCCCTTCCCTGCAGTTTCTTTAGTTCCCCAATATCCTTTTTATGAACTGGTGCCCAAGACTGAACTGCGTATTTCCAACCATTTTATGCGCATTGACGTGCCTTGGTCTGCATTTTAGAACACTTGTAAAAAAGCAGATCAATGCATAGACACATAAAAACAATTGTTTTGTGTGTGTCCTGTTCTACAACGCTGTGTTGAGTTGAAATGCAATGCAGGGTTGTGGTGTGAACAGGTAACATAACAAAATTGTGTTTAACCACTTTACGACCGCCCACATTGACACTACTGCGGCAATGTGGCACAATACCGTAGGCGCGCTCCCGCTGTTTTCGGTCACAGCGGGAGTCAGGCCAGGGGAGGAGTGGCGGCGATCGCCGCTGCTCTTCCCCGATCGTCGGGGAATCGAGTTTGGAGATCCGCCCGCTTGTGTAAACAGAGCAGGCGGATCTCCTAAGTGACAGGCAGGGACAGATAGCATGGTTCAGCATAGCTGAACATGTGATCTGTCCCTGTGTCACTCAGTCACCTCCCCCCACACACGTCAGTAAGCACCAGGCATACATTAACCCCTCCCTCTCCAATAAAATTAACCCCTTCCCTGCCAGTGTCATTTTTACAGTAACACTACACTGATTACTGTAGTAATGTCACTGGTACCCCCAAAAGTGTCAAAAATGTCAGTCAAGGGTCCGATCTGTCCGCCGCAATGTCGCAGTCCCGCAAAAAAAAAAAAAAATCGCAGATCGCCGCCATTACTCGTTAAAAAAAAAAAAAACACCAAAAATGACAGAAATCTTTCCCTTATCGCAAAAAGTGGCCTGGACGTAAGACAGCAAAATCCTCCAGTGGTAAAGTGCTTAATGTGTCTATACATTTACAAGTGTGCTAAAACGCAGATCAGAGTGATAAAACGTGCATAAAATGGATAGAAATGTACATCTATTTTCCCTGCATTTTACTGCAAGTCAATATAAATTCAGCCTAACAGGAAGAAATGCTAGAATGTTTGGCAATAAACTAAAAAATGAATACGGTTTTTTTCATCGAACTCTCTCTCACTCAGCACTGCATGTTAATCTTTCACTGAAAGGAGGATGATATCACTTTAATGAATTGTTTAAAAGGCAGGGTCAGGTCGCAGATGACAGCAAGGATGACATCATGAGCGGAACATACAGGAAAGATATTTTCAGAACAAGATTTATGTCTACTTCAATCCAGAGGACAGAGACCATGCCATTGCATGGAACAGAAAAGTAACCGATTTCCCTGCTCCAAAAAAGGACTCTCCAGGCAGGTTGTTCACAGAGAACGCCAGCCAGTGAAAGTTCTGCCTGTCCTTGTCTGCATAATGTTCTGCCAGAATACGCAGATATTTTTTTGTCTAACTTAGCCCACATGTAAAGCACAGAACACCTCCATGTGATGAACTTTTGTCAGGTTTTCTCCGCTATGCCTACCACTTTTACTAACACAAGCTCCAATTTCTGCTGAATTGTCCAAAATTGGTGAATAGCCCTGTTGGCAGCACCCGGACCAACAACCTTCAATCTGAAGGTCAAAGGAGTTAAGGGCCATACACACTATAAGATTTTCTGAAGACTTTTTCCTGTAGACTTACCAAAACCATATAATATGAGGTCAAACCTAAACACTTTCAATTTGTATGCAATCCGGCAGGCCCTTGCACTACATAGAAAAGGTAAATCTGAAGGAAATCTAACAACAAAAGTTGGATAGTGTGTATCTAGCTTTAGGTGGGAAATTCTCAGAGATCCGATGGTTGTGGCCAATCAGGTACAGTCACTGTTCAGGTGTTCCAAGAGCAGCGGCTGTCAGAATACTATAACCAGTAAGAATGATTCCTCCAGTACCAGCGTGGGTAGGGGAATCTATAAATTTACTCTGAGTGCAAAGTTCACTTTTTAGCCCATTTTTATTTTTTTTAAGGCAGACAAACACCTCTAGAATATTTTCAGAGAATATTTATTTTTGAACTCTGCTAAAAATCAGCGGATGTGTGCAGCCAGAAACGTTCAAAAGGTGGATGAGGAGATGCAATGGATGAGAAATGTACTAAATGGTATAAAGGCAGCATAAACTAAAGGTCTCTAGATTCCTGCTGCCCAACATGTGGCCCGCGGCTGCTGGGCATCATATCATAAGGAGAGTGGTAGCGGGGCACTCTGTGCGCTCCAACACCTACAGGTAAAGAAAGAGACTAATCTCCTGCTTACAGTACAAGTAAAGTCCCAGCCTGGAGAGAAAGCGAGGTGGGGAAAGGTGTAATCAGGTAGTTATTAGGAGGGGTAACACTTTCACTGCCAGGACCACAAAGCTTGGATGCTAAACCACAGGCGTTGGATAGATTGGGGGTGTCCCTTTAACACTTTTGCAGCCATAACCACTAATTTGTGGTGTGTGTGTTGTGTATGGGGGGATTGCATGATTTGGGAGGGTAACAGTTCCCCTGCCATGACCACCAATGTGGGGGGGGGGGGGGGGAATGGGGGGATTTAAACTTTTATTGCCATGCCCATCAAGGCAGGTGTGGGGAAGGGGGATAATTTTCACTGCCATGACCACCAATTCAGGTGTGGGGAAGGGGGATAATTTCCACTGCCATGACCACCAATGCAGGTGTTTGGAAGGGGGATCATTTTCACTGCCATGACCACCAATGCAGGTGTGGGGAAGGGGGGTCATTTTCACTGCCATGACCACCAATGCAGGTGTGGGGAAGGGGGGTCATTTTCACTGCCATGACCACCAATGCAGGTGTGGGGAAGGGGGGTCATTTTCAATGCCATGACCACCAATGCAAGTGTGAAGAAGGGGGATAATTTCCACTGCCATGACCACCATTGCAGGGGATGGGAGTTTAACTTTCACTGCCAAGGTCACTAATGCAGAAAGAGGAAATAGGGGGTTAACCTACCATGCCATGACCACCAATGTGGGGGGCAGGGGGGATAATGGAATTTCAGTGAACAGACTGAAAATGTGGGTGGAAGGGTTAAAAGTTCTGACACCAGTGCTGGGGGCTATTATTGCAGTCACTGACATTAGTGTTGGGGGGGGGGGGGCTGTTCTTGCATCTGCTGACACAAATGTAGGGCGTTTTCACTGCGTCCACTGACACCAATCTTGAGTTATTTTTGCGTCTGCTGACACCTGTGTTGGCGTTATTAATGCATCCATTGACATCAATGTTGGAGACTATTATTCTGTGGTTAATAGTGGGGGCTATTATTGCAGTCACTGACAGTGTTAGGGGAGCTGATATTGCATCTGGTGACACCAATCTTAGGGTTATTACAGCCTTCACTGACAACAATGTTGGGAGCTATTATCCCATGCACTTATAGCAACGTTGGGGGTTATTAGGACATCCACTGACAGCAGTGTTGAGGGTTATTATTGTGTCCACTGACATCAGTGCTGGGGGTGATTGTATTCAAACTTCTTCAGTGTGCATTGGGATACAATTCAGAACTTTTTAGGCAGTGAGGTGCTAAAATCCGCTGCCATTGCACAGCCCTCCAGAAGTGTCGGGGACCGCACTTGTGGCCCTCTAAAATTTTCAAGTGGAACACCACTGCTCTAGATGCATCAACCAAAACCTCTTGTCCGCTTCATTATGAACTGTGACATGGACAGAGCACAGTCTCGAAAGTGTACAGCAGGTTAATCTCAAGGACCCAGCAATGCAAATCCTGTGAGACTTCCCCCTGCCATTAAGGAAATTTGTTGTCATTATTGTCTGGATGTAACATTTCAAAAGGAAAAGCAATTTCACTAACAATGTTCCCTTTTTAATGAACGCTTTTTATTTCAACACAAGCTACTATTTCTATAATTAATCAGCCTACAATGGCATTCCTCTATTCTCTGACCAATATGTGAGCCATTCCACAGGGATCCTTCATATCCCCCATGATACAATGAGTCACAAAGCGCCTGTCACACAGAAAACCAACAAATGCACATGTTATTTATAGGACATGCAGAGCTTGGAAGCTTTGCGCTGACAATACAGGCATCGGATAGAATTTTCTACTTGCTAATTTATAGTCTTGCTATTGTACATCTATATGGACAGAATTCCATAATGCCAAAAAAAATATTTTAGAATTGAATTGGTATTTACAATTAAAAACAATTTTGTGATTGGGTGATCATTTCAACCCAAAATAAGTGATGAGATTAACCTATTGGTGATTAAAGAATACTTATATCAGACCTGGTAAGGCTATTTTAAACCACTTGAGATACGGAAGGTTTTATACTTTTCATGACCAGGCCATTTTTTTCTATTCAGCACTGAGGAACTTTAACTGGCAATTGCGTTGTCGTGCAACACTCTATACAAGTGAAATGTATATAATTTTTTTTCACACAAATAGAGTTCTCTTTTGCTGGTATTTGATCATGTGATCATGATAAATAAGTGAAAAATATTTTCTACTGTCCGTTATAAAAAAATCCAATAAAATCAAATTTCTTCATAAATTTAGGCCACAATGTTTTCTGCTACATGTCTTTGGTAAAAATAAAAGATCCTGATAAAGTATATCAATTGGTTTGTGTGAAAAAGTTATAGCATCTACAAACTATGGAATAAATATTTGAAAATTGATCTATCCTGATGTGCTAACGACTTATCTCGTTTCTTGAGGCCTTTAAAGCGGAGTTCCGGGCACAGATCTCATTTTTTAACAAACATACCCCCGGGACAGTCAGGGCTAGCACATTCCACAATGGCTAGCCTCTGATCTGTCCCGGTTTGCACTTACCTTTTAGAAGAAATACTTACTTAGAAAATTTCTTCCACAGCGTTTCCATCTCTCTTGTGGGCAGCTGAAGCCGGCGCGGTCCTCTTCTGTGTCTTCTTCCGCGTCTTCTTGTCCCAGAATGCGCCGCACCGGACCCTCTCGTCACTTCCGGCGCGGCGCCGCATTCCTAAACAGCTTCTGGGCATGCCCAGAAGCTGTTTAGCAGGGGAATGCGGCGTCGCCCGGAAATGACGAGCGGGGCCGGTGCCGTCGCCTTGATTCCTGGGAGCTGTGACGTTCAGCTCCCAGGAATCATAGCGAGGCAGGAAGTGACGGGGTGAGCTGCGGCTCCGAGGGAGGAAGTACTCTGAGGTGAGTATCTTCGATCTTCAATTGCAAGGTAAGTAAACAAAAAAAAAATTAACTATCCAATTCCTTTTCAGGTGAGGCATTCCTAGCGGAGGGGCACAAAAAAAAAAAAAATTCGTTTTTGTGCCCGGAACTCCGCTTTAAAATGCCAGAACATTACAAATTCCCCATTTTTGGAAAGTAACCAGTTAGTAAAAGGCATGGCGAGTTTTTTGAAGTTGGCCTTTTTTTTCACTTTTTTATTTATTTTTTTGTTTTTACATCCTGCCATCAGAGCAGCTCAGTGTCACCATAGTGATTTTGTTTTCACATTGCTATTGCTTATACAGTGAAGATCACTGTATAAGCAATAGTTTTTGCCGTTATATATGGGTTACCCAGCTTGCTTTTGGTTGTAATCTGTTATTGGCTACAGCTAATCACATGGTTCAAGTAGCCAGGTATCATGTTATTGCTGTTGGCCAATCACAGATCACAACAGTAAGAAAGCTGCTCATGAATGGAAACCCATTCATGACAGGTTGTTTACATTGTTAGGCAAAAAGAAACAAAAAGAAGGGCGCACCGACCCAACGCATTATCCTCAATAAGGCTTTATTATACATTTAAAAAATGGCTACTCACAAACAATGGTAAAAAATAGTCATATCAAGCTCAGTCGCTCGAGTGTCAGGAGTAGTTCATGTATTAGTCCATATTCCTGTTAAGATGACGGCTGACGCGTTTCGAGGCTCAGCCTCTTCCTCAGAGCTATGAGGAAGAGGCTGAGCCTCGAAACGCGCCTCGAAACAAGTCAGCCGTCATCTTAACAGGAATATGGACTAATACATGAACTACTTCTGACACTCGAGCGACTGAGCTTGATATGACTATTTTTTACCATTGTTTGTGAGTAGCCATTTTTTATATGTTGTATAATAAAGCCTTATTGAGGATAATGCGCTAGGTCGGTGCGCCCTTCTTTTTGTTTCTTTTTGCCTAGTACCGTTGGACTACCCCAGTCCTTTTTGGGCAGCAAGACTCTAGCCTTCCGAGATGCCTTATGTGAGTCCCGTGGCAAGTGTGGCCGGGGAGCTTGGATTCTAAGCGCAGGAGAAAGGTGTTATCACTGTATTGTTTTGGTGTTTACATTGTTATCATGTGATCACTATGACTATTAATAGCAAATCCATGATATCCAGTTACCGATTACTGGTAACTATAGTCCACTGTGCCTGGTGGAGGGGCGCGGTCCATGCCCCTAACCCGGAGCAGGCACAATGATGTACATGTAAGTGATCATGCTGCTCTGCCGCAGTATAATTACTGTGGCGGGTCGGCAAGTGGTTAAAAAACAGTCAATGAAATCTTTGTGCATGTAGGTTTGTGTTGTCTAGCAATATGGAGGAAAAGAAAAATGGTCTCCAACAAATCACGAAAATATCTTAAAATGTGTTCACACATAACAAATTTACATATGGTGCTGCTGCACTATACTTCAACCAAGTAGGGAGATGCCATCAGCACACCCACTTGCTCAGCACAGGTTTTTGCCACGTCATGTTGGGATAGCAATGTTTTGGAGCCACCAAAGATGCCATCTTCAGGCATCAGTGACATTATCCACTGGTACAAACAGTCTTTAATAGTATTCAAAAGTCAAGAGCAAGAAAAACCCTCCCTAATTCAAACATGCACCACTACTTATCAATGACAACTAAAGTACAAAATGCACAATCACAAAAGTAAGACATAAGGAAGAAGTCCTTTGGTAGCTTTAAGGCCTCTTTCACACTTGTGCGACTTCTAAGTCGCACGATTTTACTGCAATTTTGGACGCGACTTTGTTTCGAGTTTGACTGGGCTTATAATGCCTTTTCCTCAAAATGCATCAAAATCATGCCAAAAGTAGTGCAGGGACTACTTCGAAGTCAGTGCGACTTCAAGTCGCACCGATATGAATGGGGCTCATTGGAAATAATGGAGAACGACTTGTCATGCAATTTTACAGTCCCAAATCGCATGACAAGTCGCACAAGTGTAAAAGGGGCCTAAAACATTGCTATCCCACGTGTGCCAAATAAAAACTGTCTGGTGGCATTTCTTTACTATGTTAGATAATATTTAATCCCCTACCCATAATGAGCTCCAGCAGCAATGGGCTTAATCTTTTTAACCAATGCAGACAAATTAAACTTGAATGAATGCAATCTTGAAATACAAGGGGATGTAGGTAATGTCTGTAACCTGCAGGCAAGATTGTTATAATGTGCATTTCTCTGCACAATCAAGACATAAAAATTGTTGGGGCCTGCATCCCATACAACCTATCCTCATTAGCAACTAACTGAAGCCTAAAACACAGGGCACATTTGCCCCACAGCTCATTCCTCTTTCTGTGACAGTTCACATCTATGCAATTTTTTTATTTAAATCCACTTTCTGCATTTAGTTTCTTCCACACATAAAAGAAAGCGGGAAAAAAAAGGCAAAGCCATGTACGGGGCTTGTTCACACGATGTTTCTGCATTTTATGCACTGGATCAATCAAACATAAGAGTACTTTATAAAAGAGGAGGCAGAACAGGATTGTCACATCTAGGTCCAGGGAATCACTGCATGCTCTGTGTGCCTTCTAGGCCTCAGGCTATAACTTCAAAGCTGAGAGTGATCAGCTCCATCTTAAACAAAAAAAAGCTACACTTCTAATTTCTTGGTCATGCCAGCATTCAAGAGTAACTGCAGAACTGAGTACAGTCTGGAAAGATGTATTTAACATCCATCACAGACCTTAAACACTCTTCTAGTCTGCAGAAGAGCTACACTGCCAAAAAAAGAAAAGAAAAAAGGTATATACACACACAAATATATATATACACATACACGGTATCTCACAAAAGTGAGTACACCCCTCACATTTTTGTAAATATTTTACTATATCTTTTCATGTGACAACACTGAAGAAATTACACTTTTCTACAATGTAAAGTAGTGAGTGTACAGCTTTTATAACAATATACATTTGCTGTCCCCTCAAAATAACTCAACACACAGCCATCAATGTCTAAACAGAAGATGTCCAAATTGGGCCCAAAGTGTCAATATTTTGTGTGGCCACCATTATTTTCCAGCACTGCCTTAACCCTCTTGGGCATGGAGTTCACCAGAGCTTTACAGGTTGCCACTGAAGTCCTTGTCCACTCCTCCATGATGACATCACGGAGCTGGTGGAGGTTAGAGACTCCTCACCTTCCAATTGAGGATGCCCCACAGATGCACAATAGAGTTTAGGTCTGGAGACATGCTTTGCCAGTCCACCACCTTTACCCTCAGCTTCTTTGGCAGTGGTTGTCTTGGAGATCATTATGTTGGAATGCTGCCCTGCGGCCCAGTCTCCGAAGGGAAGCAAACATGCTCTGCTTTAGTATGTCACAGTACATGTTGGCATTATTGGTTCCTTCAATGAACTGTAGCTCCCCATTGCCCGCAGCACTTACGCAGCCCCAGACCATGACACTCCCACCATCATGCATGACTGTAGGCAAGACACACTCGCCACACACGCTTGACATCATCTGAACCAAATAAGTTTATCTTGGTCTCATCAGACCACAGGACAGGTTTCCAGTAATCCATGTCCTTAATCTGCTTGTCTTCAGCAAACGGTTTGCAGGCTTTCAATTGTGCATCATCTTTGCAAGAGGATTCCTTCTAGGGTGACAGCCATGGAGACCAATTTGATGCAGTGTGCGGTGCATGGTCTGAGCACTGACAGGCTGACCCCCGAACCCTTCAACGTCTGCAGCAATGCTGGCAGCAATCATACGTCTAATTCCCAAAGATAACCTCTGGATGCTGAGTACATGCGTTCAACTTCTTTGGTTAACCATGACAAGGCCTGTTCTGAGTGGAACCTGTCCTGTTTATCCGCTGTATGGTCTTGGCCACCGTGCTGCAGCTCAGTTTCAAGGTCTTGGTAATCTTCCTATAGCCTAGGCCATCTTTATGTAGAGCAACAATTCTTTTTTTCAGATCCTCAGAGAGTCCGTTGCCATGAGGTTCGCCATGTTGAACTTCCAGTGACCAGTATGAGCTAGTGAGAGTGATAACACCAAATTTAACACACCGGCTCCCCATTCACACCTGAGACTTTGTAACACTAATGAGTCACATGACACCGTGGAGGGAAAATGGCTAATTGGGCCCAATTTGGACATTTTCACTAAGGGGTGTACTCACTTTTGTTGCCAGCAGTTTAGACATTAATGGCTGTGTGTTGAGTTATTTTGAGGAGACAGTACATTTACACTGTTATACAAGCTGTACACTCACTACTTTACATTGTAGCAAAGTGTAATTTCTTCACTGTTGTCACATAAAATGATATAATAAAATATTTACAAAAATGTGAGGGGTGTACTCACTTTGTGAGATACTGTACATAGTTACATCGGTCTAAGCTGGATCGGTCTAAGCTGGATCAATGTAACAATGTAGAAATGTCTATATCCATACCTGGTATACCTGGAAAAATGCTTTACGCAGTGGGAACGTGTGTTCCCACTCATGATTTTGCCATGTTTCTGTGAGTCACACATTGGACTGCCCTGTGCAAGACAAACGTGCCAAAGAAGCCCCTGCATCTTTTGGGGTGACTAGCTTCGCACATTTTGTCGTGATTTTTGTGAATTTTTTTTAGTACGACAATTGTGCATAATCGTACGATATCTAGGGTGCCATTAAAATCCTTCACCTTGGGAACATGTTATATGTTCAGCTTGTTCAGGGTGGAACATGTAACAAGTTCCCACTGCTGCAGCATCTCCAGATCCGCTGCCTGTAGCGACAGTGAGCCAGAGATCTTCTCTCCCTGATCTCATGGTCACAATTTAAAAAAAAAAAAATGCTCACCTGGCAGCGCCAATCATTCACAGAGCTGTGAATGGGAAAACTACAGGTAACCACAGACTTAGCGGCTGTCAGCTTGTAGTTCTCAATGAATTACCAGGTCGTTGTTGAGCGTTCTAGGTAGTTCACCCATGCTTCTTGTGAGTGTGTAACTGCCTGCTTGTACAAGGTATAAGCACAGACAGTCTGCAAGAGCCCTGCATTGCACCCGTGATCTCCTGATCATGGGTGCAATGCTTTCCAGGATGCTTAAAAAAAAAAAAAAAATTGAATGCACATTTTTTACTTGCAAAAAGGTGAACTTATCCTTTAAGAATGAATGGCATCAAAAGTCGCATTACACATTTTGCGCAATCTGGAATCGATAACAGTAAAGTGGAGTGTGAATTCAGCCTTAGTGCTGGTTCACATTAGTGCGATCACAGAAATCGCATGTAATTCGGAGCGCACTGCTCCTAAATACATGCGATCTCTGAGCGGTGCAAATTTCAGCCATACAGTTTGTGCGGATGCGATGCGGGAACACGCTGCATATTCGCAGCGTTCCCGCATCGCAGAAGTGTGAACCGGGACTTAGTCTGTCACTGGTAGAATAACCAGGTGAAAATAAAAACAAACTAAAGTAAAATAAAAATGCAGCCATCACATATGATGACCAATGAGCTGAAATATTGTTCTTTTGTTTAGATACGCTTTTAGCTTTAGGAATGGTAAACAATAGTTCACACCAATGGAGAGTTACAAAGAGGGAGAAAGCTGCCAGCATAACATTTAAAAAGCAGGAACAGTCATGATCTATAAGAGCAGTGTAACGTTTAACTCATTTCCATTAAAGGTAACAGAGGCAAGCAATATCGTGGAACACAGCAGTGCAAGGAACCCTGGCCTGGAGCAGAAGCAAAAGCACATTAAAACTAAGACTACATAAACTGAGTGCTATGCTATGTACACAGATCTGCACTTCGGATATGTTAGCTTTGTTTTCAGCAACTAGTTTGTCATTCAGTGAGGAAGTGTAAAGAATTCAGGCTTCTTTATCCACTATACATGTGGTACAGGAAAGGAAAATCTTTTACTAGAAGAAATATTAATGTTACATTTCTCCATTACCACACGGACTTTTTAAAACAACGGTATGAAATGACACACATGACATGTAACACAAATGAATCCTCTGTTATTCAGTAAATCCAAAATGGCAAGCGGTTTTGTTATTGCATGTTTATTGATGAGGACAACTGCCAGCAGATTTATCTATATTGTTTAAAGACAACAGAATTCTCCTGCTCCTAGACCTCCTTGGAGCAGCAGATTTTTCTGTACTTGATGTGCTGGAGCTCTCCGCCTACATCATGCTATGAAAAGCACTGTGCACTAGTGATCTATAATTAACCATTGGGTGAACAAACTCTATGCTAATCAGGAATGTAGTCATCTCTGCAGTTATGTAATCAGTGGGTCCCATCTATTCCTTGGAGGCTCAGGCAATTGATAAACTTTGGGCACCAAGACTAACAAGATCAATCCTTATTATACTACAGCGCTAGAGATAGTTTCAGAGGGTAAAGGTGCAAGGGTTGTAATAGGCCAGCTAAACCAACCTTTAATTGCCTGCCCATTGAAACTTAGTAAATTCTGCACTCTGTTTTAACCACTTGCCTACTGGGCACTTTTACCCCCTTCCTGCCCAGGCCAATTTTCAGCTTTCAGTGCTCTCACGCTTTGAATGACAATTGCGCGGTCATGCTACACTGTACCCATATGAAATTTGTATCATTTTTTTCCACACAAATAGAGCTTTCTTTTGTTGGTATTTAATCACCTCTGGGTTTTTTATTTCTTACAAAAAAAAAGAAAAAAGTCAGAAAATTTTGAAAAAAAAAAAGTTTCTTATTTTCTGTGAGTAAATT
This sequence comes from Pelophylax lessonae, assembly GCF_965119305.1. NCBI lineage: Eukaryota > Metazoa > Chordata > Amphibia > Anura > Ranidae > Pelophylax > Pelophylax lessonae. Next base: position 372,534,569 of record NC_138769.1, on the reverse strand, counting down.
TTGAAAATAAATACATTTTTCTCCTTTAATGATGTGCGCTGATAGGCTGCACTGATGAGGTGGCACTTATGGGCACTGATGAGGAGGTACTAATATGCCGCACTGATAGGTGGCACTGCTGGGCACTGAGAGGTGGCACTGCTGGGCACTAAGAGGTGGCACTGCTGGGCACTGAGAGGTGGCACTGCTGGGCACTGATGGACACTGACGGGTGGCACTGATGGGCGGCACTGATGAGCACTGATGGGCAGCACCATCAGTGCCCACACTCAGTGCCCATAGTGCTGCTAGTCAGTGCCATCAGTGCCTAGATGAGCAGGCACTGACTGGCAGCACTATGGGCACTGATTGTGGGCACTGATGGGGGGCACTGATTGCGGGCACTGTATTCACTTATGGCATTTTTTTCCCTCTTGTGTAATCAGGGCACTGGTGATTAGTGCCCTGATTACATTCCTCTGTGTCCCCTTACCGCTGATCGGCTCTCCTCTTCCTCACACTGCAGTCTCTGTGTGAGGAAGGAGAGCTGGCAATGAGAGATGATCTCTTATGTTTACATAGGAGATCATCTCTCATTGCACGGTCCGATCACGTGGTAAATGGGCGCTGTGATTAGCCATTCATCACGATCTGTGATTGGCTGTGTCCAAGGGACACGGCCGACACAGATTTTCCCTGATGTGCGCTCGCGGGAGCGCGCGGGGAGCGTGTCACTGGGAGGCTGTTTAAAGACGGCCTCCCGGAAATTAGAGCCCGCGCTGTAGCCGTCTTTCGGCTATAGCGCGGGGCGGAAGAAGTTATTAACATAGATTACTGCATGACAAATGTGGGCCATGTATCACAATGTCATTGCCAAAGGCTGCAAGTATTGTCCCACAACCATAAAAAATTTCAGATTCCAATTGTCATTTTATTTTTTGATTAGTGAAATAATGGCTGTTCTGATAAGGAAGGCCCTTAACCACTTCCATACTGGGCCATTTCTGGCACTCTGCTCCTACATGTAAAAATCATAATTTTTAATTAGAAAATTACCCAGAATCCCCCAAACATTATACTTTTTTTTTTTTTTTAGCAGAGACCCTAGGGCAGTGGTCCCCAACCCTGGCCCTCAGGGCCCACTAACAGGCCAGGTTTGCAAGATAACTGATATACATCCCAGGTGATATAATTTGCCGCTAAGTGATTGCAGTACTCTAGTCTGCATCTCTCCAAGGTAATACTTAAAATCTGGCCTGTTAGTGGGCCCTGAGAACCAGAGTTGAGGACCACTACCCTAGGGGATAAAATGGCAGTCATTGCAACTTTTTATGACACACGGAATTTGCGCAGAAATTTTTCAAACGCGATCTTTTTGGAGAAAAATTAACAGTTTTATGAAAACACTAGAGTTAGCCCAAATTTTTTTTTGTATAATGTGAAAAATGATGTTACGCTGAGTAAGTAGATACCTAACACGTCACACTTTAAAATTGCGCACACTCGTGGAATGACGCTAAACTTAGTTACCTAAAAATCATCATAGGCAGTGTTTTAAACATTTTTTTACAGGTTACCAGCTTAGAGTTACAGAGGAGGTCTTGGGCTAGAATTGTTGCTCTCGCTCGAACGTTTGCGACAATACCTCACATGTATGGATTGAACGCTGTTTACATATTTGGCTGCGACGTACGTATGAGTTCGCTTCTGCGTGCGAGCACCCGGGGACGGGGGCACTTTACATTATTTATTTTTTATAGTTTATTTTATTTGTATTTATTTTATTTTTTACACTTTCCCTTGATTTTTTTTTTTTTTAAATCATTTTTATTCCTATTTCAAGGAATGTAAACATCCCTTGTAATAGAAATAGTGGATGATAGGTCCTCTTTATTGGGAGATCTGGAGTCAATAAGATGTCAGATCTTTCCTACAGGCTAGAAAGCCTGAAATAAAAAAATAAACCCCCCCCCCCCCCCCAAAAAAAAAACGATCTCAGCTATAGAGCCGAGATCTCTGCAGTATTGACAACTGCCAGGCTGGGAGTGATGTCATCATGTTGCGCCCGGGCCCTCGAGTGGTGACACTTCTGCCGCCGGGAAATTCCTGCACGGGTTTGCCGATAGAAGCACGGGAGGGCGGTGGGAGGAGGGGGATGTCCCCTCCCACCGCCTGTAAAAACAATCAATCAAGTGGCTTAACAGCCGCTATGTTTGTTCTTATGATGCAGGGAATGGACGGCAGGAAAAAAATGATGTCTGCAGCTGCAGGCATCATTCAGATATCGCCACTTAAAGCCCTGGACATCATATGATGTCTAGCGGTAAGGAAGTGGTTGTAATCCCTTCCATATACCCAGTGCAGTAACTGGCCTCAGGTGATACACGGAGATGAAACAAATAATACACAAGTTTTAGCAGTTTATGTGCAGTCTTCTCTAAATCCATTCCAAGTGCTGAATTATAAAACTTGTAGTCCCCCTAGTTGTAGTATAGCAGGCTCTGGTAAGGAGGAATGCTGGGCTCTGTAGTCCCCCTAGTTGTAGTAGAACAGGCTCTGGTAAGGAGGAATGCTGGGCTCTGTACAGAGCTACAGAGCCCAGCATTCCTCCTTACCAGGGCCTACTGTACTACAACTAGGGGGACTACAGAGCCCAGCATTCCTCCTTACCAGGGCCTACTGTACTACTACTAGGGGCACTACAGAGCCCAGCATTCATCCTTACCAGGGGCTGTTATACTAAAACTAGGGGGACTACAGAGTCTGTAGTAGTCCCCCTAGTTGTAGTATAACAGGGCCTGGTAAGGAGGAATGCTGGGCTCTGTAGTGCCCCTAGTTGTATTATAGCAGGCCCTGGTAAGGAGTAATGCTGGGCCCTGTAGTGCCCCGACTTACCAGGAAGCAGAGCTGCAGCCAGTTGTGGGTGAAGTAGCGGTAGGTGTATGGAGTAGGGCTCGGACAGGTGATGAGCCTCATGTCGGGAATTTGGAGCTCGGACTCGTGCAGTACACGGTGCAGGCGGAAAGCAGGGCCTCCACGCTCCCCTGCGGTCAACTCAGGCTGTCTGCTGAGAACCACACCGCTACCAGAAGTGTACCGAGTGGCGTGCATTGCCATCAACTCTTTTGGGCTCTCCGACTGGGAAAGCCGCGACTTCGGGCGGCCGAGCTGTCAGAGCGGGCGGTCGGGCAGCAGCGTGTTAAGTGGGCATGTGTATCCCGGGGCCAGAGAGAGCACTGATAGCTCCGCTCTCCTCCTCTCCCACGCCGCGAGGAGCAGCTCCGTGTTCCACAAGCCCGACCGCTGCCAGCAACTCATTAAGCGCCAGCGCCATGTCACTTCTGTCCCCGCCCCCGGAACTGACGTCATTAGGTAATCGATTTTTCAAATCACCCGAATCGATGCAGAATCGCGAAGGGTCGCATCGCGATGCATCGATTCGGCGATTATATTCAGCAGGCCTAGTGAACGAGTGCAGCGGCTCCAACCGCTGTCTCTTTCCTCCTTGGACAGATTGATAGCAGGAGCCATTGGATACCGCTGCTGTCTATCAAATCCAGAGACAGGAGGGGCTGAGTCCCCCTGTCTATGTCACTGGAAGCAGCAGTGGGACTCGGTAGTGAGCCTATATGAGTGCCCCCCCGGGAAAGCGGCTTTCCATGGGGGGCACCCAATTAAGAGGATAGTCCTAGAGCGCCAGTCCCAGAAGAGGAGACTGGGGCTGCTCCGTGCAAAAGGATTGCACAGATTAGGTAAATATAGGCATGTTTATATATATATATATATATATATATATATATATATATATATATATATATAAAATAAAAAAAAAACTGAGGGTTTACAACCACTTTAACATTTGGGCAGTCCCTGTAACATCTGCAATTACTACATGTCGTAGTATATACAGGACTGAAATATAGACATATAGGTGCTGCAAAAACACAAACATTAAATATTCACATGCATAAATGTACGTGATATCTGTGTGATGTTAGTAACAGCATAAATTACCAGCCTGACACCTTTAAAATGTTTGTAAAAATACTAAAAGTTAAGGATATGTTCATTACCTCTTTATCTGAAGCAGTTTCATCCACTGAGCCATAAGACAAAGGGCTTGAATCCTCACAAACTTGTGAAGAGGGGACATCTGTACAGGTGGCATCTTCAGATAAGTAGCCCCCAGTCTGGAAGGCCACACAAACCCCTCCTTCTTTTGCTGGTTGCAGGCCATTGTCTGTTGTGTTTACAGACACAGAGCAGCGGTCATTCACTTCTGACAACTGAGCGCATGCACAAGGTCCTTCAGATGAAAGCTCTAGGTGGGCATTGTTCTGATTAGAATGAAGTAAATTTACTTCCTCTGTCATAGCCTCAGAATCACACAGATTTTCATCAGCTTGTGTTTTGCAGTTGGTGTCCTTGCAGTAATTTTCATCTAGTTGTACAAACTCCTCATTTTGAGAATCTGCATAATGTATAGGTGACATGGAGTCAGGGGTACTTTCAGATGCTGTACTGTACTCGGAGCAATCTTCATGGGAGGCATGAAGATCCAAGCAGGGCATATTGACCTGATGCTCAGTATCAGATGGAAGGAAATCCTGAGAAGCTAGAACAAGAAAGTTTTCAATGTCTCCACAACTTCTTAAGGAATTTTCACCTAAAGCCAGATTGGAGGCACTTTCAGCCCCAGTAAAGCCATCACATTCATCTCCCTGCTCCAAAGTGCCAGAATCCAAGCTTGGATCAACGCCAACTATTGTTTCAGAATTCTGAATTTCAGAAATGGCATCATGTGATAATAAGGCAGATGGGCAATTTGAAAAAACACACAACTGTGGTTCATTTATATCATAAGGTGGACAACCTGCCCCTTGACATGTTGGAGTGTCATTTGTTTTAGAGGAATCCCTTTGAGTTTCCACCAAGCCAGGCTCCAAAGGAAAATCCTCAGCTGTCTCAGTACCTGAAGATTTCTGAATATTTCCCTCTAAACAAGTGGTCACCAGTCCTTCCATAATGGATGTATCTACAGCATCACAGATGGTAACTATACCCGAGTCCCCTGTAGCCAATGCCTCTAGTTCTGTCATACTAATCTCTTTATTTGCAATACCACTGTCAACAAGTAAATTGTGCTTTGTACAGTTTTCACAAACATCATCATCAACCCTTAGGTTGTTCTCCTCCTGTAATTCTTGTAGTTCTCCTTTAGAAGTGAAAGTCTGCATACTGCGTATACAAGCTTGACTTGTTGCTACATCTGGAATTATATTACTCCCTTCTGTGCTAGAGATGACCATTTCCCCACCATCTGAAACATCATCACAGGAATCTGCAGAGATAAAATCAGTGCTCTGAAAGGACGCTTCACAGGTCCAAGATTCATCTGGCTGCTCTGAGCTGCCCAAACATGAATCCCGTTCTGTGTCGCATATAGGGGAGTTCTGAGAATCAGTGTAATAAACTTGTAGAAGGGGCTCTGATGACTCCTCCTTCCCACCTCTTGAAGGGAGATCAACTGCATCCTGTGAATGCAACTCCAATTCTAAAGCTTCAGGGCTTGGTTTACTTTCATTACTAATAGATGATAAATGTTGAAGAAGGGATGTTTCCAGCAGTGATGCAAAATGGACCGGCAAACTCCCACAAGTATTTGTCCCATCCTGATTTGTGTCAGCAGAGGTCACTGCTTCCTCTGGATTATTGACGGAAAGCTGATCTGTTACATTAGCTGGACAAGTGTTTACTTCCACCTCTTTACAATCTGTTATCAAGTCCTGTGTTTCTGTGACAGGCATGTCAGCTACAATGGGAACAGTCTCACCAACGCATTCAACTTCTGACTGATCACTACTGTTGAGAACAAAGGTCATACATTCATTCTTGGTTAGAGAAGAGTTCTCTTCTACTCTATCTAGCTCTGGACTATCCCTGTCCTGAGCAGTTTTGTGCAAAGTACTAGGCATTATATGTGGTACATTCAAGGGATTTATCTTATTTTCCTCCAGCCCTGAAATGGATTCTGGAAGCTCAGAAGTGTGCTCATCTTCTGTCTGACACTGCTGCTCCAGTTCAAGGAACAACTGGTCAGAGTCTGTGTCTGAATCACTGTAGCTGCCCAGTTTATGGTAGCGCCGCCTTGCCATTTTTGCGGCACTAACAGCTGAGTAACAGCTGTACTCCTGGTTGGATTCCTCTGAAACAGGCCAGTGACTAGGCTCTGAAGAAAGTTTATCATCAAGAAAGGCTGAGAGAGAATCAATATCGATAGTCAAGGCTTTCATATCTGGCAAACTGTTGTCAGGAATAACGGGGCTCATTTCCTTCACTTTGCCTAACAACATGTTCCTGGCACCGTCTGTCACCACAGAACAACAAGCACCTTCCTGCTTTATGTCTTCCCACTCTTCTTCTGCTTCCATGAGGATCTTCCGTTCATCCTCCTCAAACTTCAGTTCTGATTCAGTCTTCACTCTCAAATTTGGCACAATAAGAAAATCGCAGGATTCATCCAACACTTCATCACTTAAACATGGCGACAAAGGCAGAGTTTCAATGATGCATTCCTCGTAAACCATTTCATTGGCTTTATGATGACTATCGCTCATACTTCCCTTGATGAAGCTCTTTAGTGCCCTTGGCCAGGTGGCACTAGGGAAGCTATGCCCAGGTTTTGACCGAGTGCTTAGACTAGTCACATTTTCTTGTGCTAGCAATGGATCATTTTCATACTCGCTGTCGTTGTAATAATCAAAACTCTGAACGTGCTGGCATCGGGAGTCTGAGGTATGTTCCAAGTTCTGCTTTGCAGACACGGCAGAAGAGAGTGCTGGGATTCTGCCCTGGTCAGATGTGGATGACACAGATCCAGTTTGTTCACAAGAAGAGTGTTTGGTGCTGCCTGGTAGCAGCTGGCTAAACTCGGTTTTATCATGCAAGGAATGGTTTGAGGTACCTGCCTCTGATACCTCACTTAGAGAAGCTTCTATACGTTCTGAAAAGTCAGGGAAATTTGGTGGCATAAAAGCTTTCCAAGACCTGCGGTTAACGTTTTCCTTCCGGTCAGGATTTGGCCTTCGGCGTGGTGGCACAGGTGCGGACTTCAGGGTATCGTTGCTCAGTTTAAGTGCATCAAAAATGACTCGCTCGTCTAACTTTTTTGTTTCCAGAGATTTGGCATCGGGGGGATTGGATGTTCCCAGGGTACCATTACTAGATAAAGTGCCTATTTCTGTTCTGTCTATGGTAGTCTTGGAGGGCTGACTAAGCTTGCAGCCCTGGTCGATCTGCTCATTTATCCTCATAGTATCGTAGATAGACCTCTGAGGAACATAGCAGTCTTCGATATAACCATCCTCCTCCTCACCTTTCCCCAAGCACGATGGGTTTTGGCGCAAACAGTCTGGGCGGCTAAGTGGTTTCCCCATCGTATGCACCCAGTCTTTACCGGAGTATCAGTCTTCGGTTTATATCCATAAAATACATTGACTGATAGTCAAGATTTTGTAATCCATGGTGGCAGCATCTCTGTAACACAAGTATAAAAGAATCAAGTGCAGAAAAAGATCATAGCAAATGGCTAGGAGTCCCCCAAAAAAAAAGAATAATCCAAAGTGTTATCTGGGATGAATCCAGTAAGGAGAGGCCTGTGTGGCTCTCAGATGATAACCATTGGCTGGAAGCTGATACATGTTGCTGTGTGAGCCAGCCCTGGTCCAGCAGGGAGCCCAGGGATGGGGGTGTTATGATTTGAAATGAGCCTGTGAGCGGATATTCCTGGAAGTTCACACACAGGAAGTTCTTTAATAGGGGTAAAGTCGGCCGCTTCCTGTGAGAGGCACATCATGGCATTGTGTGCTGGCTGGAGCCACTCTCCCAGATCGCAGTCTCTTTGTGACAGCTAGGGGACCGATCAAGGCTGTCACCCCCCAACTCTCAGCGATCGGGCTTTGTCTGGGCGCTGTGTGGATAATAGCCGCTGATGTCCTCCCGGTGATCAGATTCTTCAGCCGCTTGATTGAAACGAGAAAAAAAAAAAAAAAAACTTCTGCGAACAAAGAGCTTGATCGGCGACGGCGACAGAGAGACTGGGGGGTGGTGGGGGCGATCCGAGAAGGGCGATGTGCAGATTCTGCCTCCCCGATGTCAGCGATTGTCAGGATCTTCCCCCACCCCCAGGATGGATCTGTACACGGCGCTGGAAGAATAAAGTCTGCGGGAATCGGGATGAGAGGAGCCCCCCCACTTCCCCGGGCACCGCCTCCACCACCCAGCACCGCCTTCACCATTGACACCGCCTCGAACAACGACGATCGCCGCCAATGGATGGCACTGGCTGGATGGCAGACCCCCTAACAATCATCCAAGAAGCAGCAGGTGTCTGCTAGAGACACGATCGGGGCACGCACTTTACAATCTCTGATCTAGGGGGACATGAAAGGCACAGGATGGACACAGACATCCATGCAGCTGAAATAACAGGAGTGTAGAGGAAACACAGCTCCGATCCCTACTCCAGGAATGTCTGGAATCCTCCACAATCAGCCCACACAATATTCTTCCAACACACTGCTAGGAACACATCATATGACCACACATCCACAATTCATCAATAGATTGCAGCTTACCAATCATCAGATGTGCTGGCTGCATTCCTTATCACCTGGTGATTCGGCCAGTAACACATTTCCTGTCTTATGGTGTCCCCACTCCAGATGGAGGAGCAATGGAGACACCACTGGACAGCAGCATTGCCAGTCAGGTGGGAGGATAGTGTTAAAGTGAAATTCCAGCTTGAAGTGGTTGTAAACCATCCTCAGCCATGAAATATGAACAAAGCATATCCCTCTATAGCAGGGGTGTCTAAACTCAATTTCATTGTGGGCTGCAACACCATTATGGTTGTCCTCAAAGGGCCAGTTATATCTGGAAGTTTAGATGTCCAGAGCACCCCACGCCCCTTAATGAGATGTCCAGAGCACCCCACGCCCCCTTTCACAAGATGTCAAGAGCCCCCCACCATCATAAGTCAAGAGTCACCCACCCTTCCTTACATCACAATGCCCCCCCTCCCCTTACCCTGTGCTACTGCCAGGAAGAAGATGCGGGTGGATCTGGGAAGAAGAAATTGCAGGGTCTGGAGGAGGGCTGGAGTCAGTTTACAGAGTCTGCTGAACACTGAGACCAGGGGAGGCAGAGACAAGGTGGTGGTGTGGCTGCACAGAGAGGTGCAGGATCTGTAAGAGGAGTTCTGCCCTCCTCTCTGCTGCAGAGTGCTGAGAAGGTAGGTGGGCAAAGACGAGCCTTTCTGCTGCACAGGATCTGGCAAAGGATTTCTGTCCTTTCTGCTGCCAACTACTGAGACAAGGTGGGGGCAGAGACAAGGGTGGTGCCTTAGCTGCAGGAGAGGTGCGAGGGCCACATGAAAATGGCCTGGGGGGGGGCCACATTCGGTCCGCAAGCCTTGTGTTCGACACCTGTGCTCTATAGTGTGTACTTTGAGCACTAAGGTCTAACTATGCACCATTATTATTTTTTTTTTCATTTAACAAAACTGACAGCTCCGGTCAGAGCCACTGTACTATCATCAGAGGCTCTGACCAGAGCTGTCAGTTTTGATCTCCCCACTGAGCTGTTGTGTTCTGACAGGACGCATGCCTCACCCCCACCAGAACACTCCAGTCATTGGCTAAGAGCGCTGATCAGGAGCCGGTCGGCCACTGCTTTTTCAGCAACCACGGCCAGTTTCTATTGGACCAGCTGCCATACACATTGGCCAAATGTCAGCCATTTTTTATTGAACTGGCTGACGGTTCCAACATTCGGCCCGTGCTTTAGGGTAATTTCTGTCTGCTGCTTTGTTCTTCTACTGGCACAAATCTCTGACAATTTTTCCTGACACCAAAAGAAAAAAAGTGACAGGGAAGAGATCTCCAGCTGATTGACAGCCGCAGCTCTGTTCCTGTGTGCTATGTGAAGGAGGGAATGTCCATTCCCTCCAATCAGCTCTCAGAGTTCTCACTGAGCTCTATAGAGTGTAACTTCATCTCTACGCCCCTTTTTTTTCCTTAACTGTCAGATAAGCTTTACAAAACAAAACAGTAATTTAAACAGATAAAGAAGACTGCACATAAACAGGTACAACTTGGCCTGTCACTTCACTGGATATATGGAAGGGTTTACAACCACCTAACACTGACTACTCCTAAAACTGTCCCCTTACCCCTTCTAACACCTATGCTGACTAACCTGTGTCAGAAAGATGTATATAGTTGCCTAGTCCGGTCTAGTCATGTGGTCTGGCTCTCCCCTGTCAGTAACAGCGGCTGCAGGGGAGAGGAGGGAATGCCAGTAACAGATAGGCCCCTGAAGCCTTTGGGTGATGTCACCTTCTCCTGGCTTTACTAGCCATTGTCAAACGCTCCCTCCTCTCCCTTTTAGCAGCCGCTGGATGACAGAGGGGAGTTGGATCATGTGACTGGACCAGATTGGCCTGAAAAAAGGTAAGTATTTACATATTTCTTACACAGGTTAGCCAGAATAGGTGTTAGGAGGGGGAGGGGATCGTTTTAAAAGTAGTTAGGGTTCAGCTGGACTAGCACTTTAAAGCAGTTCTTAAGGCTGAAGGATATTCTATGAATTAAGGTAAAAAAAAAAAAAAAACACCTTTCTGCACGCAGTCCCTCCTCAGCCCCCTTTATTATTACAAGAGCCGGATCTCGATCCAGCGATGTGCACGAGAGCAGCAGTTCTCTCCCTCCTCATTGCCTGAGAGACAGTAGCCTGAGCCATTGGCTCCTGCTCCTGCCAATCAGAGCCAGTGACAAGGGAGTGGGGGTCTATGGACACACATAGCTGCATTAGTGTCTCCATAGCAAGCAGCTTGCTATTGTGGAAACTCGACGGGGAGGGGCAAGGAGTGCCGATGGAAGACCCGAGAAGAGGCGGATTGGGGCGATTCTTCGATTCTTTGCAAAACCCCTGCACAGGGCAGGTAGGTATAACGTTAATTAAAAAAAAATATATATATATCCCTTAGAATGACTTTAAGTTGGCCATTTTTTTTTTATTAAGCCCACTGAACTAACAGGTTCGTACATCCACATAAACAAAGAGGATGGAAGACTCTCCCACAAACCCCATCCCCTCATCTCTCCCTTCTTTCTCACTGCATTGCACACGTAGAAGTGTGCCAGCTTGGTAACTAGCAGGACAAGGCCTATAGATGGAGGAAAGTTTATTGTATGCTACTACACCCCCTGAACCCCAATTCAGGGATCTACTGTGTCCTATTCCTGAAGGTTGTCCTCTTATGGCACCCCCTGAACCCCAATTCAGGGATCTACTGTGTCCTATTCCTGAAGGTTGTCCTCTTATGGCACCCCCTGAACCCCAATTCAGGGATCTACTGTGTCCTATTCCTAAAGGTTGTCCTCTTATGGCACCCCCTGAACCCCAATTCAGGGATCTACTGTGTCCTATTCCTGAAGGTTGTCCTCTTATGGCACCCCCTGAACCCCAATTCAGGGATCTACTGTGTCCTATTCCAGAAGGTTGTCCTCTTATGGCACCCCCTGAACCCCAATTCAGGGATCTACTGTGTCCTATTCCTGAAGGTTGTCCTCTTATGGCACCCCTGAACCCCAATTCAGGGATCTACTGTGTCCTATTCCTGAAGGTTGTCCTCTTATGGCACCCCCTGAACCCCAATTCAGGGATCTACTGTGTCCTATTCCTGAAGGTTGTCCTCTTATGGCACCCCCTGAACCCCAATTCAGGGATCTACTGTGTCCTATTCCTGAAGGTTGTCCTCTTATGGATTACCCTCACATATGTGAACTATGTTCTTGTGTATCTATACTGAAATTCTCAGTCTCCCATAACTGACCTGCCACAGAGAGGAAAATATATCTGAATAAGTGCAGCTAAATGCTAAATAGTAATATAATGCAGTTTACCAGTCCAGATGTGGGGGCTTTATTAGATTACAGTACAGAAATACCGGCTGATCTTGCCAGTAATATACTGGTCACTTCCTAGTGAGTCATAAGCCATGGTATTTCTCCTTTGTAAACCGAATCCACCTTGTCATGGAGATGACAAAGGCAGATACACTATATTACCAAAAGTATTGGCACGCCTGCCTTTTACAGGCACATGAACTTTAATGGCATTCCAGTCTTAGTCCGTAGGGTTCAATATTGAGTTGGCCCACCCTTTGCAGCTATAACAGCTTCAACTCTTCTGGGAAGGCTGTCCACAAGGTTTAGGAGTGTGTCTATGGGAATGTTTGACCATTCTTCTAGAAGCACATTTGTGGGGTCAGGTTGGATGAGAAGGCCTGGCTCACAGTCTCTGCTCTAATTCATTCCAAAGGTGTTCTATCAGGTTGGGGTCAGGACAGTCAAGTTCCTCCACCCCAAACTCGCTCATCCATGTGTTTATGTGCATGTAAAGGCAGGCGTCCCAATACTTTTGTTAATATAGTGTATGCCTGAAGTTCAGCATGTGTGCCAACCATGGTCACCTCCATAGCTAACATGGAAAAGTGAGCGTAGACATAAGGGACAGGAAGGGAACTATTCACAGGATGGACAGGTGTAAATGAGAGTGGGGGAAAAAAAAAGTCTTTAAGAAAAATAAAACTAATGCAGGCACCACATCTAAGGACTGGTTTGATTGCAATATGTTACAAATTAGTTTTTTTTTCTGGTTTAGATGCGCTTTAATGTCACATATAACTCCAATGCACAGAAAATGATCTGTTGCAGCTAAGTGCGGATACCAGCAAGCCTTTTATGTTCAAGCCATTGGCAGAAAACCGCAGTTATAACAAAAGCTGGAACACTAGCAGAACTAAACCCACTTTTTTAACTGTTTGAGAAAAGGAAAATGTAAGTTACAAATGTTCCGTAAATGTTAATGAATCCTTTATCAAACATACTAATGTTTTCTGCAATACTGCCTACTGGTGCAAGCTACAATCAAAGCATGTCCCTGGTGAGAACTGTCAGTTACCAGAATGCTTACGTCAGCTCCAAACTGATCTTTCAATTGGCTCAAAAGGCTGCCTTCATGGCTGGTCATGTAAGCAGCACAATGACAACCGCAGATCTTATTAGAGGCTAAGATGGTGCCACCTTTGGCAAACAGGAGAGTTTAGCTCCACTGTAGCTGCATTCTTCTACTGAATAAAACGATTCTTTGAATCTGGGCTGGGCTGTTACGGATGGTTTGCTATAAATGGGAGATAGATTATAGTTCGGAAAGGCTGAGGCGTGTGGCCAGTACTGGAGAAGAGTGCTGTATTGGGTTCCTCTAAGCAGTAGCAATTTCCTTATATCGTTTTCTTCAATTATCAGAATTACCAGATTTAGGACCCATTCAATCTACCACATTTGGGTAATACACATGGCAACACACGTTACATGTCATGCACTGGTGCAATGTGGTGCCATTCATTCTGGAGTGGCATATTACTTAACACAATTTGCCAATGGACAAGCATGGTAGTACAGGCCAACACACTAATGCGCACTGCCGCATTCACTATTTTTGCACTTTAGCGCACCTGTGTTTAACCCTATGCGGCACACCAGGCTGATGTGAATGAGCTCTTAAGGCTACGTTCACATGTTAGCGTAGCGGACAGCGGGCAGAATCACCGCGGAAATCATTGCAAATCGCGGGACGCCTGTGCATTGTCGTTGATTTGCAATGGCACCCCAAATGCTGTGAGATGTTGCCGCGATTTCCGCCTGCCGAATCACAGTAACATCGCGCAAACAAAATCGTGGGTCGCATGACGCCCAAAAAAGGTACAAGAGCTTCTTTGGGGCTTCATGCGACCCGCAATTTTGTTTGCACGATGTTACCGCGATTCGGCAGGCGGAAATTGCGGTAACATCGCACAGCGTTTGGGGTGCCATTGCAAATCAATGACAATGCACAAGCGTCCCATGATTTGCAATGATTTCCGGATCACGGCGGAATCGCGGTGATTCTGCCCATGATCCGCTACGCCAACATGTGAACGTAGCCTTAAGCAAAGATTGCTGTGAAATAATGTGTATAGTTCTAATCATATTAAACTACATTAAAATATGTTACAAAATGTGTTACAAAATGTGTTACAAATAAGTTGCACAATCAAAGCTATAATCTCCCAGACATGTTTTCTTTCACACATTTTTGATACATCTTCAGTAGGTCAGAGTTACAGGACAATAGTCAGTCAGTGATTTTTTTTTTTTTCTTTTATCTAACTATAAACCGTCAAACATGCAAGCTCAGGCTAACCCAAGTGTGCATGTTTATGACAATGGCAGGGAAAACATAGCCAGGCACTTATGATGGGAGATTATCTTGGGATAATGGGTCAGCCCACCAAACAAGTGCTTATTTTCTAAATTCTATGGATCCCAATTATTTCACCCTACAGATATGGCAAAGTATGACATTGACATTATTTCTAACCAAACCAAGATTTCTAAATAAAGTAATAGGTATGTGTGTTTAGAAAAAGGTATTGGAATACCTTACATTAGGTGAAATTGTTAGCAGGTAAAGTGTTATTGGCAGAAGAGTTTGCAAGGAGAGGGAGAGTGGATCTTGTATCGCAGGAGAAAGTCAGCCATACTGTCCAGTTATACTGTGTATACTTGCACATTTTGTCAAGAAGTTTGAGGGCAAAGGTAGGATAAAGTTCTGCTTTAATTGCTCGACAGCACTAAGTTAGTTACAAACTAAATCCACAGCAAACAACATGGTCACAAGATATTACAGGAAGATTGTGGCCCATTCACACTATTTTAATTCTCATTTGATCTAGTGCTGTGCCCATTTGTAGCGGCTCTCTCCTCTCTCCCTGCATTCACAGGACAGAGAGGCAACATCAGGAACCATTGGCTCAGGCTGCTCTCAATCAAATGCTGTAAGCAGATAAGGGTGGGGGCCAAGCCACGCTGTGTGTTTCTATGGACACACACACAGCCTTAATGTAAATCTTTAGCCAAAGCATTTTTCTAGTTTTTGACAGAGTGACAAAAGATCGGAACCACTCAGGTCTTTATAGCTGTCTGTATCCAGTTTGGTCACCTGGGTCAATTTGCCCAGGTGACCATTGTCAATTGAAAAGAAATTGAAGGGAAAACCTAAAAAGAACCATTGGCACTTGCTGCTGCCAATCAAATGCTGTAAGCAGATAACAGGGGGCGGGGCATAGCCCGTCTGTGTGTGTCAATGCACAAACACAGCCTGGCTTGGAAGCAAGCCCGAACATCTGTCCCCATAAAAAGCGGTATAGCAAGCGGCTTGCTATGGTGACAGACACTGAAGAGTAGAAGCCGAGCGTGGCAGCGGGGGACCCCAGAAGAGGAGGTTCTGGGCTGCTCTGTGCAATTCAAGTATAGCATGTTTGTTAAAAAAAAAATACACACATAATGGAAACTTGATTTGATGTCACTGATTTTACTGTTAATAGCAATTGGGAGTTTGGAGTGGCTTCAAAGTTCACACGTCGCACTTTTGTATGATTCAGATTTTATTGTCACTGCAAACTTTCCTTCTCCTCAGATTCCTAGCATATCTTGTCTGAATATGTCCAGCTCAGAACCTATGTGTATGACAGCAGCCTATCATAGGCTTGGACTACATGGCAAGTTATAAACGGCAATGTCACAGCTGCTTTGCTCCATACAAACTGACAGCTGTGTGAAGTTGGGTGTGTCAGGAATCCAGTCGGATACAGAAGCATGAGCAAAGCAATCAAATACACAAGCATCTTCCTGTACAAAGAATCCTCTATATTCATACACAGGATTCACAACTACTAAGCCTTATCCACCCATGATAGTGCTTGGGTGTTCCGATAAAACAGCAATAAATTAATTTCACATTGGCGTACAGTAGTTGGGAAGTAATACCCCTAGTGCCTGTGTTTTGCATAGCAAATAAATAACACCTTAAAGTGGTAGTAAATCCCTTTTGTTTATCTTGTACCTAAAGGTAAGCCTATAAGGACTACCTCTAGGTACTGTGCATATGTCCTAAATGTGCGCCGTTTAGGAGATATTCACTTGTGTAGCTGCTGGTGACGTAACTGGCGCACGCGCACTGGGCGCTTAATGGATGGCATGCCGCCTATTGAGAGACCCGTGCCGCAGACGTGACTCTTGTGTGCATGCAAAACATTCAAACGGCTGGATCCAGCAAACCAGAAAGAAAGACCGGCTGAAAAATGGGAGCCCTCTCAGCAGTGGCAACACGCCGTCAGAGGGCTTTGTTTTAGACAAGTCTCACATTATGTGTTAGTATGCAGTTTATGCTAGAGCCCTTTCTTTTTCTTACCCCATAATCCAGATGATCACACTACTAAGTATATACATATCCACTACTCGGGATTGACTTTGAATACGCAAATTTTGATCTATACAACCTCTCGCCACTTGGCAACCTATATACAATCCAAATAATTTTGGACTATATTAGTATCCCGCCTTCTTTTCCTTTGGCTTCTTTTCTATTCTTTGATCCTACTCGTGTACTGATGTATACTTTTTATATCCCAGGTCTTGACTTTACCATATACTACTTACCTAAACAATCCCCCTTCGGGATTTTACCTGGGCCAGTTGTGATCATTGTGGTGCTCTACCACGGCTTGTTTTCACTATTTTCTAAATACTCCTGCCTACAACACATGTTGACCTGTAACCAGGCATCCTCTCCTCCTCTGGTGTGCTCCACCAGGTTTTAGTCATATACAGCTCCTCTCGGTATACTGAAGACCCAAGTGGTATGTATTAAACCATTATGATGATCTAATTGAAAATATCTGTGTATATGTATATATATAGATTATAGTACTGTTTTTCTACCTATATAGGTGATACTACATGGTCTGAATCTTGTTTGAGCCCTGAAGAAGGGTTCTTACCAGAAACACGTAGGGTCTCTTTTTTCTGCACCATATGTAACCCGGAATCTTCTGTACCCTGTATGAGCTGTAATTTGCATGCAACTTTTTAACGAACCATTGTGATCATGTTTGTTTTGTTCTTTGTTATTTAATTGCAATAATAAAGCATTTAAAATTTTATTATAACATTGCCTTGTAGGGGGCTTTTTTTTTTTTCAGCACTTTACTACTTTAAGTGAGTCATGATAGTTGCCATTTTTTAAATATACCTTTCTAACAGATTGTTATTGTGTAAAATGTAAGCTAATGTTGCAGTTAAAGTAAACCTGTAATACCCTCATACCAGCTAATGTAAGAATACTGTACAGCAGGCACCAGAATGATACCTGCTTCTTCAATGCCCCTCTTCAGCCTTCCAAATACAGACTTTCTAAAAGTTTTATAGTTAATTATCTGATTTAGTAAGGTCAGTCTTCACACCAAGTCCCTATCTGAAGAAAGATAATTCTGTACACAACAGGGAGACTACAGTGACACCATTTTTTTAAATCAGCAGTTTCTTTATAATAAAAAAACATTGTAGATAGTTTAATAGGGGCTTGATGAATGCATTTAAAGTGTCAGCATTATTTGAATATGTGGGACTCTCATTCATAAGGTTTGGAGATTCCCTAAAATATATATAGCTACTGGGTAGATATACTGAATACAATAAACTTGACATTCGGAGCATCTCTACTGTTACTGGTTTACATGAAGTTTAAAGTTGTGCCTCCAGCTACACAGACAGCGGTCCAGCGTTGGCTCTATTATGCTCATAAACTTATAACCCAGAACTGGTTATGTTCCTCACCACCTTCTTATTCAGAATGGTTGAAAGAAGTTAACATCACACTAGTGAGAGGGAAATGTAGTGTACTTATGCGAGATGGGGGATGTGTAAAAAAAAAAAAGTGTTTGTTGTATTTATTGCTTTGAAGGTTGAGAGAAAATGGAAATATTGTGCCTGGATAATATTGAACACGTTGTTGATAGAAGAAATTTAGAAGGATTATAATTAAGACATTTAGAAGGATTAGACCCGGTTCACACTGATGCGAGTGCCGGGTTCGCATGTAATGTCGGAGCGCACTGCTCCGACATTACATGCGATCAGCTGTGCGGTGCGAGTTTAGCCATACAGTTTGTATGGCTAAATTCGCATCGCACCCGGTGCAAACACGCACAGGAGGCATTTTTGCAGCCGCATCAGGATCGGATCGCACAGCGGTTCACACTTGTGCGATCCCATCCTGTGCGAACTGCACGATCGCACTGCGATATGCGATCAAACTGGGGGTGTCGTTAAGATTACATTGACACCCCCAGCGTATCGCATATGGCAGTGTGAACTGCCGGGGGTGCGTGTGCGATGCGGGAACAGGCTGCGAATTCGCAGCCTTCCCGCATCGCAATAGTGTGACCCGAGCCTTATACAGTAATACGATTTTATTATTAGAAAGGTAGTTGAAAGCTATACGTTTGTAAGTGGGATTTGAGGAATAATGGTTTTAATATAATGATATATTTATGTAGGGGATCTACAGTTGGGGGGGGGGGCTTTAAATGTATACAGTGTGTGTATGTAATTAAAACTCCAAAAGAAGTGTTTTGAAGACTATATGAACTACTACCACATAGGATGCCCTCCATACCCCCATCTGTACACACACAAAAGAAAAAAACATAAAAAACAAGAAATGTCATATACAACACTGGTTTAGATGGTGGAACTCTATAGGGTTGATTTACTAAAGGCAAATTCACTGTGCAATACAAGTGCACTAAAGGTGCACTTGGAACTGCAGTTGCTCTAGATCTGAGTGGAAGCTCTGCTGATTGCCATCATCCAATCAATCATGTGCAAGCAAAACTGCTGTTTTTTATTTTCCATGCATGTCCCCCTCAGATCTACAGCGACTGCACTTGTATTGCACAGTGGATTTGCTTTTAGTAAATAAACCCCTATGCCTTTTCCAGAGCAGGTGGCTGTATCTACTTCATCAGTAGTGGTAGCTTTGTTTATGCTATTATGGTAAAAACAAAGAAACCCATACTAGGCTCCATTCACACCTGAGCATATTGTTTTCAGGTGTTTTTTTGCAGGTGTTTGGAGGCAGGCATCGACATCTGACCAAAAACCCTTGTAATCTGCCAGAAAAGAAGCGCATGTACTTTGAGTGACGGCCAATTTGCTTCAGGCGACAAAACGCTCAAATGTGAACAGGGGGCCATTGAAATGAATGGGATTTTAGTGCTGGGTGTTTTGAGACTTCAGAGATGAGTGATTTTACGAGATGAAAAATGCTCAGGTGTGAACAGGACCTTAAGCCCCGTACACACGCACCGATTGTTGGCCGTAAATTTTCGGCCAACGTCCGATCGGCCAATTGTCGGCTTGTTAGTATGATGCTTCTGACAACCGACTGCGACTTTTCGGCCGAGAAAATCTGGTGTGCATGCTATAAAATTTTTGTTGGCCGTCACCAGAACGGTCGATTGTTCGTCAGTCAGTACAGATTTCGGCAGACAAAAATCAGATGAGCAAGACTGGGCATGCTCAGAGAAGAAAAAACACACAGAAAGTAAACCAGCACATGACATCACTTCTGCAGTTGGTTGTTGTTGGCCGACAAAATTTGTGTGCAGTCTAGACTCTAGAGCACATTTCAACCAACAAAACAACACTGGACAAAAGACGGCCGATCGGTCGGCCAACAATCGGTGCATGTGTACGGGGCTTTAGGCTCCGTTCACATGTAGGCGTTTTTGGGCAATTTTCTGCTCTAAGCCTCAGCTCCAAAAACGCCCAACAAGGCAAATCCTTTTCATTTCAATGGCCCCTGTTTACATCAAAGCATTCTGTCACCTTAAACAAAACGCCCATCGCTCAAAAAAGTACATGAGCTTTTTTTTTAGCATATTACAGGTGTTTTTATTTTTTATTCATTGGTTACTTGTCAACCTAAAAACGCCTGCACAAAAATGCTGCAAAAATGCCTGTAAAAATAGCAACACCTATATCGGAACATAGCCTAAATATAAATAGAATAGATTTTCATAACACAAATGAAATATTTATAACTCAACATGGCACCTACAAAAAGGCTCTAAGCCATATATTCTGAAGACACAGGGTTCAAGCCAGAGGAGGATAGGAAAGAAATCACAAGAGGATATCCAGAGCGCACAGGGCGAGCACTCTACTTCCCTCTTTTGGAAACTACTAAAAGATAATTATTGGAAATGGATAAATTCCCTACTGTGAATATCAGGGCAGACACTGTTCAAGCAAATTATAGTATATGATAACTATTAAATATATAAAGGCCTATAATTAGCCAGCATTTGAGGACTCACATTTTTTATTACATTACGCAACTTTATAAAACAGGTTCTTTTCGCGCACTCTATACACTGTATATTCAAAAAGGGACAAACAATGAAAGATATCGTATGGGAAAGTATAAGGTAATAAGTAGGGATGTAACGATATCAAAATCTCACGGTACGATACAATTTCGATATTGACCTCACGGTACGATATTTATTGCGATATTGTGGAATCATAGGTGCCGTGCTAGTGGGGACAAGAGCATGAGGCCCAAAATGTGGTGTCTTCTTAGAGAGAAGGTAGTGAGTGACTGTAATGTATATATTTCAAAGTGATTTTTTATGTGGCTTACTGGCTTTGCTTTCACATATTTGCAAACTTATTTCTTCAATACAGTATAATTAGAGATTTGTTCTAATAGTCCTGCAGGCCTCATTGATGATGATCCCTGCCCTCAGGCTGGATGTTCTATGATACCTCTTCTCTTCTTAGCAGTGCGCTGTTCTCATTCTCAATGTGCTTACTCCGAGACCAATCCAGTAGTAAAAGTACATGTCAGTGGCGTCAGTGTTTTTTTTTAAATTTCTTTCTTATACACAGTATTACTCACCGGCGGTCCGGTGTCACTGTCTTGCCGTGGTGCCTGCCTGGGAAGCTGGCTCTGCTCTGCCGAGTCCGCCCGCCGCTCTCATGCGCTGGCTCCGCCCGCCTCCGCCCCACAAGCCCGCCCACCCACACTGCTCTAACCAACTGGCAGCCGCTCGGCTCGGCCAGTAAGCAAGCAGCACTTCAGCATAGCATAGAGGTGAGTGAGTGGAGCCGCCGACGAGACACATAGACGGCGGCCAGACCGTGCACCCACCACGATGGTATCGGGCCATGTAAAACACCGCAATACCGCGATAGCGGTAATATCGTTACATCCCTAGTAATAAGGTATAACTTTTTCCCATATTATTTTTGTCCTTTGTTCTAGTTCAATGAATAACTAGAAGATGTACTTACATCATATATCAATTTTAGAAATCTTTTGAAAAATTTATATTCTTGGTCCTAGGTACCTCTCTAGGATTGCCAGGCAATATCATCACACTCTAATTACAGATGCAGTGTAATGGTCATATTTATCTCAGGAATATTCACCATATAATAATCCATTTATAAATCCTTCATAAAACATATGCTCATTCTGCTGCCTATGGATACCCTCTTGTTACTTCCTCCCTACTTCCTGTGGGCAGGGGTCATACTTTGGAATATTCGGCACAGCATCTTTGTAATTGTTATGTTGAGTTATAAATACTGTATGTCATTCATATCATGCAAATCTATTCTGTTTATTCTAAAATATGTTTCTTTGTTTTAAACATAATAATATAAGTAGACCTACCACTAATGATGACGCAGATCAACCTGATCTGAGAAAGGCGTAGAGAGCTCGCCCTAATTCATCATTGAAACCAGTGTAACATATGAGATTTGTTACTGCAATAGGTTTACAGGTGTGATACTGTGGGGCAGTAGTTCATATATTCTTCTAGATTGTAAGCTCCAACGAGCAGGGCCCTCTAGTTCCTCCTGTTTTTAACTGTATTGTAACTGTATGGTCTTCCTTCACATTGTAAAGCGCTGCGCAAACTGTTGGCGCTATATAAATCCTGTATAATAATAATAATATTCAAATAATTTTAACTTTATTTTTTTTCTTTTAAAGAACTTGTAACAGAAACTTTTTAACCGCTTGCCGACCGCCGCAAGTAGATATACTGTCACTTTGCCTGTGAGGCTCTGGGGAGCGAGCGCGCTCCCGCGCGGTCACGGACCCCCCCCCCCGCGCGTGTGACCGGTGGACCCGATGTCCGCTGCTCACTCTGCGATCGTCGGGGGAGAGGGAGAAAGGCAGGCGGCTAGTGTAAACAAGCGGCCTGTCATTCTCCCCTGTGTAGAAACACTGATCATACGGTTCTACTATGTAGGACCGTTGATCAGTGTTCCTACAGCTCAAGCCACAGCCAATCACAGTTAGAATCACGCCCCTAGGGACACACACAGCCCTTCCCTCTCAAATAAAGTTAACCCCTTCACTGCCAGTGTAATTTTACAGTAACAGTGCATATGTATAGCACTGATTACTGTAGAAATGTCACTGGTAACCCCAAAAGTGTCAAAAATGTCAGTCAAGGGTCCGATCTGTCCGCCCCAATGTCGCAGTACCGCAAAAAAAAATTGCAGATCGCCGCCATTACGCGTTAAAAAAAAAAAACACCAAAAATGACAAAAATCTTTCCCTTTGTTAGTAAACGCAATAACTTTAGCGCAAACCAATCAAAATACGCTTTTTGCGATTTTTCTACCAAACATATGTAGCATAAAACAAATTGGCCGAAAATGTTAAAAAGTTTTGATTTTTACTTTTTTTTTTTGGGGGTGGGGGGGGGGAATTTCATTAAAAAAATGTGAAAAATATTGTTATTTTTGCAAAATTGTCGCTCTTTTTTTGTTTATAGCGCATGATCAAAAAAAATCGCACAGGTGATCAAATACAACCAAAAGAAAGCTCTGTTTGTGGGGAAAAAAAGGACATCAAATTTGTTTAGGTACAGCGTCGCACGACCGCGCAATTGTCCGTTAAAGTCACGCAGTGCCGAATCGCAAAATACCCTCTGGTCTTTTAGCAGCCAAATCCTCCGGGGCTTAAGTGGTTAATAATTGGAGTTGTCCATTTGATCACGGCAGAACCTGAGAGGTTCCAGCTATAAGTTTAGTTCTATCTTTCTGAAGGTTGCCATTTGCACATTAGTAGCCCCCCATCCCTACTGTCACTGCTTGAGCCTTGCGAGATGTTACCTGCCAGTTTTGGTTTCCCAGGAGACTGCAGCAGTACATGAAGAATGGACAAATGTGGTAAAGGTAGGTTATGGCACCTAATACCACCTCCAGTTTTGAATTACGCCTGTAGCCGTCATATGTTCTAATTTGTGCAGGATATGGGTAATATGTCATATCTGTCATTCATTAGGCAGTATTTAAGAATAGAAAAAAGCATGAACTTTTGTCAACAACTGGTGCCTTCCAGTTCATGAGACAAATAGTTTCTATAGTAACATATCTGTGCTTTATTATTCTTTTAAACTTGAAGATTGTGAATATATGGACACTTAAGTAAGCCTTCCCTGCATGGCAACCCTAAAGATAGTTGTTTCAGTGAAGGTCTGAGTCATTTTGTGAGTCAGAAACTCAAATTGTAACAGTAGGATATGCTTCCACATAAAGACGAAGAGGGAAAGGAAAAACCTGACACCATCATATGCCATTATACTTGTATCATCTATTTTCTACAATCCTGTTTACAGAGGACAATATGCTGAACAATTCAGCAGTGCTTTAAAAGCCAGTTTCATTAACATTCACAGGAGCTGTCGCTATTGTGTTAGATCACCTAACCTAGATTTCTTGACCGCAGGCAGTCAGTAAAAGGCTGGGTCAAATTCACTTGCATTCAGTAAATGAACAGCTTTCTCTCTGTCTAAGAGAAACTAAAGCTGCAGCAAGGTTGGATCACCAGCACGTTAGAACTGGGTGAATGCCTATTGGCATGGCAAGAATCAACAGCCACAGCTGTCCTCAAGCAAACAGCTCGGCGTGTACAGTACCTCACAGTATATAAGCTCTTTCTTACTGCAAAACACTTACAATAGTTCTAAAGGCAAAAGGTTGTTTACCTTAATGTATACTCTGCAATAAATCAATTGTAATTGATCGCTTGTAAAACAACCTATTCAGTTTAAAATAGAAATGAAAGGCAAAACATTTTAGTACAGATATAAAAAAAAAAAAAAAATTATAAAAGCCTTTTTTCCCTTATTTATAAGTGACCACATTCCCTCTGTTCTCAACCACATAAGAGCTGGGGGGAGGAGAAGCAGCTGTACACTGAGCTTCCGAGTTAATGGCTGTGCAGCAGGGGGGTGTCAGGACAAGTCTGATCATTGGAGAAAAGTACACTGAGTTCCCAGCATAGCTGGAGAACTGACCACGGGTGTGCTCTCCTGCTTATTGTGGTCAGTTCTGGTTAAATCTCTAAGTGCTCTTTTGTCGAGTTAATCCATCCACCTCACAGGTGTGGCATATCAAGATGCTGATTAGACAGAGTGATTATTGCACAGGTGTGCCTTAGGCTGGCCACAATAAAAAGCCACTCTAAAATGTGCAGTTTTACTGTATTGGGGGGTCCAAAAAACAGTCAGTATACCATTTGCCTCACGCAGTGCAACACATCTCCTTCCCATAGAGTTGATCAGGTTGTTGATTGTGGCCTGTGTAATGTTGGTCCACTTCTCCTCAATGGCTGTGCGAAGTTGCTGGATATTGGCAGGACCTGGAACACGCTGTCGTATACGCCCATCCAGAGCATCCCAAACATGCTCAATGGGTTATATGTCCGGTGAATATGCTGGCCATGCAAGAACTGGGATGTTTTCAGCTTCCAGGAATTGTGTACAGATCCTTGCAACATGGGGCCGCGCATTATCATGCTTCAACATGAGGTGATGGTCGTGGATGAATGGCACAACAATGGGCCTCAGGATCTCGTCACAATATCTCTGTGCATTCAAAATGCCATCAATAAAATGCACCTGTGTTTGTTGTCCATAACATACGCCTGCCTATACCATAACCCCACCGCCACCATGGGCCACTCGATCCACAACATTGACATCAGCAGTGCTCATCCACACGACGCCATACACGCTGTCTGCCATCTGCCCTGTACAGTGAAAACTGGGATTCATCCGGTAAGAGAACACCTCTCCAAAGTGTCAGACACCATCGAATTTGAGCATTTTCCCACTCAAGTCGGATACGACGATAAACTGCAGTCAGGTTGACACCCCGATGAGGACGACGAGCATGCAGATGAGCTTCCCTGAGACGGTTTATGACAGTTTGTGCAGAAATTCTTTGGTTATGCAAACCGATTGTTGCAGCAGTTGTCCGGGTGGCTGGTCTCAGACGATCTTGGAGGTGAAGATGCTGGATGTGGAGGTGATCTTGGAGGTGAAGATGCTGGTGTGGTTACACGCGGTCTGTGGTTGTGAGGCCAGTTGGATGTACTGCCAAATTCTCTGAAACGCCTTTGGAGACTGCTTATGGTAGAGAAATAAACATTCAATTTACGGGCAACAGCTCTGGTGGACATTCCTGCAGTCAGCATGCCAATTGCACGCTCCCTTAAAACTTGCATTGTACGGTGTGCTAAAACTGCACATTTTAGAGTAGCCTTTTATTGTGGCCAGTCTAAGGCACACCTGTGCAATAGTTATGCTGTCTAATCAGCATCTTGATTTGCCACACCTGTGAGGTGGATGAATTATCTCAGCAAAGCAGAAGTGCTCACTAACACAGATTTAGACAGATTTGTGAACAAAATTCGAGAGAAACAGGCCTTTTGCGTACATAGAAAAATTCTTAGATCTTTGAGTTCAGCTCATGAAAAATGGGGGCAAAAACAAAAGTGTTGCGTTCATAATTTTGTCCAGTGTATTTTAACCACTTCCCGCCCGCCCTATTACAAAATGACGGCGGGAATGTGGTTGTGTTATCCTGACCGGACGTCATATGACGGCGGCAGGATAACACAGCTCTGGGCGCCCCCCGGGGGCGCGCAGAGCGGCGATCGGTGATGCGAGGTGTCAGTCTGACACCCTGCACCTCCGATCTCGGTAAAGAGCCTCTGACGGAGGCTCTTTACCATGTGATCAGCCGTGTCCAATCACGGCTGGTCACATAGTAAAACAGGAACAGCCGTTGATCGGCTTTCCTTAGTTCGTGCCTGACAGGCACGAGTAAAGGAGCGCCGATCGGCGGCTCCCCTGACAGGGGGGGGGTCGGCACTGGTAATCAGATCATTGATTACCAGTGCAGACCCTCGGGGGGGGGGGATGCCACTAGAACCACCAGGGATGCCCACTATGACCCCAGGGATGCCCACTATGGACACCAGGGATGGCAATCAGGGCTCAGGGAGCCCCCCATTGCCCTCCCCATCAGTGATGCCCACCAGTGTCCTCCCTATCAGTGCTGCCCACAAGTGCCCATCATTGCCATCCTTTAGTGTCGCCCACCAGTGCCCATTATTGCCCACCAGTGCCGCCTATCAGTGCCCATTAGTGCCCATCAGTGCCGCCCGTCAGTGGCGACCAGTGCCGCCCATCAGTGCCCATCAGTGCCCACCAGTGCTGCCTATCAGTGCCCATTAGTGCCCGTCAGTGCCACCTATCAGTGCCCATCAGTGCCGCCTATCAGTGCCCATCAATGCCGCCTATCAGTGCCCAGCAGTGCCGCCTATCAGTGCCCACCAATGCTGCATATCAGTGCTACCTATCAGTGCCACATATCAGTGCCTATCAGTGCCGCCTATCAGTGCCGTCTATCAGTGCCGCCTATCAGTGCCACCCCATCAGTGCCACCCCATCATTGCCTCCTCATCAGTGCCTGTCAGTGCAGTCTCATCAGTGCTCATCGGTGCAGGAAAAAACGTATTTATTTACAAAATTGTATAACTTAAACAAAAAAACTTTTTTTTTTTTTCAAACTTTTCTGTCTTTTTTTATTTGTTTAGCAAAAAGTAAAAATCGCACCAGTGATCAAATACCACCAAAAGAAAGCTCTATTTGTGGGGGGAAAATGATATAAATTTGGTGTAAGTACAGTGTTGCATGACCGCGCAATTGTCATTCAAAATGCAACAGCGCTAAAAGGGGAAAATTGGCCTGGGCGGGAAGGGAGGGAAGTGCCCTGTATTAAAGTGGTTAATATATCTTTTCATGTGACAACACTGAGGAAATTACACTTTGCTACAATGTAAAGTAGTGAGTGTACAGCTTGTATAACAGTGCAAATTTGCTGTCCCCTCAAGACAAGCAGACTATAGACATGGATTACTGGAACCATGTCCTGTGGTCTGATGAGACCAAGATAAACCTATTTGGCTCAGATGGTGTGAAACATTTGTGGCGGCAACCAAGTGAGGAGTACAAAGACAAGTGTGTCTTGCCTATAGTCAAGCATGGTGGTGGGAGTGTCATGGTCTAGGGCTGCATTAGTGCTGCCGGCACTGGGGAGCTACCGTTCACTGAGCCAACATGTACTGTGACATACTGAAGCAGAGCATGATTCCTCTCCCTTTGGTGACTGGGCCGCAGGGCAGTATTCCAATATGATAACAACCCCAAACACACCTCCAAGATGACCATTGCCTTGCTAAATAAGCTGAGGGTAAATGTGATGGACTGGCAAAGCATGTCTCCAGACCTAAACTCTATTGAGCATCTGTGGGGTATCCTCAAATGGAAGGTGGAGGAGCGCAAGGTCTCTGACATCCACCAGCTCCGTAATGTCGCCATGGAGGAGTGGAAGAGGACTCCAGTGGCAACCTATGAGGCTCTGGTGAACTCTATGCCCAAAAGGGTTAAGGCAGTGCTGGAAAATAATGGTGGCCACACAAAATATTGACACTTTGGGCCCGATTTTGACATGTTCACTTAGGGGTGTACTCACTTTTGTTGCCAGCGGTTTAGACATTAATGGCTGTGTGTTGAGTTATTTTGAGGGGACAGCAAATTTACACTGTTATACAAGCTGTACACTCAGTACTTTACATTGTAGCAAAGTGTCAATTCTTCAGTGTTGTCACATGAAAAGATATAAAATATTTACAAAAATGCGAGGGGTGTACTCACTTTTGTGAGATACTGTATACTATATTGTGCATTACACACACCTGCACTATATACACTATATTACACACTCCTGCACTATATACACTATATTGTACAATACAAACTCCTGCACTATATTGTAGATTACAAACTCCTGCACTATATAGTACATTACATTCTTCTCACTATATTGTACATTACACACTCCAGCACTATATACACTATATTGTAAATCACACACTCCAGCACTATATACACTATATTGTACATTACACACTCCTGCACTATATACACTATATTGTACATTACACACTCCTGCGCTATATACACTATATTGTACATTACACACCCCAGCACTATATACACTATATTGTGCATTACACACCCCTGCACTATATACACTATATTGTGCATTACACACCCCTGCACTTTATACACTATATTGTGCATTACACACCCCTGCCCTTTATAGTACATTACACACTCCTACAATATATTGTACATTACACACACCTGCACTATAAACACTATATTGTGCATTGTACACTACTACACTATATATATATACTATATTGTACATTACACACTCCTGCACTATATGTACACTATATTGTATATTACATACTTCTCAGCAAAGTATTCATTATCTCAACAGTTGCTGGTTGCTAAGGAGTCCCTAATTTAATGAAGTTCTACTTTTGAGGTCAGCTCTGACAAAGTGTTGGCTCTCTATGTTCATTGTACATAAAATCATAAGTAATGGCAGTGTTTCAAAAATAAAATAATGATTGTGCTGAGGTTTGTATATATAATCGGAGACTGTGGCTTGCAGGACACCAATTTCAGCTTTTGTCTTGTTTATCTATACCCCTTTAAGCCTCTCCCAGTCTTACCCCATTGTGGACCCACCCACAGTTTGCCGTTGCCACATTACTACTCTCCTTAAGCTACCCAGAGGCACCATCTTCCCCCCTCACCATCTCTTTCACTCCCTCTCTTTTTAATAAAAAATCGTTTTCATTTTATTTATTCCCAAAAAAGGCACACCAAATTCCTCAGCACAAAGGCCCATGATGCTCCTAATCCGGCCCAAATTGTGGCTCAGATGTTGCAGGTGGTGTTTGGGCCAGAGCTACAGGACAAACATGGCTCAGCATGCCCTTAAATATCCTCATATTTTGTGGGGCTTTGGCAGACTCAAAAATCTACCATGCATCCTCTTTTTGCACATGAGTTTACCTTTAGGGAACAAACAGACAATTGTTACCAAATCCAGAAGATAACACCATCATTTCTACATTTACTTTCACAGTAGACAACCATGATGCAGAGCAAGAGAACTAGCAAATAGTTTTCCTAGTCATAAACTGGCAATATTTAAAATATGCTCTACTTATTCTTCCATCTAAAAGCACTTACAACAAACCTAGAAAGCCTGATGCACTATAGGTTGTAGTCTACACATACCTCCTTTAGCTTTTTAAGTATTTCCAATTCTCAATGTTCAGATACTGGGCTTCTGCTCTGGAGTCTTAGCTCTGGCTTATACACCCCCCCCCCCCCCCCCATCAATATGCACCTTTCTGTACATGAAAAAAGTAGCAAAGAAAAAAATGATATAGGAGTAGGGAATTGCTGCACAAGCTATAATTTAACTGGATGTTATTAAAAATGACCTTTCCTACTCAATATTCAGCTCTGTAATTTTCTGTAAAATTCAATGCAATGTGGCAACCTAGAGGCCTTCACTTATTCTGTACACAGATAGTGTATAGAACTTCCCCAGAATTGCCATTTCCTGCGTGTTTGATTGGCACACTAAATTCCCAGAAGTTTGCACTAAGATACAAGTACAATTTTAGGCACCCTCTCCCTAAGGGTTAATGACTTGTAAAGCAATTTTGATACTGCAAATTTTGCAATCAAAACCATGAAAGTACATCAGCAAATTCAAATGAATTAGTCACTCCCTTTCAGAATCAGTATCCAAAAAACAAGCAGCTTTTCTTTAGAGCAGAAACAGGTAGGAATCTGCAACACAATTTGTTAAAATCTGTACAGTGTACATTAATCTTCCTGAGGGGGCTGTTTCTTTTTTTTCCCTCAACAAAAGTGGAGTTCCACTTTAAACTTATGGTTGAGATATGTGTGCATACCAGAGCTCTAACTTCAGGGCTCATGTGTTTATTCCTCCCCCCTCATGACTCCTATCTGTGGTTTTTAATAAAAAAGACTAAAGGAGAAAAAAAAACTGCTATCTGATATAAAGTGCAGGCACCTGCAACTCTTCCCTTTACAAATTCTTAGCACTGTAGAACAGTGTTTCTCAACCTTTTTTCAGTCAAGGCAAGCTTTAAAATGATGGACAATCTTGAGGCACCCTCTAAAATTATGGACAGCCTTGAGGCATCCCATTATAAAATGTAAAACGCTATTATAATAGTTTTACAAAATGCATCAACATCAACACATGTAGGAGATTAGAGGTGTCATTAGAGGTGATTTATTCTTCCAAATCACACTTTTTCATCCTGGTACTGACTAGTACTCCGGTGTTTCTCTTCCTCAGTTTTTCTCCATTACTCAGCTAATGTGACCCCAGCCTTTAAGGAGAGGGGCAGGGGAGAACAAAATAAGGATGCTGTGCAGATGACCTACATCATCCTCCTCCTTGTCAACTGATGATGTCATTGGTTGTTAGGATGCTGATGGCTAAAAGGTTGTACTGGTGCACAATGAAAGCCTGTGGCTTTGTGTAAATAAAAGGCAGGCTTGATCCACCTGCTGGCTTTTAGGATTTTTTGGGGCCCTTTTTAGGCATTTTGCTAAAGCACCCTGGTTGAAAAAGGCTGGTGTAGAAGCTTGCCCGCTCTTTGCTGCACCCCACACATTCCTACTGGCCCATCACTATGGCCTGCCTCAACTAATGAAATGTGCATAAGGTTCCTGACAGGGCAGGCAAGCTTGGACACTAACTGAAAGCATTGTAACCCTCATCATTCTGAATGGAGAGGAGATTCAGGTATGGTTTATATTATTACAAAAGCTAAAGTCAGTTTAAGGTCAACTATAAGAACCTAGAGAATGACAATTTTTTTTAACCCTCTTTGTATAAAGGATCAATAATAAGGTCTCCTGCATACAGGATGTGGTTTTTCCTCCTCCTTTTTCAAATGTGTTCAGGAGCGTTTAGACACACAAAGTGTTTTGGCATTTATTCATTCTACTGGCAAGAATACAAATTTATTCAGGCTGTTGGAATGGATGAACGCTCAAGTGCTAAACATGCCCTAAGCGCTTAGGCATGGTTACACGTGTTTCGGTGCATTCAGCATTTATTTCTGCCCAAATGCTCCTGAATGCGCTGGTGAAGAGTTTGTTCAATTTCAGCCTTCAAATGCTCTTCTTCTAAATTGGGTGTAAACATCGGTGTGCAGGGCCACATAGGCAAGACAGAGGTACGTTTAGAAGAAAAGTCAAACCCCTTTAGAGGTGGTGTTTTTTTATGTCCTGTGAGCATGAGGCCTACTCTTTTCACTAGACAGGAAATTTGGGAAAATCAATAGACAATAAAATGCTGACAGAAGCTCTAGCCGATTTATGTCTGTGACCCAGCTAAAGGTTTATTCTCACTCCCTGTCCCAGTGAGATATTTGTAACAGGGGAAGAAGCGAGGAGAAATCTCCCCAATAGAGTTCCAGTGAAACCTTGTCAAAGATTTTAACTTTTACACACTATCCAAAAGTAGAAAAAAAGTGTCAGCTGGTAAAACGCTTTAGATTTAGCAGACTACTACTACTACTCACAAACAAAGGTTGCCCCAAAATAATCTGAAAGGCATTGGTGCTGCTCAAAGCAATAAATCAGATGTTTGCTTTTTCCCCTAGAAGTGGGACAGGCACTGTATAGAAGAAAAGCACAGCCGTTTCCTTGGCAGTTAACTCTAGACCAGCCTTTCTCAACCTTTTCAACACAGAGGAACCCTTGAAATACATTTTGGGTCTTGGGGAACCCCTGCTAAAAATTAAAAATCATGACCCATTAGTGTGACAGTCAGTGGGAAGAATGCTCCTTACTCTTGTCATCATTGGGAAGAATAATTACCCCTTACAGATAGCTAAAAGGAACAATGGTGTCATTGGAAACTTATCTGAGGGGCATAAATTGCCCATTGCTCAAGGAACCCCTAGCAACGTCAGGAGGAGCCCTAATGTTCCACGGAACCCTGGTTGAGAAACCCTAGTCTAGGCTTTCAGCTCATTTACATAAGAAGAAATTATACAGATTTGTTTTCCCTTTTAGAATGTAATCCATCTTATTTTACAGACCAAAAAAAGAGACAAAACAAAAATAGAGTTTATCACAAAGGTGGCAAACATTTGAACTTCTGGTTTATAGCACTTGGCAGTGTTTCACTGTGCAGAAAAGAAGAGCATTCATTTCCAGATAGCAATCTATCTGCTAGAAGCAGCCTGTGCATGGTGACGTTTGCTATCACAACTATCTGTTTCCATTATAATCCGTACGTAATAATGTGTTCTCTGGCCTCTCTTTAATGATTCATAGGTTGTAGCTGTACATGGAGCTGTGTCCAGTGTTCAGGAAGATGCTAAGTATTACAACTGATATGTATTGTGTGTGTCTGTCAGGGAAAACTCTAGGTTTCCTTTAAAAGGCTAAGAAGTCACAACTTCCTGGCACCATGAATACATATATATCCATGGAGATTCACCTAAACATCTCTAGGTCTCCAAGCCTGCTTTCTGGCACAGCTTGACTTCTATGTAATCCATGTAAAACCACATTCTTTTCCTGCTATTGTCTCCACTTCCCATGAGCTCAGACGCTGCCCTCCCTAACTTCCAAAATGTAGACAGTAAGCCATGAACTGGGAAGTGCTCCTTAACTAAACACCACAAACACAAAGCATATTTACTAAGCACGCATGGAAAACAACTTCTAAAGTCTTAAAGTGGCAGTAACCTCCTGAATGTTATTTTTATCTAAAAGTAAGCTTAAGTTTACCTGTAGGTAAACTGAATATCTCCTAAAAGTGCACCATTTAGGCAATATTCTAGTGAGCAGCAGCTGGTGACATTGTGACGAATGGCATACCCATGCCGTTCTTTCAGAGCTTTGTGCCGTGGCTGAGAGGTGACGTCATCACGGCTTGGCCATTCAAGCAGCCACGGCCCTTCAACCCAGAAGGGAGACCGGGTGAAGACGGAGGCCTCTGCAGTGGTGACAGGCTTAGTTTTAAGGTAAAGTCTTTCATAATGTACTAGTATGTGATGCCGAAGTGTTCTTGGAGGGGCATCCTCTTGTCAAAACACATTAGAACAGCAGAGGAGATTGCTGTACTAACGTTGGTTTGTTAGCACAGTGCCTCCTCCTGAGCCATCAGTTTTTTTTTTTTGTTCAGCCCAGCAGGGTTAAACGGAAAAAAAAAAAAACTTGTCAAATTTGTATCTTGAAATTAGTCATCCAATAGGAGTCTACTTTGCCCTCAACAGACAAGAGATTGTCAATCATTCTAGTCAAAGCTGAAGTAGAAGGCCAGATGTATTTTATTGTTGTGTCTATGCGCTGAAAAGATTACCCCTGACTTCTTGAACCTGTGAAAACTTATCCCACTCTGAAATAGCCAGGAAATCTCTCCAAAGTAGACACAAAACACAATAAAACCTTACAATGCTGTATAAAAAATTGTTTTTGTTGGCTTTTATCTTCTACATAAATCTATTTACATGGTTGGGGTGAAAACAACACATGCTCGCCAACATGTTAAAATTAAAGAAAAAAAATTCTTAATTCTTCAGGTAGGCCTTATTCACACAGGCGCGGATGCCCATGCACGGATGTTTGTTTATGCGTTCCTAGCCAGTAGGTCCTGCGTGCAGGCAGCCCATTCAAGTCTATTAGGACACAGATGGTGGGTGAGCAGCTCCCATTAAAACGTGCAAGACCGTTCACGCCTGTCACATCAGCCATAACAGACTTGAATAGGTTTGAGGGAGGAGACTTACATGCTGACGCCACGCCGCTGTGTCCTGTGTTGGGATCCGCGGTCATTGCTATAAGTTCAGCCGCTGATGTGCTTTTTTATTTGGATGTACATCCTTTATTTTAAATTGTGTATTAGTAATTTTACAACTACTACGCTATAAACATTTCCTCGGGCTGTGTGTGGGGAGCACCCTTCTGATCAGCTTTGATGCGAGGAACAATTGCCTCTGTGGAAGATGATTGTGGGGAACCCTTAAAAGGGTCATTCTGATGTTATGCCATTTACCGGTGGATGGTTGCTTGGAATCTTCTAGATTGTAAGCTCTAACGAGCAGGGCCCTCTAGTTCCTCCTGTATTGAATTGTATTGTACCTGTATTGTCTTCCCTCACATTGTAAAGCGCTGCACAAACTGTTGGCGCTATATAAATCCTGTATAATAATAATAATAATAATCCTCAAATAGTTATTTTGATATCATGCCGTTTACCAATGGCATTCTTTCTGATGAGTGCACATTGGTGAAGGGGACTGCACTGGAGGCAGAATTATGCATGGAAGCTATTCTTGTCACTTTAACAAAGTTTATTATCATTTGAGAATATATATCTTTAGTGGATGATTTTCACATTTTTTTGGACACCCGTTGCACTTTACGGACTGCTTGGGACTTTGATCATGTGTTAACAATAACCAAATATAACAAAAGTCACATAATGCATTTATAATTCTTTGTTTTATATGTGGCACTTTATGATTGAAATATTGCAGTGCTGCACTTTTTTATAACAGATTTGAATGGGCTGCCTGCATGCAGCACCTACTGCCTAGGGACACATAACCAAACAGCCCGTTCATGGGTATCACTGCCTGTTTAAATTAGACGAAACTTAAATGAAGGTAATCAGATAAACTGTTTCTTCCCCCATTGATTTTTAAAAATATCTGGAGCCCTTTATATATTTTTTTCCTTTAACAGAATAATGGAATCCATTTAAACAGTCTACTGTATCTTCTAGAAATACTATTTGTGGAAGACTTTACCAAATTCCACAGCTTTTACAATGAATTCTGCAGATGCAAGGTAACCTCTTTAAAGCAAAAAAAATTAAAAACTTTGGTTACATTCATGCAACTTAGCCATCATAACTGTATTTGAGTTTGCAGGTATGGTTTAGTGCAGGGATATGCAAACTGTGGCCCTCCAGATGTTGCAGAACTACATGTCCTATGAGGCATAGCAAGACTGATAGCAACAAACATGACACCCAGAGGCAGAGGCATGATGGGACTTGTAGTTTTTCAACAGCTGGAGGGCCACAGTTTGCATATTCTTGGGAAAAATTATTATTAAGGAATAAGGGAGCAGTCAGCAGGCTTCAGAATATTGTAATTTGGTGAATGAATAATTACTATTCTACCAGTATGGTTACCAGATATTTTGTAATGTACAAATCTAGCTAATTTTTAACAGCACAAATGTATGCTAAAACGTGAGATTATTCTGTACATGACAGAGGGAAATAAAGGGGGGGGGGGGGGGTTCTAGCTACAGCAACCATTTATTTTATTATCACACAATACAAGCCATATACTACTAGGTTGCTAGTCTCTCACATGAACTTCATAACAATAATATCAGGTACTGACATCACTAGCGGTATTTCAATGACCGAGTAACAGAAGGAGCAGAAAGAGGTTTAATGTGCAAAAGGAGCCTAGTTCTAATGTCCTCTAATGTAAATTTGTTGCACACCCTGACAATTTAAACGGAGCATCTAATTAAATATGTACATAAGCACGATTACCTTCTGCAAAAAGAGTCCACATAATGAGATATAGACAGCTGAAATGGGGTGCAAATCCTTATGAAAAACTTTGATTAGCAAAACAAAAGTTTGCTGTAATAATCAAGCTTGGCTCCATCCCCACCAACCTAATGAAAATTTCCATGTTGGCATATATGGCTGTCCAACATATCAGCTGAGGAAAGTAGAGCCAAAGTTGTCTTTTACTGTAAAAAATGAAATATGCAGCTGTGTATACCTCCAGAAAAAAAAAAAAAAAAATTTTATCTGTATTTGTAGAAAATGCTCAGACTGAATTCCTTAGGCTGGCCATACACTATACAATTTTCTTGTTCAACTTTGCTTTAGATTTACCAAAACCATGTGATATAGGGTCAAACCTAAACACTTTCAATTTGTATGTAATCAGGCAGGCCCTTGCACTACATAGTTTAAGGTAAATCTAAAGGAAATTGAATAAGAAAATTGTATAGTGTATGGCCAGCTTTAGGTTTGTGACAGGTTTACTTTAAAGTGGAGCTTTAGTCAAAGAGGTCCTGCTAGATCACTTCATGCTGGCCCCTTTTGCAGCCATAGCTATGTAAAACATTAATAATAAGTGCCTATACAGTTTAAAATCCAGTACAGGCAGTCCCCGGGTTACAAACAAGATAGGGTCTGTAGGTTTGTTCTTAAGTCAAATTTGTTTGTAAGTTGGAACAGGTACATTTTTTAGGTGTAGCCCCAGCCAATATAATAATTTTTAAGTTTTATGGATAGCATAGGGAAGGTTTAACACCTCTGTATCCCTGTTCAGAAGATGTCACCTCACTTTTTGTGCCTATGACAACTGGATTTTGAAAATTTTGGGTTGTTGTGGAAACAAGGATTAGTAATAAAGCTTTGGTGGAGACGCCTTTTTCCCATGAGAACTCTTACAGGAGTGAATTTCCCTTCCTAGGGGTAGATTTCTCCTCACTTCCTGTTGTCTCCTTCCATTTGTAGGTAGGAGTCCTTTCTAAGTCGGATGTTTATAACCCGGGGACCGCCAGTAATACACTATCTCATCCTGCTCTGCACATGCTCAGTTGCCCTCTATTTTTAGGCACTTTGCCAAATTTGTAGAGGTTGATCTCCTGACAGCCTAAAGTTTTACTGCCAGGGGCTCTGGGCTTCAGTAAAATGGCAGTCTGCAGCAAGAAGAAACAGGAGCAACGTTGGAGGCAAATTACAGAACACACTCATTTTGGTAGCCTAATTATCACTGTGGAATGTATGTTCCTTGCTAAGGAACATTATTTTTATCAAGTTGTTATGGGTAAAGTTCCAATTAGGCTGCTGTACTAGCCTGCTAAACATTTGAAAGGAAACCCAAAATATTTTTTTACATCTTATAACTTATCAAAAGGAGTACCTTAAAATCTTGCAACTGCTGCTTGATAGATTCAACTTCAGTACCAACGACCTCCTGCAAAGCATTGCTGCCCTCTGCTGCCATGATCTGATATATCAGCTCCTTCAGTTTAACGCTGAAGTCCTCCACTCTCCCTAGAGTAGCATCTAGCTGCTTCTGTCTATTTTTGCCACGTTCAGACAGCTTAGCACATTGCTTATTTAACGTTCCAAGCTCTCGCATTAATCCAATGAGGTCAGGACCTCCTTCATTCTCTAACATATCTCTGCATTTCTTTTCTGAACATTCAATATCAGATTTTAAGCTGTGGAGCAGTTCTAGAAACTTTTGGACAACTTCAGTTTGAGACCTCAGGCTGTCTACATCCCGAGCCACTGGGCCCATGTTGTCAAGTTCATCATCCAAGTCAGCTAGATTAGAAAAAATTTCTCGAACATGAGCATGAAATTGACCAATTCCTTGCAGTTTTTGCTCCATACTGCTACAGCATTCATTAACTTCTTGTTTTACAGTCTCAAAATTATGCTGCACATCTTCTGCTTGATGTAAGAGACGAGAGACATCTGAGCCTTTTGGGGCATCTTCTGTCAAACCTTGGGTTAGGTTTTTCAAATACTGAACTTGTGTGTCTAAATTTTGCAGCATTTCCTGCTGAGATTTCATGTTCTCCAAATTCTTACTACTGCATGCCTGAGGACCCAGAGCTGCATAAATTTCCAGGTGGTGCTTTGCTCCTTCAAGTTTCTTATCAATATTTTTAAAACTATCATTTAGTTCCTTAAGTCTCAATGACATTTCCTCAATAGACTCAGCTTTGATATGAAGCTGTTCTGTAATACTGTCCATCTTCTGATTTAGCCTGGCTCTTTCCTCCAAGATTTCTTGGTCGTCAACCTCCGCTGCTTCAATCAGAAGATCAGCTGTGCTGTTCATCATCTCCACCAAAGAACGTTTCTTGTCTATTTCACTTTCAAGAACCTTTGCTCTAAGAAGCTGGGCTTCAAGTTGGACAGGGTCAATAGTGACTTCCATTCCTTTCACTTGGGTCTCACAGTCTCCCAGCCAAGGCACCAAATCTTCCACATGTCTCCCAAATTTCTGAGCTTTCTGCAAACAGTCCTTCAGCTTGTTTTGTCTTTCTGATGTCTTCTTTCCCAGCTCTTCCCAGTTTGCTTTCAGATGTAATAGTTGATTTTGTAGGGCAGTCTTCTCATCCCCAGGCTGTGAAGACAGGAGCAGAGATTCACCTTCAGCAGTAATCATTTCATAGGACCCGCTGTTCTGGTTTAGACTTTTTTGGAATTCCTCCTGGTCTTGAAGAAGTTTTTGTAACTTTTCCAGTTTGGATGACACTGGAGGGCTCTTGGCCTGTTGCATTGACTTTTCATCCAACCAATTTCTCAGTTCATCAAACATCTGTTGAAACTGCTGGGAACTGGCAAGTGCCGTCTGCAACCTATTCACGCGATCCGCTGTAAAACAGAAGACTCTGGGTTACTTTCTTTACAAGCAATACTTTTAGAGCCCATTCACACTAGCACGACTTGTGAGGCGACTTGTGTAGCCCCAGATCGCTTGACATAACAAAAGCAATGTTAATCAATCAGTGCCGTCTTAATTGGCACTACTGAAGTCGCTCCGACTTCAGAAAAGGGTCCTGTACTACTTTGAGGCGACCTGTGATCCGACTGTCCCATATACTTCAAATGGGAGTCGCCTCCTTATCTTAATTGACACGACTTGTTATCAGACTTTCCAGGAAGAAGAAAGAGATTAGCCAGGCATTCCCCACAGACAAAGTCGCCTGTCTCTTCAAAGTAGTGCACAAGTCTCTTCCAAGTCTCTAAACAAGTCTCTAAACAAGTCTCTAAACAAGTCTCTAAACAAGTCTCTAAACAAGTCTCTAAACAAGTCTCTAAACAAGTCTCTAAACAAGTCTCTAAACAAGTCTCTAAACAAGTCACGGGGCGACTTTCTGGTCGTGGTAGTGTGAACCGGCTCTTATGGAATTTCCCCCAACCTTTTTTAAATATATTACATACAAAAAATACAAATAAAAAAACAAAAAACAAAAGAAACATTATTATTAACCTGCTAAATCTTCCATTCCTTTAAGCGGAAGTGCCACAGTGTCAAGTCGTTTTTGAAGTTCATCTTTGAGGTACGGTTCTGCCACAAGTGCAGATAGCTCATTGCATAGAATCTGTGCTTCTGCAACTTCCTGAGCGAGGTTTTCCAGATCTGAGCGAATGCCACTAGTTTCCTGCAACTGCTGCTTTACAGCATCGGGCTGAGTGCTGACTGCTGGCTGTGTGCTCAGTTTCTTGCCTGCCTGCTTTATTTTGTCCGTTAGGCCTTGCAGAACCTCTTGATACTGCGCACTTTTCACAGCAGCTTGGTCAATGTGTTCAGCTCTGGAATTTAGGCGATTGGTCAGTTCTGTCCATTTCTTATTGATTTCATTGAAGTCTTCCTCTACCTGGCTGGTGGATGGAGACTCATCACCAGGTCCTGTTAGGATACCATAGGCTGCTTGCTTTAGTTCTTCATACTGAGCTTTGCGCGTTTCAAATTCCTTTAACATAAACTGTA
This sequence comes from Pelophylax lessonae, assembly GCF_965119305.1. Taxonomy (NCBI): domain Eukaryota; kingdom Metazoa; phylum Chordata; class Amphibia; order Anura; family Ranidae; genus Pelophylax; species Pelophylax lessonae. The sequence continues at coordinate 372,494,771 of NC_138769.1, read as the reverse complement.
ACAGAAATAACAACGCAGTGTTTGTATAAACTGACAGATCAGAATACACAAAGTTAAGAAACATCAGAGCAGAATCCATAAATCACTAAGCCGCATTCAAAAGAGGATAACGCCTGTCTGCTTATAACTCAACCATTCAATCATCAACAAACCAGATAATACACAGCCCAGCTTGGAGGGATCTTACTCGTCCACCATGTTTATTCCTTACTGTCAATTACATGTGGTGGTAGAATGGTATTAATGATAGCTACCGAAAATGAATGCATATCTGTTGCATGCCAAAGTACCATGCAGACATTGTCCTACTCTCTAGCAACATTAAACACACTTCTTCTGGAATCTTTTACTGTGATAGGACATTAGTCTAGACATAAACAATAAAGCAGATGCCCATTTTTTTTTAAACTGTACTGCTTCAATTGGGCATATCATAACTGTACTATTTAATGGGTCTCCTATGTATATATATTTGTATAAATATAACTCTACACTTGTAGCAAAACTGTCACACTTATTGTCACGTAAATTCATAATTGCTCCAGAATTTTTTTTTAGGATCTGGAATTCATAACTGCTTAAGTTCTGTTATTCACAGTTGAAGAAAGGGACAATTGAGTCTTTATTTAATGTGCACAATAGAGCTGCACGATTCTGGATAAAATGAGAATCACAATTTTTTTGCTTAGAATAAAGATCACGATTCTCTGACAATTCTCTGCGTAACATCTTTCACATTATATAAAAAAGTTGGGCTAACTTTACCGTTTAGTTTTTTTTTTAAAATTCAATAAAGTGTATTTTTCTCAAAAAAACTGCGTTTGAAAGACTTCTGCGCAAATACAGTGTGACATTAAAGATGTATGTATAATGTTTGGGGGTTCTAAGTAATTTTCTAGCAAAAAATACTGATTTTAACTTGTAAGCGGCAAGTGACAGAGAAAGGCTTAGTCTTTAAGAGGTGAAGCTGCCCTCCCTTACAGAAGGAAGGAAGTTCATTCCTTCAAATAACAAAATTATATATTGTAAAACACTGTTTATAGTGATCTAGCAGCCTTAACAATATTGATAAACATTTGCATGAGGATTTTTTTTTTGACAGCGGTGAGTGAGCAGAGACCAGCTCTGTATGAATCCAGGAAATGCTATTTTAAGATTGTGAGGGGGGGGGGGGTGAATCATTAGAGATTTTTTAACGATTAATCGTGCAGCTCAAGTACACATTGACACACATGAGAAAAAAATGGATTTTTGTAAAATCTTACCGTAAAATCCTTTTCTCTTAGCTCATTGACAGACGTAGTCCTCGGTGATACAGCACCTTCGGGTTATGTTGCCTCCACAGGAGTAGGACTAGACAGGAAATAAAATGCTCTGGCCACACCCTAGGGGCAGTCCCAGAGGGTATATCCTCTCTCTCTCTGCCTCAGCAAATCAGTTATGTCATAAAAGCAGTCTTTAGAGAATTTAACCCAACCCAACTCAAAAAAACAGAGGGGCGGGTACTACATCTGTCAATGAGCTAAGAGAAAAGGATTTTACGGTAAGATTTTACAAAAATCCATTTTTTTTCTATCGCTCATTGACAGACGTAGTCCTCGGTGATACAGCACCTTCGGGAAGTCCCAGAGCAGTATCACAAATGAGGGGTGGGAAAATGGAAATCAAATCCAAATCTAGAAGGCCCAACCGGTGCCAACTAGAAGTTTACAATGCTCATCCTTAATGATGAGACTCAACAAAAAAATTTTCAAACAGAAAAAAACCCTCGAGGTAGACCACCGGTCTCCTCAAATTGCGGCCTGCAAAACCTTGCGGCCAAATGAGGCATCCGCCGATGCCATCACATCAATTTTATAAAATTTTGTAAAGGTATGTACCGACGACCAGGTGGCCGCTTTACATACCTGCACCACTGACGCCTGATGGCGAAAGGCCCAGGAAGTACTGAGCGCTCGAGTGAAGTGCGCCCTAACAGGGAACGGAGGATTCCGACCCTTAATAGAATAAGCCTGTACCACCGTCTGACTGATCCATGTAGATATGGTCGCGGCAGACACAGGCAACCCCATTTCAAGGGCTATCCGTGATCACAAAAAGTGAGTCCGTCTTACGAAAACTACTTTAGGAAGGAAGGATGGATTCAGAAGAAGAACCACCTTATCCCTATGAACCACCAGATCTGGGGAACGACAGGATAATGCGGCCAGTTCTGACACCCTGCGTAGAGAAGTAATGGCCACCAAGAAGGCCACCTTCTGGGAATGTAAGCAAGGGAATCTCCCTAATATCTTCAAAGAGAAGTTTCTGAAGAACCGACCACACTAAATTAAGATACCAGGCGGTAAGGGTGCGCGCACTGGCGGAGCCAGATGTCGCACCCCCTGGATGAAATTCCGCACCAAGGAATGATTAGCCAAAGGTTTCTTGAAAGAAGATTGCTAACGCCGAAAACCTGACCCTTGATCGTGCTCAAGGATAGTTTCTGCTCAACCCCTTGTTGCAGACAGACCAAAATTCGGGTCACCGAATAGGTATGTGGGGAAAATCCAATAGATTCACACCATGCAATATAAGACTTCCATGTGCTGGAAGTCGCTTTCCTTGCTTTAACTGGAGGTAGGAATAACTGAAGCTGACACTCCCTTGTCCTTCAGTACCTGGGTCTCAATGGCCAGGCCATTAAGCCAGCGACTGTAAAGCAAGATGGAAGATCGGTCCCTGAGACCGCAAATCCTCCCTGAGAGGAAGTCTCCAAGGAGCGTCTGCGACTAGCCTCGCCAAGTCGGCGTACCAGGCTTGACGAGGTCAATCCAGAATTTCCAGAATAACTGGAATTCCCTCCACCTCTATCCTGCGAAGAAGTTCCCGCAGCAACTTGAGAGGATGGAAGGCATGCCGTAGCTGATACTGCCCCCACAGGGCAATCAGCGTTTCTGCTGCGTCCGCTAGAGGATCGTGGCGCGAGCTACAAACCTCCGCACCTTCCTGTTAGGCCAAGGTGCCAACAGATCCACATCCGGGATGTCCCAATGAAGGGACAGCTAGGGAAAAAACCTCTGGATGAAGAGGCCATATGCGATTGGATCCGAATCGGGCTGCTCTAGAGCTGCTCGATCCAGTAAATCAGACAAAATCTGATCGCTCTCAATTCAGATACCCTTATTGGTAATCTGGATACTATCGGAAGAAATGACTTCCCCTGGTTGAGCATCGGAGACTTCCTGGTCCGCTCGCTCCACCGGATCCGATTGTCCAGGGAATCGGAATTCTGATTCCATTAAAAAAGAATCTCCTTCAGGAGAATTCGGGTATGAGACTGGGTATACGGTACTGCCTCTAAGAAGGCCACCATCAGTCCCAGCCAATTGACGGACAGCAACATCCGAATCGTTGACTGAACCTTCTGGAGTTTCCCAGCAAGGAGAAACTCTCTTGCCCAGGATGTATCCAACCTTAGGCCCAGATAGTTCAGTCTCCTGGTGGGAACCAGGGATGATCTTTGGGAAAGCGAAAAAACGCTGATGTCCTGCGATGATGGGGATATAAAGATAGGCATCCTATATGTCTATGGACGCCAGGAAAACTCTTTTATGCAGGGAGGCCACCACTGTACGGATGGACTCTATTTCTTCCCAAGTCCAGATTTGGACGCACCTTGCCCTCTTTCCTGGGCATTGTGAATAGGTTCGAATAGAACCCCTGAAACCGTTCAATGTTAGAAGGGCAGAATCGCACCGGTGGAAGTGATCGAAACTCGATCCTGTGTCCTCCAGAAACCGGTGAAGACATCCCCCCCCCCCCACCCCAGAGATGGGTAGGGGCGCATCAGGCTATATTCTTCAGGCTTGGCTGAGCCGGACTCTTTGTTTACCCGACCAGCGCCCTTTGAAACCCCTCTAAAGGGGCTTTGGAGGGTTTCGCCTTATCGCCCGCCCTCGCGGAACGAACAACTCTATATGAGCAGAAAAGGAAGGTCCTCGTTAGTTACGAGGTCTTTTTATCCTAACAGTCTGTGGCAAGACAGCAGGTGGTACCGTCTATCCTATAAAGAGGAATTCCTCAAACGGATAGCACCTAGCCATGCGTTTGGAAATAACAGGGGTTCGTTTCAAAACGACCCCATTTGGGTAAAGGAAAATCCTTCGCCCTTTTGGTAGGCTAACAAGTATCAAAAAGGAATCTCAGTCTCAGCTACCTCTGCCGGTGTAACCTCAAGACTAAAGGTTTCCCGGACGGACACAACTAGTGCATCCACCACTCTTGTGCTATGGCGGAGGCAGAAACGTGCTCCTCACTGCTGAGGAGATATTACCTGAGACAACAGCCCCCTAAGAGGGACCTGCAACTGCATTGACCAGTTCCGAATCCGTATCTGAAGTATCTGATAAACAATAGGGGTAGGCGGGGGTCGCTAATTGACCCCCGTCCCTGACAGGCCACCTCCACCCGGGATACCAAAGACTCCAAAATTGCCGATAATGCATTAAAAACAAGTGGGGTACTGGAGGGTCCTGCGGCCACCTTGAGGGGATCAGGTGGGGATACCTATGCGGCAGGGTCAATGATTATACAAGACACTTGCCAGCAACAAAAAATGACAAAGTAAAAAAAAAAAAACTTTTTTTTTTTTTTGTGTCCCCCAGTCGCAACAGCGCCCCTCAGTGTTACCTGCCTTTTTGGACCCCACAGAGAGAGAGACAGACCCCCAAGGCTCATCCCTGATGCACAGAAGTTTTCATCAGCTTGCTCAGTGCTTGTCTTGTTACAGACAGGAAGTCTTTGGCCCTATTTCCTGGGTAAAAGAGGCGGCTCCGCCCCTTAACACGCCTGCCGGCTCCTCCCCCTGGCTCCATGAGGTGTTTGAGTCACCTCAAACATGGCCGCCCCCATGCTGGAGACACGAGGCTACACCAAAATGGCGGCCTCGTGCGATCTACCAGACAATGGCGGCGGCCTGCACAGAATAGCGGCATGTCTGCAGAAGGATCTCGGCCTCACAACCCTTCACCCTCATGGTGGTCAGCGTGGTCGGAGGTACCGGACCCTAGCGGGCCGTATGCGGACCGCTGCTTAGCTGGAGGAATGATCTGGAATGCAGTATACATGTATAGACATCGCCCTGTGGCTACTGACAGGTAGGATACCTTATACTATCACAGTAAAGTTCTAGTACTGCCACTGACTACAATCATTTACACATCTTTACAATTAGATTGTCAGCTCCCAAACCAAGCCACCTGGCTTCTTGTACACAAAAATCACACTCAATTAGGGGGATCTGTGACATGTTGTAGGATAGAGGGGAACCCATCCTTACCATTACAGAGAGGGGCCCGCGTTCACCACAAGACCCGTCAGGGGGAACATACTACTCACCATACCGGAACCAGGCGGGCGCCAACTCCTGACAGTACCCCTCTCCACCGAGGTAGGAGGGCTGTCGACCAATACGGGCGCCGTGACTCATGGTCTTTGGCGTTTCAGCGAGACGTTTAACTCGCAGGGTCAGTCCCCGTCCAGTGGGACTATGTCGCGGCCGACCCAGCGCGGAGCTATGGCCTGCACGCGCTCGTAGGCTGAACTGGGGTGACCACTGGATCTCAACATCCAGCCCGTCGCCCAGTTCAGCTTTCTTGCTTGAAGATCTCACAGGAACACTGGAGAAAAAAAAGCTGTCTTAAAAAATTATTTTCTAAGAAAAAAATCCTGCCAGGACCGAAGATCCCAGCAAGGTATCTAGGTCCTTACTCCTGACTAGACAGAAAAAAACTGATTTGCTGAGGCAGAGAGAGAGAGGATATACCCTCTGGGACTGCCCCTAGGGTGTGGCCAGAGCATTTTATTTCCTGTCTAGTCCTACTCCTGTGGAGGCAACATAACCAGAAGGTGCTGTATCACCGAGGACTACGTCTGTCAATGAGCGATAGAGAAATATAGATTGTTCACAAATACAGCTGTTTTATCAAAGGTATTTGCACAAGTGAGTAATTGGCTGATATAATGATGATATAATGGTTGATGATAATGAACATCTAAAATAAAAGCAGGAGTTCCAAATTTCCAGCTTACTGAAAAAATTAACTTGCATTTAAAAGAATTTAATAAGGGCTAATATTTAAAGATGGACTCTGGGCTGCACAGAAAATATTGCCTGCATATGTAATGTCCATAAAATCTGGAACCGGGGATGCGAAATGCATGTGCAGCTACGAACACAAAAAATTAACAAAGCCTTCTTCCAACTGCAGCTATTAGTACTTACTTGCACTTTGCAAATCTAGTTCCCTGCATGCCTCACTGCTTCTCAAGACTACAAAGGAGGTGAGGCTACATTTCATGTGGCTTCCAGAAGCATCTGCGGGCTAGATGCTAATCATTTTACCCAACCCTCTGATGCCCAAAACAATGCTCTTGTACCGAGGACTGTGGGCATGCTAAAACATGAGCCAGGGTGAGGTCCTGTATAGCAAACCCCATCCTTTCCCAGTTCTATGCTATGTTGTATGTGATATGTAGTTTGCATGCAGTGCTATGCGGATGTGCAACATAACTCACTGCATGTACTTTATAGGATTATTATTTTTCCTACTCCCTCTCCAGCTGATAGGACAATCACTTTAAAACATCATTACGCAGTGCCAGAGGCTGTGTAACAGCATAATGCGGGTGAGCAGCGTCGAACACCCATTGGTCAGCGCTGGCCACATGACTGCACTGACCAATGAGAATCCTTTTAAGGCTCCTTCTGTACTGGGATGGTGTCCATCATTGTATACACAAAACATTTTGATGGGACTTTTTTTTAGGTACATTTAACTATTACAATGGTAAATATATCTTATAAAGTGTAATAGTTTTAACTTTGCATAAAATTTTGTATATGAATAAAAACCAATAATTGTGCCTGATTCCTCTATTAATACATCTTCAATTGTTTACAATTGCCCGAGTTCTCCTTTCATTTCTCCAGGGTTAATTTAGCTTACCGTATAGCCTATGCTTTACATTTGAGCATTTTTGTAGTAAGCAGAATGTTTTGTAGACCTAAGATTTCTCTTTTTATGTTTAATGAACAGCATTCACTTCTTCAGGTGTGAATCTATAATTTGTGTATACATTGATCAGTAGGGATGTTACATAGTTCAGGCAGCTATCTCATGAAGCCCTAATTATTAACAAAGTATTTAAGATATTCTCAGTAGCCAGCATGGTAAGGTGGCCATCGCTGACCAAAGGGCACTCATCATTGCAAGCAATATTCTGCTATATAGCCTCCAGCACTGTTTAGTGAAGTTTTAAAGTTTCTGGACCAGTATTAACGCCTGGAGAGGATGTCGGATATATGGATCATAAAAAGTACATGCAGCAGTTGGGGGGGATGTTGCGAGTTAGTTCCACCTTTAAGCCCCTAGCACAATACCCTAATACAAGGTAAGATATATAAGATATTCCTAACAAGTGATTACAATGTGCATAATGTAAAAAATATCACCATGAATTAAACTTCAATTGAATGCATAGAAGTGCAAAAGAATTATAAACTAAAAAGTTCCCAGGGAAAGCCTAGAAATGATTTGAGCAATGTTCTCAGTGTGTAGCAGAAGAAAAAATAGGTGTATAAAGGTGGGGGCTCACCAGACATAAATGACTCTCCTTCAGGAGAGGTCGAGTAGCATTTTTTTTATAGTCGTTTACAGAACCAATACCTCCAACCTCCTTCAGGGGTCTTATCAAATGATAACACCTCCGAATATACCACAGATCAATATGCAGTAAAGCTCCATGCAAAAATGATGCCATGAAAAGAGGAAGACACACTCTACATCTCTCACGCAAATCAATCAAGTAAAACACATTTTAATAGGGGTAAATGTACTTACATAAGTAGATGTTAATCAAACCGTTTGTATCACATGGATGGGCTATTTGCCCAAAACCACGGCTAATTTGCGCATGCGCAGTTGAGTTTCAGCTCTGCCCAACACGCTTTGTCATATGTGACATCAGGTGCACCTGTCACGTATGTCAAAATGGAACACACACCACTACGCATGCGCAAATTAGCCGCTCCATCTTGGTTTTAGGCAAATAGACCATTCATGTGATATGAACGGTTTGATTAACATTAACTTATGTAACTGCATTTATCCCTGTTAAAATTTGTTTTACCTGATTGATTTGCAATATGGAGAGTGTCTCTTCCTTTTTTTTCATGGCATCGTTTCTGCATGGAGCTTTATTGCATATTGATCTATGGTATATTCAGAGGAGTAATCGGTTGATAAAAGCCCTGAGGGAGATTGGAGATTCTGTGAATTATCAAAAAAAAGGGCTACTTGACCTCTCCTGAGTGAGGGTGATTTGTGTCTTTAGACAACGTGGTGGTGTTTGATGGTCCAATTGCTGAAAGGCTTTGAGGCGATTGGGATACACATTCTAATTTTTCTTCTGCTACACACTGAGAAGATTGCTCAAATCATTTCTGAGCTTTCCTTTGAGACTTTTCAGTTCATAATTCTCATGCACTTATATGCATTCAATTGATGTTTAATTCATGCTGAGGTTTTTTACGTTATGCACATTGTAATCACTTGTTAGGAGTATTTTGATTTTTGCAAGCACTGCACTGCTGTTTTTACTACTACATACATTTACCATGAAAAAGTACATCTCAGGCTAGGCCAACTTTGAGTGCCGTAATCAACAGCAACTAATCAGAATTCACTTTGCTGAACTCTGTCTAGTACAAGATGGATTGGGATTGGTTAAAGAACTTCTAAATGAACACCCTTGTTCTCTTTTGAATAAGGCTTATTTAGTAAAAAGCAAATAGTTTTGCCTGTTTGCCACAGGATTCTCTTTGACACATCAGTGTTTAGATGCCCTGTTGATGTCAATCTATGTTACACACCATGATTTTCAGTTAAATACTAGATGTTTCCCTTACCTGAACCTGCTGCTTCTGTGCATTCAGCATGTTGGGATCAATGGATAGAGGTCCCAAGACACTCATCATCAGCTCCTTCTCCGTTAACCATGGACGTAGCTGAGAGCCAGCAGTTTGGAACAAGGCCAGTTGGTTAGCAGATTCTTCCAGCTTCTGCTGGCGTTCTGAGGTTACTTGGTTAGCTCGATCCCACTGACTGTCTAAATAAGGAAGGCAATACAGAACATCTTATATTCCTGCACAACTTGCCGAAATTGCTCAAAGCGGCACACACATTTTGATAAATTAATGAAACATACTGTCCACCATGTGTGAACAAGTTGCAATTGTAAAGCATATAATAGGTTAATGAAAGCCCAAGCAGAGATAGAATCCAAAAAAATATTCGAAAGTCCAAAAAACAAAAAAAAAACGAATAGAAAAAAAACACTAAGAGCGGCTTCACACTACCGCGCTATGGTAGTGTCCAGCGCAATGTGCCTGTGGTATTTGTGCAGGTTACCTTTGGTTTCCCATAGATTTCTAATATGTCTTGTGTTTATGGAGCGTTTTCTGAAAGCACGCCAAGGGTCCTGCATGCTGCATTTTGATGCGCTTTTAGAAAACTTGCCAAAAATGCAACACATAAGAGAAGTCGAAGGGAATCAAACTGCATATAACCTGCACAAAAACTGTGAGTACATTGCTCTGCACCCATGCTGCGGCCAAACTTCAGCGCGACAGTGTGAAAGGGGCCAAAATATAAAGAAAACCGTACAAGTCAAGCCTTGTGGAATTGAAAGGAACTGTAGATATATCTAATGTAACAGACCATACACAAATCATAAACATGCATCTTTGTAATTATTTCTGCCTAAAACCTTTAAGGTTAATTCAATTGAATTCATGTTACCATCCGGTTACTGTATTATCTGCAAAACAGCTGTTATAATATTAATAAAGCGAAAATTATACATTAAACAGAGTTTTTGCAAATGTCCACCAGTCAATGACTGAAAGAATGGACACCAAAAAATCAGCATGATAGCCAAACACCTATCATTTTCAGAAGGAAAGGTAAGCAATAGCACAATCTCAGCGCCAATGTACGATTCTGGGTCTCTCTTGGTGAGTTTTTACAGTTTTTTTGTTATCAAATTTTTAAACTAGATAGCTGGCTCTGTTCTACAATAAACCTATATTTAAACTACTACACTTTTACTGGCTTTCTGTTGGCTCCTTGGTGAGCTCTGTTTCACTGGCAATTGCCTTTTGCTGCTGCCTAATAGGAGTGATTCCGGAGTAGAAGTGCATACACCTCGGGAGGATTTGTGCCTGAGAAACACGCTGTGTCTGCTGTACTTGTTACAGCTTATGGCTTGGTGGATGGTGGAAGATCTTTGTTTGAATATATATGGACTGATTTAAGAGAGACTTCACGCTTGGCTTATTTATTTTTTTGTACGTTTTTGTTATATTGACTTGTGCTGCATCATTTGAACGTTTTTGGTTTGGGTATATCAAACTTTGTTAGCCAGCGGCCACACGTGTTATCACAGTGCAGATTCATTACAATCCGTTTAATAGCAGCCTCCATGTTTTACTTTTGAACCTTTTAAAATGTCCTTTAAAGAGGAAAGTGGCAATTTTAAATCAAAAAGTGAAAGCTGCTGTACCCACAGTAATCATCCAAAATCCATAATGGAAAAGTAACAACTTTTAAAAGTGATTTCTCGTTGGCTGCATTGGGTTACTGAACACTGCACTTAAAGTGTGTCTATAGCCAATACTTTTTGTACTAATTTAGGTCGGAGTGGAGAAAGGTTAGAACCCCTATGAGGCTTTACTGCTATCCGGGGCTCTGTTAGAGGGATATCTCCTAACATTACCTACTGTTGTTGCAGTTTTACCAGACAGGAAGTGAGGAAAAATGTGCAACATGGATAAAGACAATAATACAAAGAATTACAGATTACAGGAATCCCATATTTTACTTCTGTCGGTGTTGTCTTTGGAGAATTTGTCACTTCTGGTAATATACTGTTAGGACACTGTTAGTAAGAAAGTACTTATGCAGCTGACTGCATTATCACACACCTCGTATCCCCCCCCCCCCCCCCCCCAGAATATTTCTCATGCCATCCTCTATAGTTAAATGCAATCATTATCAGTGAGCCAGTGTCTTCCTCTGTTGATCAGTCCATTTGTACCTTACGTTCTTCTTGCATAAATCATTCATTTGGCAGAGTGTGCAGGAGCTGAGCAATCACATAACAGCCTATGTGGAGCAGAGCTGTAGTATTGAAAATAGAAAAGTGTTTCCCTGGAAGTCTGTAAAGCTCACCAAACACTATACAATTTGATTGTACAATCACTTTTAGATCTACTATCAACTATGTAATGGAAGGGCCTGTCTGATTGGATACAGGGAGATTAGGACAACACGCCTATCTATCCAATTATATAGATTGTACAATCAGATTGTATAGTGTATGGCCACCTTTATACTCCTAAAATGTACTAGTCACGCTTTTAGTGCCATTAATTGTTAACAGCACCCCAAACGGAGAAGGAAACATTTTGCCACATTTAAAAATGTGCAACAAACTTGGCAAATGCACAATAAAAAAACGTGCAAACTACAATAAACCAAAATGCCCCATGAGCTACTTTACATTTGTTGCATGTAGGGCAGCCCAAAAAAATTCAACAGGCTGCCCTATGCATATCACGGGAAAAACGTGTCCTCCCACTACACTACATGTGAATGGAGCCTGAAAGTTACATAGCTAGTGAGGTTGAAAAAAGACATCAGTCCATCCAGTTCAACCTATGATGTGTGTGTGTGTGTGTGTGTTTTAGGTTAACCGTACATTGTATACCACTATATGTTGTGGTCTTTAAGGTGCCCATCTAATAATTTTTTGAAACTATCAATGCTCCCCCCGCTGATACCACTGCTTGCGGAAGAGAATTCCACATCCCCACTGCTCTGACAGTAAAGAACCCCCTAAGTATTTTAAGGTTAAACCGTTTTTCCTCTAGTTTTAGTGAGTGGCCACTTGTCTTATTGTATTCCCTTTCTCTGAAAAGTTTGTTCCTTATGCTAGGGTCACCAGTACAGTATTTGTACATTGAGATAATTATCCCCTCTCAAGCGTCTCTTCTCCAGAGAGAATAAGTTCAATGCTTGTAGTCTTTCCTCATAGCTTAGATCCTCCAATTCCCCTAATTATTTTTGTTGCCCTTCTCTGGACTCTCTCCAGTTTCAGCACATCCTTCCTGAGGACCGGTGCCCAGAACTGGACAGCATACTCCAGATGTGGCCGGACCAGAGCGTTGTAAAGTGAAAGAATAATCTCTTTATTTCTGGAGTGAATCCCTCTTTTTTTTATACATGCCAGTATTCTGTTGGCTTTGCTTGCAGCAGCTTGGCATTGCATACCATTGCCAAGTCTGTTGTCCACTAGTACCCCCAGGTCCTTTTCCATCTTAGATTCCCCCAGAAACAATGGCTGCTTGTCTCATGTAAAGTCCCAAATATTTTATGAAATTAGGGATGGAGGTACTGTGCTATACAGGCCAATTGCCTCATATAAAGTCCCAATCTGTGTTTTACACTGCATCCGCCAAGGGGTTGGAGGTGTATGCTTCTCAGCTGGTCGTTTTCAGTTTGTACCATCGCAAGAACATAGCTATTAGAGTTTTGAGATACTAGACCAGTCATGGATGGAAGTGGGTTGGGGGAGGTTTGGGCGGCTCCCTCCCACCTGCCTCCTATCCATCCATTAGCAGCCATGTGCTCCCAGTGTGGAGACACTCAAATTAAAAGTGTTAGGACTAAAGGTAAAAACAGGGTGCCGTGTAGTGGCCCTGCAGCTTACACATGCGTTTGCAAATGCGTGTCAACTAAACCCCTGTTCTTTATTTATATCATGAGACAGGTCTACTTGGTTGGTGGCAGACTGGAGGGTGAGTACATCAGACTGGGGGCTGGCTGGCTTCCATGCACCTCTCTTAATCCTTTTCAATTTGAGATTCCCCCAGAGGTTCCCCCCCTAGTGAGTAGCTTGTGTTTGTGTTTCTGAAACCCAAGTGCATTAACTTATATTTTTCAACATTAAACCTCATCTGCCATGTAGTTGCCCACTCCATTATTTTGCTCAGGTCTGCTTGTAAGGTTTCCACATCCTGCATCAAAGTTATTGCCCTACTTAGTTTAGTATCATCCGCAAATACCGAGATTGAGCTAGATATCCCCTCCTCTACATCATTTATAAATAAATTAAACAGGATTGGTCCCAGGACTGATCCTCGGGAGACCCCACTTTCCACACCCACCCAATCCGAGTACTCCCCATTTATCACCACCCTCTGGACTCTCCCCTGGAGCCAGTTCTTTATCCAGGTTCATACCTACGTACCTTGGTTTGTATAGTAAGCGTTTGTGGGGAACTGTGTCAAATGCCTTTGCAAAGTCCAGATACACCCACATCCACAGGCCTTCCTTTATCTAGATGGCAACTCACTTCATTGTAGAAGGTTAATAGATTGGTCTGGCAAGAACGATTTTTCATAAATCCACTACTGATGTTAGGCTGACAGGTCTATAGTTACCCGGGGTATATCTCGGCCCTTTTTTAATTATTGGTACCACGTTGGCTTTTTTCCAATCAGCTGGCACCATTCCCATCTGTAGACTATCCGTAAAGATCAAGAATAATGGTCTGGCTAACACCTGGCTGAGTTCTTCAAGAACCCTCGGGTGCAAGCCATCAGGTCCCGGTGATTTATTTATGTTAAGTTTCTCAAGTTTAGTTCTAAGTCTATCTTCTGTTAACCATGGCGGTACTTCCTGAGGTGTATTATTTAATTTATTATTACAAGCTGGGTTAGTGTAGCCCCCCCCAATTCTTTTGTGAAGACTGAAGAGAAGAAATTATTTAGCTCTTTCGCCTTCTCCCTGTCCTATGTGGCCAGATTCCCTTCATTGTCTTCTATGGGGCCAATGTGTTCTGGCCTTGCTTTCTTACTATTTATATACTTAAAGAATTTCTTGGGGTTTTTTTTTTACTCTCTTCCGCTATATGTATCTCGTGTTCTATTTTAGCCGCCTTGATTTCACCTTTACATTTCTTATTGCACTCTTTGTGAAACTTGATGTCTTTAAACAAGAACAATGACAGGTGAATGTCTCTGCCCACTCCCTCCCATGTACTTGTATAAAGCTGGCCATACACTATGCAATCTGATTGTGGAATCTCTTACAGTTTCCTTTAGATTTACCAAAACTATGGAATAAAAGGACGCACCTGAACTATCCATTACATTTCTATCAAATCAGGCAGGCTCTTGGACTACATAGCTGATGGTAAATTTGGCCACCCTAAAGTAAGAAGTAGGAAAGTGGGTGGAAATAATAAAAGAAGTGGTCTAGTAACGAGGGAGGTATGGTCCAGAGAGGTGTAAACACCCTATTCTGTGATGCAGTAAGGCAGTGCATGATGGGACATGAAGTTTCCAGGAAGGTCACATGATGTTACAGGAAGTGATGGGCTCAGATGCCTTTTGTAAAATTTTGAACTGAGAGGTGCAGATTGAAAGCTGCCATAGACATGGTAAGTGAGAGGGCAGAAAAGACATTAGAAAAGGCTTCTATTTATTATGAAGAGTGAAATTCTGCCTGAAAAAGTAAACTTAGCCTTCAGGGTAATAGCATCCTGCAGCTAGCTTTGGTTATACTATATAATAAAGGCTGGGTAAATCTTAAACTTGGTGAGCATAAAATTCTATGGATTATTCATAGTTAAGATCTTGACATCTGTAATTTTAGATTAGAGAACTCGGTTTCTATCTCCAAGAAATATTTTTTGTGCAGGAAAGGTGTTTGGACTAATAAAAAAAAAACCCAGATACAAATTTTCCATATTTCTATCATCAAAGTAGTACTTACTAAGATTTTCCAGCATCTGCCTCCAGTTCTCAGCCTCAGGAGAGTTAGGATGTTTCTCTAGCAAATCTTTTAGCTCGGCTTTTAGTCGTTTCACTTTTTCAGAATTCTGCTCCAGTTCAGATATGAACTCCTGAAAAAAACATTAGAAATGTGTCAGCCAGCTGACGCCAAGCCAGCAAAGTTACACTGTATAATCACTAAAAATGCTGCCTACAACTGTCCTCCAGAGTTGATAAAACAGGATTACTTGACTATATTACTGATTTCATATTCACTGGAATGTCCTAATTTTATCATTAAAATCACAAGGAGGAATTAAATGCCACAATTTTCTTATGGGCCTCCAGGAGCGGTTAGACTCAATGTGCAAGTATCCACTACATACTAGAACATAATGGCAGACTTACCTGTCAAATAAGGTCCTCCAGTGCCCCCATTGGTCACGGGGGTGTCCATCTTTTCCCGGTCTTCATTCTCAGTGTGTTTTGATCAGCTGCTTGAATGGGCAGGTTACGATGACGTCACTCCTGCTCATCATCATGACTCATGACACAGTGGGGTACCATTAATGTATGCTGTTCTGCGCATGCGCAGAACAGTGTACATTAACGCTGATGGGCAGAAAGTAGTAGTTATGACAGAAGAAACCAATAGGCTCTCTTCTGTCATAAAAACCCTAATTGTCAGCTATTTCAAATTGTTTAGCTTTAATTCAACTTTAAACAAATGTCTAATGGGAAAATTCTGTCATAACAAATTTCAGTTTCTCCCACATACTACAATATTAGTCACTGGTCGTATAAAAGTAATCCAGCTATTTTATGTTAAACTTCACGTTTAAATAAGTTGCTTTTATGCTTACAATACATTAACATTGATTTAGGCTACATTTCCACTAGTGCAACGCCAAAGTTGCGCGATTTAGAGTACGCTTTTGCAGTGTGACTTTGATGCAACAGGGAGTGCAATTTTGACCTGACTTTACACACTCTGACTCAAAGTTGCATCAAAGTAGTACAGGCACCTTTCAAAGTCGCTGCAACTTTAAGTCGCATCTATTGGAACGGGTGCCATTGAAATCAATGGACTGTGACTTGTCAGGTGACTTTATGTGTCCAAAGTTGCATGACAAGTTGCACTAGTAGAAACGGAGCCTTAAGCCTGTATATCATATACTGGTCTTTGGACAGAACCATATATCCTTAGTGAAGCAATTTCAAAAGGCCAACTCCAGCCTTACTTTCAGTGTTGCACCATTGTGCAGGCTCCTCTCCTGTGCTGAAATTGCTCACCCTAATTTCATTGCACACTGAGTCTTTAACAGTGTGTATTAGAAGCTGCAGAAAGCCAGACACGGCAGATATCATTTCCTAGCTGGAGGGCTGCCAATATCATCTAGCATTTTCCTCCCCAGCTATAGCATCCGTGGCCTACCCCTTTCATTCATTGAACTTCAATTTTTTCTTTTTCCGAACGTGAGGCCGAGCATCACATTTGGATATTTCTCAGAGCAGGATGCATACATTTTGATATTCGTATATTGAGGTAGGATGCTAGGCCCCAGCTATGAACTGCCTGTATTGCATAGTGAAGCACAAAGAACTAGTTATGACATCTAGGTCTACATACAGTGTATAAAAATGGAAGAATTTGTAATGTAATTTAATTCATGTTAAAGAGGAGGGAAAGGAGAAACTGAAGACCTACACCCCCTGGAATGGTGGGCATGACAAAAAATCAGGAATGGACATTTATCAAACATGTAATCTCTACACTGGTAAGTAAGGGAGCTGGTAATTGTTTTTATCAGCAATTTCAATACTGTAAGCGCTGGAACAAGCAAATCCATATCAGGTGCCACGACTGACTGAAATGCACATACTTGTTCCAGGTCTAATACATATTAATTAACAGAGCTGCATCTTTAAAAACAAAACAGCAATGGCAGTACCCCTTCTTTTATCCTGACAGATTTCCCTTCAATTTTTATAACTGTTGCCTTACCATACAAGGATAGGTGTATTAGCCACTTGAATTAATTCTCCAGGTCAGAGAACAAATGTCAGCTTAAAGTTACTTTTTTTAACTTGTAACTTTGACTCAAGTTTTTTAACTTGTACCTACAGGAAAGCCTATAAAAAGGCTTACCTGTAGGTACAGTGAATATCTCCTAAACCTGCATGGTTTAGGAGAGATTTACACTGCATTCAGCCGGTGACAACACCGACACACGTGCTCTGAAGGTTCGGCATACCATCGTGCCGTAAACAAGGGCTCTCTCACGCATGCGAGGGAATGACGTTATCGCGGCTCTAACCACTCATGTAGCCAGAGGCCACAAACACAGAAGGAAAACGGGGTGAAGATGGAAGCCTCGTCAGCGGTGACAGCGCACCGCTGGAAGGCTTCGTTTTAAGGTAAGTCTCGCATAATGTGCTAGTATGCGTTACATACTAGCACATTATGCATTTGTCTTATAGGGCAAAGGGGAGAAGACCAGAGAAAGATTTTTAATAAAGGACTTCTCAAAATGTCTCCTGTTTACATACACTGCCTTTTATGGGGTGAATGGGTAGGGGTACAATGTACCCCATACCCATTCACTTAGGGAGGGGGTCCGGGATCTGGGGGCCCCCTTATTACAGGGGGTGTCCACATTCCGATAAGCCCCCTGCCCGCAGACCCCCACAACCACCGCCCAGGGTTGTCGGGAAGAGGCCCTTGTCCTTAACATGGGGACAAGGTGCTTTGGGGCAGGGGATGCAGACCTCCCCATCTCCCCCTGCCCTAAAGCACCCACCCCCCTATGTTGAGGGCGTATGGCTTGGTATGGTCCGGGGGTGTGGGGCCGCTCACTCGTCCCCTCCCCTTTCCTGACCTGCCGGGCTGCAAGCTCGGATAAGGGTCTGATATGGATGCTGTTTTTTCGGCATGGGGCTCCCCTCAAAATTCATACCAGACCCAAAGGGCCTGGTTTGGAATCTGGGAGGGACCCCCACGCCATTTTTTTCCCATTTTGGCGTGGAGTTCCCCCTCCAGATCCTCAGGGTGCAAGTCGCACCACAAGTCGGATCATCCTGATTCGACTTGTGATGCGAATTTCATTCAAATCAATGGAAAAAGCTACTAAAAGCATGTTTTTACAGCTGATTTTTCCTGGAGTTAGAAGTGGCTCTGCAGCTTGTTTTTTCTGATGTCCTGTGTGCATGGGGCCTAAAAATTCCAAGTCAGCAATCATTGTTACAATTTTGCCCGTAAAATGAAGCATAGCCCACTCTAGAAAATTGAAGTATACCTAAAGGCAAAACTTTGTTTTTTTAGTTTTTGACAGAGTAGAGATTAGAACATCTCTCAGTTTTTATTGCTGTCTGTCCCCCCATTAAGGAGATTCAACCTCTCTATTTTTCTTATTTACCATTTTAATAAGTAAAAGTAAAAGAAAATCCCCAACTTTTGGGTTGTCCCCAGAAAAGTAATAGAGTGGAAATGTACCAATGGGGACACTAGTTCTGGTGAACTGGGGGGCCCCAAGGAATTCCCTTAATTTGCAGGGATTTCCTCTCACCTCCTGTTTGGCTATGGGACAGGAAGTGAAGGGAAATCTCCACAACAGGACACAGACGGTGAAAATAAATCTGTCAGGGGTTACTATTCTCCCTTGTTCTATCTAAAATGGAAAAAATATACATAGTTCTACTTTATTTTGCCCTCCTGCCACATTTTTCTGCTATGTATACACAGAAAATCTTTTGTGTATTCAGCTACATTGTTACACATTGCATTTCTTGTGATATGTGATATAAAGACAGTAAAAATCTGTCAGGAATGCTTCTCTGGCTTGGATATGAAATTTTCACTATTGAATTTATGGGTCTGCAAGCTCTTTGTTATAGTTATATACTGTGTCTTGAGGTGAAAGGGTAGCACTCTTTAAAATATCCCCTCAAGTATTGCATATGTGCCTGTAGGTGTCGTGTGCAAGTTAAAAACAAACCATTTCCTTATTTCTGTGTCACCGCTGGAGAGAATTTCTCATACTTCCTGTTCCTGAGACACCCATGCAACATATGAGAGGAGAGATGTGGTAGTCAATGGAGCAGAAAAGCACTGACAGAAATAAAAACTTTGTCCTAACCTTTTGCCACCCTACTAACAAAGTGTTTTGCCCCCCCATTAGAGAGGTTTTCCACCACTTATTGTCTTAATAGAGACACAGACATTAAAAACCTGACCAATGCTTTATTTCTTCCCTTGTCTAGACAAAACGAGATGTCTGGAGTAGACTCTAAATTGAATGGAATATTATTTTTTCAATTGTGATCATTAGTCAAGAGCCACTAGAACCAAGTAAATCTACCCTAAGAGAAGGAACAATTATATATGTGATCTCCAAAGTAGGAGTGCACGCATTCTTACCTTGTTCTGTTCAACCTGGGCTCTAACTATCTCCGACTTCTTTGGAGACACATTGACTGCAGTTAAAACTTGTTCTTTGGACTCTAACCACTTCAGCATCTGGTTTGTTTCTTGTTGAACTTTCTGTAGTTTTTCAAGCATAGTGGACAACTGTGCTTCTCGATTTCTCAGCCCCAATCCTAAATGTTCATACTTTTGGCTGATCTCAGAGACATCACACTGGATACCAGTCAAATCTAACAGAAATTGACGTTATTAGTAAAGGCAGAATAATGTTTTCAGCATAAATTAATCAATTGTAAGACATGGCAGCACACAGACCAGCTCACCTTGGCAGGTATGATATCCATTAACATTCCCTAAAGTGTTTACTGAGGCCATCAGCACAGAACCTGAACAGGACAAGAAGGCAAAGCAGGCACATCACGAAATACATTAAGATTACAGACACAGAGCAAGAAAAGATCATTAACAGACATTGCAAAAGCTTGGTATTTTTAATTTGGCATTGTCTCAACAATGAGCCCTTTCTCAGAAGGTTTTAATTAACTAAAATGACATACAGCGCAAAACAGCACAATGCCAAACCAACATCCCAAATCCATCACTATATACACAATTTAAATCCTATTATCAGTGTCTTATGGAAAGCCAAGCATGTAATGGATATTCTCAGGACACAAAGCATCTATGCACAGGATCAAATAGGTAGACTGAGTAGACCTATAAGAGCTTATAAAAATTAGAAACTGTCAGGAAATGTCATGAGTCTCCCAAGTACTGACAGTCTCCCAATCACCACAAACTTAAAGCGGAGTTCCAGCCATTTACTCACCTGTCCAACGGTCCAGCGATGCGGCCGCCGGAAGCCTCGATCCTCTCCCTCGGCGCCGGCATCACTGCTGTGGGCACCCGGCTGTTACAGTTTGCGGCTTCACAGCCGGGTACCCACTGCGCATGCGCGAGTCGCGCTGCGCGCCGTGATTGGCCGGCAATCTTCTGGGACCTCTGACGTGTCCCAGAAGATTGCAGGGAGGGAGGGGGAGAGGAGAACTTCCGCTCAGGGCGCCGCGGCGCTCCGAGCGGAAGTGGGAGCGGGTACCTGTCAAAACTAGGTACCCGCTCCCCCCCCCAAAAAATGACATGCCAAATGTGGCATGTCGGGGGGTCAGGACTCCCTAAAGCGGAAGTTCCACTTTTGGGTGGAACTCCGCTTTAAGTCATCACAGCAACTATATAATAGAAACCATGGGATGTCAAAAAATAATATCATTTAAATGTCAGACATACAGTATCTCACACAAGTACAACCCTCACATTTTTGTAAATATTTTTTTTATATCTTTTTATGTGACAACACTGAAGAAATGACACTTTGCTACAATGTAAAGTAGTGAGTTTACAGCTTGTATAAGACCCCATGCACACAGGATGTTTTTGCAGCTGCTGTTAGCAGCGTCAGACTTTGTTTTTTGCAGCTGCAGAACGCCCATCCATGTTATTCTATGGCCTCATGCACACATAGAGCTTTTAGGAGCTCCAAGTGGCATAGTTATTTAATAGCTGCAAAAAAACCCTAGGACCAGTGCGTTCTGGAACTGCAGCGTCAAGCTGTAAAAACGTCTGGCGCTGCTAAAGGCTAAATAACGTTACTTAACGTGTGTTAAGCCACGTAATACCTTTTTTTTTTTCCATTCAAAATCAATGGTTCCCTAGGGGAGCCTATTGATTTGAATCGAAGGTGCATCGCAAGTCGGGCGGTGCGACTTGCACTGTGAGAATCTTGAGGGGGAACTCCATGCCAAAATGGGAAAAAAAACGACGTGGGGTCCCCCCCCCAAAATCCATACCAGACCCTTATCCGAGCATGCAGCCTGCCATGCCAGGAAAGGGGAGGGGACGAGCGAGTAGCCCCACCCCCCCCTGGTTGTGG
Organism: Pelophylax lessonae; assembly: GCF_965119305.1. Classification (NCBI taxonomy): domain Eukaryota; kingdom Metazoa; phylum Chordata; class Amphibia; order Anura; family Ranidae; genus Pelophylax; species Pelophylax lessonae. The sequence goes on along the minus strand of NC_138769.1, from coordinate 372,473,540 downwards.
GTGCTTTGGGGCAGGGGGGGCTATGCCCCCCCCCAACCCAAAGCACATTGCCCCCATGTTAATGAGGACAAGGGCCTCTTCCCGACAACCCTAGCCGGTGGGTTGTGGGGGTCTGCGGGCAGGGGGCTTATCGGAATCTGGAAGCCCCCTTTAACAAGGGGGCCCCCCAGATCCCGGACCCCCTCCCAATGTGAATGGGTATGGGGTACATTGTACCCCTACCCATTCACCCCATAAAAGGCAGTGTATGTAAATAATGACAGGAGACGTTTTGAAAAGTTTATTAAAAATCTTCATCTGGTCTTCTCCGCTCTGGTCTTCTCCTCTTCGCTCTTCTGCCCTCTGCTCTTCTTCTTCCTCAGGTCCTCCACCGACGCTGTCTCCGGTCTATGCAGCTTATGATATAGCCATTAGGGGCATGGCCTCCCAGTGATGTCATCAAGAGGCCCCACCCCCTTATGTCACAGATGTCACATGTGCCATAAGGGGGTGGGGCCTCCTGATGACGTCACCGGGACCCACGCCCCTAATGGCTAGATTATAAGCTGCATAGACCGGAGACCGGCATAATCACCGGAGATAGCGTCGGAGGAGGACCGGAGGAAGAAGAAGACCAGAAGAAGAAGAAGAAGAAGTGCGGAGGAAGAAGACCAGAGGCAGAAGAAGAGCAGAGGGAAGAAGACCAGAGGCAGAAGAAGAGCAGAGGGAAGAAGACCAGAAGAGCGGAGAGGAGAAGACCAGAGCGGAGAAGACCGGATGAAGATTTTTAATAAACTTTTTAAAATGTCTCCTGTCATTATTTACATACACTGCCTTTTATGGGGTGAATGGGTAGGGGTACAATGTACCCCATACCCATTCACATTGGGAGGGGGTCCGGGATCTGGGGGGCCCCCTTGTTAAAGGCGGCTTACAGATTCCGATAAGTCCCCTGCCCGCAAACTCCCACAACCACCGGTTGTCGGGAAGAGGCCCTTGTCCTCATCAACATGGGGGCAAAGTGCTTTGGGTTGGGGGGGGGCAAAGCCCCCCTGCCCCAAAGCACCCACACCCCCCATGTTGAGGGCGTGTGGCCTAATATGGTCCAGAGGGGGTGGGGTCGCTCGCTCGTCCCCTCCCCTTTTCTGGCATCCTGATCCGACTTGTGATGCGCCTTTGATTCAAATCAATAGGCTCCCATAGGAAACCATTGATTTTGAATGGAGGCAGAAAAAACACTGCTAAAAGCGACGTGGCCAAACTTGCAATAACGCCAATGGAAAAAGCTACTGAAAGCACGTTTTTACAGCTGCTTTTTCCTGGCGTTAGAAGTGGCTCTGCAGCTTGTTTTTTCTGACGCCCTATGTGCATGGGGGCTAACAGTGTAAATTTGCGGTCCCCTCAAAATAACTCAACACACAGCCATTAACGGCTAAACCGCTGACAACAAAAGTGAGTACACCCCTAAGTTAAAATGCCCAAACTGGGCACAAAGTGTCAATATTTTGTGTGGCCACCATTATTTTCCAGCACTGCCTTTATCCTTTTGGGCATGGAGTTGACCAGAGCTTCACAGGATGCTACTGGATTCCTCTTCCACTCCTCCTAGATGACATCACGGAGCTGGTGGATGTTAGAGACCTTGCACTCCTCCACCTTTCGTTTGAGGATGCCCCACAGATGCCCAATAGGGTTTAGGTCTGGAGACATGGTTGGCCAGTCCATCACCTTTACCCCCAGCTTCTTTAGCAAGGCAGTGGTCGTCTTGGTGGTGTGTTTGGGGTCGTTATGTTGGAACACTGCCCTGAGGCCCAGTCTCTGAAGGGAAAGGATCATGCTCTACTTTAGTATGCTACAGTACATGTTGGCATTCATGTTTCACTCAATGAACTGTAGCTCCTCAGTGCTGGCAGCACTCGTGCAGCCCCAGACTATGACACTCCGACCACCATGCTTGACTACAGGCAAGACACACTTGTCTTCGTCCTCCTCACCTGGTTGCCGCCACACACGCTTGACACCATCTGAACCAAATACGTTTATCTTGGTCTCATCAGACCACAGGACATGGTTCCAGTAATCCAAATGATAAAAGTAATTGAGCTACTGAGACATACCTGAGGTCCAGCCACCACTTTAACATCTGATGTGGTGGCAGATACATCTCTGCCTTTTTTACCTTCATTTGGACCTCATTATACTGTTATTACACTGCGTTTGCTTAGTGTTAATTTAACCATTTTTGTGATATTGCATTTTAATTAAAGACTTTTTTATTGATAGCTACTCTATGAGAATCTCCCTTTTTATTTTGATTTTCATATGCATATAATCGATGCTACGAATCTACACAAGAAGATCCTTGCGGTGGTTGGTTCATTTTCCAGGACTGAAAAAGATTAAGACACCAGCAGCTACATGCGCTATTGTGGTCTTATAATTTGGACAGCAACTTGCTCTGGTGAGTGTGCACTTCATCTACACAGTGGAGGGCAATGTTGATGAGTGATAAAACACATTTTGATCTTTACACTGGGACACTTTACCCGTTTTTACTGACATTTATTTCATTCATCTTTTTTGGACTTATATTGGACTTTTTAATTATGTCTAATTAGTTGATTTCGAATCGCCGCAATTGTCTTTTATTCATGTCCTGCTTGTCTTCAGCAAACTGTTTGCAGGCTTTCTTGTGCATCATCTTTAGAAGAGGCTTCCTTCTGGGATGACAGCCATGCAAACCAATTTGATGCAGTGTGAGGTGTATGGTCTGAGCACTGACAGGCTGACCCCCAACCCCTTCAACCTCTGCAGCAATGCTTGCAGCACTCGTACATCTATTTGCCAAAGATAACCTCTGGATAGGACACTGAGCATGTGCACTCAACTTATTTGGTTGACCATGGCAAGGCCTTTTCTGAGTGGAACCTGTCCTGTTAAACCACAGCTCAGTTTAAGGGTCTTGGCAATCTTCTTATAGCCTAGGTCTTCTTTATGTAGAGGAACAATTCTTTTTTTCAGATTCTCTAAGAGTTCTTTGCCATGAGGTGCCATGTTGAACTTCCAGTGATCAGTATGAGTGGCGGTGGGTTAAAGGAGCACCCAATGTCAAAAATAGGAATCCAACTTGAATCAAAAGATTGTCATTTTAAATGATAGTAACAGAACATGTTAAAGCCAACCCATTTCGGGGCAACAGAGACTCCCCCTTCTTCAGGGTGTGTGCGTTGCCATTCAGAGATCTGAACAGCAACGCTCACCACTAGAAACCTTGGAAACGACTCCCAGCCCGTACCACAAGGTAGCAGCAATTGGCAGCTAATTTCCACATGTGGCCCCCTTTTATCACCCACTCACAGACCCTCTATTGAGCAGTCAGTCCAGCGCAGTTATCAACTTTCTAAAAAAAACACTAGTGACCAGTATGAGACAGTGAGAGTGATAACACCAAATTTAACACACCAGCTCCCCATTCACACCCAGGACCTTGTAACACTAATGAGTCACATGACAACGGGGAGGGAAAATGGCTAATTGGGCCCAATTTGGACATTTTCACTTAAGGGTGTACTCACTTTTGTTGCCAGCAGGTTTAGACATTAATGGCTGTGTGTTGAGTTATTTTTAGGGGACAGAAAATTTACACGGTTATACAAGCTGTACACTCACTACTTTACATTGTAGCAAAATGTAATTTCTTTATTGTTGTCACATGAAAAGATATAAAATATTTACAAAAATGTGAGGGGTGTACTCACTTTTGTGAGATACTGTATATGTACTGACATTAAACCTAAAAAAAGAATTTCCAAACTATACCAGAAAATAACACTAGCTGATTATTTCTTGTTTTGTGATTAACTCAAACTAGTGATTCCGAGACACCTTGCTACCAGAATCCAAGATTTTCCTGAATTGCCACCTGCTAGTCAAAAATAGGACTCAATTCACTAGACAATAGCATAGATGTTATTTGCCATAATGACAGTTATTTTCAGCTTTCTCTGGTTTACAGTGCTCAATAATAATGGTCATTAACCACTTCTGGACTGGAAGGATTTGCCCCGTTAATGACCAGGCCATTTTTTTTTTTCGGCACTGCATTACTTTAATGAACAATTGCACGGTCATACGGCGCTGTACTTTTTTCCCCACAAATAGAGCTTTCTTTTAGTGGTTTTTGATTACTCTGCGATTTTTTTTTTTTGCGCTATAAACAAAAAAAAGAGTGACAATTCTGGAAAAAAAAAAACATAATATTTTTCACATTCTGCTATATAACATTCCCAAATAAAAAATATATTTTTTTTTTAACATTTTAGGCCAATTTGTTTTCTGCTACACATTTTTGGTTAAAAAAAAAAAAAAAAAAAATCGCAATAAGTGTATTTTGATTAGTTTGCGCAAAAATATCACGTCTACAAACTACGGGAAAGATTTATGTCATTTTTATTTTTTTTAAACTAGTAATGGTGGCGATCTGCGATTTTTAGCGGGACTGCGACATTGCGGCGGACAGATCGGACCCCTAACTGACATTTTTTACACTTTTGGGGGGACCAGTGACATCACTACAGTAATTAGTGCTACAAATATGCACTGTTACTGTAATAATTACACTGGCAGGGAAGGGGTTAACACCGTGGGTAATCAAGGGGTTAAATGTGAGCCTAGGGGAGTGATTCTAACTGTATGGGGGCAGGCTTGTGAAATGACCATAGAGACATGTGATCCTACATAGCAGGATCACAGGAGCTTTGTGATCCTTCCAGAGAGAACAACGGTCAGCTGTGTTTACAACAGCCGACCATCCTTCTCTCTCAGCAGGGAATGATCGCTGGTGTCAGGCGGCAATCGGAGCCGCCTGCCCCATGAATCGGAGTCCCCGCTGCCGGGGTATGGAGCACTCTCGCCCCTTAGTTGCAGGCGCGCGACCAACATATACCTACGTCGGTTTGCGCCGGAGGGGCTGCCTGCCGCAGTATAACTGCGGCGGGTGGTCCTTAAGTGGTTAAAGTAGTATTAAACCCAAGACAATAAATGTAATAAACTGCAGTTTACCAAACCTGAGACGTGGTGGCTGCATTCGATTTCTTTTTTTGGGCTTTTTTCCCTCTTTTTTTTACCTGATCTGGCCTGTAACATACCTCCTGTATTAGAGTATCCCCACTCTAGATGAAGGAGCACAGGTGAGTGTTAGATGGACTAGCAGAGATTTAGTCCCATTTCACACTGGTGCAATATGGGAAACCCTGCGATTCAGTGCATTCAGAATCGCATAGTGGTTCACACTGACATCTGCCAATTTTTGGGGATGTCAATGCAAAGTAATAGACTCCCCCAGATTGGTTCCCAGTGTGAACTATAAAATGGTGCAGTTATTGGATCACATATGTGTGAACACACCCATGCGATGCAATTCCAGCGGGAACCAAAAAAAGAGCCCTGCACAATTTTGGAGCGAATGCGATGCAATTTCAGCCATACAGTTTGTATGACTGAAATTGCATCGCACAGACATTGCATGTGATCTGCACAGCAATGTGGTGCGAATCACATGCAATGTCTGGCATCGCACTAGTGTGAACTGGCACTCGGATTCACTAAAAAAACGGAAGCCAAACTCCAGCCTACACTGCAGTTACAGCAACAGTTTTTTTCATTTGGGACAAAGGTTTTACATGAATAAATAAAAGCTGATCATTGTAAAAACCCCTGCTAGTGTTAAATGTTTTTTTCTCATCACTAACTGCTACACTGGCAGAAGGTTTTTTTTTTTTTTTTTTAGCAGAACAGACAGTGGCTGGATCACCAGGTGAAAATAAAGGAAATAAAACCTAAAATAGAAAAAACAGCCATGACATGTAAGAATTGGTAAGCTGCAACCAAAAGAAATGTTTGCTTTTAGGTTTATTACCGCTTAAAGAACTATCATAGCTGAGTGAATTGAACTTCTAGTTTATAGCTGCAAGAAAAAGTATGTGAACCCTTTGGAATGATATGGATTTCTGCACAAATTGGTTATAAAATGTGATCGGATCATCATCATCTAAGTCACAACAATAGATAATCACAGTCTGTTTAAACTAATAACACACAAAGAATGAAATGTTGCCATGTTTTTATTGAACACACCATGTAAACATTCACAGTGCAGATGGAAAAAGTATGTGAACCCTTGGATTTAATAACTGGTTGGCCCTCCTTTGGCAGCAATAACTTCAATCAAACGTTTCCTGTAGTTGCAGATCAGACGTGCACAATGGTCAGGAGTAATTCTTGACCATTCCTCTTTACAGAACTGTTTCAGTTCAGCAATATTCTTGGGATGTCTGGTGTGAATCGCTTTCTTGAGGTCATGCCACAGCATCTCAATCGGGTTGAGGTTAGGACTCTGACTGGGCCACTTCAGAAGGCCTATTTTCTTCTGTTTAAGCCATTCTGTTGTTGATTTACTTCTATGCTTTAGGTCATTGTCCTGTTGCAACACCCATCTTCTGTTGAGCTTCAGCTGGTAGACAGATGGCTTTAAGTTCTCCTGCAAAATGTCTTGATAAACTTGGGAATTCATTTTTCCTTCGATAAAAATCCGTCCAGGCCCTGACGCAGCAAAGCAGCCCCAAACCATGATGCTCCCACCACCATACTTCACAGTTGGGATGAGGTTTTGATGTTGGTGTGCTGTGCCTCTTTTTCGCCACACATAGTGTTATGTGTTTCTTCCAAACAACTCAACTTTGGTTTCATCTGTCCACAGAATATTTTGCCAGTACTGCTGTGGAACATCCAGGTGCTCTTGTGCAAACTGTAAACGGGCAGCAATGTTTTGTTTGGACAGCAGTGGCTTCTTCTGTGGTATCCTCCCATGAAATCCATTCTTGTTTAGTGTTTTACGTATTGTAGATTCGCTAACAGGGATGTTAGCATTTGCCAGTGACTTTTGTAAGTCTTTAGCTGACACTCTAGGATTCTTCTTCACCTCATTGAGAAGTCTGCGCTGTGCTCTTGCAGTCATCTTTACAGGACGGCCACTCCTAGGGAGTAGCAGCAGTGCTGAACTTTCTCCATTTATAGACAATTTTTCTTACCGTGAACTGATGAACAGCAAGGCCTTTGGAGATACTTTTATAACCCTTTCCAGCTTTATGAAAGTCAACAATTCTTAATCATAGGACTTCTGAGAGCTCTTTTGTGCGAGGCATCATTCACATAAGGCAATGCTTCTTGTGAAAAGCAAACCCAGAACTGGTGTGTGTTTTTTATGTGGCAGGGCAGCTGTAACCAACACCTCCAATCTCATCTCATTGATTGGACTCCAGTTGGCTGACATCTCACTCCAATTAGCTCTTGGAGATGTCATTAGTCTAGGGGTTCACATACTTTTTCCACCTGCACTGTGAATGTTTACATGGTGTGTTCAATAATAACATGGCAACATTTCATTCTTTGTGTGTTATTAGATTAAGCAGACTGTGATTGTCTATTGTTGTGACTTAGATGATGATCAGATCACATTTTATGACCAATTTGTGCAGAAATCCATATCATTCCAAAGGGTTCACATACTACATAATACACAGTTTTACCTAAAAGGTACGACATAAGCCTGCAGAGGAAAAGGTAAACACTTGGAAAGGATTTTGAAATGCTCATAAAACAAATACAAAAGAAATATAAAGAGAGTTCAGAAGCAAGCAAAAAAACTTTTTTTTTTTTTTTTTAAACCCAACATCTGATAAGGTCCTAGTAATCCAGTCTATAATCAGTACTGTGCTATACTATCCCCATTTCGAATTTAGTTTTATTAAACAAAATGTTCATTAAGCAAGCAGATTATTTTCAATGAAAATACACAAATAGCTTAGAACAACAGAAGCCCCATAAGTGAAATCTATACCAACATGATATTCGATATTGAAAACCGGGATATCTCTGCACATGTATACAGGCAGCAGTAGCTTAATTAACAAGCACAGTATAGTCTTAATATTTATATCCGCAACAGTAAATTTATTCAAAGAACATCCTCTATAATTGTGGAATGGTGAAAAACTACAGTACATTAAATTATTCATAGTTGACACTTTAAAAGCCTTTACAGGTTACCACTTAAGAGTTACAAAGGTCCAATGGTGCTAGAATAATTGCTGTCACTCTGACGTTCACGGTGAGCTCTTATATGTGGTGCGATCACCGTTTAAATATGCGTTCACATTTGCATGTGAGCACAGGGGGACAGGGGCACTTTAAATTACATTTTTTATTATTTATTTTATTTAAAATTATTGCTTCACTGTCCCTTTATTAATTTTTTTATCAACTTTATAGCTATCACAGGGGATAAACAGCATTGCTTCTTACAGGTCCTCTTTGTGGAGAGATCTGGGGTCAATTGGACCCCCAGATCTCTCCTCTGCCCTCAAAAGCAGCTGACCAACCCGAGATCAGTTTGATCAGCTGTTTTACTAGCTGGTAAACAACAGACCTTCTGGTTTCATACACCATAGAGATGATCAGGGAATGTAGGATCCTTCTTTGTCTCTATGGCCAGCCGTCACGTGGTGGGGGACCCCTTCTGCTGCATATAAAAGTGATTGAGTGTCTGTTGAGTCACTCAGGTCACTTCTACTAAAACAAAAAAGTGCATCGCCAGCTGAAAAAGATGATATCTGCAGGTGCAGTCATCATCGAGATATTACCATCACTTCCCGAGGATGTATATATACGATGGTCGGGAACTCAGAACTTCAAACAAACAACTAAACACACATATAAACAACTCATTTTGCCAGCCATAAGATTTGTAATTCAGTTCATCTAGTCCTGAAATTCACACACCGCTGCCACACTGCACAGTCACTATTTCCATGGTTCATTTTTAAAATTTTATTTGTTCCCAGCCTTCTCATATGTCAATGAATCATAAATGTGGCGATGCGGCTTATATGCTACCCAATGATCAGATTGATTTGGAGTTGCAACATAGTAAGATGCCAGGCTAACCTAGGAAACACCAGTGTCATCTACCTTGGTCATGCTGTGTGTTACAGAGGATGAAACATCAACTGACTGATCTGATTAAAATGACAGTTCATACACACACACACAGTATCTCACAAAAGTGAGTAACACCCTCACACTTTTGTAGATATTTTTTTATATCATTTCATGTGACAACACTGAAGAAATGACACTTTGCTACAATGTAAAGTAGTGAGTGTACAGCTTGTATAACAGTGTAAATTTGCTGTCCCCTCAAAATAACACACAGTCATTAATGTCTAAACAGCTGGCAACAAAAGTGAGTACACCCCTAAGTGAAAATGTCTAAATTGGACCAAATTAGCCATTTACCCTCCCCGGTGTCATGTGACTCGTTCATGTTACAAGGTCTCAGGTGTGTTAAATTTGGTGTTATCGCTCTCATACTGGTCACTGGAAGTTCAACATGGCAAAGGACTCTCTGAGGATCTGAAAAAAAAGAATTGTTGCTCTACATAAAGATGGCCTAGGCTATAAAAAGATTGCCAAGTCCCTGAAACTGAGCTGCAGCACGGTGGCCAAGACCATACAGCGGTTTAACAGGACAGGTTCCACTCAGAACAGGCCTTGCCATAGTCGACTAAAGAAGTTGAGTGCACGTGCTCAGCATCATATCCAGAGGTTGTCTTTTGGAAATAGACGTATGAGTGCTGCCAGCATTTCTGCAAAGGTTGAAGGATTGGGGGAGGTCAGCCTGTCAGTGCTCAGACCATAAGCCACACACTGCATCCAATTGGTGTGGCGGCAACCAGATGAGGAGTACAAAGACAAGTGTGTCTTGCCTATAGTCAACCATGGTGATGGGTGGTGGGAGTGCCATGGTCTGGGACTGCATAAGTGCTGCCGACATTGGGAGCTACAGTTCATTGAGGGAACCATGAATGCCAACATGTACTGTGGCATACTGAAGCAGAGCATGATCCCCTCCTTTCGAAGACTGGGCCTCAGGGAAGTATTCCAAAATGATAACAATCGCAAACACACCTCTAACACGACAACTACTTTGCTAAAGAAGCTGAGGGTAAAGGTAATGGACTGGCCAAGCATGTCTCCAGACCTAAACCCTATTGAGCATCTGTGGCATCCTCAAACGAAAGGTGGAGGAGCGCAAGGTCTCTAACATCCACCAGCTCCGTGATGTCGTCATGGAGAAGTGGAAGAGGACTCTAGTGGCAATCTGTGAAGTTCTGGTAAACTCCATGCCCAAGAGGGCTAAGGCAGTGCTGGAAAATAATGGTGGCCACACAAAATATTGACACTTTGGGCCCAATTTGGACATTTTTACTTAGGGGTGTACTCACTTTTGTTGCAAGCGGTTTAGACCTTAATGGCTGTGTGCTGAGGTATTTTGAGGGGACAGAAAATTTACACTGTTATACAAGCTGTACACTCACTACTTTACATGTATGAAATGAAGGCAAATTTATAAAAGTGAAAGCAGGAAAGGGATAGGAGTGGTGGAGTGTAAGCAAAAATGAAATGCAGCAAAAAAATTGGACAAAATAAAAAGGATGCCATGAAACAAGATGTACAGAATTCAATCAACCCTCACCTCTCTGCAGTTGGCTTTCTGCTGCAGTGATCTCAATAATTCTGCTCTCAAGTTCAGATCCCTTTTGTGTGATCTCCTCTACAAGTGGGCCTTTTACTTTCCACTCTTTTAAGAGGTCCTATGGAGTAAACAATGGCAACATATTACCTGCAGTACATACAGACAGGTGCTTGAGTACAAAGCAATTCTGTTGCACATCAGTTGTTACAAGCTGATGTGCCTGATCCATATTTTTACAGTAGAGTTAAACGTTGGTACATGTACATTAGATTTGAATAGTTTTTAAACCTAAGCAAAAGCACTAGGCCAGAACTCATTTACACCAGAAGCATTTAAAAGTATTTATAAAGTACCAAGCTATATGCAGGAAAAAATTATTAGTAATGGAAAAATAAACTGTGCTAAACTATGTGCATTCTGGAGCAGCAACTATATATTGAGATATACACCAAACAAACCAAAAATCGAAACATAAGTTGCGCTAACACTGTGCATATTGACAATAATAAAACATTATAAAAACAAAAGGTAATAAAAAAAATTGAAGGAAATGAAGAACTGTTGTTTGATTGATCCAAAAACAAAGAATTGTGATGAAAACACTAAGGCTACGTTCACATGTAGGCGTTTTGGGGCGTTTTTGGGGAGTTTTTCTGCTCTAGGATCAGCTCAAAAAACACCCAACAAGACAAATCCTATTCATTTCAATGGCCCCTGTTCACATCTGAGCGTTTTAACGTTTTAAGCAAAACTCGCAACGCTCAAAAAAGTACATGAGCTTCTTTTTGGGCAGATTACAGGCGTTTTTATTTTTTTCCATTGGTCACTTGTCAACCTAAAAACGCCTGCACAAAAACGCCTGTAAAAACGCCTGAAAAAAACGCCTAAGGCTGCATTCACACTTGAGCGTAGCGTTTTCGCGCATTTTTTACCGAGATGTTTACTGCGATTTTCAGGCGTTTTTTTTCCAGGCGTTTTTGGAGGCAGGCATTGACATCTATAAAAAACGCTGGTAATCAGCCCAAAAAGAAGCTCATGTACTTTTTTCAGCTACAGGCATTTTGCTTCAGGCGTTAAAACGCTCAGATGTGAACGGGGCCATTTAAATGAATGGGGTTTTACTTGTTGGGCGTTTTGGAACGTTTTTTGTTTTTTTTGAGCGTATTTGGAGCTGAAAAACGCTCAAAAACGCCCAGGTGTGAATGGAGCATAAAAAACGCCTGTAAATAGCAACGCCAAGATGTGAACGTAGCCTAAGAAATGTGAACACCAGTGATAGTCCAAAAACAGTGTTAAAGAGTGATAAGTCCTCGATCATGGAATAACACATCAAATGTATCCGTGAGCAAATAAAACATCCGCCACCAGTTGGATTATCCACCACTGTTTTTGTCTTCACTTCTTTCTTTTTTTATTTGTGTAAGTGCAAGTGCTTTTATTTTTTAATAAATATAAAGGTTTTACACTATGGCACTTCTTCCTTTATATTTTATGGGGAGTTATTCACGCTACCAGGCAAACTTTTAGTGGAGGTGCACAAAGGAGTGTCTCAATTGGAGTTGGAGGTCATGGTTTTGTAACAATCCGAGCGCAGTTGACCATTGAGGTCAGGTTGTCTGGTAAGCAGGTTCTCCTTTAGCAGTGGTGGATAATCCACCTGTAAAGCCATTCTGTTTTGGAGGTCGCATCATTGTTGCCCATCTAGTGCCCCTGTTATTTCATTAACACCAAACCCCTCTGCTACTTAACTAACCAGATCAATATCCCAGGAGTTTAATTGACTTAATGCTATACTCTGATTTAAAAGTGTTCCTTTAATTTTTTTGTACAGTGTACATGACCAAACCACACGTTTTCAATGCCTGTGTGAAAAAGCCCTAAAAGCACATTGCAAGTGCACTACAAATCCAACATAAACCTGCATGTGGAACTACTGAATGTAGGGAACCCAAAGGATTAGGATTGTCAGAGATCTTCACATAATTTCAGCTAAAATAATTTTGGTTATTTTAATCTGTTATTAACGCAGCATTCTAAAAATCTGCTAAACCAAATAAGTTCACAGAAAAGTAAAAAAAAAAAAAACACCTGTTATGTTGTCAATCAAACCAAGCTGTTCACACAAGTCTGTCTTTCCTCTTTTTTTACATTAAAAAGCAAAATCTTGTGATGTCCTCCCTAGAAGATTATAATAATCTTTGAGGTTACAATAAATGTAATCAGGAAGCATCATATTCAATCAATGGTCTGATTATTTATGATAAAATGGTAGTCCCATGATGGGAATTGCAATATGGCAACTTGGTTATATTAGTTCTAGAAAAACAATAAAAAACTGTGGTAGTTTAAAAACTGATGAATTTCTGATGAACTGGTCTGATTTCAGCTGCCTCTCATAACCTCAAGCCCATCTTTGCTAATCTCAGGTGCAAAGCCTACATTTCACAGAATACCCATGCTTCTTTATAGCGTTATACAGCTATTTATTAAGTATCCTGCCAAATTGTCCCAATTGTTCAAAGGATTAGTATTTCTCTTAAAAAGTAGTAATACTAAAACAGACAAATTGCTTAATAGGCAGTATTTAATCCAGACAGTATACTGCATTTTGAAACATTTAGATCTGATGTGGAACAATTCAACAATGTAAATTTGGGTTACCTGGACTTGTTGTAGTCTGATCTGGATTTCCATTGATCCAAGAGATTCTTCTGTTGGAGGAACATTATCTTCATTGTCTTTCAGCCATTTTCTCATGACACCAACCAACCTTTGGAACATCTCTAATTCTTCTTGACATGATAAGGCTTCCCTCTCCCTAGCATTAAACAGACGGCATAAATGGGGGGGGGGAAAATGGACCATCGCACCAAGGTAACAATTTGCTTTAGAAAATTACCTCTCGCTTGCAGCTTCTTGGAGATCCTGAAATTCTTTTTTCAGCAATTGCACCTTCTGTAAGTGTTCAGAGGAGTCCAGCAGCACAGGACATGTGCTCAGCTCATTTGCAAGCTGTTCCAGGGTACACAACTGCTCTGTCTGCTGTTTTATCTCTGCATTCAGTTCCTAACATACAGATTTACTTTAGTCTTTTTTGCACAAAATACATATAAATATTTTATGGTACACATACATTACTTTATGAAACAAACCTGGATTTGTTCTGAGAACTGGGCAATGTCCTTGTCTGGCTGGTTTCCTGAGGCCAGTAACTGGGATTTAGTTGCTTTGAAATCATGGAGTGCATCTGAAATTTGTTCATATCTTTCCACTTGTGGTAGGACCTCTTTAAGGGCTGTCTCCTGCTGTATCTGTTGCTCACAGACTTTATTAAAACGTGCAGTGACATCAGACAACTTGTTCTGAAGAGCAGTTGCTGCAGCACTGTCTGCGGTCTCCATAAATTTCACTACCATTTCTCCAGTCGCATCCAGGCTTCCCCTCCTGCTTCCAATGTCCTGTTTCAGTTTCTAGAAGGCATAACCGATGGCTAAGTATAAAGTACTACAATAACTCAGGACAATAATCCAGGTATAACTAAAGCAATTTTTTTTCCATTTAGAATTCTATGCATGAAGGTAAAACATCTCTGTGCAGCAGCCCCCCCTATTACTCACATTAGCCCCATGGTGATCCAACGATGTGCACAAGAGCCTCAGCTCCCCAGGGACTCTCCCTCCTCATTGGCTGAGACAGCAGAAGGAGCCACTGTCAATCAAAGCCAGACAGCCAATAAGGAGAGGGGAGACCAAGCCACGGCTCAGTGTGTGAATCGAAACACAGTGCAGCGGCTCTGGAGCAAGCGGTTTGGGTACCCCCAGAGCAAGTTGCTTTGGGGGGGATAGAGAAGAGGAGGATTGGGGCTGCTCTGCACAGAGCAGGTAAGTATGACATGTTTGTTATTTTAAAAATAAATATCACTAGAAGGATGGGCAAAAAAACAAGGCAAACAGAACTGTGCCAACAAGCCCAGCAGTTTAAAGTCTAAAATTAATACAGCTTGTTTGAGCTGTCAAAAAAAGGGGCTGAAGTTACACTGTGCAGAGCAGGAAAGCTCTCTGAGAGCTGACCGGGAGGGGAGGGGAGGGGACACACAGCACAGAGGAACTGAGCTGAGGCTGTCAATCAGCTGGAGATCCCTCCCCTGTCACCTTTTTTCTCCTGGTGTCAGCAAAACTTGCCAGAAATGATTCATGCTGATAGCAGAGGAATGAAGCAGCAGACAGAAATTACACATAATACTCTCAATTGAGACAATTACACGCTATAGAAGGATGTGCTTTGTTCATATTTCACGTCTGTGGTTTACAACCACTTTAATATTGTGTAAGTGAATAAAGTCTAAACACATTCTAAATTTCCTTATAGCTGTAACACATACTGCATACTATTCAGGATACACAGATAGTGTAAAATAAGTATTAGAGATATTTTGTCTAATATTTGCTGTGGGACTTCAGTTTATTCGAGGAAAACAGGGTAACCCGGTCTTACCTGTCGGTGTCCCTGGCCCCTATATAGGGTCCATGCCTTGCCCATCATAGAAGCCAGGTTCTGGGTTACATAGGAATACAACAGGATGGGCCACAGTCCTGGACCTGTATAGCAGCCTGCAAGGAACTACACGCACTGTGCCAAGTGCTTAGGTGAGTGCCCATGCAGGATCCTGTTTTCCAAAGCAACATTACAGGCCATCCCCACAGCAGGGTGCCCAGGTACAGCTTCAAAGGTTTTACTGAGGTTGTACAGATATGGAAGCACGGCTTCTATTGTTGTATTAGAAAACAGTGAAGTGTTGGCGGAAGAATCCAAAGTGACACACCGTAATAGGTTGCGCTTAGATGGGTTTCTCCATAGGGGTCCATCACCTTAGGACAGTAGTTAACACTAAGAATTCAAGAGGGGTAGGGATATAAGGGGTTGCCTGGGGGGGGGGCATGTCCTCAAAAGGTCTGCCAGGATCTCATCACCTAAAAAGGTACCAGCCTATAACTTAAGCTCTATGAATAGCAAGCTGGTGTCTTGTACTATAATACTATTAAGATATCACTTTTACACAACCGTGCATTCTTTTCAACCTTTGTACTCAACCTTCATGTCTTTGTAAATTCTACAAGCTTAGCATGCAGCAGCCTTTATTACATTTCCAATACTACAACAAAAACAGTGTTGATACTCTTTATTATATTTATTTGCTGGAAAAAGAACTTACTATATTTTGTGCAAGAGCCTCCTGAATGGATGATGATGACATGGATGCTTGTTTTTGGCCCTCTAGAGTCTTCTCCATTCCTTCCAACCAGTGTAGAAGGTTATCCAAACCTTCTTGAACACTCTGGGACTGAGCTACTGACTTCTGCAGTAAATCTGTGTGATTAGACATCTTGCTAGAGAGGCTTTGGAATCGACTTTCAATAGAGTCTATAAAGAAAAAAAAACTTGTGAAAATACTGTAAGACACGTACCTTTTAAAATTAGGATTTTTGGTTTACCTATAAAATCCTTTTCTTAGAGTACACCACAGGACACAGAGAAGTTAACAGTCCTGGCCCAGGCATAACTCCCCCCAGCTCAACTAAGTTTTGTAGAAAGAATTGAGAAACACAAGCTAGAGGGGAGAGATCTTGTGTGCTGAGATGTACCTCAAGAAAATTATATTACAGATAAACCATAAATCCTAATTTCTTTCATCTACATCACAGGACACAGAGGAGTTAATAGTCATTGCTACATGGGTTGTACCAAAAAAATGAATCTGAGGGGAGGGCAACACTGAAACAAGGCCAACAAGCCAAAATCCCAAGAGAAAAGAGGAAACTTCTTACAAAGCCGCCTGCAAGATCCTTCACCTGAAACTGGCATCTGCAGAGGCAAAAACACCAAAGCATTTAAGAAGACCAGGTAACAGCCTTACAAACTTGGAACAACAAAAGCTTGATGCCCAGGAAGCACTGACACTTCATGCGGAATGGGCCTTAACCGGGAAAGAAGAAACTTCGCCCATGATCCCAAAGGCCTGAGAAATGTGCTGACCAATCCACCTAGAAATAGTGGAGTTAGAAGCAGACTGACCCTTACTAGGCAAAGCAAAGAAAGAACCTCGCCCTTGATCTCTAGGGCCTGAGAAATGAGATGACAAATTCACCTGGAAAAAGATTTAGAAGCAGTCTGTCCCTTATGAGGTTCTTCAGGCAAAACAAAGAAGGAACATTGCCCTTGATCCCATAGGCCTGAGAAATGAGCTGAAGAATCCACCTAGGAATAGTGGATTTAGATGACCTGGCCCTTACAAAACAAATAGAATAAGACTGTTGTTGTAAAGCCATTTACTTCAGATAAATGTTAAGGGCTCAAAGCACCTTCTTTTGCCTTAAAAAGGGTAGGAATCTAAACATCTGTCTCTCAGCACCTGGAAAAATGGGGTCCACATCATCCTGTTCAAGGTCTAAGGAACAGATCCAAAGTCCCAAAAAAGGTAGACTCCGGGAAGCATCCATCACCATCAGACACTAGCACAAAACTGAGGTTTAGCTGAGATGGGAGAGGTTATGCCTGGGCAGGGACAACTCTTTTTATTTCTGGCCATTCTATTTGTCTGAAGGTGGCAAAATAACCCATGTAGAAATGACTTCCCTCCTCTGTGCCCTATGATGTACGATAAATAAATGCACTGTTGGTCAAAGTAAAGCTTGTGTTAAGCACTAACCAGCTGTTGCCTGAATCTTTTTGCAGTCTGGCAGTGGATCTTCTTGGATCTCCAGTAGACCACGTAGAGCCTTTTGGACTTTGTCAACCTGTACTTGGTGCTCTGCAAGATCACACTGCATGTTCTAAAAAGAATCACAAAAGCACATCAGTATAAGTGATACCATTTCAAGGCACAATCCCAATGTCAGAGCCATCTTTTAAACCGGGCACTGCCTAGAGGCCCCTGCAGTTCCTCCCCCAGCAGGGTAAATCACATGTGGATAAAGCAGGTAATTAGTGCAGCAGGTAGGGAAAATAACTGGAACCAATCTTTTGGTGGCTCACCCTGCAGCAGCTGAAAGCAGGCATCTCCTTCTCCCTCCCGTCGGCTTTCAGCTGCTGCAGGATGAGCCTTAAAATGACCACACTGATCACTATGCGATTTCTATTGCGGTCTTTAAGTAGTGGATGTGTAAATTATTTTTGGAGAATAGGGACATAATTTAATGTCACATAACACCAGTTATAAGATACACTTACCTTGGCCTTGTCTAGCTGGGCCTGTAAAGCTACTGGATTAGATGCCACTGGTTCAGAAAGCATCTTCTCCACAGTTAACTCAGTGTTTTGCAGCCAGGCTAAAGCTGCATCAGAGCCCTCCTGGAACTGCTGGTACCGGTTCAACAAAGAATTCAAGTGAGTTCCAAGTTTGGAGCACTGCAATAATACAAAGAAAAGAAAAAGAAAAAGGATGGTATGCACAATTAAAAAAAAAAAAGGGGCAAATATGCATATGTATAATATAAGCACAGATATCATGAACACAAAGTAGAAGTCAGTTTAATAGAATAAATGCAATGGTGGCAAAATCTGGGTACACACTACCTGAAAATGCCTGGTAAACTTGCTGACATTTGGTCAGTGTGTACAGCTGTCTGTTCGACAGAAGATGGTCTAACGACTGGCTTTTGTCGAAGTGACATGCTGAAAAACCAGCATCTGATCAGCGCTTGCATTCAATGGCTTTCCCCTGTCAGAATACAAAGACACCGCAGGGGAAAATCGCCACACCAACATCACGTGTGTTGGTATGGCAATCTGTTAGTTTTTTCTTCGTTCAGTCTGCTGGAATGAACAGAAAAAAAAAACTTGCAGTGTGTACCGAATTAAACTAAATACGGATGTGGCTACAGCTAATACTTAACACAGGTTTACCTTGGAATGCAAGGCACTGTATCTCTTAGAGGCATCTTCAAGTTTGCTTTTCACTAAAGCTGCTGCCACTCCCACCTCTTCATTGGACTGCTCAAGAGCTGCTTTTTCTGCTTCAATGGCTTTCTGTCCAGCAATAGTAATATAGCGCAGATCTCCTTTGTGAGAAATCACATCTTCTGAAAAGTCTGCTTGCTGCTGAAGCAAATTACGCAAGACTTCACAGTCTGCCTCACCCTTCTGCATCTTATCTAACTCCTCTTCACTTTGTTTAAGCCATGTCTCGAATTCTCCATGATCGTGAATGAAATTCTGCAGGTCATCCCGGAGTCCTTGCGCATGCTTCAGTTGCAACTGTGCCTGGGACAGAGATGCAGCATATTCTTCCCTTAAGCGTGCAAGTTGATTTTGCAAACGCTCCCGCTCTTCTGGGGACAAAGTGCTTCCATGTTTATCCAAGAAATCTTGTGCTGATTGTATGGTAAGAATGAAGTTCTGCTGCTGGCCTAACATTTCTTGGTGGTGGACCTAAAATGAAAAATACAAGTAAGTGTTGTAAAATGTATAAGCTTATCCAACCACCTACCATCCCCTCTCAGTGTCAGGGAGGCCCTCTCAAAGAGCTCTAACCTAAACTTTCATTATACAGGAAAGTTTTAAAAGTCTGTATGACGCTTGACCCACTTGCTTTCCAAGCCTTCTCTGACACTTCTCACTTACGTAAAAATAATCTTTTTTATGCTAGAAAGTTACTTAGAAATCCCCAAACATTATATATATTCTTAGGCAGAGGCCCTAAGGAATAAAATAGTGGGTGTTGCAATTTTTTTATGTCACATGGTATTTGTGCAGCGGTTGTCTTAAATACACTTTATTGAATGTTAATGCACAAAAAAAAAAAAACACAATATAACATCCAATTGTTTGGTAAAATATAAAGAATGTTACACCGAGTAAATAAATACCCAACATGTCAGACTTTAAAATTGCTCATGCTCGTGGAACAGCGCCAAACTACGGTACTTAAAAATATTCATAGGCAAAATTTTAAAAGCCTTTACAGGTTACCACTTTAGAGATATACAAGAGATCTGGTGCTTGCACTATGATGTTTGCAGTGATACCCCAACATGTGGTGCAAATACCATTTACATATCCATTTGCGACCTAAAAATTCTTTCGCCTGTGCGCATGAGCACAGGTGTACAGGGAGACTAACAAACTTTTTTTTACACTGTCTCTTTAAAATTTAAATGTTTTATCAACTTTGTTGCTATCACAAAGGATGGACAACATCCCTTGTGATAGCATGGGCAGTGACAGGTCTTCTTTACTGAGATATCAGGGGTCTATTAGGCCCCAGATATCTCCTCTGCCCTTAAAAGCATCTGATCAAACAGAGATCAGTTTGTTCAGATGCTTTCACAGGCCAGTAACAGCCTGTTTACATTAGACTGAAACAAGGAGTGACAAAATACTCATAGCTTCCAGTTGCTTTGACCATAGAGATGATGGGGGACGTTTGGGTCATTTCCATCCAATGCGAAGGGAGAGCACAGAAAAGCAGTGGGGGGTGGGGGGTGGGGAGGAGGAACCCCCTCCATCGCATTTAAAAGCAATCTAGTGGCTTTTTAGTCACTAGCATTGCTTTTACATGCAAGAGCTTTGCTAGCTGAAAAAATATACCGGGGTCAGAACTGCAGCCAGTATAACCATTTCAAATAGTGGACGTACAGGTATGTCTTTTTAGGGGAACTGGTTATTCAAGACTGAGAATTTTTCTAGAGATATTTTCATGCACTGAAAAATATATTAGTTACCAGAAGACCTGGGGTTACAAATCTTAGTCCTTATCCCACCTGTATTGCAACAGTGAAGTGTAAAGATCCTGCTTAGGACATGGGGGACAAGTGTAGGAATAGCATTTGCCACTAAAAAAAAGTTAGAAGACTAGGTCTCAGATGCTCTTTCATTAGCTTATTTTATGATCCAAGAATTATCTTCATACAATCTATTATTGCAGTATTCAAAAATTGGTTCAACAAAATCTTGAGACCTAGCTAAAAGCATGATGCTGCTATTCTCTCCAAGACAATGCTCGCACCTGTACTTAGATTCAGTAAGATAACCGGAGTATTTATGGTATAAAAATAAATAAAAAATATATTTATATATGCATTGTATGTGTGCATGTATGCACATGTATACAGTATCTCACAAAAGTACGTACACCCCTCACATTATTGTAAATAGTTTATTATATATTTTCATGTGACAACACTGAAGAAATGACACTTTGCTACAATGTAAAGTAGTGAGTGCACAGCTTGTATAACAGTGTAAATTTGCTGTCCCCTGAAAATAACTCAACACACATCCATTAATGTCTAAACTGCTGGCAACAAAAGTGACCACACCCCTAAGTGAAAATGTCCAAATTCAGACCATACTTAGTCTGCTTGTTTTCAGCAAACGGTTTGCGGGCTTTCTTGTGCATCATCTTTAGAAGAGGCTTCCTTCTGGGACGACAGCCATGCAGACCAATTTGATGCAGTGTGCAGCGTATGGTCTGAGCACTGACAGGCTGACCCTCCCCCACCCCTTCAACCTCTGCAGCAATGTTGGCAGCACTCATACTTCTATTTCCCAAAGACAACCTCTGGATATGATGCTGAGCACGTGCATTCAACCTCTTTGGTCAACCATTGTAAGGCCTGTTTTGAGTGGAACCTGCCCTGGTAAAACCGCTGTATGGTCTTGGCCACCGTGCTGCAGCTCAGTTTCAGGGTCTAGGCAATCTTCTTATAGCCTAGGCCATCTTTATGTAGAGCAACATTTTTTTTTTTTTTTCAGATCCTCAGAGTTTTTTGCCACGAGGAGACATGTTGAACTTCCAGTAACCAGTATGAGAGAGTGAGATAACACTAAATTTAACACACGTGCTCCTCATTCACACCTGAGACCTTGTAACACTACAAGTCACATGACACCGGGGAGGGAAAATGGCTAATTGGGCCCAATAAGGACATTTTAACTTAGGGGTGTACTCACTTTTTTTGCCAGCGGTTTAGACATTAATGGCTGTGTGTTGAGTTATTTTGAGGGGACAGCAAATTTACACTGTTATACAAGCTGTACACTAACTACTTAACATTGTAGCAAAGTGTAATTTCTTCAGTGTTGTCACATGAAAAGATATACCGTATTTTCCGGCGTATAAGACGACCCCCCTATTACATGATCTACCGGTAATACTTATACTTAGGTTACCTTGGAGATATTATACTCGGCGTATAAGGCGACCTCACATTTTTGGGGGATTTTTTTGAGGTTCAAAAGTAGTCTTAGGCCCCGTTCACACTGGGGCGATCCGACTTCCCGGGGCGACCTCCGAGGTCGGGGTGCGAGCAGCGCGCCGCGACCTCGGAGCGGCCGGCACGGACTTCATAACATTGAAGTCTATGACGGTCGCTCCGGGTCACCCCAAAGAAGCTCCGGACCCTTTTTCTAAGTCGGAGCGACTTGTGTCGCTCCTATTAGAACGGGTCCGCAGCTTCTCTATGGAAGGCGACCTACGGCGACCTGTGAGGCGACCAGGTCGCCCTAGTGTGAACGGGGACTTATACGCCAGAAAATACAGTAATAAAATATTTACAAAAATGTGAGGGGTGTACTCAGTTTTGTGAGATACTTTATATGCGGCCATCACATAACCTTCCCTTACCCACCTTTCTCTTCTCATAGAGGTTATTGATGATGTCAGTGGCATCTCCTATGGTAGGACATTTATCTGATAACTCGTTACTACCAGAAACCCTTCCATCAGGGATGCTGCCTTTCTGCAGGCTACTTTTAGATGGCACAACAGGAAGCACCTGGCACAGAAGACTCTCAATCTTTCCCAGGTTTTGTTGCAGCTCCTCTGCAGTTTTGGACTTTAAGAAAAAACAGAAAACAGTTAGATTTAGTGAAATCCAATTACAGAGGACAAAACATGTAGGAGGCAAAAATGTTACCGTTAATGAACCGGTAAATGATCATTACCTTTTTGGTTTCCTCTAAAATAGCTGTGCTCACTGCAGACTCTAACTGCCTCTCCGTCTCCCCTGTTTTCTGCAAAAGGGACTGATATTGTTCTTTAGCCTTCTGGAGTTTTTTCTTAAATACTTCAAGATCTTTAGGGTCCATCTTGTTCTTGTTTTCCTCAAGGAAGTCCTCTGCAGCTTTAATCATACTTGCAAACTTGTTTGCTTTAATTTGCACATCATTATTGAGCTCCTGGTTTAGGGGAACAAATTTTTGGTAAAATTCTACCGAACTATACTTTAAGCATTTGACTTCAAGGATCACAGTCACATGAACACTTATAAGATCCATTGGGAACAGGAGAAAAAATAAAACTGCAAGGTGAGATATAAAAGAAATGACAGATGGAAAGTGAAACTGGTATTTAAAGCTAAGTTTAGTTAAAAAAAAATAAAAAAATAAATAAAATAAATAAAAAAAAACAACATCAAGGGACATGGCTACCTATCAGTCCGATGTGTCTCTTGTGCTGCTGCCTCCAGTGCAGCAGGGATTGAAGGACTGGCCAAGAAATCTGTAATTTGCGTACCTCAAGAGTGCTGACTACGTATGCTCTTTCCACACACGTCCTCCATTTACAGAAGCTGTACTATAGCTTCTATGAATGAATAACAATCTCTGAATGGGAAGGAAGTGATTGCTCATAGGTAACTTATATTGAGTATTTGAATCAGATGTGACAGAAGGGTAAGTAAAGAGTTTCAAGAAAATGAGCAATACCAATACAAAGCCATGTGAATGGTTTAAAGAAAAAAATAAATTATATATATATATATATATACACACACACACACACACACACACACACACACACACACACACACACACATACATATATATATATATATATATATATATATATATGAGATCGACCGATTATCGTCAAAGCCGGTATATCGAGGGCCGATCTGCACTTTCCCCGATATATCGGAGTCGGCCCCTGAGGTTACCGATATTGCCGATATTTCGGCAAAGTGCATGTACAGGAGTAACGCCTGCAGCTAGAGGCATCACCCCAGTACTGGCGTCCATAGCCGATGGTCAGCTGTCTTGTAATGACAACCGATGTGGCTGAGAAGCCGCTCGGCTGTCGTAACAAGGAGCGGGAGGGAACGTCCCCCCACTCCCGCCGCCTTCCGCGGCTTGCCCAGGTCTCCCATCCAACTGGGAGACCCAGACAACTAGCCTGCACTGCCGCCGAAGAGAAGATCCGATCAAAGCCGCATTCGGCTCTGATTGGGTCTCCGTGTACTCGGCGCCAAATTCCAAAAAATTACAGCATTCAAAACAGCCAAACTTGGCGTTTTGAATGCTTTTAAGTGCAGAGGAGGGGTTTGGGGTTTTTTAGACCCCCAGATCCCTCCACCAAAGTACCTGTAAAAAAAAAAAAAAATGCATTTACGAAAATATCGGCCGATACCGATATGCGATGACCAAAATATCGATATCAGCAATAAAATAAACTATATCGGTCGATCACTAATATATATACACATACATACTATATTGTCAAAAGTATTGGGACACCTGCCTTTACACGCACATGAAGTTTAATTGCATCCAAAGCTTAGTCCGTACGGTTCAATACTGAGGTGGCCCACCCTTTGCCGCTTTAACAGCTTAAACTCTTCTGGGAAGGCTGTCCACAAGGTGTGGGAATGTTTGACCATTCTTCCAGAAGGGCATTTGTAAGGTCAGACACTGATGTTGTACGAGAAGGCCTGGCTAGCAGTCTCTGCTCCAATTCATCCCAAAGGACTTCTATAGGGTTCAAATCACTGGTCCAAATCATTTGGTGGAGGGGAGATTATGGTGTGGGGCTGTTTTTAAGGGGTTGGGCTTGGCCCCTTAGTTCCAGTGAAAGGAAATCTTAAGGCGTTCGCATACCAAGACATTTTGGACAATTTCATGCTCCCAACTTTGTGGGAACAATTTGGGGATGGCCCCTTCTTGTTCCAACATGACTGCACACCAGTGCACAAATCAAGGTCCATTAAGACATGGATGAGTGAGTTTGGGTTTGAGTACCAAAATTAAGGCTAACATTCTGCCTGGGTGTACATCGGTCTGTCCGACAGAAGCAGGCTGGAAAACCAGCAGCCGATCGACTCGTGAACAGTGCTCTCAGCCAATTGTGTGTACCCGGCTTAAGACTAATGCCATAGGGAAAAGTGCAGCAACTCATGACAATCATAAGTCACCTCTCACCAAGTGAACATACTAAACTGAAATCCTTCACGTTGCTTCACCTTACTTCACTTTTAATTTTATAACAGTTTGTTGTACTGTAATACTACATGAGTCCAAATATGTACCGTTAAAGTTACTAATCAAAATTATAAGAAGATAATGAAAAAAAAGGCGTTATGGGTGAGCGCATAACCTACTTTACTGTAACATTATGAAATTAGGGAACTGTATAGACTATCACCATACCTGCATGCTTTTATACTGATCCTGAAGACTGGACACATCTTTGGATCTTGGGCTGCTTTGGTGCTCCTGTACAGCCTTTTCTGTCAATTCGGCCCATGAGCTCAGTTCGTCTAGTCCCTGAGAACAAGCCAACTGCTGCTCCTTTAGTGTCTAAAATGAAGGAAGGTTTTTAAAGCATTTAGCCATGTCCTCATAGACCAGTAAGAAAGCACAGAGGTGAAAGCACAGACCGCATAGCTTCCAGATTTAAAGCAGGTTTCTTTCCAAATGTTACTAGTATAAAAAAAAAAAAAGTTTAAGGTGAAAATATGTGTGACTTAATTGCCTGCATTGATATTTATCTGGAGTTATGATAGTCCAATGCCTGCTCCTCTGTACAACAAAAGTCCCTGCCTGCTAGATGAGCACGATGTGTCCTTTCATAAATTACAAACATATCCTAGTCACAATTATTTGCATATGGATAGAGTATTTGATTCTGAATTTAGAGGACATGCCAGATTTTGGCTCACTGCAGCCTGCAGAGAAATCCTTCACTGTTATAAGATATAAACCTAAAAAAAGCAAAGCAAACAAGTTAAATACAGACACATAACAAAAGGACTGTAGACAATGTTAATACAAACATTAAAAAGCTGAGTTTTCTTACTGACAGTTATTAGCGAAGGGCTATAGACTTTACTGTGAATTAGGAAAAGGTTTAGGGAATTTGGTTTCTTGACTAATATTTGTTAATAAAACATAATTCCTTATTTGAAAAAGGGATAAAGAGGGTGGGTTTTACAAAACTGTGCAGTTTCCTACCAACAGTTTACAAAACCTAAGGGGGAAAATCACACTGCACTATGGACAGTTTAGTAACTATGGCTTACTGCTCAACTGAACACTGAATTTCTCAAGTAGAGACTTGTAGAATGCATTCAAATATCAGTCTGTTTGTTGTACCCAAAAGAATTAAAAAAAATCAATCATTTTCATTCTTTTTATAAAATGTAAATTCTGAAAAACCATCAATAACTGGTGTGTGAAATCACAAGAGCACATATGTATCGCATGCCACAGCAAATATAAAAGTTCAAAGGAAATCCAGTGAAACAAATCCACATGAGCTGCATCCACTATAATCTGTGTAGCAGAATGATAATTTCATCACTAAAAACTTTAAAAGAGAAATATGGCCATACAAGTCTTCTGGGTCAAAAGGAGCGCAATTCCTTTTGCTCTCCTGTGACCCAGAGTCAGCTTATAGCAGGAATATTGAACTAAAATTCACAGAGATCTGATCAGTAGAATTTTCTTCTAGCAGAGGTTCGAATCGCATGTTTTTTCATTGATTTGGTCCTTCACATCACACCCCCCCTTTCCCTCTTATATCCACTTCAGCTCTCACACCTGTTCACCCCTTGGACCAGAGCAATTTCCAAATTTCTTCTATGAGCCTGTTTATTCGGCGACAATTTTGTCATTACCCAACATAACAACGTAATACATATATTGTTGTTTTTAATGACAAACAAGGCTTTCTTTTTGTGAATATTGTCCTGCAACATTTTTTTTTGTTTTGCAATCTTTAGCCAATTAAACATAATAAAACTAAACAAAAAGCCCTTTAGACCCCATTCAGACTAGTGCGACTTGACAAGTCGCGGTCGGTCACTCGCCATTGAGTAGTACAGGACCCGTTCTAATAGGAGCGACACAAGTCGCTCCGACTTAGAAAAAGGGTCCTGTACTACTTTGGGGCGACCTGGGAGCGACTTGCATAGACTTCCATTATGTGAAGTCCTGCAAGTCGTGCCGAAGTCGCGGTGCACTTCACAGGTCGCCCCTCGAAGTCGGATCGCCTCAGTGTGAACCGGCTCTTTTTCTTTTGAGCAGTGTTCGTTTAAAAATAGATCGTGTTACTGCACATAAAAAGTGTGCATTTTATTCTATAATTTGTCCTGTTTAAAACCAAAAATTATGATTTTGGTAAAAAACACTGCAAAGTTATTTACAGATGAAGTAGGTTTTTTAAATTTTGTGCTTTTTTTCAATGTGATATGTGTAAATATATGTAAAAGGTTATGAAAAAAACAAACAAAAACAGTAAAAAAGTTGAACTATTAGTTAATATTAAGAAAAAAAAAAAAATCACCAGGAAAATTATATTTGATTGCAGAAAGAGAATAAAGGAGTTATTTAGAGATAATTAGAGTAAACTAAGGATTAATAAGGGGTGCAACAGAGAAACATTTACATTTTTTTTTTACTGGGAGGTTGCCTTAACTGCCTTTATCTGCAGTTCATCCCTTCGATCTTTAGATGAAAAAATGGAAAGTAACAAAACAATGTTTCATTTTAGATTTCTGTATTAGTGCCGGGTCACACTTGTGCAATGCGGGAAGGCTGCGAATTCGCAGCCTGTTCCCGCATCGCAAATGCACATCTGGCAGTTCACACTGCCATATGCGATACGCTGGGGGTGTCAATGAAATGTTAACGACATCCCCACGACACCTGACAGTTCGCACCGGATCGGATCACACAAGTGTGAACCACTGTGCGATCCGATCCTGATGCGGCTGAAAAAATGCCTCATGTGCGACTTTTGTGTGGGTGCAGTGCGAATTTAGCCATACAAAGTGTATGGCTGAATTCACACTGCACATCCTATCACATGTAATGAAGGAGCAGTGCGCTCCGATATTACATGCGATCGCCGCACACGTGGAAGTGTGAACCAGCACTTAATGGCTGAGCAATGTTGTTGATAAACATTGCCAGACTGCTTTTTATTTTTTTTACAGTTCCTGCTGCTGACCTACTCTGTGTACTTGGCAATGTAGCCCAGAGTCTGCAACTGGATATCACAATCCCATTCTTACATCAGTGTCCTCTGTCCACAGTAGTGTTCTGAAGCCGCCCCCCCCCCCCTCCTATCACATCAACACCTCCCCACAGCAGTTTCCTCTGGCCCCCTTCACATCACCTCCCCGCCCCCACAGCAATTTTCTTTTCCCCTCTCACATCAACTCCCCCCACAGCATTGTCCTCCTCCCCACTCACATCACCTCCCCCCACAGCAGCGCCCTCCTCCCCTCTCACATCACCTTCACACAACAGCAGTGTCCTCCTCCCCTCTCACATCACCACCACCAGTAGTGCCCCTCTCAAATCTCCCCTCGCAGTAGTGTCCTCTTCTGCCCCTCACATCACCACCCACAGTAATGCCCTCCTCTGCCCCCCTCACATCACCCCCCACAGTAGTGCCCTCCTCTGCCCCCTCACATCACCCCCTCAGTAGTGCCCTCCTCTGCCCCCCTCACATCAACCCCCACAGTATTGTCCTCCTCTGCCCCACTCACATAACCCCCCACAGCAGTGCCCTCTTCTGCCTAGCATCACCCCTCGCAGTAGTGTCCCCCTCTGCCTCTCCCACATCACCCCCACAGTTGTGTCCTCCTCTGCCCCTCCCACATTACCCCCACAGTTGTGTCCACCTCTTCCCCCTTCACATTACCCCCTCAACAGCACTGCCCCGCTACACCCCCTGACACAGCAGTGCTCTCCACCCCTTTACATCAACCTCCGCCCCACACACACACAGTAAGGCTCACTGGCTGTACATCATACCCCGACAATAAAGCTCTCTGTTCCTTTACATTACTCCTCCACCCCCCAGTAGGGCTCACTTCCCCTTTACATCAACCCCCCCTCCCCCCCACACACACACACACACAGTAGAGATCTCTACCCCTTTACAATATTGTTTCCATAGTAGTTCTTTTTGCCCCTTCACATCACCAACCCCACACACAAACAGTTGCATACTTTTCCCCCTTACACCACCCATGTCCCCCTCCCCAAAATGAAAGTTCTCTGTACGTTCACATCAAGCAACCCCTGCTACCCCATCCTTCAGTGTTACGTCTCCTGCCCCTCCCACTCCACTACCTGACGGGTACCCAGGGCAGAGAGACTGGACAGATTGACAGTGAGAGGCACAGTAGCATAGAACTGGTGGGAGGGAGCTGCCAAAGATAACTTTGCATATTAATGAGCTGGTGATTGGTTGCTAGGACCGATCTGTGTCCTAGCAGCCAATCAACTGCTAGTGAATCTGCAAAGTCATCTCTGACAACTTCCGCTCCCACCCTCCATGCAGTGCTACTGTGCCTCTCACTCTCTGCTCTCCTGTGATAATGAAAGCAGTGGAGGCTGGGGGACAGAACTAGCTCCCAACTGGTGCAACCATGGGTCCAGATGGAACAGTGACTCAGTCCGGATCTGGACCGTGGTCTGCCATTGAGTGATGCCTGGCTTATAGCATGCTATTGCCCACTGTAATCTGACGTGGCCGTGGCAGAGCCACTCCAGGCTCTGAAAGGATCCCAACCATATTGTTGCCTGATTGACAACTGGCTCCGGCTCTCATGCGATAGCTGAAAGCTGAAGCCAGCTGCGCCCGCCTCCTCTCCAGTGAGCTTTGGAGCATCAAAGCGGAAAACAGTAACTGACAGTCACTGCTCTTCACTCTGAGCTGACCAAGAAATAAGTGATCATAAGTCATGTAATCGCTCAGTTCTCAATCTTAGAGTATGGAAGTTTTTTTTTTTCATATAAATATATACCCCTGACTTCTTCTTTAAGGGTATCTATGGTCAAAATGTATACTCATATTAATTTCTAAATTGCATTGCTATTATTTTTAGCCTTCTTTTATTTATCTGATTCTGAATGGTCTCGAAGTGTGTTGAACCTATTAAGATCCCCACACATTGAATTATGTGACATGTATTTATGATGTCCTGTTGATAGACACTGCTGTGTCACAGAATTCATGAAACCTGGCTTCTGAACTACAGAGGTTCTGAGGAGGAGTTTCAGGAGGTGGATTCAGTACAGGAATTACTGCTTGCAAGCGACAATGTTTCATGGGCTATGTCGTCCTTGGAAAATGAAAATTAAACAGCAGAGAGGTAGAACTTACAACATAAAAGGTTCTTTAAGTAAGCTAACTATTGTTTGGATTACTATTACAATGCTTCTGCTATAGAAGCAAAGTGTATGCTGTGACCATAGATAACCTTTAAAGTCCACACAAGCAGTGTACATAGTCAATACAGAAAAATAGTTGAGTAACCATTGCATACTTAGGAAAACAGCCATCCATGATGCAGAGAGTCTGAATACATAAAGCTAAACCTCCAGGTATGGTTTATTTGCATAGTTACATTCACTTTAACAAGGATCCCACAGGTATAGCATGCATACTTACACTGGTCCAAGCTGGACCAATGTAACTATACAAAAAAAAAAAATAGTGCTAGCTAAAATGCTTCACACCCAAAACAATCTGAGGGACATTATCATTCTGTCGCAGAGCAAGCCAATGCTAAACAGGAGCAGTGAGACAGTTCTTGCCACAGAGTTAATACAAGGTTACAGCTTGTGTCATAAATATCTCTTTAAGGCCCCTTTCACACTTGTGCGACTTGTCCTTTGATTTGGGACTGCA
Source organism: Pelophylax lessonae (assembly GCF_965119305.1). Lineage (NCBI taxonomy): Eukaryota > Metazoa > Chordata > Amphibia > Anura > Ranidae > Pelophylax > Pelophylax lessonae. Next base: position 372,443,046 of record NC_138769.1, on the reverse strand, counting down.
AAATCGCATGACAAGTCGTTCTCCATTATTTCCAATGAGTACGTTCATATCTATGCGATTTGAAGTCACACCGACTTCAAAGTAGTCCCTGCACTACTTTGGCCCGATTTTAATGTGTTTTGAGGTCCAAAGACATAGGCATTGCTTCAAGTCCAGACAAAATCGCATCAAAATCATGTCAAAATCACAGTAAAATTGCGGCAACAAAATTGCGATAAGATCGCGCGACTTTTAAGTCGCACAAGTGTGAAAGGGGCCTTAGCTGCTCTAAAGTTGCATTGCAACTGAATACAACCTGACCCTGATCCCTTCTTACTTTGTCTGTACTTTAGAGTAAAAACGTGTCTGGTCTTCAGTAATAAATCTGTTGCGGAACTTGCAAATCTGTCACAATTGTCTGCCCAAGAATGCAGACACACCGGCCATGAATACATTAAGACTTTGCTACATGAGAGTTAAACTGCTTACAGCACAATTCGGGGCAGCATTTCTCAATATGCAATGGGCTGCTGCTATACCAATTAATTAGATTAAGCAGCTTGTCAGGACCCAAGTATGGTTTATAATGGATGCAATTTGAGTGGAGAACTGATCTAGCTAAACTGGATTTTCTTTGAATGTTATTATTAATTTTGGATTGCATCATGTCTATGCATACACATTTTTAGGTGTAAAGAACAATAAAAAGAATTAGGTTTGGATACATTTTCCAACAAACAGACTTATTTTTAAATACACACTAAAACTTGGTTCTTACAAGTGGTTTATTGAATATGTGGTTATTCCCACTAGACTTCTAATTAATAACCTTCCGTCGATCTCTGCATTTTCATAATCAAACTATACTGTCTACTGGTACTTTCTGTTCAGTTTAAATCCATTTAATCCCATCAAGCTGCTGCAACCTGGGCAGTGGGACATTACGGTGGATGCTTAGTTGTATATATACACAAGTATGTTATCTGCTGTGTACATTCACAAGTGGAATGCACTCTCTCTCCAATACTGCCTAATGCTCACAGATGATAATACTATACAGTGCGCATCAGAACTTACTGCATCAGGCACTGTGGTTTCCATTTATATAGTAAAAACTTCCAGGAAGTAGCTAAAATAAAATATATGTTTGTTTTTTTCATTAGGATGAAATCAGGTTAGGAAATGGCTCTGGAGAAAATCTACTGTCACATCGGCGTAGAAGAAAGCAGCAGTTTTCATATCACACACAGCGTGCTTGGGATGCTAATGAACTCAGTAAGCAGTGAGAGCTTTTCAGGATAGGAAATGTACTGTCTGACCTTGACTTCCATGCTGTGCTTCACCAGCCGCTCACGGGACTGCAGAATTTCATTTCTTGCCACCATTGTCTCAGAGAGCTCTCGAAAGGACCTCTGTAGATCATTAAGAAGACGAAGCAGTACGCGACTTTGTTGAGGTGTCAAATCTTGTGCTTTCTCAGAGATAAATAACTGAATTTCAAAAGCTATGTTCTCCAGTTCTAGCTTGGCGTCTGCCAAAGGCTGTCTCAAGCTCTGTAATATAGACAGATGTACTAATGTTAAGACACTGGATAAATTTATCAATAGGTCTGTGAGAAATTCCATCAGTTTCCAATAGCAGCCAAATTACTTGTACCCATCTCCAATATGGCTATATGAGAACAGAATGGAAAATGCAGCTGGTTGCTATGGGCAACACAGATTTTTTTTTTTTTCAGTAAACGGCAATTTCTAATTATGCCCCAACAAGAACAAAACATTAGATGTTGCTGAATAAAATAAATAGAATCTTACAAGACAAGGCAATGTGCACATATACTGTGAAGTCCCCACTCAATGTAAAAATCCTCTATAGTAGGTGTAAAAGCTAGCCGCAAAAGAAAAAAGTTAGCTATACACTTACTTTACCATTGTCTTCCACCCAGGGAGTATGCAGACCTTGCCTTTTACTGCAAAGGTCCTCTTCAACATCCACAATGTACAATAAAAACAAGTGACATCCGCGCTAGATCATGCGCGGTAAAAGTCTCTCAAGCAGCTGTCTATATTCTGTTGATGGCAGAAAAAAACAAATAAAAACCCAAACAAGCAGCGCTGAGTGATGAATGTAATCTGAACCAGATGAAAAAAGGAAAGACAAGAGGCATGCCTCTGACGATATCCAATAGGATGAAACATGTCAGGCTGGACATAATGCTAGTACGCTCCCATGCCGCGGCAGCTTTTTACTGCTCATTTTACTGCCTGTTTGTAAGTATATATTTTTTAATAAAAGTATATCCTGCTTGCAAACGGGGCTTCACTATCTTTGGATTCTGTGTGTCTCATCTATGACGGGTGCCCTACACCTTTTGAAGAAATGTTTTTTGGATCTTAGCTGGAAGGGAAAGAAATAGTTTCTGCCACCATCCCGAGAGTATAGTTTGTCGATTTGTGGTGCCTCAAGTCAAGTATGGGATTTTAAGGGCAGGAGTAAGGCGAGTAAACAGTAGTAGTACAATTTATAGATAAAATTTATTCACATGTATAATTATATACAGAGATTTGAGTGAATTGATGGGTAAAGTCCCATTGTGATAGTGAAGAGAAAAAAAGTAGTAGGTGTGGTTACACGTGAAAATAGTGACTTAGACAAGAAAGGTAGATGGTCCTGCTCTGCTGTTCCTCATATCAGAGAATGGGAAATGGTTGCAGAGAGGGGCCTGATCGGTATTCCAACATGTTTCGGCCTGTAGCGGCCTTTATCAAGGATGTTACCGATTATATTTTTTGTCCACTTTCTGGAGTATTGCTTTCCCAGACTTTTTCCAGGAGCTTCAGGAACAATGTTCTTGGGCCACGTTTTTTCTGGTCCAATGTAGTTCAATGTGGCTATAGTGTATAACTTTCCACATTGATGGAGATCATCTGTGGTGTTTGCACATTGATGGGAGTCATGTTTTGTAGAAGGTATTGGTATGGTGTTGCAGCATGTTGCCTCCAGGTCCTGTCCTCCTGCGATCTGGGAGAGACTGCCCTACACCTTTTGAATGTTGAGCTACAGCCACCTGGTGGGAAGCATCGTGTGAGAAACTATCTGTGTGACTTGGAGTCAGCCCGAAGCAGACAGTTGTCTTTCCTTTTTCATCTGGGTTCAATATATGCTCCAAGAGCTTTGGAGGTCTGGTTAGCAGCCTCTTATTACAAACAGAATCGGGTGACGTGGGGCTTCATTATTCACGTCTAGTGACGGAATCTACCTGTCAGATTGGGACTGATTCAGATTGCATTTATCACTCAGCGCTGCTTGTTTGTATTTTTGTTTTTTCTGCCATCCACAATGTACAGCTATATATAATACAACAAACTTCATTCCCATACACAGACATCAGAAAGAGTATTCATCCATCAACAATTGAAATGAGTTTATGTCTTTAGGATTAATTTAGAAATTTCCCACAAACTTGATGAGACGCTTCATATTTGCATGCTGGCACAACGCCAGTTAAAATGTTACTTGTTTTGGATAGAGTGCAAAGATTGAGAACCTCACTTACAGTAGCCCAAAACAAAGAAAATAGTATTGCTAAATTGCCTCCCCAAACGTGTGTCAGTGGGATCAGCATGTGAAAACACTGGTGTAAGACAGACAGAATTGGCTTGTCAGGCTCCAGTAGACCTCAACAAAATGGTGGCTGTCTACAAGACACTGACTTCCTGTTGCAAAAATTGTGTCCATGCAACCTCTGCATGTGCATCCACTTCTTTAGGCTGCCTCCACCAGCTCCGAGGTGGATGCACGTGGCTCAACGATTATGCCCCGAAAAGGGCGAAACATGTCTGCAGCTGAGGAGTTCCCTACAGGTGGAGAAAAGGAGCAGAAGTCATCTTTTACTCATCTCATTGGCATTTATGCAACAGAGAGTTGGTGTCTGTGTGCAAGGCCACCATTTTGTTGAAGCTGACTTACAGTAGGTTTTTACTGCAATGTTACCATTGGGGAGATTTTTTCTCAGTTCCTGTCCCAGACATAGGGATTCAGAGGGACGGTATCATGGAGAAAAGGTAGAATCTTAGTCAGGTTTTTAGTGCTGTGTCTCTTACTGTCCAAGTGACACCCTTCCAAAACCCTCATTTCCTATCCTGGTGTAATAGGATTGTCACTGGGAAAATCAGCAAGGGAAATTGTCCAAGTGGAGTTATAAACAACAGTACAAACTTGACAGAGGTTCAAACTTAAAGCTTTTCTCTGCCCTATTCAAAATAAGGAGAAAAAAAAAAATCTGTCTGCCATTACACATTAACACATAATTGCCCTTTAACTCAAAGTGACATAAAACCATGGTACAAAAAGCACATTTCAAAATAATAAATTCAGTCTTACCTTAAGGCCCCATTAACACCTGTGCACATTCCTTGAATGCACAAAAAAGTGCTACAAACGTGCATTGAGTTTGTGGTGTCGTTAAGTGTTAATGGCACTCAAAAACCGCTAGCAGTTGCACAACAAACACACAAGGCTCACTGCCTAAAAAAGGTGCAGGAGCTTCTTTGGCGAGTTTTTCATGCTTCAGTTGAATGAGCTGCCCTATGCGGTTGTGCAAAAAAGTAGAGAAAAATAATATCAATTGGAGCAGAACACTGATGTCAATGGGGCCTCAGGTACAATTCAAGCAAAACCTATCTACTTTTAAATGCTCATAACTCCATCCTAACATCTTTTCTAACTAAACAGAGTAAGAGAGATCTGTATAGTTACCCATTTTCAGGCCATTCTAGTCCAGTCACATGATCTCCCCCATGTCAGCCAGCGCCAGTTACAGGGGAGAGGAGAAAGGGCTCCACAACAGCTGGTAATGCCTAGAAGCGGTGACAGCACCCATAGGCTTCTATGGCTGACCCATTTTTGGTGCTCCTTCCTCTCCCCTGCAGCCACTGCTGGGTGGAAGAGGGCAGCTGGATCATGTGGCCAAACAGCAGTAGCCTGAAAATAAGCAAGTATACAGATCTTTCCTATACAGGTTGCTCAGAATCGGTGTTGGGTGGTGGTGGTTTTGCCTAGAATTCCACTTTAAACATTGCTGACCGTGCTGGAAACATTACACTTATTCTACAGAGATTACCTCTATGTGAGCTATCTGATTTGGCAATGTAGATTCTAGTCCTGAATCATTTGTCTCCTTACAATCCAGTGATTCAGAAGTTTCCTTCACCCACTGTAGAAGTGAAAGGAGCTTGCTTTCCAGCTCTTTGTGTTGTGCCAAGACTTTCACCTGTGAATAAAATATTTAATCTTGTTTTACCTTAACATTTACTTGAACACACAGATCACAAAATCCAAGATGCCAAACATTTGCACCATAGCAAGTGGCCAAATATGTATTTAATCAAAGAAAAAGATTTGAGACAATAAAATAACTTTACATACCTTTTCTTGTGCCAGCATGGACTGCAGATGTTTGACACGTGTTTGTGATAAATTTCTGATGGAATTAAGAGATTTTTCTAAATTCTTGGCATCTTTCTCTAAAGCTCGAAGAAGCTGTGCTGGAACATGTGGTGGCTGTTCAGCAACAATCTGATTAACAAACTCAAGCTCTTGGGCCACAGGGGACTCCAACTCCTTTAATTCTTGATCAAGCACCTGTAGACAGCAAGGAATGATCATCATGTGAGTATGACACAATATATTTAACAATATAAAGAGCTTTTGCCTGAAATTTTAACTTTTAAGCAATAAAAGATTTTAAATCATGCAAGAAGATTTTTGCACTCTCTGTGGAAGAATTCTGTTGCGATCATCCACTTCCATTCGAGGCACCTGATCTGAAAGTTTGTGCAGAATTCTTTGGTAATGCCAACCAATTGTTGCAGCAACTGTCCGGGTGGCTGGTCTCAGATGATCTTGGAGGTGAAGATGCTGGATGTGGAGGTCCTGGGCTGGTGTGGTTACACGCGGTCTGAGGTTGTGAGGCCGGTTGGATGTACTGCTAAATTCTCTGAAACGCCTTTGGAGATGGCTTATGGTAGAGAAATGAATATTCAATTTATGGGCAACAGCTCTGGTGGACATTCCTGCAGTCAGCATGCCAATTGCGCGCTTCCTCAAAACTTGCGACATCTGTGGCATTGTGCTGTGTGATAAAACTGCACAGTTTAGGGTGGTCTTTATTGTGGCCAGCCTAAGGCACATCTGTGCAATAATCATGCTGTCTAATCAGCATCTTGATATGCCACACCTGTGAGGTGGATGGATTATCTCAGCAAAGCAGAAGTGCTCACTAACACAGATTTGGGAACAATATTTGAAAGAAATAGGCCTTTTGTGTACATAAAAAAAGTCTTGGAGGCAAAAACAAAAGCGTTGCATTTATAATTTTGTTCAGTATATATATTTGTTTTACTATTTTTGCCCAGTTTCCTTTGATGATAAAGAAGAAAGAAAAAAAAAACCCCAAGAGGTATCTATTACCATCATATGAAGGTCCAATTTATCATAAACATGACAAGCTAGAATTCAGTTGATTGGAAAAGCAAAGTACAGTAGTTTGTGTAAAATCTAAAAAAAAAAAAAATTAATATTTGCGCTAGTATTTTACTTATTTGTGAAAAATCAAGGTGTCAATCATTAAAACAAAATGTGTACATATATGTGAATTCAAACATATATGAGGTTAGCCTTGGGCTGGTTCACAATTTTATACCGGAAGAATCACCTCTGAATGGTTGTTGGGAATCACAACCATTCACACTACCAATCACACTACCATCTTGTGCATGGGAATTTTTTTCATCTATTAAGCCATGGACTCAATTTTGGTTTATTTCACTTTGTGAAGCAACACCCTTTTTTTTTTTTAGCACTGTTGTTTGGGATTGGCGCATTTATTTTTTATACAAAGTACAGTAGTGGCAATGATATGTACAGTTTTGCTAACACATGCCAAAGCCTAAAAACTTCGTTCAGGTATTAAGGTTTGTTTTTACTTCTGTTATTAACCACTTTTTGACCAACGTATGCATATGTGCATCCTCGGGAACTGGTGCGGATATCTGAATGATGACTGCAGCTACAGTATTCTAGATATCATTCTTTAGCCCCTGCGATGGATTTTTTTTAAGTAAAAGTGATCGGACAGGCTAAACAGCAGCTCAATCACTTCACCTTCAATCCAACTGTCATTTCTGGGTTCTCCTGCCCCACCCAGGGGGAGTCCGATGCTGCTTTCGGCAGTTGCACCGACTGACCATAGAAATGAAGGAGGAACTTCTGCTCCCTGATCGCCTCTATGATGTATGAAACCAGAAGTGACAGGGATTTTGTCACTTGCAGTTTTGGTTTTTTGTTTACCGACTGTTACCCACTAGAAAAGCAGCCGTTCAAACAAATCTTGGTTTAATTGGTTGCTTTGGAATGCAAAGAAAAGATCTGGGGTCTAACAAGCTCCAGATCTCTGCATAATGTGGATCTGTCATGGCCCATGCTATCACAAGGGATGTTGTTCATCCCTTTTGGTAGCAATAAAGTTGATAAATAAATGGACAGTGTAGAAAAGAGAATGAAATAAAATCTTTTATTTATTTATTTTTTAAAGCACCCCCATCCCCCTGTGCTCACACGCAAATTCAAATGCATATGTAGGTCCGCACACACATGTACATGGTGATGACACAACATCTGCTGCCAATGTCAGAGTGAGAACAATGATACTAGCATCAGACCTGTGTAACTGTAAACTAGTAAGCAGTAACTGGGGTCAGCAGAGTTACTTTGCAAAAATGTATCAAATTGATTTGCCACGCCTAATGTTTTTAATATCTCAGACAGATTTCTTTTGTATCCTCAGCATAGTGATGGTCTGATTAACTTGCACTGACAGCATTTCGGCCCACCAATATTGAGTTTAGAGCATTTCCAAATGTTAAATTCACACATGTGATCAACTGCAGACTTTTTACCTGGCTGTTAATAAAATAATGCAAGCGCATTCTTGTGCGATTCCAGGTGTGAACCAGCCCTCTAATTCAGGTTAACACTAAGCATTTTTAGCTCAGATTCCTTATATAGGTTAATTGCCAACCGTTTCTGATAATATGGCTTATTCAGATTGGCAAATAGTCCCATACTCCACGCAGAGCCGTTGGCAGATGCACATGCATCCACCTCCGAGCTGGTGCAGGCAGCCTAAAGAAGTGGCTGCACAAACAAAATCGCATGTCAAAATCGGACACGAGGGCAGGACCAGGTTAACAGATTCGAACACACAGTGTCTGCATTCAAATCTGTGCACCCGCTCCTTCCCGCATGTCAAACTTTGACAAGCATTTGTGTTTGTGCAGCTTTTGCATGTGCTTTCAGCAGACAGGACTAAACTCCCATCTAAATTAGTTCTTTATCTACTTGTTGCTCCCCAAGCACTATACCAAAGAAATTATATTTACATACACAGCACAGATAATGGTCAACAAGCCTAAACACACTATTGGCCATTCAAAATTAAAGGCTCTATATATATATATATTATTAGGCAGGATCTGTACTATAAATCAGCTGTTAAGGAAGCATAGTTCTCTCAGATACTGGATTGAATAAATAACAATGTTCGGTCCACCATCCTAAAATGAAGAATAAGGCCCCTTTTACACTGATGAGGATCTCCTGCACTAAAACGCAGCTGTAAAGCCCACCAAAAAGGCAATTAAAGCATTTTCCTTTTAAATCCTATGGAACTCCATATCAGTGGTGGGGATGTGATACACTTTTAAAAGTCCTGCATGCTTTATCTTTGGTGCCCCATTTCAAAAGCACATCAAGAGTGCATCTTCCATTAATTTCTATAGGAAGCACACCAAAAACACATACAAAAATGCACCCATTATGCTTTTTTGGCACTTTGAGTAACCCATCTCAGTTTCACAAGTACATGCTGAGAGTCAGAAATAATAAAAAAAAAAAAAACCGCAGCAAAACTCATTAAAAACAAACTAAAAATGTGATATGCATTTTTGCAATTTTTATACCACGTTTTTAAGCACACCAGTGTGTGATGTAGTGAGACACATCGATATCTTCTGTTTTAAGAACGCTATACTGTGCTCTACATTGGTAAAAAATGAAACAATACTTTATCAACTCCACAGAATTATAGACTTAAAGTGGTTGTATACCCCAGTCATGATTTTAAAATAAGCACATATATATGAAGTGTTTTCCTATACCTTTCCAAAGCTCTAAGGCTTGGTTCACATCTATGCAATTTGCATATTCAAGGTGCACTTTGCATTTTTCAATGGACGTTTTTGATCCTTTGAAGTCTATGTAACCAACAACCAGAAAAAGGTCCCTGGCCCTTTGCATAAAATGCACAGATGTGAACTGCAGTCTCTCCACCCTCTGCTCTGTGCTGAGACAGATAAAAAAAAGATTATTAACACAATCTGCACTTCTGAAAAAGTGTAGAGTGGGTAAGACTGCAGATAAATTAATAAAACCTATGTAGAAATATTTGTTTCATCTATATCACCTGAGGCGGTTTACTTCACTTGGTATATGTGAGGGTTTACAACCACTTTTATGACGTTCTAAAGACTTCAGTACCGATTCACACCGGTGCGATGCGGGAAACCCTGCAAATAAGTGCCGATTTTCGCATCGCACCAGAATTGCACAGTGGTTCACATTGAGATCTGCAAATCGCTAAGGGTGACAATGTAAAGTTAATGACAGCCCCAGATTGGTTCGCAGATCACAGTGCGAACTGTGAAATGGTGCAGGAATCAGATCGAACAGGTGTTAACACTCATGTCATCTGATTCCAGTGCAAAACAAAAAAAGGGTCCTGCACCATTCTGGTGCGAAAGCGATGCGATCTCAGCCTTACATTTTGTATGGCTGAAATCGCATTGCACAGACATCGCATGTGATCTGCACAGCAATGCTGTGCGAATCACATGCAATGTCTGGCATCGCACTAGTGTAAACCAGCGCTAAGGTTTTTTTTACTTTAATACATTCTCTGCCGTAAGGTAAAAAAAAAGCCTTCTATAAACAAGATCACCATCAGCCCCCCTAAATCCTGACCCGAGCCCAATCTCGATCTCAATCCAGCACTGTGCCGAAGAACATTGCTCTCTCTCTCCAGCTCTCTCGCTCTCCTCACAGGACAGAGAAGCAGCAGTGGGAACCATTGGCTCCTGCTGCCGTCAATTAAATCCTGTGATGAGAGAGCAGGATCAAGCCCGCTTCCTATGAGGGCAATAACCAAAGAGGAGGTGCCAGGGGGGACCCCAGAAGAGGAAGTTCAGGGCTGGACTGTGCAAAATTATTGCACAGAGCAGTTAAGGCACGTATATTATTTTTTTAATCACTTTAATTGTACACTGCTCAAAAAAAAAAAAAAAAAATTAAAGGAACACTTTGATTTCAATGGGGAAAAAAATCTTGCTGGATATCTATATGGATATGGACTGGGTAATGTGCTAGGAACAAAAAGGATACCTCATCGTTTAATGAAATCAAAAATGATCAACTACAGAGGGCTGAATTCAAAGACACCCCAAAAATCAAAGTAAAAAAAATTATGCAGCAGGCTGAAATTTCATTGCAGCTACTTAAAATGGTACTTAGTAGTTTGTATGGCCCCCATGTGCTTGTATGCATGCCTGACAACGTCAGGGCATGCTCCTTTTGAGACTACGGATGGTGTCCTGGGGCATTTCCTCCCAGATCTGGACCAGGGCATCACTATGCTCCTGAACAGACTGAAGGAAAACCTGGCAGAGTCAAATGGACCAAAACATAATGTCCTTGAGGTGTTCTATTGCAGTGGTACTCAACCCTGGTCCTCAGGGCCCACTAACAGGCCAGATTTTAAGTATTACCTTGGGGAGATGCAGACTAGAGTACTGCAATCACTGAACAGCAAATGGGATCACCTGTGATGTAATTTAGTTATATTGCAAACCTGGCCTGTTAGTGGGCCCCGAGGACCAGAGTTGAGGACCACTGTTCTATTGGATTTAGGTCAGACGAGGGTGGGGGCCATTCAATGGTATCAATTCCTTCATCCTCCAGGAACTGGCTGCATACTCTGACACATAAAGCTGGGCATTGTCGTGTACAAGGAGGAACCCAGGACCCACTGCACTCGCATAGGGTCTGACAATGGGTCTAAGGATTTCATCCTAATAACTAATCGCAGTTAAGGTGCCATTGTCTAGCCTGTAGAGGTCTGTGCGTCTCTCCATGTATATGCCACCTCAGACCATCACTCAACCACCACCAAACTGGTCATGCTGAACAATGTTACAATGCAGCATAACGTTCTCCATGGCTTCTCCAAACCCTCTAACGTCTGTCACATGCTCAGGGTGAACCTGCCCTCATCTGTGAAAAGCACAGGGAGGCAGTGGCGGATCTGCCAATGCTGGTGTTCAATGGCAAATACCAATCAAGCTCCACTGTGCTAGGCAGTGAGCATGGGGCCACCCTCATGAAGTTTGATTGTTTGGTCAGTGACATTCACACTAGTGGCCTGCTGGAGGTCATTTTGTAGAACTCTGGCAGTGCTCATCCCGTTCCTCCTTGCACAAAGGAGCAGATACTGGTCCTGCTGATGGGTTAAGGACCTTCTACAGCCTTGTGCAGCTCTCTTAGAGTAACTGCCTGTCTCCTGGAATCTCCTCCATGCTCTTGAGACTGTGGTGGGAGACACAGCAAACCTTCTGGCAATGGCACGTGTATTGATGTGCCATCTTGGAGGAGTTGGAATGCCTGTGCAACCTCTAAGGTCTAGGTATCGCCTCATGCTACCAGTAGTGACACTGACCCTAGCTAAATGCAAAGCTAGTGAAAAACAGTCAAAAAAGATGAGTAGGGAAGAAATTTCAGAGGCCTCCGCCTGTAAAACCATTCTGTTTTGAAGGTTGTCTCATTGTTGCCCATCTAGTGCCCCTGTTAATTTAACATCAAAGCAGCTGAAACTGATTATCAACCCCATTTGCAACTTAACTGACTAGATCAATATGCCAGGAGTTTAATTCACTTGATGCTATACTCTGATAAAAAAAGTGTTCCTTTAATTTTTTTGAGCAGCGCATAAAGGTTTAGAATCACTTTAATTGTATACTATTAGAAGAGAACATTATGTGAGCACATACAAATGTATAGGTGTGATAGGAAAACTCAATTAATATTATACCTCTGCCTGTCTTAGCTTCTCTTCAACATCTTGAAGACCTGGTGACACATGATGCAGGGGTCCAAGTTTTATTTCTATGTTTCGAAGCATTGATAGGAAACAAACAAGGTTTTCTTCATGTTCAAGACAGGCTTGTCTCCTCCGTGCATCCTGAAAAGTCTAAACAACAATTTTTACAGACAGCCATTATTCTGAGTTCCAGATGTAAACATGGCGAACATAACAGACTAGGAAAAAATTAACTGATTTACAGACAATTCAAATTTAAAAAGAACATTGTAAAACTGTACAAACTGTCATTGTTAAAGTAGCACTCTAGAGGAACGATCAAATACACAGCAATTGTAACTGTGATTTCAACATTTTTTTTACTTTAGTCAGACAGATGGCACATACAGTTTCTGAAATTTGTCTTTGTGGCTCACGGTACATGTAGTTTAGAGAGAACGACTCTATAATAGACTTTATCTTTTCTATAACAGAGCAGGTCTGGATGTACAGTTGACCAAGTGGCACAAAGGAATGAATTTCATGGCTACAACCATTAAGTGATACTACTGTCTAGCAGAGGGGAGTCTGAATTCCCACAATAGCTGGTCCAATTTACAAAACTACATATGTATTTCAACCATGTGAATATCACTTTTCCTTGAGTTCTACCTTAACCATAAACTATTGCTATTTCTGTACAATTATTTTGATCCCCTTTTCCCATGACAATTGTGATTTAGTACTGGGGGGATTGATCTTTCACTGCAATTTAACAGATACAGAAATAAGGGAGGGCAATCGGGATGACTTAAAGAAAAGAATCTAAAATCTTTTTAGCTTGAGATCAACTTGCCTTTTGTTTACTAAGCAAATCATTGCACAATTTAAAGGCTGGTACACATGGGCCAAATATTGAACGGTTCAACAGAAACCGGCCACATTCAGCCAGTGTATACAGCAGCCTGTTCAGCTGCTGTCAAACCGACCGGCATCTGATTGGCTGCCATTGCTGATCAGTGTGTCCTGGGCGGGGGGCAGTCCCCCTGTCAGAACACAACTGCACAGCAGGGAAGATCACTGCACTATTATCTCTTGTGTTAGGAGAGCAATCTGTCCATTTTTTTTTTTTTTTTTTTTAATTCAGTCCGCTGGGCTGAACAAAAAAAACCCTTAGTGTGTACACCGTATATCCATTTCACAGTCTAATGCTAGAATGCAAAATGAAAAGCTACATAAATAACTAGGATTGCAGTGTAAAACATGCAAGTATAAAGAAAGAGTATACTGTGTTTGGGGAAGGCACAAGACCGTCACAAATGTAAGCCCTCGTTCACACTGAGGGCGGGTTTGAAATCGTGCAAGTTCAGCTGAACTCACACGATTTCAAACCGCATTTCATTCCAACTTTGGGGGCAATTTGAAAGACATCTATGCGGGTTCATGCACAGATGTCTATTGATATTAGAATCAGTGCGGTGCCGCAAAGTCGGTGTCACACCGATTCGGACGTGGTCGGCAATGGGCTCCGATTTGACATGTCAAATCGCTTGTCAAATCGGCCCAATCTGAACAGGGGCTTAGGAACAGAACATTAATTTTTTTACAGGTGCATCCTTTAAAATTAGAATATATTCAAAACATTTATTTCGGTAAGTCAATTCAAAAAGTGAAACTTACATTTTTAAATAGATGCGTTACACACAGAGTGATATATTGCAAGCATTTCTTTCTTTTAATTTTGAGGATTATGGCTTACTGCTAGTAAAAACCCAAAATTCAGTATCCTAGAAAATTTGATTATTACATAGGACCAATAAAAAAGAGATTTTTAATACAGAAAATTTGGCTTACTGAAAAGTATGTTTATGTACAGTATAGTATGCACTCAATACTTCTTGGTAGGGGCTCCCTTTGCATGAATTACTGCATCAATGCAGTGTGAGAGATTCTGAGAGAATACCCCAGAGGAAGCCACGTGACCCTGTGGTGTAATGCATAGGGAAGGGGCAAGGACAACCACACTGTGAGTGTACCCAGCGGGAGGAATTGCAGACGAGCGGCTGGGGTCACGGAGGCAACATACTGCATTTATTTTTTAAGCAAGGTCAGAGTGGTGCACTACAGCCACCCTGAATATGAATCCTATGGTAAGAGACATTGTCAAAGCCATGGGGATTGAAGAGGGACAGAACATCCTTACTCATTAGTCCGCTGGTGACTAAAAAGCAAGCATTGATCAAACTTAATTGTGAGGTCACTGGCATAGAGGTGGGAACATACTCAGAAGGGGAGCACGAGTGGGTGTTCTCACTTGTTGTAGTAGATGAGTACTTTTAAGGATTGCACAGAAGGAGTGATGTTATAGATGTGTTTTTCCACGCTATGGATCTGATAGTTGCTTGTTTTGTGGCTGCTGCCCCCACCTTGACTGACCGCCAAAGTGGTGTCTATGGAAAAGGGAGTATGCAAAGAAAAAGTGGGTATTGGCGCTGTTCTAATTGTTCCTAAGTGTGTATATATACTTATATATAACAAAAACTGTGCTAATATGAAAAATACTTAAATACAAATGTATATCACCCTGAAAACACGTCATCATAAAATATGTGCAAATTGGCAAACCAGTTAATCTGTGCAAATTATTAGTGGTGCAAATACACAAAAATTGCCAGTGCTAAATAAAGTGAAAATTAATGAATTAGTACGCACAGATTATTAATAGAATAAAATTCATACAGTGGTGAAAGAATTCATAAGTTGTGCAGAAAATTCATCCATTGTGCTACAAGTTATGGTAAAGTCCTGTGAGTAAAAAAAAGGTGCACGGTGTCCATAAATTCCACTCATAAGCATGTTGCTCCTATTTAGTGCCACCTATGGGGCGCCTTGAGTGGTAGATGAAGATGTATATCAAAAGCACGCAGTGGTCCCGGTGTCTTCATTCGTTTCCCCCACCTGGTAGCTCGCTCACCAGATTTCCTACTCCTTACAACAGGGGTGTCTCGCTGTGTATATTGGTTGGTGTTACTCTCCTCTGTCTCCTTTTGCTCCCCCTCTTACGTTCTGGTATAGTGACATCCTCCAACTGGTCAATAAAATGAGAAAGATACATCCCCCAAAGCATAAAACCGTTTATGTAAGGTATATTATTAAAAGTATTGCATTTACATAGAAAAAAAAAAAAAAAAGAGTCACACACGGCCTCTCCCGATGACGCCAGAGTGACAAAACGCATAGGGAGGTACCTTGCGTCACTGCGCAACTTCCCGTTTTGTGGTTTGGGTCCCTGGAGCGCATGGCGTCCAGGACTTCCTGGAATTAAACGCGAGTGACTGTTTTTTCTATGCAAGTGCAATACCTTTAATAACAAACCTTGCTTAAACAGTTTTACACTATGGGGGCTGTATCTTTCTCATTTTATTGACCACTTGGAGGATGCCACTATACCAGAACATAAGAGGGGGAGCATAAAGAAACCAAGGAGAGTACCACCAACCAATATACACATACACAGCGAGACACCCCTGTTGTAAGGTGTAGGAAATCTGGTGAGTGAGCTGCCAGGTGGGAGACACAAGTGAAGATACCAGGACCACTGCATTCTTTTAATATATATATTCATATAGTTATACTACTCCAGGCACCCCATCGGTGGCACTAAATAGGAGCAACAAGCTCATGAGTGGAATTTATGGACAAAGTGCACTTTTTTTACTCACAGGACTTTACCATAATTTGTAGCACAATTTATGAATTTTCTGCACAGTGTATTTAGCATCCACACTTTTTGCGTATTTGCACCACGAATAATTTGCATAGATTAACTGGTTTGCTAATTTGCATATATTTTAGAATGTATTTTTAGGATTATATTTGTATTTTTCATATAAGCACAGTTTTTGTTAAGTATATATACACTTAGGAACAGTTAGAGCAGCACCAATACCCACTTTTTCCTTGCATACCCCCCTTTCCACAGAAGGAGTGGTGACCACATACACAATTCAAATTGGACCATTTTTTAAATGTTTAGTTTTTTCAGGGATTGCACGGAAGGAGTGGTTACCACATACACCACCATTTAACATTGGATCGTTTTTCCAATTTTTTGATTTTCAATATAGTTATTCTTTTAAGGTTATACCATGTAACAAGGACTGTATGGTTCATATATATTCACTTGTCACTTTATTTACGAACACTGATATTGGGATTGTTGTGATTTAGCCTAGGTTCACACTGAGGCCTGTTTAAAATCGTGCAAGTTCAGCTGAACTCGTACGATTTCAAACCAGCATTTTCAGTCCGACATTGGGGGTGATTTCACAGACATCTGTGCAGTTTCCTGCACAGATGTCTACTGAAAACGCCCCCCGAAGTCGCAAAAGTAGTGCAGAAACTACCTTTGGGAATCGGTGCGACACTGCAAAGTTGGCGCACCACTGATTCGGACAGTGCCTTTGCCGGCAATTGACTCCAATTTAACACGTCTAATTGGACCAATGTGAATGTGGGCTTAATGTGGGATAAGAAGTTGACAATATTGTATATATTTATTTTTTTATATATTTACATAATTTGTTTTGTTATTTGCACACAGGGATTTATTACATAAGCACTTGATGTTATATGTGCATTATAGAGTGATGCATAGTATGTTTAGAAGGTTTTAGGGTTGGTTTAGAAGCGCAGCACATTGATTAAATTGTAATTACTTTGCACAGAGTATGGGAGTGTGAAAAGTGTTTGCTGCTGAAAATATCAGGCGATAAAGCTTAGATTAGCTATAGGTTGCTCGCAAGTGTGTTTGATTGTTTTGTATGTCATCTGCTGGTGTTGGTCCACTGTGTTTTATCAAGTCCAAAGTCAGTGTAGTCCTCTTAACCACTTAAGCCCCGGAAGATTTTACCCCCTTCCTGACCAGGGGGTATTTTGCGATTCGGCACTGCGTGACTTTAACGGACAATTGCGCGGTCGTGCGACGCTGTACCTAAACAAATTTGGCGTCCTTTTTTTCCCACAAACAGAGCTTTCTTTTGGTGGTATTTGATCAGCTGTGCGATTTTTTGATCATGCGCTATAAACAAAAAAAGAGCGTACATTTTGCAAAAATAGCAATATTTTTCACTTTTTTGATATGAAATTCCCCCCCAAAAAAAATGTAAAAATCAAAATTTTTTAACATTTTCGGCCAATTTGTTTTATGCTACCTATGTTTGGTAAAAAAAAAAAAAATCGCAAAAAGCGTATTTTGATTGGTTTGCGTAAAAGTTATCGCGTTTACTAACAAAGGGAAAGATTTTTGTTTTTTTTGTTGTTTTTTTTTTTTAACGCGTAATGGCGGCGATCTGCGATTTTTTTTGCGGTACTGCGACATTGCGGCGGACAGATCGGACCCTTGACTGACATTTTTTACACTTTTGGGGTTACCAGTGACATTACTGCAGTAATCAGTGCTATACATATGCACTGTTACTGTAAAAACACACTGGTAGTGAAGGGGTTAACTTTATTTGAGAGGGAGGGGCTGTGTGTGTCCCTAGGGGCGTGCTTTCTACTGTGATTGGCTGTGGCTTGAGCTGTAAGGACACTGATCAACGGATCTACATAGTAGATCCGTGTGATCAGTGTTTTTACACCGAGGAGAATGACAGGTGGCTTGTTTACACAAGCCGCCTGACTTTCTCCCTCTCCCCCGCCGATCGCAGAGTGGCCGGTGGACATCGGGTCCGCCGGTCACACGCGCGGGGGGGGGTCCGTGACCACGCGGGGGCACGCGCTCGCTCCCTAGACCCTCACAAGCAAGCGACGTAGCCCTACGTCACTTTGCCTGTGAGGGGCTGACCGCCGACGTAGATAGTCGTGCGGCGGTCGGCAAGTGGTTAAGGAAATTCTAGAGCATGCTTCCCTCTGCTGACCAGCTTTATGGAGATGCGGATTTCATTTTCCAGCAGGACTTGGCACCTGCCAACACTGCCAAATTACCAATACCTGGTTTATTAATCATGGTATCACTGTGTTTGACTGGACAGCAACCTCGCCTGACCTAAACCCCATAGAGAATCAGTGGGGTATTGTCAAGAGGAAGATGAGGGACTTCGTCTCCATGGTATGCTGCATTGATGCAGTAATTCATGCAAAAGGAGCCCCGACCAAGTATTGAGTGCATACTATACTGTACATGGACATACTTTTCAGTAAGTCAACATTTCTGTATTAAAAATACTTTCTTTTTTTATTGGTCTTATATAATATTCCAATTTTCTAAGATACTGAATTGTGGGTTTTTACTAGCTGTAAGACAATCCTAAAAACGAAAAAAAAAAAAAAATGCTTGAAATATATCACTATATATCTATATAAAATATACAAATTGCACATTTTGAATTGAATTACTGAAATAAACTTTTTGATGATATTTTAATTTTATGAGATGCATCTGTATAAAAATAATAAAAAAAAAAAAAAAAACCCACACCAAACAGCCCCCTTTCTTAACCCCCTAAAAAACACTTAACTGAAGCATCCACTCTCACAGGTATGTACTTATTGCCTATAACAGCATCAGCTTAGCACATTGACTTGATCCCGGCCGGTAAAAATATTGTGCCAGGCTGCCCATGCCTGCACACTAACGTCCCATAGACTTGAATGGGGCATTACTTCTACAGTACAAGTACACCCCTCTTCAACTCTATGGGATGTTAAAGTGCATATATTGGCAGTCTAGACTAGCACTAGATTTTACCAGACTCCGGAAGCTGTCACCATCACAGAAGGTAAGGTTGGCGACATTATACAATTTTCTTGTTCAATTTTCCTTTAGACTTACCAAAACCATATAATAGGTCAAACCTAAACATTTTCAATTTGTATGCAATCAGGCAGGCCCTTGCACTACATAGTTGAAGGTAAATCTAAAGGAAACTGAATAAGAGAATTGTATAAAAAAAATTGTATACTGCCTAAAGCCATAGATGGAGCAATTTTCTTTCCTGCAACCATGTGTCTGTGTTGATGGGGGAATCCTTCCTTCACAGCCACAGTTATTATTGCTAGCGGCTGTAACAGCTTCTAGCAATAATTGCATGTAAACTCGAGCAGGCAGGTTGTACCAAAGTTGATCAGTCAATTTGGGTACAATCAGCCTGCCCATACATGGTTTGAATCTCGGCTAGTTCCTGCTGAACCGCCCAAGATTCAAACAGTCTTTGACCTGCTTATGTAAGCTCCTGCAAGAGGTTAATAGGATTCCTTAGCTTGGCGTATTTAGGGGACTAGGGTTTTTCATTTGTTTTTTTAAGATAATGGATGAACTAGTCCTTTAATTTCAAGCCAAAGTCCTTAATCAAATGACTGCTATTTTTAAAACTTTGCACACCTACTTGAATGAATAAATGTGTCCAAAGCACCTACATTTACAAAAATCTAATTATCAACTATAAAAGATTGATTACCTTGGGTGTTTCCTCTGACAATGGCGTGCCCAATTCTTGTATTTCACAATTGCCGTGTTCTTTTGTTGATGAGGTAATAGGTTCTGATGCAGGTATGGGATTATCTTGCCATATATTTGATCTCTCCCCATTTTGTCTGGTTTCCTTTACTGAAGATGGGTCAATGTTTTGTAGTCTACTATTCCCTTTAGACTCTTGCTGCTGACCATCATTGTGTGTAGAAGTTTTCTTTGAGTCTTGTTCAGGCTGACTGGAAGTCATCACCACTTTTTGCTGTAAAACTGCAGTTGCATTTTTGCTAGAATGATCAGAAACACTAACAGGGGGCTGTGAGCCATTTTTGCTGATGGCATCCTTTTTATTTTTTGAAGTTGGCTGATCTTGTATGTCCACATCTTGGTCTATGAATGCAACCTGTTGACTAAAAAGGCAATTTGTTGTTGATCCTGCAAAATATCCAGGCTCCACTGGGATCTCATCTAAAATGCCCTTTTGTTGTCTAGAAATTAAATTGTTTTCTTGAGAAGGAATTTCAACATCTGGCAAAATCATTTGAATACTTTGCTTTTCTGAAACACATTCAATACTATCTACATTTTTCTCTTCTTTTTCTTTGTCCGAATTGATAGGGACTTCATCAATGGGAGGATTCTGGGTCTGAACTTGCCAGCTTTGTTCACGAATCCTTATTAAATCTTGGACTCTGTTCCCATGAAAATCAGTTATCACTTCCTCAGAGTGTATGTTGCAATCTGATTTCAAAGTGAGTGAGCTATAATTTGTACTTTCAATTGCCCACTGGTCTGCTTCTGCCTCTATATCATCAATTTTCTTGGCATCTGCCTTATCCAAACATTCCCTGCCCAGCAAAGTTTTTTTTAAAGTCATAGCAGCACTGATTTTTAATTCAGCATTTTGCTGTATTTCACCAACTAGCGTCTGAATGAATGGGGACGATCTCTCTTCACAGACTTTAGAGGAGCCATTTATATACTTGTCTTGCTCATTTATTTCAATAATGTTTGTGTTATTTATTCCAACTCTAGAGGAAATGATGCCACTTATTGATGGTTCCTTCTTAAAATCCACCTGTGGTTTTAAAGAGGACGTTTTAACATCCAGAATTTGAGCATCCTTTGGTATGCATGACTTCTGGGTTTTAAGCTCTGCTTCTTTTCTGGGTGGCACATTGAAGTATTCTAAATCTGTTAAGTGACCTTTGGATTGAGCCTCTTTACTCTGATGAACAAGTGAAATAGTTGTATCATCAGAACTCTCTTTAGCACTGTGATCTGGACTTTCAACTGGCAGGTCACAAATGTTTTTAACTTCTGCATGCTGTTTTGCTGGAAATGCAGAAGATGACAATTTGAATTCACCATCTTTAGGTGCACATGGGGATTCAAATTCATGCTTTGCTAGTAAACCAAGCTCTACATATTTTTGTCCAGTCTGAACATCAATTTTACATTTCTTCAACAAGTCTATGTAAGGTAAAACATTGCTTTCTGGTCTAGAGCCTTGTTTAATTATGTAATTAGCACCTTGGCTTCCTTCAGTGCTCCCTCTTGATGGTTGTAAGTTCCCTGACTGATACAGACATTCAAACTCTGAGAGCTCCTCAAATAAATCCTGATCAATCAGTCCAAGTTTAAGAGAATCAATCACAGAAAACCTCATTCCTGATAAATGATGTATGACTCCTCCATCTTGTATTTGTTTGGTTAACAAACGAATAGCATCAGGCCTGCTAATAAGACGTTGACTGATTGCCTCTACAACAGACAAGGACTTCCTAGATTTTGTATCTGTGATCCCTGTAGTTTCTATCTGCAGGCCCAGTAGTTTTTCTTTGGTTGTTTTGTCTGTACTTTTTCCTTTATAAACTTTCTCTAACTTAATAAGTTCATCTTTGTAAGAAGGATTTATCAAGTTTGAACTGGATGCTAGTGTGACAGATATTCTTTTGCCCCTTTTCACATCACATACACCACCAGTGATGACCTGAACTTCTAAAATCTTTTTGGCTATGTGTTTATCAATGAGGCCAGATTTCAGTGACTCTTGCACAGAATAAACTTTGTTTTTTTTAATATCCACAATGCCACTTACGGACTTGTCAGAGGTGAAAACTTTTTGTAGGAGATTTTCATCCATTAGGCCTTCATCTATCACTTCCTGAATTGTTAACGCTTCACATGTTTGAGAGTCAAAGAATCCTGAAAACAGCCGTATTCTCTCCATAAGCTTTAAAGCAGTGTGGCTAGAGATGACACCCAGAGCCACAGCATCATTAAGGAGAAGTCTACATCCTGAATTTGTATCAACAATACCTCCATTTATTAGCTGGTCGGACAAAATAGATAAAGTATGCTCCTCTTCCATGTCAGAGGGGTAATCATCAGCAGCAACATTTGCAAAAGCTAATGAATTATCCATTTCTTTGAATGCTAATATGGTTTCAAGTGGGTTTGTAATCACTGGAGGTGCAACAGTCTTATTCACTGGATCTAAAATGGATGAGACTTCTGTGACAGATGTTCCTGTACTACTAAATGTAATTTCCATCGGGAAATCAGTATCATCTGGTACACTGTCAGACAATGATGCAAACAGTCTTTGGTCAACAGCTAAAGCCTTCCTAACAGAAGACATGTCTGGCAATGATATAGTATTAATGCTGCTACTGGGAAGAAGAGAAAGCTCAGGTTTAGCTATATTATCTTCTTTAAGGGTTCCCAAATATGTTATCTGAGTATTTTCCTGCAAATTACCATTAGCGACATTCTGTAAAATAGCTTGTTCATCTTGACCTTGACCATGGAGTAAATTTTGAAACACAGAAGTTGTTTCCTCACATGCTTTGAGATAACCTGGACTTGAGGACACATTGTCCCCTCCTGGTAGACATAAGTTTGTTTTTTGCTCATTCACGCTGTCTGAGTTTAAGTCTGCTATCGCAGTCAGAAGTCCAGGGTTTGTCTGCTCTTGATCTTGACACTTTTTCTTGGCAATGTCTTTCATGTCAAAACATTCTTCACTGGAAAGGTTTCTATCCTCCCGTAGGAATAACTCAGCTGCTTGGTTTTCTTTGCTGTCAATAAGCAGCATTCTTTGTCCATTATGAATGTTTATGTAACTGAAGTGCTTTAAATTAAACATCAGTTTTCCTTCATCCTCCGATTTTGAATGTGTGTGCATTTTCCAAACAGTGCTATCAACAGGATATAAACTGCTAGTTCCAGATACCGGCACTGGCTGAGCTCCAGACTCTCTGATGTTTTCTGCTGCCAGACTGTGTGCTATATCAGGAATAGTGATGGATCTTAACATTTTGACACTGCTTTCACTCAAAATACCACCCTTTATAGCACTGTCCCAAGACATGACTTCTCTGTTTTCTGATATGTAAGGGCATTGAATTCTGTGTCTGTTGGCAAGACTTTTCATAGCCAGGTCGCTAGAAACAATGCCATCCTGAAGGGCATCTGATACTGAAAGGACTTCAGCTGTTTCTGGCCGAAGAAAGCCTCTAAAGGAAGACATTGACTCAATTACAAGAAGTGCTAGCTTTGGAGCAACAAGGTTGAGTTTTACTGCCTCATCCAATGAAAATCTTTTACCAGTTATGACATCTATTATACCCCCATCTTGAAGCTGTCTTCTTAGCAGATCACAAGCCATATCTTTGTTCATCAGGTGGTAACTTAATGCTTCATCCACACTAAGTCTATGGCCAGTTTTAACATCCACAATTCCCCCAGCAAACAACTGGGCCTCTAGCAGCCTTACAGCTACTTGTCTATCAATGAGTCCTTCCAGCATGGCATTGAAGATGCTAACTTTTTTGCCTGATTTCAGACACACAACACCACCTGCTAATTGCTTAACTGGAAGAAGTCTCAGCCCAGTAGACTCATAAATAATGCATGTCTCCATTATTTCAGCTAGACTTACTCGCTTTGCTGTATTTGGGTCAATCACATTTTTTAGTGAAGTCTCCAACTTTTCCTTCAGACCACTATCAAGCAACACAGTGGGCTCATCTAAAGCATCCACTTCACCGGTGGAAGTTAATCTAAACACACCACATGCCAAGTAAACATGTAGTATTTTTAGTGCAACATTTTCACTGATTTTCCCTTCTTTTGCAGTTGTAATGAGAGGCAGAATTCTTTCTTTTCCAGTTTTATATTTTTCTAACAATGAATTAGCTCTGCTCAAATCCTGAAGACAATGGAATAATCGAAGATCAATTAAATTTCTGTTAAGTGCTTCTTCCAATTTTAGTCTTTCATTAGTTTCAGAGATAACCGAGCCAGTGAGGACTAGCTGAACTTCCAGAAGTATGAGGCCAGTATCTTGGTCAATAAGACCTTTCTGCATAGCCGAGAAAATTGGAAAGATTTCCATAGAATCCAGGTCTATAACTCCAGCAATAGCAAGGCACTCCTAGAAGAATAGAAGAACTTTGTTAAGGCCTGGACTCTTTGGCAACAAGAACAGACATAGTAGCAGACAAAAGAAAAGGAATTTCAAGATGAACCAACAATGCAAGTAAATCTACCACCATAAAGGTACAAGAAAATGCCATGCATTTCAAAGCCTACACAGGAAACAGGATAGAAACTGTAGCAAGCACCACAACCAGCTAAGTGCTAAGCTGCAGAAAACAGGAATCAGCACTATATTTAGAACATAATTGGTTGAAAAGGAAAACACAAAAGGAAAAAAAATAATTATTGCATAAATCTTAGTAATTAAATTAAAAAACAAAACCCCACCACCAGATGCTTAACGTAGGTAAAATAAATTGTTTGATCAGTCACACCATGCAACTTATAGTTTAATAATCATATTTCTTGCAAAAAAAAAAAAAAATCAGATCCAAGAGGGCACTATAGCACAAACCTTTAGTAGCTTGCTAAGTTTGGCAGTTGACTAGCTGAATTTAATGTCTTACAATTTGTGCCTACATGCATTTCATCAGAAAACATAAAAAAAAGGGAAGCCAGATAATATGCAACAAAGAAAAGAGATAAACATAAAATGTGTTTACTTACCAGAGGTGAGGGAAGAGCCATGGAAACGCAAGACACAAGAGAACCTTATGCGAAGATGTGAAACACACAGGAAAAGCTTTGGTGTTAGCGTCCAGCATGCCAGCATTGTTTGCAAAACATAATCCCCACATACGGGGATCTTCCACTCTCCTCTTTTTTGTTTTGAGACACAGGGGATCATGTGTATCCCCCTGGTTGGTTAGTTAAACTGATAAGCAGGGATGCTAGTTAATTATTTTTAAGACATAAATAGGACACATCGTGCTCAGTACAAAAAACTTTTACACTTTGTTAATTGTGCTGCAACGTACAAGATTTGTTAAAAGCAAACAAGAAATTGGTTAAAAGTACAATAAACATTCCTAGAAGTCCATGGCAGACTTATGGCCTATTTGGACAGTCACATGCATACATAAAGACAGCTAAAACAATGTGAAGACAAACAGTTAAGATGTGTGATTGACACAATGTCCACGGAGAAGGACCAACAAAATACCATCTGACTTAATCTACTTAACTACTTAGAAGATAAAACAATGTGAAAAGTGAGAGGTGCAGAAATCATAATCCGACTACAGAACTGCTCCCAATATTGCACAAGGCACATTTAGGATATTTTAGTTCAAATATTAAGTGGTCGTTGACTTTAAAAAATATCCAATAAAACTAAAATGCTTTGTGACAGGACACCAAATTATCAAGGATTAAAATTCTCATGCAAAAACTATGGAATGGATTTAATGGACAGTCAGAATCTAAGTGACTCTGTACTAGTTCTATAATGTAACTCAGAGCCAAAACAGAAGTGGTTCCTAAAAAAAGTAAATTCATGATATAAATGAACCTCTCACTTCTCCTTGTGCACATAAGAACATACACATGACAGCCCAGCTGTGTTAACCAACTGGTAATTCAGCATCTAAATGTCATCTATGTGATATAATGTGATAGATATAAACATTCATACTGCTGCTTATGAATGAAATGTGCTAAGAATATTACCTTTTGCTCAGCTTCCCGAGCAAGCTCAGTATGAAGCTCCTGTATCTGGTTACCAGACTCTTCACAAAGTCGATTGTATGTTGCCTTTAATTCCTGGATCTGGGTAGATATCTGTTCCCTCTCCTCAGGTGACAACCTGTTGACAGGAAACATGTAAACTGAAATTGAACAGTTCTATGTACAAGACACAGGGGAACTAGACAAAGCACCCCAGTACTTACTTATCACCATTCTTGGCCAGGAAGATCTGCATGGATTTCACAGCTTCTGAAATGTTCTCCTTTTTTGAGAGCAGCTCTGCACTTAGAGCCTAAGAGACAGATTTTAAGGACATTGAAATTGATTCAAAATTAACAACGGTTTTGTCTTCTAGTTCCAAATGTGAAATTTAAAACAAAGCTACACCACAGGGATCCTTATCAGACCATGAACATTTATCATTTTCATTAATTCTGTATCATAAACAAAACCACAGTATTTAGATATACTAATTCAATGGTTCGGTGTTAAATAGCATGAGTATTCTAGGAAACTATGTGTGTAAGGCTTGAGAAGCCTCCGGGAAAGGTATCTGCCTAAATATACCAAGTCTTAAAATGTACTTTCTAAAGCAGCCCATAGATGATTCGAATTGCTTTCCTACCACCATGGGTAGGCGATTCTCTGCCCAAAAACCTGCATTATCTGTAACGCCTACTTGAGTTACAAAGGGAGTGTTTAGCCCCCAAAATGTGGTGGCTTTTGTTGTGGAATAAAATCTTTTATGGGCTGTACAATCAAGTGTGGTGCTCCCATCTTTTCAAGTAAACTCCTTTATAAAATTGGAAGACTACTAAAAAAAAAGATTGATAAGTTTCTCAACATTCTCCAGTATGCATTAAAATGAACACGGGAAAACAAAAAATACTATAAAACTGTATCTAATGACCAGTTATGTTTTTATTTAGCCTTTCTAGTGGAGTTGGAAAGGGTTAGAGCCTCTGTCAGACTTTTATTCAGTCTGGGTCTCTGTCCTGATGATAGTTGCCAAAAAGAATTAAAAGTGAGAGAAGAATTTTGTGTTGCGTCTAGAATAGGCATGAAGGGGGAAATCCCATTCGACAAATGTGTTCCAGTGGCAACAAATTAAAGGGGATTTCCTCTCTTTTAGAGGTAGTATATTTCCTCATACTATCTTAAGACAGGATAACAAACTAATCTTTTCAAACTAAACTATTCAAACTTTAAACCTTAATAAAATGCTGTATGTTGAGCTAACAGTGAATTTATTGGCATAAGAAATGACACAGTCTGCTATTTATGTACCTGTTTTTCTGATATGGATTTCTTTAGATCAGCACTGTCCACACATCGTGCACTTGATACAACCTGAGCAATTCCTGCTACCCAGCCAGCAAGCTGTTTCAAACCTTCAACCTGCTTTTCCTTTTCTTCCTCAATAACTTTCTGTAGAGATACAAAAAAACATATCCAGTCTAGGGAAAATTGTAAAAAGAATTAAAAATAACAGATGAACTAACCTTAAAGTGGTAGTAAAGTTAGTAAGACCTAGAGGTCTCTTTTGTCATATATTCCCCCCATGTCTGTCAGGAGGTAATGTGACCTGAGCCACAGCACAGCTCAGACCACATATACAGCCCACAGTGCGACAAGGTGATGGGACTTTTGCACGCATGCACAGGAGTGATGTCACCTCGGTGCGGCCAAAAATACGAAAATCATAAGGAAGACTGGGGGAAGATGGAAGCGTGGAGGGCTCTATCTGTAGGCAAGTCTGTCATAATGACTTAAACTTGCAGGCGGACCATTTAATTTGATTTTGCTCTCAAGAATTTACTACCACTTTACCATATAATTTAAGTGATTGTAAACGATCACCTTGTAAAACAAGTAAAACAACCCATTCCATTTAAATTAGAAATGAAAGGCAAAACATTTGAGTATAGATTTTAAAAATTATAAATGCCTTTTTCCCCGCATTCCCTCTGTTCTCTGCTGGGGGAGAAGACACAGCAGCACACTGAGCTTCCCAGTGAAAGGCTGTGGCGGGGGGGGATTCCAGTCAGTACAAGTTGAGTTCCCAGCATAGCTAGAGGACTGACCAAGGTGTGCTCTCCTGCTTAGTGTGGTCCGTTTTTAATAGGAAAGCAGAAGGACTGGCAAGAACACCGAAGATTTCACACAAAGAAAGCAATACAAAGAGAACAGGATACCTTTTCATATAAGTACATGGTACAGAAGGTACATATCAGGAATTTAAAATGTTGGGGTAACAAACTTTAAATAAAAAGAAACGTTAGTCTACAAGGCGTAATTTACCTCTTCGTCCTCTAATCTCCGCAGAGAGTCACTGATGTATTTCACATGCTGAGTAGTCAAAGTCACCAGAGCAGTGTAACGGGTACGCAAATCCATGAACTGTGAAAGAAATTAGGTCAGTGTAGAGTCATTCATAGAATGAGGAAAAACAAACATAAAACATAGTAGCAGCTGCTTCTGCTTACTTCTTGAGTTATTATGTCTGAAGATGACAACATCCGTCTTCTTTTCATTGGAGACTTCTGTTGGGATTCTACAAAAGCCTTATAGGTCATCAGCTGCAGTTCATAGTCCTGTGTCAGAAAAAATAAATAAAATTTTTTAAATAGATCTAGAAATGGCTCATTACATCTCGCATATAATCTAGGTTGATCACGCAGAACTTAAAAAAACATTCAGACAGACTGAGCAGTGTGTTAGATTTTAAGTCACTAACCTTTACAGAAATGGAATACTGCTGTGAAAGGGTCTGACATTCATCCAGACGCGACCGATTCTGCTCTATTTCAGCGACTAGAGCCTTAGAAGGGAAAATATAAGTATATGATCAAGTATTGACACAGTGCTTTAATATAAGTCACTAAACTAATGGAGATTTGCTTTATAAAGGTGTAAAACACTTTCATTCTATTGTGATACTACGGGGGAGATTTACTAAAGCAGGTACACGCAGAATATGGTCCAGGTGCTCATATTAACTAATCAAAGTCTAAGTTTTAGACTCGATTCACACTAGCGCGACTTGTCAGCCTGACAAGTCGCGCTCCCTCACGGTCCATTGACTGCTACAGGACCCGTTCTAACAAGTCGCTCCGACTTAGAAAAAGGGTCCTGTACTACTTCGGGCGACCTCGGAGCGACTTGCATAGACTTCCATTATGTGAAGTCCCTGCAAGTCGCTCCGAAGTCGTGGTGCATGGGAATGCACAAGTTGCCCCCGAAGTAGTACAGAGTCATGCCGCCCCAGTGTGAACCAACTCTTATTGTCAACGCTTAATTGAACAATCTGAAGTTAGAAGCGGATTGGTTACTATGCACAGCTGCACCAGATTCTGTGTGCACGTTTAAGTAAAATCCCCCCTATGTATTGCAGCCTGAAAGGTATCAGTGCCTGGGAAAAGAATATAAGCAAACCTTTTGTTTTGATATTCAAATGTGTGTAACATACTGAAGTAGCAGCTAAAGTATGAACCTTTACTGGCAAAGCCATTTTGAAGCTAATCAACAGAAAGTCATTCTGCTGGAAATAAGTACAGGCAGTCCCCAGATTATGAACAAGATAGGTTCTGTAGGTTTGTTCTTAAGTTAAATTTATATGCAAGATAGAACATTTTTTTTTTTTAGTGTAACCCCAGCCAAAAAATTATTTAAAGTTTTAGATAGCATAGGGAAAGAGTTAACTGGCCATGAAGTAGTGATGTGGGCTTGCTGACTGAGAGGTCTGCCGGGCAGTAGGTGGCAGCATGCCAAGAGCAGCAAGTGCCACTCGGTGGTTTTCAGGACTTCACACTACATCTGTTCATAAAAAATTAGTTGTATGTAAATCGCATGTTTGTAACTCGGGAACTGTCTGTATATAGTTTTTTGTGTTCAAAACAACCAAATCTGACATGTAGCTGTGGGCTACATTTTCCCCAATTCATAAAAAAGATACAAAGTTTTAGATTTCTCCTGTGTTAAAAGAGGTTTACCATTTGTTGATTGAGTTGCTCTGACAAGATTCTTCTGTCCTCTGACTGCCCTGGTTTCATCATTTCCTGCTGTGCTTTAGTTGCCTCTATCCACTGCACCAGGCTATCATGGTGCCTTCTGTAATTTTTTAGCACATCTTTGATTGCTGCAAGCTCCAATTGCCTGAAAAAAAAAAACCCAGCAAGATTATAAAGCATGATTTTGATTTTTTTTAATTAAAAAAGCAGAAGTTTAATCGGTTTAGCTTTTTCCTTTTCTTGTTTCTTCTTTCCCCTTTAGGCCCCTTTCACACAGGCGGACAGGCTAATCTGAACGTATGCCCCATGCATCTATATGGGGCATTGGATGTCAGCGGAGACATGTCCGCTGACATCCGATCTGATCCTGTCCGTCAAATCTGGACGAATGGAAACCCTATTTTCCATCCGTCCAGTGGATCGGATGGGATCGGGTGAGAACAGACAGACGGTCCGTTCCCATTTGATTCCCCCATAAAGAACAGCAGGGACCTGACAGCTCTGTCTCCGCACACAGCGCGGAGATACAGCTGCCATCCGCCTGCTCAGCGGGGATTGGCTGATCGATCCCCCGCTGAGATAAACGGAGTCTGCCAACAGACTCCTATGTGTGAAAGGGGCCTTAATCTACATGGTAATGAAATATTTAATCAAAGACTTTACATATTACATACCTTGCTTTATGCAATGCAAACAGATAATAATTGATAAGAAAGAAGGGTGCGCTGATGTGTGAAAGGCTGCTCCCAGAATGTGTAAAATGATGTGTTAAATATAAATGGTGCGCTTTTCAATTCTTCTGTAAATTCACTTGGTGACAAATGAATGGTGATGTGAGTTAACCAGTCAAAGGGTTAAATGAATATAAACCACAAATTAGTGCTAATACCTGAGGTTCAAATGACCAATTAACAAAAGCAACAGTGTGTAAACATGGAATGAAATACAAATACAAAGTGTGATAAAATAAGGATCCAACAGTCCAAAATGTGGAGAGGATGATCCTCTTCAATGGTGTTCAAATAAATATTGAATACAGGTGATGTGAAAAGTCCAGTAAAACAATTAACAATTAAGTGAATGTGACTGGAATATCCCTCCACCTGGTGAAATTCCTCCTTACCCGGCGTAAAAAAGCTAAGTGCAATAAGTATATTCCTGTTGTTACAGCATAAACGTATCCATGTATTGGTCACCTCCAAACGTGCACAGACCACCAGTGCAAAAACAATATTGGCCTCTTACCGAATATATAAGAAAAATCGGCTTGACAATCACTGATGTAAAGTGTTGGCGCTGATGCCTTCTCCTCCAATGGGGATGGATGGCTTTCCACTCACACAGTTTCATCCGCAATATATGTATAAAATAAATGGAGGCTGGTAAAAGCAGGTAAAAAGTAGACTTGCCCAAGACTTAGGTGCAGCTCATGCTCCAATCATCCTTGCACATCAATTTGGTAGATACGATTGAGGACAGTGCACTTTAAAATTCACGGTCGCCTGCAGTGCGGTCTGTGGCGTGTGACAGCGCAGCTTGCTCCCGCTACGCGTTTCCACTAAGGAGTCGGCTTCTGGGATTGGAGCTCACTTAATTGTTTTACTGGACTTTTCACATCACCTGTATTCAATATTTATTTGAACACCATTGAAGAGGATCATCCTCTCCACATTTTGGACTGTTGGATCCTTATTTTATCACACTTTGTATTTGTATTTCATTCCATTTTTGCACACTGTTGCTTTTGTTAATTGGTCATTTGAACCTCAGGTATTAGCACTAATTTGTGGTTTATATTCATTTAACCCTTTGACTAGTTAACTCACATCACCATTCATTTGTCACCAAGTGAATTTACATAAGAATTGAAAAGCGCACCATTTATATTGAACAATGCAAACAGATGATGGATTGTTGGAAGAGAAGGCATGGTGCTCTAAAAAAGCTTCAAAAAACAGCAACGCCCAATTCCTTAGTACATCTATTAACCCCTTCATGCCTAAGCCTTTTTCTGACACTGGTTACTAACAAGTTAAAATTAGTATTTTTTTCTAGAAAATTACTTAGAACCCCTCAAACATATATTTTTAGCAGAGACCCTAGAGAATAAAATGGCGATCGTTGCAACATTTTATGTCGCACTGTATTTGCACAGCGGTCTTTCAAATGCTATTTTCTTTGAAGAAATACACTTTCATAAATTAAAAAAAAAAAAAAAAACAAGATTAAAGTTAGCCCAATTTTTTTGTATTATGTGAAAGATGATGTTAGACCGAGTAAATAGATACCCAACATGTCATGCTTTAAAATGGCGCACACTTGTGGAATGGCGACAAACTATGTT
This sequence comes from Pelophylax lessonae, assembly GCF_965119305.1. Taxonomy (NCBI): domain Eukaryota; kingdom Metazoa; phylum Chordata; class Amphibia; order Anura; family Ranidae; genus Pelophylax; species Pelophylax lessonae. The sequence continues at coordinate 372,410,983 of NC_138769.1, read as the reverse complement.
ACCTGCGCGGAGAGGTGTCCCCTTTCGCTGCTTGTGATAACAGCCGAGCGGCTGCTTAGCCGCATCAGTCGTTATCACAAGAAAGCCGACCGTCCGCTCTAGAAAATGGTACTGGGGTGATGCTTGCAGCTGCCGGCATCACCCCGGTACAACACCTTGAACCTGAAGGACGCATATTTGCGTTACCTTAGTGTTAAGGGGTTGACAGCCCTATGCTCTGATGCAAGCAGCAGGCTTGCACATTGGGGGAGTTATACAAATATCAAAATTACTTAATGGGTGGGTGTCAGTCTAGAGGAGTCGGTAATCCTAGGAATTTCCATGCAGATTTTCCCTGGTAACATCCACATGTGATGCTGAGCTTTCATGAATAAAAGACTAAAATTAATTGAGGGGGGTGGACTAGGAAAAGTCAGGCTGGAAAAGAAAGGGCTAGATGATGTTGCAGCTGTTCTAGCCAAGAAAATGGGATTTTTCTACTTACCGTAAAATCAATTTCTCGGAGTTCATCGGCGGACACAGTGGTCCATAAATTATAACTACTGGGTTATAGCACCTACTCCAGGAGTAGGATTGGGCAGAACAAAAACACCTGGCTACGGCCATGGGCCATCCTCAGCTTGGTAAATAACCCCCCTCTCTGCTCTAGGTAATCAGTTTAGTAGCAAGCAGTATTAGAAGTATCAGAACTCCATAGAGAGGTGGGTGCTGTGTCCATCGATAAACTCAGCGAAATGGATTGATAAGTACAAAAATCCCATTTTCTCTTTCATTCATCGACGAACACAGCGCTCCATAAATCATAACTACTGGGACGTCCAAAAGCATTGCAAAAAGGAAAATGAGGGGTGGGGAAAATAATCCAAGGCTAAAAACGTAAGAGCCCTTAACCAGGACACAGGAGCCTGTCTGAAAAAAAAAAACATTTAAAGAAAAACACCCCTCAAGAGGGAACAGCCCCTCTTAACAGCAACCTGCAAAGTTTTGCGGCCAAAAGAAGCATCTGCAGATGCCAAAGTATCTACCTTATAGAACTTTGTGAAAGTATGCACCGACAACCAAGTTACCGCCTTGCAAACTTCCAATATGGATACCTGATGTCCAAAGGCCCAAGAAGCACTTAGCGTCCAAGTAGAATGTGCCATGACAGAGAAACGTGGAATCTGACCTTTAATGGAATAGGCCAGAGTCAGCATATGTCTGATCCATCCAGAAATAGTAGCCAAAGAAGCGGCAAGCCCCTTTCTTGGTCAGTCCGTAAAACGGAAAGCGAGCCTGACCTTTGAAAGGACTCAGTAGCTGCCAGATGTACCCGATTCGCACAAACCACATCCAAGATATGCAAAGCAAATTCCTTGGGATGAGCCAGCTTGAGACACAAGGAAGGCAACAAAATGTCCTCATTCAAATGGAAAGAGACAACTTTGGGCAAAAATGATGGACCGAGACAAAAAACACTTTATTCCTATGGACCACTAAATAGGGACTGCAACAGGATAATGCCGCCAAACCCTGTGGGCCGAGGAAATAGCCTCCAGGAATGTCACCTTCTGGGATAACGTTGGCAAGGGAATCTAGCGAATATTCTTAAATGGAGTTTTCTGGAGAATGGAAAGTACTAAATTTAAATCCCATGGCGGCAAAAGAGACCGTACAGGTGGAGCCGCATGTCGAACCCCCTGAATAAAGGTACGAACTAAAGAGTGCCTGGCTAGGGGTCGCTAAAAGAATATTGCCAGGGAAGACACCTGGCCCTTGATGGTAATCAAGGCCAACTTCTGATCAACACCCTGTTGAAGAAAGGTTAAGATCTGAGCCACAGAAAAGTATCGAGGAATAGTGCCAATCGACTCACACCAAGTAATCTATGCTTTCCAAGTACAATGGTATATCTTGCTGGAAGACCACTTCCTCACCTTCATCATAGTAAGGATCACTGATCCAGACAGACCTCTATCCCTCAGTACCTGGCTTTCAATAGCTAAGCCATTAAAACCAGCGACTGTAAAGCAAGATGGTAGATCAGCCCTTGAGACAACTAGTCTTCTCTGAGAGGAAGCCCCCTAGGGACGTTTATGGCCACCAGACTGATTGGAAGATCCTCGCTCTTGATTCCTTGCAGGAATTGCGGAAGAAGCCTGAGCCGAGGAGGATACTGGCCTTACTGTGGCCCTTGGACGCCTGCAGCATCTGCCAGAAGAACCTGTGATCTTGTCACAAACCTTGGTATCCTCCTGTGGAGCCAAACCTGCTAAAGGAGCTGCATGTAGGACTGAACAAACAGAAGTGTCTTGAAGGTGGATACCACCAGACTCAGAACCTGTATGCAAAATGGGAGAGAGAACTATCTGTGTGACAGGAGCCAGTGAATCACGGATTATGGTTCCTGAAGTTTGTCCAGAGGAAGGACCACCCTGGTCAGAATTCAAATCAGACCTAGGTAAATCAATTCCCTGGACAGGGACAGGGGGTACCTTAGGTAGTACCTTAGGTAGTTCGGACATCACCTGAAGCCTTTTCTGTGTACCCCATAAAGAATCCTTTCGTGGATCCCCTTGACGCTCATGAAGGAGGTCCAAGAGGCCAGAAACCAGCGAAGATGTCCCCCCCCCCCCACCCCAATAATGGGTGAGGGCAGACCTTCATGCTGAAGGGGTCTGGTCTGCGGGTCCCGAGAAGCTAGCTCTAGGCTTACCAGACCAAAGATGCTTGGAACCTCCAGTGAAGATTTGAAAGATCTACTTCCCCTATTCTCCATCCCAGAAGAACAAAAGATTTTTCTATGTGCTAAGAACGAGGGCCCCCGTCTGCAATGGGGCTCCTTCCCTTTCCTAGACTATGACAGGAAGGTACTCTTCCCCCCACCCCGTGATACCCTTAATGAGATCATTTAGGGTAGCCCCAACCAGGAGATCGCCTTGAAAGGGCAGATCAGGGCAGAAAGGGCAGATCAGGGCAGAGAGCTTTCTTAGAGGCTTGGTCTGTGGACCAATTCTTAAGCCACAGCACGCGCCTAATCCCCACTGCTAAAACAGTAAGTTTGGAAAGCAAAAGGAGCTGTATCAAAAGCTGCATCACAAATAAACTGCAGCCCATGGACCAACTGGCCCGCTAAATCAACATAAGCAGCAGGGACCTGCTCACCCCCCAGGCCCTGGTGCAAAAGCTTGGCCCATTTAGTTAGGGTCTGAGACACCAGGGCTGAGGCAATGACTGGCCGCAATGCAAAACCAGCCATAGTAAGCATGCTGAGTGCCACAGCCTCCGCTTTCTTGTCAGCCGGGTCCCTAAAGGACAAGGATTACTGGGATCATGGTAGCTTTGTTCAACCTGAAAACAAGAGGGTCCACCACTGGTGGACTAGTCCACTTTTTTAAAAGTGACTCCTCAAAGGGGTAACTTACAGCAAAACGTTTGGGGACCACAAAGGGTAATTTTGGTTGTTCCCATTCCTTTGACAGGCACATTAGGAAACACCTTTGGAGTGCGAGGTGACTTATGCGTACCAAACGACACAGCCACGTCAGCCGCATCCTCCATTTTTAAAGTCTCACACACGGCAGTGATAAGTGCTTCTACCGGCAAAATTTTAATTGGCTGCTGAGAACATGGAGGAATCATCCTCACTATAGGATGGATTGGGGGGGTGTGATATTAAGCCCCCCTGGACGTGCCGCGTCCACGGCGGCATCAAACACTGAATCAGATGAGACAGACTGGGCAGGGAAAGGCAGGGGTTGCTTCCTCCTGGGTCTTTGCCCACACGCCACTTCCACCCGGGAAACGAAGGACTGCAGGACCACCTTCAGTGCAACCATGGGAAGCTGGGGTTTGGGAGGGACCTGCCACCTCCATGAGTGGGTCAGTGGGGGAGATGTGACCCTGAGGCTCCATAAGGAAAGGAAGACCTTGCAGTACAAAAAAGATCTTTTGGCACAACTAAAGTATCCTCCCAAGGCTCAGGGTACCTATCAGCAGAGAGAGGAATAACAGGGACCCCCAAGGAGCGCCGAGAATTCTGACCCAGCATCACCATGGATGCCATCCCTGTTCATATGTCCCAGGCACAGGAAGAGGAACCTGAAAAGGAGGAGGAAGAGCTTCGGGATACCCACGAGGCTTTGGTTGTCTCCAGCGTCTCCTGGACTAAGAGAAAATGGCCCCCGTGACATTATCGGCCTACAAAACCTGGCAACCAACACGGAGACCAGCCAGACTAAGGGAAAATGGCCACCATCAGCAACAAACGCTGAAGCATGCTGCCAGGTTCCCCCCCCCCCCCCCCGAAGGTAGAAAACACTTTAGGGGAGACTCCACTGCGCACTCTGCACTAGGACCCCCCTGCACTATATCCACACTGCAAACAGTAGGGCATGCACCTAGGGGTCTCCTACACTGGAACACCTCCAGACTAACAGGGCAGGACACACACTATCCCAGGGCCCTTTCAGAGTGGGGATAGCTGGGGGGGGGGGGGGGGGGCTGAGACCCCAGGGGTCTCAGCTGCATTCTCTGCCCTGGGACCCCCACCAGACTCTAGGTCCAGACTGGGGGGGAAAGGGAGTGGGGGAAGCCCAGTTCACTGAGGGGTTTTTAGGATAGGAGAAGGGAACCTGCAGGCGGGTCCGACCGTCCCTGAAGATTACCCACGTACACCCCAAAGAAAAAAAAGCTAAAAGGGGAGTGGGGGGACTGTACTTATTCTTCAATAGTGCGGGTAACGCTCCACACAGAATCCTCGCCACCAAAGTAGGGGAGGCGTCAGCCAAGGGACCGCTTCTACTCAGACCGAAGCCCATTCGTATGTGACCCTACAAGACGTTAGAGAGGTTATGTCGCGGCCAACCTAGGGCATAGCTGCGGTCTGCATGCGCTCACTGGCTGGGCTGGGGGGGGGGGGGGCACTGGATCTAGATTATCCAGCCTGTCACCCAGCCCAGCAGTTGATTGTAGATCTCCTGAGAGGAAAAACAAAAAAAGATATAAGGAAGGGGAAAAAAATTGCTAGGACCAGAGATCCCAGCCGGGAGCCTAGGTCCTTAACCCTGACTAGACAGATAAAAACGGATTACCTAGAGCAGAGAGGGGGGTTATATACAAAGCGGAGGATGGCCCATGGGCGTAGTCAGGTGTTTTTTGGTCTGCCTAGTCCTACTCCTGGAGCAGGCAATATAACCCAGTAGTTATGATTTATGGAGCGCTGTGTCCATCAATGAACGAAAGAGAAATGGAGCAGGCTCTGTCTGGCTTGCTACAGTTCATGGCATGCAGTCAAATCAGACAATGCCTTTTTAGTACAGAAAAAGAGCCTGTACAACTGTGCAAGACTAAAGGCAATGCTGTAATTAAGCTTCATAAAATAGACTAAAAAAAAAAAAAAACACCTCGTTTCCAGCTGGGTGTGCACTCCGCTCCACCGTTCTCGAAGTTTGGAGGTCTTTTCCTGATACTGGTCTACATCAAGACTCCGGTCTTGCGTTTTCTGATTTAAACGATCTCTCACTTCTCTTGCTTTAGCAACATCTTCTTCCAATGAAGAAATTATATTCTCCTTTTCCGCAGCCTCTCTCTTCCATTGCTGAAAGAAAAAGGTGCAAACTACTATTAGCACCAGTTTTACATTGCTTTTAAAAACATAAATCTCACAGACCTCTTACCTGTAACAAGACTTCCTGACAATGAATAGCTGCTGGATCTGCTGGTATAGTATCTTCCTGACTCAAGCGGGCCTCATATCCTTTCACCAGAGCTTCTGCTCCTTGTAGACTACGAATAACCACATCTACTGTCTTCAGCCTAAAAAAATAGAAATGTAAATTAATCTTAACTAGCTCTTAATGCAGCATGCAGGTCATTCCCATGAACATAGTCAGAAATGTATATAATTCAGCTACTAAAAGGATTATATTTTATTTGGCCTTAAAATACATTCTCTACACAGCTTCACAACAGGGTTGAAGAGTAAAGCATACAATAACTGTCTGATATTCGCTTTAAAAAAAAAAAAAAAAAAAAAAAAAAAAGCAGTAAAAGACTAAATTAATGGGATTTTTGTATTCACCACAAAATATTTTTCTTGGAGTCTACTGAGGGACATAAGAAGTCTAAGCTTCAGGTTATTCTGCCACCTACAGTAGGATTGGACACTGGCAAACAAACTGTAGACTAACCCATGAAAACCTTCCACTACCAGCATGCCTCAGTTTTGTAGCAAAGCAGTACCAAGAGCAAGATCAAAAACACAGAAGTGTTAATAAGTCCCTAAAGGGTCCCTTAATGGACTCCAGGAAAATAATTTTATGGTGAGCATAAAAATACTATTTTCTTTCTCAACCTTTGGAATGCCCAAAAGGACGAGGGTTGGGCAACACAAGCACTAACAAGCACAAGAAAAAACATCAAAAATTGAGGACTGCTACACAAAAAGTAATCTGAGTGACGTTATGCCATAGGCTTGCACTTGAGGTGACTGCAACATCCACCTGAACATGTGAACAGAAGTCCAGGTAGCCTCCATGCACATTTGCCCAGGGCTGGATCTAATCTACCCCTCTTTTGCTGCTTCAAGCTTTCTTATTATTCCTGATAAATGATGTACGCAACTGCCATGGCATTGTCGGATTGAGTCTCGGTTCACACTAATGCTATTTGGGAAACGCACAAGATTCGCTGTGATTTCCCGCATCGCACTCTAAGCAATGGCATGGCATCCATGCGATATGTTTCAGGGTGTCGTTAGGATAACAATGACACCCACAGCAGATGGCAAAATGCAGTGCAATTGTCAGAATCACATCGCATGGGTGTGAACACCTATGTGATGCAATTCAGGTGTGGAAAAATAAGGTGCGATTTCAGTCATGCAAAGTGTATGACTGCAATTAGTACCGCACAGACATCGCATGTGATGTGCGCAGGAATTCGATGTGATTCCCGTGTGAATCACATGCAATGTTTTTCAACGCACCATTGTGAACCCAGCCTTAATCTAAATTAAATGACCCTCCAGTAGGAAGGTCCAATGCTGTAGAAACAGCCAAATTGCCTGCAACTCCAGCAAGCTCTCAGAAGACAAGACTGCAATAACAAAGTCTTCTGCACCAACAAAGTACCCAATACTTCTTCCCAGCCTGACAGGCTGGCACCTGTCCAGAGGATGTTCCAAAATACAGGAAGGAAGGACTTTTCTGCCTCCAGAACCATATTCCTGAGCCCACAGGCTAGAACAACCAGGACCTCAGTCATCATGTACCACACAACAGAACTTTGCATTGTGTCTAACATGAAATTGGGCAAATGCAAATGGTTAAAATAAGAGGCTACCATCAGAACTTGAACGTAAAGAGGCAGCTACTGGCCTGGAGAGTTTGAATCTAAGTCTGGAGTGTCTGAAGTTTCTCCTCTGAACACTCTGGCCTGAAATGTGTTCTGGACTATACCCAGATACTCCAAACAATGAGCTGGTTCCAACAAAGATTTTTGAAGGTACAGGATCTATCTGAATTGCTGTTCCATCAACAGGAGGTTGTCCAAGCATCCCACAACTGGTGAATACCCAAGGTGCAGACATAAGGCTGAAGTGGAGGGCCAAAAACTGGTAATGCAGGGGACTCAAAGCCAAGCATAGGGATCACTGATGCATTGACAAGATGGGGACATGCAAGTCTAATGATGTCCTTGGGGGGGCAGAAAATCTCCCTGGTAACACCTAAGAGTCGGAGACAGAAAGCTTTCCAAGCATCTGCAAAGCATAAACATCTGGAAAGTGGGGGTGCACCTTCATGCAGAATAAGGCAGACTATGAGTGACACCTTGGACGGGGAGCCAAGTTTGGAAGGGGGGTCTTGACATGGGGGTTAAAGAAGTGGAGAAACAAAGGGAACTTCCTCAACAAATAAGGAGGGAGAAGAAGTCTGCCCTTTAGGCTTTCCACTGAGGAAGATGAGTGATCTTGCCACCATTAGCATCCCTAATGTTATTGTCAAGGGATTGTCTGAAGAAACACTGTCCTTTGAAGGGCATGTGGATCAGAGGTTTCAGAGGTTTTCGCATTCTAGCACTTTACTCATGCATATGAAATGACATGGGACACAGGCAAGAAAGGAGACGGCAGGCTTCTAGCAAACCGTCGCAGCTGAAACGTAATACTTCAGGCATCCGATCCACCCATTCTTTAAGTGACCATACACATTGCAATCTAACCATGCAATCTTTGTACAACTATATATTTACCAAAGCTATTTATTAGGAAGATACAGTAAACCCCCGATCCATCGCGGTTCAGTTTTTGCGGTCCCGGTATATTGCGTTTTTTTTTTGTAATGTTATTTTACTATATAAATCATTAAAAATTAAATATTTTTGTGTGTTCCATAGCTCTTGCTATGTCTCTCAGTATCTTTTATGTGTTTAAATGAGTTTCTATTGTTTTAAAAGTGTGTTTAAAGACCTTAAAATGCTTTTACACGTACAGTGACAGTAAAAAAAACATGCCTACAATGCATTTTAATAGGGTTTTTCTATTTCGCGGATTTTCACTTTTCGCGGCTGGGTCCGGAACGTAACCCCCGCAATGGAGGGGGGTTTACTGTATACCTAATCTAGTGAATCAATTTGTATCAAGTCAGGCAGGACCTCACACTACATAGGTGTTGCTGGATCTAGGAGATTAACCTCATAGGTGGTCAGATCTTTTTTTTTAGGTTATTTTGATCAGGCAGAGATGGTTTGGTAAAGTCACAGAAAGAATCGGGTGAAGGGCAGAGCCTCTAGCAAGAACAGAGCTCTAGAAAGGACTTCCAACCTCTTATCAGTTGGGTCCTTAAAGTCAGGCCTGTCCTCTAATAGAATGAGAAGTGACTGATTGCGATTCTTCAGGAGCAAGTTCACTAGTCGAGGACTAGAGCAAGTTAGAATCAGAGTCTCTGTGGCAGATGGCTATGCTGCTAAGACCTTGAGCAATTCAGATACAGAATCAACAGGAGAGAGTGCTTGTGAATCAGTCAGCAAATATCCGGGTAATTTGGATCATAAAATCTTGCATGACCATGGTAAAAACCTCAGCGGAGAGGATCCAACCACACCCAATAAAGCCAAGAAGGATTTCAAAGACTAACAAAATTGAAAAAACCAATGTTCCAGGCTGCAGACATTGGCACCATCAAAAGATGAACTGCACACACTCCCAGAACTTAGTATGTGAGCTGTGGGCAAATGTTCTTTAACACTGTCCCCCAGATATGTTGCAACTGGATGATGGTAAGGCACTGTATAGGCATGGGGTAAGAAGCAAGGCCTCAGAAAATGTGGACAATTGGTAGCAGGTGAATTTACGATAGCTGAAGATGGCCAAAGTCACTGTAGGCAGCTGGAATGTATCCCAGGTTGCAATCCAACATGGCTCTTTACAAGCAGAAACAACACAGGGAGATGCTTCCTCAACATTGTTTGGAGGAAAACAGAGAAGCACACAAACCTCTTCCCAGTGGATGACATCAGTAATCAGTCACACAGTGCTAATCCCATCAGCACCCAAACAGGCAGGAACAGAGATTAAAGGTGCCCATAAAACCGAAATAAGTGAGGTAACTCCCGATGTTTGGTCCAACCTATCTACTCACTAGGGGAGTCTTCAGGGCAAGTGCTGATGCAATGCACTGGACCTGGAAACTCAACAGCTAACGTTTACCAGAATGCGTTCAGGAAAGTGCCCTATGCGAAGACCAGCACCCAAAGACCACTTTCAGGCTATCCCTACAATATTCAGTCTAGTAGGGTACACACACAGTACTCCAAAGGCTAGGTTGAGGGGGGCTGCCCTCGAAAGCTGCAAACAAGGGGACAAAACTCCAGCAGCTATATAGTCTTGATTGCAGAAGAGTCGTGACTAGGGAAAGCAGGTGCTAGAAAGAAAATTAGCTGTTGAAAAGACATCCACCCTCCGAGGGCACTAGTAAAATAAAACACAGGAGGCATTGCTGGTAGAGGGAGGGATTATCCTGGGCAGTCCTACAGTTATTTTTGCTTGCTAGTGTCCAATCCTCCTATTTTAAGCAGCGGTATACCATGAGAGTTAAAGTGTTTGTTATCTCAACATTTAAAATTCCTGATATATGCCTGCTGTAACATGTACTTGTAAGAAAAAGTATCCCGTTCTTTTTGTATTGCTCCTTTGTGTGAAATCCCTGGTGTTCCTGCCAGTCCCTCTGCTTTTCTTTTAAAAATATGTGACATCCCACTTACTATGTTCTTTTTTAGTTACTGGGCATAGAGGAGGAGGGAGGGTTTAGGCTGTCATTTAGGATCTGTATACATGCCCACATGTGTGATGTTAATACCATATGACCTAAATAGCTCAGCTAAAACCAGGAAGTGTTCTCAATAGAGATCAAACTGAGCATGTGCAGCTGGACTACCCTGACTGTATCTTATCTGGACTTGTCCAGAGTGACATTGCAGGAGGGGGAGGATCTGTGCATACAGGATAAAAGAGCCTTTTTACACAATGCAGAGGATTAATCACTTAAGTTACACAGTGAGTATAACAAGCATACTATTCTGCATATACAGACAGATTTTACTGTTGTGGGTTTAGTAACACTTTAAGGTTTAAATGTACAGTGTTGGGTTGAATCACTTTGTTTAAGGGCATATGTGTCAAGATCTCTCCTGCTACAGTCATTACAAAGAAGAAAAATAAGTCTCCCTTAACTTGGACCATTCCAGATAAACGTAAAAGAAAGTATCTGGCTATGAAAGTGAGACATAGGTGACTAAAGCAAGCGAAGCAGGGAATCCAGAGATTCAGAGTAAGGTATATACAAGAATTAATTTTGGGAGAAATTACTATTTAAACATGTCAAACATAGTTTAAATGGTATATCTTATTCAGATGAACTAGTGCCTAGGTTGCTCTCCCTGTTTAGCCATGTTTTTGATAACTACACTCTTCCTCTTTCTATGCGGGAGGCCCTGATAGTATTGATCCCTAAACCAGGTAAGGACCCTCATAGGCCTGAGTCCTATCGTCCCATCTTTCTCCTGCAGGTAGATATAAAGGTCTTGGCTAAAGTCTTATCTATCCGTCTTAATCGTGTAATTTTATCTTTGATCCATGCGGATCAAACGGGATTTATGCCAGGCAGGAACACTTCCTTATAATCTGCGGTGCCTGTATATGAATCTGCAGGATAGGCATGACAATACTGGTACCAGAGTGGTTGTGGCGCTGGATACGGCCAAAACATTTGACTCTGTCGAATGGACATATTTGTGGATGTAACTTGAGTGCTATGGCGTAGGTCCCAAGTTCATCTGCTGGATCCAAATTTTATACCAGGCCCCAACGGCTCGAGTACTGGCCAATGGATGGGTGTCAGACAGTTTCCCTTTAACTAGGGGTACCCGTCAGGGATGCCCGCTGTCCCCTCTCCTTTATGCCTTGGCGGAGGAACCGCTTGTCATGGCTATCCGCGCTCACCATGGGGTGGTCGGACTACAGGTTGGCTCTTTGATTGAGAAGATTGGGATGTATATTGGGATGTATGCAGACGACACCCTGCTGTACCTGGCAGATGCGGGCCCTTCTTTATACACAGTGTTAGACCTCGTGCGAGAGACCCGCACGTTTTCGGGTCTAAAAATTAATTGGGACAAGTCCCAAATTCTCCCGATAGATGATATTTCCGACATCCCCCCCAGGGCTGACCTCCCCTTGCAAAGAGTCCCGCGAATCAAGTATTTGGGTGTACATGTCACGAATACTCCGGCGGATTATGTTAACGACAACATCCAACCCTTATTTGCTTTGATCAAGGCCAAGACACAGGTATGGGCTCGCTTGCCCCTGGGTGTGATGGGTCGGGTCAACATCATAAAAATGGTACTGCTCCCCAAGATTCTATACGTCTTGTGGCACTCACCTGTTTACCTACCCCTCAAATACTTTTTGCAGCTGGAGTCTCTTCTTAGACCGTTTGTTTGGGGCACTAGCAGGCATAAGTTGTCTTGGCGTAAGCTTAAAAACCCCATAGACCTGGGAGGTGTGGCACTCCCGAACTTCAATCTGTACTACCTGACTTCTCAGCTTTCCCAGCTCTTTCACATTGATAAAACGGACCGTACACGTTTTCTTCACCTTATATGCCCTTCTTGGGCACGACTCACCGGAGACCCGCTGACTGCGGTTTTGAGTGGTCTTAAGGGGGCGGAGTCTAGGGGGGATAGTAAATCGCTTCTATATCACTACAGACGGCTGTGGGATATGATTTTTGTGTCGAACTAGCCCTCCCCTCGATTCATGAATCCACCCCACTGTGGCACAACACCACCCTTTCCGAGTTTTGCTCAGTGCCTGACTCCCAGGTGTGGGCGAGATTCGGAATCTACTATCTCTCCCATATAGTCCTCAATGGAGCGCTCAAGCTCTTTGCTGTGTTGCAGAGTGAGTACGGGGTGCCCGCCTATATGCATTACCGTTACCTGCAAATGCGTCATGCTTTTGCGGCACAGTTTGCACGGACACCCCCTAGCCTAGAGTTTCCTCCGATACTTGCAACTGTCAGGGGCGAGGACCCCAAACATCTAATCTCCCTGTTTTACATGGTACTACATTTACCTGACTCGACTAGGAGGGCTTATACCCCCAAGGCGAGGTGGGTGGAGGAGGTGGGTGAGATGGAGGATAAGGAGTGGGACGATGCCTTGGCGGTTTGCAAACTGGTATCCCCAAGGGTGTCGGACCGTCTCACCCAGCTCTACATCCTGCACCGCACATACCTTACACCACTTATACTGGCCAGATACCGAAGGGATGCTTCCACTTCATGTCCTATGTGTAGTACGGACCAGGGGACGATTTACCACCTGATATGGAGTTGCCCAAGAGTTTGGGGATTCTGGGAACAAATTGTTAAGTTTCTTCATAGCCATATGGGTTCTTCACTACCGCTGCTCCCCAAGCCGTGTCTTCTGGGCATATTCCCGGATACGAGTATAGACAAATTTACCACAATCTTCCTGCAGGAAACATTGTTTACAGCTAGAAAGTTAATTGCCAGGCATTGAATGAGAGACAGTCCCCTCCCCTGCTCAGTGACTGGCCGAGGGAAGTGAATGCCACCATACCATACAAAATGCTGATATACACCCACAGAGGCTGTCCTGCCAAGTTTGATAAAAATTGGGACAGGTGGTTGCAGACACCGGAGACTTGCAGTTAGCGGCACAATGGTACACCGCAGCCTCCCCTTCAATTGGGTTCTCGCTCTCGTTTCACCCTATATATGAGAAGTCTGGTCACTCCAGATAACGACTGTTTGTTTTACAGTTTGTTTTTTGCCCATTTCATATATGATATTAGTTTGGTGTTTACCTTACCTTCTGTGATTTTGTACTCTTGCTTGTACCACTTTTCTTTTTACTGATTTTCAATAAAGAAAATCGTTTGTTGTAAAGAAAAAAAAGAAAATGGTATATCTATGTTCAAAAGAGGAACACAATGATTAAGGCTACATAAGCCCTGGATTGGACCAGATTTGGATATCATTTTTGAGTATTACAAAGCACTCACTTTTCCAAGAAAACAGAAGACAAGCTGTATACATGGTCCATTTTCCCAACCAGCAGGTCTAGCTGTGAGCGAACATTTGGGGTGCTGGAGCCAGAGGGAGACATGTTGAGGAAATGGTCACAGCGCTCAGAAACCAGTGACAGCTCAGATTTTAACCTCTTTAGTTCCTCCTGCATCCTCTACAGACAAAAAGCAAGAGACCATAATCAGTAAAAAATGAAAAACTATGTGAGGACATTTTTTTACTAGTTAAACTAGTACTAACCTCTTGTTCAGATATCTGGATAGCGCTTTCATGCACAGCATCCGAATCGCTACCCAAGGCAATCGGTAATTTCTTCACTAGCCGCTGTTCACAGTCCTCCAAGTGCAAACGAATATTTTGAAGCTCTGATAAGTAGGTCTTTGCCACAGATTCATCTTTATCTTCTGTAAAAGGGACACAAATATCAAAGTATTTTCCTACCAGTCAAACAAACCACTATTAGCACTAGTCAACCAAAACACCATAAAAAAAGGCCCCATCTCAAAGTTTCCCACATTAACTAAGCTCTAATGTTTAGGTTATCTGGCATCAACATTAACATATAAAAGAAGACAGAGTAAAGAAAAAGGTTGCAACATTGTAGATAAATTGTAAGAACCTGGAATTAAAAGCAACACTTCAAATGCCAGCAGTTTGCCTACAGCACATCCAACAGTCAAAATGGCAAGCACTTTTACCAAGTAAAATGAAGTCCTCCAATGTTATGTAAGTGTGCTACAATACAAAACAACCATAATCAACTACTGATGGCAAGTGGAAGCGGCATGGTTCAGCCAGAGAATTCAGGTCTTTGTCACTTTACAAAAAAACCTAATATAGTTTTGTTTTTTTATACCTGGCAGATTTTATATTTAAATCTGATTCTCTAATTATAGGATTCCCTGTCCTAATTTATTCTGTTCCTTACCAGTCTCAATAAGGTTCACAAGCTTTCTGCATTGCTCCTTACAATCCTCCACCTCTTTTTCCATGTTCAAACGATCGGTAGGTGTGAACATTTGGGAGTCTTTGCTGTCCTCCATGTAATCATCCAAATGTGACTGAAGACTGGAAAGTGTCTGCAGCCTCTCTGATAGAGGAAGGACCCTAAGCTGAAGGCAGATAATGACATGTCAGAAAAGGCATATTTAGATAGCGAGAGATTTGAGCATCACACATCCAGACAACTCACCTTGTCTGCATTCCAACTCTGAACCAAATCAATGTCTTTTCGCAAATAATGCCATGATATTAAACTCTTTGTGTTTACATGTAACTGATGCCAAAGAGCCATGACTTTCTGATAAAGCTGTTCCACTCTGCAATATGCAAAATGTGTCATGAGAACACAAAACAATCATAAGCTGTAAAGATCTGTTCCACAAAAAAAAATGTAATTTACCTGTTAGCCATTTCCATTGCTTCTTTGTTCAGTGGAGGGATGAGGAAACATACAGATGGCACCATGGCCTCATTTCCAGTAGTGCTGATCACTTTCCACTTTGTTCTATGAGAGTTATCTTCAAGTACACATTCCTCATTTCTGCTGATCGTAATCTGGCAAGTAGTAGAAACACATTATTAGTCCTGATAAAATCACCTTTAACCTTGAGACCCGAATCCTACAAGTTATTCAAGCAA
This sequence comes from Pelophylax lessonae, assembly GCF_965119305.1. Taxonomy (NCBI): domain Eukaryota; kingdom Metazoa; phylum Chordata; class Amphibia; order Anura; family Ranidae; genus Pelophylax; species Pelophylax lessonae. The sequence continues at coordinate 372,395,747 of NC_138769.1, read as the reverse complement.
TGTAATAGATTACAGAATGGTTTAAGAGCAGTAAGCAGCTTCAAACTGATTGGTCAGGGACATCATTTAATTACTGTGTATGGTCTGTTAAAGTATTACTAAACATTAAAAAATATGCAGTAAGAATATGCAGTAAAATATACTGTTATACTCCCCGTGGAACCTAAGGGGTTAATCCTCTGCATTGTTTAAAAAGGCAGTGTGATCCTGCCTTCTCTGATCTTCCCCATCTTTTACAGTCCCCAATCCATCTGCTGATAGTACAGAGCCCTAAAAGGCACTCGGCACATGCTTAGTTTGGTGTGCATCGCTAGAGAGGTTTTTTTTGGGAGAGTGCATGTGATCAGCATAGGCACTGCCCAGACAGAGGGTCAAGGGTCATGCAGCCTCATAAGACAGTTAGAAGGGAATGAAAACTCCCCCTACAAGCTTTAATTAGCCATTGCTAGAAGTCACAAGACTGCTGATGAGAAAATATATTTAGCAGTTTATATTTACTAAAACTATTGCATTTCCATTTTATGTGCACTGTGGGAGACCAGATATAGTGAATGCAGGTTCTGGGTTTAGTAACACTTGCAAACAAAAAAAAAGTGGAAAAGAAATATTACGGCAGTTTAGAAATCCTACCTCTATTTGCTTATAGTCACATACTGCTTTGATAGGCAATGTGCCACTTAAACTACGTTCAGGATTCCTGGGCTTCAGCTGAACAATGTTCTTGGACCTTCCCACCAGGCTGGCAACTGTGCTTCTAGACTGGATGAGCTGTTCCTTCTCATCCTAGAGAGAATTCACATTGCCTGTGAGTAACATACTCTTAACGAGCAACACACACACATTCTAACAAGGCAACATGACAGAAAATGGCAGTGGTTCATCTCACCATGGAGTCTTGCAACATGTCTTCCAGACGGTTCATACTAGTACTACGATCACATGAATACTTCCTCTTGATTGACTCCTGGAGATTCTTCAGATAAACCTCTGAATCTCGTACATCACTAAAAAACTGAAGGATGAATACCCGTTGATGATTCAATTACTGAGAAATGTTGATGATATAGATCTCAAAAAGTTACATAAACATAAAAAGACAATAAATTTACCTGGAAATAAGCAGAATTCTCCCTTATATGTTGCTCCACACAAAGACATAACTGCTGAACCCACTGCCACTGAGAGACAACTGCTGCACTGTATGCCTAAAAAAAGACGAAAAAAGCAAGAAAAATTGAAGCATTTAGAATGACAAAACTGTGAACATGCTGGACTTCTGAAAACAGGTCTACCTGTCTACATAAACTTTTTTTTTTTTGTATAGGAATGTGACTACCACAAAAACATTTTTTTTTTTTTCAGACAGCATGAACTGTTGTAGAACAACACATACTACTAAGATCAAGAAATAACAGATGTCATAAAAAATGATCTGAGAAATAGGCTAGGAGCCTGTGTTTCCTAGCCATTTGTACTGTCCAAAGTAATGTTATGACCAAATACTATTCTATTCACAAAATGTATATCACTTTTTTTTAAACAACTAGGTAGTGGTTATCCAACTATGTGTAATTTAATCACTGGAAAATAACATTTGTGCACTACTTTTAACTCAACTGATACAATGACACACCCTCCTATAAGAAACAAAATCTAAAACCATGGATTTTCAAACTTAGAGAATTGTTTGGGCTTTGTAAAACATAAGAAAATATTTACCCCCCAATACTTTCTAAATGGCAACTTTGTGCAGCATGGAGTTACCTGCCGCTATACTTAAAATCAAAAAGTCCTGTTTAAAACATCCTCAAAATATAACACAAATTCCAAAAAAGTTGGGATGCTGTGTAAAATCTACATAAAAACAAAGTAAAATCTCACAGACCCATATTTTATTCATAATAGAAAACAGAAAATATATCAAAAGTTTAAACTGAGAAAATGTACCATTTAAAGAAAAAAAAATGGATTTTTGTCCTACGGTAAAATCCTTTTCTCTGATGTTCATTGACAGACACCGCTCCCCATCGCCTTGAACCTTGGGTTTATGCTGCCCCCTACAGGAGTAGGACACTAGGTGGAAAAAAGTTTGACTACGCCAATAGGGCAGTCCCAGGGGGTATACTCCCACTTGCTGCTATAGATCTTCAGTTTTGTAACAAGCAGTGTCAGAGAAGAATATATAACCCAAATAGAAGGGTGGGTGCTGTGTCCGTCAATCAACAACAGAGAAAAGGATTTCACTGTAAAACAAAAATCTAGTTTTCCCTTTCGTTCATTGACGGACACAGCTCCATATCTTCTTGACCCTTGGGACGTCCCAAAGCAGAGTCAACATGAGGGGTGGGAAGAACACAGCAATAAACAAACTTTGCAAAGGCTAAACTTAGTCAACCAAGTAAAACAGGAGCTCAACCAGGAAACTGGAGCTCATCTGACAAAAAACGACACCCTCAAAGAGGACTAATCCTCTCCAACAGCAGCTCACAAAACCTTGCGGCCAAAGGCAGCATCCGCAGATGCCAATGCATCCACCATATAAAATTTAGTGAAAGCGTGCTCAGGCAACCAGGTGGCCGCCTTGCAACCTGCACCACTGACGCCTGATGACGGAAGGCCCAAGAGGCGCTAAGCACCCTTGTAGAATGCGCCTTAACGGGGAAAAGAAGAACCTGACCCTTAATCATGGAATAGGCCTGCAACACCGTCTGCCTGATCCATCTGGAAATGGTCACAGCAGACGCGGCCAGCCCCTTACAGGGTCCATCCGTAAGGACAAAGAGGGAATCCGATTTTTGGAACGAGTTGCCGCTAAGTACACACCGATTGCCCGAACCACATACAAAGGATGTAATTCAATCTCTTTAGGGTGCTTAGGATTAGGACACGAGGAAGGCAACACAATGTCTTCATTTAAATGGAAACCAGAGACGACCTTAGGACGGAAGGACTGGCAGGGATGAAGCACCACTTTATCTCCTTGAACCACCATGTAAGGTGAACGACAAGACACAGCTGCCAGCTCCGATACCCTACGTGCAGGAAAAAAAAAGCCACCAAGAAGGCTACCTTCTGGGATAATGTAAACAGTGGAATCTCGTGAACATTTACCAACAACGGTTACTGAAGAACTGACAGCACCAAGTTGAGATCCCACGAGGGCAATGGAGACCGCACTGGGGGAGCAAAGTGGCGAACCCCCTGAACAAAGGTGCGAACCAAAGAATGCGAAGCCAAAAGACATTGAAACAAAACTGCCAAGGCCGAACCTGGCCCTTGATGGTACCCGAGGCCAGACGCTGCTCAACACCTCGTTGGAGGAAAGCCAAACACCGAATTACTGAAAAGGAGCGGAGGTGAACCACAAGAGATTCACATCTGCAAAGTGCGCTCCTCAAACACGATGGTAAATCTTGCTAAAAGTGGATTTACTAGCTTGCAGCAGCGTGGGAATCACCGATTCAGACAACCCTCTATCCTTCAGCACCAGGCTTCTGACAGTCAAGTCGTTAGGCCAGAGACTAAGTCAAGATGGAAGATTGGCCCATGAGCCAACAGATCTCCTCTAAGAGGAATTCTCCAAGCAGCATCGGCGACCAACCGTATCAGATCCGCGTACCAAGACAGGCAAGGCCAATCTGGAGCCACTAGGATGGCCGTAATCCCTTCTTCCTCTAACCTTTGCAGGAATCTTGGCAGGAGTTCTAGAAGAGAAAAGATGTATAGCAGAGGATACTGGCCTCAAAGGAGCCACCAGTGCGTCTGTTACATCGGCCAGAGGATCCCAATATCGTGCCACAAACCTAGGCACCTTCCTGTTGAGACGAGAGACCAACAGGACCACCTTGGGAAGTCCCCTACTGGAGCCACAACTGATAAAACATCTCCAGAGGAAATGTCCAGTATATTGATCGGTAGTCTTGATTACTCCAGAGTCCAGACCCCCTGAGCACAATCCGTGCCAAAAAAAGCCCCCCCCCCCCCCACTCGGACAGGCTGGCATCCGTGGGGACAACTGTGCAGTACAGGGGAAGGAAGATTTTCCCTGTCAAAGCGCCGGAGAGTGAAGCCACTCAATCAAAGACCTTCTAGTACCCCGGCTCAACAGGATCAGATTGTCTCTAGAGACTGTGGATTCTTGCCCCACATGGCAAGAATCTCTCTTTACAGAGGTCTCGTGAGGAACTGTGCAAACGGAATTGCCTCGAATGTAGACACCATCAGACCCAGCACCCGAATGCCAGTCCTGAAAGACGACTGACTGCTGGACAACAGGAGTCAAATTCATCCTGCAGAATTTAGAGCTTGTCCCATGGGAGGAACACCCTGGCTAAGGCCAAGTACCAGAGCCAATACCTGGAAATGTAATTTCCAACTGAACTCCTGCATAGTAATCTCCCAGTTGTCCGCATAGTAATCTCCCAGTTGTCCTTTAGCACAGTTTGGAGACTCTGCTTGCAGAAGAAGATGATCATCCAGGTACTCCAGTACCGCAATCTCCTGCTGGCTCAACAATGCCAACACCGGGGCCAACACTTTGTGAAGATCCGAGGAGCCAAGGCAAGACCTCTTGATAATGCTCCTCACCCACGGCAAGCGGAGGAGGCGCAGATGACTGACATATATCGGAATATGATGGGAAGCATCCTTGATATCGGTAGAGGCCAGAAGATACCCCTGATGTAGGGACGCCACTACCGTACGGAATAGATTCTATTTGGAACATCTGTATCCGCACAAGTGGTTCAGAGCTTTGAGGTCCACAATATTGGACGTACCTCCCTTTCCTTCCTGGGACCTGTTAACAGGTTTGAATAAAACCCATGAAAAAAAACAATCCGATTCTGAGACCGGAAGAAACACCCCTTGTGGTAGCAAGTCTTGCATTGCCTCGAAGAGACCTCGCAGGCAGTCTGGGGATAAACACAGGTAGGAAGGAAAGAACCTCTCTGGAGGAGAAGACCGAAACTCGATGTTGTAGCCAGACCAAAGCGGCTCGTTGACCCACCTGTCTTGAATCAGGGAGGTCCACGGATCCATAAGGACCCGCTCTCAGCTTACCAGACTAGGTCCTATCGGAACCTCCGGAGAAGGTTTACAGACTTAGATCCCTTGTCTTGAAATCCTGCTTAATGATATCATCCAGGGAGGATCCGAAAAGGTGATCCCCCCACACAGGGAGGATCAGATAAGGCCTTTTTGGATGTCTGGTCCGCAGACCCGCATTTCAGCCATATCTTGCTCCGAAGGACCACTGCTGTCACGAACAGCCTAGAGACTAAGGGAGCCACATCCAGAGAGTCATCACAGACTAACTGCAACCCCTGGACCAACTGGTCCGCCAACTCCAAAAAGGCAGGGAGAAGCTGGTACCTCCAGATCCTGGTGCAAAAGCTTTGCCTACAAGTCTGGGGCTCCAATACTATAGTGAACACCGTCCTAAGGACCGATCCGGCCACAGTAAACATGTGGCAGACCAAAGTCTCGGCACTCCTGTCAAAAGGATCTTTTAAAAACTGGACACTCCTCCATCAGAAATAGGGAGGATTTATTCAGCCCAGAGACCTGAGAGTCCACCACAGGTGGAACTGGCCGAATATTCAACAGAGACTACTCAAGGGATACCATCTATCGAAACGCATAGGCACCCCCCATATAGCATTTAGGACAACTCTGCTGACTCGCAACAATTTTGTCACAGTAGGCGGGAAAAAGACCCACAGTGACTGTATAGGTGGTGGGGAATGGACAGGAACCCGGGGGTCTGACCATCCCGGGGAGAGGCCCACGTCCATCCCCAAAAGACCACCAAGGGAGAGGGGGGACACTACTTACCACACCTTGGAACCGGACGGGCACGACTCCAGGCAGACCACGGCACCATATTGGAATGTGAGTGCTGCAGGCCAGAGGCACGCTGTGACTCAGGTCGTGACCAGGGCTATGCAACCTCGCGAGGCGTTTACTCGCCGGCCAGCCCCTGTCCAGTAGGGCTATGTCATGGCCAACCTAATGCGGAGCTGAGGTCGGGTCGCGTTCGTTGGCCGGACTGGGGAGACCGTAAGGATCTAGAATATCCAGTCCATCGCCCAGTCCAGCAGTTGATTGTAGTTCTTACAGGAACAGAATTGATAGTAGTTCTCACAGGAACAGAAAATAATAAAAGAAGCAAAAAAAATGGATTTTTGTAAGAACTTACCGTAAAATCCTTTTCTCTTAAGCTCATTGACAGACGTAGTCTTCTTGATTCTCAAGAGCTGGGTTATGTTGTCTCCGCAGGAGTAGGACTAGGCAGAATGACAAAACGTTCTGGCTCCACCCTAGGGGCAGTCCCTGAGGGTATATCCTCCCTCTCTCTGCTACAGGGAATCAGTTCTGTTTAAAGCAGTACAGAGAATTTAACCCAACCCAACTCAATGATAGAGGGGCGGGTACTACGTCTGTCAATGAGCTTAAGAGAAAAGGATTTTACGGTAAGTTCTTACAAAAATCCATTTTTCTCTATCGCTCATTGACAGACGTAGTCTTCTTGATTCTCAAGAGCTGGGACATCCAGAAGCAGTGCCACAAAATGAGGGGTGGGATTGACAGAATCAAATCCAATCTAGAAGGCCCAACCGGAGCCAACCAGAAGTATCAAAGGACTCATCGAGTAAACAGATGAGACCTACCCCACAAATCCTCGAGGTAGACCAACAGTCTCCTCAAACAGTGGCCTGCAGGAACCTTGCAGCCAGAAGAGGCATCTGACGATGCCCTCACATAAACCTTATACAATATTGTAAAGGTATGAACCGACTACTAAACAGTCGCCTTGAAAACCTGAACCACTGACGCCTGATGGCGGAAGGTCCAGGAAACTCTAAGCGCCCGAGTAGAATGCGCCTTAACAGGGAACGGGGGATCCCGACCCTTAGATAAAATAAGCCTATATCACCGTCTGTCTGATCCATCTAAAGATGGTCGCAGCAGAACAGGCAACCCCTTCTTAGGGCCATCCGTGATCACAAACAGTGAATCCGTCTTACAAATTGAATCCGTAGTATTCAAGTATATCCTGATCGCCCGAACTACATCCAAGGAATGCCATGCAATTCTCGAGGATGATTGGGCTAAGGACATAGGAAGGACAGTACACTGTCCTTAATCAATGAAACTTTTAAACCACCTTAGAAGGAAGGATGGATTCGGATGAAGAACAACCTTATCCCTATGAACCACCAGATCTGGGGAACAACAGGATAATGCAGCCAGTTCTGACACCCTGCGTGCAGAAGTGATAGCCACCAAGAAGACCACCTTCTGGGATAAAGTAGGCAAGGGAATCTCCCTGATATTTTCAAAGGGAGGTGTCTGAAGAACCGACAGCACCAAATTAAGATCCCAGGATGGTAACGGCGCGTGCACTGGCAGAGCCAGGTGTCGCACCCCCTGGATGAAATTCCGCACCAAGGAATGAGTAGACAAAAGCTTCTGAAAGAAGATAGCAAATGCTGAAACCAGACCCTTGATAACACTCAAGGCCAGCTTCTGCTCAACTCCCTGTTGCAGAAAGCCAATATTCGGACTACCGAACAAAGATGTAGATGGAACCCAAGGGATTCACATCACACAATATAAGACTTCCATATACGATGATAATCTTTCTGGAAGTCGCTTTCCTTGTTTTAACTAGAGTAGGAATAACTGAAGCTGACAATCCCTTGTCCTTCAGCCCCTGGGCCTCAATAACGAGGCCGTTAAAAACCGGCGATCGTAAAGCAGGATGGAAGATCGGTCCCTGAGACAGTAGATCCTCCCTGAGAGGAAGTCTCCACGGGACGTCCGCCATCAGTCTGACCAAGTCGGCGTAACAAGCACGACGAGGCCAATCCGGAGCTGCCAGGATTACTGGAATTCCTTCCTCCTCTATCCTGCGAAGAAGTCTTGGCAGTAACCCAAGAGGAGGGAAGGTATACATTAGCTGGTATTGCCCCCACGGGGCGATCAGTGCGTCTGCGGTTTCTGCTAGAGGATCGCGGGAGCGAGCCACGAATCTCTGAACTTTCCTGTTGAATCGAGATGCCAACAGATCCACATCCGGGGTGCCCCATCGTAGGCACAACTGGTGGAAAAACGTCTGGATGGAGGGACCATTCCCCCTGATCCAGGGTCTGACGGCTGAGATAATCTGCCTGCCAATTCTCCACCCCCGGAATGAACACCGCAGAGATTGCTGGAACAAATCATTCCGCCCAGCGAAGAATGCAAGCCACTTCTTTGGCCGCTCGGACACTCTTGGTGCCCCCCTGATGATTGACATAAGCCACGGCCGTGGCATTGTCCGACTGGCTCCGAACCGGGCTGCCCTGGAGCTGCTCGGTCCAGTGAATCAGACAAAGTCTGATCGCTCTCAGTTCCAATACATTTATCGGTAATCTGGATTCTTCCGGGGACCAAAGTCCCTGGACAGATAACTGACCAAGAATTCCTCCCCATCCGAATAGACTGGCATCCGTGGTCACTATCGTCCAATATATTGGCAGAAATGACTTTCCCTGGCTGAGCATTGGAGACCGAAGCCACCAAACCAGAGACTCTCTGGTCTGTTTGCTCAATCGTATCTGATTGTCCAGGGATTCCGGATTCCGATTCCATCTGAGAAGAATCTCTTGCTGAAGAATTCGGGTATGGGACTGGGCAAATGGGACTGCTTCGAATGAAGCCACCATCAACCCCAGAACCCTCATGCAAGTCCGAAGGGAGGACCAGCTGTTGGACAGTAACAACTGGACTGCTGATTGAATCTTTCGGAGTTTCCCTACCGGAAGGAAAACTCTTGTCCTGACTGTGTCTAGAATTAGACCCAGATATTCGAGCCTCTGGGTGGGAACCAGAAATGACTTTTGCTGGTTCACCAGCCACCCGAATTCCTGTAAAGAAATCATAGTAATTTCTATGTTTTGTAGCAAGGTCTGAGGAGACTCTGCATGAAGCAGAAGATCGTCTAGGTAACCTAGAATCGATATACCTCTTTGGCGCAGAAGTGCCAACATTGGGGCCAACACCTTTGTGAAGACCCGCGGAGCCGTGGCGAGACCGAAAGGTAACGCCACAAACTGATAGTGGTTCTCCTCTGCGGAAAAGCGTAGAAAACGCTGATGTCCTGCGAAAATGGGAATGTGAAGATAGGCGTCCTTGATGTCTATGGACGCTAGGACATCCCCTGGATGCAGGAAGGCTGCTACCGTGCGAATGGACTCCATTCTGAATCTTCTTATGAAGACAAAAGAATTGAGTGCCCTTAAGTCCAGAATTGGACGCACTTTGCCCTCTTATTGTAAATAGGTTTGAATAAAACCCTAGAAACCGTTCTGTCCAAGGAACGTGGACTACCACTCCTTGTTGTAGTAAATCTATGACTACTCTCCGCAGATCTTCTAAACGATCTGAGGATAGTCGGATATTGGAAGGGAAGAATCGCGCCGGTGGGAGAGATCGAAACTCGATCTTGTACCCTGACCTTATGACTTCGCAGACCCATTTGTCCGGGATTCTGGAAAGCCATGGATCCGGGACCCGGCGAAGACGTCCCCCCACCCCAGTTATGGGTGGGGGCGCACCTTCAGTCTTTGGACGGTTTATCTTCAGGTCTGGAGGGGGCGGGCTTTTGCTTGCCCGACCAACGACCCCTGACGCCTCCTGCAGGAGGTTTGGAGGACTTAGTTTTTTCACCCGCTGGACGAAAAAACCTCTTGTGAGCAGAAAAAGAAGGCCCTCGTCTTTGACGAGTTACCCTTAAAATTTTGTGGTAAAAAGGTGCTTTTTCCACCGGTGAGATCCTTAATGATCTCATCTAAGTTGGCTCCAAATAGACGCTCTCCTGAAAAGGGGATATTAGCCAATGCTTTTTTGGAACCTTGGTCGGCTAACCAACCTTTTAGCCACAGTGTACGCCTGAGAACCACTGCTGAGACAGATGCTCGCGCCATTAATGGAGTGGCGTCTAACGCCGCATCACACACAAACTGTAACCCCTGTATCATTTGCTGATACCGCCTGAGGGACTTCTTCTAAGTCCCGGCGTAACCACTTGGTCCATTCAGTTACAGCCTGCGAAAACAGACCAATAGCTATATAGGTCTGAAAGCTGATCCAATCAAGGCAAACATGGTGCGAGACATAGCTTCTATCTTGCGATCCACTGGATCTTTAAAAGACGGAGCGTCTTCTAAAGGAATAACCGTGGCTTTATTCAATCTAGCAATTGGTGAATCCACCACAGGTGGTTCTGTCCATTTCTTAATGAGGGTTTCCTCAAACGGATAACGCCTGTTAATGCGTTTAGAAATAGTAGAAATGCGTTTTGGCAGACTCCATTCTTCTTTGATTGGATTGCCAAAACATTTGGGCAATGGAAAAAACCTTCGCCACTAGATGCGTTTTTAGACCCAAAAGGGATCTCAGTTTTAGCTATTTCTGACGGAATACCCTGTAATCTTAAGGTCTCTTGAACAGATACCATGAGTGCGTTTACCAACGCTTCCTCTCTGGCTATGGCTGATGCCGAAACATCCTCCTCACTGTCTGAAAAGACAGTACACGAGACACCAATACCAGATGAAGTACCTGCAACTGCAGAAATAGGCTCAGAGTCTGAATCCGAGGTTTCAGATAATAAGGGGTTAGGCGGGGGTCGCTTACTTGCGCCCTGTCCTTGACAAGCCACTTCCACCCGGGACACAAGCTTCCATAATAGCGGACAATGATTTAATCGTCAGTGGGGTGCTGGAGGATCCTGCAGACCCCTCGAGGGGATCCGGAGGAGATACCTGAGTGGCAGGGTCCCTGATAATTCAGGACACCTTTGCCAGAAAACACAAAAAAATACCTCTTTTTTTTTTTTTTTTTTTTTAAATTTTTTTTTTTTTTTATGTGTCTCCCCCTAGCGCAATAGCGCCCCTCAGAGTACCTGCTTCTCGATCCCAGAGAGAGAGAGAGGGACCCCCAAGGCTCACCAACCGATGCAGTGCAGTTTCCAACAAACTGCAGTCAGCGTCTGTCTTACACAGACTGGAAGGAGCTGTTTGCTTTTTCCCGGGTAGAAGGCGTGGCTCCGCCCCCTGTGTACGCCTTCCGGCGTTCCCAGCTCTCCACGAGGTAGCTGGGCTCACAAAACATGGCCGCCCCCATAGAAGAGACATAAGACTCCAAAAACATGGCGGCCGGCGTGACCTGAGGACATACATGCATTCGGTCTACGGCAAAATGGCGGCGGACCACCGATATCGTCTTCCCAGCACATCCACCTGCTAAGAGATGATATATGGATCTGCAGAGATACACTGCACATAAGGTAGGATTATACCTCCTATGTCTGCTGTAATGTTACAGTCTGCTGGGTAGAGTGTTAGCTCTTGAACCAAGTCCACTTCCCACAAACACATGCTGTATTACAAGGGGGACTTGTAAGTATCAGATATATACTGACCATATATGGAGGGGCCCATAATATATACTGCCTCATAATGAGGAAAAAAGGGAACGTTTACTCACCATACCGAACCGACAGGCACCCTCTCTTCACAATACCCTCTCCACCGGGGTGGGGGTTTGTGGACGCCTCAACTCTCTGGTACCTGGCGTCCAAGCGAGCTTTTAACTCGCAAAGTCAGTCCCTTTACTGGGACTCCGTCGCGGCCGACTCAGCGCACTGGTCTGCACGCGCTCTTAGGCAGAAACCGGGGTGACCACTGGATCTCAACATCCAGCCCGTCGCCCGGCCCCGCATACTTACTTGAATATGTCGCGGCCGACCAAGCGCAATGCCATGGTCTGCGCGCGCTCGTAGGCCGGCTGGGGTGACCACAAGTGTCGCCCAGTCCGGCATTTTTGCATGAAGATCTCACAGGAAAAAAACACTGGAGAAAACTACCTAAAAAATGTCTTTTTCTTAAAGAAAAAAAGTCTTGCCAGGACCAAAAGATCCCAGCAAGGAACTTAGGTCCTTACTCCTGACTAGACAGAAAAAAACTGATTCCCTGTAGCAGAGAGAGGGAGGATATACCCTCAGGGACTGCCCCTAGGGTGGAGCCAGAACGTTTTGTCATTCTGCCTAGTCCTACTCCTGCGGAGACAACATAACCCAGCTCTTGAGAATCAAGAAGACTACGTCTGTCAATGAGCGATAGAGAAAGTCCATCTAAAAAAGGAAAAAATGCTAGGACCAGAGTTCGCAGTAAGGAACTAGGTCCTTACTCCTGACTAGGCAGAAAAAAAACTTAAGACCTATAGCAGGAAGTGGGAGTATACCCCTAGGACTGCCCTATAGGCGCAGTCAAACTTTTTCCGCCTAGTGTCCTACTCCTGTAGGGGGCAGCATAAACCCAAGGGTCCAGAAGATATGAAGCTGTGTCCCTCAATGAACGAAAGAGAAAAGGGTAATTTTTAAAATTGTTGGCAGCAACGCGTCTCAAAAAAGTTGGGACAGGACCACAAAAAGCTGGCAAAGTAAATGGAACAACGGAGAGCTGTAAGAAAACTTTGCAAATGATTAGATCATTTGGCAAGAGTTCAGTAACATGACTATAGAGCATCTAAGAGAGTCTGAGGGGTTGCTATACTAAAACTGGAGAGTACAAAGTCTGGTGCAGCTCTGCATAGAAACCAATCAGTTTCCATGTTATTTTTTTTTTTTTGCCAAAGCTTAATTAAACAAGCTAAAGTTGGAAGCTGAGTGACTACCATGCACCAGATTTTGCACTCTCCAGTTTTAGTAAATCAACCCAAGAGCGTCTTAGAGGTAAATATGGGCAGAAGCACGTCAATGTGTGAAAAGCTGCATAGAAAGATTGTCGAACAATTTCAGAGTAATGTTCCTCAACAAAAAATTGCAAAGATTTTAAATATATATCATCATCTACAGTACATAATATCATCAAAAGATTCTGAGAACCTGGGGAAATCTTTGCGCGCAAAGGACAAAACCGAAACGCAATGTTGGATGCCCGTAATTTTTGGGCTCTCAGGTGGCACTGCATTAAAACAGGCCTGATTCTGGGATACGCTCAAAAATCCCTGTCTGTAAACACAGTTCCCTGCGCCATGCAAAAATGCATATGGCTATCATGCAAAGAATAAGCCATATCTGAACATGATCCATAAAAGCCGCTGTCTTCTCGGGATCAAAGCCTATTTACAATGGTCTGTTGAAAAGTGGAAAACTGCTCTGTGGTCAGACAAATCAAAATGTCATTCTTTTTGGCAACCATAGGCGCCGCATTCTCTGAACTAAAGAGGAAAGGGACCTTTCGCCTTCTTATCAGCGCTCAGTACAAAAGCCTGCATCTCTGATATTATGAGGGTTTGTTTTAGTGCATATGGAATTGGCAGCTTGCACATCTGTAAGGGCACTATCAATGCTGAAAGACGAAACCAGGTTTTGGAGCAGCATATTGCTTAAGAATGAGACACCATTACTGTTCGAAAACTCCAGCAACAAGTCACCACAGTTCCAAAACTTTTGCAGTGTAATTAAAAGAAGAGGGAATGCTACACCGTAATAAACATGGCTCTGTCCAACTTTTTTGGGGTTGTACTTTGCCAGCTCTCTGTTGCCCTGTTCCAACATTTTCATGAGTGTCGCTGTAATCATATTCAAAATTACTTTTTTTCTTGAAATTTAACATTTTCCCACCTTAAACATTTGATATGTATCCTATTTTCTTTTGTGAGTAAAATACGGGTTATTGAGATTTGCAAATCACTGCATTCTAATTTTTTCAGTGCCTTGAAAAAGTATTCAGACCCCTTGAAATTTTTCACATTTTGTCATGTTACAACCACAAACGTAAATGTATTTTATTGTGATTCTATGTGATAGACAAACACAAAGTGGCATATAATTGTGAAGTGGAAGGAAAATTATAAATGGTTTTCAACATTTTTTACAATTAAATATGTGAAAAGTGTGGCGTGCATTTGTATTCATCCCTCGGAATCAATATTTTGTAGAACAGCCTTATGCTGCAATTACAGCTGAAATTTTGGGTATGTCTCTACTAGCTTTGCACATTTAGAGAGTGACATTTTTGCCCATTCTTCTTTGCAAAATAGCTCAAGCGCTGTCAGATTGGATAGAAAGTGTCTGTAAACAGCAATTTTCAAGTCTTGCCACAGATTCTCAACTGGATTTACAGTAGGTCTGGACTTTAACTGGGCCATTCTCACATATGAGTATGCTTTAATCTAAACCATTCCACTGTAGCTATGGCTGTATGTTTAGGGTCGTTGTCCTGCTGGAAGGAGAACCTCCAGCCCAGTCGCAAGTCTTTTGCAGACTCTAACAGGTTTTCTTCTAAGATTGCCCTGTATTTGGCTCCATCCATCTTTGCATCAACTCTGACCAGCTTCCCTGTCCCTGATGAAGAAAAGCATCCCCATGTTTCATGATGGGGATGGTGTGTTTCGGGAGATGTAGTGTTAGTTTTCCGCCACACACAGGGTTACGCTTTTAGGCCAAAAAGTTCAATTTTGGTCTCATCTGACCAGAGCACCTTCTTCCACATGTTTGCTGAGTCTCTCACATGGTTTCTCGCAAACTGCAAATGGGACTTCTTATGGCTTTCTTCTTGCCACTCTTCCATAAAGGCCAGATTTGTGGAGTGCACAACTAATAGTTGTCCTGTGGACAGATTCTCCCACCTGAGCTGTGGATTTCTGCAGCTCCTCCAGAGTTAGCATGCTGATTCTCTAAATAATGCGCTCCTTGCCCAGCCTGTCAGTTTAGGTAGGCGGCCATGTCTTGGTTGGTTTGCAGTTGTTGCATACTCTTTCCATTTTCGGATGATGGATTAAACAGTGATTTTTGAGATGTTCAAAGCTTGGAATATTTTTTATAACCTAATCCTGTTTTAAACTTCTCCACAACTTTTTCCCTGACCTGTCTGGTGTGTTCATTGTTCACTAAGGTTCTCTAACAAACCTCTGAGGGGTTCACAGAACAGCTGTATTCATAATGAGATTAAATTACACACACGTGGACACTTTTTACCAATTAGGTGACTTCTGAAGGCAACTGGTTCCACTAGATTTTAGTTAGAGGGATCAGTGTAAAGGGGGCTGAATACAAATGCACATCACACTTTTCACATATTTATTTGTAAAAAAAATTTGAAATCCATTTATCATTTTCCTTCCACTTCACCAGTAGGTGACATTTTGTGTTAGTCTATCACATAAAATCCCAATAAAATACAGTTACGTTTTTGGTTGTAACATGACAAAATGTGGAAAATTTTAAGGTGTATGAATACATTTTCAAGGTACTGTATGTAGATTTTACACATTTTTGGAATTGGGGTTGTATGTAATGTAGGTACAATACCCTTAAAGAATATACAATAGGATTCCCTTTGCAAAAATAAACAGTTTATTGCACCACAAAGACATTTTAGGACCACACGATTAAAGTGGAACTAAGCTATCTTAATATTATATATATATATATATATATATATATATATATATATATATATATATATATATATATAAAATTTATATTTATTTCTTTATTCATTTTATTTTATTTTTTGTTTCTTGTTTTAAACTTTTTTTTTTTTTTTACATTTCTTTGTTTCCAGGTCACTGGGCTAGACCAGAATAATGGCATACATTCCAGGAGTCTTAATTTTTTTCTCTTTCATTTGGAAGAAGAAGGGGGTTTTCTCAGCTAAGTACATCCTCCGGCCTGCATGCCTCAGCTAAGAGCAGTTGGATTCCAGGAAGTAAACATGAATAATCTGCCATTAATAAAGATGGCTAAGGCTATTTGCTAAGGGCATTTCTCAGCAAAATAAAGCAAGAAGACATAGATAGATGGAGAATTTTGCTATAAATAATAAAAATGTTCAGTTTTTCATGCCCAGATACGGTTTCGTTCTGCTTTAACCATATAGATAAAAAAAATATATATATATATATATATATATATATATATATACACATATATACACTCGTTGCCAAGTAAGTCTTACACATACCTCCACAGTTTGCTTTGCAGGATGATTTTCGAGGGACAAGAGTTCAGCTGTCTCTTGCAAAGACTGAATTAAATCCTGCTTCTGTTCCAGCTCTTCAGTCAGTTCCTGGGAAACAGAAAATAATGTTATTACTACCATACCATCAAATTCAAGGCAATGCCAAGCTCAAACTTAATCACATAAGATGGTCGGCTGTGACAAATACAACAAATTAAATAGGGAATAGGCCAGCTCAATCATGCAAAGGGAAATTCAAAGCGGTAGTAAAGTCTAAATAAATATATTTAAAAAAAAAAAAAGTTTCACCCTGCAAGGCAGTATGATATTGTGCTAGTATGCATCGCACACTAGCACATTATGAAAAACGTATCTTAAAACAAAGCCCTCCAGTGGCGCGTTGTCACCGCTGCAGATGCTTCCATCTTCACCCGGTCTTCCATACGGGTTCGCGGACCCCGGGCTTCTGACACGCGGAGCCGTGATGCAGTCACACACGGTCTTCATTCTGGGTTTGTGGGATGCCGCCGCTTTAATGGCCAAGCCGCGATAACGCCGCTGCGTGGAAGTTTCAGGCACGGCACACAGCTCTGAAGGAACAGCACAGGTATGCCGTTCCTTCAGAGCAAATGCGACGTCACCGGCTGCTTCTTGCTAGAATATCTCCTAAATGGTGCACGTTTAGGAGATATTCATTTTACCAACGGTTAAACTTTATTATAAGCTTGCCTGTAGATGAAAATAAAAAAAACTGTTTACTACCACTTGAAAATCTGTATTGTTTTACATTAAACTTACAGCAAAGTATTCTTTTTTTGCCTCCATGTTAGAATTTCCATCACTCCAGTCATAAGCCAGCTCCTCCTCTTCCTTCTCATTTAGCCAAATAATCTGTGCTGTCGCTCGAGACACAAACTCATAGAGGCTCTCCAAGTGACGTAAACGGGAACTACTGGTCTCCTACAGCGCAAACACAGTAGTGATTATTCATTCTTAAGGTCTTGACAAAAAAACATTTGTGTTTAGTAATAGTCAACACAGTTCATTTGGCTGTGCAGAGTACTGGCCTGTGAATGTTTTACGTTTACAGAGAAAAAGATTTGGGGTACACAATCACAACATTCTGGATGGAGTCACTTACAGAAACCCAGTGCAATCATCTAATAGTATGCACTAATCTACTTTATTCAAAATTGACATGAACCTAAGCGTGTTATACCAACATTCCCATATAGTGAAAAATAATCAGTACATCAAGAGCTTACCCTTAGTTTGCAGTACTGCATTTCAAGCTTGCTTAAGGTCTCTTTATAACTACTGCAGAAATTTGGAGACATTTTAACCTGTCAAAACAGAATTCCATGAGACATGAAAGTTTGGGTCACTCATTTTTAAATGATAATAAAATTGAGAGCTACAGTAAACCCCCGCTCCATCGCGGTTCAGTTTTTGCGGTTTTTACTATATAAATCATTAAAAATGAAATATTTTTGTGTTTTCCATAGCTCTTGCTATGTCTCTCAGTATCTTTTATGTGTTTAAATTCGTTTCTATTGTTTTAAAAGTGTGTTTAAAGACCTTAAAATGCTTTTACACGTACAGTGACAGTAAAAAAAACATGCCTACAATGCATTTTAATAGGGTTTTTCTATTTCGCGGATTTTCACTTTTAGCGGCTGGGTCCGGAACGTAACCCCCGCAATAGAGGGGGGTTTACTGTATTAACAAATAGCACCCAAAAGTAAACAGTGCAAGCATTAACTTTCCTTTTAATTCTGTTATCTTTTATTTGGTCTTTGGCAAAATTATTAAAGCAGTTTGTGCAGCTCTACAGTAGCAATTATTCACAATGACACACTAACCTCATAGCTTCTAGCTTCTCGCAGACTTGAGGCCAGCTCCTCCACACTTGCGTGGACTTGACGCTGAATTTCCAGCTGTGACTCCACACTCGGAAGATCACTGCCCCACTCTGCTCGCTCCAGTTTCAACTGAAAAATGGGAGCATTATTCAGTGAGATGAATATTACATATATTCTTTCTATACCACATAGATCTTAGCTCAGACAAACTATATAACCAAGAAAATCATTTTCTTTGTAGACTGATTAACTCACCTGCATTTCTTCCACCCATGCAAGAAGTTCATAGACAAATCTAAGGCTACCCTCATCTTCAGAAGATGACAGTGCGAGGAGCTCTGCCCTGCTCATTGGTTTCCGAAACCAAGAAGTGGAAGAAGGTGCTGAAGTATTAAGGGTTTGTTGGTGAGATGTATTCCTGGATGTGGAAGTTTGTAGATCGGAGTTGAAGAGGTTCCCTCTCCTATACAAGTTGGAGTACTCAAGCCTGAGCGTGAGAAGTTCATCTTGAATCCTCAAAACTCTAAATAACAGACAAAAATTATATTCATTGATACTGATATAATAGCCAAGCACTCCCTCAGATAAAAAGACTGAACAAAAGTAGTACTAGTATTGTTCCTTTTTATATCACTGCAAATTGGGTCATGCAACAGTACTTGTATAGCTTAGTACGGAGTTCAATATGTACCTAATTGTAGCTATCAAGGTACAAGAAAAATAAAGAAATGCTGTCAGAGTCAAGACTATGGCAATGCACAGTCAGATTTTAAGCAAGCTTTTGGGATGAGATGATTTAAAAGACAATGGGGTTGATTTACTAAAACTAGAGAGTGTAAAATCTGGTGCAGCTGTGCATAGTAGCCAAACAGCTTTTTACTTCTGCTTGTTCAATTAGGCTTTGACAATAAGACCCGGATCACACTGATGCGACATACGCTCTGACTGAGAGCGCACATGATGTGTATAAATCAATGGTTTATTATGAGAGCCTTCTTAATTGCTCAGACTTCAAAAGGTTCCTGCACTACTTTGGTCAGACTTTGGTCCGTTTCAGCCTAAAGCCTGGAAGCTGACTGGATTCTATGCAGAGCTGCTCCAAATTTTGCACTCTCAAGCTTTAGTAAATCAACCCCTGTATATAGTTTTAAAGCATGCTCAGCTCTCCCCTTGTACATAAAGTCAAACTTTAGCACAGTAATGCAATACTGCAAATAGTTATTAGGCATCCTACAGAGATACAGCTAACAGTCATTAAAGTTACAATGCCTGGTCACATCCCTGATATGCTGCTAAAAATTTCAGGGTGCCTGCTAACTATCTACAGCTTTGTTTTGATTGGCAAGACCAAATTACAAGCCAACTTTTGACCTGTTTAATTTATGAACACATGAAACATTTCATGCATGTTATACATATGTTAAGGTCTATAGGCCAAGCTAGAAAGGCAGTTCAAAGAGAACTAAGAACTAAAGCTGGGTACGCATGAGCTAAATAACAGCCAGCATCGGTCAGTTCAACTGGAACTGGCCGACATTCATTCAGTGTGAGCTTTGTTTCTGACAGAAGCCGGTCTTACTTCCGGCTTTTGTCAATGGGACATGCTGGAAAACCAGGATCTGATCAGCCGGCGTAGATCAGTGTGTTCTGGCAGGGGGCAGTCTCCCTGCTAGAACAGCCATAGAGAACGCTGCACTAACTTTGCATGTGTTAGTACAGTGATCTCAGTTTTTTTTTCCTTCAGCCTGTGTACTAGGCTTAAGAGTATACTGATGTCAGACCAATCAGCCTGTGTACTATGCTTAAGAGTATACTGATGTCAGACCAATCAGCCTGTGTACTATGCTTAAGAGTATACTGATGTCAGACCAATCAAGAGAGGATTTCCAAAAAGTCACTAGATGGGATTGCACTCTTTGCCCTTCTTTTAGAAAAATAAGGCCACTACCAAAAAGACTGAACAGCACACAAATATGTTTTTGTTTTTTTTTTCTGTGCCCTGACTTCAGGATAGAGTGCATATACCACGGTCTCTGTGTCTTCATATGATATTTCTGATGCATCACCAAGGGCAAATTGCACATTTAGCAATCATTTCCTAGCTAATATTCATAACACCCTGCCAAACGACTCACTAATTGTATATTACCTGAAAGCTAATTCCTCCACCTGGAAGTATTTCTCATCTCTCAGGATCTGCACATCTGCCTGCAGCTGTCGCAGAACACCTTCACTCTCCTGAAGAAAATGGAGAACCTCCTCCTCTTGCTGAGTTTTCTGGCCACATTCAACGTTAGCGGCATCCTGAAAAATGTCAAAACACCATCTTAGGACATGGCAGAAAAGGTACATTATAATCTTACAGCAGAATGGAAAATTAGCTAATCTAGGCCGAAGAAAAACAGAATGGCTAAACAAGGTACAACCTAAACACCTGAAAAGCTGTCAAAAACACAGTTTAGGACTGCAATCTACTTACCAACAAATATAATAATTTTCATAATTTTATAGAAAGTAAAATAGTACCCAAGGCAAAAAAGCAAACTAACAAGCAGAAAAGATAATAAACCAGTGAACAGTATATAAGAAACAATGTAATTACTCTCACATGACTGAGAATTTCCAGTGAATGATAAACTATTTAATCTTGAATCAAAAACAATATTTACATGTATAAATATTCTTATATGTGCAAGAGCTACAGTCTAAACTGCAGTGACTTTGTCCCTTACCGATTGTAGTGTATTCCTCGCTAGCGTCAGCTTCTCTTCACAAGTCAGGCAACCATTCTGGATCTTGTTCGCAATGTGCAGGAGCAATTCAAGTCTGCAGATGTAGAACCATTCATTGTTGCTCAATGTACAGATAAAAATGAAAAATAGCCAAAACCATACTAGAAAACCTACCTCTCTACTGCTGGTCGCAGGACTTTCTCCCTCTCCAGCATAGATAGTATGAGTTTTCCCCACAGTTCCTCCACATCATTAGGGTGAAAGGACGGTGGAAGCTTGATGCGGCCAAATTCAATCCAAGTCTTGCATAGGTAAAAAAGTGAAAATATAAATGGATTAAAGGAAGACATTTGGAGGGGGAAAAATAATTCACTTGAAAGATCCACTTTGCCTGTAAAATGAAGATGAATGCTAATGGGCATTTTCTTTCTGCTTTTTGTATTGAAGGCAACGCTGTATCTAGGCCTAGGGTGGCACTTTGCAGGGGGGCAGCAAAAAAAACCAGCCTGTTCCCGAACGAAAATAGTCCTTGCCAGCAATAGCGTTGGCAAGGACTATTTGCCAACACTATTGCAGACCGCACCAGGGTGAAACCCACCAGAGGGGTGACACCCGTCTACCGGGCCGTATGTCCTAACCACTGGTTGTGTTGTGTGTCACCAGCGCTGAGGGGGCTGTCTGCATGTTGACAGGACGGGATAGACAAAATCTTGGTCAAACAAATTGGAAAAATTGACCAACACTGTCCATGTGATGTTCTGACCAATCAGAATGCCTGTTCTGTTGAGAGTTACAGATTTAGGTGATACCGCAGGGTTTCCAAATCCTCGGACTTGTGATGCAGCGCCCTGACAGCGGGGGATCGTAGGACACTGGAATAGGGGCACTGGGGGGAAAGGGGAGGGTGTCCAGTGATCTTACACTTTAATGTCATGCTGAGATCTAAGGATGGCAGAGGAGGGGAGGGCTGTGCTGTGTACACAGTGGACGATCCTCACTGCACCCTACCTGGGACCCGCTCCATCAGTCCTCCTCATCTGACATTGACACCGCTGACATGGATCTCAGGGGGGTTCCTATCTGGATGACCCAGGATGTGTCCCCCCATAAGAGAAGAATGTAGGATGCCTGGCTCAGGGATGTGCTGCCATATTACATGGGCTATCCTCTCCCTTCCAGGAATAATACCCTGTGACCAACCCCTCTGTCCCGGATATTCCAGGATCTCTTACAGCCTTTGGTGACCTGTTGGGATCTTCCAAGACTGGGAGTGATGGGAAAGTCCTGACCCCTCTCCCCTTCATCATCCTGGAGAAGTGTATAGGGAGGACTCCGTACACCTGCAGCCTTCCCCACACCGACTGTGGCTCCGGCTATAGCCAGCTCTCTCATCTGACAGAAGAGGCGGGCAAGGAAATCCAACAGTGATCAGGTGTGTTACCTCAAAGAGATGCAGCAGCACCCAGCAGGGAAGACCGATCCCTGTGCGGTATGTCCGGGGGTGTTCACTAAAGTCCACTTCTGCAGTGGGGGGAAGACGCAGGTCCGGAAAAAAACAGGTCAGTGCATGACAGCTAGTTACACTCCATACATCCCTCCATACATCTGTCCCCCCCCATCCACCCTTCCATTCATTCCTCCATCCATTAATCTGTCCATCCTTCCATTCATTCACCTCTACTTCCATCCATCCCTCTATCCATCCATCCCTTCTTCCCTTTCTCCGACAATCTCCATAAAGCTGACCCAACACTAAAAAAAAAAAATCAGATTGGACACTTTCCTTTATATTTACCAAAACAAAGGAAAAAGCTAAACATACATTCACTCTGTAACCAATCAGGCATACCCTTGTACTACACATTTGATGGTAGCTCAAAAGGAGATTGTACAACCAGATTGTATAGAATAGGGTCAGCGTAAGGCTCCCCATGCATGTTACAAAAAGTGGGGCCTAAAGATGAAGGGATGTGGTTTACAGATGGCAGGGCGTGTCTTAAATGGGAAGGGGCATGGCCTTGGCAGGAAGGGGTGGGTCATATTTAAATTAGAGGGTGCAAGAGTTTAGTCAGGCCTAGGGCAGCACAAAACCGGAATACACCACTGATTGAAGGGCAAAACACCAGATAATGAAAATTCAGTGTATGGTAAACACTATAGAAGTAAACAAGTTGTCAGCTCCTTGTACCTTTCCAGGGCTTTATTAAAGTGATTGTAAAGCCTGGAGCCGCTATACTAACTATGCAAGTAGTACAGCGATCTCCCCCGCTGAGCTATTCTGTTCTGACAGGGCGACCCCCCCCCCCCCCCCTGCCAGAATACTCCAATCAGTGCTCTCCGCCACTTCTGTAGGACAGATCAACATACACACAGGCCAAATATCAGCCGTTTTTTTTTTTTAATTGGCAACGGTCGCCCGAAATTCGGCCCGTGTGTACCCGGCTTAAGGCTGAGTTTACACGAATGCCAATTGGATGCGTTTTTAACCGCATCCAATTCACATAAGATGTGAATGTGACCGGCTTTCGATGGAGCTGGTTCACACAATTCAGGTAAAAATTTGCACCTGAATCGCACCTGAACCAGTGAACAGAAACGCACTGGATTCCGGACTGCAAACCGCTGCCACATATGTGTGAACCCAGCCTAAACATTTTTTTACCCGAATGCATTTGCTGTATTAAAGTGATACTAAAAGGTACACGTTTTATCGCTTAAAAATATCAAACATGTTATACATACCTGCTCTGTTCAATGATTTAGCTCAGAGCAGCCCTGATCCTCCTCTTCTTGGGTCCCCCCACTGGTGCTTTGGGCTCTCTGCCTCCCCCACCAAGTGCCACCATATCAAGCCGCTTGCTATGGGGCACTCGTGCAGGTTTGCTTCCAAGCCCCACTCTGTATGTCCCAAAAACACAAACAAGGCTCGGGCACGCCCCCCTTTCCCTCCTCACTGGCTGTGATTGACAGCAGCAGGAAACAATGGCTCCCACTGTGTCTCTGCCAGTGAGTAGGGCAGACAGCAGGGAGAACAGCAGCACTCATGCACATCACTGGATCAAGATGAGGGCTCGGGTAAGTATTGGGGGGGGGGTCGTCTGGGGGGAAGCTGCCCACAGGTGTTTTTTTTTTTTTCCCAATGCTGGAAGGGGAAAAAAAAAAACCTTCAGCCTTTAGAACCACTTTAAAGGTAAAAAAAAAATGTTCCAGTACCAGTATCACCCGCCCCCTTAACACCCATTTTACTTACCCAAGATCTCTCTGTTGGAGTATTACAGAAAAACAAGAAATCAAAGCCCGTCTGCAATGCTCCACTGATAACCAAAATATCAATATTGTTCTCTGTAGAGCAGAAGTCAACTGGCGTAGAGTCCACTGAACCCTGCACTGACTTAACTTGCAAGTGAACACAAAAATTTGTCCTTTTGTTTTTTCAAAGACCACAGTAAAAGATTTCATGGCACATTGGTCAAAGTGCAATCTTAAACTCTTGTAACTGTAGACAGATTTACTTCTACAGGGTTCAATGAGCTTTAAAAAAGCACTAATGGCCCAATAACCACTTGATCACTTTATGTGCAAGTGAACATAATGGAAAGGGAAAAAGACAGAGACAGAAATAAGCACAGTACAAAATGTGCTGAACTAAAACTGAAAAAGGGGGGTAAGACAACATGATTAATAATGATAAAGTAGTATCATTGACAGTAAAAGTCAGCAGCTGGATAGCTAACAGACCAGAAATCTAAACATTTACCTGTAACATCTGATATATCTTCTGTATTTGGGCTTTCTCTAGCTCCTTTGCAGGAATTTCAGTTTCTTTTACATGTACATACTGATTATAAAGTGCCTTTAAAGAAAAAAATAAAATATGTGAATGTGTACTGTGTTCTGAGGCATACCTTCCTCTGTATGATGGTCAATGTCATCCAAATTACCTTCAACTCCACAGGGTTCTGTGGGAATGATTTGTCAGACATCAGTAGTACATGTTGTCGGATCCACTGTGTAAGGGACATAACTCTTTCCTGGTATTCCAGCCAGCGAGAATCCACTTCCTACAAAAAGAAAGCAAAACAAAGGTATAAGGCAGCCAACCACTGATGGCAAAGGCCTCTAAACAACATCAAGGTCACAGATGTGCAGCAAAACACAGCAATCATTCTGACATTAAATTTTCAGGTTTTTATTCTAATCAGCCAAAAAAAAGCTGATTTGTGATTAGATGCCCTTAGGTCTTTCAGTACTTATTTCATAATAAGAACTCACAGTGGCACTTATCCCCTCTCCTCCTTCTGGGACTTTGGGAAAGGCATCATATATAGAAGAGACATACGTGATCACAGACTTCTCATCTGGGGAGTCTACATCCACATCTAAAAAGAATACACGCAGAAATATAATAAATAATAATAAATAAGTACAACCAGCCTCTTCCAATAAATTTGCAGAGGCTTTCACTAAAGCTGCACATACCTTCAGAATCTAATAATCTCGTGACACCCAAGCTCTCCGCTATTTCAAATGCTTGCTCCAGGTTTTCCCGGTTACTCTGAATTTCTACTTTTTGCATGTCTACCAGGTCAGGTCTGAAGGGAAGAGCACAAAGTTTTGATTTCTTCTTTACAGTAAGTAGCACAAACGAAGACCATACGAAATAAAGGTGCACCTACCTATACCGGTGTATAATGGCATTGAACATTTTGCCATCACTCCAGCAGGAAGTAAAGTTGGTGCACCTCACCCCAACATATCCCGCCGTCACCTTCTGCGTCCATAGGAGCAGCTTCTCCTTGGCAGACATATCTCCTGATTCCCCGCTAACATAAATATCAGAGATCTGCAGACAATGAGATCACAAACCTTATCAGTTCTGTAACACTGCTCCTTCTCTCCTCACACTGCATAAATTAAAGTGCGAGGATTCACACCAACTACATGTTCTGAATATGTGCTGAGATCATTTTCACAAAACCTGTCCCAGAAATGAGTTTACTCCTGCACACTTTCTAACAGAAAACATTTTAATACAAATTCATACGACGACTGCTCCCTGTGAACGAAAATCATGTCTGACATTGCATGTCTGTGTACTGTTCTAGAATATTAAATGGCAATGTTCAATAAGGAGACTATGATGAACAGGAGAGTGTTCTGAGAAATCCCACCTTCTCTGACTGTGACAAGGGCTCACTGCAGTATCCCGAAGATGAAAGGTCGGGTCCCCAGGACTTTGTGCTGGGTATTGCTTTTGAAGTTTTAACCTTTCCTTGGAAAGACAATCGGAGGTCAGTTTCAGCACTACAGACGGTCCTGATGCTGACAGCATTTTCCAGAGCTCCTTCACTGACAGGAATTAGAACAGCTCTGCTATTACTGGCACAGTCAAACTCCACCATGGTGCTGATTGATCGCTGCTTGTGGTCTGCTGGGTTGTCCACTATACGAGCTATAACTGTGGTCCCTGCCGGTGGAGATTCCGGAGTAGGTAAGGGAGTCAGTAGCTGAGCTCTGTGTACAATCCCATGCAATGTCTCTCTCACCTGAAGCACTCTCCCCCCCTCTTCCTCATCCTCCTGTATAGTGTTTGAGCTTTCAGCATCTTCAATAGGTGCAGGTGTATTGCTAAATAAATCCTGGGTCTCTAGATTTTCCACCTTCTGTGGACCCATTTCATCCCTTTCTTCAGCCTGATCTTTTTTCTTCCTCCTGAAGCGTCTTTTTTTCTTCCCAGACTGGGGCTCCTTCTCTGTCCCTGGTCTCGGCTCCTTCGGCTTTCGAACACAGCTGACAGAATTCCCCATATCTCCAGTGCATTTATACAGCATTGACGATGCTGGCATTCAGAAAAGGAAGAGGGCTCACACCTCACAGCATCACCTTCCGCTTGCAATTTTCATATGTCTATATATTCTCCTCTCTCATCCCAGCAACTGATGCATGCCTAAGACAGACATTTTACAGACTGAGACATCTCCCTGCATCTCCCTCTGCAGTGTTCAGATCACAGGCACCTTACATCAAGCCTACAGCTGATTGGATGCGGCTTTCTCTGTATTAGTGAGGTAGCTAAACCCCACCCTGCATGGGTTGAGGAGGGGGAGAAATGGCTCAGGAAGGAGGGGAGTAAAGAGCATTGTGCAATAAAACCGAAGATGCTACGTGAAGCTTATACAAAGGACCTCAGATGCACACACAAAAACTTCAAGTATGAAGGGACTAAACATATTCTCATGCTGAAAAATTAGTCAAATGCATTTTATTTATGGAATTTTTTAATGTCTTTCCAAAGTCTATAGATTTTAGTACAGGATGATAAAATCTCCTTACATTATTAAAATAAATAAAACCATGAAATAGCTTTACAGGGAAAAAACGTAAAAATCATGGCTAAGGAAATGTGTTTTTCCTTTCTCTGAAAATCCCAGAACATATATAGGTTTTCCGTTGTATTTAACACACACAACTGCAAATGTTATTCTGCTTCCTGAAATGTATTAATCTCCAGCATGCTAATACAGCGACAAGCTCATCATTTACACCAGTGTCTGTTAACAAATATAACACTACAATTCCCCTACCAAAGTCACAAAAGCAAATTTTAAGGCTGGTTTACTAAAAACACAATAAAAATCACCAGCATTAAATCCCATGCCCGTCTCAGCACATTCAAAAGGACCATGGGGGCTGCACTGGTGCCAGTCACCAGTAATCCCAATAAACTGTAGCCATTGAAGAACAATTTGTCTCTCAGTGACAGGCTCCATGGAAGTGTAAACCGATTCACAACACACACCAACTGAACATTTGATTAAATACAGTATATGCAGATTTGTTTTATAGAGAATCATAAAATTTATGAATCACAATTGTTTGGATTCACAAAATGCACGATTCATTATGCATCACAAAGACCTGCATGCAAATATTTAAGGGGAAAGCAATTTGGCAACTTGCATTAGCTATACGATTCTCTACTGCTGCACATCATTACCAATCATCATGCCACTTTTCATTTACTATGTCACCGATATTTAACATATCATATGCAAACCGCAATCGTACTTATTAAAAAGAGTTTGTGTAAGCAAATGGATTCAGCATTTCCCCAAGACCATAAAGGACATCCCCATCAACTTAAATCAGTTCTTCACCCTGTTTGAAAAAAAAAATAAAAATCAACAGCTACAAATACTGTAGCTGCCGACTTTAAAAAAAAAATACCACCACATGTATATAATACAACACACATGTCCTTGTCTCAATTATTAAAAAGCGGTTACACCCCAAAAAAGTTCTATCATGCCTTCTGAACTTGTCTAAAACAGCTTTTAGAGGACACGATGTGTTTCTTTTTTAAAAAGAAAATTTGCATAGCTATTCACCAACTAAAGATGCATTTACATTCTGTTTGACTTGAGCAAAAAGCAAATATTATTAGGCTATAACCTTTGCTTTTCTATTGTAAATTATTGATTTTACATGGAACATGCCACATTTGGCCACTAGATAGAGCTTATAGTAGTTTCTTATACTACCTACATCTGGTGGCCAAATGCTGGATTTTCCATTTAAAATCAATGATTTACTATCAAAAGCACAGGCTATAGCCTAATAAGAGTCACTTAATGGTCCCATTTGCACAGAACAAATCTACATGCACTAAGTCAATGGCTATGCAAATTCTTTACAAATTAACCCCTGGAGGTAACCAGCCAAAACATGGCCTACTGGACCTACAAGGAACAAAAATAACCAACAAGTAGCAGAAATTATTTTCCCCTTGACTGCAAAGAAGTCATTCTTACACAAATAGATATAGCCTAAATTCTTAATTATATGGATCAGTACACTGGCAAAGTATTCATAGACCATGGAACATTCCCAAGTAATAAAGGAGAAGAGTGGGCAACAATTAGGCAAACAGAACTGTGTCAACAGGAACAACAAGGGTCAACAGACCCAACTTCAGAGTGCCGCTGCAAGAACTCTGGATCAAAAGGCTGCATCTACAGAATATTGGATAGCCACCTGGTAGAACTTTAAGAAAGTATGAGCAGAGGGCCAAAATGACAGCCTTACAGAGCTGGGCTAAAGAGGCCTAGTGCAAAAATGCCCAAGAAACTCCAAATGATCTAGTGAAATGAGCACATAAAAGCATAGCATGATATTTTTCCTTGAGAGCCAAGCTCTAAAAGTTCAGATTTTTTATCCATGCCCCAACACTGGATGTGGAAGCAGAATGTTCGTTGCAAGATCCTTAGAACAAGAAAAATAGGGAATGTCTGATCAAAGTGGTCTGACTACATCAAGACAATGAAGAGAGATTTCCTCACTGAGGTGGAAGACATATCATCTTGGGAAAAAGAATGGTCTTCACAAAAAAGATTGAAACCAGAGGTCTTTAAAAGGGAATAGACAAGGCTTGTCTTAGTGTCCTTAAGGCCATGCTCTAGTCAAGACCTGATTGTAGGAAGGCCAGAATGCACAGAACAGAGGAATCTCTGAAATTAAAGTCGCTGGTGTCCACACCAGGCAAAGAAAGATTTATAGGTACAATAGTAGACCTTCCTGAAAGTGGCTTTTCTAGCTTTCAGCAAGGTAGGAATAAAAGACTCAGAGACCCCTTTATCTTTTAGAACCTGAGCTACAACAGCCATGCTATTTTAAAGCCAGAGATTGTGAAGCAAGATGGTAAAAACAGGGCTTTGAGAGAGTAGATCTTGTCTCTTGGGAAGAGGCAAGGGATCATCTGCTAGAAGTATGTATACCAGGGTCTTTTGGGCCGATTTGATGCAATTAGTCACGGTTTTCCTCTCCTGCTCTTTATAGAGCAGACAAGACAGAATTTGTACTGGATGGAAGGTGTATATTAGCCTGAACTGAGATCAGGGAATTATTAAGAAATCTGAGGCTATGGCTAGAGGATTATTGCTCTTGGCTGTAGAGGAAGTTTGTTGTGGAATATTGAAGCTAGGATGTCTATATCTGGAGTCCCATTTCTGTCATATCAGATTAAAGATGTCTGAGTTTGGGTCCATTCTCCTTGATCTAGGCAGTGGCACCTGAAGATACAGGCCTAAAATCAGGGGTCTCTATAAATATATTTTGCCTGTGCCCTGTACTGTACGATTAGGGTATGAACAAAATCCATGGTTCATCGCCAGAGTGTTTGCCAATGACCCTTTCATCCAAGTAATTTGAATAGTGGTAGAACAAACCGTGGTTCCTGCTGCCCTCAACCAAATCCTGTGAGCAGAGAGCAGGGTCGAGCAGTTGTGTGTGTGTGTGTGTGCGTGTCTATGGATGCACATCGCCTGGTTCGGAAGCAAGCCCGCATGTCTGCCACCATAGCAAACAGCTTGTTATGGTGGCAGACACTGAAAAGGAGCGGCCAAGAGTGCCAGTGGGGGACCCCCGAAGAGAAGGTTTTGGCTGTTCTGTTTAATTCCATTGCATAGAGCAGGCAAGTATAATATGTTTGTTATTTTGTGTTTAGATTATTTCTATTAAATTCAGAAAAGACATAACAATACAAATCAATCAAAAACACAGATGATATTCCCAAAATAAGCACAAGAAAAAACACTAAGTCCCTAAGGATTGTGTATACCCCACA
Organism: Pelophylax lessonae; assembly: GCF_965119305.1. NCBI lineage: Eukaryota > Metazoa > Chordata > Amphibia > Anura > Ranidae > Pelophylax > Pelophylax lessonae. The sequence goes on along the minus strand of NC_138769.1, from coordinate 372,365,515 downwards.
ATATACATACAATTACCAGCTTGCAGTATAAAGAAAGAAGAAAGAGGAAAAAAGACAAATGGGAGGTGGCCACTTTAAAACATCAATACCTTTTCCGGTCTTCCTCCCAACTGTCTAAAGTCAACCCAACCCCTCCATCTCTAGACCCTAAACCACTATAGCAAAACAAACCAAAAAGATGTGTAAACTATTTATTGTAATTCAGAGGAAAGAACCAAGGGGACCCCTATGAGACTACCTCCCTTATTCTACCCATCACTTCCCATACTGTGCGCTTATATCCTTCCACCCTCCCTTCCCACCCACCTATTAAACCATTCCAGCCCATGCCTATAGCTACCACCTCGATTCTACCCTAACAATGTGTCCCCTTGTCCATACCCCCCAATCCCACCCTCTCTCACGTATATTCACCCATTCCAGCTTTAAAAAAGGTATACTATCTCAGTGAGCAAAATTGCGGCTTCAAGATTCTGTGAGAGAAAAAAAAAGGGGGGGGAGCAGAAGGAGAAAGGAGGATGAGCAAAGGATGGAGGCGTATGGCCAGACAGGGCTTAACTAAGCGATTGCCTGTCATCCTTTTACCATATTATAAAGTTTCCTCCATCTCACCCTCTCGCCCCTCATGAATTACATTCTCATTACTAATACTTCGTATATAAACTGAGGATTGTTTGAACTCAAGCCAACTTCTCCAAGTTCCATGGGATTTTTAATAAAAGTCAATTTTCAGGTGTATTAATTCCTCCACTAATCTAGTACTTCTCTAAACCAATCCATCATAGTTGGTATTTTCTTTGATTTACAATATTTTGGGATTAGTATTTTCGCTGCATTCAACAAGAATGGAATAACAAACGCTTCATATTTTTCTCTTGGTTCACCTGTGACATTAAACAACATTGCCAGGAGTCTTGCCCAACTTCAGAACTGCTGATCATCTTGATTAAATTCAAGATTTTTCCAATATAACGGAATCCAAGGGAAATGCCACCATATATGGGCATGTGTTCCTTTGCTCTCACACTCCCTCCAACAAAGGGATGACACATCTGGGTTCATCCTGTGTAATTTTGAGGAACATAGTACCACTTACTTAGCAGTTTATAATTTATTTTAGCCTCATATCTTATATGAGGTGGAATGCATATAATCGATAACTTTACGTTTTAAACTTCTAGGAGGGGTTTATTGAGTGTTCCCAGCCCGCCAAAAGACATGAGGACCCAGGATCAGGGAGCGATATCAACATCCTGTATATATTGGATATATCATGTCTATTTATCCCCCCCTAGTCCACAAGCCTTTCCCATGGATTGAGCTTACGAACGGAAAAAAAAAAAAGTTTTGTAGGGAACCCACAAAATGCTGGAGTTGCCTCTATCTCCACACAATCCACAGTGAGGAAACGTACCTACCTCTTAGTTCAGATTATGAGCAAAGAGCGTTCCCATTCAGAACATCCTTTAATCTCAAACAATCTGAGGAGGTCCATTTTAAATGCATCTAATGCTTCTTCCCCAGCAGGAAGTAGTTTATACCTGAGAGAGGCATCAAAGGACAATTGTATTGCCATTGCATGCTTTTATATAGGTTGTCCCAAGTTCTTAAAGTCCCTGTTGTAATGGAGGCCAAGTCTTTAGACAAACCTCTGTATTGCCTCGGCATCAAGATTGGCCCAAAGGTGATTCACTTATAATTTCTTTCAATTGTACCCATTTTTGTTTTTTACAGGAAATGCCATGTACCCAATCTATTATTCTCACCAGCACTGCTGTTTTATCGTACCTCTCAATATCTGGCGAGAGACAAACCTCCAGTTGATTCAGATCTAACCAGTATCTTTTAAGCAACGGGAGGGCCTCTCAGTTTCAAAAATGAATCTCTTCATTAATGCTCTAAAGGTTTTAAAATATGCCCCCGGAATATTTATTGGGAGAGCTTGGAAAATGTATAGAGCTTTCAGGAGGGTTACCATTTTAATCACATTTATCCTACCCAACCAAGACAACCTACCGAGAGAATATCCCTTCAGACCTTGTTCGATTTTAGTGAGCAGAGGTAGGTATTTATCTTGGTATAAGTTGGTTACTGACGCAGATAGAAATATGGCCAAATATTTCAGACCCTTCTGCTTCCATTCAAGAGGATACAGAGGTCTGAGGGACCTATGCTCCACTGGGGAACAGAGATACTTAATACTTCAGATTTCTCCACATTGAAGTTCAAATTTGCAACTTCCCCGTATCTTTTCAGTTCAGCCTGAATATATTAGGGAGCGGCTGTATGGGATTAGATACGTAGAGCATAATGTCATCCACAAGTTCGGATACCTTATGTTCTTGTCCAGCTACTTCTATTTTCTACTTCTATCAATTTCTTGGTTTGCTCGTATAGTTGCTAAAAGGGGGGTCTAAAGACAACACAAAGAGCAAAGGAGAAAGTGGGCATTGCTAACACGTACCATTGAAAAACGCAAAGGCCGCAACAGGGTCCCATTCACTAGTAATTGAGTCGTTGGTCTGGAGTACAATGCCTCCATCCACTTATACATACGCGGGCCCAAGCCAACATATCACAGTGTCGAGAGCATATAATCCCAGTCCAGTCTATCAAAACCCTTTTTAGGGATCAATTGATAGAAAAAGTACTGGGTTTCTTTCCTTTTTTAGCTCTGTGCATTAGGAGAATAGTTCTCAATACATTATCTCTCGCTTCCCTCCCAGGGATAAAGCCTTCTTGGTCTTTCCCTATCCAACATACAGTATCTCACAAAAGTGAGTACACCCCTCACATTTTTGTAAATATTTTATTATATCTTTTTATGTGACAACACTGTAGAAATGACACTTTGCTACAATGTAAAGTAGTAATTGTATAGCTTGTATAACAGTGTAAATTTGCTGTTCCATCAAATTAACTCAACACACAGCCATTAATGTCTAAACTGCTGGCAACAAAAGTGAGTACACTCCTAAATGAACATGTCCGAATTGGGCCCAATTAGCCATTTTCCCTCACCGGTTTCATGTGACTCATTAGTGTTACAAGGTCTCAGGTGTGAATTGGGAGCAGGTGTGTTAAATTTGGTGTTTTTGCTCTCACTCTCATACTGGTCACTGGAAGTTCAACGTGGCACCTCATGGTAAAGATCTCTCTGAGGATCTGCCAAAAAGAATTGTTGCTCTACATAAAGATGGCCTAGGCTATAAGCAGATTGACAAGACCTTGAAATGGAGCTGCAGCACGGTGGCCAAGACCATACAGCGGTTTAACTGGACAGGTACCACTCAGAATAGCAAACACACCTTCAAGATGACCACTGCCTTGCTAAAGAAGCTGAGGGTAAAGGTGATGGACTGGCCAAGCAGGTCTCCAGACCTAAATGCTATTGAGCATCTGTGGGACATCCTCAAATGGAAGGTGGAGGAGTGCAAGGTCTCTAACATCGACCAGTTCTGTGATGTCGTCATGGAAGAGGACTCCAGTGGCAACCTGTGAAGCTCTGCTGAACTCTATGCCCAAGAGGGTTAAGGCAGTACTAGAAAATAACCGTGGTCACACAAAATATTGACATTTTAGGGCCAACTCGGACAATTACACTTAGGGGTGTACTCACTTTTGTTGCCAGAGGTTTAGACATTAATGGCTGTGTGTTAAGTTAATTTGATGAAACAGCAAATTTACACTGTTATACAAGCTGTACACTTACGACTTTACATTGTAGCAAAGTGTCATTTCTACAGTGTTGTCACATGAAAAGATATAATAAAATATTTACAAAAATGTGAGGGGTGTACTTACTTTTGTGAGATACTGTAAAAGGCTTCAACCTCACAGTCAATAGGTTGGTTATTCTAAGAAAAACAAAAAGCAGTAACAACAGCTTTAACAATACAAAAAACAGTGAAGGTTATCCTTTCTTTTTCTATAATGCAAATTCTAAGCAATTATTTATCTAACAAGAATCCTAAATCTAACCAGTCTCCATAAAAAAAAAAAAAAACTATACACATACTCACTGGTAAGAAGAATCTGGAAGTCAGGTGAGTGCAGTTCAAACATCACAACAACAGACCCAGTCTTTATATTAGTGCTGTTACACTAGCATAATTTACAATATTGTCTTAAAATAATGCTTAGAACTGAATTCCAGTGGCCACGTAGCCAATGCATCTAATAAACGATAGCCGAAAACCAGGTACTCTTTATGGAGGGATCTGGGGTCTAAAAGACCCCAAACCCTTTCTCTGCACAGTGAGGAGTTGGTTGGAAAGTAGATAGAAGAATCCAGGGTAAAATAATAAAACTAGTGAAGAAAACGATTTCTGCATAACAGAGAAGATACTAGCAAAGAAATAAAGTAAAAAGTTCTCACGCAGTGGGGTAGGGTTACGCCCTGCCTATAACCCAGGGTCTATGAAAATCCAGCCTGTGTTTTATATTACTAAAAGATTAGGATAAAGGTAGATTAGTCCAAATTATTGCAATTCGCCAAGTGCCATATCTGCTATGCCTGCAAGGCCGACAAAGGGGTACAATACTCACAATCCTGAGTGAGACCAACAATAAGAGGGAAGGAGAAGTACCTGGGAACCTCGGCATCCCCAGTTACACCATGACCTGTGCTGTAGCACATCTGCAGTATACCACCTGCTTGGCACCTCCACATGTCCAGTGTGGTCTTCCAGCTGCTCCTGCACAGTGGAGTCACTGAGTCACATTTGCACAGACAGCAGACTGTGACCAGAGAATATAAGGAAACGGAACCCACTGTAGCAACAAAAGGGTGTCCCACAGTACCCTCTAATGGCATTACCAGCTGGAACCTGCAGCTCACAGAAATGGTGGGGAAATCTCCACCTGTGCTAATAGTCCTACCGACCAGAAAACCGTCACTGCTATAGCGCATTGAGGCTCAGTAGAGAAGCACAGTTAAAGTATATTTATGTGTATCGAAGGGCTCTCTCGGTCCATCACCTAAGGACATCAGCAAAAAATGAGACAATGTTGGTAGTAGTAGAAGTTATGTCAGTGTCAAGTTTTGCTATTTGCCATTGTCCAATAACCTAGTGGTGGAGTATAATCCAATAGTCTAAGAATTAGTTCTATGTCATATGCTGTATGAAGAAGAAAAAAAAACGGGTAGGATTATAGGACTATGAACAAGGGGGCATATACAAAATTTGTAATATACAATTAAAATTGTGCTTTTCTTCTGCGTGTTGCTGATGTAGAGTTCCCCTCACTTCTTATGTGATAAAATGTTGGCACATTATCATTTCCTTTTGCTACAATATATGTTAAATACGGAAACACCATACTGCTGCAGTTTATATTTGTGCCCACATTGCTTAAATTGAATTCCCAATTCTACCAAACAGCTGTTTAAGTAGGTAAAATTCATAATAAAACAGTCTACATATTCTGAAAATTCACTTACCTGAAAGTGAAGGATTATGGTCCAAATCAGCCCAAGGGTGAGTTTTGGGTTCCCGTCAGTAATATCGTCATTCCGGATATTGACCAATTTCACCTATACACAAACATATAGAATGGTATCTTCTTCAAGGCATTGCAGATCCTGTTTAAATGTTAACTCGTTGCTGTCTGCCTACGACTTCTCAAAAATGACAGTATGTTTATTTACTCAAAACATCAAAGTGTCCACTTCACAGTAGCGCTGTGATAAACTTGTGTTCAAAATATCATTAATATTCCCTTTTAAATAAGTCGACCATAATTACTGTAAGAAATAGTGATTCAATCTTACCCAAAAAAAAAAAATTCTACATCAACAGCCCACCTCTCATGCTGAAGTGATCCCACTTCCCATACAGAAAGGCATTTACCAGAGTGCCATGCCTTTCACTCTCATGGTTGGCATAGCTCGCTTGTATGATTGAATACCAGCTGTCAGATCTTTAAACATCACCATGTTTCTCCATCAGACTCATAACTGGCCATTCACATATGAGAAAAGAAAAGAAAGGATGCCTCTAATGGTACAGTACCCAATAAAATAGACCATTTTAAAAAGTGGGAAACCACTCAAATTTAAAATCAACTGTGCGCTTATCAATGAAACAAAGTTGAAATGGTGTCTGGTATCACCCAGCATGGTGATAGACTAAACAGTCTTACCACCTCCGGATTCCTTGGACAGTGCACTCCGTCACTTTTGGTTCCAGTCCTGACCTCACTTCTGGTCATCGTGTAGCCACGCACCAATGCATTTTGTCACTTTCAACTTTATTACAACCCTGTAACACAGTCGGAAGTGATTAAAGGCATTTGGGTGTGGCTACGCGAAGACCGGAATTGACCATGCTGGGTGACCATACTTGGTGATACAGGATACGTTTCAACTTGGTTTCATTGATAAGCGCACAGTTAATTTTAAATTTGTGAGTGGTTTTCCACTTTTTTAAATAAAGGTCTATTTTATTGGTTACTGTACGATTGGAGGCATCTTTTCTCTTCCTATCTCATATGTGAATGGCCAGTTATGAGTCTGAAGGAGAAACATGGTGATGTTTAAAGAACTGACAACTGGTATTCTATCACACACTCTGGTAAATGCCTTTCTGTATAAGAGGGATCACTTGAGCACGAGAGGTGGTGTGTTGATGAAGAATCATTTGTTTTGTGGGGAAGATTGGATCAGTATTTCCTACACGATTTATGGTGGACTTATTTAAAAGGGATTATTTATGCCATTTTGAACACAAGTATATCACAGCACCACTTTGAAGTGGACGCTTTGCACTTTGTCATTTTGAATTTATTGATTTATAATGGTGGCAGCAGTCAGATGTGATTAATATTTATTATTTACAATTTTTTTATTTCTTTTGTTGTTGTATTTATTGGGATTTTAGAAGTTTGATTTTTCACAGTTGTTTATACACTTTTAGAAAGGTTAATTCATTGGATACCTCACAGTGCAGGGATTCACTTGCATTTATGTTCATTTACTGTTTACTTATAGGTGACCATAAGCACCGGGCCGGGGTTGTGGGAATAGGCCATTGTGCTCATCAACATGAGGAAAAGGTGCTTTGCCAGGGGGGGGGTTGTTATAGGTCTGGAAGTCACCAAGCTCTCCCACAAGCAGCCTGAGAAGGAAGCGGTCACATTTAGCAGCAGTAGTAATACCATTCTTAAATGTACAACTTTCCTCTGAAACCAGAGGTTTGGCACAGCAGTACAACCATTTATTTTGGCTGTTTGCCAAACCTCCAAATAAGCAAAATTCGGTCCCAACATGGGTTTGGACTGAATCAGGAACTCATTACTATTACTGATAATTACAGGACTTTATGACATATCAGGAAGGGGGAGTGTGCTTTCTTGGACAAACTGTTTTTGGCTCCCACTCCCTCCCTGCAGTCTCTGAGTTCCTTTGCGCTTTAACATAGCTCACAGTGTAGGAAAGCGTATGGCATTCCTGTATAGCCGCTGCTTGAGAAAAAGAAAGGCATATTTTAGCCTTAAACGTTCCCTGAAACTGACTCTATTCTACTGATTTTTCAATAAGATTTACTTAGAGCCTTCTGGCAGTTTCTATCCACACAACTCCGTTCAATCGGTCACTCACAAAATTGCCCTCTGTAATAGCATCTCTGTGATCTGGCCGTGCAAAAAAAAAAAAAACACTGAAAAAATACCTAAATCGTTGGCTTGATAGCTAGCCACAGGTTTTAGAGAAGGCTGCTTAAAAGAGAGGAGAAAGTTTTTGATACAGCCACAGTGAATAGTGTTTGGCAGGTATGCACACATACACACAATCTTTCCCTAGCTTTTTTACAGGGACTGCGTGAAAAAAAATAGGAAAAGGTTTAACTTTGCTTCAACTAAAACTGGCCTTAGGTAGTTTTTTTTTTATTGTAAACAGCCTGTGGGTCGATATTTTTCAATAAATTCAGTTTTCTCCATCCACACAAACAAGGTGGATGGTGGATTTGAGAAATCGAGAAATGTTATAGGAACATGGTGGAAAAACCTAAGTCAATCGAGCAGGGATGGCCACCCATTTATCAAAATTTGGCTGGTCCCTGCTAAACTGACGTGGAGGGTGATAGGAGACATTTCGCTTGAAAGAGTAGAACCCAATAAACATGCATCTAGTAAAAAGAATAGTGTCTTATTTGTAATTGTAAAGACAAAATTTGAGCCCATCACTCATAATTTACCTGACGTTGTTTGAGGAAATCCAGCGCAATTTGCACATTCTGAAGGCGGTGGAATCTCATCCTACCTTTCTCTCTGGGCTGCAAAGCAAGGTAAACTTTTTTCTTTAAGAATTAAGACACAGAGAGACCATATGAACCTGGAAAACTGAGCAGCAAGCATACTAGAAGAGGTTAAAGAGCATTAGAAATATGACGATGAATGAATAGAAAAAGAGGGACCTACATAGAGACACTATAAAAAAACACAAATATTTTAGGAGGTATAAAAAGATGAAAATACAATTTAAAAATGACAAGATAACATAAGGAAGTGGTAATGAAAAATTAGAAAGAACAGCTGTGTATAAAAAAAAATAAATAAAAAAATAAAAGCACAAGATTGTGAGGTAAGGAGAAAAACAAGTGACTACAAACAGGACAATCAAGTAGTGGATGGTGGGAAGAAAATAATGATATGTGGATTAGGTGACACCTCACACCTTTTGTTTTCCTGTGTACAAAGCTATAAGTTATTTGTAATTCACCCCGTGCAGTGACTGAGGGAAGGAGGTGAACAAGCACATGTGATTACATGTACATGTTTTGAGCGTTCCCTTCATGCGCATGCTAAAATCACACAGCACACATCCACCTCCCACAAAGCTCCTGTGCTGTGCCCATAAGCAGATAGCCCAGTGCTGGAATCGATCCTCCCACTGGGTTAGCTGACAGAATGGTAGCTCTAGTGACATACAGCATTGTCAGGGTTGTCCTCTGAATCCTCTCCCATCAAAAGGCGTCGAGATGGCTTACGGGTGAGTCGAAGGCTCCAGGGAGCCTCGGGGTCCTTGTTCTGATGGACATGGCAATGAGAGTGTGAGGACAAGGGAGTGAATCAATGGCAAAGCACACACAGCAAACAAAAACAGATACTTACTAATCTAACGCCAGAGAGAACTTCCAAAAGGGAGATAAGATTGTGTCCATCTCGTAGATCTTCATATAGATCATTGATGTGCTTGCGAACCTGTCAAAATGACAATTATTGTCGCCATTGGTGGCCCAGACATATTCACAAGGTAAAAAGGCAGAAAGGTGAGCTTAGTTTAATTTAGATCAGTGGTCTCCAGACTGCGGCCCTTTGCTTGCTTTTATGTGGTTCTTGGGGTGCTATTTTATTCACTGACAACAATGAAGGGCACAATTCCTACCAGTGATATCAACAATGGAGCACAGTTCCTCCCAAGGACACCACAAATGGGGCCCAATAACACCAATGATGTGGCACAATTCCTCCCAATAACACCAACAATGGGGCCCAATTAAACACATATGATGGGGCCAATTCCTCCCACTGACACCAATGATGGGGGATTGTTTATTCCCACTAATCCTGGGACATTTTGTACTCCCAATGGCCATAGTCTGCCCCCTCCCTAATGTCTGGAGGACAGTAAACTACCCTTTGTTTAGAAAGTTTTTAGACCTCGGATCTACATAAATGCTTACTGTGTAGTCTGTTTGCATATCTTAAACCTCACATATCTGTCAGCTATAAAGCCCCTTTCAGACAGGGCAGATCCCGTCCAGTGGATCCGCCTGCTCAGCAGGGATCTCTCTGCTGATTCCTGCTGAGCAGTATGACGACAGGTCCATGTCTACTCTGCTGTGCAGAGCAGACACAGGCCACTGTTATCTATGGAGCGGTTGGATGGAAACTGACTGCCTATCCATTTCCATCCGACTGCCATCTGATCCTATCCGTCGAGTGAATGGGGAACAGATTCCCATACGTCTGTTTTAGTGGTCCGGATCGGATACATGTCCACTCAAATCAGCCACTCCATAGAGAATAATGGGTGGTGCGATCGGTTCCGCCTGTTTTTCTCTCCCATGGTGTGAAAGAGCCCCAGGAACCAAATTTTGTTCCTGAAGCGTATCCAAACCCAAGAACAAAATTGCCATATTTTGCAGGGTAAAGGTCCTCACATGTGCTGGCTGCATTGATTTTCTAATTTTATGCTTTTAATGCTTCAATTTTACCTTGTAATCTCGCCTGTTCTAGGGTAACAATATTCGTTTTGCTAAAATAATGAAACCGCGGCATTGTCACACAATGCTACCAGTTCCTAATTTTGGGGTTTAACATATCTCCCTCTCAATTACATAACATAGGAGGGAGGGGTTCTACAGTTTGCAGAAAAAAACTATGAAGGCTGATCATGATCACGTTTGAGATTTCAGTTCAGCACACAAGAAATGTCTATGACACTGAATTTCTGGCAGATCAATAGTTTTTTTTCTGTACTTGCAGAAAATGTACATTGCTTGAGAAAGAAAACCAGTGCAGCCACCATATCCAAGGACTGGAAAGCTGTAATTTTGTTCTTGGGTTAGGATATACTTGAAATACTTTCTGTTCCCAGACCCTAGTAAAATTCTCCTCAAATACGCTGCAACAGCTACTTCAAAGTGCTGTCCCCACCCCCCTTCTCTTTTCTTTACCTACACTGTTGACTGACTGTACAGCTAATATACATGTGATTATTTGATTATTTGCCTGCTTTGAAACACACAGCATTTTATTCAATATGGTCATACATAATCTCTGATAAAAATCAGTTGTACAACTGGTAGTTTTCCTAACTTTTGATTGTGGAATGGTGATTAATTGCATATAGCTAACATTTGCTGTTTTGTGAAGAAGATGTGAATTATACACCGCTTCTTCATGAACCCACTTTTTTTTTTTTACTTAAGATCCACTATATATCACCTGAACATAATGCCATCATGACAGTGCATACTGATAAGGACAGCAATGATGCTTGGATCATGCAATACTCAATGTAGCTCCAGCCTTATAGGATTTACTTCCTCCAAATAATGCACTGTTTTAAATTTAGATATCTATTTGACTAATGTAACCCTGCCAGTGGAAAGTAAATATATTTTCTTTTTTCTAAAGATGTTATACAAAGTTAGGGTAATAAGTTGGCCATACATTTACTTTTTTTTTTTTTTCCCCTTCAGCCTGCTGGAACTATGTTTCTTCCATTCACATAAACCTCGACAGGACATTGTATTCTGACAGCTGCACCCGCAGCTGTCAGAATACACTAATCAGTAGCTGCAGTTAATGAAGAATTTTTTTTTCAGCATGTCATTCAACAGATGTTGATCAAATGATCGATTTCTGTCGAACGGATATGGCTATGCACTGATCAAAAGGTTGGCCAGTCCTTGCTGAACTGGCCGAATATTGATCAGTGTATGGTCAGGCTTTGAGAAGAGCAAGGGGGTATACATATTGTACCAAATTCAGGCAGGAAAAAAACAGATTTACCTTGATGAGATGTTTATTGACCCACTTAGTGAATGTTTTCTTCTGTACTCTGTCTCGTTCATCTGAAAGAAAGCAAGGAAGAAGGATTAGACACACTATCATCCAGATAATTTAACAAACCCTTAACCAGTAAGGCCAGTGTGTGACCTCTCACCCTAGAGAGACTTTCTCCCACCCTCTACAGGAAAGAGATTATGATAATCCAGCAAACCTTCCTACTGCAGCCCAATCTCTGCCTGGATTAACCGGCAGTCACAATAATCCAAACACAGAGTTTTGGGCTTGAATGCTGATAAGGGATGTGTCGTAGAGGGTGGGGGCTTGAAGGAAGTAAAAGCAAAGAAAAGCCCACTTAACACAAGAATGACACGCTGTCATATAGAAAACACACTGCAGTAACAGGTTTGTCTTGTCTGAGCCTTCCTACCACCATCGTGACACATGCACAAGTTTATCCTCAGGATGTGAATGTAGCAAACGGATTATTACTAAACCTTCTGAGGTTTAGACGTGAAGGGAAGTGAGACATGCAGCCTTCTATGCAAAAAGAATACATTGCTTTCCCTTCGTCCGAAGACATACTGACCCATGCAGCACATAAGGCACACCAGGTTGGAATTAGAGTGCATCGGTCTCTTGACATGCCACATGGCAGAATTTTCTCTGCACCTTGCTTTCACTTAGGGTGACAGTCACCAAAGAATCCGGCAGCAGCAACTCTTCTCTAAGCTCCTCCTACATCCTGAACGGAACCACATGTGAGTTCTGAAATTAGGGTGCAGAAATGCCAATCCTAGACATACAGGAGCTAGGTGCTCTTCTGTGAGTTATCCTTTCCAAGTCAGGAAGCTGTTCCAGCCTGCGGTCACCTGAACTCCTCATCATCCTCAGGTATGCACCCGCCTTTTCCCCAGCAGGGATATTCTAAGGAAGCCCACCTTGACCCTCCCCTTATATCCACATCATTCCAAACCCAGAAAGAGCCTCTAGTCAAATGAAGAGACAAGATTGAGCACTGACACTTCTCCATAGAGAAGTGTGGGGGAGGGATGAAAACGCACTCTGCTATATACACTGATCCTGTGTCCAGCTTATCACAAGCTGAATTCCACACAAGGACACAGTGAGTGCCGCACATCCATCTGTCATCAGAGTACTATATAGGAGAGGCACACAGTCCACATCTTTGCAAAGAATATATGGCCATGTCCTATAACAGGTCCAGGATACTGAACGGTTATCACCAATCATACCCATCTCCAGTAAAAATAGATGTGTAGTTTCATTTGCTCATTTCAGCCTCCTTTAACTGATTTTCACATGATACTATGAAAGCAGTAATAACATAGCACGCTATAATAATATAGAGTGATAAAATAGAGCCAACTATATAAGAATACAATAGCTTTAGAAAAATATAATTTGGCTTAAATCTTCAGAATATCAGATATACCTCCTTATATTAACATCAAGGATTCTTCCATTATAGTGAAGTGTAGAAACTTCTTAAAGGGCCAGCTTACAAAAAAATGTTTAACTCATTTATATATACCAGTCATTAGTTATGCTTTTTTCCCCTTTTTTACATTTTTTTTTATGACTAAACATAAAGGTTATGTGTTTGGATGTAACTTTAATTCTTTACAATTAAAAAAAAAAAAAAAAAAAAAATGGGATTTCTGACTTACCGTAAAATCCATTTCTCTTATGTGCATTGACTGACACGGCTCCTTACCTTCTTGACAGTTGGGTTATGCTGCCCCCTACAGGAGTAGGACACTAGGCAGGAAAAAACTTGACTACGCCTATGGGGCAGTCCCAGGGGGTATACTCCCACTCACAGCTATAGGCATTCAGTTTTGTTATAAGCAGTGTCAGAAGAAAACCAACTCCACAGAGGGGTGGGTGCTGTGTCCGTCAATGTACATCAGAGAAATGGATATTACGGTAAGTCAAAAATCCCAATTTGTCTTTCGTTCATTGACGGACACAGCTCCTTATCTTCTTGACAGTTGGGATGCCCCAAAGCAGTGTCAAACATGAGGGGTGGGAACAGCAAGAAAAAAATCCTTATGCTAAACCCTAGCCAACCAGGTTAAATGGAGCTAACCTGAAAAAAAACAATACACCCTCAAAGAGGACCAGGTCCTCTAAACAGAAGCAGCCAACACTTTTTGAGGTCCATCCGTGTGTACAAATCGTGAGTGTGACTTCCTAAAAGACTATGTAGCTGCCAGGTAAACCCTGATTGCCCAAACCACATCCAGGGAATACAAAGCAATTTCCTTAGGGTGTTTAGGCCTGGGACATAGGGAAGGCAACACACAGATGACCTTTGGGACGAAGAACCAGCTTATCTCTGTGAACCACCGGGTAAGGTGAACGACAAAACAACGCCGCCAGCTCCAACTCCCTGCACGCAGAAGTAATAGCAACCAAAAGGGCCACCTTCTGGGACAATGTAAGCAGGGAAACATCCTGAAGACTTTCAAAGGGAGGCTTCTAAAGAACAGAGAGCACCAATTTGAGGTCCCACAATGGCAATGGAGACTGCACTGGAGGAGCCAAGTGTCGAATTCCCTAGATAATGCACATCAAGGAATGTGTGGCCAATGGACATGAAAGAAAACCGCCAAGGCCGAAACCTGGCCCTTGATGGTACTCAAGGCCAGGCACTGCTTAACCCCCCCCCCATTGGAGGGAAGCCAAGATCCGAGCAACTGAAAAAAAGAGCGAGGGAGAACCCCAAGAGACTCACACCACGCAATGTACGTCTTTCAAGTACGATGGTAGATCTTCCTAGAGGTAGAGTTTCTAGCCTTTAACAGCGTAGGAAACACAGATTTAAACAAACCTCTATCCTTCAGCACCTAACTTGCAACAGCCAAGCTGGTAATGCCAGCGACTGTAAAACAGAATGGCCCTTGGGACAGCAGATCTTCCCTGAGAGGAAGTCTCCAAAGAGCATTGGCGACAAGCCGTACCAGATCGGCGTAACAAGACCAGGGAGGCCAGTCTGGAGCCACTAGAATAACCTGAATCCTTTCAGCCTCAATCCTGCACAGGAGTCTTGGCAGCAGTTTGAGGCGGGGGGGAGGCATAAAGCAGAAGATACTGACTCCAAGAAGCCACTAATGCATCTATGGTGTCGGCAAGAGGATCCCGAGACTGTTCCACAAACCTCTGTACCTTCCATAGAAAGTGTACAGCAGAGAGGGCTGGAACGACCGTTCTGCCCACCTTAGAGTGCCGGCTACTTCCCGAGTCGGCAGGACACTTCTGTGCCCCCTTGGTGATTGACATACTCCACGGCTGTGGCACTGTCAAATTGAATTTGTATTGGACACCCCTGAAGACAAATTGTCCAATGATCTAGACAAAGTCTGATCGCTCAAAGCTCCACTACATTGATCGGCAGTCTGGACTCTTTCAGAGTCCAAGCCCCCCTGAGCACAATCTGTGCCGAGGACACCTCCCCACCTGGACAGACTGGTACCCATGGTGACAACGGTCCAGTACAGGGGGAGAAAGAATTTTCAGAAGTTCCAGAGAACGAAGTCACCTCTAGACTGTGGATTCTTCTCCCATTGCAGAGATCTCAACCACCTCAAAAAGGTAGCCCCCATCAGGCCCAGCACCCACATGCAAACCCGGAGGGATGCCTGTCTGCTGGACAACAGATTCGGATGGAGTTTTCCCACAGAAAGACACACTCTGGCTTAGGCCGGGTCCAGAGTCAGACCCAGATAGTCCAGTCTTTGTGGACTGAACCAAAGCAGACTTCCGAAGGTTCAGAATCCAACCAAACTCCCTCAGAATTCGCAGAGTAATCTCCAAGTTGTCCATCCGAGCAGTCGGAGACTACGCTCACAGAAGAAGATCGTCCAGGTACCCCAGTACCGTGATCCCCCGCTGACGCAACAATGCTTGCACTGGGGCCAACACTTTTTGTGAAGACCCGAGGAGCGGAGGCGAGACCAAAGGGTAACGCCACAAACTGATAATGCTCCTTGCCCATGGCAAAGTGGAGGAAGCGCTGGTGACCGTCACATATTGGAATGTGAAGGTAGGCATCCTGATGTCGATAGAAGCGAGAAAATCCCCCTGATGTAGGAACGCCACTACCGTGCGAATGGACACCATTCGGAACTTCTATAACAGCAGCAGTTTAGCGCCTTGAGGTCCAGAATTGGTTGATCCTGCCTGTGCTTCTGTGCCTGTGAGTAAACTGACTATGGCAATCATTGCTGCCTATCCATGACAACCAGTTTAGGTCTTTCGTCATACGAATACAAGCATTCTGTGTAATAGCCCAGCATGTCCATCTCCCTCTCCCAAGAAATTCCTCATGTACACCCTGTGGTTGCGGGAAACCGCAAAACGCAGCACAATCGCGGCCGGTGGTCAAAATGTTCCTAACCTGAATGCAATTCTTCCACGTTCAGGAGAGGGAGGCTGAAGCACACCTAACCGCAGAAGCTCCAAAACTTTGCTAAAAGCCTATGTGTACATTGACACATAGGCTTTTATGGAGTTGAGTTTAGGAGCTTTGGCAAAAAAACACAAAAAAAAAAAAGCTCCTAAACTCAAGTTTAAGAGTCGCTAGTGTACATGAAGCCGATCAAGTATAAAGAGAAAGAAAATTGCAAAGTGGCGCAAAGGTAATAGCACTAAAATAAAAGGTAGTCCATTAGATAGCCAATGGGGCTATCATAAAAGTCTTTGAATAAAACAAGAAACAATCCATGCGCTCAGGGCTAATCTCCAAACATGAAACAAAAACAAAGAGAAAAACAGATGCCTCTGAGTAAAGACTGCAGTATTTAATTGGCAAATAATATTAAAATCTTACATCAAGGTAAGTAATTGTGAGTGAGGTGGGTCCTTCCGGTGTCCATGTGAAGGCTTGAGGATTGGGGTCACCGCTCAGTTTCATGCTAGTGACACCACTCCACTTCCTGCTGGACAGGAACAGGAGGAACTGAGATGAATACAGACACCCCCCCCCCCCACCAGCGGTGACTCCAAGCCTCAAGCCTTCACATGGACACCGGAAGACCCACCTCACTCAGTTTACTTACCTTGATGTAAGTTTTTAATATTGTTTGCCAATTAAATACTGCAGTCTTTACTCAGAGGCGCCTGTTTTTCTCTTTTTGTTTTTGTTACATGAAGCCGATCACTTGCTTTGCCAGCTTTTTGTTGCTCTGTCCCAACTTTTGTGCTGCTACTGCCAATTTCAACATTACCTTATTTTTTTTTTAATTACATTCCATGCACACTGGCTTAAAAATCACTACTTCTACAGGAGTTTTGTGTTCTGCCTGTAGAAGCAGCTCAATGTTATCCTATGTGTCCATACACAGTAGGATGATTACAGGCACATTTTAAGCGTTTAAAGGCAGGAAAAAAAACAGCATTTTTGCAGCGTTTTGTGTTTTCCCACGGCCAAAACGTTCCTATCCTGAACGCGATTCTTCGCCAAAAGAGTCTAAAGGCCAAAAATTCCTAAACTCAAGTTTGGGCTTAATGGACACACAGCCTACTTTGACCACTGGTCGCCAGAAAAAGCGAAACGCGGCAAAAGGCTTATATACACTAGCAGCTGAAAAAGCCAAAATCTCCTAAACTCAACTCCACAAAAGCCTATGTATCCATGTACACATCGGCTCTTAGCAGTGTTTAGGTGCCACCGTTTTAACGTGAGGTTAAGCCTCCATCTCCTGAATCTGGAAGAATTACGTTCAGGATAGGAACATTTTGACTGCCAGCCACGGGAAAATGTAAATCGCTGCAAGATTGCAGTAAAAGTTTTGCTTTTTTCTGTAGCCAGGGTAGGCTAATGTACATGAAGCCTAACAAAGAAGAGCTGGAAGAACAGTTTGCAACTAATTAGGCTAATTGGCAACAGGTCAGCAACCTGATGGATATAAAAAAAAGCATCTTAGAGAGTTAGAATTGGTTCACACTAATCCGACTCCAAGTCGCCCCGACTTCAGGCGACTAATGAAGTCGTCCGTGCAGCGTGACTTCAGCGCGGCTTGCAACGACTTCTCATAATAGAAGTCAATGCAGGTCGCTCTGACTTTGCCAAAAAAATAGTGCAGGAACCTTTTTCTAAGTCGGAGCGACTTGAGTCGCTCTGATTAGAACGGTTCCATTGCACAGCATTGGAAGCTACTTGTCAGGCGACCAAGTCACCTGACAAGTCGGATTAGTGTGAACAGGCTCTTAGAGGGTCTCAGAAGTAAACATGAGCAGAGGTTCACCAATCTGCAGAAAGATGTGTCTAAAAAATTGTCAAATTTGCTACATTTGCTAATGATCCAATTTGCTACAGCAGGGGAAAAAAACTCCTTCCTAATCCCACGAGAGACAAATGGATATTCCCTGGATCAACTTTACCTATAAATATTAGTACCCAGTTATATTTTGTACACCTAGGAAAGAATCCAGGCCTTTTTTAAAGCAATCTACTGAGTTGACTGGGAACCACCTCTGGAAGGGAGTCTGTTCCACATTTTTACAGCATGGCTTCGTAGTAGAAGAGTCAGGGTGCTTAACTGGCCTGCTGGCAGTCCAATCCTTTCACCAATTGAAAATATTTTGTCTTGAAATTAAATATACAACAAAGACCACCCAGGACTGTTGAGCTGTTAGAATCATATATATCAGACAAGAAAGAAACAACATTCCTCTCCCAAAACTCCAGCAACTGGTCTCCTCAGTTCCCAGATGTTTACAGAGTGTTGGAAGAGGTGATATCATCCTCAAGTGGAAGTTTCCCTTAGCCCCCTAACTCTTCACTATTGGAAGCACCTGGTTAACTCCATACTACTCCACAAATTTATGTACGAGTCTAGGGGTTGCCCTAAAAAAATGTATTAGGGTTTGGGACATTTGACTTAGTTCCTCCTCCACCACTGCCTCTCAGGAACCAAATCCCTCGCATTGAGTCAGGTATGCTGTTTTGATGATACAAGAAGGGTTCCTTGTTGGTACTTAGGTTTAAATATACCTAAGCTGCTGTGATGAAGTGGAGCACGGTCAATCGTCAGGAAATAGCTTTACTGATGGATTTCTTACTCCTATCTATCCTCAGGTTGCTGTGGTACTGGAAGTGCCTTTAAGTGTTATTTAAGTGGTTATGGATATTTTTGTATTTACAAGCCAGAGTTTGAACTATCTACAATGAAACTCAATAAAAAGAAGTTGGAAAAAAAGAAAGAAGGAAGGGATGCTACACCGTGGTAAACATGGCCCTATCCCAACATTTTGATAGTTTGTTGCTGCCATCAATTTTAAAATGAACATTTTTCTTAAAATATTAAATTTTCTCAGTTTAAACATTTATAATGTTTTCTATTTTCATTGTATATAAAATATAGTTTATTCGATTTGCAAATGATTGCATTGTTTGTTTTTCTTTTGTAAATTTTACAGAGCGTCCCAACTATAAACAGGAGAGGAAAAGCTGCAGAGTATGCAAGGGATCCAAGAAGATGGCCAGCCAGTAGGCACCACTCCCAGCACGACAAGTGATTTATCAAGTAAGCGTATATTGGATTGTCAAATATAACTATGTTGAACATATGTGTTCAAAAATGACACCACACGCTGTTGCATACACCTCCAATGTGATCCCAAATCAGCCATCTAACATAATAAATGAAAATAGTCTTGCAATGCTTCAAAATAACTACAAATATTAGTTGTTACATGGCAAAAACAACAAAACTTGTTACAATGACATAACATAAAAAATAAAATTTTATCTAGAAAAACAAAAAGTCCTTTTAATCCAGTGCAATTCAAAGCTGTGATAAAGTGGCAAAAAATAAATAAAAAAGCAATGAAATATCTATGACAAAGTCCTTTTACTTCACTGTGGTTGTGGTATGACAGACTTGAATTTTGTTACTTGAAGTGGAGGAACTTCGTCACAAATATAATTTCATTGCAATTTTTTTTGTATTTTTTTCCATTTTATATTTATTTAATTGTATTTTTTATGTTATGTCATTGTAACAAATTTTTTAACGACTACTTTTGGTAGTTATTTTGAAGCAGCGCAACACTATTTTTATTAATTATGACAGATTGTTATTACAATTCTGAGGTTATAAAATGAAAGTGTATGCTATGACTATAGAACTCCATGAATTAATTTACTGCAATACTAGAATACTAACCCAAAAGGCAATAAGTACTGGCATTACACATTGAAAAAAAAAAAAAAATCTAATTAGGTCCGGGACTCCATATTGCTAGAATACTTCAATGAGGTATTGATGGCATCCACAGGATGACTTAACAAGTATTTTGGTATCCAACCACTTCCTCAGAAGATTATTTGCACTTGTTAGTTCATACACCTTTTTCAACTGGTATTTACATTTCAGAGGGCTTCTTTATGTGTAAGTTCTCATTCACACAAGAGGGGGACAGACAGTTTCATTACTGACTCACAAACTGCACGGACAGATAATGCTCCCGATGTGTGGTTGCAGGTCCACGGCCCTAAACGCATCCAGAATCCCCATGCACACAGCCCCTTCCGGGGGGTATGGTTATATAACACCCTGTGTGAAGGAAACCTTACAGGGATATTTTCATTTTTTTTTTTACATCTTAAAGTGTTGCATGTTTTCTCATAATTCATGTATGCAATAAATGTGTTTTACATGAGAAGTGCGGCTGATATCTTCTGTGAGAAGATTAGGGTACATCATGCAAAAAAAAAAAAAAAAAAAAACATGGGATTTTTGACTTACCATAAAATCCATTTATCTGTGTTCACTTACGGACACAGCTCCTTAGGAATCTTGACCATTGGGTTATACTGGCCCCTACAGGAGTAGGACACTAGGCAGAAAAAGAACTTTACTTCGCCTATGGGCAGTCCCAGGAGGTATACTCCCCCTCTCTGCTATAGGTACTGTTACAAGCAGTGTCACAAGTATTACAACTCCATAGAGAGTTGGGTGCTGTGTCCGTCAATGAACACAGGGAAATGGATTTTACAGTAAGTCAAAAATCCCATTTTCTCTTTTGATCATTGACGAACACAGCTCCTTAGGATTCTTGACTCTTGGGATACTGGGAACAAGGCAGGCAGCGCTCCAGACAGAGGGAAAGGGGAGCAGCGCTATCCAAGGTTAGTATAATGAAGGTTAGGAAAACAGCCCATGAAGAAAAGTCAAATTTATTAAATTAAAACCATATCTGTGGATTGATAAAAATCAATAAATAACATTCCAAACCGGTATCCTATCCAGGTTGAAGCCGCTGGTGGTGGGCGGTGAACGACCTGCAGAGCCACTGGGTGGGGGTCCAGTACCACAATGGATTAAGAAAAGCCCCAGCTGGATGGTAACGCCTGGGGGCCTGGGAAGCAACGGACCAGCTGGTGTACAGTAAAGGGACACCTCCTGCAGTACAGAGCCGAGCGGAGCGGGATCGCCTGGACCGGAAACGACAACCTGGAAGTGACACCACCAGAAGTCAAAGCCAGCTTGGAACACACATGGAAACTGGTTGCCGTGACATGTTTCGCACACATGCTCTTTGTCAAAGGGACTTTTGTCAGGTCCCGTTTATGGCTACGTGCACATGGGTGGTTCAGCCGATCAGCATCAAATCCTGGCGTTACAGGTGCCTAGAGGGCACTAATGCAGCGTCCACCCCTGCTGGCAGCAAACTGTCAAAATCTATGACAGGTTGAAATACAGGGAGGCTGGAAAAACGGATTTTTTAAGATCTTACCGTAAAATCCTTTTCTCTTAAGCTCATTGACAGACGCAGTCCTCTTGATTAATAACACATTGGGTTATACTGCCCTCTACAGGAGTAGGACACTAGACGGAAGGAAAACGTTCTGGCCACACCTTAGGGGCAGTTCCAGAAGGTATATCCTCTCTCTCTCTGCTACAGGAAGTCAGTTATGTCACAAAGCAGTGTTAGAGAATTTAACCCAACCCAACTCAAAAACAGAGGGCGGGTACTGCGTCTGTCAATGAGCTTAAGAGAAAAGGATTTTACGGTAAGATCTTACAAAAATCCATTTTTCTCTGTCGCTCATTGACAGACGCAGTCCTCTTGATTAATAACACATTGGGACATCCCAAAGCAGTGCCACAAATGAGGGGTGGGATAACAGAAATAAAAATTTAAATCCAGAAGGCCCAACCGGTGCCGACTAGAAGTCTTAAAGGCTCATCCAACCAAGGATGAGACTCAACTGAAAACCCAATAGAAAAAAACCCTCGAGGTAGACCACCGGTCTCCTCAAATTGCGGCCTGCAGAACCTTGCGGCTAAAAGAGGCATCCGCCGATGCCATCACATCAACTTTATAAAATTTTGTAAAGGTATGAACCGACGACCAGGTAGCCGCCTTGCAAACCTGGACCACTGACGCCTGATGGCGGAAGGCCCAGGAAGCACTAAGCGCCCGAGTGGAGTGCGCCTTAACAGGGAACGCAGGATCCCGACCCTTAATAGAATAGGCCTGTACCACCGTCTGTCTGATCCATTTGGAGATAGTCGCGGCAGATGCAGGCAACCCCTTTTTGGGGCCATCCGTGATCACAAAAAGTGAATCCGTTTTACGAAACAAATCCGTAGTCTTCAGGTATACCCTGATTGCCCGAACCATATCCAAGGAATGTAACGCAAACTCCCAAGGATGACTGGGCTTAGGACACAGGGAAGGTAATACAATATCTTCATTCAGATGAAATTCTGAAACCACTTTAGGAAGGAAGGATGAATTCGGACGAAGAACCACCTTATCCCTATGAACCACCAGATATGGGGGAACGACAAGATAATGCGGCCAGTTCTGACACCCTGCGTGCAGAAGTGATGGCCACCAAGAAGGCCACCTTCTGGGATAAAGTAAGCAAGGGAATCTCCCTAATATCTTCAAAGGGAGGTTTCTGAAGAACCGACAACACTAAATTAAGATCCCAGGGGGGTAAGGGCGCGCGCACTGGCGGAGCCAGGTGCCGCACTCCCTGGATGAAATTCCGTACCAAGGAATGAATAGCCAAAGGTTTCTGAAAGAAAATTGCTAACGCTGAAACCTGACCCTTGATAGTGCTCAAGGACAGTTTCTGCTCAACCCCCTGTTGCAGAAAGGCCAAAATTCGGGTCACCGAATAGGTACGTGGGGGAAATCCAAGAGATTCACACCACGCAATATAAGCCTTCCATGTGCGATAATAGACTTTGCTGGAAGTCGCTTTCCTTGCTTTAATTAGAGTAGGAATAACTGAAGCTGACAATCCCTTGTCCTTCAGTACCTGGGTCTCAATGGCCAGGCCGTTAAAGCCAGCGATTGTAAAGCAAGATGGAAGATCGGTCCTTGAGACCGCAGATCCTCTCTGAGAGGAAGTCTCCAAGGAGCGTCCGCGACCGGCCTGCCCAGGTCGGCGTGCCCGGCTTGACGAGGCCAGTCCGGAATTACCAGGATAACTGGAATTCCCTCCACCTCTATCCTGCGGAGAAGTTTCAGCAGCAACTTGAGAGGAGGGAAGACATACAGTAGCTGATACTGCCCCTACAGGGCGATCAGCGCGTCTGCTGCGTCCGCTAGAGGATCGCGGGCTACAAACCTCCGCACCTTCCTGTTGAGCCAAAATGCCAACAGATCCACCTCCGGGGTGCCCCAGTGAAAGCACATCTGGTGAAATCATTGGTGATTGACATAAGCCACAGCCGTGGCGTTGTCTGACTGGATCCGAACCAGGCTGCCCTAGAGCTGCTCGGTCCAGAAAATCAGACAAAGTCTGATCGCTCTCAGTTCCCACACAGTTCCCACACATTTATCAGAAACTTGAATTCTAATCGGAAGTAGTGACTTCCCCTGGCTGAGCATTGGAGACCGAAGCCACCAGACCAGAGACTCCCTGGTCCGCTCGCTCAACCGGATCCGATTCCTGGAGGGAACTGGGAACGATCTTTGGAAAAAATTAAGAAAACGTTCTGCTCAAGGAACGGAAACTACCGCCCCTTGTAGCACACGAATGTTGGAAGGGAAGAATCGCACCGGTAGAAGTGATTGACACTCGATCTTGTATCCCGACCGTATGATCCCCTGAACACCTTTGTCCGGGATTCAGGAAAGCCATGGATCTGGAAACCGGTGAAGATGTCCCCCCACCCCAGAGATGGGCGGGGGCGCACCTTCAGGCTGTATTGGTTTTATCTTCAGGTTTGGCTGAGCCGGACTTTTGTTTACCCGACCAGCTCCCTTTGAAACCCCCTGAGGGGGCTTTGGAGCCCTTCTCGTTCGCCCCAGCGGAGCGAACAAACCTTTTAGGAGCGGAAAAGGAAGGTCCTCGCCTGTTACGAGGTCCTTTACCCTTAGCAGTCTGTGGCAAAAAAGTACTCTTGCCCCCAGTGACATCCTTTATGATCTCATCTAAGGTGGCCCCAAACAGGCGAGCCCCCTGAAAAGGGAGATTAGCCAAAGCTTTCTTGGAACCTTGATCCGCCGACCAGCACTTTAACCACAACACACGTCTGAGGACCACTGCTGACATCGATGCATGCCCCAACAAGGGAGTGGCATCCAGGGCGGTGTCACAGACGAACTGTAGTCCTTGTATAATTTTCTCCATCAAATCAGATGCTGCCGGGGGGATACTTCTCCCCTTTAAGTCACAGCGTAACAATTTGGCCCATTCTGTCAATGTTTGTGAAACTAAACCAATGGCCTAAAGGTTGACCCGATCAGGGAAAAAATGGTGCGGGATTCCGCTTCCACTTTTCGATCCACTGGATCCTTAAAGGACGGATCGTCCTCCAACGGGATAACAGTGGCTTTATTTAGTCTGGAAATCGGTGGGTCCACCACTGGTGGTACCGTCCATTTTTTAATGAGGGATTCCTCAAACGGATAGCGCCTAGCAATGCGTTTGGAAATAGCAAGGGTTCGTTTCGGATGATCCCATTCCTCCTTAATTTTATTACCAAAGCATTTGGGTAAAGGAAAAACCTTCGCTATCTTAGTAGGCTTACTGGTACCAAAAGGAATTTCCATGTCGGTTACCTCTGCCGGTGTAACCTCAAGTCTTAAGGTTTCCCGGACAGACACAACTAGTGCGTCCACCAACGCTTCTTCATGTGCTATGGCGGAGGCAGAGACGTCCTCCTCACTGTCTGAGGAGACATTACCTGAGACAACAGCCCCAGAAGAGGGACCTGCAGCTGCGATGACCAGCTCAGAATCTGTATCTGAAGTATCAGATGAAATAGGGGTAGGCGGGGGTCGCTTTCTTGACCCCCGTCCCTGACAGGCCACCTCCACCCGGGATACCAAAGACTCCAAAACTGCTGATAATGCATCAATCACAAGTGGGGCACTGGAGGGTCCTGCGGCCACCTCGAGGGGATCAGGTGGGGATACATGTTTTTTTTATAATCCCCCAGTGCAACAGCGCCCCTCAGTGTTACCTGCTTTGGACCCCACAGAGAGAGAGACCCCCAAGGCTCACCACCTGATGCACAGAAGTTTCTATCAACCTGCTCCCAGCCCTGTCTGTTACAGACAGGAAGTCTTTGGCTCCTTTTCCTGGGTAAAGGAGGCAGCTCCGCCCATTTACACGCCCTCCGGCGCCTCCCCATTACTCCTCGAGGTGTTTGGTCATCTCAAACATGGCTGCCCCCATGCTGGAGACACGAGGCTACGCCAAGATGGCGGCGGCCTGTGGAGGATGGCAGCGGCTTGTGGCAAGATAGCGGCGGCCTGCGGGAGGTAGTCACCGGCCTGTGGGAGGTATACGGCCTGTGGGAGGATGGCGGCCTGCGGATGGCGGTAGTCCAGGCACAGGCATCGGCCTGTATTGCAACCTTATCAGGTAGGATGCTATCACCCTTATACATGGCCATCATCACAGTAATGCCCCACTGACTTCAGTCATGGTCCCTTAACAGTGCTCACTCATACAGTGACTTTAAATAGTCAGCTCCCAAACCAAGCCTCCTGGTTACTTATTCACAAAATCACACTCATTGGGGGATCTGTGACACCTGTTATAGGATAGAGGGGGGACCCAGCAACATGAGCGTCTGACCATCCCAGGGAGGGGCCCGCGTCCACCAACACACCCGTCATGGGGAGAGGGGGAACATTCTACTCACCATACCGGAACAGGCGGGCGCCAACTCCTGACAGAACCCCTCTCCACCGAGGTGGGGGGGCTGTCGACCAATATGGACGCCGTGACTCAGTTTCCAACTGGTCGTCGGCGTCCAGGCGAGACGTTTAACTCGCAGAGTCAGTCCCCGTCCAGTGAGACTATGTTGCGGCTGACCCAGGTGTGGCCAGAACGTTTTCCTTCCTTCTAGTGTCCTACTCCTGTAGAGGGCAGATTAACCCAATGTGTTATTAATCAAGAGGACTGCATCTGTCAATGAGCGACAGAGAAATTTAAGTATTGACAAAATGCTTCCTGCCCTTTTACATGTATGGCTATATAAAACACTTGAAAAAGGTACCTGTGCTGTTTAAAACACTCGCTCATTCTGTTCTGTGCACCCTCAGTGGTTTCTATTCTCGGCACTTTGCCGAAAATCCTAGCAGTGAAGCAGTTGCTAGAGGGTGGTCGGCTGACAGGGGGGAGAGGAAAACCCAGGAATACAACAGACTGTGCTAAGGAAGGACTGATTAGGGAGCAAGAACAAGGAAAGGAGGTGTGCCGACAGGACAAGCCATGCTGATGAGGAGTCACAAAAATACATTAAAAAAAAAAAAAAAAAAAAGTTAAGCAAGCCAGAGGTGATGCAATTGTCTTTCCTGCAAACGGGGGTTGCTTGATTTTCCCATCAACACAGTCAGGGCCATTGTGTTTTTGCTGGCAATGAGCCTTCCCTGCCAACATAACATAATGGTTACTGCTGGCGGCTACATGCAAAAAATCCAACAGGCTGGTTGTATTGAAGTCGTTCAATTAGGCATAGACAGCACAAGCGTCAAGCAGTTCCTGATGAACCGGGCAAAGTTCTCTTTGTGAGGGGCCTCGACAGAACCCTCCCGCCTATCATCCTTTAACTGAAAAATCAAACGGGCCAGGGAGAAAATTGTCTACTAAATAGCGCGTGTGCGTCCAATCAGATGCAGACACTGTTTAGGTATTTGGACAGAGGCAGAGCTGGCTTTCAGAATATATTTGCAGCATGAGATCTGCCCATGCTTGCTGTTTAGCGTGAATAAAATTTAATTAAATTTAATTTACTTGATTTTTTCTTTTTATTATATATCGCTTCTTGCCCTTTTGGCTAAGATGAAGTGTAGTATTGTAGTGGTGTGCCCCTTTATCCAGATGCAGGTGCAAGTCCCTTTAACTCAATTCCCCACAATCCTCTGGGCTCCCAGCATCCCCTGAGTTCCAGGACACGCCCAGGGAGTATAAATGCCAGCTCCGCCCAGCTTCCTGTGCTCAGAGAGATCCTGCCTGATGGGACAGCAGTGACTGGGCAAGTGAGCTGTCCCCAGGTGCTGGGTCCTCATTCGATCGGTCTGGTGTGTGGGCCACCAGCAGTGAGCACAAGAGCACGCAGCATCTATCCAAGCCCCAGTCACTGGAGAGGACTCTGTTACAGTCCATGTGGAGAAGTTGTCCAAGAAGTCGGTTGGTCCTATCTACGGCCCCCAGAGCCTCCTGACCAAAGTCAGCATCAGCAGTGCCTATGTAAAGTCTGTGCCAGCAGGAAATCCCCTCGGCTCCCAGTCTGCTGAATGGACGATCAATCTCTGGGAACACGTGAGAATCTTCAGATCTTTATCCTATCTGTAAACTGAACTCAGAACACTCTGCTGCCATCTAGTGGCCATTACTAGAACTGCAATAGAATTGTTTTCACATGTTTTATGAATGTTTCTCCCCTCCTCATATTGCTGTTTTGTACTGCAAACCCCTGTTCACATGATCTCCTGTGTAATCTACGTTCCACATTGTGAAGTAAAGTAGAAATTGCACCTCACCACTGGTCTGATCATTTGGCTGATACCGTTACATAACACTATCTGTTCTTATCAGTGGGGGTGCTGTGCTGTCATTTAACCTGACCAAGGTTGGGTGGTGGCTATGCAAACCTGCTGGAGTGATGGGGACCTGGAAGGTTAGTATTGGCAGGAACTGAAACCGGAGCGCCTGAGCGTAATTGGGGGCCGGGAGTAAGTTCTCCCCTAGAAAGCTGGAAGGGTCCATTACCTCCGGATTTGAATGGGCTACCTTGTCTGGCCACGGGCCGGGAAGGCAGAAGGTCCACCGTGACTGTGCACCCTGGGAGTGGTCATCCCAGGGGTGCTCTTAGTAACACATGGGTGTGGGACCCCACAGTGTGAACAGGCACAAGGTCACAGCACCCGTCTGCACTGCGCCTCATGGGCTGGGCCTTTTGGCTGAAGTCCAGGGCAATTTTTGCTTAACAGGCCCTAGGGTCTGGCCAGTGCACATTTGGCACGGCCACTTTATTATTTTCTATTTATTTTCCCTTATTGTTTGTCACTTTCACTTTTGAGTGTGTTTTCACGGATTGTAGGGTGTGAGTCCTCGGACTTACCCTGAAGTCTAGGGGGGAGGATGTGAGGCCCTCAGGGTTCTTCCTCCACTGCCTCTGGGGGGGGGTCGCTCTTTGGGAGAGCCCCCTGACCTAGTATTCAGGGTTGGCTTCGGCTGGCCTGAAGAACGGGGTCTGCCAGGCCTTCTGGCTAGGCAGACCATGGAAACCTTAATCCCTGTCAGGAGCCTTG
Organism: Pelophylax lessonae; assembly: GCF_965119305.1. Lineage (NCBI taxonomy): Eukaryota > Metazoa > Chordata > Amphibia > Anura > Ranidae > Pelophylax > Pelophylax lessonae. The sequence continues at coordinate 372,337,234 of NC_138769.1, read as the reverse complement.
TGCCCTGGGAGATCAGGGTCAAAGTCCTACCCCTTCGGGGAATGAACTAAAGCACACCCTTAAGTGCACTTTTTTGTGTGTGTGTGTGTGTGTGTGTGTGTTTCACATGCACGTTTTTTGTTCACCTACGGGTTTTTTCGTTGTAGGCTTTGCACCACCGCGGACTTGAAAAAAAATTACATGCTGGAGTGGGGGAGCTTACAGTTTACAGAAGATAGGAAGGAAGATCATATTGTTTATGCTTTCTGTTCAGCTCACGGTAAGTGACAAATATGCTGCATTTCTAGCAAGATCAACACGTTTTTCCTGTACATGCTGAAAATACTCTTAGGCTGGCCATACATGTTCAATATTCTTGAACAATTCTCTATTAGATTTACCACAAACCACATAATATGAGGTCAAAGCTAAACAACACTTTCACTTGTACCAATTAGGCAGGCCTTTGTACAACATAGTTAAAGGTAAATTTTAAGAAAATTGTATAATGTATGGCCAGCCTCAAGTCTTAAATAGAAGAAAACTGTTAAACCCTTCAAATCCAAGGGCAAGTTCACACCAGGACGCAGTGTGGAAAACCCACGCTCCGTGTGCATTTCCCACACTGCAATTAAACCGCACTGCACTTGTGATCTGCAGCGGGTGTCAGCGGGTGTCAGCGCAATAATAACATGCATTTGCCTGCACCAGATTGCATGGCACTTCTGTACTGGTTGCTTGCCGTTTTGTAAAGCAAAGTATGCACTACTTTTTCTGTGGTCCAGCATGATTTCAGTTTATTCAAATGAATGGGCTGAAATTGCATGTGAATCGCCCAGTGCGTACCTGGGTGATTCATGGTGTGAACCGGCCTAAAGACTGCTAACCTGCAATCTGTTAGAGATTCACTCTCTTTGGTCTGATGATCAGTGTCACCAGAACTAAAAGTGAGGGGAAAATTTTTCTACTGTTTCCAAACTTCAAAAAAAGGTTTTGGCTTTTTAGCTCTTGAAACTCAGATCCTACAAAGCAGGTCAGACTTGCATTTCAACCGCTATTCCAATAATAAACTATTTTTTTTTTTATCAAGTTTTTCAGACAACCATTAAAATTTGGAATTTAACATCTAAAATTTGTATGTATGTATGTATGTATGTATGTATATATATATATATATATATACACACACACACACACACATATATATATATATACGTCTATCTATCTATATATATATATATAGCGTAAAAACAAAACTTTTCTTGAGTGCATGCTTTTGCTGTTGCATAAATATAACGGTTACATCATCGCAATGCAGAAGCCAAGGCGAGCCAACCTTGATTGTCGGTGGAGTAGCAGAGCTCTCTGCTGGTGACAAGCAGGAAAGCAGCCTGTAAAGTCATTTCCCCCCCAAGGGCAGCAGTGTGAAAATGAAGATCACATTGTGCAGAGACAGGTCCTCCCACTCACCAGTCTTACCTTTCCACACAATTGCCGCTCTCATTCAATACACGTGTATATCATACCTGAATATTCTTCATATCAGTCCAAACTAAAGTGGAGTTTACAGTTTGTAATGACAGAAACTTTAGTCTATGGCAGGACTGAATGCCCAGAGGAATTCCATACAACTTACACTGCACTTCTATACTGATAGTCCCCAGAGGGTGTCACTATTTAGGAAAAAGTGATAGCCTAGAAAATATTCTGCACCAGGATATAAGCAATGAATGCAGCCACACTGACGGGTTCTGTAACTATAATTTCTTTATTACATGAAAGTCATTGGCAGACATTTTTCTGCCGTTTTCTTTAACCTGACTACACTAAAAATGGCTCCTCAGAGGACACTACTCCTAGTCACAAGACAGTCCTTGGCAGACAAATCATTCCAGTAACGCTCAGAATCACATGATGATGCCAGATAATGTTGTAATGATTCAGGTACAGGAAATGCACATGTCCAATGTGTATTATTCAATTTAAAGTGCAAAAAATGTATAAAAAAAAAAAATTATCTATCCAACTGAAAGAACCCTGCTCTGCAAAACAACTTTCTGCAATGCAATTAAAGCTGGCCATACATTTGTTTTTTCAACCAGCAGATGCCTCCATCCACACATAAGAGAGGTGAATGGAGGAATCCCCTCAGCTGAGACACTGCAATCTGACAGCGGGACCCCCCCCCCCCTTTTATCAGGCCGCATCCATTGAATAACAAACGTTTTTCCACATTTCCGTTCTAACGATCAACTTCTTTCGAATAGGCTGGCCATACACTATAGAATTTCAGTGTTCAATTTTGTTTAGATTTACCTTTAACCACTTTACCCCCGCTCACATTGCTGCTACTGCGGCAATGTGGCTCGTTATTGTCCAGCGACGTAGACCTATGTCGCTGGACTCCTCCCCTTGTGGGCGGCGTGCGCGCGCCGCCGGAGGCTCGCTCCCGCTGTATTCAGTTACAGCGGGAGTCGGGCCAGGGGATGGGCGGCGGTGATCACCGCCGCTCTTCCCCGATCGTTGGGATCTTGTTTGGAAATCCGCCCGCTTGTGTAAACAAAGCGGGCGGATCTCCTAAGTGACAGACAGGGTCAGATTGCAGGATTCAGCATAGCTGAACCTGTGATCTGTCCTTGTGTCACTCTGTCACCTCCCCCCACACACGTCAGTAAGCACCAGGCATACATTAACCCCTCCCTCTCCAATAAAAATTAACCCCTTCCCTGCCAGTGTCATTTTTACAGTAACAGTGCATATTTAGAGCACTGATTATTGTAGTAATGTCACTGGTACCCCCAAAAGTGTCAAAAATGTCAGTCAAGGGACTGATCCGTCCGCCACAATGTCGCAAAATAAAAAAAAAAAAAAAAAAAACGCAGATCGCCGCCATTACACGTTAAAAAAAAAAAACACCAAAAATGACAGAAATCTTTCCCTTAGTTAGTAAACGCAATAACTTTTGCGCAAACCAATCAAAATATGCTTATTGCGATTTTTTTTTACCAAAAATATATAGCAGAAAACAAATTGGCCTAAAATGATAAAAAATTTAGATTTTTACATTTTTTGGGGGAAATTTCATATAAAAAAAAAAATGTGAAAAATATTGTTATTTTTCCAAATTGTCGCATTTTTTTGTTGTTTATAGCGCAAAAAGTAAAAATCGCACAGGTGATCAAATACCACCAAAAGAAAGCTCTGTTTGTGGGGAAAAAAGAACATAAATTTAATTTGGGTACAGTGCCGCACGACCGCGCAATTGTCCGTTAATGTAACGCAGTGCCAAATCGCAAAATATGGCCTGGTCAGGAATGGGGTAAAACCTTCCGGTCATAAAGCGGTTAAAAAACGCTCATTGAGAATTTTTTTGTCAAAGACATGTAGCTAAATACATTTTGGCCTAAATATATGACAAAAATTGAATATATTTGATATTTTTTAACTGTCAAATTAGAAAAATATTGTTATTTTTTCAAAATTGACGTTTTTTTTAATTAAGATCGCAAAAAATGAAAATCGCACAGGTGATCAAATACAGCCAAAAGAAAGCTCTGTTTGTGGGGAAAAAAGGACGTAAATTTCGTTTGGGTACTGCGTTGCACGACCGCGCAATTTTCAAAGTCGCACAGTGCCGAATCGCAAAAAGTGGCCTGGACGTAAGACAGCAAAATCCTCTGGTGGTAAAGTGGTTAACTATGTAGTGCGAGGGCCTGTCTGATTCCATACTGATTGAAAGTGTTTAGGTTTGACCTCATATTATATGTTTTTGGTAAATCTAAAGGAAAATTGATCAAGAAAATTGTATAGTGTATGGCCAGCCTTACACTATATCAATTAAAGTTCAACTGTTCCCTGCTGAACTGAATTTTAATCCATGGCTGGCTTAAAGTGGATGTAAAGGTTCAAGTTTTTTTTTTTACTTTCATTCATTCTATGCATGAATGTAAAAACTTGATTTTTTGAGTTACCGTAAAATCCTTTTCTCTTAAGTTCATTGACAGACGCAGTTCTCTGATCCATATCAGTAGGGTAATACTGCCCCCTACAGGAGTAGGACACTAGGCAGAAAAAAGTTCTGGCTATGCCTATGAGCAGTCCCGGAGGGTACACCCTCTCTTCCTGCATAGGATGTCAGTTTTGTATCAAAGCAGTGTCAGAAAAGTAACACCAACCCAACTCAAAATAGAGGGGCGTGTACTGCGTCCGTCAATGAACTTAAGAGAAAAGGATTTTACGGTAAGTCAAAAATGCAGTTTTCTCTATCGTTCATTGACAGATGCAGTTCTTTCTTCTCACTTTAAGCTCATCAAGCATTACAACCTGGTTGCACAATCCCTGAACGTTTTCCTCTGAACAATAATGTAGTGAAGGCCTATATAAACAAACCATTTAATGTACATCCAGTCAGGTAGGTTCGCGCTCTATATGGCTGTCAGCAAAATGAATGTGTGCTCAGTGTTAAATTTATATTTTCTTAGAGCTGAACTCCCCCACACTTCAAGTTTTAAATGTGCCTTTTGTCTAGGTGGTAGAAGAATGAGCAGTATTACTAAAAGTGGGGTAATATATTGCAGCTTACCAGTCATTAGCTGTGGTGGCTGCATTTGTTTTCTTATTAAGGCTTTTTCCCTTATGTTTTTTACCTGGTGATCTGGCCAGCAACACACCTCCTGTATTAGACTACCCCCATACTGGATAAAGGAGCACCTTTGGACAGCAGCATTTTCAGTTTGGGGGGATGGGAAGTTTTAGATGTACTAGCAGATTTAAATACACTAACAAAATGAAGCCAAACTCCAGCTCACACTTTATAAGGGGTTATAGCAAACTGTGTTTTTTTGGGGGGGGGGGTTAAAAGGATCTACATAAGACTGATGAGTGTAAGCACCCCTGCCAGTGGTAAATGGCTTGTCTCAACCCTGTAACTATTACATCTGAAGAAGAGCTAGTTCTTTAAAAAAAAAAAAAAAAAAACAAAAAAGGAAAGAAAGCCTAAAAAAAAGAAAACTAATACAGCCATCACCCTTGTTTTCTATGTGGAAACAGTGGTCTTTCCACAGAGGTCAAACACTCCTCCTGCTGAGCCAGAGCTAGAACTGTCCAATTAGCAGGAAACATGAACTTTGCTGATTGTCCACCTCAGCAAGGAGTGTATCAGACTTCTGTAGACAGACCACTGCTTCCACACACTGAGCAAGGGTCTCTCTCTCTACAGCTGTGGCAGCTTTCCAAAGAAAAGGAACCGTAGGACTTTGCACAGCACTTGATGCACCTGGAAGGTTTTTAATTGATTTAAACTTAGGTTTATATGGACTTTTAACTACTTGACGTCCGCGCTATAGCCGAATGACGGCTACAGTGCGGACTTGAATTGCCGGGAGGGCGTACATTGACGTCCTCTCGGCAACGAGCGGCCTGCACGCTCCCTGCGGAGCACGCCCGGCTCGCTCTGTGATCGGCGAGTCCATGAGACTCGCCTGATCACAGATCGGGGGCGATCCCGCCCCCTTACTATGTGATCAGCTATCATCCAATGACAGCTGATCATGTGAAGTAAACAGCAGCCGGCGATCAGCTGTTTTCTCCTCACACTATCAGTGTGAGGAGAAAAAAATAACAACCGCCAGCTGCTGTCAGAGGGACATCAGTCCGAAGAGGAGAGGGATTATTTGTGCCTCCAGTGCCACCTACTATTGCCCACAAGTGTCCCCTACCAGTGCCTATCAGTGCCCAACAGTGCAGCCTACCAGTGCCCAACAGTGCAGCCTCTCAGTGCCCAACAGTGCAGCCTCTCAGTGCCCAACAGTGCAGCCTCTCAGTGCCCAAAAGTGCAGCCTCTCAGTGCCCAAAAGTGCAGCCTCTCAGTGCCCAAAAGTGCAGCCTCTCAGTGCCCAAAAGTGCAGCCTCTCAGTGCCCAAAAGTGCAGCCTACCAGTGCCCAACAGTGCAGCCTACCAATGCCCAACAGTGCAGCCTACCAATGCTCAACAGTGCAGCCTACCAGTGCCTATCAGGGCCCATCAGTTCCGCCTCATCAGCGCACATCAATGAAGGAGAAAAATTATCTGTTTGCTAAATTTTATAACAAACTATAAAAACTGTTTTTTGTTTGTTCAGCATAAAATAAAATCCCCAGTAGTGATTAAATACCATCAAAAGAAAGCTCTATTTGTTTGGAAAAAAAAAATGATAAAAATTTCATTTGGGTACAGTGTTGCATGACCGCGCAATTGTCATTCAAAGTGCGACAGCGCTGAAAGCTGAAAATTGGCCTGGGCAGGAGGGGGGTTACAGCTAATCCTTTACAGAATTCCAAACAACCTAATGTATTTATAAAAATGGAATAAGGACATATGAACAGAAAATGCAAAAACTGGGACTGAGCAGACTGGATGATGAGCATCACAATTTTACCCTAATCAGTTATTCTTACATTTGGCTAGAAGGTATTTTATATTTTTTGGCTATTAAATTTAAAGTGTTTGTAAAATAGAAATGAAAAGAAAAACATTTTTGTATAGATATGTAGCACTACTCCCTTGGGAGCTGCTGGTTATGGGTTCCCCTGGGTTACCATTAGCAACAAAAGAACAGTCTGACATTATTCCAAAGGTTTTACCTCAGACAAGAAACAATCCAGTATCTTTGATTTTTAGGTTTTATTCGGAACTTGGATAGAAGAAGGGAATGAGTGGGATACTCCAACGTAAAGAACTATGCACAATAGACTGGGACAGCTTGGAGAGCTGAATAGCGCTGAGAAACGCTGAATAGAGCTAGTCACGGCTAGGCCGCTGCTTCACTTTGCCCTTGGCTGTGAATGAAGTAATAGAGATTCCTGAGGTAAACTGTATCCTGAGGTAAGCTGTACTCTGAGGTAGACTGTACTGCTGAAAGACTTCAGGGCCCTTCCTGGCACCCCCTTTGTCCCTAATCTTCAGGGTTAACTACTTGGCACCCCCTTTCCTGTAACACTCCTTGATCCATCTGACTTCTCTGGAGTGGTCTCCTCTCCTAGGCAGACACTTGAGCAGATCCCTCAGTACTCACAATACTGTTTTTCCCAAAGTCTTCTGCCCAACAGCTCCACTTGTCAGCACTCTGGATCCTCTGCAGCTCAGCTCCACACCTGGTTCACTAGGCCGACTGCCTGGACCACCTTCCTCACATCAGCAGGAGGAGAGACAGCCATCCACCTCCTCCTGGGACTTTGCTCCTGCCAAAAAAAACCCTGTCACATGCCCCCTCCGGATTTATAGCCAATCCCAGGATGCATTGCAGTAATGCCCACCCACTGAGACAGCCATAAATCCTGGTGTGTTACTGGTTAGGTTTCCTCCACTGTCCAACAAGCTCCCTTATTGGATACAGTGGGGAGACTCCCTTAGACCCAATAAATCACACCTGGAAACATGTGACAGGCTAAACTAACAGATCAGGCTCTCCTGAGAAGCACAACAGAGCCACCAAATGTGTTTTCATAGCACCCACCTAGAAGGGTGCTACAGATATAAAAAAAAACCATTATAAATAGCTTTTTTTTAACTTTTTTTATAGGTAATCACATTTCCTCTGTTCTGAGCTGCATAAGCGATGGGGGGGGGGGGGGAGCAGCAGCACACTGAGCTTCCCAGTGAATGGCTGTGCAGCGGGGGCATGTCAGAACAAGTCTGGTCATTGGAGGAAAGCACACTGAGTTTCCAGCACAGCTAGAGAACTGCCCATGATGAACTCTACTGCTTAGTGTGGTCAGTTTTTAATAGGAAAGCAGGGGGACTGGCAGGAACACCAGGGATTTCACACAAAGGAAGCAAATCAAAGCGAACAGGATACTTTCTCATACAAGTACATGGTACAGCCAGCACATATCAGGAAAAGTATGTGTTGGGGTCACAAACGCTTTAACCTTAGTAGATTGTACCATCAGACTGCAATCACTGTAGTCAGCTTAACCACTTGCCGACTGCTCACAATAATCCTACTGCGGCAGTGCGGCTCCCCTGGGTCCAGCGACGTACACCTACGTCGCTGGACTCCTAGTGGTCTTGGCGGCGCGTGTGCGCCGCTGGAGGCTCGCTCCCTCTGTGTTTAGACACAGCAGGAGTCGGGCCGGAGGAGGAGAGGCGGCAATCAAAAGTGTGGGAAAGTGTGAGAAGACCCACCTGCTTATGTAAACCAAGCAGGCGGATCTTCTCAGTGACAGACAGGAAGAGATCACAGGATTCAGCATTGCTGAACCTGCATCTCTTTCTGTGTCACAGAACGCTATCCCCCCCCCCCCCCCACGACAGTAAGCATGAGGCACACATTTAACCCTTTGATCACCCATAGGGTGAACCCCTTCCCTGCCAGTGTCATTATTACAGTAACAGTGCACATTTATAGCACTGATTACTGTAGTAATGTCACTGGTCCCCCCAAAAGTGTCAAAAATCAAAGTGTCAGTTAGGGGTCCGATCTGTCCGCCGAAATGTCGCAGTCCCGCTAAAAATCGCAGATCACCACCATTACTAGTAAAAAAAAAAATAAAAAAAAACAATAAAAATGACAAATCTTTCCCGTAGTTAGTAAACGCAATAAATTTTTTGCGCAAACCAATCAAAATACGCTTATTGCGATTCTTTTTTTTACCAAAAATATGTAGCAGAAAACAAAATTGGCATACAAAAGGTTAATTTTTTTTTTTGGGGGGGGAATGTTATATAGCAGAATGTGAAAACATATATTTTTTTCAAAATTGTCACTTTTCACCTTTTTTGTATTTAGCGCAGAAATTAAGAATCGCACAGGTGATCAAACAACACGAAAAGAAAGCTCTATTTGTGGGAAAGAAAGGAAGTAAATTTTGTTTGGCTACAGGGTCGCACGACCACGCAATTGCCTGTTAAAGTCAAGCAGTGCCGAATCGCAAAATAGGGTCTGGTCATTAAGCAGCAAAATCTTCCGGTCTTAAAGTGATTAAAGCGGGACTCCAGGCACATGATAGAAGATAACTATTTAACCCAGTTGTGTGTTCATTAAAAGTAATCATATGTATTTTACGCTAGGTTTTAAACAGGTCTGTAGATATATTCTCTGCGTGCAAGTCCACTTTCCTTGTACGGTCACCAGGCCTGGGGAAGATTGGTGACTAAGCCATCTTTCTCAACTGCAGTGGAGAAAAGTGAAGTCACCAACTTGGCCATGTTTTCTGCCTTCCATGTCTGGATCACTTTCTGAAAACCTTCTGAAAAAAACTGCAAACCTTCAGGCCGGTAAGACATTTTATAAATGTGCATTTAGCAGTTTCTGTTAGCCTGAAAGTTTGCTTTAATAACAGAGCTATTTGTCCATTTCCAGTATGGAACAGCTTTGTGGTATAGCTAACTCGCTGTAAAATACCAAAGATCTGTAGAATATTTTATGACAGTGCATAGGATACGGCTGTTCCTACTGCAAACAAGGCATTAGGACTAAACATGTTCCAGTGATACCACTTGCTATATACAGCCAAATGTTTCTAAAACCGTTGTGCCAGTAGAGGAGCTGGAGTGCATGGAGAGGAGTTCCTTCCTTATCTTACAGGGACACCTTGAGTTGCTGTGTATTGAAAAGCACATGACAGAGGACACACTACTGGCCTAAACATAAAAACAAAAGCTAAAAAGTTCTATACGACAAGTAATTTCATAAAACACTCCACAAAACAAAGAGAGTCGTGAATGACAAGCTTTAAATAAAAGGAATACAAAAAGGTATAAGACACATGAATGTAGAAGATTAACAAAGAGCCAATCAGAGAGAGCACATACAAATGTTATAAAAGAAGCACAATAACATAGTAAACAAGGAAAACCATCAATACAAAACACCAGAGGCAGAGGAAAAAGCAATGTACCAATGTAAGGGTCCATTCACACTAGCGCGACTTGTCAGGCGACTTGGTCGCCTGACAAGTCGCAGTCGGTCGCTCGCCATTGAATAGTACAGGAGCCGTTCTAATAGGAGCGACACAAGTCGCTCCGACTTAGAAAAAGGGTCCTGTACTACTTTGGGGCGACCTGGAGGCAACTTGCATTGACTTCAATTATATAAAGTCCGTGCAAGTCGCGCCAAGGTCGCGGTGCACACTGTGCATCGCGACTTCACAGGTCACGCCACAAAATCCTGTCGCGGCAGTGTAAATGGGCTGTGGGTTTTTATTTTTACATCTTGTTACAAACATTATAGAGTACAGAGTATCAACAGAATTTGAACTGTACTGCAATTAAAAGAACCAATTCAACGTAATGGAAGATGAGACATAATTTAACAAAAATACAAGTCGGTACTGTTAGGATTAATGAAAAAGGAGAAAACAAGAAAAAAGCTGGGATTGTGGGTTGGGGGTTCAAGCACAGAAAAGGAGGGGGCTGGTAAAAAAGTGACCAACCCTAAAGGCCTAGCAGGCCTGAGTCAGTTCAAGAGAGTAAGAAATATGTACCAAAAAGAATATTTTTGTATTGTGTCATAGAACCTAGTTTCTGCTTTCTCATGAAGCATAACCTGCGAGATTCTAGATCTGGTTTCAGCTATAGAAAGAGTGGAAGTTTTCTGTGCCTTACAGATCATTTGCCTAGCAGCAGTAAGTATATGGACCGCCAGTTGTAGATGAACCTTAAGCAACTCCCTATTAGATTGTAAGCTTGCAGGAGCAGGGCCTTCCTAACCCTTGTATTGAATTGTACTGTTGCTCAATTGTTTCCCTTTATATTGTAAAGTGTTGTGCAAACTGTTGGCGCTAATATATTATATATATATATATATATATATATATATATATATATTTATTTATTAGGTGGCCTGACACAAAGGAGGTTGTATTCTGCTCTGGGAAGGATCTGTGTCCCATTAACATTGTGAGAGGCGACAACACGTCTGTGGCACATTTATAAAATATGGCAAATATGGCAAATGGCAAAATACTAAAAAACACAGAGGAGAGTAGTCCGGTACTATACAAGTGGTTCTTGCGGGTACTAAATACCAGCGTGTCATGATCTTGTAAATAGTTACTACAGCCAGAGCACCAAGTGGGCTAGATTTCACAGTGGCCCAGATTCAAGATCAATATTCCTCATCTAAGTTCCTTCCCAAGTTTGCTGCCCACAGTTAGGTGTATACTGGAAGCTGAGATACAGAGTAGGTTGACCGCAAGTGATATCAAGCCTGAGTGTGGGTCAGTGCTACAGTAATGCTAAAAGGGAATCAAGAGTAAAGGGCCATCTTCTGTATTGATTGATACTGATTTATCTGGAGATAGAGATTTATCTGGATGTATCTAAATAGATCTACTGATGGTAGGGTAGAAACAAAAGATGATAAGTCTTCCGCAATTCAGACCCAAAAATTAGGAGGGGATTGGGAAACTTGAGGGAAAGCTGGTTTGCAGTTAATGGACATACTAGTTTAACTGGGTGACTGTAGTTCTCCAGAGTGTTTATGGCCATTCCAGACCTGCATGGTATGCTTCAGTAAAGGTTTGAATATCTTTGGTCCATCTGTGAGGTTGAGTCATATAAGGCTGTCATTACAGACTGGTTCACATGTCATGGCTTCTAGGGCTACCCATATTGGGGTTTCCAATCATTATGTGAGCTAGTAGAGCTGCTTTGGTGCCTTTGTTATACTTTGAAGTGAAAAGGTCACAAACCTTGGGCTATCTAGACTAAGCATACAATTAAAGAAATGCCATTACATAAATACGCAGACTAAGCACACAGTAAAGAAATACCCAGAGAACAATCAATATAACCAGCTGAAAAACAGATAAAAGACTGCTTAAATGGTAGCAAAATCTCACATTTTGTGGTAAAGTTGAGACTGGCCCCAGCCTTTCATACTGGTTGATTAAAAGGAAACCAGCATGGAGAGAAGAGGTCAGCAATGGCAGCCTCCTATACCTTGCTTGGTATACCTTAAATGAAACCTGTATTGAGGCTGCATTCACACCTGAGCATTTTTCCTGCGTTTCTGTGTGTGCATTTTATGCACAATTTTGACATGTTTTTAAAGCGAAGTTCCGCCTCCCCCTCCACCCCCTTCAAAAATTAAAAGTCAGCAGCTACATATACTGTAGCTGCTGACTTTTAATATTAGGACACTTACCTGTCCTGGAGTCCAGCGATGTCGGCACCGCAGCCGGTTTCCATTGGCTGTTGGGTGCTGCCGACGCCATTGACTGTGAGGGAACCCGGCAGTGAAGCCTTGCGACTTCACGGGCGGGTCCCTAATGCGCATGCACGAAGCGGGCTGCGCATTCCAACTGGCTCAACGGTGGAGGAGGGGGCCGAGCTTCCGAGGGACAGAGCCTCGGCGCCATAACCCGGAAGTGGGGAATGGTACCTGTCAAAAACAGGTACCCGTTCCCCCCCCCCCCTCTCCCCTGAAAGGGGCCAAATGTGGCACCGGAGGGGGGGGGGGGGAAACAAAAGAGTGGAAGTTCCACTTTTGGGTGGAACTCCGCTTTAAGCTTAATACCTTTTTTATTTTATTAGCCAACAGAAAAAAAACTATCATCTGTTGCTAGGTTTTTTAGCTTTTATTTTTTTATTAGGGTAAGGGGTTAGAGTTATTTATTTTGACTACTACTACTACTTAAGGCTCCTTTCACACGGCCGCTCCGTGTGAAAGGTCCGCTGCGGGACTTTTTTTTTTTTTTTTCCACGGAGCGGATGACATTTCTGTCATCCGCTCCGTGTGCCCGCATATCATCCCATCCGTTTGCGGATGATATGCGGACATAATGTATGTCTATGCCACTGCGGATGTCAGCGGATGACACCGCTGACATCCGATTTTCCTTCCTTTCCGTTTTTTACACGGAAGGAAAAATAGGGTTCTGTTCCGTTCATAAAAACGGAACAGAACTGACAGGAGGAAAATCGGGTGTCAGCGGATGGTATTCCGCTGACACCCGCAGTGCCATTCACTTACATTGATGTCCGCAAATCATCCGCAAAAAAATAGGATGATTTGCGGACACACGGAAAGCAGCTGAGCGGCCGTGTGAAAGGACCCTTACTATTTATAATATTATTATTTCTATTAATAATCTTTTTTTCGGGTTTGGGTGTTATTTATTATGATACATTTTTTTTTTTAAGGTTAGCGGTTAATATAGATGTCATTATATAATAATAATTTTAGGGCTGAAACAACTAATCGATTAATCGATTATAATCGTCAACTAATCGATTATGAAAATAGTTGTCAACTATTTTCGTAATCGATTAATCGTCAGCCGATTAGTTGTCCTTCATACAGAATGCATTATTCTGCAGAAACCATCCATACATGTCAGTAGATGACGGAGAACTTGTGAATGTGTGAGGAGCAATGCCTCATGGGAAATGTAGTCCTGGGCAAGAGAAGGAACCAAGTGATTCTAAAGGCAGAGGTTTTTTAACCTTGCTATAGGGACACTCTGTACAGTACTATACTTTGCTGCTTCCTATAGGGGCACTTTGAAGGCAGAAGGGTCTGGAAGTGCCATGGGGGGGGGGGGGGGGGCAGAAGAGGAGAATCAGTGCTGCTCTGTGAAAAATCATTACACAGAGAGGATAAGTATGACAAGATTGTTGTTAAAAAGAAAAGAATCCAACGTTTACAATCACTTTAAGGGCTCTGTGCTGGGAAGATCAGCATCTGAACCCAGAGAAGGTGGAGGCCGATAGACTAGAGGTGATATAAGGCATTACAATTACATTTAAAGTAAAAGTTTATTAGTATTGTGCATTATATTTAAAATTATATCCATGAAAAAAAAAAAAAGTCTCAGCTTTTAGTACTACTTTAATATATAAATGTTATTTTCAACCCTCCACCCTTCATATACCTTCATGTCCGACTCCCAGTTAAAATATCCTGCATATCCGACTTCTGGGCATATTTTTTTTATATACATACACATGAAAAAAAAAAGCATGCTGCTGCTACTAAAGGTCTTCTGCTTCCCATACATGTATTGGATTTTTGGACAAAAATATTTGCATCTATATTTGTTCAAAAATGATTTGTATATTTGTTGAATGGACGAGTGTTGTTTGAAAATTCCACTTGCTTTTAACAATAAATTTTAAAATGAATAAAGCTTCTGAGCAAAAACCACATACACTATTTGAAGATTTGTTTGATCGAGAAGTTTTCTATTCTGCTCCTTCAAATTTTCCTGTCACTGTGGTTGACACCGGACACCAAATACACTAATGGTTAGAAAAATCGGATGAATGTTTTTAAAAATTTTCTAAAAAAAATTTAGTTTGTGTATTACCAGCATAAGTGACAGCAGGCACAGGGAGCTTGTATCAAACTACCTGCCTATTAATAAGGGAGTCTGTCATGATTATATACAAATCCGGTCTGAAAATTTGCAAAACAGTGTTTTAGGTCTTTTAAAAATATTGATCACGGAGTCTGATATGTACCACATTTAAACCTCTAATAATACATATATCTGTTTCAGAGTGGATAAAATATCCAACTATATAGCTGGATAGTTATATTTACCACTACATATAGATATTCAAGAATATTAACTAAATTATACACTTTTTTTTTTTTTTATTTTTTTTTTAGGTTTTTATCCGATTAGTCGATTAATCGAAGCAATAATCGGCCAACTAATCGATTATGAAAATAATCGTTAGTTGCAGCCCTAAATAATTTACTTTATTTATGATGATTTTTAGGTATTTGTGTATTTATTTTACATTTATTCACTATTACTATTTTTTTCTCTTAATTTTTTAATTTGAGAAGAAAATTGTGCAAAAATGCGTGACCAAATGCGCAAATGCACACAAAAACATGCAAATGGCCCGTTTCTAATAATTTCTACTGGGGAAGGGGGCGCAAATCTGCCCAATTTGAGCTACAAAAGAAGCGCCAGAACTTTTTGGAGCTTCAGGCTTTTGGCTTCAGCTGACTATGACTGGAGATGTGAACCACCTCCATAGAGAATAACGGATTTTTTTCTCCTCCAGCGTTTTGGAGATTCGAGCTCCAAGCTACAAAAACGCTGAGGTGTGAATGGGGCCTCAGAGAATAAAGAGCCTGCTGCTGCTAATCTCTCTTTCTTAAAACGCTAGCTGGCTGTGATGTGAATGACAAGGCTTCAATACTTCCTGTGGTACAAACCAAAAACAAATGAACACAGTTCTAACATCACTGACTTTCTAACCTACGGTACATGCTTGTTCCGGGTCAGTGAAAAAGAAAGTGTTGAAGGTAAAAAAAAGCCAGGTAATTAGTTTTCTTGGAAAACAATACACAATGGCAGCCTCTTGTCATTACATGCTAGCAGACCAATGCTAGGAGGAACGAGAGTGGGGAAGGGTTTCAGACATACTGCTTATGGTTATATTGAGGCCTCCTTTCAATTGGCGCAAAAGAAAAACTGTAGGTTAATGGATGGACTAAGTAGCAGGCAGGATATTTTACGGGTGCACTGAAGCTCCGTGTTCTAATACACATCATACAGAAGAATACTGTATAAAACTTCAGATCCCTGGAGTAAACAAGGAGAGGAAAAGAACTGAGTATTCACCAAAGGAACAAATAGTGACCAAAGCAGGAGAAGGGTTTGAAATGACATATTCTAGGTAAGTGATTAATGCCTGAGAGTCAAAGTGAAAGTGCAAATACCAAAGGGTCACAGAGTGCACATAAACAGCGAAGTGAAATAGCACTAACAAACCCCAGAGAGAGCCCTTACCATTACCAGTGGGCATCATGTAAACACATAGGTGAAAGTGACCACAGGCACATAGGATTCAGAAGCTAAATACACAAAAATGCCTTGAGAAGGAGGATGCACACACCCACAAATGCATACACTTGCACACTAGATGTCCAGCGAGATAGCAGATATAAATACACAACAGGAAACGGTCATTTAGAATGCAGCAGTCACGCATACTGGAAATGATACATGTATACAGTAAAAGAATCCCATAAGGCTGCCAAATGTTACAACTATGCACAGGGAGTGTGGACACTAAAAAGAATGTCTGTGTGCAGAATCCTACTTCCATACACTCCCTCAGATATTATACAAGGTACATGTACAAGGATATAAAGAACAGGAAAGAAAATGAAAGGGTTCAAAGTTATATGAGCCTACAGTGATATACGAGACAGCATTGCAGACCCAGGGAGGAGTGGGGACAATAGAGTGACGATAGAAAGACACAAAATTGTGTCAAGGGGGAGCTGATCATGTGTACAGTACACTCCCATTATAGAATAAGGCACAAACATATCACCGTTGTAACAGCACATTAAATAGATGTTCAAATGTAGGAAAACAGCAGTTTTACTGTAAATAAAAAGAACTCATAGTACAGAGGAGGCAGGTTTGTTACCTTTGAGATCTGTATTTTCATTCTTGTTTACAGGCTGGCTAGGTGCCAAATTCTCTATAAATCTCCCAAAAACAATACAGACCAGAATTTAATAAAAAACATTATCTGCCAAACCTGCAAAAATGGCAAATACAAAACGGACAAGACTAGTAGCTGCCCAAAACTAAGAACACCTCTTTGGAGCTGGGGCAAATACCTGTAAGAACAGTCAGAAGATTAGGATCTGTGGCTAAAATACCACTGCGTCCAAACGTTTGATCTTGGCAATGCTGTTCACATTACACCACCATAACATGGGTATGGGGGGATCTCATATTTACAATGATGCTTATAGGAGCTTTGTTCCTGAAATATACTACAATAAAAATTATCACTATCCTGCTCATTGCGCTTCATACATTTTTAGCATTTCTTGACAAAGTACTACTGCAGGGTAAAACATTACATTACAAGAACAACATGTTGAATTTCTGGATGACAGATCTCATATATGTGCATATTTCGTATGTGCTCACATTTTCCCATCTCTCTCTTTCTATAATGTGTATATATATATATATATATATATATATATATATATATATATATATATATATATATATATATATATATATATATATACACACACACACACACACACACACACACACACACACACACACACACATATATATATATATATATATATATACACACATACATATATATACACACACACACACACATATATATATATATATATATATATATATATATATATATATATATATGTTTATGTATGTCATTGGTGGTCTAGCATCTTTTCAAACAAATGCAAAGAAACAATGAACACAGAGGACTATGCAAATATATCCAAGCATAGTCCCATATACTGTATAAAGACGACATGCAAAATACATACACACAGATGGTTTATATGCATCAGTATACCGTCATCAGCTACAGGAAAGCAAAAACCCACAATGAATATTGTATGAGGACTTGGAAAAGGATAGAAACAAATACATACCTTTAAGGTTATTTAGGTCCTGAAGAAACTTCTTGTAGTTGGAGATACTCATGACAACAGGTGTGCAGTGTACTTTCAATGAGCAGCCTAAACCTGTGTCACCCAGAGGTAAATGATCCGTATGTAGTCCAACCCCCACCTCTAAGCAAACACACGGCCACTGCGCATAGAGAGGTCAGACAACACTCACTCAAAGAATTCAGCTAACCGCCAGTATAAATCTGCCAAAAATTGATTTAAAGCGACCCAGAACACCAATATCCACCAGTGACAGTAAGGAGTAATTAGAACAAGCAAAAGGAAGTCATGCCTTTTACAATGTGAACTTTACTCCAACAAGGCCACTCATTACATTCAGCCTTAGGGTTACTGTACAAAACAGACACAGCTCAGAGGTATTTACAGCACAAGGTGATCCTGGACTACCACACCTCTCCCCATTGGCACACCTGAACACACAACCCTAGGATAAAGCAGCAAGCATCCAAGCATTAGCAGTGTGAGGACCAAATGAATCTGCTGGAGGAAAGGGTCCACACATGTTGTAGCTGAAGGCAAGGGGGGGGTCGCTAGATTGGGTTTCTTCACCTGCTCCCAGACAGCTGGCAGATTCAGGAGGGAGATGCTAGCATGAATACCAGACTAAAGGATTACAGCACAGACCCTTACAGCATGTCCCAAAAAGATCAAGATATCTGTCAAATACAGAATTACACACTAGGCCAGGGCTATAAAGCCACCAGGTCCCATAGGACTTATTTACAGGCACTCCACAGTAATAGCTTCATCCCACCCTTAAAATACCAGAAGCAGATGGGTGTACAGAAGACGTTAGGGCAGAGGTTTGGAGATTTGTTAACTTTAAACACTGAATGTCCATGGGTTATAGATAATATTTCTAGTTAAAGTATGTCAGGCCCCTTTCACATGGGCGCCCTCACTAAGCGGAATCCGCTCGCTCAGCTGATCCAATCGCTCACCTGAAACCCGCTGTTCCCGCTGAGCAGGTGGATGACATAGGGGAATGAACACAGACGCAGTCCCGCTCTCCTCTATGGGGCAATCGGATGGAAATGGACCGCCTGTCCACTTCCATCCGATCCAACTGACGAATGAAAAAAAAAAAGGTCCACATCCGTCTGTTTTAGGCGGACAGGATCGGATGGCGGTGAGTGCCCACTGACATTTGCCGCTCCATAGAGCACAATGCAGGGTCTGATCAGGTCAGCCTGAAAAACTGACAGGCAGACCTGAGATAGCCCACATGTGAAAGGAGCCTAATGGCCCATACACACGATCTAAAAATCAAACAAAAAAAATACCACTTTTGAAACGATTGTATAATAATCTGATTATTCGTACACAGCTTTCGATAGCCGATCACGACACTTCATCTGATAATTATTCGATCAGACAAGCACAAAAAGGTTTCTCGTACAATACCAGATCGTACGATTTTCGTTTAATCAGTACAGTTGTTGTCTGAAAATACAATATGAATACACTACAGAATAGGGCTGCACGGTATTGAAAAAAAATGACATTTAAATATTTTTTTCCCCAACGATATATATTGCGATATGGAGAGCCATCAATCCAGGCTAAAGTCAACAATTACCATTGCATGATATTAATAATTTCACTAATAAGCAAGCTTCATTACAAGTGACAAAAAGGTCACTTAAAGCGGAGTTCCACCCTAAAATGCAAGTTCCATCCATTTTCATGCCCGGGGTCACCTGAAAAACAAATGGATAATCGCAATTTTTTTTTTTTTACTTACCCTGTAGAAGATAATATACTTACCTTACTTCCTCTTCCTCCACTCGGCGGCCACGGCGAGTCGTCACTTCCTGGCTTGCAATGATTCCTGGGAGCTGAACGTCATCGCTCCCAGGAATCAATGCGCCTGCACTGGCCCCGATGTCAGTTTCCAATGCAGGTGCCGTCATACCTTGCTAAACAGCTTCTGGGCATGCCCAGAAGCTGTGCAGGGATGACGCTGCAGCCCCGGAAGTGACGGCGGGGCCGGTGCAGTGCATCGTGGGACCGAGAAAGACAGAAGAGGATGCAGAAGAGGATCGCGCTGGCTTCAAGCTGCCCACACCTGAGATGGCAGCGCTGGAGAAGACATTTTCAAGGTAAGTATTTCTTCTTGCAGGTAAGTGCAACCCGGGACAGTTCAGAGACTAGCCATTGTGGAATGCACTAACCCTGACTGTCCCGGGGGGATTTTTATGTATTTTTTTTGGTTTTAGGTGGAACTCCGCTTTAATATTTTATTCCAAAATTAGAACATTTCTTGTAAACACAAAAGCAGAACACATTTTTAAATAAAACAGCAGCTTTTTTAGTAGTGATGAATGTTGTGAATGTTGGCTGTGACTGAGCGGTGAGCGATGTGAGCAGCGGCACAGCAAACCACGTGGAACGTGCAGTCTTCTGACCATACAGGGTTAATGTTAATGTAGGGCAGTACTGCAGCCTTCTGATTGTACCATACAGGGTTAATGTTCATGTAGGGAAGTATCACAGGTTAAGAAGACAGTGTGGAAGGCAGAGAAGTCGGGACTCGCAGTGAGTAGAAGAACACAGCCTGACATCCGTCCCCTGACATGTTCAGTCTGCCCTGGAGCTAGTTCTCCTGACTGAGCGGTGAGCAGCGGCACAGCGAACCAATCGCGCGTGCCTGCACGCGTGATTGGCTCACTGTGCCGCTGCTCACGGCGCTCACCGCTCAGTCAGGAGAACTAGCTCCAGGGCAGACTGAACATGTCAGGGGACGGATGTCAGGCTGTGTTCTTCTACTCACTGCGAGTCCCGACTTCTCTGCCTTCCACACAAGTCGCTCCGACTTAGAAAAAGGGTCCGGAGCTTCTTTGGGGCGACCCGGAGCGACCGTCATAGACTTCAATGTTATGAAGTCCGTGCCGGCCGCTCCAAGGTCGTGGCGCGCTGCTCCCAAGTCGGATCGCCCCAGTGTGAACGGGGCCTAAGACCCCGTTCACACTGGGGCGACGCTACTTGCCGGGGCGACCTCACAGGTCGCGGTGCGCAGCTCACACCGCGACCTCGGAGAGGCCGGCACGGACTTCATATCATTGAAGTCAATGCAGGTCGCTCCAGGTCGCCCCAAAGAAGCTCAGGACCCTTTTTCTAAGTCGGAGCGACTTGTGTCGCTCCCATTAGAACGGGTCCACAGCTACTGACAGGTCGCCCCAGTGTCGGAGTCTTAATTCAGTCTGTAAAATTTCTCTCCACTATATATCTGGCTGCATGTCACAAAAATTGAAGCTAAGGCCCCTTTCACACAATGGACATTTTGTCCATTTCTCATACATCCGTTGACGGATGAAAAACAGGCATCAATGCATCTCTATGTAAAAATGGATGACAACGGATGATCATCCGTTTTCATCCGCTTCTGTCAATGTCCGTTTTTTGGAACGGATGAATGTCCTACTTTTCATCCGTCAAAAAAACGGATCAGACAAAAACGGTCCGTTTTTCATCCGTTTTTGCATTGGTAGTGGATGTAAAAAAAGCGGATAAAAAAAAAACGGATGATAAAAAAAAAAAAAAACGGATTAAAAAAAAAAAACTAGATGAAAGAAAAAACGGATGAAAGAAAAAACAGATCAAAGAAAAAAACGGATGAAAGAAAAAAACGGATGAAAGAAAAAAACGGATGAAAGAAAAAAACGGATGAAAGAAAAAAACGGATGAAAGAAAAAACGGATGAAAGAAAAAAACGGATGAAAGAAAAAACCGATGAAAGAAAAAATGGATGAAAGAAAAAACCGATGAAAGAAAAAACCAGATGAAAGAAAAAACCGGATGAAAGAAAAAACCGGATGAAAGAAAAAACCGGATGAAAGAAAAAACCGGATGAAAGAAAAAACGGATGAAAGAAAAAACGGATGAAAGAAAAAACGGATGAAAATCTGATACATTTTCATGTGACTGAACTGATGAACTGAATGGACCGTATGTGTGAAAGGGGCTAAACCTCATCAAAAGAGTGTCAGCAATTTAAAAAAAAAAAAAAAAGAGAAGGATTGGAAACATTTACCAGGCGGTTACTGCCTGGACATGAGAAGAGCTGCACTTGGCCACATCAGTTTTTAAAAAAAGCCTTATTGTTCAAAGCAACACGTGCCACTCCTACAGCCAAGTGCCTTTCCTTGACTGGCGTATGTTATTAATGCCATCTAATTCCCAATGGGGAGTTTTCACGTCTTGTCCAAGTTAACGAGTAATAGGACACAAAGTGGGGAGAAAACTCCTCAAAGGGATTATCGTTTTCACCACACTAGTTTCATGGAAAGTAAAAATATTACTAGTTGTAATTTGAATGCCATTACCCTCTGTACTGATTTATTAGATAAAGCCTCGTGCACACGATAAGAATATTGGACAAATGATCGTCTTTTTTTTTTTTTTGCATGCTAATCTGTATCGAACACCTATAGGTTACTAAAGTTCTAAAAATTCTCATACCGCAGATTACAACTTCCGAAGTGATGTAATGTGTTGTACTACAATGTATTCTATCATTTCCGAGCATGCGTGCTCTTGGTCACACAATTTATTTTGTACAAATACCATACTAATTACACAAAAATAGTTTTTTGTTATTGTACAAAAGTTTTGTGTTTGTCCCTTCAGATAACGTCGTAATTGGCTCTCGAAACCTGTGTACTAATGGTCATATTATCGGACGGTAGCTCTGAATGCGGTATTTTTCGTCTGATTGTATCATTGTGTGTACTAGACACATGAACACTACTAATCTTACTTCTAATTCGGCTTTAGTGCCGGTTCACATATATGAAATGCGGGAACCCTGCAAATCCACTGCGGATTCCTGACCCGCATCGCATTCAACTCGCAGGCATTTCACACTGCCATATGTGAATCGCTGGGGGTGTCAATACAGAGTTAACAACACCCCCAGATCAGTTTGCATATCGCAGTGTGAACTGCCAGTTCAGACATGAATCGGATGGCATAGGGTGTGAACCACCATGCGATTCGATTCTGCTGCGGACCCAAAAAAAAGGGACTTGTGCCTGTTCTGTCTGAATCCAATGCGAATTTAGCCATACAATCTGTAGGGCTGAAATCACATTGCACAATCACATCGCATGTGATTTTCATAGCAGTGCGCTCCGAATCACGTGCAACATCTGTCATTTCTATAGTGTGAACCGAGACTTACACAATGTATAGAACTAAAAGGTCAGTGCAACCAATATCATCTATTAGATTCATATGTGAGACATGGGGCTCTGGTTCAGCTAATCTTGATTTTCCAGCTACACCAACCTACTACAGCCACTACAAAGGCAGCTCTCACCTTTTCTGGAGTGTTCAGGTATGTACCATTATACGAGGTGCAACAGGAGGAAACCTAAATACATGTATAAGGCATGGTGTACATGAGGAAACAGTAAACCAACAACAAATGTCCAGGGCCGGATTAAGAGCATCATGGGCTTGGTGCTGAGGATTTTGAAGGGCCTTAAGGGCCGTGCCTTGGCATGCACCCAGAGGAGGAAGGGTGCAGCCATGCATGCCTAATTCAACATGGGATGCTGTCTCTGAAGCCCATAAACACATCCATGCATCGGCAACTGTCCCTCCTTGTCCGGCCTTCGCGCTGTGTGGGGAGGTTCTGAGGGTGCTGCCTGGGGAAGGGAGCATAGAAGCCAGACTTCTGTGTTTACAAGTGACAGAAGAGCGGTAACAGTGAATATGGCCAACCCGGGGCCTATATAAAAAGGTAGGGGCCTGGAGCTGCAGCTCCAATAGCCCCTACGTTAATCTGGCCCTGCAAATGTCTACAGGCAAACTCAAGCTTTTATGGTCACTGTCTTTAAATGAGATCAGGCTCATTGAACTTGATGAATGTCAACAGTAGGGTTATGATCAGTGAACAGAAAATTCAACGATACCAAGACTATTTGAAGTGATATGTAAACACGTAAAGGAAGGGCAAAGGCTACTGCTATGTACACTGTAGCTCACAAGGTTATATATAGATTACTGCATTTACACTTTTAGAAACATAGCACAGTCTTGCAATCCAATTCTCATCTACTTTTAATTAAATGAGCGATTCTGGAAAAACAGATGTAATTTAGTGACATAAAGACATTCACAAGTACAGGAGATTAAAGGAAACCTGAAAGATAAACACACAGGTTGTCATTGTTACCTGCGTCTTCTGAAGAAGCGATCTGAGCCCCCGACTAGGATAACTATAGATATTTGGAATGCACCAATATATTGACTGAAAAAGGGTATCAGCGTTTTGGTGATAGAAAAGAAAGAAAAAAAAGGTGCCGATAATGGCCGCCGAAAAAAGCCACTTGTCGACCACAATACGTACACTGCTCAAACAAATTAAAGGAACACTTTAAAACAGATCAGATCTCAATGGGGAAAATCTCATGCTGGATATCTATACTGATATGGACTGGGTAATGTGTTAGGAATGAAAGGATGTCACATTGTTTGATGGAAATGAAAATTATCAACCTACAGACGGCTGAACTCAAAGACACCCCGAAGATCAAAGTGAAAAAATTATGCAGCAGGCTAGTGCATTTTGCTGAAATTTCATTGCTGCATCTCAAAATGGTATTCAGTAGTTTGTATGGCCGCCACGTGCTTGTATGCATGCCTGACAACATCAGGGCATGCTCCTAATTAGATGACGGATGGTGTCCTGGGATATTTCCTCCCAGATCTGGACCAGGGACATCACTGAGCTCCTGAACAGTCTGAGGTGCAACCTGGCGGCGTCGGATGGACCAAAACATAATGTCCCAGAGGTTTTATTTTGGATTTAGGTCAGGCGAGTGGTGGGGGCCATTCAATTGTATCAATTCCTTCATCCTCCAGGAACTGGCTGCATACTCTCACCTTGTATCAAGCTACCTGCCTATTACAAGGGAGTCTGTCATGAATATTATATAACAATCCGGTCTAAAAAATTTGGAAAACAGTGTTTTAGGTCTTTTCAAATTTTGAAAATCTTGATCTCAGAGTCTGATATGTACCACATTTAAACTTCCAATAATACATATATCTGTCTCGGAGTGGATTAAATATCCAACTATATAGCTGGATATATATTTATTTGCCACTGCATATAGATATTCAAGAATGTTAACTAAATTATACACCTTTTTTTTAGGTTTTTATCTGATTAATTGAAACAATCAGCCAACTAATCGATTATGAAAATAATCGTTAGTTGCAGCCATACTCTCACCACATGAGGCTGGCGTTGTTGGAACCCAGGACCCACTGCACCAGTGTAGGATCTTACAATGGGTCCAAGGATTTCATGCCAATACCGAATGGCAGTCAAGGAGCCATTGTCTAGCCTGTAGAGGTCTGTGTGTCCCAGGGACGTGCAGTCAGGGCCTCATCTGTCACTAACATAAATAAAATAAAAAGATGACCTGGGGTCACAGAGACTCCAAATATCTGAAGTCCTAACCCACCACTGGCCAAAATTTGGGGCTCCTAGCACCCATGGTTCCAGAGATACAGGGCTCCTTTCGCAGCCTGTCAGAATCTGCTTGCAGCAGACAGAGGATGAGCTTACAGTGCCTCTGATTTCTTGTCAGAGGCATGGAGCTAAGTGGGCAGCTTGGTTGGGGCCTTGGACCAATGTTAAGCACCATTGGTCCAAGCTGTCCAATAAAAATGCTGCAGTGGAGGCTCTCCTCTCACTGCAGTGTCATAGAAGGGTTCATGTGTCTAAAAGACACATGCTCCCTTCCAGCCCAGCCCTCCTAATTACAAGGAAAAAACATGGGTTCATGGTAATAAGGTTTACCCATAATCCCATGTTGATCTCACACAGTTAAGAGGGAGAATCTGCTGCTGCTGAAAAGGTACTTTTTTAATATATTATTATGCTATATGTTAGAACATAATCATTTATTATTTATCTTTTTACTGTGAAATTCAGTAATTTGTCGTTAAGCCACCTGCTTGAGTACAGTTTTTTTTTTAAAACCTAGTAAATTACCTTAAAAACAATATATAATAATTGTTTTTATATTACTTACTTATGGTAAATAACCACTTGCCACCCAGATCAATTCTGACACTTCTCTCCCACATGTAAAAATAATCATTTTTTGCAAGAAAATTACTCCGAACCTCCAAATATTATATATATATTTTTAGCAGACACCTTAGATAATAAAATGGTGGTCATTGCAACGTTTTATGTCACACAGTATTTGCGCAGCAATTTTTCAAACTCATTTAAAAAAAAAAAAAAAAAAGGGCTAGTCCGATTTTTTTGTATAAATGTGAAAGATGATGTTACGCTGAGTAAATAGATACCTAACATGTCCCGTTTTAAAATTGTGCACACTTGTGGAATGGCACCAAACTTCAGTACCTAAAAATCTCTGTAGGCGACGTTTAAAATTTTTAACAGGTTACACATTTAGGCCCCTTTCACACTATCCGTCCCGTCGGATTCCATTTTTCTCAGCGGGGGATCGAGCCGCCGATCCCCCGCTGAGCAGCAGGAGGACAGCTGTCAGGTCCCCATGCATCTCTATGGGGGAAATCGGATGGGAACGGACCGATCCCATCCGATCAGCTGGACGGATGGAAAATAGGGTTTCCTTCCGTCCAGATTTGACGGATCGGATCCGATGCCCCATAGGAATGCATGGGGGGACCGTTCAGATCCGCCAAAAAAACGAACAGGCGGATCTGAACGGTCCGCCTGTGTGAAAGGGGCCTTAGAGTTACAGAGGAGGTCTAGTGCTAGAATTATTGCTCTCGCTATAACGATCACAGCGATACCGCACATGTGTGGTTTGAATGCCATTTACATATGCTAAAACAGGTCCTTATGCTGGTTAAATTAGTAAACTATGAGAACTAATGAAGGTTCTATATATATATATATATATATATATATATATATATATATATATATAAATTTAGAGAATGGTTCAGGTTCTATTCTTTTGTTATATATGGCACTTTTTCATTAGTTCTCACAGTTTACTAATTTAACCAGCATAAGGACTTGTTTTAATAAAATCAGGACTGTTCGTTGCTATACAGAGCAATTACTAATTTTTATTTTTTATTTCTGCATTCTGTAACAGCACTGTACTTGACCAGTGAAATCTCAGCATTTACAGGGCTGTTGCAGAATGCAGAAATAAAAAAATCTGCTGTCCAAAAGATTCCTTTCCCCAGACGCTTATTTGTCTGGGGGAATCTGATTGACTGCCTGCGTCCTGACACACTGGTTTTTCAAGTGTAAGCCAATTGGCTGAAGATGAAACTTTTTCATCTCACAGCACTTGGCTACACTGTGGGGGTTTATTCACTAAATAATGTGTGGGTTGTATCTGGCTCTGATACAAGCCAGTGCCTCACCAGCCACTCACATCAACGCACGTCTTTGGTGTGTTCCTCAATGGATATGCCTCCCCAGACCATCACTGACCCACCACCAAACCGGTCATGCCGAATAAGGTCAAAGGCAGCATAACGTTCTCCACAGCTTCCCCAGGCCCTTTCACTTCTGTTGTGTGCTCAGGGTGATCCTGCTCCCATCTGTGAAAAGCACAGGGTGACAGTGGCGGACCTGACAATTCTGGGAGTACAATAGCAAATTTCAAAATCTAGCTCCACGGTGCCAATCAGCGAGCACAGGGCCCACTAGAGGACATCAGGCCCACAGGCCACCCTCATGAAGTCTATTTCTGATTGTTTAGTCAGAGACATTCACACCAGTGGCCTGCTGGAGGTTAGTTTGTAGGGCTCTAGCAGGGCTCATCCTGTTCCTCCTTGCACAAAGCAGCAGATACCGGTCCTGCTGATGGGTTAAGGACCTTCTACGGCCCCATACAACCTCTATAGGGTCCAGGTATCGCCTCATGCTACCAGTAGGGACAGTGCCATCTTAAGTGCCTTATAGGCCCCTGGGCAACGCAGTGCACTGGGGCCCCCTGCCTACACAATCACGCACGAGAATAAAAATGTAAGAGAGTACAACTACCTGGAGTATATACCTTACTATATACAGTACATATTACAGGGAACACTATATACTACAAGAGTCTCTTGTAGTATATAGGATTCCCTGTAATATGTATATAGTAAGGTATATACTCCAGGTAGTTGTCTCTTGTAGTATATATTGGTCCCTGTAATATGTATATAGTAGGGTATATACTCCAGGTAGTAGTTGTACTCTCTTGTAGTATATATCGGTCCCTGTAATATGTATATAGACTATTTACACATTACAGGGAACACTATATACTACAAGAGAGTACAACTCTCTTGTAGTATATAGGATTCCCTGTAATATGTATATAGTAAGGTATATACTCCAGGTAGTTGTCTCTTGTCTTGTAGTATATATTGGTCCCTGTAATATGTATATAGTAAGGTATATACTCCAGGTAGTTGTACTCTCTTGTAGTATATAGTGTTCCCTGTAATATGTATATTATATACATATTACAGGGAACACTATATACTACAAGAGAGTACAACTACCTGGAGTATATACCTTACTATATACATATTACAGGGACCAATATATACTACAAGAGTCTCTCGTAGTATATAGTGTTCCATGTAATATGTATATAGTTAGTAAGGTATATACTCCAGGTAGTTGTCTCTGGTCTTGTAGTATATATTGGTCCCTGTAATATGTATATAGTAAGGTATATATCCTCTCCAGGTAGTAGTTGTACTCTCTTGTAATATAGTGTTCCCTGTAATATGTATATAGACTATATACACATTACAGGGAACACTATATTACAAGAGAGTACAACTACTACCTGGAGAGGATATATACCTTACTATATACATATAGGCCAGCCAGGGACCAATATATAGTAGGTAGTATATCCTCCAGGCTCCAGCCAGGACAGGTAGTAGTTGTCTGACTCTGTCACTGTCACATCAATTAGATCCCATCATACTTACATTGCCATCATCATCACATCATGCCATGAGAATGAATATGAATATGAATATAATTTAATCAGCCTGGCAGGCTGTGGCAGCCTTACCTTACACGGCTGCACATGGGAGGAGGTGGGTGGAGGCAGAGGCGGAGCCAGTCTTCTTCTAGGGTCGACGGAGGAGAGCCCGACGAGGAGGAGGATCCTCCTCCGAGTCCTCCGCTGCGGCGGCGGCGCTGTGCATCCTGGGTCTGCTCTGCTGCTCACGTCACTGGTTGCTAGATGCCAATCGGGCTGGCCTTAGCAACCAGTGTGTGCAGTGCAGACTCGAGCCACCCACGGCCGCCGCCGGACTCCGAAGCGGAGGAGAAGAAGCAATAAGGGGGGGGGCCCGGGCGGGCCGGCGGACAACGGAATGGGGGGGCCCTAGACCACCAGGGAGTGGGAGGACATGCCACCAATCCATCGATCCATATGGGGCCCCTGGGCAAGTGGGGCCCCCGGGCAACCGCCGGGTATGCCCAGTGGAAAATACGGCCCTGAGTAGGGACACTGACCCTAGCCAAATGCAAAACTAGTGAAAAAAAAACAGAAAAAACGAGTAGGGAGAAAAAAAAAAAAAAAAGTCAGTGGCCTCCACCCGTAAAGCCGTTCCCGTTTTGAAGGTTGTCTTGTTGTTGCCCATCTAGTGCACCTGTTACTTTCATTACTACCAAAGCAGCTGAAACTGATCAACAACCCCCTCTGCTACTAACTGACCAGATCAATATCTCAGTAGTTTAATTAATTTGATGCTATACTCTGATTAAAAAGTGTTCCTTTCATTTTTTTGAGCAGTGTATATATGTTGCGGTTTGCAAGTGGTTTACCAAGGATATGGCTGAAGCTGTCAGCCATAACTTTGGTATTTTTTTGGCTCTCTCATGAAAGCAGTCCGAGCAACTAATTCGCCACAGGATCACTTTCCGAAGAAATGGGAGGGTGGTCCCCTCCCGCTGGTGTTTCTCGAGTGTACAGTTTTTATTGTCGCGCCCAAGCAACGAACTGACGGGTCGCACGGCTGGCCATAGAGGTTCACGTCTCGGATCATCTCTATGGTCTTGCAGGACTAGAGGGACATCATGACGTCACTTTCAGTTTTTGACAAAGTAAACTTTTTTTTCTTTTTTTAAAGCGAAAGATCAATTTGTTTTTTTTTTATCTTTTGTTTTAAAAGATAAAAGAGATATGAAGCTTTTTGACCCCAGATCTCTCCATAAAGAGGACCGGTCATCCCTTATTTCTATTACAAGGGATGTTTACATTCCTTGTAATAGCAAAAAAATTGATTAAAAAAAAAATGCAGAAGAGAAAGCATACGTAAGTTGCGCACGCATATGTAAATGGTGTTTGCAGCACACATGTGAGCTACCACTGCAAACGTTAGAGCAAGAGATATCATTATAGCATTAGACCTCCTCTGTAACTGTAAACAGGTAACCTGTAAAAGGCTCCTTTCACACGGAGCGGACCGTATTGTGATCCGCTCCGGCACTTTTTTTTTTTTTTTTCACGGACACGGATGACATTTGTGT
Organism: Pelophylax lessonae; assembly: GCF_965119305.1. Lineage (NCBI taxonomy): Eukaryota > Metazoa > Chordata > Amphibia > Anura > Ranidae > Pelophylax > Pelophylax lessonae. The sequence goes on along the minus strand of NC_138769.1, from coordinate 372,307,303 downwards.
CATCCGGTCCGTTTGTCCGCATATCATCCTATCCGTTTGCAGATGATATACGGACATAATGCATGTCAATGCGATTGCGGATGTTAGCGGATGACACCGCTGACATCCATTTTGCGTCCTTTCCGTTTTTTAAACGGAAGAAAAAATAGGGTTCTGCTCCATTCCAAAAAACGGAACAGAACTGAAAGGACGCAAATCTGATGTCAGCGGGTGGTATTCCGCTGACATCCGCAATCCCATTGACATGCATTATGTCCGTATATCACCCACAAGAGGATGGGGTGATATACGGACGTACGGAACGCCCATGTGAAAGGGGCCAAAATGTTAAAAGCATCACCTATGCAGGTTTGTAAATATTGAAGTTTGTCACCATTTCACTGGTGTGCGCAATTTTTGAAGTGGGATATGTTTGGTATCTATTTACTCGGCTTAACATCTTTTATATTTTGCAAAAAAAGTGGGTTATGTATTGTGTTTTATTGCATTAAAATTAAAAAGTGTATTTTTTCCCAAAAAAAAAAAAAAATCATTTGAAAAACAGCTGTGCAAATACCATGCGACATAAAAAAATTGCAACAATTGCCATTTTATTCTCTGGGGTCTCTGCTAAAAAATATATATATATATATATATATATATATATATATATATGATTGGGGGTTCCAAGTAATTTTCTAGCAAAAAAAAATACTGATTTAAATTTGAAAATAAAAAAAATGCCAGAAAAGGTTTGGCCAAGCAAGTGGATAGGGTTATCAGCGTTTTGCAGATAGAAAAAAAGGTGCCAGTAATGGGTGAAAATAAATTCATATTTATTTAAATATTTATTAAAAAGTCGGACTACAATTATATATAAAATATATATATTTTTAAAAAAACTGTCCCATTTTGGTTTTGGTTTTCAGCCAAGTGCATCCTGAATTTTCAGTTTCAGTACCAGGATTTTCATTTTGGTGCACCACTAATAGATATAGGGTGCTCTCACACCTATGTATCTGAGATAAAGCTGCGTTTGCTTGCAGTTTTCAGAGCACGTTAATGTGCTATATCATCCCTCAGGCAATCTACTTCAACCTCTCTCCTTTTTTACCCAAGAGAAACCCCTGAAAAAATTTCAGGTGTTGGAGAACCATTAAAAACAATTCATTGGAAGGTCAGTTGAAAAAATACCCCTTACATTGGTGGTCAGTGGGAAGACAGTGGTGATTGGAATTCTGCCCCTATAGACAGCTTAACAGTCTTTGGTATCATGCAGCCGGCATTGTCATTGTCAAATAGTACTGGCCATCTAACTATGCAGGAACCATTAAATATGGATGGTCAGTCAGCCACAGCTCATGGAAACCCTAGGATAAAAAAGGCTGATCTACGTATGACAGCATCAGGGCCATAGAGGAAGCACATTCAATCAGTTTCCAGTCAGGCTTTGCAAACAGAGGACATAAATAGTGAGAGGGGGCTGAGCAATGCCAGAAGTAGCATGGTGCGATTGCTGGACTACCGGAGCGTGGGCTATTTATTGATCCTTGAGTAATTCTAGGGTGAACTCCTACTTTAAACACAGTTGACTAATCAAAGTGGATAAAGTCACTAATAAGAAAACCAAATCAAAACTGCTAGGAGTGGTTAGGTTTTAAGTGAAACAGTGAGTTACACATTAACTGACCTCATTGCTTAGTTAGAAACCGGGACACTTGCAGGTAAAGGCTTTGATAGAAAGTACTGCCTTGGGTAGAAATGCATTGTATGGCTTACCCCCTCAATCCCCGTCCCAACAAAAGCAGCAACCATATTTAGGGGCCGGTAAGCTGTAATATACTTCATTTTTTTGCAAACTACCTGGTTGTCATGCAAACACTGAGTCAATGACACAAAACAAGTAGGCAGATTTTTTTTTCTGGATGTGCATGCTTGTTCTAGGGTTTTCCTTAAAGTGGTTGTAAAGGCTCAAGGTAACAAAAAAAAAAATACCTATGTGCAGAATTTTACTCCCCCCCTCTCTAATACTTACCTGAGCCACAACCCATCTCGATCCAGCGATGTGAAGGAAAGCAGCAACTCTTACAGTAGTGGGAGCCATTGGCCCCTTCTGCTGTCAATCAAAGTCAGTGAGCAAATGAGGAGAGAGCCGGAGGATGGGGCTGAGCAATTTTCCATGTGTACATGGACACACAGAGCAGCAGCTGGAGAGTGAGCCTTCTTGGGTGCCCCCATAGCAAGCTGCTTGTTGTGGGGGCATTTGGTAGGAGGGCTGGCGGGGGACCTAAGAGGAGATTAAAGCAGCAACTCTCCCGGGTGTCTCTCTCCTCACTGCCTCACACAGTATCGGGAGCCATGGGCCCCTGCTGCTGTCAATCAAAGCCAGTGAGCCAATGAGGAGAGAGTGGGGGAAATGGCCGAGCCATTTTCTGTGTGTACATGGACATAGAGCAGCAGCTCGAGTGTAAGCCTGCTCGGGTGCCCCAATAGCAAGCTGATTGTTATGAGGGCATTTGGCAGGAGGAATGGAGGGACCCAAGAAGAGGAGGAAGGGGGCTTCTCTGTGCAAAACCACTGCACACAGCAGTTAAGTATAAAATATATATATATATATATATATTTGCCTTTAATATCACTATAAGACTAGTTTAATGTGTATCTAAACTCAAGAACAAAAATAAAATAAATTGAAACCTACTAGTTCTTAGATGTGGTGGCTGTGTTTGTAGTCATTATCATTTACGTCAGCTTTTTTTAAACCTGGTGATCCTGCCAGTAACATAGTGGGAGGGATTTACTAAAACTGTGCACACAAAATTTCGTGTGGCTGTGCATTGTAATCAATCAGCTTCTAACTTCAGCTTGTTCAATTAAGCTTTGACAATAAAACCTGGAAGCTGATTGATTACTACGCACAGCTATACTAGATTGTGTTCTCCAGTTCAAGTAAATATCCCCCACAGCATCCAAGGGTGATAATGCTCATGGGTGAAGTAAAGAAAATTGCTCCATCCCCCATCAACTCAGTCAGTGTTGATGGGGGAATCCCTCTGTGTTATGCCGGCATGGAGCGTAGGGGGTCATCCCTGCCAGCAGAGCTAAACGATCAGTGTTGCCAGCTTATACCCAGCAGCACTAAGTCCCTGTTCACATTAGGTCGCTCCGACTTAGGGGGCGACCTGTGAAGTCGCGTGCAGCGACTTGCACGGACTTCACATAATAGAAGTCTATGCAAGTCGCCTCCGGGTCGCCCCGAAGTAGTACAGGACCCTTTTTCTAAGTCGGAGCGACTTGTGTCGCTCCTATTAGAATGGCTCCTGTACTACACAGTGGGAGCGGGAGGACCGCGACTTGTCAGCCTGGCAAGTCGGATCAATGTGAATGGAGTCTAATCATTTGGGGGAAAACCGAACAGGCTGGTTGAACACAAATCGATCGACGGATCAGCTTGTGTACATCCAGGGTGCCCATACATGGAATGAAATTTGGCTGGTTACTACTGAACCAGCTAAATTTCAATCCAAGTATGGACAGCTTTACTTTGTGTGCATTTACACACAAATTGTGATCAGTGCACATTGAAGGCTGTGCATAACTTCTGTGCTGTCAGTGCACATGAACACATATTCGTTTTCCAAAGGAAACTCATGAAAAATGCATCCAGGATATAGAAAAATACTATTACGAGACATTTGATCAAGGCAATGATGATAAACTATATGCTGGGAACCAAACTGAGTTTCCTCATTTCAAATTCCTTTGACTAAACCACATAGGAAATGCCCCAAATACAGAGAACACGCACAAAAAACGAGCTAGATAAACATATTTGTTTGAGTGTTATAAACTAATGTGTATACTGTATAAACAAATGGATTTTGTAATCCTTGCTAAAAAAAAGTCCCAAAATTATTTTTTCTTTTCGTTTGGTTGCAAAATAAAAAAAAAAAAAACCCTGCTCATAAAAGATAATATCTAAATTCAAGACATGCTGTTCTCAGCACATCACATCATAGAACTCTGCAAACAGTAAACCTTTACATCTGCTTATCTAGGAACTCTCAATGAAGAACAGTCCAAAAAATGCTATTACACTTAAAAGAGGATTTTACTTTAAATAAAAAGTACATCAATCCACTTACTATTTAAATTAGCCAAGAAACACCTTCCCATCCAGCCTATTGTAAGATGACAGCCAGGTGGGAGCATGGTTTTTCTGGGAGGACCTCGTGTCCTCTGTCATCCTGGGACGTGTTGTGGCCCAGGATCGGGCCACAACAAGGCGGATGACCGATCACTGTACTGACCATGCTGGTACCAAGTGACCGATGTAACCAATCACAGTTGTACACAATAAAAGGCTTTGATCCATGCCTTTCATTGTGTACTATTGGGATGAGCTCTGTGATTGGTCACATTCATCACATGGTACTGACAGGGCCAATCACGGGCCATCTGTACCATGTGATTAACTGTGGTCAGTCACAGCTAATCACAATAGTAAACACTGAATACGTAGTTTTCATTCAGAAAAAATGGTTGCTTATAACTAAAATTCACAATTATAAGCAACTATAGTGTGTGACAAAAAAAAAAAAAAAAAATCCTGATCCCCCCCCCCTAGAGTAGCATAGTGTTACTAGTGTTAAAACAAAAAAAAAAAAAAAAAAATTCAAAAATGAAGAAAAAAATTTATATACTGTCACCAGTCATTGTCCCTGATCACCTCAACACCAGTTATAGGATGACGCTATACTGCACTGGTGACAATATGTAAAAATAATTTTAACAAATCACTTTTCTTTTTAAATTTCTTCATTTTCCCAAAAAAACGGTGACAAAAAATTACAACTTCAAAAAAAAAAAAAAAAAAAAAAAAATCGCCATGCCCTAAATGCCTTGACTGTCAACTTTCTAAAAAAAGGGGTAATTTGGGAGTTATTTGTACTGTCTGGGCATTTTCACGCTTTAAGAAATGAAATAGACAGTCAGTACATCAGGATTATTTTCATATATAAACAAGTTTCATTTTTTGAAAACTTTCGGTTATTTTTTTTTTTTTCCTCGTTTTTTTTTTTTTAGCAAAACAAACAGCTGTGATAAAATACCACCGAAAGACAGCTCTATTTGTTTGAAAAAAATTATAAAAATGTCATATAGGTACAGTATTGCATCTGGCTGTCATTCACAATGTGACAGCGCTGAAAGCTTAAAATTGGCCTGGGCAGGAAGGGGGTAAAAGTGCCCGGTATTGAAGTGGTTAATTCAGCATGGCAGCCCTCTCACCGTTTCCCCTCCTCTCGGCGGGAATCTTGTCTAGCCTTGGCCATGCCTGTGCAGTGAGCCCTCATAGCCCAGTATAGGGCTGCACTCCAAGACCTGAGACACTCAAAGTACAGCCCTGATTCATTTCTTATGGGGGCATGACCAGTGCCAATGATTTCCACCCAGAGAAAGTAAACAGCAGAAGAGGTCATGGCTGTCATGCTGCAATAAGTAAACAGCTGGGAGTTAGTTTAGATAAGGGGTCTACTGTTTACTACAAGTACACTTGTCCTTTTGACAAATGTTCTCTTAAAACCACCATTTATTACCTCTCTCAGAGACCACAGTACTCTTCCTGACATTGCCTTCATCTGCTTTTCTCTCCAGAAGGACATGACCATGCTTGTTCAAGGATCATTTAGGATCAACATCTAACTCCTGGACTGAGATGCTGGCTCAGAGATGACACAGTCATGTAAATCCTGGTTTATGTGCAGTTAGTAGCTGTCTTCACAAATATCTGAGATCAGCCCCTACAGCAGCCTCTCAGCTTGTGACTTGCTACAAATGTACCATGAACAGTCTGAGTGATCACTGGGGATATAAAGAGACTGCTTCCTCTTGTCTGCAACAGGCTGATTCTTGTTGATAAAATGTGTCACTTTCCTGAACGGTTTGCATTTTTATTTTAGGAAATGCCAGGAATGTATTAAAGCGGTTGTAAACCCCAAAATAAAAAAAATAAAAAAAACCTGCAAGACAAGACAAAGGCATAATGAGCTAGTATGCATCGCATACTAGCCCATTATGTGTAACTTACCTTAGAACGAAGCCCCGACACGGACCCCCGGACATCGCTGTGGGCGCTGCCATGATCCCTCGCTGTCTCTTCCGGGTTCGGCGGCTCCGGCGCGATGATTGGCCGGAAGAGACGGCTCCGGCGTGATGATTGGCCGGAGCCGCAATGACGTCACTCCCGCGCGCATGCTCCCGGCAAATAAATTGAAGGTCTCCCCGGACCTTCAGAGCGCGAGCGGCTGCATGCACTGTAAATATCTCCTAAACCATGCCGGTTTAGGAGATATTAATTGTACCTACAGGTAAGCCTTATTATAGGCTTACCTGTAGGTAAAAGTGTCAAAAAGCGGGATACTACCGCTTTAATACAGATTAGTAAATTGGAGCATTCAATGCACATTTGTGGGTCTGGCAGAGGTGATTGGAATTCTACATATAAATTGATTGTTCGGCGGGTTTTTTTGCATGCTAGTCTTATAGTGAAAATTAAGTGGTTGCTAAAGTTACAAAAATTCTGGTACGACAGAATAAAAATTTGGGAAGTGATGTAATGCATTTGTATTCTATTTTTGGGCGAAAACTGTACTGATTAAATGAAAGTTGTACGATCTAGTATTGTACAAGAAAAATTTTCGTGCTTGTCCCATTGGATAATTTTGCTCTCAAAGGCTATGTACAAACGAAAAATCTGATTATTGTGCGATCACTGTAAAAGCAGTATTTTTAGTTCAATTTTCTGATCGTGTGTAGAACTATAGGCAAAACCTTTTTTTTTTCCATTTTGGATAGAGCAAGGGAGGGTTATCCCCTGCCAGATTGTTTTTTTTTTGGGGGGGTTTTTTCGCTGTGTCCCATTGCGGAGATTTCCCTTCACTTCCTGTCCCATAGCCAAAAAGGAAGGGAGAGGAAATCCCTACAAATTAAGGAAATTCTTTGCGGACCCCTATTGGAAGATTTCCATCTACTACTTTTCTGGGGAAAACCCAAAAATTAGGGATTTTCTCTTACTTTCACTTTTATAAAAAAAACAGAGAGACTGAGGCACACAGGCTTAGACAACAAAGAGGATTATAGAATACATTAACAGTTATTTCAGCAGCAGGGAGGAGGGGTGGGCTATGACACGGAGCAGACAGGCAGGGAGGGGAGGGGAGAGGGAAGAAGGAAGAGGGAAGAGAAGAGGGGAAGAGGGGAAGAGGGGAAGAGGGGAAGAGGGGAAGAGGGGAGGGAAGGGAAGAGGGAAGGGAAGAGGGAAGAGGGAAGGGGAGAGGGGAGAGGGAAGAGGGAAGGGAAGAGGGAAGGGAAGAGGGAAGAGGGGAGAGGGAAGAGGGAAGAGGGGAGGGGAGAGGGAAGAGGGAAGAGGGGAGGGGAGAGGGAAGAGGGGAGGGGAGAGGGAAGAGGGGAGGGGAGAGGGAAGAGGGGAGGGAAGAGGGGAGAGGAGGGAAGAGGGGAGAGGAGGTGAGAGGGGAGGGGAGGTGAGAGGGGAGGGGAGGTGAGAGGGGAGGGGAGGTGAGAGGGGAGGTGAGAGGGGAGGGGAGGGGAGGTGAGAGGGGAGGTGAGAGGGGAGGTGAGAGGGGAGGTGAGAGGGGAGGTGAGAGGGGAGGTGAGAGGGGAGGTGAGAGGGGAGGTGAGAGGGGAGGTGAGAGGGGAGGTGAGAGGGGAGGTGAGAGGGGAGGTGAGGTGAAGTGAGGTGAGAGGGGAGATGAGGTGAAGTGAGGTGAGAGGGGAGATGAGGTGAGGTGAGAGGGGAGATGAGGTGAGAGGGGAGATGAGGTGAGAGGGGAGATGAGGTGAGAGGGGAGATGAGGTGAGAGGGGAGATGAGGTGAGAGGGGAGATGAGGTGAGAGGGGAGATGAGGTGAGAGGGGAGATGAGGTGAGGTGAGAGGGGAGATGAGGTGAGAGGGGAGATGAGGTGAGGTGAGAGGGGAGATGAGGTGAGAGGGGAGATGAAGTGAGGTGAGAGGGGAGATGAGGTGAGGTGAGATGAGGTGAGGTGAGATGAGGTGAGATGAGGTGAGGTGAGAGGGGAGATGAGGTGAGGTGAGAGGGGAGGTGAGAGGGGAGGTGAGAGGGGAGGTGAGAGGGGAGGTGAGAGGGGAGGTGAGGTGAGAGGGGAGGTGAGGTGAGGTGAGAGGGGAGGTGAGGTGAGGTGAGGTGAGAGGGGAGATGAGGTGAGGTGAGAGGGGAGATGAGGTGAGGTGAGAGGGGAGATGAGGTGAGGTGAGAGGGGAGATGAGGTGAGAGGGGGGGAGGGTGAGGTGAGTGGGGGGGAAGGGGAGGTGAGGTGAGTGGGGGGGGATGCAAGGGAGGGGGGGGGGGGAGTAGAGCGAAGGGGGGAGGGAGGAGAGCGAAGGGGGGAGGGGAGAGGGAGGGGAGGTGAGGTAAGGGGAGGAGAGTGATGGGGGAGGGAAGGGGAGGGCTGGGGGGAGGGGAGGTTAGGGAAGGGGAGGTTAGGGTAGGGGAGGTTAGGGTAGGGGAGGTTAGGGTAGGGGAGGGGAGGTGAGGGGGACAGAGAGCAGGGCTGCAGATGCCGGAGGCACGTACACTGACCACAATGTCAGGGCTCAGCAGCCATGACACACCATGGTCAGTGTACAGAGGGGAGGGTAGAAACAGGCAGGATCAGCCAGGTTTTTTTAGGTGATACAGGGGGTCAAATTACACAGCACAAGCACTGTGCTATATAACATGCTTTAACCACTTGCCGACCCCCCCACGCAGATGTACTGCATCTGGGCGGCTCGGCTGCGCATAATCACATAGATCTACGTGGCTATGTGCACACGGTCTCGGCAGCGCGTACGCCACCGAAGCCGCGCTCCCTCTGTGATTAGACACAGCAGGTGCCAGACTGCGGGAGAAGCGGGCACGATCACCACGGGCCTTCCACAATCTTAACAGAAACTGACATTTAAACAAAGCAGGTGGGTCTTCTGTCACACAGGCAGAGAGAGATTCTTCAGCTGAAACACCAATCTCTCTTTGCCTGTCAAAGAGCCCACCCCCCCCCCCCCCCAGTCAGTAAGCACAAATAGGCTTTTAACCCTTTGATCACGCCCAGTATTAACCCCTTCCCTGCCAGTGTCATTTATACAGTAACTGTGCATATTATTTAGCACTGATTATTGTATTAATGTCACTGGTCCCCACAAAGTGTAATATATGTCAGTTAGGGGTCCAATTTGTTCGCCGCAATGTCGCAGTCCCGCTAAAAATCCCTGATCGCCACCATTACTAATAAAAACAAAAAAATAAATAAAAAAAGTCAAAAAATCTATTTCGTAGTTTGTAAACACTATAACCTTTGCCCAAACCGATTAATATACACTTTTTGGGATTTTTTTTTTTTTTACCAAAAATATGTGGCAGAATACAAATTGGCCTAAACTGATAAAAAAATTAGATTTTTTTAAATTTTTTTGGGAATGTTTTATAGCAGAAAGTAAAAAATAGTGTTTTTTTTTTCAAAATGGTCGCTCTTTTTTTGTTTATAGTGCAAAATCTAAAAATCGCAGAGGTCATCAAATACCACCTAAAGAAAGCTCTATTTATGGGGGAAAAAGGACATCAATTTTATTTGGGTTCAGTGTCTCACAACCGCACAATTGTTAAAGTAACGCAGTGCAGAATCGCAAAAAAAGGCCTGTTCATTAAGGGGGTAAAACCTTCCGGGGCTGAAGTGTTTAACCACTTGCCGACCGCCGCACGACTATCTACGTCGGCGGTCAGCCCCTCACAGGCAAACTAACGTAGGGCTACGTTGCTTGCTTGTGAGGGTCTAGGGAGCGAGCGCGCGCCCCCGGAGGCGCGCTCCCGCTCCCGCGTGGTCACGGACCCCCCCGCGCGTGTGACCAGCGGACCCGATGTCCGCCGGTCACTCGGCGATCGGCGGGGGAGAGGGAGAATGTCAGGCAGCTTGTGTAAACAAACTGCCTGTCATTCTCCTCGCTGCAAAGACACTGATAAAACGGATCTGGTATGTAGATCCGTTGATCAGTGTCCTTACAGCTAGAGCCACAGCCAATCACAGTAGAAACCACGCCCCTAGGGACACACACAGCCCCTCCCTTCCAAATAAAGTTAACCCCTTCACTACCAGTGTGTTTTTACAGTAACAGTGCATATATATAGCACTGATTACTGTAGAAATGTCACTGGTAACCCCAAAAGTGTCAAAAATGTCAGTCAAGGGTCCGATCTGTCCGCCGCAATGTCGCAGTACCGCAAAAAAAAAAAATCGCAGATCGCCGCCATTACGCGTTAAAAAAAAAACAACAAAAATGACAAAAATCTTTCCCTTTGTTAGTAAACGCGATAACTTTTGCGCAAACCAATCAAAATACGCTTTTTGCGATTTTTTTTACCAAACATAGGTAGCATAAAACAAATTGGCCGAAAATTTTTAAAAATTTTGATTTTTACATTTTTTTTTGGGGGAATTTCATATAAAAAAATGTGAAAAATATTGCTATTTTTGCAAAATTGACGCTCTTTTTTTGTTTATAGCGCGTGATCAAAAAATCGCACAGGTGATCAAATACCACCAAAAGAAAGCTCTGTTTGTGGGAAAAAAAGGACGTCAAATTCGTTTAGGTACAGCGTCGCACGGCCGCGCAATTGTGCGTTAAATTCACGCAGTGCCGAATCGCAAAATACCCCCTGGTCGGAATGAGGGTAAAATCTTCCGGGGCTTAAGTGGTTAAGGGAACAGGATCTCTTTTCTTTTTAGGGTAATAAATGCTTTAACCTCATCCTTCAGCCAACATAAACAGCCCAATGTAAACTGTATCAGGGACTGAAGCTTCCAACATACACGTTCTTTAGGATAAACACAGCAGCATATGATCCAATTCATCTTTCATAAAGTCCTAGTTATACATCATCAAACGACAGCTGAATTCAGTTAAATATTTAACACACACTCATTTAATATGCATTTCTGATCAAAGCTCAGGATGGTTCAATGGAAAGGATATATGCTCATCCATTTTCACAGCAAGATTAACATCATTGTTCAGTTATGGAAAATGAAATGGTCAGACACTCTTTTAACCCTGCAGGTTTCCACTTCATTTTGATACTTGTTTTTCTAGGCCAAAAAGAACATTTGGCTACACTGAAGGTAACCTTATATTTGGTTACAGTGTTTCCTGCTATAAACTTATCTTCTACAGTATAAAGCCAAAATACAGTTTGTACAGAAACAGTACAAACTTATTCCCCAAGTCATTTTTGCTCAATTCCAGTTGCAAAGTTGCTGGTTTTCATCATGCTAGGCAGTGATCAGAAAACATTCTCAGAGAATTAACTGCTGGGTTTGGCGAGACAAAGCAAATGAGTCACAGCAAAACAGACCCAAACCAATGCATGTCTCCTGCACCATGTCATTAAATAACCCCAAGTAAAGGCATTCATTTACAGATTAAATAGAAGAATTGCTAATATGTCTTCAAATTCTTCTGCTAATGTTTAACCAATAGCTACATATATTTGTAAACAAAGAAAACACTTGTTATTTTTTATTGTAATCAGTTTAATTTACATGAAAACAAAGCTCCCTTAGCATGAAGACACTTACAGTACATCAATGGAATTAGTGGGATCTGAAATGCAGTGTAGTGAAGATTACCTGTATGCAGGCTGTATTCCTTTTCTCTGAAACATTACATCTGGTGATCCTACCACTAAGAAACTTGGCAATGAATTCTTCAACACCTTCTGGTCAAGTGCTTACCAGGCCCTCCAGCTCCTGCCTTATCCACCACTCTGTAAGGTTAGGAAGGAGGCACGCCACCCTACACATCAAGTGTTAAACCCTCTACACACAGGCGGAATGTCGGGAGAGATTGACCGGTTAAAAACAAAATTAAAAAAAAAAATCGGCCAACATTTAGCCTGTGTGTATGCCATCCTGTGCAACAGAAGCCGGCCAGCATTCTGTCAGACAAACATGCTGGAAAACCAGCAGCTGACCAACACCCAATCAACGCTCTCAACCAATGGCAGAGTACTGATCAGAGTGTTTTGGCGAAGGGGCGGGGCGTTCCCCCCCGTGTACCAGGCAGCGTTTGTTACCCCAAAATGTCATATTCCTGATATGTGCCTGCTGTACAATGTACTTGTATGAGAAAGTATTCTGTCCTCTTTGTTCTGCTTCCTTTGTGTGCAATCCCTGGTCTTCCTGCCAGTCCCTCTACTTTCCTATTAAAAACTGACCACACTAAGCAAGGGAGCTCAGTGTGGTCAATACTCTAGCTGTGCTGGGAATTCAGCCTGTCTTCCTCCAATGATCATACTTGTCCTGATACGCCCCCCACTACACAGCCATTCACTGGGAAGCTTGTGTGCTTCTGCTTCCCCACCCAGCTTTTATGCAGCTGAGAACAGAGGGAATGTAAACACCTATAAAACAGGGAAAAAGATATTGATAATGATTTTTTTTATATCTATACAAAAATGTTTTGCCTTATATTTCTATTTTAAACTGAATGGGTTGTTTTACAAGGTGATTGTTTACAATCATTTTAACGAATGGCAGAGTGTGTATTTGGGGCTCCAAGGGCACTACTGAAGGTATTGGATGAGAAATACAAATGTCTTAAAAGAGAAATATGGGGATTCAGTGATTCACGAATTATACTTACCTAGGTGGATGCTGCATCTGTCCCCTGTCAGCTCTAACACTGAGAACCGAGCGATCAAACACTGCCGATAGCTCAGTTCTTACAGCTCCCTGAGCAGAGAGCTCTCTGCTCCATCCCTCTCGTGCATGATCACTGGAGCGCTGGGCTATGGAGGTTAAGTGTAGTCCTAGGGAGTGCTTTCTAACTGTGGGGGGAATGGACTGACTGCAGGAAGAGAGAGATCCGTGTTCCTGATTAGTAGGAACACACAATCTCTCCCTTCCTGTTTGACAGAGCAGCCATCTGCCTTGTGTACATAGGCAGACCGCATTTCTGTCATTCTCCTTAACGATGGCAGGCAGCTGCCAGACCCACTGATTGGCTCCCGCTGTGTCCAATCCCAGCGCGGCTCACGTACAGGTACATGATTTTGCGCTTAAGGGCTGCTCTGCCGCAGTAAATGTACGTGGGGCTGCCCTTGTGGTTAAAATAAAAAAAATCAAAAAGTACCACGTAGGGTCAGTGGCACACCTGTCACAAGTCACTTTTTTCACCTGCATCTTTTATCTGCAGTTATATTTAAAATTTCACAACATGTTCAAATGGCATTATTATTTTTCTTTATTCCATTAGAATATTAGTATGGGAATACTCCTAGATCACCAAGGGGGTGTGGTGTATTTTACAATCCTCCATACTTGATACCAGTGTCAAGAAACATAATAATTGATTATTATTGTCTCAAAATAAAAAAAAAACGGAAGCACCAGAAAGGATAGGAACTAATCTGAACACTAATTAACAAGTATTCAGAAATCAATTATGCATACATTCGCAACCCCCAACAATGAATGGAATTAGAGAGGGTTTGATAAATAAGCAAATATAATAAATCCACGAATGAAAATCCTAAGTTAGTAAATTGTGAGCTGTCCAATTGTCAAAAGCAAGAAAATCCCAATCTGCAAAAGAGAGATGAGGTATTATTTGCTTATGAAAAAAATCTTTTTCATATGAATTCCTGGAATTCTGTTCAGCACAAAGGGAATTTCCATGACTTTAGACTATATAAGGACACAAAGAGCCCTAGAGTGAAAGTGAAACTACTCTCAAATCTACCAATTCATTTTTATCAAAAACCTATACTGGAAATGTTACATTAAAAGCAGCTATGCATAACGCATTGACTGATTCCTAAATTATGGAATGCAGTTATTTAAAGAATTGAAAAGAACCAAGGGTTAAAACAAATTGAGCAGACACCAGAAATTCCAGTAGAGGGAGAGACTGAACAGCTGGGAATCCAATAACCAGTTGCTGGGGGCCCCATAACCAGCTGTTCTACCAGTAAAACCAGTCACCCAACAGCTCATACCAACATGACCAGTCGTTCAGTGACACTTCAAAGTCCAGCCAAAGCCACTTGATTTTTATCAAAGTATAGAAATGCTCCACTCCCAGACATTATTGGAAGGTTCATTACACAAGTCCCTTTATACCTGTCCCTGGTGTGCATTTTACTATTTCATCCTATTTTAAAGGATTAGTGTTGCTTAGAAATGAAGCATACATTAAGTACTTTCATTTTTAATTCAAACCATTCAAGACTCAGCACTGAGTGGCAGGCTTGAACCTATATTTTTATACATAATGCAATGCTCACTTTAAAGAGGAAGTAAACCCTCCTCTTCAAGTTGTACCTATAGGTAAGCCTTATCATAGGCTTACCTATAGGTAACGTAAATATCTCCTAAACATGCACCGTTTAGGAGATATTTACCTTACATGCAGCCAGTGATGTCACTGGTGCATGCGCTCTGAAGGAACGGCCGCTGGTGCCATTCCTTCAGAGCCCCGTGCCGTGACCGTCAGCTCCCGCGCTCGGGAGTGACGTCACCGCGGGTCCGGCCAATCAGATGGCCGGATGCCGCGATCCCGGAAGACGGGCGACTGAACATGTCGCCCGTAATAGGAGGTAAGCGGGCGTCACGGCGGGGCTCGTTCTAAGGTTAGTATTTCATAATGAGCTAGTATGCGATGCATACTAGCTCATTATGTGTTTCTCTTTCAGGGTGAGAAAAATAAAAAACTGAGTTTACATCCTCTTTAAGTGCCGGTTCCCACTACCGCGGCACGACTTCGGGGGCGATCTGTGAAGTTGCGTGCACCGCGACTTCGGCGCGACTTGCACGGACTTCATATAATGAATGTCAATGCAAGTCGCTCCGACTATTTAAAAACAGTCCAATAAGGCCCTGTTCACACCTGAGTGTTTTTCAGCTCGTAAAACGCTCATCTCTAAAGTCTCAAAAACGCCCAACAAGCAAAATTCCATTCATTTCAATGGCCTGTGTTCATATCTGAGTGTTTTGTCGCCTTAAGCAAAACGCCTGAACCTCAAAAAAGTACATGAGCTCCTTTTTTTGGCAGATTACAGGCATTTTTGTTAGATGTCAATGCCTGCCTCCACACACCTGCAAAAAACGCCAGGAAAAAAGCCTGAAAACGATACAATCAGGTGTGAATGGAGCCTAAGAGGAAAACAAATATTGGCACTTTAATGAAGTACACAAGTATACAACATTCCTGGAAAAGGATTAACTGAGATTAAAAAAAGTGAGTATTTAGAATGCAAATGAAATTTAACACTTGAAAAGAATAGGTTAGCTGACAACCTAGAGATAACACGGTCAATACAGAATTGATGTGACAGTCTCTGCAGCTCTGAACAACTTTGAACTTGTACCATATGCATCTATTTTACAAGACAAATAGCATTTTGCAAAGTACAAAACACATTTTTAGATCAATGCACTAAAACAATTTTTAATTTGGACAATGTAGGAGTTACTAGGGGCCTCAACTGTGGTCCCGTGAGATCACCAAAGGACCGCCATAACGTTCAGTGTATATAGTACTAGAAAAGACTGTCAGAGAATGCAGACTTCCTAGAGGAGATGATGGTTAGAGACGGTAGACATGCTACGGGTTTGTTTGGAGACATGCTTCAGAAAACAGAGATATGGTGGGCATGTTACATAAGGCTGGGAGAGATCAATGCTACTAACCCTTTATGAATAAGTGCTCCTAATCTACAACAGACTACTGGGGTCCATAGGCCACACAGCAAGCATCAAAGGCTTGGGTACCAAGGGATTAAAAACTCTGTTGGATATTCACTGCTGTATGTGTCTACATTAGGGAGATGTAGCTCCACCATTTGTCCTGGGGACAGAATCAAGAATTTACTGGAAATACACAAATAGAATATCTTTTAATGGGGGGGGGGGGTCTGCTCTGGTGACATCAAAGGTGGGACTTCTCCCTCTCTTTGAGATATTTCCATTCACTTCCTGTTGTGTCTCTGGAACCTGAAGAGAGGGCAAATACAGCAATGGAATCTTGACAAAGACTGCCTCTACTGTTTACTGGAGTCCTACTTTAATTGGAAGTATGCCAAGAAGCCTGGAAGACCTGTGAAGCCTAGAAGACCTGTGAAGCCTGGAAGACCTGTGAAGCCTGGAAGACCTGTGAAGCCTGGAAGACCTGTGAAGCCTGGAAGACCTGTGAAGCCTGGAAGACCTGTGAAGCCTAGAAGACCTGTGAAGCCTAGAAGACCTGTGACGCCTGGAAGACCTGTGACGCCTAGAAGACCTGTGACGCCTAGAAGACCTGTGACGCCTAGAAGACCTGTGACGCCTAGAAGACCTGTGACGCCTAGAAGACCTGTGACGCCTAGAAGACCTGTGACGCCTAGAAGACCTGTGACGCCTAGAAGACCTGTGACGCCTAGAAGACCTGTGACGCCTAGAAGACCTGTGACGCCTAGAAGACCTGTGACGCCTAGAAGACCTGTGACGCCTAGAAGACCTGTGACGCCTAGAAGACCTGTGACGCCTAGAAGACCTGTGACGCCTAGAAGACCTGTGACGCCTAGAAGACCTGTGACGCCTAGAAGACCTGTGACGCCTAGAAGACCTGTGAAGCCTAGAAGACCTGTGAAGCCTAGAAGACCTGTGAAGCCTAGAAGACCTGTGAAGCCTAGAAGACCTGTAAAGCCTAGAAGACCTGTGAAGCCTAGAAGACCTGTGACGCCTAGAAGACCTGTGAAGCCTAGAAGACCTGTGAAGCCTAGAAGACCTATGAAGCCTAGAAGACCTATGAAGCCTAGAAGACCTGTGAAGCCTAGAAGACCTGTGAAGCCTAGAAGACCTGTGAAGGCATTCTTCAGAATTCCACAGAGAAGTATTACTTTCCTTTCTATTGTACCCGTTTTCTAGATTTCTCAAGGAAGACAACCAAATACTATGGTCAGACTATCTATCCTTTAATAAACAGTAAAAATTAGAACTCGAGAAGGACACAATCCTCACTGTCCGCTGCTAACTAAGAAAAAGAGCCTCAATATTTTAACGGAATTAATTAGCTTTAAGTGTTACCAGTACTTTAAAAGGTCCCCAAGCAGGTCACATATATTTGGATGGTTATCATGTACAGATGTGGGCAAACAATCTGGCCTCCAAAAAAAGATTCATTACCCTTAGGCCTTTTGCACACTGTGAATGCCTTTCTCCTGGCAGGAGAAAATCAGCGTTAAAGTGCCCAAACCACATGTTTCAAATGTGTTTAGATGTTTTCAGGCACGTCAAGTGTTTGGGCGGTTATTTATTTAATTTGTCAGATGATGAATTTATTCTGGCCACTGAAATGAATGAATGTTCAAGCGCCAAACGCTCCTGGCGTTGGGGCGTTGTTTCTACCCAAATGCTCCTCTCCTGAGCCCGATTTTGATGCATTCAGATTTCTTCCTCTAAATGTCTGCATGTGCGTGGACACGTAGGCTAACAGAGGGGAGTTTAAGGGCAGAAAAAAAAGTCAAATGACTGTAAATCAGGAGTTTGACAGCTGCAGTGTGTATGAGGCTACATGAACTCTACAATAATGAAAAGTAACATGTACTTTGACCACTGGAACAACTGATGTTTGCAACATAAATAAAGAACAAGAAGTAGAACATGTTAAGAGTATTGCAGTTACTGGATGACAGACATCTTTTACCCAGGGTAGCTTTGTTCTAACCTATACTAACACTGTTGCACAAAGGATACAGACCCTTTCAAGTATAATTTATTTGGCATTCGGCTTCCATTATACACCGTAAAACTACATGAAAAGAAATGCTTGTTTTCACCCAAACAGGATACAGAACTGATTTTCCTAGAAACTTATTAAACCAGGAAATACATTATCATCCACATATGACTGTGTGATGTCTCAACTTCCTAAAAATCTCATTACGCACTAGGCTTGCCTTCCTCGTCTGACCTCCCAGACCCATTTGGTTATGTTTTGGCTTACATCCTTATAATCAACACCAGGGATTGGTTGCTGAGTATTTAGCCTGCTTGCTTTGCAGCATTCGGAGTTGAATCCCACTTGGGAAACCATCTTGATGGAGTCTGCACATTGCACAGCATTCTGGTAGGTTAATCAGTAACTGACTATATTAATCCTATTCTGAATTTCCCGTACTGCCATGGACTATTCTGCAAATGGAAAAGGTCTCAGGGAAAGTTGAAGGTTCATGCTTTTATAAACAACTGAGCTAGAATCCAGCCTTGTTTCACTCTTACAGAAAACTACTACCCATAAGTTCACACTGGTAGGAAGAGGACCCATATCTAACCATTAACACCAACTAGTCAACTATTTTGCTGAGGCTTCATACTTGTCTTTTCACAATTTCCATGTAGGTTATCAGTTAATTGGCTATCAACAACAAAGTTCCAGAGACATCTCTAAAAGAAATGTAAAATCAATAAATCACAACAGTGGACAAAAGGTTAAAACAATTATATTTTATTGGGAGGTTTTCATTAAAGGAATCCTGTCCTGAGAAATATGGGGAGGCCACTGTACATAACCTCTTTCTGGTTTACCTGACTCTAATATTATTGTTCTGGCTTCAATAACTCGAGTCACTGACCCAAAACAAGTATTCCAACTTGGAGTTTTGACCACTGCATATGTGTTCTGTTTTAGGGAGGAGAAGACAGACTGCCAGGAATTTTTGAAAGCAGAATAGGTTTAACGTTTTTTTTTTTTTTTTAGTACCTTTTCTCCTTTTGCTTACAGCAGATACCAGATCATATCCTTTAAAGCGTCGTTCCACCCTGGGAAAGTTTTTTTTAATAAAAATACCCCCAGGACAGTCAGGGCTAGTGCATTCCACAATGGCTAGCCGCTGATCTGTCCCGGGTTGCACTTACCTTTTAGAAGAAATACTTACCTTGAAAATGTATTGTCCAGCGCTGCCATCTCAGGTGTGGGCAGCTTGAAGCCAGCGCGATCCTCTTCTGTGTCCTCTTCCTTCTTCTTCGGTCCCACGATGCACTGCGCCGGCCCCGCCGTCACTTCCGGGTCTGCAGTGTCATCCCTGCACAGCTTCTGGGCATGCCCAGAAGCTGTTTAGCAAGGTATGATGGCGCCTGCACCGGAACTGACGTCGGGGCCGGTGCAGGCGCATTGATTCCTGGGAGCGATGACGTTCAGCTCCCAGGAATCATTGCAAGCCAGGAAGTGACGAATCGCCGTGGCCGCCGAGGGGAGGAAGAAGAAGTTAGGTAAGTATATTTTCTTCTAAACAAGGTGAGTAAAAAAAAAAAAAAAATTGTGATTATCCATTTGTTTTTCAGGTGACCCCGGAGCAAGAAGATGGAGGCAAGTATAATTTTAGGGTGGAACTCCGCTTTAAGTGATTCTAAAGTCTAATTTCTTTTAGTCTAAAATAAAAAAAAGAGGTTTATACTTACCACCTGCACTGTACACCGGTAGTGCACAGAGCTGTCCCAAACCTCCCCTTTTGGGGTCCCCCACTGGTGATCTCCACTCCTACTAGCCCCATAGCAACGTTCATATTTGCCAGCACACCGGGGGATCATCAAGGTCATCGGAAAAGCTTTTTTTTTTTTTATTGAAGAATGATCACATCACAAAAAAGGTGCAACGTTTCAGACCCTTGCACGGCCCCTTCGTCAGACATGTGATACCAATTTTAAAATGCTGCAATATAGTTTTGTTCCCACGGAGCACAGCAGAAATCAGACTGGGAGTGGAAGGTTTCTACTGTGAGCAATCATGATCTTTTCATCACAGAATGTTGTCATCTCTTGAGAGGAAGATGTTTAGGTAGGCTAATCGAAGGAGAAGCACAGGGAGGACATCACCAGTGTGATGACAGGTAACTTAGGAAGCTGCGTAACTAAAGGCTCTGAACAGCACTGTCACACACTCACAGGGGGATATAGCTAGAAAAAGTGTATGACTCACAAGGGTGACTGTACAAAATTAGAAATATTTTGTCAAGCAAAGCAGTTAAGAGGATGGAAGTAGATTATTTTAAAATGTGTTTATATATATATATATATATATATATATATATATATATATTATTTATACATACACATACATACACACACACACACATACATATACACACACATACTTTTTTTTCTGCTGCCAACAGATTCAATCTCATGATCAGCAACAGTGCACTGTGCAACTTTTGCTTTTGGGAAATTCCATGCATTGATGGCTCCATAATTAGTAATAGAACAGGATCCTCATAACTCTCCTGATATAGCTGACAAATATCTGTCTCTGTAAGACCAGCCTTCATATTTAAAATGTGATGTGAGCTGCAGGCCAAATTTGTCCCTTACTCTACTCTTGCTTAATAATGGCTTTTCAGACAGCTGACTTGTTAGTATATTATTTTGATTTGACAGTGAGCCAAATGTAGGATAATCCCATAGTGGTATAAACAGTTACTTCCTTTCCTGTGTACAGTAGCTTCCTCACATTGGTTCTATTTTTTGATTAGCAGGAAGTGACCGTTCCCTAAAGCATGTCTGGGATTCTGCTGAGCCTCATACAACAATAACGCCACCAACCCAAAATACAAGCCTATAAAATCCAGGGACGTCCTTGTGTAGAAGATAAGCTGACCCCGATACAAAGAAACCATCTTCTTAACAACCAAAAGCTGCATTTCAGATTTCCCTAGGTAAGCATTCTTCAAATGGAAGGACTAACAACTATTAATTTACCAATTCCCTAGTGTATTCTAATGGACATTAAGAAGACAGTCTGTTAATGACATGCAGAGGACCAACAGGAAACGATAAACAAAAATAAGTATTTACATATTTCTCACTGTTATTAAAGGCTCTTCACACTCCAAACCAAATAGGTCATCTTAAAGAAGGTCTTCACGGTTAACTAACCATGAAATGTATAGTTTACCTTAGACTGTCAATCTTTTGGGGAACGACTACCATCTCTGCGCTGCAGTTCAAACATAGCAAACACATGCATTCAAGTGGTAATGCCAATGCATTTCAGCCTAAAGTTTGTCTACACAAGCCCAAAAAGGGGCAAACAGTAAAGGAAATGTATAATTTATGGGTATTTACGATAGATTAAAGTACAGTAGGCAGGGGCTCTTCTGCCCCACAACCACTGTCACATTTGAAATCAGCGCGGCAGTGCAGGGCTCCAGCCACACAGCCGTGTCATTCATTCACAGGCATCTGTGAATAAACAAACTACAAACCCTGTCTTTTACTGCAGCAGACACATTTGTAGTTTCAATTGACTGAGAGCATTCTGATCAGCACATTTAGGGCTCATGCACACCGCACCTGAAAAAAAAAAAAAAAAAAAAAAAAAAAAAAAAAAAGCTGCTTTTACAGGCATTGGAGCTTTTATTTCAGCCTGAAGACGCTTGTGCTTTTTTGTGCTCTTTTGCACTTTTTTTATTGAGCTTTTTTGAGCTCAATAAGCTCAATAAAACAGAGTCCTTCCGTTTGTTTGTTTTTTCACAAACCCTACCCTCACCTCATTTTCTCTATTTTATTTGTGTGTTCTCGAGCCCTCCTAAACTTTTTCGCGCTTTTTCATGCTTGTGTTTTTGGGCACTTGGCCATCTTTTTTGCTTGAACGCTCCTCTCAAAAACATTTTTGTTTGGTTGGATTATTTTCTACTTTTAAGAGCATATGCCTGTAAACTTCTGAAAAAGCCATAGTGTGCATGGACATATAGGCTAACATGGAGGGGAGTTTCCAGGCAGAAAAAATGAGAGCTCCAAAGCCTGTAGGAGCCGCTTCTTTGAGATGCAGTGTGCATGAGAACTAATGCCTCGTACACACGCATCAATAGTTGGCCGTGAATTTTCGCCCAAAGTCCGATCGGCCGATTTTCGGCTTGTTAGTATGATGCTTTCGACAACCGACTCCCGAGTTTTCGGCCAAACAAAATCTGGTTATCAGGCTATAAAATTTTTGTTGGCCGTCAACAGAACGGCCGATTGTTCGTCAGTCAGTACAGATTTTGGCAGACAAAAATCTGATGAGCAAGACTGGGCATGCTCAGAGAAGAAAAAAACACACGGAAAGTAAACCAGCACATGACATTCCTTCTGAAGTTGGTTTTTGTTGGCCGACAAAATTTGTGTGCAGTCTAGAGCACATTTCAACCAACACAACAACACTGGACAAAAGACGGCCGATCGGTCGACCAACTATCGATGCGTGTGTACGAGGCATAACACATGCTTGAGAGAGTGTGAAGGAGCCTGACATTGCACATGTGATCCACTGATAGCAGGTATAATACGTTGCAGTCTCCTGTGGGGAAAAAAAATAAACGCACATTTTTTTTTTAGTGCAAAAATATGTGCATTTACTAGTTTTCCCTGAAAGGTAAACTTATCCTTTAAACAATAAACAGCAAGTATACACTAAGTACTATTGTTATTTGATATTAAAAGCTATAGAGTACAACAGTTTCAACTTGAAGTGTCACTCCAGCCACAACTAAAAAGTTTAGAGAGGAATTCATCTAAAATGTAAAAAAGACAAGCAGCCATACAATCAAGTTGGATGAGAAGCGGTTCAATTTTAAACTGTTTAAGGGGCTCTTTACTGTTAGGGCAGTAAGGATGTGGAAATCCCTTCCACAGTTGGTGGTGTTAGTGTAGATCAATTCAAAAACTTTCAGATGTGTTTCTTAAAAAAAGTAGTACAAAACAGTAGACACACACACAACTATATAACCTAATCACACTGGATTTTACTATATAAAAATGCATTTCAAGTAATAACGGCATGCTCTTCTATGTGGCTGGTCCATAGCTGCAGTTTAGTTTGGTTTATAAAAAACAAACTATGTGGGCCATTCTCACCTGTGCTGCATTGTATGTGCCAAGATGTGAATAGCTTTTAAAGCTGGCCATAGATGGATAATTTTTTTTTTTGTTTTTTTCAATCAGGCAGCCAGATTCCCCTATCCACCCATTTCAGGTGGATGTTGTGGCATTGTGTTCTGACAAAAGGACTCTGTCAGAAGACAATGTTTAGCACTGCAGCCAATTGGCTGCAAGCACTAATTGAAAAAAAAAAAAAAAATATATATATATATATATATATATATATATATATATACACACACACACCAATAGTCCTGATCAAGAGAGTCGATCATTAGCTCAACTCATTTCATACAGCCATAGATAGATCAAAGTTAGGTCAGTCCCTGCTGAATTGACTGAAGTTTGATGTGAAGGCCCGTACACACGTACCGATCGTCGGCATACAAACGTCGGTGGACGAAGGATCTGCCGATTGTACGCGTGTTAGTATGGTGCCTCCGACAGATGTCTGCGCACAATCCGCGGACAAAAGTCTTTCGTGCAAACATGAAAATATTTGT
This sequence comes from Pelophylax lessonae, assembly GCF_965119305.1. NCBI lineage: Eukaryota > Metazoa > Chordata > Amphibia > Anura > Ranidae > Pelophylax > Pelophylax lessonae. The sequence continues at coordinate 372,283,862 of NC_138769.1, read as the reverse complement.
ATGCCGACACCAGAACGGACGATTGTTCGCCTGTCAGTACACAATTCGGCCGACAGACCGCAGATTTGCAAGACTGGGCATGCTCAGAAAATAGAAAACACAGGGAAAGTTAACCATTACATGACATCACTTCTGCAGTCGGCGGACAAAATTCTTGTGCTGTCCTTGTGCTGTCTTTGCACTTTTCAGCAGACACCGACATCCCGGGGAGAAAAGAGGAACATTTGTAAGCCGACCATCGGTACGTGTGTACGGGGCTTAAATCTACAAAAGATAGGTCTTTATCTTTGTAACAAGTCGATATGTTTGAAGAATAATGCTTCTGTAATAGAGCAAACAGGGAATGACTGACAGAACTGCAGAATTGCACTGTGCACATCAACGGCTATATGCCAAAAGGACAAGACAAGCAAAGTCACAATATCTCTACTGTCACAGTTAGTTAAAAGTATCACCATAGCTCTACAAAATAATTTACAAATGCTATAATGCTGCAGTGTGACTCTACAATTTCATTTTATCAGTAACAATAGGTTGACTTTAGCCTTCCAGCTCTGAGGCTCCGTTCACATCTAGGCGTCCCCAATCACGGGTGGAATTGGAACTTCATTTGAGCGACAGGCGCCCCACGATTCTGTTTATGCAATTTTACCACGATTCATTGGGCAATAATCTCAGCAAAATCACACTGCGATTTGCGTCGATTTGGGATCGCTGGCAGAATCGCAGTGAGATGGATACGGAGCTTGAAAAGATTCTGCCTTCTGGAAGATGGGGGGAGGGGGGGGGGGGACGGCACTTAAGAGAAATATACGTATAGTTACTGTGGGCATTGATACTACATAAACTGAAGGAGCGAGTAACAAAACTTTATATATGGCTGCAGTTGTGATGAAGCATGGACAATATAATATATCTATATTAGAGCTGCATGATTCTGGATAAAATGAGAATCACAATTTTTTTGTTTAGAATAAAGATCCCGATTCTCAGTGTAACATCTTTTATATTACACAAAAAAATTGGGCTAACTTTACTGTTCGGCGCAAATACAGTAACATAAAATATTTCAACGATCGCCATTTTATTCTCCTGGGTCTCTGCTAAATATATATATAATGTTTTGGGGTTCTAAGTAATTTTCTAGCAAAAAATACAGATTTTACCTTGTAGGGAACAAGTTTCAGAAAAATGCTTAGGCCCCTTTCAAGCAGGCTTTCCGAGCAGGTCCGTCTGTCAGTTTTTCAGGCAGATCTGATCGGATTCTCCATGCAGCCCTATGGAGCAGCAGATGTCAGCAGCGACATGTCCGCTGACCCCCACTGCTATCTGATCAGATCCTGTCCATGAAATCCAGACAGAAGGAAACCCTATTTTCCATTAGTCTGGAGGATCAGATCGGATGAAAACGGATAGGCAGTCCATTTTCACCTGATCTCCCCATAGAGGAGAGCTGGGCTCTAAAAGGTCCGTCTCAGCACAGTGAGCAGAGACCCAACATCCCCCTGCTCAGCAGGGATCAGCGGATCGATCCCTGCTGAGCAAAACTGAGTGCACCGGGCGAAAAGCCTGTGGGAACGGACCCTTATGCTGGCCATACACGTACAGAATTTCAGGCCGTTTGCAGACTAAAAGATTATTCGTCAGTCGAAAGCGAATTGGCCACTAACTTACAGAATAAACTCTTTTACATAATCGTTTTCATGATCATAATGATCGTTCGATAACATGCACAATACGAGTCAGAATATTATTTTCGTTTCAATTTTACCATACACGTAACAACTTTTGTAGAAACGATAAAAGTTTTCGCTATGGATGCATCGACATTAGCCGGGCACACGATCGAAATCGTCGGTAGACTTGTGTTCATTAACGGCCCAATTTTCGAACGATCTTTCCTAAAACTACCATTTTCGGCTGAAATTCTGTGCGTGCATGGCCAGCATTGGTCTTTAAAAGGTTAAACTGCCCTCACTTAGAGCCGGTCCACACTAGCGCGACTTGTCAGGCGACTTGTCAGCCTGACAAGTCGCGATTCCTCGCGGTCCATTGACCGCTACAGGACCCGTTCTAATAGGAGCGACACAAGTCGCTCCGACTTAGAAAAAGGGTCCTGTACTACTTTGGGGCGACCTCGGAGCGACTTGCATAGACTTCCATTATGTGAAGTCCATGCGAGTCGCGCCGAAGTAGTACAGAGTCGTGTCGCCCCAGCGTGAACCGAATCTTACATACGGAAGTTCATTCCTTTGATCTAAAAGAACGAAATGATACATTGTAAAGCATTGTGTTTATAGTTATCTAGCAGCCTCAATGCTGATCAACATTTGCTGGAGGCTTCTTTTTTTTTTGCTAGTACCAAGTTGGACCCTCTTTTGCCTTCAGAACAGCCTTATTTCTCCATGGCATAGATTCAACAAGGCTTTGGTTCATATTGATATGATAGCATTAAGCAGTTGCTGCAGATTTGTCAGCTGCACATCCCATGATGCGACTCTCTCATTCCACCACTTCCCAAAGGTGCTCTATTGGATTGAGATCTGATGACTGCGGAGGCCATTAGAGTACAGTGAACTCATGGTCAAGTTCAAGAAACCAGTGGTGAGATGATTTGAGCGTTGTGACATGGGTCATTATCCTGCTGGAAGGAGCCATCAGAAGATGGGTACACTGTAGTCATAAAGGGATGGACATGGTCAGTAACAATACTCAGGTAGGCCGTGGTGTTTAAACTATGCTTAATTGGTACTGTGCCAAGAAAATATCCCCCACACCATTTCAGCACCACCACCAGCCTGAACTGTTGCTATAAGGCAGGATGGATCCATGCTTTCAAGTCGTTTACGCCAAATTCTGACCCTACCATCTTAGACTCGGTCCACACTACCGCGACTTGTCAGCCTGACAAGTCGCGGTCCCTCACAGTCTATTGACTGCTACAGGACCCATTCTAATAGGAGCGACACGAGTCGCTCTGACTTAGAAAAAGTGTCCTGTACTACTTCGGGGCGACCTCGGAGCGACTTGCATAGACTTCCATTATGTGAAGTCCGTGCAAGTCGCGCCGAAGTCGCGGTGCACAGGATTTCACAAGTCGCCCCCGAAGTAGTACAGCGTCGTCTCGCCATAGTGTGAACCGACTAAATGTTGCAGCTGAAATCCAAACATCAGATCAGGCAATATTTTCCCAATGTTCTATTGTCCAATTTTGGTGAGTCTGTGCGATTGGTACCCTCAGTTTCCTGTTCTTAGCTGACAGGAGTGGAAACCAGTGTAGTCTTCTGCTGCAGAAGCCTATCTGCTTCAAGGTTCGATGTGTTGTGCGCTCAGTGATGGTATTCTGCCTACCATGGTTGTAACGAGCAGTTACTGTGTTACTGTTGCCTATCATCTCAAATCAGTCTACCCATTCTCCTCTGACCTCAAAAAGGCATTTTCGTCCACACAACTACCATCTATTGGATACTTCCTCTTTTTTGGATCCTTCTCTGTAAACCCTAGAGATGGTTGTGCGTGAAAATCCCAGTAGATCAGCAGTTTTTCAATTACTCAGACCAGTCTGTCTGGCACCAACAAACATGCCACATTCAAACTCACTTAAATCCCCTTCTTCCCCATTCTAATGCTCGGTTTGAACTTCAGCAATTTGTATTACCAAGCAATTGAACAGGTGTACCTAATAAAGTGACGTGTGTGTGTGTGTGTGTGTGTGTGTGTGTGTGTGTGTGTGTGTGTGTGTGTGTATGTATATATATATATATATATATACACACACACACACACACACACACACACACACACACACACACACACACACACTTTTTCCACTGCCTCTAGCTATGCATCCAACTAAAACTGATTGTTTCCTAGTAACATCAGGTTCCAGCCACTGCTTTTGCTCAGGCACATCAGGCCTGGGGAGTCTGCATTCCAGTTTGATCAGACTCTCAGTCAGCATCCAATGACAATCATGGCAGCCCCCACCACATATTCTAATTCTTTGACAGATTAGGAAGATGTAGGAAGGAAGTGTCGGGACACACCTGGTTTACCCTCAGCGTCTGTCCTGGGGGGGAGACACACCTTTACTGCTCTGCCACACCTTCCAAGTCAGACACACTTTAAGCTTCAAGAGCCAAAGCTGTCAACTCCTTTTGTATGTCATGATATATCATTAGGGAACTGTGTCAAAAGTTGCTTATCTGCATTGCCTTCAAATACCATGAGGGAATAATACTGTATCGTTTAAATACCAATTAAAAAAAGCAAACCAATTCTAAAGAAATACCAGTGTCGGACTCTCCTTATAAAAACATATCAGAAATAATGAGGAATGTTTCTCCTCTGCTGGTATACTGAGCACAATAGATCCTTTCCAGGCCCTGCAAATCACAGTGACTGACAATCCGGTCACATTCTTTCCAAACCCTACAGCTGTAGTCACAACTGGAAACAGTCTATAAATCGGGCCAATATAACACACCCTTTACTATGCCACATCTTTATTATTACACCTTTACACAAAACCATTCCTCTGGCCTGGCACAGAACACTCAGATGCTGAGCCACAATCAGAACATAAAGACACCTAGAAGACAAAAAGAATGCACTGAAGACTTGAAAAGACAAAGAATTTGAAGTCTGGGAGATCAGCGACTTATGTGTTCCCATGACATTTATAATACAAATACAGCTTTACATGCTATTGTTTTGTAAATTTACATTGTACTATGAAAACTGCCAGGCTAAAAACATGGGAGCAGTAAATCCACTTCAGCTCTGGAAGGTTTTACCCCCTTCATGACCAGGCCATTTTTTTGCCATTTAGAACTGCAGTACTTTAACTTGTAATTGTGAATTCATGCAATGTGTACCCAAACTAATATATAATATAATATAATATATTTTTTTTTTTTTTTTTTTTTACACAGACAAGTCTTTCTTTTGGTGGCCTTTGATCACTACTGAGTTGATTTTTTACAATATAAAACAAAAAAAATGAAAAATTTTGAAAAAACAAAAGAATATTTTTTACTTTCTGCTAGAACACATTCCAAAAAAAATAAATAAATTCTTCATAAATTTTGTCCAAAATGTATTTTTCTACATGTCTTTGGTAAAAAAAAATCCCAGTAAGTGTATATTGACTGGTTTGCGTGAAAGTTATAGCGTCTACAATCTATGGCATAAATGCTGGAATTTTTGGGGTGTTGTTGCCACTAATGGCGGTTATCAGCAACTTATTATGGGTTACTGCGATAGTGCAGAGGGCAATCCAACACTAACTGATGCTGGGGGGGGGGGGGGGGGGAGAGACTTACTAACTGCACCATACACTCTCACTGTACTAAATGACACTGGCTGAGAAGGAGTTAACATCTAGGGCGATCAAGGGGTTAAATGTATGTATAGTATCTCACAAAAGTGAGTACACTCTCACATTTTTTGTTAAAACAATTTTAATATCTTTTCATGTGACAACACAGGAGAAATGACACTTTGTTAAATTTGCTGTCCCTTCAAAATAACTCAACACACAGCCATTCATGTCTAAACCGCTGGGAACAAAAGTTAAGTACACTCCTAAGTGAAAATATCTAGATTGGGCCCAAAGTGTCACTATTTTATGTGGCCACCATTATTTTCCAGCACTGCCTTAACCCTCTTGGGCATGGAGTTCACCAGAGCTTCACAGGTTGCCACTGGAGTCCTCTTCCACTCCTCCATTACAACATCACGGAGCTGGTGGATGTTAGAGACCTTGCGCTCCTCCACCTTCCGCTCCTCCACTTTCCATTTGAGGATGCCCTACAGATGCTCAATAGGGTTTAGGTCTGGAGACATGCTTGGCCAGTCCATCACCTTTACTCTCAGCTTCTTTAGCAAGGCAGTGGTTGTCTTGGAGGTGTGTTTGGGGTTATCATGTTGGAATACTGCCCTGCAGCCAAGTCGCCGAAGAGAGGGGATCATGCTCTGCTTCAGCATGTCACAGTTCCAAAAGAAAATTGCGATGCTATGAATCTAACTCCTGCGCTCAGATACAAGACTCCCAGATCACTCCTATCGCGGGACTCCTACTTGGAATCCCCAATGGCAAGGCCTTGCTGCCCTCTACGACTGGGGTGGTTGACAAAAAGGCTGCAAACAAAAAACAAAGAAAGGGCGCACCAGCCTAGCGCATTATCCTCAATAAGGCTTTATTAACAACAGATAAAATAAACTACTCACAAATGATGTAAGCAAGCATATCAGATTTGAATATCAGAGTCCGTCATTACACAGTCCACAGTCTTAGTTGAAATAGCGGCTAACGCGTTTCGAGGCTTCGCCTCTTCATCAGAGCCCTCAGTGTGTCACAGTACATGTTGGCATTCATGGTTTCCTCAATGAACTATAGCTCCCCAGTGCTGTCAGCTCTCATGCAGCCCCAGACCATGACACTCCCACCACCATGCTTGACTGTAGGCAAGACATACTTGTCTTTGTACTCCTCCCCTGGTTGTCGCCACACACGCATGACACCATCTGAACCAAATAAGTTTATCTTGGTCTCGTCAGACCACAGGACATGATTCCAGTAATCCATGTCCTTAGTCTGCTTGTCTTCAGCAAACTGTTTGTGGGCTTTCTTGTGCGTCATCTTTAGAAGAGGCTTCCTTCTGGGATGACAGCCATGCAGACCAATTTGATGCAGTGTGCTGCGTATGGTCTGAGCACTTTTACACTGTTATACAAGCTGTACACTCACTACTTTACATTGTAGCAAAGTATAATTTCTTCAGTGTTGTCACATGAAAAGATACAATAAAATATTTACAAAAATGTGAGGGGTGTACTCACTTTTGTTAGATATTGTAAATAATAACAGCAAGCATACAACATATCAGGTTATTTATGTTGCATAAATTTCATGTATTTAATAATTTTCAAATAGACCAGATGATTAATCGTGTATATAAACTAAATTGGAGGCTATTTCCCTTTGTTAAACCTCTGAGATTAATCTCACAACCATCTTGCATGGTCGAATGGTATACACTTCAAGATCCTTTAATCTCAGATTAAAAATCATTCATGTAGCTAAAACCTATAGAAACCGACACATTCACACAGTGATTTTTTTGCCCATTACAACATCAGCAGGTTCTAAAAAAAAATCATGTATTCTTTTTTTCATGTTACAGATCAGAGTAAGTTTATTAGTTATGTATACTAATGACGGGCCCACTGGTTGGCATGATACACGATTATGTTACAAAAATAAAGAATATACAAAAGAAATGCCTGGACTAAACCATCCATCAATAACCAATAGACTTGTTACATTACTGATACCAAACAATCCGGAAGTCTATAGAATTCTCATTTGCTTTGTATTTGTTACATTATATATGATTGAGCAAAGTCCTTGTTGAAGGTTTCTCCTGATAATGAGCCAAGTCATTTCTCTAAAGCTCACACACACATCTGTCACAGCTTAATAAACCTGCACATTTTCCAATACAGGGAGCTGTGACTGACCCTATACAACCTCACCCCATTCTTCTCAGCCACAACTGTCACTTGCTGCTGTTTACATTTAGGAACTATGTTATGTGCTGCTCCACTGAGGTTTACAAGATTTTATCTTTTTCTTAGCTAGTGATGCATTTGTTATTGTAGTGAAAGCTGACCTTTGGTGCAAAACGCAATGGCAGATAACCCGCAAGTAGCATGTGGATTCTAATCACGGTCAGGTGCCCTCTAGAAAAGGGTTATGGCGTTGATGCCTAGTCATTGGTCATGTGATCTGTGCTGGAGATTCTTGTGAAGGGACATTCACACTGAGCTGGCTAATCAGTGACTCAGCCTCAACAATGAACCTCCCTTTAAGCATGAGTTCATGTGGCCAATGTCTTGATCTTCTGCTCAAATACCTGAGGAAGACCAACCTGGTTATTTAAAGCTGAAAGATATATCTGCCTATATACTGCATTCCCTTTCCCACCTTATCAACATCAATTACATTTTTTAATATAATCTTTTTGTCACATACTTTGTTTTAGACCCAGTGACATCACTGGGTCTCTGTGCAATGCAGTGAGATCATGGCTGAAGGGACCCAAAGAGTGCTCTACATAGGTTCCTAAAAACATCCAAGCACCCTGCCTCAGTGCGCCTCTCAAGAGCCCTCAGCCCTGATACAAGCAATGGGCTGGCTCTTGGGAGGTGTAAAGCCCCGTACACACGTACCGATTGTTGGCCGAACGATCGGCCGTCTTTTGTCCGGTGCTGTCGTGTAGGTTGAAAAGTGCAAAAGACTGCACACGAATTTTATCGGTCCAACAGCCAACTGCAGTAGTGATGTCATGTGATGGTTAACTTTCCGTGTGTTTTTTCTTCTCTGAGCATGCCCAGTCTTGCTCATCTGCTTTTTGTCAGACGAAATCTGTACTGACTGACGGAAAATCGTCCGTTCTTTGTTGGCCTACAAAAATTTTATAGCCTGCACACCAGTTTTTGTTCGACCGAAAAGTCGCAGTCGGTTGTCGGAAGCATCATACTAACAAGCCGACAATCGGCCGATCGGACGTTGGCCAAATATTTACGGCCAACAATCGGTACGTGTGTACGGGGTTTTAGGCAAATATCAAAATGCCTTGACAGGTAAATATCAGTCTAGAGGAGTGGACGTTCTTACATAGAACGCACTGGACATGCAGAATACCCTACACAACATACTCATGTGATGCTGAGCATCTATGATTGAAAAAAACTGAGATCCAATGATTGAAAGGGATGGGCCAGATCCAGCAAGGCTAGGGAAAGGGCTAGATCAGCCTTTTTAACACAGAGGAACCAATGAAATACACATTCCGGTCTCAGGGAACCCATGCTAATAATGACTATATCTACAACTTATACATTAGTGCAAGGGTCTTCAAACTATGGCCCTCCGGTTGTTCAGGAACTACAATTCCCATCATGCCTAGTCATGTCTGTGAATGTCAGAGTTTTACAATGCCTTATGGGATGTGTAGTTCTACAACAGCTGGAGGATCCCTGCATTAGTGTAATGGTCAGTGGGAAGAATGCTCCTTACACTTGTGGTCATTGGGAAGAATTACCCTCTTACAGATAGCTAAAGAGATCAATGGTGTCAGTGGGAATGTATCTGAGAGGCAGAAATTGCTCAAATAAACCCCTAGCAACCCCCAAGTTCCATTAAACCCTGGTTGAGGAACCCTGCTGTAGATGATGCTGGACATCTACCCCCCAGGAAAAGTGTACATAAAATCTGACTCTGAAATACGTTGGATATATTCTCTGCATGTACAATTTATATGCACTACATAGGAGTACTGTATTGTATGATGTTATTTACACTTCAATTTTTTCTTCCATTTTATGTATGAACAGACCTGTTCCTTTTTTTAAAATAATGATACATTAAAAAAATTACATTTTATGATACACTTTTGAGCCTTAAAGTCCCATTACACGGGGGGGGTTCACAAATGTAGGGATGTTGGCTCACATTGCACTTCAGCCCAGGTTCACACTGAAGCCATTTTGAAATCGTGCGAGTTCAGATTTCAAGCCGGAATTTTCAGTCCGACTTTGGAAGTGATTTCACAGACATTGGTACAGAGGTCTATAAAAATTGCCACCCGAAGTTGCCAAAAGTAGTACAGAAACTACTTTTGGGAATCGGTGCGGCGTCGCAAAGTCGACATTGCACCGATTTGGACGGTGCAATTGCAGGCAGCTGGCTCCGCTTGGACATGTCAAATCAGACCAATGTGAATGTGGGCTCAATCTCTCAGCTTCCTTATATCATTGCCTGTAGGGATCTGCTTCTGGTACAAAAAAAAAAAAAAAACACTGGATACTGCCCTGATCGGCTACCTTGTGCTGCTGTAAAGATTAACAGAAGCTCTTGGTGTTGCTGCAGCTGCCCCCTTCTGTTCTCTCCTCCATTCATAGAACAAATCTTACATGCGCGGCACAGTGGTGTAGTGGTTAGCACATTCACCTAGCAGCAAGAGGGTCGCTGGTTCGAATCCCAACCACGACACTACCTGCCTGGAGTTTGCATGTTCTTCCTGTGCCTGTGTGGGTTTCCTCTGGGTTCTCCGGTTTCCTCCCGCACTCCAAAGACATGCTGGTTGGTTAATTGGATACTGTATAAAAAAAAAATTGTCCCTACTGTGTATGAATGTGAGTTAAGGACCTTAGATTGTAAGCTCCTTGAGGGCAGGGACTGATGTGAATGTGCAATGTATATGTAAAGCGCTGCGTAAATTGACAGCGCTATATAAGCACCTGAAATAAATAATAATAAATACAATCACATAATGCATCACCTTCTGTGACTTGGCAATGATGATACTATCATTCAACTCCTCCTCCATTCACAGTACGCAATGCTTTGTGCTAGACCTAGTATGACGAGTTCTATGAATGGTGGAATGAGCAGAAGTGGAGTGGGTGATCGGCACAACTTTATTGGGTAGCAGCAGTTTATATTACCCTTCACAGCATCAGAAGACAGCCGCTCAGGGCAGTATCCAGCGCCTGTGAAGGAGACGCTGCAAGAAGATTTTTATCATTAGCAGACACCTGCAGGTAATGGAATAGACACCGGTACACATAACTAATGTGGACTACTGTATTCCAAAACAAATGACTAAACTGAACTAGATCTAAAGTAAAAAGCTTGTAATCATCTTCTATAACTTATTGATGGCAAAGTATTAGTATGAGTTTAGGTTTCTCTTCTAATGTCCATACCACATGCAAACACACTAGTTACATATACTAATACATATCATTTAATAGTAATGTGAAAATCCGCAAAAGTAGGCTGCATCATTCAAATTACTGACATAAGGCCAAGAGCTGCAATAATTCAGCTGTTCCAGCCATGGTTGCACATTACAAATATTCCAATCATGATTCATCATTAACTCTTCCTGGCTGCTGTGCTTCTTTCCACTCTTCACATCTGCAAATACTGTTAAACAGATGACTGGACACTGCAGACTGCGCCAGTGATGAACCCAAAACATGGGCTCTTTTATCATGCATTATATGCCATGATGCTGCGTATTCCTGTTACACCCCTTATTCTTGCTGCTGCTACACCCTTGTTATACCTTCGCCTGTTAGAGCCCTATCTGCGTTACACCCAATGCTGCCTTGTGTTCCTGTTACACCCTACTTACGGACATTTACCAGCAGTCATTCATGTACAGCTACATGTATAAAGCACTGTCCCCAGCATCGGCACTGTGACACTATAGATCTGGATGACTGCCTTGTCCAGATTGCTGCACTGGTAATAAATGAACCCACCTCTATTTTGGCTTAGTACTTCTTTAGGTCTTTTCCCTCAGGCTTTCCAAACAGGTTTCCCTGATCAGAAGCTCCATGCAGGTCTATGGACAGGTGGATGTGAATGGACATGTGTCAGTTTACACCCAACCACCTCCGGGTACCATCCAGGTATAAAAATAAAAAAAAAAAATGGAAAAGTGTTGTGTCCTTTACAGTTTGTGAACCAAAGCATGATGGGTCCGAGGTAGTCTATTGTAAACAGACTCAAGGCCATTTACATCTGGCTACCTATAGAATCATCACAGGTCTCCCCCAGTCGGTTATTAAAATGTAAACAAAAACTGGGCTGCATGCATATCATAAAACTGACACCCGTCCCATTCACCTCAAATACAGCACAGGAGCTGCTCATGAATCCCCAGCTGAATGGAGTGAATTGCCCTGTGTAAAAGCACCCTTACAGCCTAACGCTGGTCATACACTATACAATCTAACAGCACAGTCTCCTGTACATTTACCAAACCGATATAATAGGGGGAAAAACCTAAACAGTTCATTCAATTTGTTTCCAATCAAGCAAGACCTTGCACTACATAGCCGAAGTAAGATCTAAGACATTATACAATCTGACTGCACAATCTCTTTTCAGCCCCTTTCACACCATGGTTCTGATCAGGTCAGCCTGTCAGTTTTTCAGGCAGACCTGATCGGACCCTCTATGTGTCCCTATTGACAGACGGGTGTAAACAGACTTGTGCCTGTTTATATCCATCTACCTCTGATCTGATCCTGCCCACTAAAAAAAGAAATGAAGGGGAGGGGGGTGTCGGACCCCCTCCGTCTAGACCACATATGTCAAACATAAGGCCCGTGGGCTGAATCCAGCTCACCAGACCTTGTCATGTCGCAGCTGGAACATGGTAGAACTCTATTCTGCCACTCTCTTCCTGCTGTCACTTAAAAACAAAGAAGCACCCCTGAATCCTGCACTCTGTACAGAGCTCACCCCTGAACCCCACACCCTGTATGCAGTGCACCCCTGAATGCTGCACCCCGCACACAGCACACCCCTAAACTCCGCACTCAGCGCACCCCTAAACCCCGCACTCTGCATGCAGCGCACCCCTGAACCCTGCACTATGTACAGAGCTCACCAATGAAACCCACACCCTGTACGCAGTGCACCCCTGAATGCCGCACCCTGCACACCCATAAACCCCGCACTCTGCATGCAGCGCACCCCTGAATCCTGCACTCTGTACAGAGCGCACCCCTGAACCCCACACCCTGTATGCAGTGCACCCCTGAATGCCGCACCCCTCACACAGCACACCTCTAAACCTTGTACTCTGCACGCAGAGCACCCTTGAACCCCACATGCAGCAGTCGTAGAGTAATACTGAACTCTGATACAAATGGCCCTTTGAGGGGAACCATACTGCTGATGTGGCCCATGATTAAATTGAGTTTGACATTCCTAATCTAGACAGTTTGGAGGGCACCTGGGTGTAAGCTGACAGCCGCTCTGTTTACACTCGCCAGTCCATATATCAATGCGGGCTCTGCCCAGCAAAAACTGAGCAGACCCAGACCCGTCATCGCCCCCCCCCCCCCCCCCCCACTCTGATCAGCTGGGGATGTATGAGTGGATCCCCTGTTAATCAGAACACAGTCTACCCTGTGTGAAAGGGGCCTTAGATCTCCAATCATCTATGTAGTACAAGAAGTTGCCTGATTGGATACCAACTGAATGGATTGTTTAGGTTTGCCCTCAGAATACATCATTTTGGTAGATCTAAAGCTCACCACACACGTTTCAATCTTCCAACTAGTATGCAGTGCAAGGGTCTGCCTGAGTGGACACAGATTGACTGGATAGATTATATGGTTTTGGGAAATGTAAAGTTGATTGTGCTGTCAGATTGTAATGTGCATGGTGGTCTTGGATGAGATTGTATAGTCAGGCTGTAAAATGAGATTATACAATAAGATTGTACAGTGGATGGTCAGGCTGTAAAATGAGATCAGGTTGAAGGAGATAGTGCATGGTGTTCCTAAATGAGATTGTACAGTGTATGGTCAGGCTGTAAAATGAGATCAGGTTGTATGAGACAGTGTATGGTGTTCCTAAATGAGATTGTACTTTGTATGTATGGGCAGGCTGTAAAATTAGATCTGGTTGAAGGAAATAGTGTATGGAGTTCCTAAATGAGATTGTACAGTGTATGGAGAGCCTGTAAAATGAGATCAGGTTGTATGAGACAGTGTATGGTGTTCTTAGATGAGATTGTATAGTGTATGGTCAGGCTGTAAAATGAGATCAGGTTGTATGAGACAGTGTATGGTGTGCATTGTATAGCAGCAGAAGGCTGTCCTCTCACACAGTAGTAGTGTATGAGTGCTGTCAGAGCTCAGTATGAACTGTGAGAAGTAGGACTTTGCAGTGTCCCACCCAGGACTGCTCCTTGCCAGTGTTATCCTATGACATCCCAGTCCCTGGCATGGCCCTGTCACTGCCCTCAGCCTCCTCCTCATGAACACAGCAGCATCATAGAGGGAATCCTGCCAGGCTCAGCAGGATGTGTACCTTTGTATCTCTCCAGCACTCCCTCATACGCCCGCACGAATTCGTTCTCCTGGTTCCGATCCACCGGGAGCTGCCCCGGGATATACCCGGACATGGCGACCAATCCTCCAGCTGTGTGCCCGGTGCCCGCCGGTCTGTCCGGTGCCTATGGATCCGACTTCCGGCTCCTGTCTCCGCCCTGTCAGAGCAGAGGGAAGGGGACACCCAGCCGAGCGATAGGATAGTACACCTGGCAGTCTGGAGTGTGGGCGGGCACACACAGCGGACACTCGGGGAACTACCGTCACACTCTGAGAGGAGCATGGAGCCATCTAGAGGCAACCGGAAGAATCACACCAAAGACCGTCCTACAGTATAGGCAAAACTTAAAGAGGAGCTCCAGTCACCATAATCAGTTTTTATCTAAAGGCACCCCCATGGTTGGCACAGATTGTACATTATTATCCGGATACTGTTGCAAATGTAACTATGTGTGTTTTTTTTTTTTTTTAATCTGCAAAAAATGACCTGATCTCGGAAGCAGGCAGGGGCCATCGCAGTTCTGGGCATCTGAAGCCCGCTCGTGTCTATTTCCTGGACTGAGTGCAGCTGGATACCCAGCATGCACCCCCTGATCTCGCGCCTGCAGTGCATGATTGCAGGTTGACATAGCGATGGCGACGGCGTCAGATAAAGTCCCCGCCCCGTTGTTGTGGCAACCAAAAGAGAATCAGGCGATTCCCTTGGACTTCTGGGATCGATGACGCCGATATCCCAGGAGTCCAAGGGAATCGCCTAAAGTCGACAACGCCTAGGTAGACGGGACCGGAAGTGTCGCTGATACATTTAAAATAAAGGTTATTTGGACATAATTTATTTATTTATTTCAGGTTCTCATATAGCGCTGTCAATTTACGCAGCGCTTTACATATACATTGCACATTCACATCAGTCCCTGCCCTCAAGGAGCGTACAATCTAAGGTCCCTAACTCACATTCATACATACATAGTAGGGCCAATTTTATACAGGATCCAATTAACCTACCAGCATGTCTTTGAGGTGCGGGAGGAAACCGGAGTACCCGGAGGAATCCCACGCAGGCACAGGGAGAACATGCAAACTCCAGGCAGGTAGTGTCGTGGTTGGGATTCGAATCAGCGACCCTCTTGCTGCTAGGTGAAAGTGCTAACCACTACACCACTGTGCTGCCCATAATTAAAAAAAAAAAAATGAATATCCATTTAGGGCTGCACTGCGGATGGTCATGTAAGTAAAAGCAACTTGAAAATATGGGTGGAACTCCGATTTAATTTCATTTTGGATCGAGTAAGAGAGGGTTTTCACCCCATTCAGGTGTTTCTTATTGGGGAGATTTCCCTTCACTTCCTGTACCATAGCCAAAACAGGAAGTGAGAGGAAATTCCTGCAAAGTGAGAGTGTTCTATCAGATTACCATCACATTGTGTAATGGACATAGGCTTGAGCACAGCCTAATCACCCTATGTGGCACAGATTCCCCCTGTGTACACCCCTGATATTTCAGCAAAGCCCTGCTAACATGGCTTAAAAAATAAAATGTGTCATAAATAAATTAATAAAACAATAATAAAAAATAAAATAGCAAAAATAAAAACTACTGACACCATCCTCTGCCCTACTGACACCAATTTCTGCCTTACTGACACCAATTTCTGCCCTACTGACACCCTAATCACCCTGTGTGGCGAAGATCCCCCCTGTGTAAACCCCTGATATTAAGCCCCCTAATGGGGCTCCGAAAAACTTTGTAATAAAACAATAAAATAATAAAAAATAAAATAGTAAAAATAAAAACTACTGACACCATTCTCTCCCCTACTGACAACAATCTCTTGCCCTACTGACACCGTCCACTGCTCTACAGACATCCTAATCATCCTATGTGGCACAAAGTCCCTCTGATATTTCAGCAAAGCCCCATAACTGGGCTCCTAAAAGATTTGTAAAAAAAAATCAAATAGAACAATAAAATAAAAAATAAAATAGTAAAAATAACAACTACTGACATTTTTCTCTGCCCTACTGACACCGTCCACTCCTCTACAGATACCTAATCACCCTGTGTGGCACAGACTCCCCCTGTGTAAACTCCTGATATTTCAGCAAAGCCCCCTAACTGAACCCCAAAAAAATTCTAAAAAAAAAATCAAATAAAACAATAAAATAAAAAAAATAAAATAGTAAAAATAAAAAATACTGACACCAATCTCTGCCCTACTGACACCGTCCACTGCTCTATGGACACCCTAATCACCCTGTGTGGCACAGATTCCCCCGGTGTAAACCCCTAAAATTTCAGCAAAGCCCGCTAATGGGGCCCCTAAAAAAAATGTGTAAAAAAAAAATAGGAAACAATAAAATAATAAAAAAAAATATCAAAAATAAAAACTACTGATACCATCCACTGACCTACTAACACCAATCTCTGCCTGACTGACACCGTCCACTGCTTAAACTGACACCGTCCACTGCTCTCCCTAACAGGGGCACGGATAGCAATAAAAACCTGACAGGGGTTCTAATCCCTCTCTATTCTATCCAAAAGTAGTTATACTTTAAACTTTTGGGCTCAACATGACACATGAGTTCACTACCCATGCCATTTTCAGTTTACTGTTTCACTGCAGCAGGTCAGCTCTGTCCCGCAAAACGAGGTACCTGTACCTCACTTTTGGGACTGCTAGTGGGGGTGCGCCTGACCATTCGCCAAAGGGGAAGCTAATCAGCAGGTCCGGCACCCACGGTCGCTCCCCGTGGAGACAGAATGCAGACCACTGTTCTGTCATTGATAAACACAGGGCTCCTCTTATTTAGGACCACAGGTCTCTGTGTTCATGATGCAAGCACATCCCCCACACAGTTAAAAAGCAAACAAGAAAATTTGACAGTTGGAGCACCAACTGAACACAAGGTGGACTTGTGGGCACATCACAAGATAGACTAGAACAAAAAAATATAAAAGAAAAAAATGTATTGATATACAGTGAAAACTGGTTCCGGGGGGGGGGGGGGGGGGTCAAATCATCCTATACATATATAAAAAGAACAAGAATATATATGTATAGGATGATTTGAAACCCATAAAGCCCACCTTGCGTTCAGTTGGTGCTCCAACTGTCAAATTTTCTTGTTTGCTTTTCCGGATTATGGCACACTCTTGGTAGCTTGTTTTGTTTTACAGTTAGAAAGCACCCCTAGGGACACATTTAATCCTTTGATTGCCCCTGGTGTTAACCCCTTCCCTGCCAGTGTCATTAGTACAGTAACAAGTGCAGATTTTTAGCACCGATTACTGTATTAATGTCACTGGTCCCCCCAAAAGTGTCAAAAATATCAGTTAGGGGGTCCGATCTGTCCCCGCAATGTCGCAGTCCCACTAAAAATCGCAGATCGCCGCCATTGCTAGTAATGAATAAATAAATAAAAATGACATGAATGTTTCCCCTGGTTTGTAGACGTGATAACTTTTTCCGCAAACCAATCAATATACATTTTTTTTTACCTAAAATTATGAAAAAATGTGATTTTTTTTTTTTTTTTTTTGGGGACTGTTATATAGAAGAAAGAAAAATTGTTTTTTTGTTTTCTTCAGAATTGTCACTCTTTTTTTGTTTATAGCACAAAAAATCTAAATTGCAGAGGTAATCAAATACTACCAAAAGAAAGCTCTATTTGTGTGGAAAACAAGGACATCAATTTTATTTAGGTACAGCGTCAGTTAAAGTAACGTACTGCAAAATTGCAAAAAATGGCCTGGTCTCTAAGGGGGAAAAACCTTCTGGTCCAGGAGTGGTAAAGTGGACTTTTCAGTACTTTAACAAATCTGCTTGCATATATTCTCAGCATATCACATATAGCAGTAACAATTTTCAGAAAATCTGCTTTCAATAAAAACAGCTCTTGATCCCCAATCTAGTGACTGTGTTTACACAAGACATTGTCATTAGTCTACTGTAGGCAGGATGAAGTATGTTTTTAGTCTCCCCAGACTGTGGCAAGTCACAAAGTAAGAGGTTGTACAAACAGGCTGATCTGTTTAAGCAGGGCTGGCACAAGGGGTGGGCAGGAGGGACGGCTGCTTTGGGCGTCGTGGTATCATGCAAGGGTAGGGGCGCCATAAGCCAAGTTCCGAACACTGCAAGCTGATAGGAATAGTGACAACAGCATCTCACTACTCCTATCAGCTTAGTGCTGGACGTGACATACCAAATCCGAAGTGGAGGAGACAGCTGAGAGGAGATGCAGGCTGTGCTTTCTCTCCCCTCCAGCTCCTCCCCCTGCCACCGTAGCGCTATTGGATCAGAACTGTCAGATTCGGACTGTGCAGTGTTTGCTTATTATCCCTAATCTCCTCGCTCCTGTCCTGGCAGCAAAGAATGTGTGAAGGAATGTAGGATTGGGGATTTGTGTTACTGGAGGTAATTTGGGGGGGGGGGGTGATTGTGCTGGGGGCGAGGATGAGTGCTAGGAGGGGGGTTGAGGGGATCCATGCGAGGAGGGGAAATTTTGGGGGATTTGTGCTATGATAGAGGATTTTGGAGGCAGGAGGGAGGATTTGTGCTCACAGGGAAACAGTAAAGGGGTAGAGCATGGGTGTCCAACCAGTGGCCCTCCAGCTGTTGCAGAACTACAGGACCCATGAGCATTGCAAAGAAAATCCCATGAGGCATTGCAAGGCTGACAGTTGCAAGCATGACTCCCAAAGACAGAGGCATGATGGGACTTGTAGTTTCGCAACAGCTGGAAGGCCGCAGGTTGGACACCCAGGGGGTAGAGGATTTGTGCTAAGAATAGTGATTTTGGGGGGGGGGGTCGTGCTAGCTGGAGGAATTTGGGGAGGGGTGAGAATCTTAGTTTGGTGAGAATTTTTGCTTAGCCATACATAGATTGAAATTCTGATTTTGCTACATGTATGAGCAAGGTGGTTAAACAGACGCCAATCTTCTGATTGACTTCTGTACAACTCTCCTGTCGGATTTCCCCTACTTGATCCACACTGTCGGCTACAGCCTGCAAATCTGATTAGTGTATTCTGATGGTGGAGAAGTCTCCCCGTTGTCAGAACACAATAGCTCAGCGGGGAGGAATTTGATGTGGATGGGGGAATCAACCCACTGACTAAACAAGAAAAATGACTCACCTATGGCCAGTCTAAATATGCTCTCAGACTTGTTCATGACAAATTTCAGACTTGTCAGCTGGTGGAGAAGAAACCTGATAGAGCCGTGTTGAGTCACAGGCTGAGTTTTAACCTTTACATATGGTAAATATCCTAATGACTTTTATGTTGGATATAACAGAACATTTTCAATGCTGCAGCCTAACAGTCCTTAGATGTGGTCAGGGTAGTCTCACCCCCTTTTCACTCTGTGAAAATGATCTATGCATGCCTGCAGCATTATATTCAAAAATACATTGTAACAATCTTGTTAGAATGTATCTTATTTAGTGGTTTTATGTGAACAACAAAGATGTGATTTGCACATACTATCTATTCCAGCAACCTTACAATTAATACAAAACATTTTTTCAAAATAAAATTCTTTCTAATTTAACCTTTAATTGATTTTTGTTTTCCTCTAATTAACTCCCTCTTCCCCTTCTTTCCTTGGCTGTTTAATTTTTTACCTTTTGTATTTAAGCTTTTTTGTATATTGAGGTGTATTTTTTTTTTCTTTTGGGCTTGGGAGGCATTTTCACCTTAGACAGCAGAAGAGCTAGGATCCCATGTGGATCTGGTTTTTCATTTTTTCCCTTATATATGCTGGTGACCCTGCCAGTAACATACTTCCTGGCCTAAGGTGAATATGCTCACTCACTGTACTGTATCTATGAGGAAGCATCAGTGCCTTTCTAGAACAGGACATGTGTTAGGACTACAGAACACCTCCCCTCTGTTATCAAATATATATATACAGCAGGGGTGTCAAACTTGCGGCCCTCTAGGTGTTGCAGAGCTACAAGTCCCATCATGCCTCTGCCTATGAGAGTCATACTTGTAACTGCAAAGCATCATGGGACTTGTAGTTCTGCAACAGCTGGAGAGCCGCCAGTTTGACACCTGTGCTATACAGTATGTAGTAATAAAAAGTATTCGATGGTAGATTTATGGGACCAAATGAGAGAAAATAGGAGCGTTTTATTGTTAGGGTTTACATACCTAAACCCAAGTACAAAAAGTTTTTCTATATTGCATCTTACTAGCCCTTAGATGTGTTCTTTTTTTTCTTGCTTTTATTCCTTTAGTTTTACTGGTGATCCTACCAATAACACACTTCCTGTCCTAAGATGAATATCCTCACTCATCATACTGTATTGAGCAGCATTGGAAGTCAGTTAGGACTACAGAACAGTGTTCTGTAATCCACAAAAACAACAAGACACAATTCTAACTGAATAACAGTCAGAAGAGGCAGTAAGCATAGGAAGTTATGAGTTCACTAGATTTCTGGCGGGATCCATAGGTATTTTTGCACTTATTGAACAGAAACCATTTCAAAAGTATGTTTACCCACCTCAATACCATCATGTTACACCCTCCTATCTTCCTGGCCATTTTCAGTTTTCAGTGCTGTGATAGTTTTACTAACAATTACTTAGTCATGAAACACTGTTCCCTAAATTAATTATATGCCATTTATCTTTAGACACAAAGAGCTTTCTCTTGGCAGTATTAATAACCACTAGGACTATTAAAAGAACAACTTCAAAAAACAGTTTCCCTTTCTGTTGAAAAACATCAAATACAACTGTCAGGACAAACCAAAAAGGAGCATATAAGAGAAGTTCCTTGTTATGGCTCAGTCACATCAGCTACTGCATTAGAACACAGTGGCTGGTGTGTGGTGTGATCAATGCAGTGCCAATTGGCCAGCATTGGTGCATCGCACTGTTCAATTTCTTTTTTAAAAAACTTCTGACATTTCATTAAGTTATTTTGGGCGGCACCTGGTGACTGTACTGTGCTGGAAAAAAAGTATGGCCAGCTTTCATACAGCATCTGCATAACACCGCCACGCAGAGGTGTGAACTGGCCACATTGGACACAAGGCAACTTGCCTTGTCTTGCGGTAGGGGTGCAGCGAGGGTGCAGTGAGGGTGTGGTAGGGGTGCAGTGAGGGTGCAGTGAGGGTGTGGTAGGGGTGCAGTGAGGGTGCAGTGAGGCTGCGCTGGAGCAGACACTCAACACAGTCCCACAATACCTGGTGTGAATGGACCCTTATAGTTTATATACACCTAGATCTCTGGCAGGATTAACAGGTATTTAATATTAGGTGTAGAGAGGCGACCCCGGGTCACGGTGTGTGTTAGCAATCTACACCTGGCTTTGATTAAGGGCTCTTTCACACAGGCGGACCGTTCAGATCCGCCTGTCCGTTTTTTTAGCGGATCTGAACGGTCCCCCCATGCATCCCTATGGAGCATCGGATGTCAGCAGAGACATGTCTGCTGACATCCGATCCGTCAAATCTGGACGGATGGAAACCCTATTTTCCATCCATCCAGCAGATCGGATCGGATGGGATCGGATGAGAACGGACTGACGGTCCGTTCCTATCCAATTTCCCCCATAGAGATGCATGGGGAACTGACAGCTGTGTCTCCGCACACCAGTGCGGAGACACAGCTGTCATCCTCCTGCTCAGCGGGGGATCGGCGAATCGATCCCCCGCTGAGAAAAACGGAGTCCGTCCGACGGACGGAGTGTGCGAAAGGGGCTTTAGACAGGCCTGCTGATTGTACACCTGTGGGCTGGGTTCATGTTATCTCCAGGGTTGGCAATGAAAGCTCCCAGTTGGAGACAGCTGCACCTGGACAGACATGAGGTCTGTATATGGGAGTCAGGAGGGCACCCACCATCCCTGAGAAAGAGGGGCCGCAGTTGGCAGCCAGAGCGTGCAGGTCTGCAGGAGGCAGATGTAGTCTGCAACAGCGCAGTATGAAGCTGATCCCAAGAAAGATACAAGGGAGCTTGACAAAGGATACTTGTGTTGGTATGAGGATCAGACCTTGGGCCTAGGTGTGAGGCCTGAAGTAGCCGTGTGGCATGTGAGTAAGCCAGGAGGCTGAACTAACCATATACAGTAATGGTAGAACCCCTGCGAGGGAAAATTGCTGTTTTGTGAACTTTTCTTTATGCCTTTAAATAAACGTGGGTTGCCGTGCCCTTAAAAATGCAGCCTGGACTGGCACTACTTCTTCAAATCGCATGCACCACTTGAGTTGAATTGCCCCCAAAACGTTACATAGGCTATAATAAATCACTTTCAATGGTATATTAAACAGACCAAATGGGAACAAATAAGATAGGTTAAAGTGACACTAAACAAAATAATTCTATTCAAGTATGCGATCATAACTCATAAAAGTTCCTTCTATTGCTCTCCAAATTCTATTTTTTTTTTTTTTTTTTTGCTGCTGTAAAACAACTTCCTGTTAGCCAGTGGCTACATTGCCCCACTGTAGGAACATAGCTGCACTCTCTTGATTGCTCCAGAGACTGACTATAGACTGGGGATTGTGGACAATTATTTTTGTAGTGTGCATTGAGTGGTGTACAGTATTTGACCGGAACTAACATTCAGTGTTCACCCCAAATAAATAGAGGTGAGGAGGAAAGGGAAATGTTCGGGTGTTCACATAGGATGTTACAAAGAGGCAGAAAAACACAGTAATTGTTAAAAGTGTAACTCCACTTTTATTGGGAAAAAAAAAAACATTCCCCTCTGGGTGATCTATGTACATTACAAGGATTTTAACAAACTTTGTTATTCTGAAGAAATCATTGTTTGTTCCTCTGTGCTGAGTGGGTCAAATAGGAGTGGTTTCATAATTATCTATCAGCTGTGGCAGCTGCAGGGCTCTAATGAGGAAATTTGCTGGGCCTGCATCCCTTTAGACGTGTTCCTATTGGGAGTATCTCATCAAAAATGACACTTTTGTTGCAGGTCGTCAGACACTCCCCTTTCTCGGCGGCGCGCGCGCGCCGCCGGAGGCTCGCTCCCGCTGTATTCAGTCACAGCGGGAGTCGGGCCAGGGGAGGAGCAGCGGCGATCGCCGCTGCTCTTCCCCGATCGTCGGGGATCTAGTGTGGAGATCCGCCTGCTTGTGTAAACACAAGCGGGCGGATCTCCCAAGTGACAGGCAGGGTCAGATTGCAGGGTTCAGCATAGCTGAACCCTGGATCTGTCCTTGTGTCACACAGTCACCTCCCCCCACACACGTCAGTAAGCACCAGGCATACATTAACCCCTCCCTCTCCAATAAATTAACCCCTTCCCTGCCAGTGTCATTTTTACAGTAACAGTCCATATATATAGCACTGATTACTGTAGTAATGTCACTGGTACCCCCAAAAGTGTCAAAAATGTCAGTCAAGGGTCCGATCTGTCCGCCACAATGTCGCAGTCCCGCAAAAAAAAATCGCAGATCGCCGCCATTACGCGTTAAAAAAAAAAACACCAAAAATGACAGAAATCTTTCCCTTTGTTAGTAAACGCAATAACTTTTGCGCAAACCAATCAAAACACGCTTATTGTGAATTTTTTTTACCAAACATAGGTAGCAGAAAACAAATTGGCCAAAAAGTTTAAAAAATTTTGATTTTTACATTTTTTTGGGGGGAATTTCATATAAAAAAATGTGAAAAATATTGTTGTTTTTTCAAAATTTAGGCTCTTTTTTTGTTTATAGCGCAAAAAGTAAAAATCGCACAGGTGATCAAATACCACCAAAAGAAAGCTCTGTTTGTGGGAAAAAAGGACGTAAATTTCGTTTGGGTATGGCGTTGCACGACCGCGCAATTGTCAAGTAAAGTTGCACAGCGCCGAATCGCAAAAAGTGGCCCAGACGTAAGACAGCAAAATCCTCTAGTGGTAAAGTGGTTAATAACATTCAATCACAATATGATTTGTGTGGAAATAGTATACGTTCAATTGTTTTTTTCTTTATATGCTATTTTTTTTCCCAAGAAAGTGGAGTTACCCTTTAATAAAAAAATAGATTACAGGACCATTAAATAGTGCATGCATATGTACTATTTTTGGAGAATGAGGATATCATTTAATGTCACTTTAATTGTTAGGGTTAAATTATACCAAGAAATTAAAATTTTATTTTTATTTTTTTTATTATATTTATTTATACCTGGCTGGGTCACTGTAAACCAGTGGCAGCTGATCAGAATGAATGAAGCAAACACTTATACCTAGCCAGCCATTCTGTTCACCAGTAGTGCCAAAAATCCAGAGATGTCAGTAATAACAAATCATGTATATTCCTTCACTAAATTGTATTTTATTACTTCCTGCCTATAAGCAGTTGTTCAACCTTAGCACAGATGACATGTCTACACTAAATACCAGTATGATTCCTCATTAGTGTTGAGCGAACACGGACTGTATTATTCGTGTTCGTACCGAATAATTGGATTTTTTGTACCCGAACACGGACACGGACACTTTACTGTATGTTCGGGTAAAAATCCGTGTTCGGTCGTTTTATTTCCGGGTTTTGCATGCTTTGGCGCTCTTTTCATGGCGGGCTTTCAACAGCCAATCAACAATCGTTTAACTGGTGTGCCTTAAGCCATCCCAGCCATGCCTGCAAATGTCTCAGTAGCTGTGATTGGCCGTCTGAAGCATGTGACCAAGTCTTTATAAGTTCGAGGCAGCCGCAGCGGCGTCATTATGCTGCTTAGATTCAGGGACAGAGCACACATCAACGTGCTGGCTGCTGATTAGGGAAAGATAGGCAGGAAAAAACCATTTGTGTCCGGATAGAATTGAGGGACAGGTCGGAGTGTTTAGGCAGGGCGAGTTGTAGGCATTTTAGGGATAGAGTCTGCTGAATTATATAGGGTCAGTGTCTTCTACAAACTACAATCGATATTGCTGTGTGGGGGGTGGGGTCTGCACTCAATCCTGATCTACGATCTCTTCTCAATCCTGTTAGGGACAGAGTCTGCTGAATTTTAGGGAAACTGTGTTCTACAAACTACAATCGATATTGCTGTGTGGTGTGGGATTGGAGATAGGCAGGTGTCAGTGATCCACATCCATTTTTCTGTGTGTGAGCTGCAGTGAACACAATCTTTTTGGGCTGCAGTGAACACAATCTTTTTGGGCTGCAGTGAACACAATCTTTTTGGGCTGCAGTGAACACAATCTTTTTGGGCTGCAGTGAACACAATCTTTTTGGGGTGCAGTGAACAAAATCTTTTTGGGGTGCAGTGAACACAATCCTTTTTGGTGTGCAGTGAACACAATCTTTGTGGGGTGCAGTGAACAAAATCCTTTGTGGGGTGCAGTGAACACAATCTTTTTGGGGTGCAGTGAACAAAATCCTTTTTGGGGTGCAGTGAACAACATCCTTTTTGGGGTGCAGTGAACACAATCTTTTTGGGGTGCAGTGAACAAAATCCTTTGTGGGGTGCAGTGAACACAATCTTTTTGGGGTGCAGTGAACACAATCTTTTTGGGGTGGAGTGAACAACATCCTTTTTGGGGTGCAGTGAACAAAATCCTTTTTGGGGTGCAGTGAACAAAATCATTTTTGGGGTGCAGTGAACACAATCTTTTTGGGGTGCAGTGAACACAATCTTTGTGGGGTGCAGTGAACACAATCTTTTTGGGGTGGAGTGAACAACATCCTTTTTGGGGTGCAGTGAACAACATCCTTTTTGGGGTGCAGTGAACACAATCTTTTTGGGGTGCAGTGAACACAATCTTTGTGGGGTACAGTGAACAGAATCTTTGTGGGGTGCAGTGAACACAATCTTTGGGGGGTACAGTGAACACAATCTTTGTGAGGTGCAGTGAACACAATCTTTGTGGGGTGCAGTGAACACAATCATTGTGGGGTGCAGTGAACTCAATCTTTGTGGGGTACAGTGAACACAATCTCATACTGAAGGTTTGAGGGTGCTGCCTGTTCCATACTCCCCCTACTCCTCATCTAGCCTTTTAGGGGTACAAACAATAGTAATTGGGGCCTAGTGTGGTTGTGTACGTGTGATATACATACACTTTTTTGGGATCATATTTTCTATTCCGCTATTTAATCAAAAACCTTTGGGGATCAGTTAAATTGGGGGATAGTCTGTGTTGGTACGTGTGAGAGAGATCCACCTTTCCAAGTTGTTGGGGTTCATCTCATACTTCTGAAGGTTTGAGGGTGCTGCCTGTTCCATACTCCCCCTACTCCTAGCCTTTTAGGGGTACAAACAATAGTAATTGGGGCCTAGTGTGGTTGTGTACGTGTGATATACATACACTTTTTTGGGATCATATTTTCTATTCCGCTATTTAATCAAAAACCTTTGGGGATCAGTTAAATTGGGGGATAGTCTGTGTTGGTACGTGTGAGAGAGATCCACCTTTCCAAGTTGTTGAGGTTCATCTCATACTTCTGAAGGTTTGAGGGTGCTGCCTGTTCCATACTCCCCCTACTCCTAGCCTTTTAGGGGTACAAACAATAGTAATTGGGGCCTAGTGTGGTTGTGTACGTGTGATATACATACACTTTTTTGGGATCATATTTTCTATTCCGCTATTTAATCAAAAACCTTTGGGGATCAGTTAAATTGGGGGATAGTCTGTGTTGGTACGTGTGAGAGAGATCCACCTTTCCAAGTTGTTGGGGTTCATCTCATACTTCTGAAGGTTTGAGGGTGCTGCCTGTTCCATACTCCCCCTACTCCTAGCCTTTTAGGGGTACAAACAATAGTAATTGGGGCCTAGTGTGGTTGTGTACGTGTGATATACATACACTTTTTTGGGATCATATTTTCTATTCCGCTATTTAATCAAAAACCTTTGGGGATCAGTTAAATTGGGGGATAGTCTGTGTTGGTACGTGTGAGAGAGATCCACCTTTCCAAGTTGTTGGGGTTCATCTCATACTTCTGAAGGTTTGAGGGTGCTGCCTGTTCCATACTCCCCCTACTCCTAGCCTTTTAGGGGTACAAACAATAGTAATTGGGGCCTAGTGTGGTTGTGTACGTGTGATATACATACACTTTTTTGGGATCATATTTTCTATTCCGCTATTTAATCAAAAACCTTTGGGGATCAGTTAAATTGGGGGATAGTCTGTGTTGGTACGTGTGAGAGAGATCCACCTTTCCAAGTTGTTGGGGTTCATCTCATACTTCTGAAGGTTTGAGGGTGCTGCCTGTTCCATACTCCCCCTACTCCTAGCCTTTTAGGGGTACAAACAATAGTAATTGGGGCCTAGTGTGGTTGTGTACGTGTGATATACATACACTTTTTTGGGATCATATTTTCTATTCCGCTATTTAATCAAAAACCTTTGGGGATCAGTTAAATTGGGGGATAGTCTGTGTTGGTACGTGTGAGAGAGATCCACCTTTCCAAGTTGTTGGGGTTCATCTCATACTTCTGAAGGTTTGAGGGTGCTGCCTGTTCCATACTCCCCCTACTCCTAGCCTTTTAGGGGTACAAACAATAGTAATTGGGGCCTAGTGTGGTTGTGTACGTGTGATATACATACACTTTTTTGGGATCATATTTTCTATTCCGCTATTTAATCAAAAACCTTTGGGGATCAGTTAAATTGGGGGATAGTCTGTGTTGGTACGTGTGAGAGAGATCCACCTTTCCAAGTTGTTGAGGTTCATCTCATACTTCTGAAGGTTTGAGGGTGCTGCCTGTTCCATACTCCCCCTACTCCTAGCCTTTTAGGGGTACAAACAATAGTAATTGGGGCCTAGTGTGGTTGTGTACGTGTGATATACATACACTTTTTTGGGATCATATTTTCTATTCCGCTATTTAATCAAAAACCTTTGGGGATCAGTTAAATTGGGGGATAGTCTGTGTTGGTACGTGTGAGAGAGATCCACCTTTCCAAGTTGTTGGGGTTCATCTCATACTTCTGAAGGTTTGAGGGTGCTGCCTGTTCCATACTCCCCCTACTCCTAGCCTTTTAGGGGTACAAACAATAGTAATTGGGGCCTAGTGTGGTTGTGTACGTGCGAGATACATACACTTTTTTTGATCATATTTCCTATTCCGCTATTCAATAAAAACCTTTGAGGATCAATTGAATTGCGGGATAGTCTGTGTCGGTACGTGTGAGAGAGATCCACCTTTCCAAGTTGTTGGGGTTCATCTCATACTTCTGAAGGTTTGAGGGTGCTGCCTGTTCCATACCCCCCCTACTCCTCATCTAGCCTTTTAGGGGTACAAACAATAGTAATTGGGGCCTAGTGTGGTTGTGTACGTGCGAGATACATACACTTTTTTTGATCATATTTCCTATTCCGCTATTCAATAAAAACCTTTGAGGATCAATTGAATTGCGGGATAGTCTGTGTCGGTACGTGTGAGAGAGATCCACCTTTCCAAGTTGTTGGGGTTCATCTCATACTTCTGAAGGTTTGAGGGTGCTGCCTGTTCCATACCCCCCCTACTCCTCATCTAGCCTTTTAGGGGTACAAACAATAGTAATTGGGGCCTAGTGTGGTTGTGTACGTGCGAGATACATACACTTTTTTTGATCATATTTCCTATTCCGCTATTCAATAAAAACCTTTGAGGATCAATTGAATTGCGGGATAGTCTGTGTCGGTACGTGTGAGAGAGATCCACCTTTCCAAGTTGTTGGGGTTCATCTCATACTTCTGAAGGTTTGAGGGTGCTGCCTGTTCCATACCCCCCCTACTCCTCATCTAGCCTTTTAGGGGTACAAACAATAGTAATTGGGGCCTAGTGTGGTTGTGTACGTGCGAGATACATACACTTTTTTTGATCATATTTCCTATTCCGCTATTCAATAAAAACCTTTGAGGATCAATTGAATTGCGGGATAGTCTGTGTCGGTACGTGTGAGAGAGATCCACCTTTCCAAGTTGTTGGGGTTCATCTCATACTTCTGAAGGTTTGAGGGTGCTGCCTGTTCCATACTCCCCCTACTCCTCATCTAGCCTTTTAGGGGTACAAACAATAGTAATTGGGGCCTAGTGTGGTTGTGTACGTGTGATATACATACACTTTTTTTGGATCATATTTTCTATTCCGCTATTCAATAAAAACCTTTCTAGGGCAAGATCTTAAATTACAGAAATATGAGGAGACCGTCAAATAAGGGCCGTGGCCTGGGTCGTGGTGCTGCTGGTAGAGCTCCTGTTGCAAGGAGAGGACATGGTCGATCTGTGCCAGCTACACGCACAAGTGAAACACCTTCCTCAAGTGTGAGTAGGCGACAGAACCTGCATCAGTATTTGGTAGGGCATCAAACGCCCCTAGAAGTGATGAGGCCAGAACAAGTTGAGGCGATAGTAGATTGGTTTGCTGCTGACAGTGCCTCCAGTTCCTTCACATTGTCTCCCACCCAGTCTACTGCAGAAAGGTCAGAGTTGGCACCTGCAGCCAATGTCCAACCGTCTTTCACCTCACCCCCTTGCAAATCAGGCCAGCAGTCTGAGCCCCAAGCCATACAGCAGTCTCTTATTCTTTTTGAGGACTCTGTCAGCAGGGTTTCCCAGGGCCATCCACCTAGCCCTGCCCCAGAAGTGGAAGAGATTGAGTGCAGCGATGCCCAACCACTTATTTCTCAAGATGAGTACATGCAAGGATCATCGCAGCACGTCTCCGATGATGACGAAACGCAGGTGCCAACTGCTGCGGCGTTCAGCATTGTGGAGACCGACAAGGAGGGCAGGGGTGAAGACTGGGTGGAAGATGATGTGGAGGACGATGAGGTCCTCGACCCCACATGGAATGAACGTCATGCAGGTGAACTGAGTAGTTTGGAGGAAGAGGCGGTGGTCGCACAGAGCCACCAGCACAGCAGAAGAGGGAGCAGGGTGCAGAAGCGGAGCGGCCGTGCCCTAGACACTACGCCCGCTACTGCCCAACGCAGCAAGGGAACGAGCGCACCAAAGTCAGCTCAAAGGAGTTCTCTAGCGTGGAAGTTCTTTAGAAAATGTGCTGATGACAGGACACGAGTGGTTTGCACCCTGTGCAATCAGAGCTTGAAGCGAGGCATGAACCTTCTCAACCTGAGCACAACCTGCATGATCAGGCATCTAAGTGCAAAGCACGAGCTGCAGTGGAGTACACACCTTCAAAACCAAGAAACGTCTCTGGCTCATCCTGCTTCCTCTTCTGCTGCAGTCTCGGCCGCTCCAGCCACATCTGTAGTGATACCGGCACCTGCCACCCCGCAAACAGACGATCTGTCAGCAACACCACCACCTGGGTCACCAACAACCATCTCCACAATGTCCCGTGGAAGCGTTCAGCTTTCCATCTCCCAAACACTTGAGAGGAAGAGGAAGTACCCCCCTACCCACCCGCGATCCCTGGCCCTGAATGCCAGCATTTCAAAATTATTGGCCTTTGAAATGCTGTCATTCCGTCTGGTGGAGACGCACAGTTTTAAAAACCTTATGTCGGTGGCTGTCCCACAGTACGTCGTGCCCAGCCGCCACTACTTTTCCAGGCAAGCCATCCCTTCCCTGCACAACCAAGTGGGGGAAAAAATCAGGTGTGCACTGCGCAACGCCATCTGTGCCAAGGTCCACCTAACTACGGATACGTGGACCAGTAAGCACGGTCAGGGGCGTTATATCTCCCTAACGGCACACTGGGTAAATGCAGTGGCGGATGGGCCTGAGGCGGATAGCAATTTGGCGCATGTCCTTCCACCACCGAGGATTGCAGGGCGCTTCAGTTTGCCTCCTGTTCCTAACTCCTCCTACTCCGCTTCCTCATCCTCTACCGCCTCCTCATCCGGACAGCGTAACACCTTCACCACCAACTTCAGCACGGCCAGGGGTAAACGACAGCAGGCAGTTTTACAACTTGCCTGTTTGGGGGACAAACCACACACCGCGCAGGAGTTGTGGAGGAGCATGGAACAGCAGACAAATGAGTGGTTGCTGCCAGCGAGCCTCAAGCCCGGCCTGGTGGTGTGCGATAACGGGCGAAATCTCATAGCAGCTCTGGGCCTAGCCGGTTTGACGCACATCCCTTGCCTGGCGCATGTGCTGAATTTGGTGGTGCAGAGGTTCCTTAAAAACTACCCCGATATGTCAGAGCTGCTGCAGAAAGTGCGGGCCGTTTGTGCGCACTTTCGGCGTTCTCACCCTGCTGCTGCTCGCCTGGCAGCGCTGCAGCGTAACTTCGGCCTTCCCGCTCACCGCCTCATATGTGACGTGCCCACAAGGTGGAACTCCACCTTGCACATGCTGGAAAGACTGTGCGAGCAGCAGCAGGCCATAGTGGAGTTTCAGCTGCAGCACGCACGCGTGAGTCGCTCTGCGGAACAGCACCACTTCACCACCAATAACTGGGCCTCCATGCGAGACCTGTGTGCCTTGTTGCGCTGTTTTGAGTACTCCACCAACATGGCCAGTGGCAATGACGCCGTTCTCAGCTTAACTATCCCACTTCTATGCCTCCTTGAAAAAACAATTCGGGCGATGATGGAAGAGGATGTGGCACAGGATGAGGAGGAGGAGGAGGATGAAGAGGTAACATTTCCAAGGCTTTCAGGGCAGTCATTCGCAAGGGGCTCCGAGGGTGGGTTCCTGCACACGCAAACGCCAGGGACGCAATTGTCCAGCAGGGGCACAGTTCTGGAGGATGAGGAGGATGAGGAGGAGGAGGAGCTGGAGGAGGAGATGGAACCATGTTCACAGCAGGGTGGCACCCAGGCCAGCTCATGGCCATCACTGGTGCGTGGCTGGGGGGATACAGAGGACACGGACCATACACCTCCCACAGAGGACAGCCTTTCGTTGCCTCTGGGCAGCCTGGCACACATGAGCGATTACATGCTGCAGTGTCTCCACAACGACCGCCGAGTTGCCCACATTCTAACTTGTGCTGATTACTGGGTGGCCACGCTGCTGGATCCCCGTTACAAGGACAACGTACCGTCCTTAATTCACTCACTGGAGCGCGATCGCAAGATGCGCGAGTACAAGCGCACGCTGGTAGACGCCATGCTGCTGGCATTCCCATCTGACAGCGGGGCCACAGTGGAAGCACAAGGCAGAGGAGGAGGAGGAGGAGGTCGCCAACGCAACCAGGGCACCGCCAGCACCTCAGAAGGCAGGGTTAGCATGGCCGAAATGTGGAAAAGCTTTGTCAGCACGCCACAACAAACAGCAGCACCAGCAGCTCAGATGGAACGTCTTAGCAGGAGGCAGCATTTTACCAACATGGTGGAGCAGTATGTGTGCACACGCCTACATGTAGTGAATGACGGGTCTGCCCCCTTCAACTTCTGGGTCTCCAAATTGGGCACATGAGCCCATGAGCTTGCCCTTTACGCCTTGGAGGTGCTGGCGTGCCCTGCAGCCAGTGTATTATCTGAACGGGTATTTAGCACGGCTGGGGGCGTTATAACAGACAAGCGCAGCCGCCTGTCCAGAGACAATGTGGACAAGCTCACGTTCATTAAAATGAACCAGGCATGGATCCCACGGGACTTTTCCGTACCTTATGCAGAATAGCAATGGATACCGACCTTACCCACCCATTGTTCCATTTTTGCTCTTTCTCACTCTTTTGGGGTGTACCCTCATTTAAAATTTGTGAAAAGAAGCAGTGTTGGCTACCTCGTCCTCCTCCTCAGGGCCAGATTAATGTAGGGGCTATTGGAGCTGCAGCTCCAGGCCCCTACCTTTTATATAGGCCCCGGGTTGGCCATATTCACTGTTACCGCTCTTCTGTCACTTGTAAACACAGAAGTCTGGCTTCTATGCTCGCTTCCCCAGGCAGCACCCTCAGAACCTCCCCACACAGCGTGAAGGCCGGACAAGGAGGGACAGTTGGCGATGCATGGATGTGTTTATGGGCTTCAGAGACAGCATCCCATGTTGAATTAGGCATGTATTGGGGGGTCTGTATCAGGGAGTCTATGCTGGGGGTGTCTTTATTGGGGGATTTTCTGTACTGGGGGTCTTTACTTAGTTTTTTTGCTGCAAGGGGGATTGCATTGGGGGGAGGGACTGTACTGAGGGGTTAGGCTTGAATGGGGGGTCTCTAATGAGGTGTTGTACTAGGGAGGTTCTATACGTGGGATCTGTACTGAGGAGTTAGGATGGAGAGGGATCTGCACTGAGGGGTTAAGCTGGAGGGGGGATCTGTACTGGGGGGTCTGTACTAAGGGGTTAGGCTGGAAGGAGCATCTGTACTGCGGGGTCTGTACTAAGGGGTTAGGCTGGAATGGGCATCTGTACTGGGGGGTCTGTACTAAGGGGTTAGGCTGGAAGGGACATCTGTACTGGGGGGGTCTGTACTAAGGGGTTAGGCTGGAAGGGACATCTGTACTGGGGGGTCTTTACTAAGGGGTTAGGCTGGAAGGGGCATCTGTACTGGGGGGTCTGTACTAAGGGTTAGGCTTGAAGGGGCATCTGTACTGCGGGGTCTGTACTAAGGGGTTATTCTGGAATGGGCATCTGTACTGGGGGGTCTGTACTAAGGGGTTAGGCTGGAAGGGACATCTGTACTGGGGGGTCTGTACTAAGGGGTTAGGCTGGAAGGGACATCTGTACTGGGGGGTCTTTACTAAGGGGTTAGGCTGGAAGGGGCATCTGTACTGGGGGGTCTGTACTAAGGGGTTAGGCTTGAAGGGACACCTGTACTGGGGGGTCTGTACTGAGGGGTTAGGCTGGAAGTGGGAGGGGGGGGGCATCTGTACTGAGAACATTCAAGGTGGATGAGGTAATCACTCCCACTAAGCTATTGAGTGCTGATGGCAGGGAGCCCTACTTTTTACTTACTTTACTTATTGAACTATTTATCCACAGTTATTTGTCAAATTTAGGATCCTACCTCTTAAGCCTAGTAGTGATCATACAATAATCTGATTGTTTGTTAGTATACAGCTTTAATCAGAAATTATCCCAAGGGACAAACACAAAAAAATTTCATGCATGATACCATATCATACGATTTTTGTTTTATCAGTACAGTGTTCATCCGAAAATACAATATAATACATTACACCACTTCCGAATTTTTTTTCTGTTATACGAGAATTTTCGTAACTTTAATAACCTCTTTATTTTCGATATGGAGACTAGCGTGCAAAAAAACAAATGGACGATCATTCGTCTGATAATCTCATTGTGTGTACCAGGCTTTAAACCAAAATTAGGATAAGTAGAAAACAAGGGGGTGTGTAGAGGCAGGTTTCTCTTGCTTACATTCTTATCACTTTAATCTTCTGTAGTTGTTTGAAGCAACATTAAAAAACCAAGTATTATCGTTGGACTGATCTTTTAATGTCTTCATTCCAGCTTATCTCAGTAATTGTTGTGTTTTTTTACTTCTTGCCATGACATGGTGTCATGGCTTGTGAGGTATTTTCAAAGGAAGCAATTGAATGCACAAAAGAAAATACATTGATTTCAGTAGGCAGAAAGAAGGGTGTAGAAGAGCACAGATTGCAAATGCCCAGACCTCTATATCAGCTTGTGTGGGCAGTAAGAGATAATCATCCAAGGAGGTAAGTTCAGAAGGTTTTGCAAAAAGTTGGACTAACCCTCTAAACTTTGAGCAACACAAAGCTCTTTTTCAGCTTCCTATATACATCTCTAAGCAAACCTTTATTATTTGGTTTGAATAGAGTGGAGAAAGGTTATACCCTCTTTCAAGTTTGTATTGCTGATCTGATATTTTCTCACAAAAGGTCCAAGATGACCATAGGACTATCCCTCCAATTTTGGTCAGATCAATGGGTATTACTTCTTTGGGTACCAGGTAACTGCTTATTTGATAAGGAAAAGCTGGTGAAAATGTTGTATAATTTATTGGACTCTAAGGCCCCTTTCACATATGGTCTGTTCAGTTCATCAGTTCAGTCACCTCAAAATGTATCAGTTTTTCATCCGTTTTTTTATCCGTTTTTTTTCATCCGTTTTTCATCAGTTTTTTTTTTTTTTTACATCCACTACCAATGCAAAAACAGATGAAAAACGGTTCGTTTGTCCGTTTACATTTGTTTTTCATCCGATCCGTTTTTCTGACGGATGAAAAATAAGGCATTCATCCGTTCCAAAAAACGGACATTGACGGAAGCGGATGAAAACGGATGTTAACGGATGATCATCCATTGTCATCCGTTTTTACATAGAGATGAATTGATGTCCGTTTTCCATCCGTCAACGGATGGATGAAAAACTGACAAACGGACTGTATGTGTGAAAGGGGCCTTATGGTTTCTCAAAGGATAATGTCACTTCCAGGAGTGTCTGCTCACTTTCTACCCAGTCCCAGTTTATGAATTTTCATATTTGGCCAATTATGAGCTTGCATATTAAAAAAACAATTATTTGCCAGTCAACCATGTCCCACGTGTCTAGAAACCAAAGTGTACATAAAGGCAAAACTTGTTTTTTTAGTTTTGGGTATTGTGGGAAAGGGATAGACCCACTGCAAATTTTTTTCATGGTTTGTGTCACCACAAATCCTACATTTTAGGAGTGCTATCTGAGCAAGAAGTGGAGAGACATCTTTCAATGGGAACAGATGTTCTGGTGACATTCTGCCGGGATATTGTATTCTGACAGTGGGACTCACTGTCAGAATACACTGATCAGTGCAGCTCACTGGTTGAAAGCCGCTAATGAAAGAATATTTTCCAGTAGGTCCATTTGACAGAAGCCGATAGAACAGGGAAGGACAGGGAAGGAAAAACACGGATTGAAATTCGCCTAATCCCTGCTAAACGGGCAGAACTTCTATCCGTGTGTACCTAGCTTAAGGAATTGCCCTTACTTTGGGGAAATTGAATCTCACTTTCTGTTGTGCTGTTGCAGGAAGTGAACAATTCTATCCTAACCTAATTAAAAAAAAGTATTTTCTATATATATATAGATTTTAGGGAGTACAAGTAAAAGAAGTGGATTAGAAGAAGCTTTCCAACTAAGAACAAAACTGGTATTAATTATTTTCTATTTTAGCTTATCATCAATATTTTTAGTGGGTGGGTGACATCTTGCAACCCATCTCTCCAGCACTTGAAAAACTAAATCAGTGACCCGTAACAACTGATCAAAGTTCCTTTTAATAAAGTTAGAGCTGTGCAAAAGGTATTGTAACTGCTTTCTAAAGGTACTAACGTGTATAATTATGGTCCATTATTATCTGGATCTAGTAACAGCCTATTAAACTGAAGGCTTTATTGAATCTATAGTCTACATAGCAGCAGACATTCTATCGGTACCTCCCCTGCAATCCTCTTGGGACACAGAGGTTTTAGGGTTTCCTAGCAACTTGTCAATAGGCAAGGCTTACATGATAGTCAGTTTAGCTGAGGTTAAATGCTATGTCTGGCAGTTGGATAGGCAGGAAATCCATCTTTAAGTTCCTTACCATGGTGGCAGTTATTGGCAGGTAAATGTACTGTATTCATTGCTGCATATTTGCCTTATGTCCTTAAGAATATAATGAGAGGAGTTACAGATGTCTGAGAATAAAATCACTGGGTGCTAAACTGATATCTTCATCTGTCTCTGGATGATGCGCAGAAGCCTGCATTGGTGGATAGATCTGAGGAATCTTTCCAATGTTCGTCACCTGGGGTCATTTTCATGGATCATAATTACATCCGATGCAAGCGGGCAAGGCTGGGGAGCCCATTGTGGAGACACCAGACTGCAAGGAAAATGGTCTTTCCCCACCAGGGGGGTTGTTTCCAATGTTCTAGAAATGAGAGCAGCATTCCTAGCACTACCTTCTTTGGCGCCTCAGGTTTGGGGACAGAGGGTTCTAGTCATCTAGACAACAGGGCAGCAGTCGCGTGTCTGCTAAGGCAAGGCGGAACTTGCAGCAGATCTCTCCTCAGGGAAGTGAAACCAATAATGCTATGGGGAGAGAAGAATCTTCTGGACCTCAAGTGTACTTCCTGGGCAGTTTGAACACAAAGGCAGACATGTTGTCGAGAACTTTTTGGACAACAACGAGTGGGCCCTTCAACCACACGTTTCCACCAGATTGCCAGCCTTTGGGATCCCCCTCAGGTGGATATGTTTGCCACTCCGAAGAATGTGAAGTTAACTAAATTCTTCTCTCGCCTTCCCCACCCACAAGCATAGGCGGTGGATGCTTTGTCATGCCCCTGGAATTTCTCCACAGCACAGCATATACCTTCCCTTCTCGTCCATGGATATTTAAAAAAAACTCCTCCAGAGACTCTTCAGAGAGTCAGTACAGGTGCTGGCAATCCTACCACTGTTTTCCTCTAATCATGCGCCTCAGTGTGAACCCTCCAATCAGAATTCCTCTTTTTCCTCAACTGCTGTCTCAGGAGGGACTAACCCACCCGAATCTTCAGAGGTTGGAGCTTCAAGTTTAGAGATTAGGAGGCAAAGGTTTGAGTCCATGGGCTGCTCCCCAGGAGTCATAGCTACCTTGCTGTAAGCCAGAAAACCTACAACAAATGCAGTATATTCAAAGATCAGGAACAAGTTCCTGTCATTTGCTGCTGGACATGATTTTGACCCAGTCTCCCCCTCCACATCCAATCTGGGTTTCCTTCAAACATGTCTTGATTTGGGGCTTGGCCTGAGCTCCCTCAAGGTACAGGTAGCAGCAATATCCACTGCAACCAATAGAAGATGGGCAGAGGACCATTTCGTAGTCACTTTCCTCAGAGGGGTGTTGAAGAACTGACCTCCCGTCAGATGCCCTTTCCCTAAATGGGACCTGTCCTTAGTGCTCAAAGTTCTATCCAGTCAGCCATTTTCTTGGTTATTACATCCGGCAGAAGGATTTCAGAGCTCCACACCTTAGGGATAGGTGATAACCATATCACCTTCTTCCTGGACAGGGTGGAGCTTCATCCTCCTCATGGTTTCACACCTAAAGTAACAACTCCGAGTCACCTACTAGAACCTTGGGCTTTACCGGTATTCATAGACTCAGATGCAGAGTCCTGTCATGACTTAGACACATCTAGAGTACTCAGAGGCCACTAAATCATTCAGAAGCTCTGAAATATTATTCGTTATCCCCTTAGAAAGAAACAGTGGCAAGGAAGCTACCAGAAGGACCCTGGCTTCTTGGGTAGTAAAGCTAAATTGGAAGGCCTACAAAACAAGAAACATGGACCCCCCTTTCCAGATGAATGCTCATTCAACCAGGGCAGTCTCAGCTTCTTGGGCAGCAAGGGCTACTGTTTCTTTGGAGACAGTTTGCAGGGCAGCTACCTGGTCTTCTCGTTATACGTTCCTTAGGCACTACTATATTGATCCGGGGGCTCTCACAGCTGTGGAGTTCCGGAGAAGGACGATTCAAGCTGCTATGCCCTTACCTAATTAAAATACTTCTTTTCAGAATTATCCCACCTGTTTAAGCTAGTTGTTAATCACCTGTATGCTGCTATGGAGGCACCGTAATTTTCCTTTCCTGGTGCCTAGCATACGCTCCCACCCTTGGTATTCTATATTACAGAGAATGATGGGACAGGGGGCTAGGCCTTTCTCTTAAGCTATTTACTGGTCCTGAGGGAGGAGTCAAGGCAGAGCTCTATCACCTGTATGCTGCCATGGATAGGCACCAGGAAAGGAAAATTCCAGTATGATACAATTTTCCATTTTTTTTTTTTAGGTTGGATAGCATAAGGGAGGGTAATAACCTTTTTTGCCATCTGTGTCCCATAGAGGGAATTTCCCTTCACTTCAGTTCTTCTCTTCCTGGTCCGTACAATTTGGCCTCTCTTAACGTGTCACTGGCTCACCTCCCCTGTGAAGGCTGTTGCTGTCTCCCTGATCTCTTGTCATGCGTAATAAGCCTGGACTTTCCCCTGGTGACTTTGAAATGGTAGAATTCATCATGCTTTCAAACAGTAAAGACCCTTCGAAGGGAATATTGCACCAATTACTCTTGGATTAGGGATCAGTTCACCATGGCTCAGCAAAGTGCTCTTCTAACCTTGCCAGCAAGAAGAGGAGGTAGTTAGCGGGGCTACAACTTAACCAGACTGGAAAACAACTGGACCAAACATTTCACATAAAGGGCACAAGCTCAGGAACAATATTAAAGGTAAAATGGCTCGACTAGCCTGCCACAGCCTTTGAATAACAAGTAGCTGACAACTTCTAAATAAATCATATGCTGGACCTCAAAGACCACTAGAACAGGGCTCCACACATGTACTGACATTTAAAAGCTGTATAGTGGGGACTTCAACCAGTAGAGGGACACAACCAGGGTGACAAACTGCAGGAAATCGGTCAAGTAAGGGTAAAAAGAGAAAAGATTAATGTTTGATGCCGTGAGCAGTGAGAATGGGAAAAAGAATGCAGACAGCTGCGGGGATCTTAAACTTATAGGGCAGTTGGTCCTATGGGGTAAGAGGAGGCGATATTTCCCATGCCATGCTTTGACAGGAAATGGTTTTTGCAATGAGCAGACAGATGGGGCAATGAACAACACTTACATTGTACAGCAGCTGATTTGCACTAATTCAAACTTTTCTCTTGTGCCAGTAAAATACCTGATGACTAGATGAAAACTTGTGAGTCAGGGACTGACTCATTCATTCCTCAGAACAAATATGTTGAATCCTGACACTGAAGGTCCTACCTTGCTTATCACACTACAAACATAAATGTTTCTGTATCTACATGGCAACTAGACTAGAAATTAGATGAGAGAAAATTGTACAATATACTAGCAGAATTCAACTAACTGCTCAATACAGTTTAGTGAAAAAATTGATGTGTCAATTCATTAATTGCAACGATCTTCCTGCATTTGCATCTGTCATTTTATGGATCATTACTCCACCAGTCATCAGGGAGGGATGTCTAACATAAAGAAGCAATGCTCTGCTTCCCTACCAATATGGTCACCTCCACACCATGGATGTAGCACTGAACAAGGTATGGTCTTTGGGGAAAAAACAGCTTCAAGGAGTCAATAGGCAATACTGGTGACTAGTCTTTTGACCTTTCTTTTTTCCCTTTTCTGGGCAGAGGTGACGCAGTCTAGTTTACCTTTAAAGGGGAAATTCATCCACCACCTATTTCTGCCTCATCTGTATGCCCAGCCTCCCACAAGACCCAATTCCTGTTTTGACATGTCTCCAGGCTACAGGGGGTGTCAATCACAACTGAGTCCTCCTCTGTGGTGCACAAAACTCCTATACGGACAATTTAATCTAAATGTAATAGCATTAGTTGCAAATCCTGCCCCCTCCCTGTGCACACCAAATCCTGGGACGCAGGAATTTATGGGGTGTATGAAGGAAACGTCAATATTACATGCTGATGGCAGCTTTAGAGGACCATTCTCACAAGCCTTTGCATTAAGCTCACATTACTGCAATGCAAATTAAAACACAGTCGGCGCTGCAGTGCAAATTTTTTTGAATGGCACCCCAATGCACCTTACCAGTGAACCTCAAAACACATGCTTTTTAGCACATACAAAGCATGGATGTGAATCATCTATGTATTGTAGCATGGTGCACTTAGCTATGGTGCTTTACTGTCAGCTTTGTGTTAAAAGAAGGTCATAATATGAATGGACCCTAAAGTGAATCTGGGCATGGGCAGGTTCAACAGGTTCATTAAAAAAAAAAAAAAAAAAAAGCAGTTCCTAAGCTGTCCTTAAAAAAACATGTCTAGGTACAGCCTGTCAAGGCCTGCTTAAAAGGAGCATCCTGGAAGAATGAAGTCATCAATCTGCTGCATGAAGCAACACCTCATTCTCCACTTTCCCAGAAATCACACTTTTCACTGTAGAGTTCTGACAGATCATATGGGACAGGTGAGAAGAGGGGAAGATTGTGATAGATTTAAGGCTTGTACACAGAAAATCAGGCAAATATTTTCATCCAAAGAATTTTCCTACGCTTTTTCTATAGTGTGTACACAACTTTCTTCAGCCGATTCTGAATTTTTGTACAAAAATTCTCAAAGGGACAAACTTCAAAATGTTTCCAGTAAGGAAAAAAACGAATGATTTTCGTTTATTGTGTAGCGTTGTCGTACGATTTCTGTACAAGAAAGATCAGAAAAGAAAGACTTTGCATGATCAGAAACAATAAACAAAAAAAAGCCTTTGTCGTACGAGAATTTTCGTACAAATTTTCTTTCATCGGTTCGGATTTGCTGTGAAACAACGAGGAAAAGCGGACGATCGTTCACCCAATTTTCTTATAGTGTGTACCCCACTTAAGAGGTAGTCACAGGGTGTTGCACTGTGTAAGACAAACTCCGTATACACTATATCAGCCCTCAAAAATTCCACTCGCCTACTAGCATTTTGCGAGTGGAATTTTGAGGATGGCGAGCTGTGCATGCCGCCGCCGCTGCCGCCATTAACAGCAGCCGGCGATTACTTTTACTTTCTTTTTTAGAAAAGGATGGGCTCTAGGAGCAGAGCACTGCGTCCTGAGCCCACCCATTGTGTGACAATAGCGAATGAGTATTCGCTATTGTCACAGGGATCCTCCTCCTGATCCTCCTACTGGCCAATCAGGAGGCAGGTGTTTCCTGATTGGCCAAAAGGCGAACGATCGTAACTGGCCGAGGAGGAGGAGGAGGACTCGGGAGACACGGAGGACGCACAGGATTGATGAGAAGCCGCCTGCTGCAGGTAAGTGCACGCTGTGATCGCTCTGCAATTGAGGGGACATGCTGTGGGCGCTCTGCAATTAAGGAGACATGCTGTGGGCGCTCTGCAATTAAGGAGACATGCTGTGGGCGCTCTGCAATTAAGGAGACATGCTGTGGGCACTGTACAATGAAAGGGGACATGCTGTGGGCACTGTACAATTAAGGGGACATGCTGTGGGCGCTCTGCAATTAAGGAGACATGCTGTGGGCGCTCTGCAATTAAGGAGACATGCTGTGGGCGCTCTGCAATTAAGGAGACATGCTGTGGGCACTGTACAATGAAAGGGGACATGCTGTGGGCACTGTGCAATGAAAGAGGACATGCTGTGGGCACTGTGCAATGAAAGGAGACATGCTGTGGGCGCTCTGCAATGAAAGGGGTCATGCTGTGGGCGCTCTGCAATTTAAGGGGTCATGCTGTGAGCGCTCTGCAATTTAAGGGGTCATGCTGTGAGCACTCTGCAATTTAATGGGTCATGCTGTGAGCGCTCTGCAATTTAAGGGGTCATGCTGTGAGCGCTCTGCAATTTAAGGGGACATGCTGCGATCGCTCTGCAATGAAAGGGGACATGCTGTGATCGCTCTGCAATTTAAGGGGACATGCTGTGATCGCTCTGCAATTTAAGGGGACATGCTGTGGGCGCTCTGCAATTTAAGGGGACATGCTGTGATCGCTCTGCAATGAAAGGGGACATGCTGTGGGCGCTCTGCAATGTAAGGGGACATGCTGTGATGATCACTCTGCAATGAAAGGGGACATGCTGTGGGCGCTCTGCAATGTAAGGGGACATGCTGTGAGCGCTCTGCAATTTAGGGGACATGCTGCGAGCGCTCTGCAATTTAAGGGGACATGCTGTGGGCGCTCTGCAGTTTAAGGGGACATGCTGTGGGCGCTCTGCAATGTAGAGGGCGTGTTTAGGGGCGGAGCAGGGTGGGGCTTGGGTGGGGCAACAAGTGGCGAGTAACTCTTAAGGCCTGGCTAGTAGCTCATGGCTTGAAATTTTGAGCCCTGCACTATATTACCAAAAGTATTGGGATCTGCCTTTACACACACATGATCTTGAATGGCATCCCATTCTTAGTCAGTAGGGTTCAGTATTGAGTTGGCCCACCCTTTGCAGCTATAACAGCTTCAACTCTTCTGGGAAGGCTGTCCACAAGGTTTAGCAGTGTGTCTATGGGAATGTTTGACCGTTCTTCCAGAAGTGCATTTGTGGGGTCAGGCACTGATGTTGGACGAGAAAGCCTGGCTCTCAGTCTCCGCTCTAATTCATTCAAAAGGGGTTCTATCAGGTTGAGGTCAGTCAAGATCCTCCACCCTTAACTAGCTTATCCATGTCTTTGTGCACTGATCTAAATCATTTGGTGGAGGGGGGATAATGTTGTGGGGTTACTAAATGAATAAAAAAATCTGCGCAATCACATAGTGCAAACAATTATTACCAAATATATTGAAAATAATAATAAATCACCCAATGGGTTCTAACACTAAAACAGTGTCTTTCACTACACACATTAACAAATAGTACTCCAAAAATACAGTGTTGTGCCAATGAAAACCAAAATGATATTACCATTGCTAAATAAAGTGATATTGACAAAAAACACAGTCCATATGTCATATGTGCCTAGGGTTAGGGGGCGGAGCCTGTGCACTGACATCACATCGCGTCCACCTAGAGGAAGGAATTGCTTATTTGAGGCTCTATCAGCTGCACTGCTGAAGTGCTGTGTTTGCGAGTTTTACACTTATTTTAATTGCCAAATAAACAAGGATCAACAGAGAGCACTAGATGGTGTCACTTTTTTGTCCCCATGTATACCTTGGAGTGTCACCGAGGCTCTGGTGAGCCAAATGGAGGGAGATTAAGGTGGAGAGGAGTCAGCAGCATCCCGGTTGTATTTTTTCCCCAGAAGGGGACTGTTTTGTCTGACACACTTGTAACACAGTGGTCAGATTATAAGGTGAGCAGCCTGTGTGCACGGTGAAGGCGAGCACCAGCACTTTACTATTTATTCTCTGCACCAGCACTTTTTATACATTTATTTGCACAGCACGGTGGGATGTTTCATTTAGGGAATTTTTCATAAGGCACATATGACATATGGACCGTGTTTTTTGTCAATATGACTTTATTTAGCAATGTTAATATAATTTTTTTTTATCGGCGCAACACTGTATTTTTGGAGTACTAAACAGGGTGGGGTTGTTTTTCAGGGGTTGGGCTTGGCCCCTTAGTTCTTAGTTCAAGCGTCAGCATACCAAGACATTTTGGACAATTTCATGCTCCGAAATATGTGGGAAAAGTTTGGGGATTGTCCCTTCCTGTTCTAACATGATTTTGCACCAGTACACAAAGCAAGGTCCAAAATGACATAAATAAGCGAGTTTGGGATGGAGGAACTTTACTGGCCTGCACAGAGTCCTGACCTCAACCCGACAGAACATCTTTGGGAAGAATTAGAGCAGAGACATTGAGCCGGCCTTCTCATCCAACATCAGTGCTTGCCCTCATGAATCCGCTTCTGGAAGAATGGCCAAAAATGCCCATAGACACACTCCTAAACCATGTGGACAGCTTTCCCAGAAGAGTTGAAGCTGCTATAATTGCAAAGGGTGGGCCAACTCAATATTGAACCCTACAGACTAAGACTGGGATGCCATTACACAGCTAAGAACATGAAGGCTATCATGCAGACACCAAAGATTATGCCTGAACAAAGATTGCAAAAGACTTCCAAGTCTTTAAAATTTTTGTAAAGCCAAAACTTTTTTTTTAATGGAATGCATATGGGTCAGAACCTCCGTCAGGTTGTTTTTTCTGCCTGTGTCACCAATGAAGAGATTCACAATTTCTGGCTGTTTTAAGGACCCCTGTCTATGGTACACAATTTGATGAGAAATCCAACATTTTTGAGTTGTCACAGGAACAGGAGGTGATGGAAAATCTTACATTAAGGTCGGCTTCACGCTGCTCCTCTGGGCTTTGGCCTCAGTGCAGTGGTTTTTGTGCCTATTAGATATGCTTTCACATAGGCTTCTACTATGTGTGCGGTTTTGGTGTCCTTTCTGAAAATGCA
Source organism: Pelophylax lessonae (assembly GCF_965119305.1). NCBI lineage: Eukaryota > Metazoa > Chordata > Amphibia > Anura > Ranidae > Pelophylax > Pelophylax lessonae. The sequence continues at coordinate 372,239,245 of NC_138769.1, read as the reverse complement.
CCAAAAGTCCTACATGTATGACTTTTGGTGTGCTTTCGGAAAGCACACCAAAACTGCAGGATGTAACAGAAGTCCATGGGAAAGCGCAGTTGACCTACACAAAAAACGCAGGTACACTGCGCCGCATCCGTACTGTGGCCAGAGCAGCAAGGGGCAGTGTGAAAACACCATAAAGAAATGTATTCTGAAAACAACTGGAATAGATACAGGATCTTCTTACTCCTAAAATATCACTTACTTCTTGCTGTGACTCTGGGACAGGAAGTAAAATCTCTCTGAAAAAAAACGTTTGGTATTTTTATACTTTAAAGTGGTAGTAAACTGCTGCAATAACAAAAAAAAGAAACTCCTCTGCAAAATAATAGCATAATGTGCTAGTATGTATCGCATACTAACACATTATGAAATACTTACCTTAAATTATAACTAAAGGGAAAACTTTTTTTTTTAGTTTTGGATAGAGTAGAGATAGATTAGAACACCTGTCAGTTTTTATTGCTGTTAACCATTAAAAGTGAAAAAAAAAAGAAAATCCAAGAATTTTGGGTTTTCCCCAGAAAATTAATAGAGGGGAAATGGTCCGGTGGGGACACTAGTTCTGGTGACCTGGGGGTCCCCAAGGAATTCCCTTAATTTTTAGGGATTTCTTCTCACTTCCTGTTTGGCTATGGGACAGGAAGTGACGGGAAATCTCTGCAATGGGACACATGGCGAAAATCAATCTGACAGGGGTTATAAGTCTCCCTTACTCTATCCAAAATGAAAAAAAAAAAAACGGAAAATTGTATCATATTTACCGTAATTTTCCTTTCCTGGTGCCTATCCATGGCAGCTTACAGGTGATAGAGCTCCGCCTCGACTCCTCCCTCAGGACCAGTGAATAGCATAAAAGAAGACCTGGCCGCCTATCCCATCATTCTCAGTAATATAGAATACCAGGGTGGGAGCGTATGCTGCCATGGATAGGCACCAGGAAAGGAAAATTACGGTAAATATGATACAATTTTCCGTTTTCCTGGTGCCTCCATGGCAGCATACAGGTGATAAATAACTAGCTCAGACGGGTGGGATAATGCTGAACTTAAAGTATTTTAATTGGTTATAGACATTGCCGCTTGGATTGCTCTCTTTCCAAACTCCACCGTTGTGACAGCACCTGGATCGATATGGTAGTGTCTCAGGAATGTGTGGTGAGAAGACCAGGTGGCGGCCCTGCATACTGTTTCCAAGGAAACGTTAGCCCTTGCTGCCCAAGAAGCCGAGACTGTTCGAGTTGAGTGAGCATTCACCCACGCCGGAGGGACCATGTTCCTCGACTTGTAAGCTTTTTGAATCAATTTTACAACCCAAGAGGCTAACGTTCTGCTGGTTGCCTCTTTTCCTCGGTTTTTGCCGAAGGGATTCACCAAGAGTCTCTGAGATTTCCTGAAGGATCTAGTAGATTCCAGGTAGGCCCTTAGAACTCTAGAGTGGTCCAAGTCGTGACATGCCCCCGAATCCGTATCCAAAAATACCGGTAATGCCCAGGGTTCCAGGAGATGACACGGGGTTGTGACTTTAGGCGTAAAACCACGCAGAGGGCGCAGTTCCACCCTGTCTGGGAAGAAAGAGATGTGGTCCTCGCCTATTCCCAAGGCGTGTAGCTCCGAAATCCTTCTCCCTGAAGTAATGGCCTACAGGAACGTGGTCTTCAGGGTCAGGTTCCACAGTGACGTATCTTCTGAAGGTGAAAAAGGTTTATCCGATAAGGCTTGCAGAACCACCGACAGATCCCACTGAGGATATGGATGCCTTACCGGTGGCCTGATTTTCAGGACTCCCTTGAGAAATGTTATCACTAACGGGTCTTCTGCCCATCTCCTGTTGGTTGCGGCTGAAATGGCTGCTACTTGTACTTTTAACGAGCTTAGGCTCAGTCCTAGGTCGAGACCTGTTTGGAGGAAGTTGAGTATATCCGTTGTGGAGGGCGAGGCTGGATCTACCCCACGTCCCGTGGCAAAGGATAAGAATTTGTTCCATATTCTTGAATATACCACATTTGTGGATGACTTTCTGGCCTTCATTAAGGTAGCTATAACCTCTGAGGAACAACCTAAGGCCTGAAACCTCTTCCTCTCAAGTTCCAGATTCGCAGGTCCAGTTTCTGGGGATCTGGATGGGTCAGTCCCCCTTGAGATAGAAGGTGAGGGAAGGGGGGGGATTCTGACCGGAGGGCTCATCGAGAGATACATGGCCAGGGGAAACCAAGGTCTCTTCGGCCAAAATGGTAGGATCGCCAGTATCTGTACATGCTCCCTCAGGAGCCTCTGAAGAAACTTCAGTATCAACGGCCGAGGAGGGAAGGCATATGCTGTTCTGAACTCCCACGGGCATGAGAGGGCGTCCACTGCCTCCGCCTGGGGATGTGGTAGACGAGAGAAAAATCTCGTTAGCTTTGTGTTCTCCGATGTGGAAAACATGTCCACCTGGGGGGTTTCCCAGAGTTTGCAGATCTGGCTGAAAATGTGGGGATGTAATGACCATTTGTTGATGTCCACAAATGTTCTTGACAGTCTGTCTGCTTCTGAATTTGCGCTGCCTGGGAGGTAAACTGCCCTCAGGTCTACGAGATTTTTTTCCGCCCAAAGTATTACTGGCTCCACTTCCCTGAGCAGAGATCTGCTTCGGGTTCCTCCCTGCCTCTGCAGGTAGGAGACTGCTGCTCTGTTGTCTAGACGGAGCACTACTCTTTGACCCTGTATCAGCGAAGCAAATGATGTTAGCGCTAGGAAGGCTGCTCTCATCTCTAGGATGTTCGAGACTATCCCCCTCGTGGGGTAGGACCATCTCCCCTGTACACTGACTTCCCCGCAGTGAGCTCCCCAGCCTAGGCCACTGGCATCGGACGTAATTATGGTCCAGGGGAATGAGCCCAGTTGACGAGAATTGGATAGGTTCTTCCGATTCGTCCACCAGTGCAGGCTCCTGCGCATCAAGCTGGATAGAAGAATCTTCTGAGAGAGACACCGTTTCTTCCATTGCAACAGGAAGGCCGTCTGAAAATATCTTAAGTGCCAATGGGCCCATGGAACCACAGAAATACACGCTGACATTGTGCCTATGAGGCTCAAACACTGGGATGCTGTTATCTAGTGGGCTGACATAACCTTCTTCATTCTTTTCATAATGACCTATATCTTCTGGAGGGGCAATGACACAGTTCCCCTCTGCGTATCGAACAGTATGCCCAGATAGATCATCTGTTGGGAGGGGACGAGATGACCCTTGGCATGGTTTACAAGCCAACCTAGCTCCGCTAGGGACCGTAGCAGTATGTCCCTGTGGGAAATGAGCTGTGCTGGGTTATTGGCTAAGAGGAGGATGTCGTCCAGGTAGTGGTGTACTCGTAAGCCTCTCTCCCGTAACGGTGCCAGCGCTGAGATGAGGATTTTCCTGAACACCCGAGGTGAGGTGCAGAGACCAAAAGGTAGAGCCTGAAACTGCAGGTGGGTCTGTCCTACCGCAAACCTCAGGAATCTTTGGAATCTTGGATTGATCGGAACATGCAGGTAGGCATCTTGTAAGTCAACCGAAACCATCCAGTCCCCTGGTTGCACCACCTGGATGATCGTCTGCAACGACTCCATCTTGAAGCTCTCCAGACTTATGTACCTGTTGAGCCTTTTCAGGTCTATGACAGGTCTCCAGTCTCCTGTTTTCTTCTGTACCAGAAAAAGAGTGGAGTAAAAACCTGTGAAGCGCTCTGTAGCTGGCACTGGAATAGCTGCCCCTTGTACCTGAAGCAATTTTATGTACTGAAATAAGGTTTGAGCCTTCTGAGGCGATGTTGGAATTCTTGTTTCTTGAAATAAGGATCGAGGAGGAAGATGACAGAAACTCCTGGAGTGGCCTGAACAAATTGTAGACAGGACCCAGGGATCCTGACAATGCTGGACCCACTTTGGCAGAAAGAATCTCAATCTTGTTCCCACCTGAAGGTCCATCACACTCCTGGCGTCAAAAGGGCTTAGCGGGTTCTTGCGGAGCCGATAGGGTTTTGTTTTTACGGGAAGTCAGGAAGGTAGACTGAGTACCCCTCCAGGGTCTTCTACCGTCGCTGTGAGGTCTTGGGTTTCTGAAATACCTAACATTGGTTGGACGAAATCTTGCTGTATGAGCTCTAGGTTTTCTCACCTTTCGATCTTGAGGTAAAAGACCTGATTTTTCTCCCGTTACTCTTGAGATAGCCTGGTCTAGTTTTTCTCCGAAAAGAGCTTTACCATTGAAAGGTATCTTACACCATGACTGCTTGGACGTCATGTCGGCCGCCCAGGGTTTTAGCCAAAGGGCTCTTTTTTTGCCATAACCGAGTGTAGCATAGCCCTGGCTGAGCAGCGAATTGTGTCGATAGCTGCTTCACCAACGAAATCCGCTGATAGTCTGAGCTCCTCTAGTGCCTTGATTATATCTTCCCTGGGGATGTTTTCTAAATCGATCCGTCTGTCCAGGGGATCTTTGAAGGCGGCAGAGTCATCCAAAGGGAGGGTGACATTTTTGGCCAGACGGACTACAGCCGCATCTACCACCGGCATAGAATTCAACATTTGAGAATCGGATTCCGCCAGTGGATACAGTTTGTTGAGGCGGCCTAGAGAGAACTTTTTGTCTGTTCTCTGCCACTCATCCTGGATTACCTCCCTGATTTCTCCCATCAACGGGAAAACAATTTGTTTCCTTTTGAGAAAAGGAAAATATCTCTTAGATGTTTGAGGAGGTTCCTCTGCGTCTTCCCAATCAATTGCCGTTTTAACCGCTTGAATGAAGGAAGGAATCATTGTATAGCTGAACCCTGAAGGTTCCGATTCTTCTTCCGACTCCTCTGAGTGTTCCTCTGGGGAGGTCTCTCTGGCTTGACAGGGTTGAGGAGGTAGGAGAGGGCTGGCTGATGAGGGGCCTGGTGCTTCGGAAACTGCCTGCTGAGCCTGGGTGCCCGGCGTGAGTGTCTGAGCGGGAACCAAGGGGGCCAGCTCCGAGAGGGAGTCCCTCATTGTCTGTTTCAGAAGGTCAGCAACTTGTTGGCTCTCTGACTCTCGGTCAGCCGCGTATTCCCTAAGGCAACTCCTGCAGACTAGTTTGTCCGCAAGCGGGGTACCTCTGCAGGCCCAGCACTTCTTCCCTGAGGAGCGGGAAGGAGGTGAAGAACGGTATCGGTGCCGTGACCTTGACCTGTCATGGGATCTGTGCCGAGATGATCGGGACCTTTGATCTGGGCTGTAGTCCTCACGCTGTCTGGAGGATTTCCCAGATCTCTTGGAGTGTGCAGGACTGGAGAAAGAACAGAACGAATATCTCCATCAGCCGTGCTCTTTTTTTTTTTTTTTTACTTACCGATAGTTGGTCACATACCTAGGGGAGGATCTTGAATGCGGGATGAATGGCTCATGGTAGGACGGCCGGAGGGTCAGCTTAAAGGATAAGAAAAGAGAGCGAGAAGGAACAAGTAAGAATTTGTCCTGATATTACTGGTGGAAAGGAAGAACTATTTCCTCCCTTCCATTTCCCCATATATATTCATATATTTACCAGCAGGGCTTTCAGATTTAGGAGAAGCAAGGCACCACCTAAATAGAAGAGGCCCTGAACTGCTCCCTGAGGTTGCTTAAATATACTAAGGATACTAATTAGGGGTGGGGGAGGAGGTCCAGGAACCACTCAATTTTAATTAGTAGCTTTTAAAAGGGAAAAAATCGTCCTTTTTCCCTCATCCAAGATGGCCGCTGGAGCCTCCCAGGACGAGCAAGGAGGATGCGGTGCCTCGGATCAGGAAGTGTTTGGAGAGTGGAGCTGCGAGCTGCTAGAGGGGGCATCTATACGTGCTGCTGCGGCATTATAGAGGTATACATACCTGAATTCAATAACTTTAACTCATGTAAAGCCTAGGAAATGATCCAGAAAGGAGGGAGGTGGGAGGGAGGACAGAAACCCCCTGTAAGAAAGGAAAGGGAGGGACAATGATAAAGCTGATCCCCCAGCAATCCCACGCTGCCAGACATCAAAAAAGAAAGGCAGGATGGTGTTCCTATGAGGAAACCCTGCAAACAATGCCCCAAAGATCACCAGAAGGGGGCTCCCAGTCTATTTAGTGCTTTGAGCGACCCGAGAACAGGGACTGCGCACGGGAGAGGCTCAACCCGGCGGAAACTGCAAACGGCAGAGGTATGGACATGCTGCTACTCTTCACCAGTCAAGAAGGTATGAGGAAAAAAAGGAGAATGATGGGATAGGGGGCCAGGTCTTCTTTTATGCTATTCACTGATCCTGAGGGAGGAGTCGAGGCAGAGCTCTATCACCTGTATGCTGCCATGGAGGCACCAGGAAAATGTTTTGCCTATAGTTCTACTTTAAATCTAAGCCCTCCAGCGGCTCACTATCACCACTGAGCAGCCTTCCATCTTCCCCGGTCTTCCATCCAGGGGAGTGCTGGCTGTGTAAGTGGCCGGATCCACGATGACGTCACTCCCCCACATGCGAGCGGGAACCCTTGGTTACTGTGCGGTGCTCTGAAGGTTCCCAATGGTATGCTGGACCTTCAAAGCGCATGCGCCGGTGATGTCCTCAGTTGAATCCAGGGTAAATATTTCCTAAACATTTAGGAGATATTTATTTTACCTGCAGGTAAGCCTTATTATAGGCTTACCTGTAGGTAAAAATCACAAAGCCGACTTTACTACTGGTTAAACTCATCATGATGTCACCTTAGAATCATGGAGGACACTTGATGGACATTTGTGGCAGCCAATGGGCAGTGCACAGGTCACTGGGAAGAGCCATTGGGCACTGCAGACTTAGTCCCGGTTCACACTACCTGGTCAGCCTGACAAGTCGCGGTCCATTCTGTGCTACGGAACCATTCTAATAGGAGCGACTCAAGTCGCTCCGACTTAGAAAATAGTTCCTGTACTACTTCGGGGCGACATCGGAGCGACTTGCATTGACTTCCATTATGTAAAGTCCGTGCAAGTCACGCAGAAGTCGCGGTGCACGTGACTTCACAGGTCGCCCCCGAAGTCGGATCCCCATAGTGTGAACTGACACTTACTGACACACTACAGAAAGAAGAAGGATGACCTGGCACCCGGACCCGGACACATGACCAGATATTTCGGTAGTTAGATGGGGCTTTTAGGAAGATTTTTTAACCGGTTGCCGACTGCGCACAGTATATTTACTGCGGCAGTCAGCCCCGGCCAGGCAGAGTGACGTAGATCTACGTCGCTCGCCTGTCACTCCTTTTAGAGCCAATAGCGGGCGAGCGCGCGCCCGCTGAGGCACGCGCCCGCCTCGGCTCGTTCACAGAGGAGTGCGGGCGTGTGACCGGCGGACCCGATGTCCGCCGGTCACACTACGATCGCCGGTACAGCGGGAGAAAGACAGAGCGGCTTATGTAAACAAGCCGCCTGTCATTCTCCCCTGTGTAAAAATGAAGATCAGATGGTTCTACTATGTAGAACCATTGATCTTTGTTTTTACACTAGGAGACCTGTCCCACTACAGTAAGAATCAATCCAATCTGTCCGCCGCAATGTCGCAGTACTGCAAAAAAATTGCAGATCGCCGCCATTACTCGTTAAAAAAAACACCAAAAATGACATAAATCTTTCCCTTTGTTAGTAAACGCGATAACTTTTGTGCAAACCAATCAAAATACGCTTTTTGCGATTTTTTTTACCAAACATATGTAGCGTAAAACAATTTGGCCGAAAATGTTAAAAAATTTAGATTTTTACATTTTTTTGGGGGGGAATTTCATATAAAAAAAAGTGAAAAATATTGTTAACGCTCTTTTTTTGTTTATAGCGCATGATCAAAAAATTGCACAGGTGATCAAATACCACCAAAAGAAAGCTCTGTTTGTGGGAAAAAAAGGACGTGAAATTCGTTTAGGTACAGCGTCGCACGACCGCGCAATTGTCCGTTAAAGTCACGCAGTAAAAAATCGCAAAAAAAACCCTGGTCAGGAAGGGGGTAAAATCTTCCGGGGCTTAAGTGGTTAACAAATAAAAAATATACATTAGTTACAGGTAGGTGGATTTAGAGAGTGTTGTTATTCTGTCCTTGGAGATCAGCTTTAAGGTAATATATACTGTATATTTTCATGACTCATTGCAAAACATCAAAAAATAAAACATCCTGCAAACTTCCATTTTCAAACATCCTGTGTCCTGAAAAGACCTTCATCCTGGATTTGTCTCACCGCACTGGTAATAAAGTAGATAACCTCATATCATGGGCTTTTCCCATGGCGAGCTCATATATAAGAATTCTGAATGTGTGCTCCTTATGTGCCTACAATTACTTCAGTCAGGTTCAAGATGTATCGTTAGATAAATGAAACCTTATATATAACCTTATATAAACCAAGCTATACTAAAAATACACTAGATAGGGAATATTACTACTTACATGTCACAGGGATTACTTAAAAGGATTTTAAGTGTGTGTAAAAAAAATGTGTATATAAAGGTGGCCATACACCTAAAGTAGAACTTTAGGCAATTTTTTTTTTTCATTTTAGAGGGTTATAGCCCCTGTCAATTTTTTTTTTTTTTTTGCCATCTAAGTCCGATTTCGGAGATTTCCCTTTGCTTCCTGTCCCTTAGCCAAACAGGGAGTAGGAAGAAATCCCTACAAATAAAGGGAATTCCTTGGGGACCCCCAGGCCACCAAAACTAGTGTCCCCATTGAAAGATTTCCCCTCTATTACTTTTCTGGGGACAATCCAATATTTTCTTTTACTTTCACTCTCAATGATAAAGGTAACAGGACAATTACGGTAGTTTGAATCTCCTTAACGGGCGTGCAGACAACAATAAAAACCTAATAGGTGTTCTAACCCCTCTCGACGCTATCCAAAACTAAAATAAAAATGTTGTCTTTAGTTATTCGGCTGCTTCAGTAGATATCAACTGAATTGCAATCAGTGTGTGGCATTCCCTACTTGGGGACATGATGGAAATTTTTTTTTCGATCAGCCAATCAGCTGAATCCACTGATCAGTGTATTCTGACAGCAGGTGGGATTCCTCTATGCACCTGGTTTGTGTGAGTGAAGGAGAGTGTTAGTTTTTTTTTTGGGCTCTTTCACACGGGCGGTCCGATCAGATCCGCCTGTCAGTTTTTTAGGCGGATCTGATCGGATCCTCCATGCAGCTCTATGGGGCAGCGGGTGTCAGCGGAGGTCACCTCCGCTGACACCCGCTGCCATCCGCATCTGATCCTGTGCTGAAATCTGGACGGATGGAAACCCTATTTTTCCATCCGTTCAGTAATCGGAGCGGATCTGATGAGAGCAGACAAGCGGTCCGCTCTCCTCCGATCCCCCATAGAGGGCAGCGGGTGCTGAGACACCTCCCTCTCCGCTCTGCAAGCGGAGACGGAGCTGTCATCCGCCCGGCTCAGCGGGGATCGCGGATCGATCCCCGCTGAGCAACACGGATCCGCCTGCGGAGGCTGACCGTGTGAAAGAAGCCTTTGTCTTTGTGCAGCCCACTGGCTGAATGAAAAAAAAAAAACAAAACGAACTATCTATGGCAGGGGTCTTCAACCTCCTGCTCCCTCTGCGGCTGCCTGCTTCCTCCACTCTATGCACTCTGGGGCTCTGGGATGGAGGGTTGGCAACCCCTTGATCGTGATCTGAGCTTGCCAACTCACCATCCCAGAGCATGGACATGCGCTTCTCTGGTTTAAGGTTGAGGGCCACATCAGAGGGCCACAGGTTGAGCACTCCTGGTCTATGGCCAGCTTAGGAATTCTGTCAAATTTTTATTTTACTTTTTAGTCCAGTTGAGGAGACTTCTTTATACCTCCTGTCCCAGTGATACAACAGAAATTTAGAAGGAATCTCCTTCAAAGCGACGTAATATCCCCACTTACACCGTTATCACCAGAACACGTGTTCCATTTGGAAGATTTCCCCTCAATATACATTCCTGTGACAACTCAAAATGTTGGATTTTCAATCATTTTCTGTTCTGTGACAATGACCAGCAGGACAAATAGACAGGGTGAATCTCCCCAGCAGGGACACAGACAGCAATAATAACCCAACAGGGGTTCTAATCTTTCCACATTCTATCCATAATAAAAATAAAAGTTTTGGATATACATACATTTAAAATACCCATAGGATGATGATCATTCTGCAATGCCAGCTATGACTGCATCGGGAAACAATGATATAAATATACACTAGGTGACTTTGGCACCATGGATTTCTATTGTTCCCCCCCCCCCTGAGACTTTGGCATGTTCTTGTAAGCCCCCCTGCCACAAATTGCACAAAACCTTATAAAAGTCCCCTGTTCTCGTTTATAATTTATAATCTGTTTCAGTAGTTTTAGGCTCATTAGGATAATTGTTTCTTTTCCCCATACTCATGACTGTTCCCTAAAAGATTTGCAATTACTTAGTCACCTAAGCAAGCCAAGTGTAAAGGGAACCTCCATTGAAACTTGAGTACCAGGTGCTGCTTGTGGGAGCCAACGCTAATGAGGCTTGGAGGGGGCTAAACTTTAATTGGTTCCCAGTAAAACCTTGTTCACATAAGTGCATTTTAATCTGTGTATGTCATCTTGTATTAACCTCTCTGTGCATTTTTGCTAAGTGTTACTCCAGAATGGTAGGCCGCTTATTTTTATACTTGATGTTAGATGTTTGGTGTGTACAACGAAGGAAGTGGTGCTCATGTGCGGTAAATGATGCATCTCACTGGTTACTTTTTTATTCAACTTTATTAAAATGCCAAAAAGCAAAATTTCATGCTTATTGGGATTTTTTATTTACCAAAAATATGTAGCAGAGGATAAATTGGCCTAAAATGATGAAAACAATTGATTTTTAATTTTTTTTTGGGGGGGGGGGGATGTTATATAGCAGAAAGTGAAAAATATTGTTTTTTTTTTTCAGAATTGTCACTATTTTTTTGCTTATAGCACAAAAAATAAAAATCGCACAGGTGATCAAATGCCACCAAAAGAAAGCTCTATTTGTGGGAAAAAAAGGACATCAATTTTATTTGAGTACAGCGTCGCACAACCACGCAATTGTCCATTAAAATAACGCAGTGCCGAATCGCAAAATATGGCCCGGTCATTAAGGGGGAAAGTCTTCCGGTCCAGAAGTGGTGAAAGGAAAACTGTACAAAAAAATTATTGTTTAAACCCACAAGTGCTTTTTTTACCACTACTATTCCTTTATACTGGCCCTTGGAATTTGTGGGAAAAAAAGGACACAGTGCACGACCACGCAATTTTCCATTAAGGTGCCGAATCGCAAAAAAATGGCCTGGTCATTACGGCGGGGTAAAACCTTTCCGGTCCAGAGGTGGTTAAAGAGTTAGTTCACCTTTACCAAAAAATTGCCTAGGCAGGTAACGAGCACCTGTACATCAAAACAAACTGTACAGCTTTGACCAAAGTTAAATAATGCCATTGTTATAGGTGTGGGCCATTTACAAACCTACCAAAGCTTGGCTGAAAAACTCCCAGAGATGGCATCATCCATCCTGACTTGTTGCTAGGATGTTGCTAAGATACTTTCAGCTGAATCAAACCCCTCTCACATGTGCTCTTTCATCACAGTAGCTCTGAGCTCAGCGATGCTGTGACTGGGGTGATAATGAATCACACATGTGCAGGGGTTTGAGAGTTCAAGCCTGTGATGGTGGGGATGAGCAGTAACATCTGGGAGTGCCTTAGCAACTTTCAATCAACAAGGCAGGATGGAATGATGTCATTTTTGGGAATTTTTCAGTCAGGCTTCCAGAGGTAAGTAAAAGGCCTACACCAATAGCAAGGGCATTATCTAACTTTATTCAAAGCTGCACAGTTTGTTTTTATTTACAAACACTACTTACCTGCATAGGTAGTTTGTTGGTAAAGGTGAGCTTACACTTTAACCACTTTGCCGCTGCTCACTAGAGCTCTACTGCGGCAAAGTGGCTTGATAACGTCAGGTTCGCTCCCGCCGTATTCAGTCACAGCGGGAGTCGGGCCAGGGGAGTAGCGGCGGCGATCGCCGCTGCTCTTCCCTGATCGTCGGGGAATCGAGTGTGGAGATCCACCTGCTTGTGTAAACACAAGCGGGCGGATCTCCTAAGTGACAGGCAGGGTCAGATTGCAGGGTTCAGTATAGCTGAACCTGCGATCTGTCCTTGTGTTACACAGTCCCCTCCCCTCACACACGTCAGTAAGCACCAGGCATACATTAACCCCTTGATCACCACTAAAAATTAACCCCTTCCCTGCCAGTGTCATTTTTACAGTAACAGTGCATATTTATAGCACTGATTACTGTAGTAATGTCACTGGTACCCCCAAAAGTGTCAAAAATGTCAGTCAAGGGTCCGATCTGTCCGCCGCAATGTCACAGTCCCGCAAAAAAATCGCAGATCGCGGCCATTACTCGTTAAAAAAAACAAAACCAAAAATGACAGAAATCTTTCCCTTAGTAAACGCAATAACTTTTGTGCAAACCAATCAAAATACGCTTATTGTGATTTTTTTTTACCAAACATATGTAGCAGAAAACAAATTGGCCTAAAATGTTAAAAAATTTTGATTTTTACATTTTTTTGGGGGGAATTTCATATAAAAAATGTGAAAAATATTGTTATTTTTGCAAAATTGTCGCTCTTTTTTTGTTTATAGCGCATGATCAAAAAATTGCACAGGTGATCAAATACCACCAAAAGAAAGTTCTGTTTGTGGGAAAAAAAGGACGTCAATTTCATTTGGGTACAGCGTCACACGACCGCGCAATTGTTCATTAAAATCATGCAGTGCCGAATCGCAAAATAGGCCCTGGTCAGGAAGGGGGTAAAATCTTCCGGGGCTTAAGTGGTTAAGGAAGAAGCCAGGCACAGAAAACATTTTTTATTAGCAACTGTAGTGTTGAAACTTAACAGTAAGCTGACAAATTGCTGCATCAGTTTAGCATGGATGTTGGCGAATAAAGAATGTATGATAAGAGGATGTTTTTGTAAGTTCCAGGTTTTTTTGGCCTCCTCCCAGACAAACATGCCCGATACAGTTCCAAGAGACAATGGGCTTGATTAACTACTAGAGTAAACAGAGGTGAGCTAAGGTGAAATAAGTTACATTTCAAACATCCAGCCATTTGTAGGAGAATTTTAAAAATATAGCTTTTTTCCTGACATGGCTGGGAACACAGGTTTACTGTGGCTCAGTTTACCCTATAGTAAATCTGGCTCATTTTGGAGAAAATGTTCAGATTATGTCAACTGGGCCATCATTGAAGCCCAACATTCCCTGTTGTCGTGGCTGAATCTCAGGCCATTCTGTTCCAACAGTTCTTGGTACAGTCAAAGCTTCTTTACACAATTCTGCCTCATGCACATTTCCATTGCCCAGTGAGGAAGCCAATTATAGTTTGGCTAAGTTTTCTTGTGAGAAGAAGTTGGGTCAGAAGGAAGAGTTAGGTCAGCAGCCATGAACCATAGCTACAACGGTTGCCAATAATGAGGTTCAATGGGTGCCAATACAAATTTGACACATAAAATAATTTAAAGGACATTGAAGCTTAACCAGGTATACAAAATCACCTTGATATTGATATTGATCTTTAAAGGTTACCTGAAATAAGCCAGAGAACATTACTAGATGGCAAATATTGAGTCCAACTCCCAAAAATTGAGATATAGTACAGCTGAAGGACAAACATTTTCAGGGGCAACTATAAGATAGAATGAAAGACATTTTCTTCCTGATGACAACTCAAATATTTTCTATGGTTTATCTTAAAGCGGAGTTCCGGGCACAGATGTCATTTTTCAATAAGCATACCCCCGGGACAGTCAGGGCTAGCACATTCCACAATGGCTAGCCTCTGATCTGTCCCGGTTCGCACTTACCTTTTAGAAGAAATACTTACTTATAAAATTTCTTTCACAGCGTTTCCATCTCTCTTGTGGGCAGCTGAAGCCGGCACGGTCCTCTTCTGCGTCTTCTTCTCCCAGAATGCGCCGTACCGGCCCCTCTCGTCACTTCCGGTGCGGCGCCGCATTCCTAAACAGCTTCTGGGCGTGCCCAGAAGCTGTTTACCAGGGGAATGCGGCGTCGCCCGGAAATGACGTGCGGGGCCGGTGCCGTCGCATTGATTCCTGGGAGCTATGACGTTCAGCTCCCAGGAATCATCGCGAGGCAGGAAGTGGCGGGGTGAGCTGCGGCTCCGAGGGAGGAAGTACCCTGAGGTGAGTATTTACGATCTACAATAACAAGGTGAGTTATAAAAAAAAAAAAACCTAACTATCCAATTCCTTTTCAGGTTATCCAGAACTAGCGGACAGGCACAAAAAAAAAAAAACATCAATTTTGTGCCCGGAACTCCGCTTTAAGAAAAAACGATTCTACACTGCATTTTCAATAAAAAAAAAAAAATATCGCAACACACTATCCAACACTATTAAAGAGTATAGAAACCCAGCATTTCATATTGCTGATATGTGCCTGATGTGCCATGTACTTGTATAAAAAAAAGTATCCTGTTCCCTTCATATTGATTCCCTTGTGTGAAATCCCTGGTGTTCCTGTCAGGGGAAGGATGGGGCTGGGATGGGATCAGGGGATGGATGGAGCCGAGATGAGATCAGGGAACGGATGGAGCTGGGATAAGATCAGGGAATGGACAGAGTTGGGATGGGATCAGGGGATGGAGTCGGGATTGGATCGAGGTGGTGGATGGACCTGGGATTGTATCAGGGTGGTGGATGGAGCCTAGATGGGATCAGGGGGAATAGATGGAGCCACCCCTTGCATTCTGTACATTACATACTCCTGTCCCCTGCATTCTGTACATTACATACTCCTGCACTATATACATGTAGCACCCTCCTAGGTAAGTGCTAGAGAGTGAGTATAGTTTTTGGCTCTGTCTGCCTATCAGAGGAGCAGCAGGAAAATTCTATATTGCACTCTGCTTTACAGGGAGCAGGATCTGTGAGTTAGGTCTGCTCAGTGTGCCCAGTGTGTGATTCATATGGTCTAAGGGAGTGTCCCCACTGCCCAATGGGGAGGCACATTGGACAGTGAAGGAAACCTGGCCAATGAGGACACAGGCTTTTGATACAGCCCCAGGGATTGGCACAGACTGCTGCCTTGGTGCATTGTGAGGTATAAAAAGCCAAGGGCAGGTGTGCACCAGGTCTTTGGCGGGAAGCAGAGTCCCAAAAGGAGGGTTGCGGCTGCCTCCTCTTCTGAAGTGGTTGGTGCATGGTCGCAGGCAGTCTGCCTGGTGAACCAGAGGTGTGGAGCTGAGCCCAGGGGTCCGAGTCAAGGCACTGCAAGAATCTGGAAAGCAGTATCTTGAGTACAGAGGATCTTGCCTAAGGGTCTGCCCAGGAAGGGGACCACTCCGGAGTAGTGTAGTCAGTGGATGGGTATCAGCTGGAGGAAAGGGGGTACTAGGTGAGTTAAAACTTTTTAAGCATAGTAATTACTAGTAATTTGTCTGAATGAGGCCAAATGCATATAACTGCAGGTTTTACATTGCCAGTGTGAATAAGACCTAAGAAACAAAAACAGTGCTTGAGCTTTTAGGTCATCTACAGACAATAGAGGGTTGTCATATGTGCAGGCACAATTTATTCATCCTCTAACTTGTTTTTTTATAGCATGATCAACATGGACACTCAGCCCAGCCATTATGTGGTTACCCTTAGACAGTAGAAGAAGTTGCTGAAATACCAGGTGATTTTTGTTCAGAAGAGATTTCAGAGAGATATCTGTTCAGATCTCAGTCAACATTATTGTAGAACTATAGGCAAAACTTTTTTTTTTATTTTGGATAGAGCAAGGGAGGGTAACAACCCTTGTCATATTTGTTTTTGCCATCTGTGTCCCATTGCGGAGATTTCCCGTCACTTCCTGTCCCACAGCCAAACAGGAAATGAGAGGGATATTAGGGGAATTCCTTGGGGACCCCCAGGTCACCAGAATTAGTGTCCCCATTGGAAGATTTCTACTCTAATACTTTTTTGGGGATAACCCAATATTTGGGATTTTTTTTTATTCTCACTTTCAATGATAATGGTAAACAGGACAAATAGAGAGAATAAATCTCCCTAATGGGGCACAGACAGCAATAAAAACTCAGGTGTTCTCAGTCCCTCTAAAAACTAAAAAAAGGTTTTGCCTTTAGTTATACTTTAGGCTGCTGCAGCTAACAGTACACACTGATTCCATTCAATAGAAGGTAAGTCTAGCTGAGATCAGCTGCTGGCATGAGTGTTGCCTGTAACCTCATCAGAGCCAGAATGTACAAACATAATAGGTAATTACAGAGGAAGGGTGTTGAAAGGTGAACGCCAGGCTTAAATTACCCAATACTAATGGAAAATATAAACCCACTCTATTTGCGCGATATGCATTTGTAAACCCAGCCTATTAAAAGTAGAATTTTTCACTGTGCTGTACATAGTCTGTGCAGAGAGCAGAGCTGTGGGAGGGGCCCAGCAGGTCCACCCACTACAGTCTACCTGGAGGGGGGCGGAGACAAGACCAGTCCCCCTGCCCAAATAGAGAGAGCAGCAGTGATCAGTCTTCGTTACAGGAAGCTCCTGCACAAAGGCAAAGTTTTACTCTCGATTACTGCACACATGCGGAAGAAATATACAAAACACACCAAGGTTCAACTGAAAATACATTCCTCTTGTATTTAGACAATATTTGCATATTCCAGAGTTTAGCTTTACTAAAAACACATAACTAAGCAGCACCTTGTATAGTTATACATTCAAGAAAAAAAAATGATGTTGACCCCTACTCTACACAAAAGTAGGTTTTCACACTTGTTCAAAATGTATTCATAGAGCAAGAACAACCAGTATAGCACACAAAAGCCACACCCATGAGGAAATCGCTCTGTATACTGTCTATTAAATAGGTGTTGCCTAGTATTTGTATAATGTGTTTTATATGAACACACAATACTAAAATGTGATCTAAAGGAAGAGCAAAAGTTCAAATAGACATTAAACAAGGCTCCTGTGCCAAGAACCTTGCATTAAATTGTAAGGTATCCAGGTAACACAAGAAACAAAATGAAATAAGCAATTAGTTGTTGCAAGATGCTTGTTGTCTTATACAAACCAGCCCAACCATATTGTTTTCTTTCTGGTCTTTTCCATATAAACTAATTATAGAAAAACTCTATACTCAAACAAAAAGGGAAGTTCCACTTTAAGTCCTTCTCCCCCCCCCCTTCTCTGCCACGTTTGGCAGGTCATTTTTTTTTTGGTAGGGGGGGGATCGGGTACCTAGTTTTTGCAGGTACTCGCTTCCACTTCTGCGCAGATCATAGACAATCCGAGCAGAAGTTCTCCCCCCCCCCTCCCCACAGTCTTCTGGGACACGCCACAGAAACGAAGCCCTCCAGCAGACTGCAGGACCATTCACAAAGCACATCGTGGCTCACGCAAGCGCAGCAGAGCATTGCATGCATATTAACCGGTTGCCGACCGCCGCAAGTACATATACTGCGGCGGTCAGCCCCGGCCAGGCAAAGTGACGTACCGTTACGTCACTAGCCTGGGAGCCAATAGCGGGTGGGCACGCTCCCGCCTCGGCTCGTTCACGGACACCTTCGTGCATGTGACCGGCGGACTTGATGTCCACCGGTCACTCGCGATCGTCCGCTGTGAAGGGAGAAAGGCAGGCGGCTAGTGTAAACAAAGCCGCCTGTCATTCTTCCCTGTGTAAAAGCACTGATCTAACGGTCCTGCTATGTAGGACCGTTGATCTGTGCTATTACACACACAGCCACATCCCTGCGCAGTTAGAAGCATGCCCCTAGGGACACATTTAGTCACTGCATCTCTAATAAAGTTAGCCCCTTCCCTGCCAGTGTCATTTTTACAGTAACAGTGCATATGTATAGCACTGATTACTGTAGTAATGTCACTGGTACCCCCAAAGTGTCAAAAATGTCAGTCAAGGGTCCGATCTGTCCGCCGCAATGTCGCAGTCCCGCAAAAAAAATCGCAGATCGCCGCCATTACTCGTTAAAAAAAAAAACAACAAAAATGACAAAAATCTTTCCCTTAGTTAGTAAACACAATAACTTTTGCGTAAACCAATCAAAATACGCTTATTGTGATTTTTTTTACCAAACATAGGTAGCAGAAAACAAATTGGCCAAAAATTTTAAAAAATTTTGATTTTTACATTTTTTTGGGGGGAATTTCATATATAAAAATGTGAAAAATATTGTTATTTTTGCAAAATTGACGCTCCTTTTTTGATTATAGCGCATGATAAAAAAATCGCACAGGTGATCAAATACCACCAAAAGAAAGCTCTGTTTGTGGGGAAAAAAGGACTTCAAATTCGTTTAGGTACAGCGTCGCACGACCGCGCAATTGTCCGTTAAAGTCACGCAGTGCCAAATCGCAAAATACCCCCTGGTCATAAACGGGGTAAAATCTTCCGGGGCTTAAGTGGTTAAAGAACTAGTAATTGAAATATGTGTTTCCGCGCTATAGATCTAGTTGATATATGGCTGCTGCCCCCATCCTGACTAACCACCAAAAGTGGCATCTAACAAAGAGAATTTGAAAAAAAAAAGTGGGTAATGGCGCTGCTCTATAATGTCCCCAAATATTTGCAAACAAGAGTGGTGTTAATTGGTAAATATACATTCAGCTTAAAAAACAATGCAGAGTAAAATGACTGTGTATGTAAAAAAACAATTCTAAATTAATTTTTCTCTTTTTTAAAAACAAGTGATTACATGATCTCTGCTTTCAGCTGCATAAAAGGCATAGAGAGCGTGGTGTGGGAGAGTGCGGGGGGGGGGGGATGTCATCAGGAGGCAAAGGGGGAGCAGGACACTTATCTTACCAGTGAAGGGTTGTGCAGAGGGAGTGTCAGCACAAGTCTGACCATTAGAGTACAGGTAGGCTATGCTACAAAGTAGAATGCAAAGAAAAGTGACCACAGTGGAATGAATGTGCTTCCTTGCCCTGGAATAGAAGTTTGAAATATGAAAGGGGGACTGGCAGGATCACCAGGTATTTCACACGAAGGAAGAAATGCAAACAGAACAGGATGCATTTTTTACAGGCACTTGGTACAACTAACATATATCAGAGATATGAAATGTTAGGGTAACATACAGTACACTTTAAGTCTAGGGGAGAAAAAAAGCATTTTATATACCTGATCCTCCGCTCCCCTGGCAGATGGCGCTCCCCCATACTTCAGTGGTGGTCTGTTCCTTTAAGTCATCATGTCTGGTGCAGGGCTATGGTCCCTGCATCAGTCTCCATGACATCAGGATCTTAGACTACTGGAGTATAGGGAGAATATGCCAGTAAAGAAGTGTGGAGAAGTGGAGGACCAAATGGTAGAGCCCGACTGCAGGGAAGATCTTTGAAGATCCCTGGAGTTGGGCTTTAAAGACTCAATTCGCCAAAACCTGATTGTTTGTGGTAGAAGCTGGAGAGTCAAACCAGCTGACAGTTTCTCCTATCCCTCGGAGACTCTATAAGTGCGATATCTGTGCTTGAGTTCCTGGATCTGAACACCTGCTGTTGGCGTTATTGGGAGGTTCCCAAGCTCTGTGTCGGACTATTTATTTATATTGTATTTTGATTTCTATTATTTAAGATGGTGCGAAGGGTGCTGGAACATGCAAAGGTGCAAAGAAACAGCCCAAACTCTCAAGCAGGCAGAACGATCTTGCTGCTGAGATGTCCAAGGCATACATGAAGCTAAAGGCTGATGCAGTCCACCCAGCTCTGTGGGCATTTATTACATTTTTTGGAGGGGAACTAGCAGATGTGAGATATTTGTTATTTACCAACCATTTCAACAGTTCTTAAACCTCATTATTTGTTTGTTGGCGTCTCCCCTGCAGTGTTTGTTATATATTTTGGGACTGGTCAGCACGTTGATGTACCTATAGCCACAATGACAAGGAAGCCCAAATTGTAAATAAATAAATAAACATTTCATTAGAATATCCCATCGTTTGTAGACACGATAACTTTTGGGCAAGCCCATCAATATAGGCTTATTGGGATTTATTTTTACCAAAAATATGTAGCAAAACACATATTGGCCTAAATTGATGAAGAAATTAGATTTTTTACATATGTAGCAATATTTCCAGGCCTGGGGCCTGAGGTGGGTCTGCCATCAGTACCGGTAACACTTCCAACACATTTAAGTTGTGAACCCAGGTGTGAGAACTGAGACAATGACCATTCCGGCATCTTTGGTTTGTTTTGTTTTATTGCATTTAGGGATGGTAGAAGGGAATGAGTGGGATACTCCTCTGGCTCTTCTAGGCTTAACTGGGACTTTGTACAAAAAATGCTCACTAACCCTGTCTTGGTGCCAGCTGAATGCCGACCAGCGCTTCCTGACACTTCAAATGCTGCTTGACTGAATTAGTGCTGGAACCTCAACTTTAACTTGTTTGTTAGCTCAGAAGCTCCAGGACTGTAGAACTCTTGACTCCTGATACTCGATTTAGCTCAAAAGTTACTGAACAGCTCCCTCCAACCCTTCACTGGCTGAGGTAGCTCCTTGTTACTGCTTGTACTGCTACACATCTTAACTCTTTACACTGTAAACTGACTCTTCAGGGCCCAACCACTGGTACCCCCTTTACACTTCAGGGTCCTCTGACTAGGTACCCCCTCTTACACGTCAGGGTCCTCTGACTAGGCACCCCCTTTACACAAGCTGACTCCTGGATCCCTAGAACCTTCTCCGGTGTGGTCCCCTCTGACACTAGGCAGACCCCTAGGGGCAGTCCACAGTACTCTCGACCTTTGTAGGCTTTCCTGGAACTGGTTCTCGGCACACCGGATCCCCTCTGCAGCTCAGCTCCTCACTCTTTGGATTCCCAGGCCGTCACCCGAGACACCCGCTTCCTCTGACAGGAGGAGAGACAGCCGTACTCTCCCTCCTGGGACTCTGCTTCCCGCCAAAGACGCTGCGTCATGCATTCCTTCAGAACTTATACCCACTCCCAGAATCCTCTGCGGCAGAATCTGCCTTCTGGGGTAGATACAGGCCTGAGTGTGTCTCTGTCCAATGAGAATCCTCTCATGGAGCCAGTGGGGATACTCCCCTCTCAGCAGACACACCTGGGAGACATGACAGCCAGCTGAAATCATGGCCCTGCTGTTAGGCAGCCAAGGCCCACTATACTTTTACCTAGCACCTACCTCTAGGGTGCTACATCTAATTTTTATTGGATATGTTTTATAGCAGTAAGTAAAAAATATTAATAATTTTAATTTTTAATTTAATTTTTTTTCAAAATTGTTGGTCTTTTTTTTTATTTATAGCGCAAAAAACAAAAACCGCAGAGGTGATCAAATACCACCAAAAGAAAGCTCTATTTGTGGAGAAAAAAAGGACTTCAACTATCATTATTTGGGTTCAGTGTTGCACGACAGCGAAATTGCCAGTTTAAGTAACGCAGTGCCATATTGCAAAAAATGGCCTGGTCATGGGGGGGGGGGGGTAAACCTTCCGGAGCTGAAGTGGTTAAGTGTAAGTCCACCCAGCTCTACCTATAACTGTTAAATATCTCCTTCGGATAGACTGACCCTGTGTGTGTGCTTTACTCCATCCACATGGCTCCATATGCTCACCTCCCATGGGGACTGGCTAATGACACTGAGGATCTCCCACCAACTGTCATATCTACTACTTTTGTTGTATATACTCAGTCACTGACTATTTATACGGACTAATGTCACTGTGTAGTATAATCTGTCATATCATGTATTTAATCCATCGCATAGTGGATGATGTCTGTTCAGAATCTCCCACCACCTGCCATATTGTCTGATGTCTCTCTATATAACCTGTTACCATAAGTTACACCCAATAATGTCTAACAAACTGTCGCAACTACTAAAGTAATTGGGAGCAGATACAATCCAAAGCAGCTGAGCATAGTAACCAATCAGCTTCTAAATTCAGCTTGTTCAGTTAAACGGAACTAAACTTAACAAATAAAAAACTGCGAGCAGGCAACTCTTAATTGCAGAACAGGCATGCTATTTCTCTTCTGCAATAACAAACACCCCTGCCTGTTTTCTGTCTTCTATTCAATGTACACTGAGCAGCACATGTCTAGGCAAAGTACGGCTGTGCTCAAATAACGGACCCTCATGCACATGCATGGGATGGAGTCATTCCTAGGGTTGACTTGCCACCTCGTCCCTTTAAACCAGGACACATATAAAAGCGGAGTTCCACCCAAAAGTAGAACTTCCGCTCATTTTCTTCCTCTCCCCCTCCGGTGCCACATTTGGCACCTTTCAGGGAAGAGAGGGTAACGAATACCTGTTTTTGACAGGTACTCTTCCCCACTTCTGGGAGACGGCGCCTCATCGCTGTGCCTTCGGAAGTTTGGCCCCCGCCACCGAGCCAATCTGAATGCACAGCGCGCTTCGTGCATGTGCATTAGGGACCCGCCTGTGAAGCCGCGAGGCTTCACTGCCGGGTTCCCTCACAGGCAATGGCAGCGGCAGCACCCGACAGCCAATGGAAACGTCGGGTGCGGTGACAACATTGTTTGGAATCCAGGACAGGTAAGTGTCCTAATAATTAAAAGTCAGCAGCTACAGTATGTGTAGCTGCTGACTTTTAATTTTTGGAGGGGGAGAGGTGAGGCTGGAACACCGCTTTAATTACACAGGTTCTGAGGTTAATATAATGCACATAAGGCACTAAGGGTCCTTTCACACGGGCTTTCCGCTCCGCAGACTCCATTTTGCTCAGCGGGAATCGAGCAGGCGGATGACAGGTCCGTCTCCGCTTACTTTGCAGAGACCTGTCAGATTCCTGCTCTACTCTATGGGAGATCGGATGAAAACAGACCGCCTGTCCGTTTTCATCCAATCCTATCTGATCTGATCCTCCAGACGGATGGAAAATAGAGTTTCCATCCATATGAATTTCACTGACAGGATCGGATAGCAGCGGGTGTCAGTGGAGATGTCAACGCTGACATCTGACGCTCCATAGGGGTGCGTGGAGTATCTGATCAGGTCCGCTTGAAAAACTGACAGGCAGACCTGATCGGAAAGCCCATGTGAAAGGGGCCTAAGTGAGTTTAATTACCACCTTAATCAGCCACAGAATCTTTGTAATTAATTTGTGCCCTGGTTTGGTTGGGATGAGGTTTAGGTTTTGAAAATTAATTAGAAGTTGATTGTTTTGCTCCAGTTTTAGTGAATTCTCCACACTTTGGGACTGAGTTGCTAAAGGCAAGCATACTGTGCACTTTGCAAAATGCAGTTTCACTCTGCATGAGCAGTTGCACCAGAGCTTAGTAAATGAGCATAAGCTCTACTGACTTCCACCATCCAATCATGTGCAAGCAAAAATGCTGTTTATTTTAATTTTCATTGCAGGTGATTGGGTATTCTTTTCAAACTGAAGTTTTTCCTCATTTACTAAGCTCTGGAGCAGCTGGACTTTGCAAAGTGCAGAGTCTATTTGCCTTTAGTAAATCAACCCCTTTGTATGACCTGTCACCAACCAGTGGAAGTATCCCTGCTTGGTCACAGAGGATCAAGTATCTTTTATCAAGTGACACCTCTAAGGTCCCTTTCAAACTAGCGGACCAATCGGGTCCGCCTGTCAGTTTTTTAGGGGGACCCGATCAGACCCTCCAGTCTCCTCTATGGAGTGGTGGTTGTAAACAGACATGTGTCCGTTTACACCTGTCGACATCCAATCCAGTCCTAAACATTTAATGGTCTGGCAGATTAAATGGTAGTTAGGTGTAAAAGGACAGGTGGTCCATTTACATCTGGTCGCCCATAGAGGAGAGCGGGCTGTGTCTTTGTCATAACTGCATAAGCAATCCGCCTGCTTAGCGGGGATCAGCGGACAGATTCCCCCGCTGAGCAGCCAGACTCCAACGGAGTGTTCTGTGTGTTCTTTTCTTATGACACATACGATTTTTTAACCTGTTGCTGACTATGTGATCAATGTAGCCATTGAGAGCTTCTCCCTAGGTTGACATCTCTGCTCACAAACATAATGCAAGTCTGGTCTGATTTACTGAACCAAAACAAAAATAAATATAATAAACTGCCATATAAAACCATTGTTTCTTTAAAGTCCTTTCCACTATGAAATATTAGTACTGTGTGTAGTCCAAAAATCCAGAATTACAATTCGGCAGCAGAGATGAACAAACAGATAATGTCAGAGTTTGGATGGCAACATCTGCTAGGTGCAGGTACAAAACCATATAGGTGTGTCAATACAGAGATGGCTCAGCACTAGCGAGCTCTATACAAAGTGACAAGGGTTTTTTATTTAAGTCAATTAGATTTGCACACTGGAAGCCTGTTCTGGATGATGATCAATATCAATTTTCCATAAGCCACCTGCATTAAAGAAAAGGCATGCTGAGCAAATATTTCAGGCAAGCTTAAAACAGGGTAGAACACCCAGAGGAATCCTTGTAAATGGAAAGCTACGTTCCGTGAGCCAAGGAAAGTGATTATGGCTGCAGCGCATTTTGTGCAACACTCCCTCCTACCCATTATGGAATTGCAGGATTAGATTTACTTCGTCATGTTTTGCGCAGTAATATGGGGGAACCGGCACAGGAGTATACACAAGGGTAGCCAACACAGAACAAAGGAGGAAAGGGGTGGGAAGCTCCTTCCCCCCCTCCACAGAAATCTGAGTGGAGAGCTCAGTAACCATAGCAACAGGAAGAATGGCTGCTCAGACTTTAGTGTTGCCATGGAAACAGATAATGCAAAATGAGCCTTCTATCAGCATCTGCTTAAAAACCTCACTGATCTGACTTAGGGTCTATAGACTGGATACACAGCGGCATATTTATAAAGCACTGAATATGACAGTCCCAAAACATTCATTGCAGGTGAATATTCCACGTGCATGTATTAAAAATGATATTTAATGATTCACCACCAAGGTTAAAGGAGAAGTAAAGCT
This sequence comes from Pelophylax lessonae, assembly GCF_965119305.1. Classification (NCBI taxonomy): domain Eukaryota; kingdom Metazoa; phylum Chordata; class Amphibia; order Anura; family Ranidae; genus Pelophylax; species Pelophylax lessonae. The sequence goes on along the minus strand of NC_138769.1, from coordinate 372,214,242 downwards.
CATTTGGTTGTACTTCTCCTGTAGATCACAGGAGTTCAGTTTGTTTTTCACTCCAGTGAAAAGAGAGCGGGTTGAAGTCCGCTGTCTGCTAGCATCACAGAGCCGGTCCAGGCTTGGACAAGATCATGACCATGGAGTCGGGATCCACCCACATGCCTGAACCGAAACCCGGCTCAGCCTCCCGGCAAGCCGCTGAGAGCCTGAGCTGGCCACTCCTGCCCCCTCTACAGCTCAGTGCTCCAATGAGCGAGGAGGGGCAGAGCAGAGAGCTGCTGACTGACAGTCACCAGCTCTCTGCCCAGGGAGCGGTGAGAACCCAGAGATCTGCGGTATTAGATCGCTCGGTTCTCAGTGTCAGAGCCGGTGGGGGACAGATGCTGCATCCACCTATGAAAAATAAAAAAAATAAAGTCCGTACTTCTATTTTAGCCACATTCAAAGGTTTATAAATATACCCCAAGGTGTAATTTACCAGTTCCGTTTGATACGGCTTAAAGAAGAGTTCATGGTATGGATATTTTTACATAGTTACTTTAGACCAACTTAGACCAATGTACCTATGCATACCTGTGGAATGCCTCAAGAAGCTGAAAATTACTGTAGTAGGCACCAAAACGACTGTGTTCACCTGCTTCCTGAGCAGGGGCCCTGCTGCATTGTGAACACAGGAGGTCCCTCACTTGCCACGGGCACCATTGGGAGAATGTTTTGCATGTTCCCAATGAATGCAAAGCATTCTCTGATTGTAGTAGGTGGAGAGTATGACATGACAGTCCTGCCTTTCCACCCCGTACAATCAGAGAACACTTTGTATTCATTTGTCATTTGAAAACATGCAAAAGATTCTCTGAATCGTTCTCGTACCCAGCGAGCGACCTCCTGTGTTCACAATGTAGCAGGGCAGCTGCTTGGCATGGGACCCGGAAGCAAATGGAAATCACTGTAGTGATTAGTAGTGGTGACTTCTTTAGTGATTTCTAGCTTCTAGAGGGATCCCACAGGTATAGAAAATGCATAGGTCCAGGGTAATCTAATGTAACTACCGTATATTCTCGAGTATAAGCTGACTTTTTCAGCATGTTTTTTTTATGCTGAAAAAGCCCCCCTTGGCTTATACTCGAGTCACAGTCTCACTTACCTTTTAAAAATCGTGCCGCCCAGCGCCAACACATCACCGCACATGCGCCATCTGCCCGGGAATAGCTGAACGTGTACGGGCTTTCCCGAGCATCGGTGGTGCATACGCGGTGACGTGTTGGCGCCAGCGGCGCCATTTTGAAATATAAGGCGCCTCACCAACAGGTAAGTGAGATTCTCCTGTACCATGCCCGCAGCACTGCATCTCCTGTACCATGCCTGTACCATCTGTGCCATGCCTGTACCATCTCCTGTACCATCTCTTGCGCCATGCCTGTACCATCTCTTGCGCCATTCCTGTACCATCTCTTGCGCCATGCCTGTACCATCTCTTGCGCCATGCCTGTACCATCTCTTGCGCCATGCCTGTACCATCTCCTGTACCATGCCTGTACCATATCCTGTGCCATGCCCGTACCATCACCTGTGCCATGCCCGTACCATCACCTGTGCTATGCCTGTACCATCTCCTGTGCCATGCCTGTACCATCTCCTGTGCCATGCCTGTACCATCTCCTGTACCAAGCCCACAGTCCTGCATCTCCTGTACCATTTCCGCAGCCCCAGCACCATGCCCGCAGCCCCTGTTTTGTGCCTCGTGGTGGTCTGGTTGGGTCCAGTAGCTGCTGCATTTCCCTCCCTAGGCTTTCTACTCGAGTCAATACGTTTTACCACTTTTTTTATGGTAAAAGTAGGTGCCTCGGCTTATATTCGGGTCGGCTTATACTCGAGTATAAACGGTATGTAAAATATGTATACCTAGCATTCTTCTTTAAAGCATAGCAAAAGGCAAACTTTTTTTAGTTTATAGTAGAGTGGAGAAAACTGTCAGGTTTGTATTGCTGTCCGTGCCATCCAAATTTTTGGCTGTCACCACCAGAACAAAAATGGAGGGGAAAACTTCCAGTGAGGACCCTAGCTCTGGTGACCAGAAGGGATTACCTCTCCCTTACTCTTTTGGCTAAGGAACAGGAAGAGAAGGGAAGTCTCCACAACTGGAAACAGATGACAAAAACAAATCGACAGGGGTTATAATACTCTCTTAGTCTATTCAATCTGAAAAAAAAAAAAGTTTTTTTTCTTTAGTTCTACTTTTATTGATTACAAACTTTTATTGAAAAAATAATAATTTGTAGTACAAAGAACGTGTAGCGTGATAAAAAAATTGACAGGGTTTGAAAAATAGAGTAAAACATTTCAAATAATAAGAAAAACATTAAATATACAATGTAATGTAAAAAAAATAAAAATAAATCTTTGGTATGGTCATACTTGTTATATCATTAGGTTATAACGAACGTATCAATTTGTTTTATATTGTACAATTGATATGCAATTCAAAGTGATGATGTACTTCAAACATTGTCCCAGTGAAAGTACACCTAGAACCGTGCACCTTGGGTTTCACTGGGACACTGTTTGAAGCACATCATCACTTTGAATCTCTTTATGAGCTTGATATTGGCATGTCTACAGCACTGCTGGCACTTTTTTGAGAAAGGATTGTTTGTGACAGCACTTTATATTTTTATGGACTTTTTTTTCTACACTATATTATATGGACTATTTTCACTGCACAATATAGTTATTTAAGCTTTTTATATACTGTATGATCCTACATTTTTTATCTAGCAAATATTCATACATTGGAGTTTCACGTATATATTAAGCACTTTATTGCACATTTAAAACATAGCCTGTATTTATTGTATTTATTGCGTAGCATTATTTGGGAATATTTGCTTACACTTATGAGATAGTGGAGTGCCTGCAGCATTCATTTTTACACATCTAGGTTGCTCGCAGGACTATATAATTAATTGTACAATATAAAATGGCAATAAAAACAAATTAAAAAAGGAGGAAGTAATGTGTAAGAATGCTTCATTAGACAAAGAGAACAAAACTAGGGTGTAATATAGAAATGTATTGGCATGTAGTCTATGCATTTGGTGAATTTTTGTAAATAAACAATAAATTCCATTTAGGATCAAAAAGTTTTTTAGTATTATTCATTGTGTGAAAGATATTTTCCATGAGTCTAATTTGTTCAATTCTTGATATAATCTGAAAAAATGGTACTCTTTAGTTCTACTTTAAGAATAATCTGGGTTAATTGCATCCCATTCAGTCAAACTCACCTCTCAAAACAGGGTGGGATGTATAAACATTACATGACAGTTATGGAATGTGAATTACATATTTTGGATAAGCAATGTGCTTCAAAAATTAAATAAATGTCAAGTACAGGTAGGTAGTGCAATGTCTATGTGGTTAGGTATATTACCAGGGCCAGATTAACGTAGGGGCTATTGGAGCTGCAGCTCCAGGCCCCTACCTTCATATAGGCCCTGGGTTGGCCATATTCACTGTTACCGCTCTTCTGTCACTTGTAAACACAGAAGTCTGGCTTCTATGCTCGCTTCCCCAGGCAGCTCCCTCAGAACCTCCCCACACAGCACGAAGGCCGGACAAGGAGGGACAGTTGCCGATGCATGGATGTGTTTATGGGCTTCAGAGACAGCATCCCATGTTGAATTAGGCATGCATGGCTGCACCCTTCCTCCTCTGGGTACATGCCAAGGCACAGCCCTTAAGGCCCTTCAAAATCCTCAGCACCAAGCCCATGATGCTCTTAATCTGGCCCTGTATATTACCATACACGCATGTCACCACAGGTAAGTTATGAATGACGCACTCATTTACATCATTCCCTTCAGTCAATACTCTGTGTAATCCTTTTGTTCGTCTCGTGATTTTTTGGCATAGAAACAAAAACTTGTAATAACTTATTACGCTGCCAGCTAAACTGACATGGCTTCTAATAAACACCCTGGCCTATTAATTGGGAGGGTCTTTGCTACGCCCTTAAGAAAAACAAGATTTCATTATTTTCAATGTCACTGGCTGTTTAAAACACCTAAATCCAAGAAGACATGTAACCCTGTGTGATTGAAGTTTAAGTCAAAACTTTTTTGTTTATTCTTGAAAGAATAAGGGTTTTTTTTTTTTTACAAGCTATAACAGGAAGTGAGAGAAAATCCATCCAAAGTAAAAAAAAATCCCTGGTCATCACCAGAACTAGTGTCCCTATTGGAAGATTTCCCGCTATTCCTGGTCTGATGACAATCCCAAATTTGAGACTCTTTCACTTTCAGTGATAATGATAATCAGGGAGGGTGTCCACATAAAAAGAACTTAACCGGCGGTCAGCCCCTCACAGGCAAAGCAACGTAGTACTACATTGCTAGCCTGTGAGGCTCTAGGGAGCAAGCGTGAAACGCTGGAGGAGTGCTCCCGCTCGCTCACTGACCCCCCCGCACGTGTGAGCGGTGGACCCGATGTCCGCCGGTCACTCGCGATCGTCGGTTACACCGGGAGAAAGGCAGGCGGCTAATGTAAACAAAGCCGCCTGTCTTTCTCCCCTGTGTAACAGCAGAGATCATACGGTCCTGCTATGTATGACCGTAGATCTGTGCTGTTACATCACAAGCCACATCCAATCACAGTAAGAATCACGCCTCTAGGGACACAGTTAACCCCTCCTTCTCCAATAAAGTTAACCCCTTCCCTGCCAGTGTCATTTTTACAGTAACAGTGCATACCCCCAAAAGTGTCAAAAATGTCAGTCAAGGGTCCGATCTGTCTGCCACAATGTCGCAGTCCCGCAAAAAAAGAAAAATCGCAGATCGCTGCCATTACTCGTTAAAAAAAAAAACAATAAAAATGACAAAAATCTTTCCCTTAGTTAGTAAACGCAATAACTTTTGCGCAAACCAATCAAAATACGCTTTTTGCAATTTTTTTTTACCAAACATATGTAGCATAAAACAAATTGGCCTAAAATGTTAAAAAATTTTGATTTTTAAATTTTTTGGGAGGGGGAATTTCATATAAAAAAATGTGAAAAATATTGTTATTTTTGCAAAATTGTCGCACTTTTTTTGTTCATAGCGCATGATCAAAAAATATCACCAAAAGAAAGCTCTGTTTGTGGGAAAAAAAGGACGTCAATTTCATTTGGGTACAGCGTGGCACGACCGCGCAATTGTCCTTTAAAGTCACGCAGTGCCGAATCGCAAAATAGGCCCTGGTCAAGAAGGGGGTAAAATCTTCCGGGGCTTAAGTGGTTAATGTGCTCAACCCAACTGGACCCGATATTTGTGTGCAATAGGTGGTGCTATGGTAAAGGTTCCTGTATGCCTTATATATCCGTCTGAAGAGTAAGGCTGGGTTCACACTATTGCGAATTGGATGCGGCTTTCACCGCATCCAATTCTCATGACAGGCTCTCAATGGAACCGGTTCACACAACTCCGTGTTGGCTGCAGAGCGGCTTGCAGAAAAATCCTGTGCGTCTTCTGGTCCATTTCAGGTCCTAATTCAGTCAAAAATTGGGACCTGAAATGGTGCACAGGGAAGCACAGGACCCCTGCTGCGAGCTGCTTTGAATTCAGCGTGAACCCAGCTCTCGTTCTGAGCTTGTAAATCATCTTTATTAAACACCTGTGTAAAAGTCACAGATGCAACAGTAATGTAAGTTAGTATAGAGAGTAAGGCCCCTTTCACACCAGTGCGACTGAAAAGTCGCGCGATTTTGCCGCGATTTGTAGACGCGATTTTACCGTGATTGTACTGCGATTTTGACGCGATTTCGATGCGATTTGTGGTCATTCTAACTTTTGTGCAACTTTAGGATTGGGTGGGGTAAGGGTCAAAAAGGTGCTTGTGTTTAGCTTTGAGATACAAAGACGGACAGAAGTTGCGCTGAAATAGCATCTGTATTATTCATGTGAGATTTGCATGCGTTTTTGGAGGGTTTACATTGAGGTCTATGGACATGAAAACGCATTAAAATCGTGGCAAAGTAGTGCAGGAACTACTTTGAAGTCGGTGCGACTTCAAAACGCACTGATGTGAATGGGGCTATTGAAAATAATGGAAAACGACTTGTCATGCGATTTTGCAGTCCAAAATCGCGGGACAAGTCGCACTAGTGTGAATGGGGCCTAACGGTGCCTTCTTTAACTGGAATCAATGTATATAGTGAAGCTGCCTACAATTTAAGTGCAATAGACTTAAAAAAATAGAGGAAAATGTTGAGGCGCTAACACATGAGTATAACCAAATGTAAATATAGATCACAATAAATGGCCAACTCAATACAGGACGTAATATTACTATATCACCAAAATATGACGTTTGTCAGTGCCAAACAAACCAAATAAGGAAATAAAAAATAAAAATATAGTAGCAACCTGGATCAATTCTTACTAGTGCATGAAAAAAGTGGAAAAATATGATGACATAGATGGTAAAGAACTTGTGTAACATATACTCCCATGCTTTTTATTTCCTTATTTGGTTTGTTTGGCACTGATACACGTCACATTTTGGTGATATAGTAATATTACGCCCTGTATCGAGTTTGCCATTTATTGTGATCTATATTTGGTTATACTCATGTGTTAGCGCCTCAACAGATGCAACAGTGGTATGTACAGTGTAATATATCTACTTCTGGCTGTATGCCTGGAGTCCAGTTTTAGTTAAAGCAGAACAAAACCCATCAATTTAACTGTTTCTAAAAACTGTTACATTCAGGACAAGCTGTGAATGATAAATATCACAGTTGCTTGTGCTTTCAACTGAACTGTCAAGCCATCAGAAACCTGGTGTCATAATTGTGTAGCATCATGGACACTGCAGATCAAGCAGAAGCTAGGATGGCATCTTCCTTATCTGTATAAGATGGGAGAGTTTAGTTCCACTTCGAGGTTTATATATTGTGCCTCAGTGATTTCATAAGTGATGGATAACTATTCACATAGCAAATCCAAACCATCATGCTTGTAAAGCATCACAATTAGTGGCATTAGATCATAGACATTGGTGTTGCATTAGGGTATGAAACCCCAAAGTTTAAACACGCGTGTGTGTGTGTGTGTGTGTGTGTGTGTATATATATATATATATATATATATATATATACAGTAAAACCTTGGTTTGAGAGTAACTTGGTTTGAGAGCGCTTTGCAAGACAAGCAAATTTTTTAAATAAATTTTGACTTGATATACAAGCGATGTCTTGATATACAAGTAGCGTCATGTATAAAAAAGAAGAGAGAAGCCTCTTAAAGCGGTAGTATCCCGCTTTTTGACACTTTGACCTACAGGTAAGCCTATAATAAGGCTTACCTGTAGGTACAAATAATATCTCCTAAACCGGCATGGTTTAGGAGATATTTACAGTGCATGCATCTGCTCGCGCGAGCGGCGCATGCGCTCTGAAGGTCCGGGGGGGACCTTCAATTAGTTTGCCGGAGTTTGCCGGAAAAATCACTCCCGCGAGCATGCGCGGGAGTGACGTCATCGCGGCTCCGGCCAATCATCGCGCCGGAGCCGTCTCTTCCGGACAATCAGCGCGCCGGAGCCGCCGAACCCGGAAGAGACGACGAGGGACCATGGCAGCGCCTGCAACGATGTCCGGGGGTCCGTGTCGGGGCTTCGTTTTAAGGTAAGTTACACATAATGGGCTAGTATGCGATGCATACTAGCTCATTATGCCTTTGTCTTGCAGGTTTTTTTTTTTTTATTTTTTTTTTTAATTGAGTTTACAACCGCTTTAAGTGTAGCAATATGGTTACATTTAATGAAGGTTCAATATTTAGCAACTCACATGGTTGATGATTAAAACAGACACATCTAAGTATGCAGGCACCTGGGGTAAAGCTGTCCACATAGACCATCCTCTGCACAGTCATCTTCATCATCCCTTCCCGCTGCACTCCACGAGTGATTCAAAGCCTCACTTTTAGATCACTCTACTGCAGGCTATTCTTCCCGGTCACGATTGCAGACTGACAGTGGTGAGAGCCGGAGGTGCAGAAGATAGTCTATGTGGACAGCTTTACCCCGGATGCCAGCACACTTAGATGTGCCTGTTTTATTCATCAACCATGTGAGTTGCTAAATGTTGAACCTTCACTAAATGTAACCATATTGCTACACTTAGAGGCGCCTCTCATCTCTCTTATATTCTGTAGCTCTGCTAGATTTTGCTTCTAATCCCCTTGGGAAGGCTGCATATTGTGGATGGACATTTTATTGTTACACAACCTATCACATTGCTATAATCTTTGTATATAGACTATAAACTGAAGGACTTGTGGAACGAATCATCTGAGTTTCCATTATTTCTTATGGGGAAATTCGCTTTGATATAAGAGTGCTTTGGATTACAAGCATGTTTCCAGAACGAATTATGCTCGCAATCCAAGGTTTTACTGTATATATATATATATAAACACACACACACACAATTCCTGCGAAATCTAAAAGATAAAACTATATTAAAGAGAAAGTAAACCCTCCTCTGACACTTTTACCTATAGATAAGCCTATGATAAGGCTTACCTATAGGTACTGTAAATATCTCCTAAACATGTATCGTTTAGGAGATATTTACCTTACATGCAGCCAGGGACGTCACTGACGCATGCGCTCTGAAGGAACGGCCGCTAGTGCCATTCCTTCAAAGCCCCGTGCCGTGACCGTCGGCGAGTGCGCGGGAGTGACGTCACCGCGGCTCCGGCCAATCAGATAGCCGGATGCCGCGATCTTGGAAGACGGGCGACTGAACATGTCGCCCATCATAGAGGTAAGTGGGCAGCACGGCGGGGGCTCATTCTAAGGTAAGTATTTCATAATGAGCTAGTATGCGATGCATACTAGCTCATTATGTGTTTCTCTTTCAGGGTGAAAAAAAAAAAAAAAAATTTGGGTTTACAACCTCTTTAAGTTAAAAAAAAAAAAAGCTCTGTGTGTGAATGAGGTTTGGGGCTCATTCACATGGGCGCTGGGGCTTTTACAGTATGATTCCGTGTTCTTTTTCACATTAAATTCCTATGCTGTCTGTGCCCCCTGGTGCCAGTGGCACACAGGGTGATTAGGGTGTGCCCAGGCACATCAGGCACACCCTGTGTGCACTAAATATAAACTATGAATAATCAGTGCAAACATTCCTAAGTACATACTAATAGTTACAGCTGAACACTCAAGGCCAATTACATAATACACTTTCAAAAGGGCTAATAAATGAAAATAGTGCAGCGCAAGGAATTATAAATCATAAAATATATAAGAGAAAGTCCAGATAAATTTCCATAAAAAGTTAATAAAAAAGATCCTGGATGGTGCAAAGTGGTGTCTCTAGATTGAATATGCAGGTGTCATACAATGTGCAGCACCTCCATCATACATGCAGATGGCCTTTACCTTAGGACTATGACCCCCCTCCTAAACCAGGGGTCTCCAAACTATGGCCCTCCAGTTGTTCAGGAGCTATAATTCCCATCATGCCTAGTCATGTATGTGAATCACCATAAGCGCAGGTACCCGTATTTAGCATGTATGTGAATGTCAGCGTTTTACAATGACTCATGGGATGTGTAGTTCCACAACAGCTGGAGGGCCGTAGTTTGAAGATCCCTGCCCTAAACCAACAGGACAGTCAAACAAGCATCCCTATGAAGGGATCTAATAGTCTCCCAATGGACTGAGTGGATCTGAAACAGCCAATTCCTCCGTAGGATTGTGAATATCGATATAAATGCAAATAGAAAGAATCTAGTGGTCTCTGTTATATATTAATTTATTCAATAAATGTAAAACCCCTTACAATTCTGGCACTTGTGCACAAACGAGCGCTCTGTGTATACACATATAACCCAGTAAGATGGCCATAGGTGAGGTCATCCGTGGCTCCTTCCCCCCTGTGCACACACCTATGATCGCCTATGATCATAGATATACTGTATAGTTTGTTCAGCATGCACAGTACTTCACTAAGAAGGACACTGCTCTGTATTAGCCAGGAGCATGTGCTGTATTTATTGGGGAATACATTACTATTGACTGGTAAAATACATATTGTTTAATACATATTTGTTTTGTAATTTTAATATCAGTTGGCCTTGTAAAGGTATGACTTTACAAGACATTTTGTTTTTCACCACTCTAACATTTACCACTATGCATCATTTTAAAGCAAAGGTCCATTTTCTCACCTGCCACCCTGACCACTGCTCTCTCTGCAGGGTCCAGGACAGAATCCTTGGTCTTCCTCTTTTTCTGCTCATGGCGTGGCAAATTCCATGGGAGCGTGTCACCTGGTGGACAAGGGGACAAGCTGCCAGACCGTTCACTCCGGCATGACCTCTCACTCCGATATGACCTCTCGCTGAGGGTTTCCTCATCTGAAGATGACATGTCTCCTTGGAAGTGTGGGAGTCACTCTATGAATAGAAATAAAACTGTATATCAGACAGGGGTTTTTTTTCTATTTCGTGGTATTGTGCCACATACATATATATCATACCACTACAAATGGCATGGCTGCTAAGGATGGCCAATGGAAACATCATGAATACTGACACATTTGGAAGTATACAGACTAGGTAATGTTCATCCAGTAGAAATTTCACATCTTGTAGAGAACATATTGAGCTATTTTTCTTTTGCAATGGCCACTGGCTCAAGTGCAACTGCGCTTCCTCCCTCTGCTGCAGCTTGGGACATTAGTTTCCCATCAGGTCTGCTCCCCTTTTAATTAACAGCAAGCAGTGGGCAAAATCCTTAGCCTATAGACAGCCTGCTTTCAGCTATAGAATCCGCTCACTGCCTGCTGTCAAGCACAAGGTTAAAGCAGACACGATGGGGAACTAATGTGTCGGCTTCTCCATCAGGCTCCGCTCACTGCAGGGTTACTGGTTGCTAGGAGGCTGTCAGTTGTGAAGGTGACAGCATCCTTAACAACCAGCGACAGGGTAGGCATAGCTCCCAACTGTCTGTTCTTTATTCAATAAAAAGTCCCTTTGTCCCTCTTTCCTCCTTATTTGTCCCTCATTTTTGTCTGATCTATATAGTTGTAGATAAAATGCACTATTTATCTCTCAAATACTGTTTCCCAGTGGTAACTCTTTCATCAAATTTCTAAATTGCTGCATTTGGGAATTCCAACAGCCAGTATAAAGGAGTAGTAGTGGTAAAAAAGCACTTGTGGATTTAACCAGTCATTTGTTTGTACAATTCTCATTTAAGGAGATTGTGAACTGTATGAAGGAGGGATTTGGGCTGGAGCCACCTGTTGTTCTATGGGGATGCAGCGCCTGTAGGAACACAGCCGCAGGCCCTATTTGGACAGGTGTGAAGGTGAGCGTTCCCCCAAATGCACATTGTCTGTGTTTGGGCTGTACACCTGCATCCCTACGCCTGTCAGATTAGAACCTGCAGCTGTGTTCATACAGCTTCAGGCAGCCACATAAATGAGCCACTGATTCACACTGTACAGACCACAGCACCCATGTGCAGGAGTCCCAACACCTCCCCCACACACAGATTTATTTATCAACTCAGTTTTATCTTTTAGATTTAGCAGGAATTCTGTGAGTTATGTTGTATTTGTGTCTGCTAATAATGATTTTATTGTATTTTTATAGAAATATAGCTTTAATATTTTCTTGGGGGGGCTGTCAGGTAGTCTACGGGACCCTGCGATTTCTTTCAGCAGCCCTGGTTACAATGATCACATCTTTTCACTAGTATATCATATACTTCTTTACATGAATATTCTGGAATATCGTGCTTTCTCCATCAAGGATTTAAAAAATCAGTATGACATTCTGCATTAGGAAAATTATGTAACACTCTTTTTGTGTCCCCCCTGTTGGGAGTCTTTTCTTATGCCATATTTCATGTAACCATCTCATTGTTGAACTAATGTAATTTGTCAAATTTTTTGTTTGCAATAAAATTCTTCTGTAAAATAAAAAAAATACTTATCAATGAGCTGCTTTCGTATGCCAGTCGCATACTTTTCATAAGCATACTGTATTCTTCCACAGTCTTTGCTACCTTTAAATTGGGTTTAAAATGATTCACTTTATTATATTATGCAATCATTTTAGATAGAGATAGCACAGCTCTAGTTTTAGAAGAAAGCACTTTACGAGAGGCCAGTGTGTAATATGTAAGAGAATGTTTTCTATTAAAGTAAACTATAACTTCTCATGATTACCTGTCATATTGCATTGCATTAAAAAGGAGATTACAGTATGACATTAAAAGGGGATGCCATTTTAATAGATGCTATTATAAACACTAAAGTAAAGATAATGTTTCAATTTTCTTCTTGAGTAAAAATAAATGAGAACAATTATTAATTGCTGGTATTAATCATTAACCACTTGCCGACCGCCGCAAGTACATATACTGCGGCGGTCAGCCCCTCACAGGCAAAGTGACATATCGGTACGTCACTAGCCTGTGAGGCTCTGGGGAGCGAGCGCGCGCCGCTGGATGCGCGTTCCCGCTCCCGCTCGGTCACGGACCCCCTCCGCGCGTGTGCCCGGCGGACCCGATGTCCGCTGGGCACTCGCGATCGTCCGTTACACCGGGACAAAGGCAGGCGGCTAATGTAAACAAGCCGCCTGTCATTCTCCCCTGTGTAAGAATAGTGATCATATGGTTCTGCTATGTAGGACCGTTGATCACTGTTCTTACACCTCAAGCCACAGCCAATCACAGTTAGAATCACGCCCCTAGGGACACACTTAACCCCTCCCTCTCAAAAAGTTAACCCCTTCACTGCCAGTGTCATTTTACAGTAACAGTGCATATGAATAGCACTGATTACTGTAGTAATGTCACTGGTAACCCCAAAAGTGTCAAAAATGTCAGTCAAGGGTCCGATCTGTCCGCCGCAATCCCGCAAAAAAAATCGCAGATTGCCGCCATTACTCGTTAAAAAAAAAACAACAAAAATTACAAAAATCTTTCCCTTAGTTAGTAAACGCAATAACTTTTGCGCAAGCCAATCAAAATACGCTTTTTGCAATTTTTTTTACCAAACATATCTAGCAGAAAACAAATTGGCCTAAAATGTTAAAAAATTTTGATTTTTAAATTTTTTGGGGAATTTCATATAAAAAAATGTAATTTTTGCAAAATTTACGCATTTTTTTGGTTTATAGCGCATGATCAAAAAATCGCACAGGTGATCAAATACCACCAAAAGAAAGCTCTGTTTGTGGGAAAAAAAGGACGTCAAATTCGTTTAGTTACAGCGCCGCACGACCGCGCAATTGTCCGTTAAAGTCATGCAGCGCCGAATCGCAAAATAGGCCCTGGTCAGGAAGGGGGTAAAATCTTCCGGGGCTTAAGTGGTTAACATGTCAACTGAAATGAAGTGTAGAGGAAGCTGTCACAATGAAAGTGCTGGTTTCTTCTAGCAGACATAGCACTAAATATATATATATATATATATATATATATATATATATATATATAAAAATAGTATTCTGTGCTTAAATATTGTTGCCCCTTGGGATTCCAAAGGACAATATTAATGTCATAGAACAATAAAACATCGAGGAAAAAATTCAAGCTCAGTGTTGAAATGAGTCAAGGACTCTCTGCCACATTCCTATATACTATGAATGAAAGAAAGGAAGAACCTCAATGGGACTTTGAGGGCAGCAAGTAGTAAAGAAATGTAAAATCAAAAAGTTTATTTGATACCATACAGGAAAAATGACAAACATCACAATGCATTTAGGAATAATGAATAAATCATCATATAATGTTGTATATAGCTAATATCATCCACTTGAAAACGGAACCCAAACTGGATCACATAGGTAGAGAGACCCATGGGAATATTGGGTTCTTGTTGAATTTCACAACATTTTTCGGAATATGGAAAATTCCTTCCTCAATGGGGAGTGAGATGAACGCAATATACTCTAATCTATAAACATAATAACAGGTATATTAGTATACATAATAGTTCAGTATTCAAATAGTATATGTATACATTTACAGACACATTCACATAATTATTACCAAAACATGTACTCACATTGTATGATCATGTTCAATGATTACAACATACACCTGGACGAAACGTGCCACATCGCATTGCAAACTTCCGATGGAAGCTACCAAAATGTTGGAGCACTAGGTGGAAAGTAAGAAGTAATAAGCAACCGGGTGCACACCGAGCCAATTACACAGGAGCTCACGAGGATCGAATGAAAGCGAGGGCCATTCCTGCTAATATATAAGCACACATGGGAGAAAATAACGTGCCATCGTAGCAATTAACGCTAAGAATATAGAGTATTACAATGACTACTTACATTAACAAGTGGCTAAGCAGCAATAGTGCATGGCTCGTAGCACTAGGCAGATGAGTGTCTAGGTCCTCCCTATATAAGTGCATACTAAAAGGGTATTTAGTAATATCAGGGGCGTAACTACAGGGGTTGCAGGGGTTGCAATCGCTACCGGGCCCCATGCTCCAGGGGGCCCGGTAGCAAACCAGTGGGTAAACTTCCAGGATTGCAAAGGTCACACTTGCGACCGGACCCTGGCACTGCACCACTGTGGGGAGGCCCCAAGATTGCAGGAAGGGGGCCCACTGCAGAACTTGTGAAAGAATCCTGCTGCGGGACCGTAATAAAAGGCCATGCAACGAGTGTAAAGAGCCCCAGGATTAGTGGGAAGAGCCCTGGGCTTGAAGGTAAGGGCCCCGGCCAGGGGTCTGGGGGGCCCTTCATGGTTTCTTGCATCAGGGCCCTGAAGGTTCTAGTTACGCCTCTGAGTAATATATTGAGTATTAGGAGTGTGAAAGAACAAGGTACACCTGGTATCAAAATGCAGGGAACAGTACAGGTCCACAACAAGGAGCCTCATACATCCCTGCATCCATATCCGGTGGACAATACTCCTCTATATTCTTAGCGTTAATCGCTACGATGGCACACTCTAAGTATGTCGTAATTTTCTTCCTATTTTTTGCTCTTTCGCCCTCACCTTAACATGTGGGGGGTTAGAGATATTTAGGACATAGGCCCCTTCCCCTTTTTTTTTTTTCTTTCTCCCATGTGTGCATATATTTTCACAACACCAGAAATGGCCGTCGCTTTCATCCGATCCTCGTGAGCTCCTGTGTAATTGGCTCGGTGTGCACCCGGTTGCTTATTACTTCTTACTTTCCACCTAGTGCTCCAACGTTTTGGTTGCTTTCATCAGAAGTTTGCAATGCTATGTGGCACGTTTCATCCAGGTGTATGTTGTAATCATTGAACATAATCATACAATGTGAGTACATTTTTTCGTAATAATTATGTGAATTTATCTGTAAATGTTAATGTATACTATTTGAATACTGAATTATTATGTATACTAATATACCTGTTATTATGTTTAGAGATTAGAGTATATTGCGTTCATCTCACTCCCCATCGAGGAAGGACTTTTCTATATTCCGAAACATGTTGGGAAATTTAACTAGAACCCAATGTTCCCATGGGTCTCTCTACCTATACGATCCAGTTTGGGTTCCGTTTTCAAGTGGATGATATTAGCTATATCCGACATAATATGATGATTTATTCATTGGTCTTAAATGCATTGTGATGTTTATCATTTTTATTGTTTTGTATCAAATAAACTTTTTGATTTTACATTTCACCTTTTCTTTACCACTTAGACCCCATGCACACAGGGCGTCACAAAAAACTAGCTGCAGAGCCACTTCTAACGCCAGGAAAAAGCAGCTGTAAAAACGTGCTTTTAGTAGCTTATTACATTGGCGTTATTGCACGTTTGGCCACGTTGGCTTTTAGCAGCATTTTTTCTGCCTCCATTCAAAATCAATGGTTGCCTAGGAGCCGTCTTTGATATGGCTTTCAGCCCATTTGAATGGAAGTCGCATCACAAGTCGGATCAGGATGATCCGACTTGTGGTGCGACTTGTGCTCTGAGAATCTTGAGGGGGAACTCCACGCCAAAATGGGAAAAAAAGTGGCGTGGGGGTCCCCCCCAGGTTCCAAGCCAGGCCCTTCGGGTCAGGTATGGATTTTGAGGGGAGCCCCACGCTGAAAAAACAGCGTGAGGTCCCCCCCAAAATCTATACCAGACCCTTATCCGAGCATGCAGCCCAGCAGGTCAGGAAAAGGGAGGGGACGAGCATACCAGGCCACATGCCCTCAACATGGGGGGTGGGTGCTTTGTGGCAGGGGGAGCTCTGCACCCCCCACCCCAAAGCACCTTGCCCCCATGTTGATGAGGACAAGGGCCTCTTCCCGACAACCCTGGGCAGTGGTTGTGGGGGTCTGTGGGCAGGGGCCTTATCGGAATCTGGAAGCCCCCTTTAACAAGGGGGCCCCCCAGATCCCGGACCCCCTCCCTTTGTGAATGGGTATGGGGTGCATTGTACCCCTACCCATTCACCCCATAAAAGGCAGTGTATGTGAATAATGACAGGAGACAATTTGAGAAGTTTATTAAAATTCTTCATCCGGTCTTCTCCGCTCTGGTCTTCTCCCCTCTGGTCTTCTCCCCTCTGGTCTTCTTCCCCTATGTCATCATAAGGGGGTGGGGTCTCCGGATGACGTCACTGGGATGCCACGCCCCTAATGGCTATATAACAAGCTGCATAGACCGGAGATGGCATAATCACCAGAGACATCGTCGGAGGAGAACTGGAGGAAGAAGAAGAAGACCAGGGGAAGACCAGAGTGGAGGAAGAAGAGCGGAGAGGAGAAGACCAGAGGGGAGAAGACCAGAGCGGAGAAGACCAGATGAAGATTTTGTATAAACTTCTCAAAACATCTCCTGTCATTATTTACATACACTGCCTTTTATGGGGTGAAAGGGTAGGGGTACAATGTACAATGTACCCCCCATGTACCCCCCCATGTTGAGGGCGTGTGGCCTGGTATGTCCAGGGGGGTGGGCTGCTCGCTCGTCCCCTCCAATTTCCTGGCCTGCCGGGCTGCATGCTCGGATAAGGGTCTGGTATGGATTTTGTATGGGGACCCCACGCCGTTTTTTTCGGCATGGGGCTCCCCTCAAAATGAATACCAGACCCGAAGGGCCTGGTTTGGAACCCGGGGGGGGGGGACCCCCACGCCGTTTTTTTCCCATTTTGGCTTGGAGTTCACCCTCAAGATCCTTAGAGCGCATGTCGCACCACAAATTGGATCATCCTGATCCAACTTGTGATGCGACTTCCATTCAAATCAATGGGCTCCCATAGGGGACCATTGATTTTCACATAGAAAAAAAAAACCCGTATAACGTGGCTTAACGCTGTATAAGCAACGTTATTCAGCATTTAGCAGCGTCAGACGTTTTTACAACTCTGACGCTGGTCCTCAGAACTCACAGGCCCTGGGTTTTGTTCGCCTATGCCACTTGCAGCTCCTAAGAGCCTGTGTGTGCATGAAGCCATAGAATAACATGGCAAGGCATTTTTAAGGTGCAAAATAAAACGTCTGACGCTCCTAACAGCAGCTGCATAAATGCCCTGTGTGCATGGGGCCTTACTGCCCTCAAAGTCCCATTGGGGTTCTTCATTGCTTTCATTCACAGAACAATAAAACAAAACCACAAAATATTGTTATACACATTATGTATAACAAATAACGTTTTATTGGAATGAAATTGAAAGTGAGAACAGATCTGACGGAGATAAGCTGGCACCATCACACTTTCCTCAAATTGTATGTAAATAGTCATGTTAAGCTAGCAGCCTCAATGTACCCAAATTGATTGATTGATCAATTCAAGTACAACCAGAGCCATTTGGATTTTACATGCGATTATTCCTAGCGGCTTTTATAGCAGCTATTATAGCCGCTAGCAGGAATCACTGTGTTCTCCACGCAGGGACGGCATATCCCTGACCATTCCGCCCCCCCCCCCCATCCGGGAGAACACAATGGCTCCATAGCAGGGATTCTGACAGTGATAGGGGCAATTGAGAGGTTTTCTTTCCTGCAACCCACAGTTGCAGGAATGAAATCGCTCCATATATGGCCGGCCTTTGGAGTAAAAACGATTGGATGTGATCACTTTTGATATAGGAATCTGCAGGAACTGTGTGCAGTCAGATTTTGTGTCATCAACTTGTAAACCCATAACAAAGCCAGGCCATTTTATAGTAGTGTTAAAATGTGCCTAAAGCTGCATTTTACTTTTACATGTGTTCAGGCATGTCAAGTATTTTAGCATTTTTTAGTAATTTTTTTCTGGACAATGAAATGTATGAATGCTCAAGCGCTAAAGTGTTTAGGCATGCTTAGACGCGTTTACACGTGTTTAGATGCGTCTGGGTTTTTTTTCTGCCCAAAAGCGTTCCTCCTGAATGCGATGCCAGCGTGCCCCCTTTCAATGCACAGAGACCAGCGTGCCCCCTTTCAATGCACAGATGCCAGCATGCCCCCTTTTAACGCAGAGATGCCAGCGTGCCCATTTCAATGCAGAGATACCAGCGTGCCCCCTTTCAATGCCGAGATGCCTGCGTGCCCCCTTTCAATGCAGAGATGCCAGCGTGCCCCTTTTCAATGCAGAATGAACAGCGTGCCAAGCCCCCCCCCCCCCCCCCCCCGAGACCAGTGCACTTACCTGTAGCTGCGGCTTCTCTTCAGTCCCCCGGTGTCTCCTCGAGTCCTCAGCCCTCCCGCCTCCTCCTCGGCCAATGGCATGGGGTTTGCCTTTCGGCCAATCAGGAAGCACGTATCAGACCCGCTTCCTGATTGGCCAGGCGGAGGATCCGTGTGACAGTAGTGAATTTTCATTCGCTATTGTCACACAATGGGTAGGCTCGGGGCGTACTGCTCTGCGCCCCAGGTCTACTCTTTGCTGAAGCCTATTAGAGCCTCTGGCTATGATCAGGTGACTAAAAAAAAAAAACCAAGCCCCATTGAACTCCATGCGTCCGGCGCCCTGCATGCAGATTAGGGGGCCGGACGCATGGAAAGGGGGGCGCCCCCAACGCACCGGCCGCCACTGATGCTGTGTAAATGTGTGTTGCGGTGTGTTGTGTTAAAATGTACCATGGGAAAATAGGGATCTTTACCATCACAACTTAGTATAGTGATAATCTTGTACTTTATTCACATAAAGAAACAGTGATCAGAGGTTGATGTTTTGGGACCTCAAGGATTCTGCCTTGAAAAAGGGATCCTGTGGTAATCCCAACACCTCAGCATGAGATGCCTTTTACTTTATGTAAATAACAGACAAGATTATCACTATATGAAAGTGGCACCATCCATCTATTCACTAAGCACCCTAAACAAACTGTGCGCAAGCCTCTAAGGAATGCAACAGATACAATGCAACTTCTCTAAAAATGCAACATAACTAAAAAAAAAAAGAAATTAAAAAAAATATTGTTAGTATTTTGACTCTTCCAAGGACCCGACACTTCACATCAGACTATAGTAAACGGCATGCTAACACGCATAAAAACACAACACACATAGAAATACATGCAAATCACATAACATGAATTATAATACAGTATATATATATATATATTTATATATATATAGATAGATATATAGATAGATATAATACTGTACTGTATATATATATACTGTGTATATATATATATATATATATATATATATATATGTGTGTGTGTGTGTGTGTGTGCTAGTGAAGGAAAACAAAAGTCCAATCATATAAAATAGTTCATATTCCACAGTGGAAAATATCAGTGAACTCTAGGTTGTCTTGACATTCAACCAAAATATGTGCTTAACCACTTGCCGACTGCGCACAGTATATTTACTGCGGCAGTCGGCCCCGGCCAGGCAGAGTGACGTAGGTCTACGTCGCTACTTCCTGCCGGTCCTGTGCGCGCTCCCGCGCGTGCCCGCCGACACCGATGGCTCGATTGGGTTCAGAACCGATCAGTCATCAGGTCCAGGCCAATCATTTTTGGTCTGGACCTGTTGATCGGTCCTGCCCAATCAGATCTCCCTCTAAGCCTGTGAAATGTAAACACAGGCTTAGAGGAGATGTGCCCTCCCCCCACAACGGTCTTTTTGGATCCAGCGTGAGAGGAGAGCACATCTTACTGTGAGTACTGCACCAAGCACACCCACACACAGTTAGATAGGCACATTTCACCCCCGATCGCCCCCCCGATTAACCCCTACAGCACCTGACACAACACACACTATATACAGCATATAGCATATACCTATATACCTGTATAAGTGTGATTTGTGAACAGGTGTAACACTTGCGACCCCCCCTTTTCCACTTGAATTACCCCCCACCCCCCCCTAATAAAGATTTGAGCCCCTGATCTCCCCTGACCCCCCCCTGATCACCGCTAGTTAACCCCTACACCCTCTGTCACATCAGCACTAATACAAACGCAATATACGGTGTTATTGTATTTTTGTATTAGTGTCATTGTGATCAGAATTAGCGCAGGCGACTAAGTTTCTGTCCCAAGAAGGTTTAGGGTCCCCGCCACCCGCCCAATAAAGATTTAAGCCCCTGACCCCCCCCGATCACCCCTACACCCCCTGCCATAACACACACCGTATACAGTATATAGTATTTTGCTATATACCCGTATAAGTGTGATTTGTGGTCAGGTCTAGCGCTTGCGACCCCCCTTTTTCCACTTGAATTACCCACCACCCCCCCCTAATAAAGATTTAAGCCCCTGATCCCCCCTGATCCCCTCCTGATCACCGCTAGTTAACCCCTACACCCTCTGTCACATCAGCACTAATACAAACGTAATATACAGTGTTTTTGTATTTTTGTATTAGTGTGATTGTGATCAGAATTAGCGCAGGCGACTAAGTTTGTGTCCCAAGGAGGTTTAGGGTCCCCGCCACCCGCCCAATAAAGATTTAATCCCCTGATCCCCCCCTGATCACCCCTACACCCCCTGCCATAACACACACTGTATACAGTATATAGCATTTTCTATATACCTGTATAAGTGTGACTTGTGACCAGGTTTAGCGCTTGCCACCGTTCCTTTTATCCTTAGGATACCCGCCAGCCCCTTCCAATAAAGATTTAAACCCCTGATCCCCCCCTGATCACATCCCGTTAACCCCTACACCCTCTGTCACATTAGCACTAATACACACATAATATACTGTTTTTACTGTATTTTGTATTGGTGTCATTGTGACTTGAGGTCGCGCTAGCTAGCTAGTTTCTTTCCCAAAGGAGGTTTAGGGTCCCCGCCACCCCCCCAGATCCCCAGCGCATAGTTTAGAAGTAACCCCTTGATTGCCACACACGCACGCACGCACGCACCTACACTTCCCTTTCTAGTATAGTGTTTGAACAGATCAATATCTGATCTGATCAGAACTATACTAGCGCCCCCATAGTTTAGGGTTCCCAAAACGCGGTGTTTGCACGATCAGTACTGATTCCGGCCAGCACCTGCGTTTAACCCTTTCACCCAGGCAAGTGTAGTAATCAATAGATTACTGTCACTTGCAAAAAAACACAAGACACAAAACCGCTGTGTTAGCAGAGTCAGGCCTGATCCCTGCTAGCATTAGCAGTTTTTTTTTTGTAGCGCTTGAAATAATCTTCGACAACCAGGTGCTTTTATTACCTGTGAGTCGCATCACTGTACGAGTAAATTTAGTTACCAAAATGACCAAACGTTCGTACAGGGATGAAGAGCTTCTCAGTTATATGCTGACCGAGTCATCTGATAGCGAAGGGGAAGCTACAATGACCGAATTAGTGTCAGTATATGAACCTGATGACGGCAGCGGCTCCCTGACAGATAGCTCCGACGACAGATGGGTCCCTGTTAGACCCAGGCGTACCCGACCCCATTCTGAAGTTGTTGAGATGCAGGAATCGCAGGGTGCTCGTATGGAGCAGAGTGTGGGTACTAGTGCCGCTCATTTTTCTGGCGACCTGGCAAGCGCCAGCGGCCTAGTACAACCTGGACCTAGTACAACCAGCACTGCAGTAAGACCTGGTGACGTGGCGAGTCCCCTAAGTGCAGTTGAAGCTGGTGCGGTGGCTAGCACAAGTAGTGGCCCGCAGCCACCGCGTATTCGTAGACAGGCCCGTAGAGCCCATAGTGCCCTCCCTGATGCGCTGGCATATCCTAATTGGCAACCCACCGATACTACAGCGCCAGTACTTCCCCCATTCACCGCCCAACCTGGAATCCACGTGGAGACAGCTGGTTTTACGCCCCTAAACTTTTATGAGCTGTTCTTCACGGAAGATCTTTACAGATCGATTGTGGATCAATCAAATTTATATGCACAACAGTTCATCGCCGCCAACCCAAATTCACACCTTGCCAGACAATTCGGCTGGAAACCTATAACGGTTTCCGAATTTAAGATCTTTCTGGGCCTTTCCCTCCACATGGGCATAACTAAACAGAGTGAATTGCGGCTATATTGGTCCACTAGCCCAGTTCACCATATGCGCATGTACTCTGCCTCCATGTCCAGGGGGAGATACGAGCAAATTCTGCGATTCATGCATTTCAGCGACAATGAAATCTGTCGTCCTCGGGGAGACCCTGAATACGATCGGCTCCACAAAATTCGGCCCCTCATAGACCACTTCAATCAGCGGTTTGCAGCCTTGTTTACCCCCGAACAAGTTGTCTGCGTTGACGAGTCCCTGATTAAATTTACTGGCCGCCTTGCTATGAAACAGTACCTCCCCAGCAAGCGTGCCAAGTACGGGGTCAAACTGTATAAATTGTGTGACAGGGCCACAGGCTATACAGTTAGTTTCCGGGTCTATAAGGGGAAAAGATAGCTGTGTGGAGCCCCCCAACTGCCCAGACTACATAGGGAGCAGCGGTAAGATCGTTTGGGACTTGGTGTCACCCTTATCCGGAAAGGGGTACCATTTGTACGTGGACAACTTTTATACAAGCGTGCCACTATTTAGTCACCTTCTCGATTTACAAATTGGCGCATGTGGCACCGTGCGACCTAATCGCCGGGGCTTCCCCCAACGGCTTGTAAATTCCCGTCTTAGTCGGGGGGTGAGAGCCTGCTTGAAAACGGACAAATTGCTTGCGGTGAAGTGGAAGGATACACGGGATGTTTATGTTCTGTCCTCCCTTCACGCAGACACGACGATCCAAATCACTACGGCAACTGGCGTTGTGGAGAAACCCCTCTGTGTCCACGAATATAACCTTAACATGGGAGGGGTGGACCTTAACGACCAGCTTTTGGCGCCGTATTTAGTTGCCCGTAAAGCCAGACGCTGGTACAAAAAAGTGTCTGTTTACCTTTACCAATTGGCTATGCTGAACGCCTTTGTCCTATACAGGGCGTCAGGACGAACTGGATCTTTCCGGGAATTCCAGGAAGAGATCATCCTTGCCTACCTGTACCCAGGAGGCATGCCTGCCCAACTTCCCCTTCCAGATGCAGTGAGCCGGCTGCATGAGAGGCATTTTCCTTATGTCCTCCCGAGTACCCCTACCCAAAGATACCCCCAAAAAAGATGTCGTGTCTGTAGCAGGCGCGGATTTAGGCGTGACACCCGTTATTATTGTCCCAAATGTCCTGACCAACCTGGTCTCTGCATCGGGGAATGTTTCGAGCGCTACCATACACTAGTGGAGTATTAGCGTAGGGTACAGCACGACACAGTGTAGGGCACATAAACACAGGGTCTCGAAAGATGTTGGATGTCCATCGACATTTTGAGAGACCCAAGCTGGAAGAGAAGATCGCAGAAGATCGCAGTCCCAAATCAAGAAACAGTTAGAAAAATAAAAGGATCCAAAAACTGTTGTGTCAGTAATTTTATATGTCCTTCTCCTTCCTACTGTACTTTTTTCAATGTCCTTAGTTTGTTTTTTCATTCTTTTGTGACCTGTTTCTCTTGCAGGTCCCTCGTCGGCTACCACGCATTGATTTTATATATTCTGACACAAACAGCGTTTGCGCTCAGCATATATGGATACCTTTGCTGATAGCAGCTGTGGTGATTTTCTGATTTCAGCACTGCAGTTAAAATCCTATTTTGGTATACGTGGATAGCGCCATGTATACCCATCATTAAATTCAGTGGGTGGTTGTTTGGGCGGTTAATGATGAGAATCCAAAAACTTTTGTTGTGTCAGTCATTTTATATGTCCTACTCTTCCTACTGTACTTTTTTTTAATGTCCTTTGTTTTTTCATTCTTTTGTGACCTGTTTCTCTAGCAGGTACTCGTCGGCTACCACGCATTGATTTTATATATTCTGACACAAACAGTGTTTGCGCTCAGCATATATGGATACCTTTGCTGATAGCAGCTGTGGTGATTTTCTGATTTCAGCACTGCAGTTAAAATCCTATTTTGGTATACGTGGATAGCGCCGTGTATACCCATCATTAAATTCAGTGGGTGGTTGTTTGGGCGGTTAATGATGAGAATCCAAAAACTTTTGTTGTGTCAGTCATTTTATATGTCCTACTCTTCCTACTGTACTTTTTTTTAATGTCCTTTGTTTTTTCATTCTTTTGTGACCTGTTTCTCTAGCAGGTACTCGTCGGCTACCACGCATTGATTTTATATATTCTGACACAAACAGTGTTTGCGCTCAGCATATATGGATACCTTTGCTGATAGCAGCTGTGGTGATTTTCTGATTTCAGCACTGCAGTTAAAATCCTATTTTGGTATACGTGGATAGTGTCGTGTATACCCATCATTAAATTCAGTGGGTGGTTGTTTGGGCGGTTAATGATGAGTAATACTACGCATTATTCCTGTGCTGATTTCTGATAGGTTCTCTTTTTTTCCGTTCAGCCCACAGGCTGCATGAAAAAAAAAAAAACCTATATGCCAAACAAGGACCAGCAATGTACTGGTACGTTGCTGGACTTTGAGTGGTTATACCAGGATGATGCCTGCAGATTTAGGCATCATCTTGGTATCGTTTTTTACAGCCAGCGGTCGGCTTACATGTAAAAGCAATCCTAGCAGGTAATTGGCCGCTAGACTGCTTTTACATGCAGTGGGAGGGGCCTCCCCCCCCCCCACCGCCGCCTTCCGCAGCCTTCCGTGGTTTTTCTCGGGCTCTCCTGTCCCACCGGTTAACCCGAGAGTGCAGCCGGTGGTTCAATTGTCTAACCATAGAGCTAATTGGAGATGAGAATGGCTCCAATCATCTCTATGGCCTAAGATGCCGGAGGCTACGAGCATTTCATGACTTCTGTTTCGCCAGAAATAAGCAGGGCCATTGGGAAATTGGGAAAGTATTTTATCACACCAATTTTGGTGTGGTCAGATGCGTTAAGGTCAGAGGAGAGATCTAGAGTCTAAAAGACCCCAATTTTTTTAAAAAAGAGTACCTGTCACCACAGATTGCTATCATGGGGGATATTTAAATTCACTGTGATAACAATAAAAATGATTTAAAAAAAAAAAATGAAAGGAAAGGTGTCAAAATAACATAAAAAAGCAAAAGAAAAAAGAAAAAAAAAAAAAAAAATTGAGCCCCCCCCCTTTCCCCCGGTGCTTGCGCGCAATGGCGCACGCAAGCGGTGGTCTAGTGTCATATGTAAACCGCAATTGCAGCATGCATGTGAGGTATCGCCGCGATCGCCAGATCGAGTGCAGTAATTCTTGCAGTAGACCTCCTCTGTAAGTCTAACGTGGTAACCTGTAGAGACTTTTAAAGGTTTTTAAAAATGTACGTATGTTTTTGCCGCTGCGCAGGCATGCGCAATTTTTAAAGCATGTCATGTTAGGTGTCTATGAACTCGGCATAAGATCATCTTTTAAATTTTACCAAAAAAATTGGAATTATATAGTGTATTTGTGCAATAAATTAAAAAAAAATGTATTTTTTTCACAAAAATTGCGTTTGGAAAATCTGTGCGCAAATACCGTGTGACAAAAAAATTTGCAACATCCACCATTTTATTCTATAGGGCCTCTGCTTTAAAAAAATATATAATGTTTGGGGGTTCAAAGTAATTTTCTAGTAAAAAAAAAATATTTTTTCATGTAAACAAAAAGGCACAGAAAAGGCTTGATTTTCAAGTGGTTAGAAGAGTGGGTGATGTGTGGCTAAGATTGAGCATAAAATGCCGGGACAGTTCAAACACCCCCCAAATGACCCCTTTTTGAAAAGTAGACACCCAAAGCTTTTTTCTGAGAGGCATGGTGAGTCCATGGAGTATTTTATATTTTGCCACAAGTTTCGGGAAAATTATTATTATTTTTTTTGTTGTTGTTTTTTTACAGAAAGTTGTCACTAAATGATATATTGCTCATGCATGCCATGGGAATATGTGAAATGACACCCCAAAATACATTCTTTTGCTTCTCCTGAGTACAGGGATACCCCATGTGTGAGACTTTTTGGGAGCCTAGCTGTGTACGCGACCCCGACAACCAGTCCACATCTTCAGGTTTTCTAATGGCGTAAATTGCTGATTTTACCCCTGACTACCTGTCAGAGTTTCAGAGGCCCTGAAATTTCAAGATAGCACAAAACCCCCCCAAATGACCCCATTTTGCAAAGTAGACACTCCAAGCTACTGGCTGAGAAGCATGGTGAGTCCATGGAATAGTTTATATTTTGCCACAAGTTTCGGGAAAAAATTTTTTTTTTATTTTTTTATTTTTTTTTACACAAAGTTGTCAGTAAATGATATATTGCTCACACATGCCATGGGTTTATGTGAAATGACACCCCAAAATACATTCTGCTGCTTCTCCTGAGTACAATGATACCCCATGTGTGAGACTTTTTGCCAGTCTAGCCGCGTACAGGACCCGGAAAACCAATGCGCACCTTTTGGCTTTCCAAGGGCGTAAATTGTTGATCTCACTCCTTACTACCTATCACACTTTTGAAGTCCATAAAAAGCCAAGATGGCACAAAACCCCTCCAAATTACCCCATTTTGCAAAGTAGACACTCCAATCTATTTGCTGAGAGGCATGGTGAGTATTTTGCAGCTCTAATTTTTTTTGGAAAATGAAGAAAAAACAGGAAAATGCATTTTTTTTCCTCTTTTTTCAATTTCCAAAGCTTTGTGACAAAAAGTGAGATCTGCAAAATACTCAACATGCCTCTCTGCAAATAGCTCAGGTTGTCTACTTTCCGAAAAGGGGTCATTTGGGGGGGGGTTGTGCTGTCTTGGCATTTCATGGCCTCCAAAACTGTGATAGGTAGTCAGGAGTGAAATCAACAATTTACGCCCTTGGAAAGCCTGAAAGTGGAGGTTGGTTTTCGGGGTCCTGTACTCGGCTAGACGGCAAAAAAGTCTCACACATGGGGTATCCCTGTACTCAGGAGAAGCAGCAGAATGTATTTTGGGGTGTCATTTCACATATACCCATGGCATGTGTGAGCAATATATCATTTACTGACAACTTTGTGTAAAAAAAACAAAAAAAAAATAATAATAATATATTTCCCGGAACTTGTGGCAAAATATAAAATATTCCATGGACTCACCATGCCTCTCAGCAAATAGCTTGGGGTGTCTACTTTCCAAAATGGGGTCATTTGGGGGGGTTTTGTGCTATCTTGGAATTTTAGGGCCTCCGAAACTGTGATAGGTAGTCAGGAGTGAAATCAACAATTTACGCCCTTGGAAAGCCTGAAAGTGGAGGTTGGTTTTCGGGGTCCTGTACTCGGCTAGACGGCAAAAAAGTCTCACACATGGGGTATCCCTGTACTCAGGAGAAGCAGCAGAATGTATTTTGGGGTGTCATTTCACATATACCCATGGCATGTGTGAGCAATATATCATTTACTGACAACTTTGTGTAAAAAAAACAAAAAAAAAATAATAATAATATATTTCCCGGAACTTGTTGCAAAATATAAAATATTCCATGGACTCACCATGCCTCTCAGCAAATAGCTTGGGGTGTCTACTTTCCAAAATGGGGTCATTTGGGGGGGTTTTGTGCTATCTTGGAATTTTAGGGCCTCCGAAACTGTGATAGGTAGTCAGGAGTGAAATCAACAATTTACGCCCTTGGAAAGCCTGAAAGTGGAGGTTGGTTTTCGGGGTCCTGTACTCGGCTAGACTGCAAAAAAGTCTCACACATGGGGTATCCCTGTACTCAGGAGAAGCAGCAGAATGTATTTTGGGGTGTCAGTTCACATATACCCATGGCATGTGTGAGCAATATATCATTTACTGACAACTTTGTGTAAAAAAAAAATATATATATATATATATATATATTTCCCGGAACTTGTGGCAAAATATAAAATATTCCATGGACTCACCATGCCTCTCAGCAAATAGCTTGGGGTGTCTACTTTCCAAAATGGGGTCATTTGGGGGGGTTTTGTGCTATCTTGGAATTTTAGGGCCTCCGAAACTGTGATAGGTAGTCAGGAGTGAAATCAACAATTTACGCCCTTGGAAAGCCTGAAAGTGGAGGTTGGTTTTCGGGGTCCTGTACTCGGCTAGACTGCAAAAAAGTCTCACACATGGGGTATCCCTGTACTCAGGAGAAGCAGCAGAATGTATTTTGGGGTGTCAGTTCACATATACCCATGGCATGTGTGAGCAATATATCATTTACTGACAACTTTGTGTAAAAAAAAAAAATATATATATATATATATATATTTCCCGGAACTTGTGGCAAAATATAAAATATTCCATGGACTCACCATGCCTCTCAGCAAATAGCTTGGGGTGTCTACTTTCCAAAATGGGGTCATTTGGGGGGGTTTTGTGCTATCTTGGAATTTTAGGGCCTGCGAAACTGTGACAGGTAGTGCAGAGATGACATGAACAATTTACGCCATTAGAAAACCTGAGAGTGTTGATTGGCTTTTGCGGTCCTGTACACAGCTAGGCTCCCAAAAAGTCTCACACATGGGGTATCCCCATACTCAGGAGAAGCAGCAGAATGTATTTTGGGGTGTCATTCCACATATACACATGTCATGTGTGAGAAATTTATCTTTTAGTGACAACGTTGTGTAAAAAAAAAAAATTAAAAAAAAAAATTGTAATTTTCACAAAACTTGTGGCAAAATATAAAATATTCCATGGACTCACCATGCCTCTCAGCAAACAGCTTGGGGTGTCTACTTTCCAAAATGGGGTCATTTGGGGGGGTTTTGTGGTATCTTGACATTTCAGGGCCTCCTAAACCGTTAGAGGTAGTGAGAAAATGCAATGAAAAATGTACGCCCTTTGAAATTCTGATGGTGGTGATTTGTTTTTGGGGACCCCTACACAGCTAGGCTCCCAAAAAGTCCCACATATGTGGTATCCCTGTACTCAGGAGAAGCAGCAGAATATATTTTGGGGTGTAATTACACATATACCCATGGCATGTGTGAGCAATATATCATTTCAATGACAACTTTGTGTAAAAACACCTGTGACAAAAAAATGAAATATTCAATGAGCTCAACATGCCTGTCAGGACATTCCTTAGGATGTCTACTTTCCAAAAAGTGGTAGTTTGGGGGGGTTTTGTACTGCCCCGCCATTTTAGCACTTCATGAAATGAGATTGGCAGTCAGAAATTAAAGCTGCGTAAATTTCACTATTTACACCATAGTTTGTAGACGCTATAACTTTTGCGCAAACCAATAAAAATACGCTCATTGATTTTTTTTTTGTCAAAGACATGTAGCTAAATATATTTTGGCAAAAAAAAATGACATAAATTGAGTATATTGGATATTTTTTAAAAGACAAAGTTGAAAATGTCATTTTTTTGCAAAATTTTCGCTCTTTTTTTATTAATATCGCAAAAAATAAAAAGCGCAGAGGCGATCAAATACCACCAAAAGAAAGCTCTGTTTGTGAGAAAAAAAGGACGTAAATTTCGTTTAGGTACAGCATTGCATGACCGAGCAATTATCAGTTAAAGTCACGAAGTGCCAAGTTGAAAAAAGGGGTCTGGTCTTTAAGCTGCAAAATCCTCCGGTGGGAAAGTGGTTAAAAAAGAGTGCAAAGATATTGAGTCCACCTCCAGTGAATATTGTAATTAATAAAGTGCTCCTCCACCACCATTTAAATGCACTCACCGGAAATCAATAGAAATAAAGCTTTGATTACAATCCCATCGAGAGCTGGATAACCATCCTATTCTACAAGGACGTCCCCTCGGTCACGATGTACTGGGTGTGCTATCAGATAGATTGCCGTTCTGAATCCAAAAGCACAGCGGTCATATGTCAGCGTGTAGGCCCCTCCCGACGCGTTTCATGTCAAAACACGTTATCACAGGGATCTGCCATGTTGGGTGCAGATCAATGAGCATGTGCTTTCGATGTATTGCATGGTATGGTGTGAATGGGCCCTTACCAGTAACAACTTCATGTCAAAACAGTCAGAGGTCTGGAGAAATAGACAGCTAAAGTTATTATATATGTCAATACTGGCTCAAAGCAGGAGGAATTATATGACCTGTCGCTTTCAGCAGGCACAACATCTGCCAAGTGTGATTTAAGTGAATGGGGGCGCTCTGCAAGCACCCTGCAACCACATACAATGCACACGGTTGTGACGCACAAGTGTGAGGTTCAAGAGGTTAAAGCAGGCAGTGAGGAGGCACCTCACTACCTGTCAAATACTCTCTGAAGGATCGCTTTTTAGAGATTAAAACATGTGTGAACCAATCCTTACTGTAAGAGCTGGTTCACACCAGAATCGCACAGAAAAGTGATCTGCATTCCTGGGAAATTCCTGTGTATGACTTGGCAGCCCATTCATTTGAACAAGCTGCAAATTGCACCAGACCACACAAAAAAAGTAGCACATGCACTACTTTTAAAAAATGCGCTGCAACAAATCGCATTGTATTGCGTTTGCGATCTGGGTGTGGGGTGCCATTAACAATGTATTAGCACTAGCAGAAGATTGCATAGGCAGTGCATTTTGAAAGCGGTGTGGGGAACACGCACAAAACGCACCTTTCCTGCAACCTGTTCTGCTGTGAACCGGTTTTAAAAGATGAGCTTGGTTAATCCCCTCACCCTGCATTCACACCTAAGCAGAGCATATTCCTAGTGAATTTGAATCATTTTTTTCAGGCATTTTATAAGCTTGTATCCAGCTTCAGGAATTTGTTTCCTGGGCTGGGCAAGGGGAGAAAAGCAGTTTATAGGAGGAAAGGAGTTCTTCAGGCATATAAATTTACACGAAAACTCCTACAGAAGCTCTTATATACCTTTTTCAGCATAGGCCATAGATTAGAATGTAAAATGACTCAGCGTACAAGTGTGAACAGGGACAATTAGAAAGAATCGGAGTCTGCATAGGGAAGCAAGTAGAAAAATGTTCAATTGGAATTATTCTTTCAAAAAATGGATATTTGCATCTAGGTTCAGTCAGCTATATCTCTGGATTTATTAAAGGCTCTGACATGGTTATTTCCCAAGGGCAACCTTTGCTTAACCACTTTCCGCAAACCGACGTAGCTCTACGTTGGCTGCAAGAAGTGGTTGTACCGGGGTGATGCCTGCAGCTAAAGGCATCATCCCGGTACTATTTCTTAGAGACAGCTTTCAGGTGGTAACGGCTGATGCGGCTCGGGAGCCACTCGGTCGTTACCCCAGCGAGTGGGAGGGGACGTTCCCCTCTCCCTCAGCCTTTCACGGCTCTGCCCGGGTCTCCCATCCCACCGGGAGACCTGAGCAACCAGCTGGCACCTCCGCCGGCTGGTTGGAGTCCTGAACGAAGCCGGATTTGGATTCGATCGGGTCTCCGATGATGTAACCCGGAAGCGGGTTTGAGCTTTAGGGTGCATCGGTGTGCATCCTAAAGCTCGAACACACATTGAGCCTCAGCTGCACTGGACAGTGAGTGAATGGGAAGTGCTCTGTGCTGAATGACTTCCTATTCATTCACAAAATGAAGCATAGTAAACACAGTTTACTATGCTTCAGTTATGAATGAACACCGTGAGTAACTGGCACTAATCACATACTGTGTCATTCAGAAAAGGAAGGGGCCTGTAAATGACATATTTACTGGCCCCTTCCACCGCTCTCTATCTTGAAACATCCCCCTTCGTGCCTGCAGCAGCAGCCACTAGAAGAGGAGAGGAAAGAAATCCAGCAGCTCTGTGAGGGGGGCCGGGGGGGGGGGGGCAGGTGCCAGCGGGATTATTAGGGTGTACCCTGTGAGCACACCTATGACTCCAGCGCTTTAAATGGGGGGTATTTACAAAGCTGTGCACTGCCTAAAGCTCATCTAGATATATCACACAATATTCAGGCCATGCCAGCCTATCACATGAAAGAGCTTTACCCATAAAAAAAAAAAAAAAAAAAAAAAAGAAATTGCTAAAAGGAAGACTTTTTATTGCAAAAGAGACATTAAGCGGATTTACTAAAGAAGTTGAGATTCTTTATGAAATATAGTGTGAGGGCCCAGGCATTTGCACCGCAGGGGGTTTATTAGGGTGTGGATTAGGGTGTGCCCAGGCACATCAGGTGCACTCTGTGCACACACCTATGGCTCCAGCGCTTTAAATGGGGGTATTTAGCAAGCTGTGCGCTGGCTAAAGATGATCTAGACCACATCACACAACATTTAGGTCATGCCAGCCTATCAACTTAAGGAGCTTTACCTAAAATAAAAAAAGAACTTGCTAAAAGGAAGACTTTTTTTTGCATAAGGCGGATTTACTAAAGAAGTTGAGAATCTTCATGCAATATATTGTGTAAATATTTACATAAATTATCCAATGCCATGCAGATGAAATGGGAAAAAAAAAAAGAATTTGCTTTTCACGATTGGAAAATTGAAGTGAATATTCACACAATTTATGGTATGAAGATTCCCAACTCAGTGCTGTATTTTGGCCTAGGCCAACAAGGCCCAGGCCTAGGGTAGCACTTTGCAGGGGGGCAGCAAAAAAGTCCCCCCCTCCACCTGAGATTCTATTTGGCCAGTGGTTGCTAGAGCTGCCACTCGCACCCCCCTCCTCTCTTTCTCACCCCCCTCTTCCCTCTCTCTCATTCCCCTCTCTCTCTCATCCCCCCTCTCTCTCTCCCATCGCCCTATCTCTCATCCCCCCTTCTTTCTCTCTCTCCCCCTCTCTCTCTCCCATCCCTCTCTCTCTCTCATCCCCCTCTCTCTCTCTAACCCCCTCTCTCTCTCTCACCCCCCTCTCTCTCTCTCTTTCTCTCTCTCTCTCTCTCTCATCCCCCTTCTCTCTCTCTCTCCCACCCCCTCTCTCTCTTCCATACCCCCTATCTCTCTCCCATCCCCACTCTCTCTCTTTCTCTCTCATCCCCCCCTCTCTCTCTCTCATCCCCCCTCTTTCTCTCTCATCCCCCCTCTTTCTCTCTCACCCCCCTCTCTCTCATCTCCCCCCTCTCTCTCATCTCCCCCACTCTCCCTCATATCCCCCTCTCTCTCTCTCTCATCTCCCCCTCTCTCACTCCCCCCCCCCGTCTCCCTCACCCACCCCCCTCTCTCTTCCACCCCCCTCTCGTGAGATCTCAGGGGTGCATGCTGGGACTTGTAGTACTTCAATTTTGGAGGGAGTCACATCCGTTAAAAAGGAAGGAGTGGGGCAAATTTACATAGGAGGGTGAGGGGGGGGGCGCCCGATTTTAGTCTTGCCTAGGGCAGCACAAAACCAAAATACACCACTGTCCCAACTTCTTTAGTAAATCAGCCTTGGTATTAGTCTTGGTATTTCTTCTTCAATAAAAGCTTCTAACCTTCCTGCTCGCAAAATTCTTGCACAGCTCAGTGTACAATTTCAGCATGCCTTGATGATGGAATGAACTTCCATAGGCATGTGTGGGAGTTACATCATCCCAGACTGGTCATTTAAGACGACCGAAGATTTAGAACTAGAAGAAGACCCAATGAAGATATCAATGCCTACAAGGGATCTCAAGGACATAGCATTGCTAAAGGGGAGGTGAGTAGAGCTGACTTTAGTTCCACTTTAGGTTGGCTTCCCAGTGGAGCATTCTTTTCTTAGGTGGAGCTCAAGCTTAACACAAGTAATAGATGTTCTGCATTTGGTGACTTATGCCTCGTACACATGACCAGATAATCTTATGAAAAAAGTAGATTTCGAATTGAGCGCACAATAATCTGACCATTAGTACACAAGCTTTCGACAGACGATCACAATATTTTGCCCAACAAAATCCGAAGTGACAAACACGAAAACTTCTGTCGTACGATAGCCTAGCGAACGACAATCATTTAATCAGTACAGTATGTGTCCACTAAAAATTGATAGACAAAGACCGCGCATGATCAGAAACACGAAAATAACTCGGATACATAGCTACACAACCAGGAAGTTTTTCCAGAATCGTACGAAAAAAATCATACGTTTAGTATGCATTGTTGAATTCGATACTAGTATTATGCAACAACTTGCGAACTAGTGATCGACCGATAATGATTTTTCGTTGACGATACCGATATTTTGGCCAATGCATATCGGTATCGTCCTATATGCGCCAATATTTTGAAAATTTAAAATTTTGCAAAATAAACACAATTTTCAACACAAATCTGTTACTGAACACGTTAATGTTTGTTTATTAACCACATGACCTCCGAGATCGTCATCTTATGCTCGTATGCTGGACGGAGCGGTATCACCCAGGTGTCACTTACGGCAAGTGGGTGAGAGATACCGATCCGCCAGCAGATCTGCTAATGTGCAATTGCTTATATCTTTAATCACTTTAGCACCGGAGGATTTTGCTGTCTTACGTCCAGGCCACTTTTTGCGATTCGGCACTGTGTGAGTTTAACTGACAATTGCGCGGTCGTGCGACACCGTACCCAAACGATATTTACGTCCTTTTTTTCCCACAAACAGAGCTTTCTTTTGGTGGTATTTGATCACCTGTGCGATGTTTACTTTTTGCGCTATAAACAAAAAAAGAGTGTAAATTTTGAAAAAATAACAATATTTTTCACATTTTTTTATATGAAATTCCCCCCCAAAAAAAATGTAAAAATCTAATTTTTTTTACATTTTTGGCCAATTTGTTTTCTGCTACCTATGTTTGGTAAAAAAAATCACAATAAATTTTTTTTTTATTGGTTTGCGCAAAAGTTATTGCGTTTACTAACTAAGGGAAAGATTTCTGTCATTTTTGGTGTTTTTTTTTTTTTAACGAGTAATGGCGGCGATCTTCGATTTTTTTTGCGGGACTGCGACATTGCGGCGGACAGATCGGACCCTTGACTGACATTATTGACACTTTTGGGGGTACCAGTGACAATACTACAGTAATCAGTGCTATACATATGCACTGTTACTGTAAAAATGACACTGGCAGGGAAGGGGTTAATTTTATTGGAGAGGGAGGGGTTAATGTATGCCTGGTGCTTACTGACGTGTGTGGGGGGAGGTGACTGAGTGACACAGGGACAGATCGCATGTTCAGCTATGCTGAACCCTGCAATCTGACCCTGCCTGTCACTTAGGAGATCCGCCCGCTTTGTTTACACAAGCGGGCGGATCTCCAGACTCGATTCCCCGTCCCTCGATCGCCGCCGCTCCTCCCCTGGCCCGACTCCCGCTGTGACTGAATACAGCGGAAGCGAGCCTCCAGCGGCGCGCGTGCGCCGCCCACAAGGGGAGGAGTCCAGCGACATAGGTCTACGTCGCTGGACGGGAACGAGCCACTTTGCCGCAGTACGGTCAACGTGACCGGTCGGCAAGTGGTTAATTTGTAGATATGTGAGTGGCATATTCAATAACATTTGTAAACGGAATTATGCTATGTGACATCCTTTTACCCTTACATGAGCAATATTTGGAATATCAGCAAGTTCCAGGGCCCATACAGATATATCGGCAAAAGTCAATATCGGCCCTCGATATATCGGCCTTGCTGATAATCGGTCCATCCCTAATGTGAGCGATAAGTCGTCCGATTATCTGATCACATGTAAGGCTTCTTTCACACGGTCCGCCTCCGCAGGCGGATCCGTGTTGCTCAGCGGGGATCGATCCGCGATCCCCGCTGAGCCGGGCGGATGACAGCTCCGTCTCCGCTTGCAGAGCGGAGAGGGAGGTGTCTCAGCACCCGCTGCCCTCTATGGGGGATCGGAGGAGAGCGGACCGCTTGTCCGCTCTCATCAGATCCGCTCCGCTCCGATTACTGAACGGATGGAAAAATAGGGTTTCCATCCGTCCAGATTTCAGCACAGGATCGGATGCGGATGGCAGCGGGTGTCAGCGGAGGTGACCTCCGCTGACACCCGCTGCCCCATAGAGCTGCATGGAGGATCCGATCAGATCCGCCTAAAAAACTGACAGGCGGATCTGATCGGACCGCCCGTGTGAAAGAGCCCTTAGACATTAGGAGACCTAGACTGACACATTTGTTTTTTAAGTGGTTTAAAAGAAAAATGGTCCCTTAGAAAATGTAAATACATATTTACAATATAAGGTGGAGCGCTAGTTAACGGAGTTCCGGGCACAAAAACAATATTTTTTTTTTGTGCCCGTCCGCTAGTTCAGCCTAACCTGAAAAGGAATTGGATAGTTAGATTTTTTTTTTTAAAACTCACCTTGTAATTGACGATCGTAAATACTCACCTCAGGGTACTTCCTCCCTCGGAGCCGCGGCTCACCCCGTCACTTCCTGCGCTGCGATGATTCCTGGGAGCTAAACGTCATCGCTCCCAGGAATCAATGCGTCGGCACCGGCCCCGCTCGTCACTTCCGGGCGACGCCGCATTCCCCTGCTAAACAGCTTCTGGGCATGCCCAGAAGCTGTTTAGGAATGCGGCGCCGCGCCGGAAGTGACGAGAGGGGCCGGTGCGGCGCATTCTGGGAGAAGAAGACGCGGAAGAAGACGCAGAAGGAGACCGCGCCGGCTTCAGCTGCCCACAAGAGAGATGGAAACGCTGTGGAAGAAATTTTATAAGTAAGTATTTCTTCTAAAAGGTAAGTGCGAACCGGGACAGATCAGAGGCTAGCCATTGTGGAATGTGCTAGCCCTGACTGTCCCGGGGGTATGTTCATTAAAAAATGACATCTGTGCCCGGAACTCCGCTTTAAAGGGGAACTAAACTCACTGATTTACAGGTTTCCCAAAACAGTTACATTCAAGGTATGCCGTGAATGATAACTGTCACAGTTGCTTGTGCTCTCAACCAAACTGTCAAGCCGTTGAATGGCTGATGTTATACCTGGTCACATGTGCAGCATCATATTACCTGCAAATCAAACAGAGGCTAAGGTGGCAGCTTCATTGCCTGTAGAGGAGGGTTTAGTTTTGCTTTAAAGTGGGAGTAAATTCCCATGAATATATTTTACCTACAGGTAAGCCTATAATAAAGCTTACCTATAAGTACTGTAAATATCGCCTAAACTTGCACTGTTTAGGAGATAGTTACTGTACATGCAGCCGGTCACATCACCTACGCATGCGCTCAGAAGTAACGGCATACCCATGCCATTCCTTCAGAATCCTGTGAGTCCTGCACTGTAAATGGCAGCTTGTG
Organism: Pelophylax lessonae; assembly: GCF_965119305.1. Taxonomy (NCBI): domain Eukaryota; kingdom Metazoa; phylum Chordata; class Amphibia; order Anura; family Ranidae; genus Pelophylax; species Pelophylax lessonae. Next base: position 372,176,814 of record NC_138769.1, on the reverse strand, counting down.
TACGGGAGTGACATCATCGTGGCTCCGGCCACTCACACAGCCAGAGTCCACGAACCCAGAAGGAAGACTGGGTAAAGATAAAAGTGCATTCAGTGGTGACAGCGCACCACATGAGGGCTTTGTTCTAAGGCACAGGTGTCAAACACAAGGCCCGCGAGCCAAATGCAGCCCCCCAGGCGTTTTTTTTATTGTGGCTCCTGCAGCTGCGGCACCCCCCTTGTCTCTGCCCCCACCTTGTCTGAGTAGTGAGTAGCAGAGAGGACAGAACTCCTTTGCTTCTCTGTGCAGCTGCAGAAAGGCTTATCTTTGCCCACCCCCCCCCCCCTTCTCAGCAGTCTGAAGCAGAGAGGAGGGCAGCATTCCTCCTACAGATCCTGCACCTTTCTGTGCAGCCGTAACAGCACCTTGTCTCTGTCTCCCCTGGTCTCAGCATTCAGCAGACTCTGGAAGCTGACTCCAGCCCTCCTCTGGTCCTTCTCCACACCCTGCACTTTCCTCTTCCCAGATCCACTCGCATCTTCTTCCTGGCAGTAGCACAAGGTAAGTTGTGATGTAAGGAAGGGTGGGTGACTCTTGACTTATGATGGTGGAGTGCTCTTGACATCTCATGTAAGGGTGTAAGGGGGTGGGGTGCTCTGCAAAGTGTGAGGAAATATGACCGCACTCTGGTTGAAGTTTTTCTTGAAATCAAAAGTGTTTCCTTTATTCTTCCAATAAAATCAAATGACAGACAGTGTACAAGCAGACAAAAAGGTTGACGCGTTTCACGACATTCCCAGTCGCTTACTCATAACTGAATGTCGTGAAAACGCGTCAACCTTTTTGTCTGCTTGTACACTGTCTGTCATTTGATTTTATTGGAAGAATAAAGGAAACACTTTTGATTTCAAGAAAAACTTCAACCAGAGTGCGGTCATATTTCCTCACACTTTGCATGCTTCCGGACTACGGATCCGACCTGCACCAGGTTCCGGACACACACCTGAGCGGCTACACCCTTCTGTTTTCCGGTGGGGTGCTCTGGACATCTAATCTTAAAGATAGAACTGGCCCTTTGAGGGCAACCATAATGCTAATGCGGCCCACGGTTAAATTGAGCTTGACACCCCCTGTTCTAAGGTACGTTTTGCATAATGTGCTAGTATGCGCTGCATACTAGCACATTATGACATTGCTTTGCAGGTTTAAAAAAAAAAACAGTTTACTACCCCTCAAGTCAAAACTTTCCTTGTTAGTTTTGGATATAATAGGGGAGGCTTAGAGGCCCTGTAAAGTTTTTATTGCTATCCTGGGCTGTGTCAGAGATTTTCCATCACTTCCTGTCCTGCTGATAATGTTTTAAAAGACAGGAAGTATAAGGAACTCTACAAAAGCAATACAAAAGGGAATTGAAGGGGAAGACTGTCATGTTTGTAGACTAATCATTCATGGGGCAGATCGTATAACATATGGTTCATGTACAAGCTGCCAGTGACTATCTGAGGTAGGCCCCCTAACACCGGTGGTTACCTCTTTGTATAAGAAATTAAGAAAATAGGTTTACCCTCTGTAAAAGATGATAGTTGGAAATGACAAGTATTGCATTGGAAACACACACTACCTTTTCCGCCAACTCCAAATTAGGACCACTATTCTGTTGCTCTGAGGACCACTTCTCCAGATCAATGTGTTTTTTTCATATAGGCTTGTTCACACAGGTTGCAGGCAGGTGCAGGTAATCTTTCCTCCTGTAGGTGGCACTGTGCCATTGCTACATGAGAGAAGGGTTTCATAAGGGAATTGGTTCCATAGGCAGCCCATAGATCAGGGGTCTTCAAACTATGGCCCTCCAGTTGTTCGGGAACTACAACTCCCATCATGCCTAGTCATGTCTGTGAATGCCAGAGTTTTACAATGCCTCATAGGATGTGTAGTTCCGCAACAGCTTGAGGGCTGTAGTTTGAGGATCCCTGCCATAGATGGTCTGATTTTCTTTTTGGAAAGAAAGAAAATTGCTCGATTCCCACATCAACACAGTCAGTGTTAATGTGGGAACACCTCCTGCAGCACCATAGTGTTCTTCCAGCCGGGAAGACTCCCTATAGCTGCCGGCAATACTTACTGTAAAAAAAAAAAAACACAAAAGTCATTTGATGGACCCACTTGGGTACAACCAGCCTGCCCGTACATGGATCAAATCTTGGTCAGTCCCTGCTGAACCGGACAAATTTCCTTCTATGTATGGCCGGCTTTAGAGACTTCATATGGTGTCTCAGGGAGAGTAGCTGTCCAGCTGGACGCGGAGCACTGGAGAGACATTGGTGACTGGTGTGTTGAGAAACCCTCTAAATAGGAGCGCCCATGTCATTAGGGTGTGTATCAAGCGGCCGGCAAGCTAGGGAAAGGAACCTGTCTGATAGGGACAGTGCTTAGCACAGGGAAGGGTTCTTGTCCAGTAGGAATAGCACAGGGAAGGCTCCTACAGTACATCACACACTCTGGAGTCTGGAACAGAAGTGCAAAGCTAGTTCAGATACCAGAAACAGCACATTTGGTGCAACTGAAAGAACACCACCATCCCTGTAACTAAAACCATTCTCCAGTAACGCATATTGTGAGACACTAAAAACGTTGGGAGCTTTATTACTGGATCGTCCTGTAACATTGTCAAAGAATTGTTCTTTTGTTGTTACCGCCAGTGCTTTAAGTGGGCTGGTAAGCACCGGTACTCAGTACCGCCACTTCCAAATATAGCTCTTGAGCGTACCGCCACCTATCTGTGCGCCCAGAACGTGCTTTCAGCGTACCGGTACGCAGTGGCGTCACTATGGGGGGGGGGCAGAGGGGGCCATGCCCCCCAACATTAGTCTGTGCCCCCCCAAATTAAAACCAAGACAGACAGAACTGTGCAGGCGCTGCCGCGCCGAGAGTCGCGGCGCCTCTACAAACAGGCCGGCGCCTGGCGGAGGGGGCGTGCACAGCGGCATGACGTCACGCAGCAGAGGTAGAGTGCGCGCAGGTGCATCTGTGCACCAACCACCATCAGCCTGTCCCAGGCCCAGCCCAGGCTTAGAGAGCATGGGACTGGACAGGCATGGCGTGGACGCACTCACTGGACGGACTGACTGGGATAGAGTCAGAGTGTCGGTCTCGGGAGTCGGTCGACGGTCAGTGTCGGTGTGGTGAGAGTGAGACAAGGCAGCAAGCATATGCCAGCGCCCAGCCCAGCAACAGTCAGAGTCAGTCAGAGCCTCAGAGGAGCATAGCCATAATTACCAGGACACGAGGAGCAGGCCGGGCCGAGGGGCATAGGATTTAGAAGTGGCGGCAGCCTGCAGCCTGGGAGGTGAGTCACTGGAGCAGTGAGTTCACTCACTGCACATTTGCATTCTCATGATACCACCCTCAAACCCCTTCAATATAGTTGTTGTTACCTCAGGGGATAAGGGGAGTCATCAAAAAAAAAATTTATAGGCTATAATAGAGTACCGGCACTTTTTTGGGCCACTTAAAGCACTGGTTACCGCCAACTTGTTTAAAGCCAATACAAAATATTTGAGTGATCCCTAACATTGTGTGTGTGGTTCCTCATAGGTTGGGCACCTGACTTATACCTCACCTACAAGGTGGCCAGGGGGTTCTAAATATGGTGGTTGATCCACGTTTTACCGCTCTTCAACCACCCACTTTAAGAGTAACTTCACCTACTGATTTAATAATTGAAAGTCAGCAGCTACAAATATTGTAGCTGCTGAGTTTTAAAAAACAGATACTTACCTGTCCATTAGGTGCAGGGCTTTCTTTTGGAAGCTGATTCTTCTCACAGCAGCTGGATCCCTGGCACCACCATCATGGATTTGGGAACTGGTTGTGATGAATCACAGCCAGCTCCTGCACAAAGATCGCATGGCACATTGAGACTGCTCCTGCAGCCTCCTTGGATATGTGATGTATCCCAAGAGGCTGCAGAAAAAGGAGGGGACAAGACAAGGAAACTTCATCCTCATCTAGGGGAGGATTAAAGTGGAACTAAAGTCTCCATACTTACCTGTCCGTTGTTTTTTTACATCAGGACTTTAGTTTCGCTTTAAGGAAGTGGGAATAGGTACTGACAAAAAAAGTACTCACTCCCCCCAAAAAAACCTGCAGGAACATGTCTGGATCTAAGGGAGTGCTGGGGTAGGCTGAGCCCCCCCCCCCCCCCAGATATCAGTTGTGCCCCCCCAGGCCAGCTGCCCCCCCCCCCCATGAACATTAAGCCTACGCCTGTTGAACTTTTTTCACCATCCCTGCACTCAGGGCTGACTGCAGTGACCTAACGTAAACAGTCTGGATAGGAGAAGTGGCAGCCGCAGGGAGGAGAGACCCAGGAGGACATGTGGGCTCTCTCTGCTCTCCCTCCTCATGTCATAACAGCAATCCTCCATACAGAAAGTTACACAGGATTGCTCTTACATCCAACGGTACAGGACTTGAATACCCGCCCCCTACCCACATTTCCAGGAGTTGAGCAGTCTTTGGAGGAGATGGGGGCGGGCAATCAAGCCGTATACCGGGGGGGGGATATTAAAACATGGGGGGTTGTACTAAGAGGGGGGATTTGGGGGGAGGAGGATTTGTGCTAGAAGCGAGGATTTGTACTTGGAGGGGGGATTTGGGGAGAGGATTTATGCTAGGAGTGACGATTTGGGGGGACATTGGTGCTATGAGGGGGGATCTGGGGGAGGATCCGTACTAAAAGGGGGAATTTACCCTAGGATTGGGGATTTGGGGGAGGATTTGTACTAGGAGGGGTGATTTGGGTTTAGAATTTATATTAGGAGTGGGGATTCAGTGGGGGGGGGGGGGGGGGGGGGTTTTGAAGGAAAGCAGATATGTGCTAGAAGGGTTGATTTTTTTGGCAGGGGAGATTTGTGGGGAATTGGGGTAGATTTGCGCTGGAAGGTGGGATTAGGGGACAAAGATTTTTGCTGGAAGGGGGATTTGGACTGTAAGGATGGGGAATTTTTTTATTTTTGTTTTTTGGGGGGGGGGGGGGGCTTGCAGAGGCAATTTATGCTTAGGAGGTGAGCGTGTTGATTAGTGCCATTTTTTTGCGGGGGTGGGGGCGCATTTTGTCACCTTTACCTTGAGTGCTAGATGACTTTGTCCCAGCACTGCCCTCACTGCACACAAGGCACTCAACAGATCTCCTCCTCCCTACATAACACATACATGAGATAAGGTTCTCTCACAGACACAGCCTTAATCTGCACAATGTGTAAATTCGGACCTTTGAAATACCCTGATCAGATTGGCAGCTGCAGTAGCCAGCTACACAATGTGCGGAGGGATACCAATCTCAGCTACGTACTGTGTGGAGAGGACGAGATCTCTTAAGTGCCCTGCCAGCAGTGACCCTGTCCTCAACTCTGCTGACCACTGTCTTCCGCCATGCTCACCCCTGTACCCTGCCCTGCTAACCCCTCTCCTCTTTACTGCTGACTCCTATCCTCTGCCATCCATACTAGCCCCTGTACATTGCCTTGATAACCCATTGTATACTGCCAAACAAAGTCCCAACCCTTTCCTCTGCCCTGCTGATTCCCTGTACACTGCTCTACTGACTCTTATACACTGCCCTGCTGACCTTGCATCCTCGGCCCCCTGAGATTTTTTACTGCACCCCTAAATCAGACAGCCTAGATCTGGCTCTGTGGGGGAAGATAGAGAATGAGTGGTACCTCACTTTTTGAGTTAAGTTTTATGCTGGACAGATGGTATTGTACGTATGCCACGGCCATGGCATAAATGACACCCCATGTCCAGGACTGCTGTTAGAAATTATGGGGCCTCATACAACCTACCTGACAGGGTCACCCCCCTCGGTCAGAAGTGACTGTGGACATAGATTTATCAGTTGCAAAGATGAATGAAGTGGAAGCGCTCGGAAGCTTCTTGTTTATTCATAAACTGAAGCAGAGTAAACGCAGTTTACTCTGCTTCAGGAATGAATGGACACAGGAGTGATTGGTACTGATCACTCACTGTGTTCATTCAGCAAAGGAAGTGGCCAATAAATTATATATTTACCCCTTCCCCCACTCTCTACTCTGAAGCAACCTGTGTGCCCACAGCAGCTGCCAGCAGGACAGGAGAGGAGGTAAGCCGGAAGCGGGGGAAATGGGCACACAGGGGGCCTGGACAGCAGATAGAAGGGGTACATGTGCTAGAACCATTTCCCTGCAGTGCAGCTGGAGGCAGAAGCTGGCAGTATTGCAAGGGAAGACAGAAGAGGATTGGTGTCTGCAATAAGACAGTACAGCTGGCCTTCCTACTCAGCAGGTGCCTGGGCCCCCCTTTAGAACTGATGGAGCTGGGGCCCAGTAAAGGAGGGCTGACTGTACTGCCTTATCAGTGGCCCTGCCCATGTCACATTCTGCAAGTAGTACTGCTGCTGAACTTGACCCAAAACCGCCCTGCAAATGCGTGAGGAGGAGGCGACATATCATCCCTTGTCACATCCCTATGAAAAGTAAGCCAGCATAGATTACTTTTCAGAGAGTAGCAAGAGATGCCACAAGTGTAAATGAACCCTAAGAGGCAATTCCCTCCACCTTTTTTTCAGTAGAGTATGAAGTTATTTTTGATGTTCTGCACAATTATTGTTGCTAATGTACCGAGCCCCAGTTCACACTTTATCCCCCATGTGAATCGCACAGGAACTGTACTGCATTCCTGTGCAAATCACATGCGATTCAGTGCAGTGCAATTTGACCCGATTCATTCATTCCTTTTTTAGAGCCGCACCGCAACTGCACCGCATGGTTATTTTGTACCATGAGATCTGCTTTGGGCGAACCGCACTGCGATCCTTTTGGGGTGTTTTAACTTTGTATTGACACCCGCAGCGGATCGCAAATACAGTGCGATTGCAATGTGGTGCTGGAGAAGCGAATGGATCGCTGTGGTTCCTGCACTGCAAATGTGTGAATCTAGGATGATTGGTATGTGGTTAAATCCTGATGTGAACCATTTTAAAGAATTGAAAAAAAATAGGGAATTCCCATTGCATATTTTGGTATCCATATGTCGTATCTGAGACTGAGAACTAGGTCAGTAAAAATGGGATACCTGAATTGTGTCACTTGTCCCTAATTTCAAAGCCTTTCCATCCATAGGCTCCATTTCTGCAGGTATGTAAGTGGTGGAACCAGCATACATGGTGCTATGGTATACTGTTACAACAGTAATCTGCATGGTGACGTGTAATAATGTATTGATTGGCTGAAAAATCCAGCATTTAGTAATGTCATAGGACCTTCCATGTTGAAGGATAAAATGATTTTACATGACATTGCATGTGATTAGTCATTTTAGAAATATGACGGATGGTGGAATGATCCAGGACAGATGACAAGCTAAACCCACAGTACATATGACGTGTAAGTAGATGTATGTAACATGAAGCAGAGCATCACTTGTAAAGCGGTACGTTTGCCCGATGCTGATCTGTATGGTGTGCATACATGTTACATGCCAGCTAGCAGGATCTGTCACTTTACAAAAACCTAACACAGGGGAACTCCCTGATGAGAAGGTGTTGCATGCTACATGTAGATAAAAGCAATGTATTCTGGGAATGAATGGGATCCTGGAAATCAAAATGATACAGTCTATATATTTGTATTTCAATAAGATCAAGCAGGTTGGATGGATACAAGAAATGACACAGAAATGGAACCTATATGTGTTAGTAATAAACGCCTACTGGTGGCAAGGGTGGAGGAACCATAACATGATCCAGTGTTCTGTAGGACTGGATGACTCATGCTACATAATAAATATATGATCTATCACACACAGTGGTAAAAAAGATGACACATCAATGGTATTGGATTCCTGCACCATACATTGTAATATGTGATGTTCCAATGCTATGGGCATCAAGCACTTACCCCTATGTGAAAGGAGTATAAGGAAAGTATAGGGGGTTTATGAATCTGTGTTGACTGTCAATAAATAGAAACATCCAAGCGTGAAGGGTCTGCTACATCCACTCTTTGTCAGAAGATGTCTCATCCAGAGAGACCCCCAGGATCAGTGCAGACAGAGGATCCAGGGAGACAGAGAAGAATATGGCATCCAGGGATAACCTCAAAGGCATATGACAGGTGCAGGCAGCCTGGCATCCATGAAAGAAGGCATCCAGAGAGAGATGAAGCCTGTGTCCACACACAGCCAGCACAAAGCCTTACATGCAGCAGAAAGAAATGGAATCTGCCAAGGCAGCAAAGGACAGATCTCCAAGAGACAGAAAAGAAATCACATCCAAAAGCTTCCTAAGCCTGTCACCATCACCATCAGCAGCAGCAGCAGCAAACCATCACCATCACACCCACAGAAAGGCATCCAGACAGAAATCTGCAGAAATCAGAGGCATCCAGATGTGGACATCACACACTTCCCGATGAATAGGAGATCCAGGGCTGGAGAGATAGAGACAGGGATAGAGACCTCCCCACTCCTGTGCCGGTCTGTGCTCCCGATGGGGAGGAGCTGCTCTACAAAGAGCCTCACCCAGATCTGCAGCTGCCGGTGCATGGAGGAGATCAGGGCTGCCACTGCTGTCACCGGGGACACGTGTGTGCTAGGGTTACCACCTCATCCCTTTATACCAGGACACACATTCATTACACAGGTTCTGTGGCTGACTAAGGTGCTATTTAAACTCAGTGCATTATATCAGCCTCATAACCTGTGTAATTATTATGTGTCCTGGTTTAAAGGGATGAGGTGGCAATCCTAATGGTACAGGAGATGCAGAAGCTCTGTGGACATGGTACAGGAGATGTTATAGGCTGCGTGGACATGATACAGGAGATGCAGAGGCTGTGGACATGATACAGGAGATGCAGAGGCTGCGGACATGATACAGGAGATGCAGAGGCTGCGGACATGATACAGGAGATGCAGAGGCTGCGGACATGGTACAGAAGATGCAGAGGCTGCAGGCATGGTACAGGAGGTGCAGAGGCTGCAGGCATGATACCGGAGATGCAGAGGCTGCAGACATGATACAGGAGATGCAGAGGCTGCGGACATGGTACAGAAGATGCAGAGGCTGCAGGCATGGTACAGGAGGTGCAGAGGCTGCGGACATGATACAGGAGATGCAGAGGCTGTGGACATGATACAGGAGATGCAGAGGCTGCGGACATGGTACAGAAGATGCAGAGGCTGCAGGCATGGTACAGGAGGTGCAGAGGCTGCGGACATGATACAGGAGATGCAGAGGCTGCGGACATGATACAGGAGATGCAGAGGCTGCAGGCATGGTACAGGAGGTGCAGAGGCTGCAGGCATGATACAGGAGATGCAGAGGCTGTGGACATGATACAGGAGATGCAGAGGCTGCGGACATGGTACAGAAGATGCAGAGGCTGCAGGCATGGTACAGGAGGTGCAGAGGCTGCAGGCATGATACAGGAGATGCAGAGGCTGCGGACATGGTACAGAAGATGCAGAGGCTGCAGGCATGGTACAGGAGGTGCAGAGGCTGCGGACATGATACAGGAGATGCAGAGGCTGCGGACATGATACAGGAGATGCAGAGGCTGCGGACATGGTACAGAAGATGCAGAGGCTGCGGACATGGTACAGAAGATGCAGAGGCTGCGGACATGGTACAGAAGATGCAGAGGCTGCAGGCATGGTACAGGAGGTGCAGAGGCTGCAGGCATGGTACAAGAGATGCAGAGGCTGCGGGCATGGTACAAGAGATGCAGAGGCTGCGGGCATGGTACAGGAGATGCAGAGGCTACAGGCATGGTACAGGAGATGCAGAGGCTGCGGGCATCGTACAGGAGATGCAGAGGCTATGGACAAGGAACAAGAGATGCAGAGGCTACGGGCATGATACAGGAGATGCAGAGGCTGTGGGCATGGTACAGGAGATGCAGAGGCTGCAGGCATCATACAGGAGATGCAGAGGCTACAGACAAGTAACAAGAGATGCAGAGGCTGCTGGCATAACGCAGGAGATGCAGAGGCTGCGGGAATGATACAGGAGATGCAGAGGCTGCGGGCATGGTACAAAAGAGGCAGAGTCTATGGACAAGGAACAAGAGATGCAGAGGCTGCGGGCATGACACAGGAGATGCAGAGGCTGCGGGAATGGTACAGGAGATGTAGAGGCTGTGGGCATGGTACAAGAGATGCTGAGGCTGTGGGCATGGTACAGGAAAGGCAGAGACTGCGGGCATGGTACAGGAGATGCAGAGGCTGCGGGCATCGTACAGGAGAGGGAGAGGCTGCAGGCATAGTACAAAAGACACAGAGGCTGTGGGCATGGTACAGGAGAGGCAGAGACTGCGGGCATGGTACAAGAGATGCAGAGGCTGCGGGCATCATACAGGAGAGAGAGAGGCTGTGGGCATAGTACAAAAGATGCGGAGGCTGTGGGCATGGTACAGAAGAGGCAGAGGTTTGCGGGCATGGCAAAAGAGATGCAGAGGCTGCGGGCATGGTACAGAAGATGCAGAGGCTGCAGGCATGGTACAGGAGATGCAGAGGCTGTGGGCATCGTACAGGAGATGCAGAGGCTATGGACAAGGAACAAGATATGCAGAGGCTGCTGGCATGGCGCAGGAGATGCAGAGGCTGCGGGAATGGTACAGGAGATGCACAGGCTGCGGGAATGGTACAAGAGATGCAGAGGCTATGGACATGGTACAAGAGATGCAGAGGTTGTGGGCATGGTACAGGAAAGGCAGAGACTGCGGGCATGGTACAGGAGATGCAGAGGCTGTGGGCATGGTACAGGAGAGGGAGAGGCTGCGGGCATAGTACAAAAGACGCAGAGGCTGTGGGCATGGTACAGGAGAGGCAGAGGTTGTGGGCATGGCAAACGAGATGCAGAGGCTGTGGGCATGGTACAGAAGATGCAGAGTCTGCAGGCATGATACAGGAGATGCAGAGGCTGCAGGCATGGTACAAGAGATGCAGAGGCTGCGGGAATGGTACAGGAGAGGCAGAGGCTGCGGGAATGATACAAGAGATGCAGAGGCTGCGGGCACAGTACAGGAGATGCACAGGCTGCGGGCATTGTACAGGAGATGCAGAGGCTGCGGGCATGGTACAGGAGATGTCAAAGGCTGTGCGGGCATGTTATAGGAGATGTCATAGGCTGTGCGGACATAGTACAGGAGATGTCATAGGCTGCAGGCATGGTACAAGAGAGGCAGAGGTCGCGGGCATGGTACAAGAGAGGCAGAGGTTGTGGGCATGGTACAAGAGAGGCAGAGGTTGTGGGCATGGTACAAGAGATGCAGAAGCTGTGGGCATGGTACAGGAGATGTCAGAGGCTGCTTGCATGGTACAAGAGATTCAGAGGCTGCGGGCATTGTAGAGGAGATGCAGAGGCTGCAGACATGGTAAAAGAGATGCAGAGGCTGCGGGCATTGTACAGATGATGCAGAGGCTGTGGGCATAGTACAGAGGATGCAGAGGCTGCGGACATGGTACAGGAGATGCAGAGGCTGCAGGCATGGTACAAGAGATGCAGAGGCTGCGGACATGGTACAGGAGATGCAGAGGCTGCGGGCATGGTACAAGAGATGCAGAGGTTGCGGGCATGGTACAAGAGATGCAGAGGCTGTGGGCATGGTACAAGAGAGACAGAGGCTGCGGGCATGGTACAGGAGATACAGAGGCTGCGGGAATGGTAAGGACATGCAGAGGCTGCGGGCATGGTACAGGAGATGTAGAGGCTACGGACAAGATACAAGAGATGCAGGGGCTACGGGCATGGCATAGGAGATGCAGAGGCTGCGGGCATCATACAAGAGATGTCAAAGGCTGTGCACATGGTACAGGAGATGTCATAGGCTGTGCAGACATTGTACAGGAGATGCAGAGACTGCGGGCATGGTACAGGAGATGTGATAGGCTGTGCGGAAATGGTACAGGAGATGCAGAGGCTGCGGGCATGGTACAGGAGATGTCATAGGCTGTACGGAAATGGTACAGAAGATGCAGACATGGTACAGGAGATGCAGAGGCTGCGAACAAGGTACAGGAGGTGTCAGAGGCTGCAGGCATTGTACAGGAGATGCAGAGGCTGTGGGCATGGTACAGGAGAGGTCATAGGCTGTGCGGACATGGGATCACACGGGCGTCACACGCTTTGCAGCGATTCTGGATCGCGGGCAGAGTTGCAGCAATTCTGCCCATGATCTAGGACACCAAGATGTGAACAGAGCCTTAAAGGCATCCCAGTCTTAGTCCGTACGGTTCAATATTGGGTTGGCCTACCCTTTGCAGCTATAACAGCTTCAATTCTGTCCACAAGGTTTAGGAGTGTGTCTATGGGAATGTTTGACCATTCTTCCAAAAGCAAATTTGTGAGGTCAGGCACGGATGTGGACGAGAAAGCTTGGTTTGCAGTCTCTGCTCTAATTCATCCCAAAGGTGTTCTATCAGGTTGAGGTCAGGACTCTGTGTGGGCCAGTCAAGTTCCTCCACCCCATGCACTGGTGCGCAGTCATGTTGGAACAGGAAGGGGCAATTCCCAAACTGTTCCCACAAAGGTGGGAGCATGAAATTGTCCAAAATGTCTTGGTATGCTGACACCTTAAGAGTTCCCTTCACTGGAACGAAGGGGTTAAGCCCAACCCCTGAAAAACAACCCCACACCACCAAATTATTTCACAAATTAGCAGTGTGCAGTGACGGCTTCCGGGCACGATTGCTCAGCATTCCTGCCCCTCTCATTGAGATGGCAGCCTGCTGTTATTTTCTTCTGTTTCCCCAACATCAACAGAGATGAGCTAAGGCTAAATACGCACTATATACAACTTTTGTTGTTTGATTTCCTTTAGATTTAAGCCCCGTACACACGTACCGATGGTCGGCATACAAATGTTCCTCTTTTCTCCCCGGGATGTCGGTGTCTGCTGAAAAGTGCAAAGACAGCACAAGGACAGCACAAGAATTTTGTCCGCCGACTGCAGAAGTGATGTCATGTAATGGTTAACTTTCCCTGTGTTTTCTATTTTCTGAGCATGCCCAGTCTTGCAAATCTGCGGTCTGTCGGCCGAATTGTGTACTGACAGGCGAACAATCGTCCGTTCTGGTGTCGGCATACAAAAATTTTCATGTTTGCAAGAAAGACTTTTGTCCGCGGATTGTGCGCAGACATCTGTCGGAGGCACCATACTAACACGCGTACAATCGGCAGATCCTTCGTCCACCGACGTTTGTATGCCGACGATCGGTACGTGTGTACGGGCCTTTACCGTCAACTGTGTAATTCAAGGGCCTGCCGGATTGCATACAAATTGAAAGTGTTTAGGTTTGACCACATTTTATATGGTTTTGGTACATTGTAAGGAAAAAAATCCAAAGATAATTGTATAGTGTGTATCCAGCATAAGGTTCAGACCTGCAGGCTGTCCCAATCAGCTGTAGCTCATCCTTACTTATCACATACTCATTCAACTTTTAAAGAAAACCTTTTCATTTCATTTTTTATTTTAGACCTAGTGCTGTCTTCACCAAGTCTTTGTGTTTCTCTATGCCAGGGCTCGACAAACCCCAGGCACCAGGTCACCATTGCGACCAGAATTTGCGACCTCGCGCCTAGGCTGCCGTCTGAATGACCTTCGTAGCGCTAAACTAATGACTTATGGAAAATTTAGGGTACTCATATGTTTAAGGTTTGATGTGTTGGGGATTTATTTACTCAGGGCAACCTTGGCTTTTATATTTTACCAAATATTGGGTAATTTATTGCATTTTTCTGACCCGTAAAATTAACTTTTACGGTAATATCATGTGACATTTTATTCTCTAGAGTGTCTGCTTTCAAAAAATATATAATGGTTGGAGGTTTTATGTAATCTTCAGGCCTAAAATAAAAAAAAAAAGCAAAAACAGCCCTGGCAGTGAAAGGGTTAAAGGAGAAGTTCACCTTCCAAAACACATTACATATTCCACCCATAAGATTTGTTAGTTTAAAAAAAAAATGGCTCCTAACTTTTTTAGCTGGCTTCTAGATTTAAAGCTACTTTGTCAAGCCCTGCTCTATGCAATGCAGATCATGACTGGCAAAAGCGGTTGGCAGGGTGCTATACATACAGATGCATCTCATAAAATTAGAATATCATCAAAAAATTATTTAATTTCAGTAATTTAATTCAAAAAGTGAAACTCATATTTTATTTAGATGTGTTACACACAGAATGATGGCTTTCAGCTCATCTGCATTGTTGGGTCTGGTGTCTCTCATCTTCCTCTTGACAATACCCCACATATTCTATAGGGTTTAGGTCATGTGAGTTTGCTGGCCAATCAAACACAGTGATACCATGATCATTAACCACTTAAGAACCAAGCCTATTTCTGACACATGTTGTTTACAAGTTAAAATTGGTATTTTTTCCTAGAAAATGACTTAGAACCCCCCAAACATCATATACAGCTGCAAGAAAAAGTATGTGAACCCTTTGGAATGATATGGATTTCTGCACAAATTGGTCATAAAATATGATCTGACCATCTTTTAAGTTACAACAATAGACAATCACATTCTGCTTAAACTAATAACACACAAAGAATGAAATGTTGCCATGTTTTTATTGAACACACCATGTAAACATTCACAGTGCAGGTGGAAAAAGTATGTGAATCCCTAGACTAATGACATCTCCAAGAGCTAATTGGAGTGAGATGTCAGCCATAAGTAATCCTGAACCTCCTAGAATGCCAGCTGATCCCTAGATTTACCCAGTTTTGGTTGTACCCTCTAAACCTTATCCTGTTTTAATCCACTCTGCTACGATGTTGTACAAAATTAAATATTCTTGAAACATTTATCTCCGCCTTTAGGTCACGTTATCTAGTTTGTTAGGGCCAAGCTGGCCCAAACAAACAATTTTCAACACTTACCGGTGCCGCTGCTTAGCCATTCATAGGCAACTTTGTATTCTATGACAAATTACAAAAGCTTCCTCTGACTGGCTGAGGCAGATTATGTCACGATCTCCACCTCAAAGCAAACTGAGGAAACGTTGTATTCATTCAAAGAATACAAACTGCATATAAATGGCTGAGCAGGGCTCAGCCCTATTCAATTTTGTTCCAAGTGTGGGACACTGCCAGAGCACAGCGATGTATAGTTGATGTAGCTGAGACTACATATAGTTTACACAGCGCACCAAGAGGGTGCACCTGTCAGTGAAGAGACATTTTGTTTGGGTCAGCTTGGGCTTGTTAAAAGTGACAGTGAAAGTAGAGAGTAGCTTTCAAAGCCAAGTTTACCTTTAAGTAAACAATAATAAATGCACATGCACTATTTTTCCCCAAGTAAAAAATTTGAATTTATTTATTTACACAGGAGCCTGCAAAGTATTGCACCCACGATCAGTGGATCGCTGGTGCAATGTCAGGTTCCTGCACATGCTCTCGCCATATGGGCTTTCACTTAGAAAGCTGGAGGAAGATTCAATGGACTACGAGTGCATTCATCAAGGTCTGTCTGTTGTGGTGCAGAGAGAACTTGTAGTTTATTAATTACTCATTGCTCCGTGAATGAGTGACAGCCGCACCTGCACAGCCTCAACTATTTTAAATGTGATAACAGCTGCAGGGGATAAGAACCCCCAACCACTGTCACAGGGGAGGGGGATTTAGGGGTTGAGACAGGTAGTGGAACATGTTACACCCTAAATACAGGGGTAACATGTTCCTTAAAGTGAACTTATCCTTTAATTTTGCCCCAGCTGCCACTGTTGAGTATAGTAAACTGCCCCCTTTTTCTGCCAGACCTCAAAAATCCCATCCAATTTAGTTGGTGGACCATACACAGCTTTAGAGACATATACTCTTTACTTACTCTTATAACAGATAAATCCTTCCAACTATGTGACTAACAATTTGTGAGGGAACATCATCATGATCGTCAGATACACTATATCAAATTCTTGTTGAAGGATAACTCCTCTCCCATGATCGCTGTAGCATTTAAAGAATGGCGCCTTAGTGATCTACATTTTCCAGGTCTTTTTCTCTACTTTACTTTATTACGTCCTCTAGGACAATGGTTCTTAAACCTTATTTAGCGAAGGACCTAGTAAACTCTTCCAAAACCTTCCAAGGCCCTACAGTGGAAAAAAAAAAAAAAAAAAAAAAAAAAAAAAAGCTGAGCTCCAACTTTTTCACTAGAACTGCATGGAATGATCAGTCCCAGCATAGATCATACCTCTGTATCATGTTTCTCTAATGTCTGCAGATCCTCTGATATGGTGGGTTTAGTTGAGGCTTTGTACCATGTGACGTGTATAGTCTAGATCACAGGTGTCAAACACAAGGCCTGCGGGCCGAATGCGGCCCCCAGGTCATTATATGTGGCCCTCACACCTCTGCAGAGGGGACAGAACTCCTTTTCCAGATCCAGTGTTTCTCTGTGCAGCTGCAGAAAGGCTCATCTTTGTCCACCCAGTAGTCCACAGCAGAGGAGGGCAGAACTCCTCCTACAGATCCTGCACCTCTCTGTGCAGTCGCAACACCACCTTGTCTCTGCCTACCTTGGTCTCGGCATTCAGCAGACCTCTTCCTGGCAGAAGCACAAAGTAAGGGGGTGCATTGTGATGTAAGGAAGGGTGGTTGACTCTTGACTTCTAATGGTGGGGGGGGGGCTCTTGACATCTAATGTAAGGGTGTAAGGGGTCGTGGGGTGCTAGATGTAGACTGAGGGCCTTCCAGCTCAATCTCTAGCCTAGAACACACCCTTCTGTAGTCTTCCAGACAGTGCAAATGATGCAACTTCCTTCACATCTCTGATGATGGGTGGGATGGAATACATTCTTAATATGCATTCAGTCCCACGCAGTCACACCTACAGTTCAAACCTCTCAAGTCCCACCTCACAGATCCCAGCAATATTCAAAAGGTAACCGCTTCATACACAGCCTGTTCGGATAGCTAGCTATGCTTCTGCTAAACAGGATTTAATGAATCACAATTAAAAGTCAATCCTACCCAGTTAAATATGCTGACCAGTATTAACAGAGAGAGTCCCATCCCCTCAGATCCTGCCCTCCCAGAGCTAAGTGATCTGATTCATTTACATATGGAAGAAACACCTTCACAATAACCTCCCATAGCTCTTCCGCTGTATATGTGCAAAAAGTCATTAGTCTTTGGCATGCTGCAAGACAGGAATGACACATTTACACCTGCTTTGCAGACTGAAGAGTGATCTGCATTCAGACCCATCCACATCAACTCCCAGAACTGCTACAAGTTACTACAATGTCCTGCCCTGAAACTACAGAGGCTCAAAGCATGATGGGACATGTATCAGGAAAGTTAAAGGAAGGAAGGAAACAGGCAGTCCAAGAACTTTGGCATTCAGCCAGGAGGAGTGACATCACAGACACACAAAGGTGGAGTTCTGCTTTAAACCAACACTTTTAAAAAAAAAAGGTATGGGAAATCAAAATATGAACTGAAATGCTTTCTTGCTCTGAATGGGGCTGGGTGTCACTGTGGGGGCAATGGGGGTTCTGAAATAAATTAGAAACTCTGCACACTGCTTTACTCCTTCAAGTACTCTTAAAAAAAATGGATTTTTGAATAGTAAAATCCATTTCTCTGATGTCCATTGACGGACACAGCTCCTGATTTTCATAACCATTGGGTTATACTGACCCCTATAGAAGTAGGACACTAGCCCAAAAAAAAATCTGGCTATGCCTATGGGCAGCACCAGATCTTCATAACCATTGAGACATCCAAAAGGGGTGTCAAACATGAGGGGTGGGAACAGCAAGAAAAAAAAATTCCAGTAGCAAACCAGGAAACAGGAGCTCAACCAAAACACCTGAAAAAACAATACACCCTCAAAGAGGATCAAGTCCTCTCATCAGCAGCCCAAAAAACCTTGCAGCCAAAAGAAGCATCTACAGATGCCAACACATCCACTTTATAAAACTTTGAAAGTGTGTACCAACGACCAGGTGGTCGCCTTGCAAACCTGCATCACTGACACCTGATGAGGGAAGACCCAGGAGGCACTAAGCGCCCGAATAGAGTGCACCTTAACAGGGAAAGGAGGAACCTGACCCTTGATGGATTAGGCCTGAATCACTATCTGTCTAATCCATCTGGAAATGGACACAGAAGAACCACACAACCCTTTAAGAGGCCCATCCGTGAGCACAAATTGTGAGTCTGACTTCCTGAAAGACTCTGTAGCTGCTAGATACACCCTAATTGTCCAGACCACATCCAAGGCAATTTCCTTTGGATGTTTAGGCCTGGGACACAGGAAAAGCAACTCAATGTCTTCCTTCAAATGAAAATCAGAGACAACCTTCAGGAGGAATGAAGGACAGGGGCAAAGAACCACCTTATCTCTGTGAATCACCAGGTAAGGTGAATGACAGGATAATGCCGCCAATTCCGACACCCTGCACGCAGAGGTAATAGCCACCAAAAAAGCCACCTTCTGAGACAGTGTAAACAAGGGAATCTCTCAAAGATTCTCAAAGGGAGGCTTCTGGAGGACCGAAAGCACCAAATGGAGGTCCCAAGGCAGCAACGGAGAGACCAAACTAGAGGAACAAAATGTCAGACACCCTGAAGAAGGGTAAGCACCAGGGAGTGTGTGGCCAAGGGTCGTTGGAAGAAGACCGCCAAAGCAGACACCTGGCCCTTGATGGTACTCAAGGCAAATTTCTGTTCAATATATCAAACAATCGTGTAGCGCTAATCTTAAATAATGAAGTGAAAATACATGAAAAACAAAAAGGCAAAATAAGACAGTGTGTCAAAAAAACGTGCATCAAATAAAAGTCCAATAAGAAAAAGTTCAAAAACGTGGGTCCCAGAGTGGACGATGAAATGACAGCCGATATCCAAAGATGGAATTCCCAACAGATAGTGAGGCAGGAGGAAAAGACACCCGTGAGAAATAATAAAAATGGCTGCTTACCAAAAGGTGTGGGCCCCCAAATTAATGGACAGGCCACAAAAGCCTTATTTGCAGATCAATTTTCTAGTCTTTGCCTCCAGGTAATCAGGGGTTAAATGACAGACTCACAAGCAGCTCCAACCGTATATAGATCAGTATGCATGGGAGAGGAGCGTAAGGAAATACATAACGTAATCCAGTATGGTAAAGAAAAGCATTTATTAGAGTTGCACTTACATCAATATAAAAAATCCAGGCAGAAAATCTAAAACCGCGGCATCAATGCAGCCGGCGTTCCAGGGGGCGTGGTCAGCGTATTGTCCGGTACCGCCCTATCGGTTTTGTAAAAAAGGCAATACTTCTATTGAGAACTTGAAGCCTATACCTGCCTTAGTAAAAACGTACCCCTTCTGTACAGCAGCTACTAAGTAAAAATTTCTGTTCAACCCCCCCCTCCCCCCGGTCAAAGGAAGGTCAAGATCCGGGCCACTGAGAAGGAGCGAGGATGAACCTCAAGAGACTCACACCATGCAATGTACGTCTTCCATCCACGTACGATGGTAGATCTTCCTAGAAGTAGATTTCCTAGCTTTTAACAGCATAGGAATTACTGACGCAGATAAACCTCTATTGTTCAGCACCTGGCGTTCCAACAGCCAAGCCGTCAAAGCCAGCGACTGTAAAGCAGGATGGAAGATTGGTCCTTGGGACAGCAGATCCTCCCTGAGAGGAAGCTTCCAAAGACGATCGGCAACCAGCCGCACCAGATTGATGTACCAAGCCCGGAGCGACTAAGATGACCCGAATATCCCTTCTGCCTCGATCCTGCGTAGAAGTCTTGGCAGAAGCTTGAGAGGAGGGAAAGGCATAAATCAGACAATACTGACCCCATGGGGCCACCAGCGCGTCTGTGGCGTCCGCCAGAGGATCCCATGACCGAACCACAAACCTCTGCACCTGTTGAGCGGAGACGCCAACAGATGCACCTCAGAGATGCCCCACCGGAGAAAACTCCTGATGAAGGGACCGCTCCCCTTGGTCCAACACCTGCCGACTGAGGTAATCCACCTGCCAGATTTCCACACCTGGAATGTGTATGGCGGAGAGAGCTTGAACTAACCGTTCTGCCCACCTTAGAATGCAAGCCATCTCCAGAGCCGCCAGGACACTTCTTGTGCTCCCCCCATCGGGCCGTGGCATTGTCCAATTAAATGCGCCCTGGGCATCCCTGAAGACAATCAGTCCAATGTTCCAGACACAGTCTGATCACTTGGAGTTCCAAGACATTGATCGGTAGACTGGACTCTTCCAGTGTCCAGATCCCCTGCGTAGAATGTTTGCTGTGGACGCCTCCCCAGCCGGACAGGCTGGCATCCGTGGTGACCACTGTCCAATACAAGGGGAGGAAGAATTTGCCCAGGCGAAGCTCCGGAGAACAAAGCCACCATATCAGGAACTCTTTCGCTTCCCAACTCAGCCGGATCAAATTGTCCAGAGACTGCCATTGCAGGGACCTTGTATGGAACTGTGCAAATAGAACCACCTCAAAGGGCAACACCATCAGGCCCAGCAACCGCATGCAAGCCTGGAGGGATGACCATCTGCTGGACAGTAGAAAACTAATGGCAATTAATGGAGTTTGTCCAGAGGAAGGAGTTGGCGTAACAAAGCTAACACTTTTGAAACGACCCGAGGAGCAGAGGTACGACCAAAAGGGTAACACCACAAACTGATAATGCTCCTCTCCCATGGCCAAGCAGAGGAAGGGTTGGTGACCGGCACATATTGGAATGTGAAGGTAAGCATCCTTTAGGTCGATAGAGGCAAGAAAATCCCCCTGATGCAGGGATGCCACTACCATGCGAATGGACTCCATTCTGAACTTCTGCACCCACACACAGCAGTTCATCGCCTTGAGGACCAGGATTGGACGCACCTTGTCTTCCTTCCTGGGAACTGTAAACCGGTTTGAGTAAAAACCCTGAAAAAAGTTTTCGCGTTGGTACTGGGACAATAACCCCTCAAGTAACAGGTCCTGTACGGCCCCAAATAAACCCTGCAAGCAGTCCGGGGACAGGCGCAAGTTGGAAGGAAAGAAGCTTGCCGGGGACAAGAGCAAAACTTGATGTTGTAGCCGGACCAAATGACTTTGTGGACCCACTTGTCTTGTACCAGGGAAGTCCACGGGTCCGGAAACTAGCGAAGACATCCCCCACTCCCAATTTGGGTGAGGGCGCACCTTCATGCTGAAGGAGCCTTGTTCGCGGGTGTAGAGAAGCCCCCTCTTGGCTTGCCAGACCATGTTCGTTTGGATCCTCCAGAGGAGGCCCTGAAAGGCTTCAAGCTCTTGTCAGTCGACCCTGAGGGACGAAAATAAACTTTCCATGAGCCAAGAAAGAGGGCCCACGTCTACAATGCGGTTCCTTGCCCTTAGTAGCCTGAGGAAGAAAGGTACTCTCCCCCCCCCCCGTGATACCTTTAATGATGTCACCTAGGGTAGCTCCAAACAGGTGATCTCCTTGAAAGGGTGGATCAGTCGAGGCCTTTTTAGAAGTCTGGTCCGCGACCAACATTTGAGCCAAAAGACATGCTGCTGAAGGACCACTGCCGAAATGGAGAGCCAAGCCTCTCTGAGAGCAGCATCCAAAGAGGCATGACAGAAACTACAGCCCCTGGACCAGCTGGTCTGCTAGCTCAGCAAAGGTGGGGGGGGGGGGCTGTTCTCCTTCCAAGTCATGGCGTAAAAGCTTAGCCCACTCGGCCAGAGTTTGCAACACCAGGGAAATTGTGAATACTGGCCTCAATGCCGAACCAGCCAGAGTGAACATATTACGGGGCAACAGCCTCCGCCTTTCTGTCAGCCGGGTCCTTAAAGGCCGGGGACTCTTCAACCGGAACATGGTTGCCTTGTTCAATCTGGAAACTGGAGGGTCCACCACTGGTGGAACAGTCCACTTGTTAAAAAAGGGATGACTCATAGGGGTAACGCCTAGAAAATCGCTTAGGGACCCCCCAAGGGGACGTTTTGGTCATTCCCACTTTTTAGCGACAATTTTGTCAAAATAGGAGGGGAATGGAAACACCTTTGCCACTCTGGGTGGCTTGTGAGTGCCAAAGGGAACCTGCGCCTCCGTTGCATCCTCTATCTTTAAGGTCTCATGCACAGATACAATCAGTGCGTCCACCAGCACCTTTTCGTGCATGGTTGTAGTTGTGGAGGAATCATCCTCACTATCAGGATTCCGGGCACGTGGTTACAGACCCAGCAGGGTGACCCACATCTGCAGGGGCCGAATCAGATTCAGGATCTGATGAGACAGATGAGGCAGGGGAGGGCGTAGGGTTCTTTTTGCTAGTCCGTCGCCCAAAAGCCACCTCCACCCAGGAAACAAAAGGATTTCAGGACCGCCGTCAGTGCATCAATGGATGGTTGGGACCTGGAGGGCCCTGAAGTCTCAGAGAGAGGATCAGGTGGGGAGATATGCTTCAAAAGACTCCATGAGTCACCAAGGGGACCCCACAAAAAAGGTGTAAAACACTGCAAGGGAAAACCCCAACCGTGCTGGCAGCACCACCCGTGCTGGCAGCACCACCCGGTCGCCAGACAAAGCACCAAGCGATCCTCAGCAGAGAGGGAGAGAACCCCACCAGACTCACCACCCAGCAGAAACAGGCACCTGCAGCCACCAGGATAATCTGCACTGCACACGCAGCGATCAGGAATTAAAAAGATCCAAGAGTCAGCACCAGAGGATGAGGAGGGGCTCCCACTGCGGAAATCACCACCCACAGGGCTCCACTGTCATGGCCACTGCCATTTCTAATGGCATACCACGGCAAAATGGCTGCCGGACTACACAAACATGGCCACCATGCATAGAAACACAGGCTACAAAAAAATGACAAGGTTTTCACGGACCCAGGAGGGATCCCTATGCCTCAAGAATAAGAACAGACGGTATCTACTCACTCAGTGCCCAGTGGCCATCATCCCTATATGGTATGTACAAGAAAAGTTCCCCTATGTATGGGACTGTAAATGCCACTGACCACTATGTTTTGTATAAAAATATCCCGCAGAGGATGTCAAGCCCATAGGAAGCCGAGGGACAGATACATATACACTTTGATCTCGTCTATACAAGACTACTACTATTTGTACTACATATGACCCTCTGTGGTCTTATTCTTCCTGTACACTACAGGTTGCCATATGAACATATCCCCCTTCACGGGAGTAGTCCATATTGAGCCACTTTTTTTACCGGTCATCGTGGTGCCCTGCTGGTCCCTCTGGGCGGATGCTACTACTTCTTTTATGCTCTCACGGACTTCGTAGCCCTTGAACGGGCCTGTGGGAACGTGGGCATTCCTCCCGATGGTAGCAATACCATTTTTAGCCGACAGACCAATCCAACCCGTAGGGCTAGACGCTAAGGATATACTAGGTATTGTATCTGGAGCTTTGGGTGACCCCTGAGGAAGGGCTTTTTTTGCCCGAAACGCGTAGGGTCGTTTCCGGTTCCATGATCGCCTTGTACACCTGAGCGCCCCTATTTGGTTCGGTATTTGGTCTGTCATATGCATGCATATTTTAATGCCCTGTTATGTTATTGATTTATGTTACTGTTTTGTTTGGTTCTAATTTTGGTATTTAATAAAGATATTTTTATACAAAACACAGTGGTCAGTGGCATTTACAGTCCCATACATAGGGGAACTTTTCTTGTACATATGCCTCAAGAATAGACCCAGGCAGAACAGGGGGCCCTGGCAGGAGCCCCCACCAGGTACAACCCTCCCCCCGTACAGCCGATCGGTGGCGGCACCCCCCCAGCCCCTATTGCCAGTATAGCGCCCTGCCCCCACACCAGGAGGTGGACGAAACCACCCAAACAGCCCCAGCATAAGTGGAGGGGGGGGGATAGGATGGGGAGGCCATATGAAGGGGGTGTCTGACAGGGAGGGGGGGAACCCAGGGGTCTGACCGTCCCAAGGAGGGGCCTGCATCCGCCCCAAAACCCTACAGGGGGAGAGGGGAGACAACTACTCACCATACCAGGAACCAGGCAGGCACCGCTCCAGACAGAACATCCTCTCTATCAAAATGGGGGGGGGGGGGCTGTCCGCCAGGAGGAACACTAGCACGGAACTGAGGTTTGCGCATGCTCGCTGGCCAGACTAGGGCGACCACTGGATCTAGATTATCCAGCCCGTCGCTCAGTCCTTAAGTTGATCGCAAATCTCACAGGAAAAAAACTTCTATCTAAAAAGAAAAAAAAGATTGCCAGGACCAGAGATCAGTACCAAGGAACTAGATCCTGACTAGCCAGAAAAAAAAAAAAAAAAACTGAGTAACTATAGCAGAGAGGAGTATACCCCTCGGGTCTACCCATAGGCGTAGCCAGATTCTTTTTCTGCCTAGTGCCCTTCTTCTGTAGGGGCAGTATAACCCAATGGTCAGGAAGATCAGCAGCTGTTTCAATCAATGAAAGATTGGTCTGGTTAGGAAGCGGGAATAAGTGCCCAGTGGGTAAGTGGCTAAGCTGGCGACTGCATCAACTGGAAGGGATTAGGGAACTTGGTGGCCCTTTAGGGGATGACATTTCTAGAGACCTGGGGCAACTGTAGGAGATGGGGAATCCTTAGGGGGCTGGAGGTCTTTTTAGAAACACTGAGAGACCAGAGTGAACTGCAGGAGGTTGTCAGATCAACTGTATAATGGTGAAAAGGAACTTACAGCCTTTTTCAATAATGACACAAAATCTAATTTCTAGACTTTTGTCAACCTTGGATAACATAAGCAAGATCTTCCTCCCTTCTACTTTACCCTGATCAACTCAGGCTACACACTACCCAAACTCCTCAATACCTCCCCTAAGAGCCCCTAAACCTCCTAAATGAGATTTAGTGATACCCCAGTTCCTACCTAAATGCTTGGTCCACTATGTACAAACCTTCTCCCCACTCACCTATAGCCTTTTTTTCAGGACGCATCACCTAAAGTGGTTAAAGTATATAAAGACACAAATCTGTACAGGCTAATCATTAATGTTTTTCATAAATGTATTTTTTTTTTTTAATGCAAGCAGTGTTACTACCCCAAAGTATATACTGTAACCCTCAGTGTTTTTAGCTTAAAAGTTCATCTCCAAAAAATAAAAGGCACATATTTTTGCAGGGGAAAAAAAAAAAAAAAAGGAATTTTTGTAAAATCTTACCTGTAAAATTCCTTTCTCTGAGTCCTCCGACAATCGCCGCCACTTCATATTCGTCACTATGGGGTTAATGACCTTTGCTCCGTAGGAGTAGCTAGGCAATAGAATATGTCAATATTAAAGCCTTTAACATATCCCACCCCCAGGGGGTGGTCCCCTCAGTCAATAACCTCCTACTTCCTGTATCCATACCTCAGTTTCAGTGGAATAGCAGTAGAGTATACAACCAAACCCCAAAAGAGGGGCGGGGGCGGCGACTGTCGGAGGACTCAGAGAAAGGAATTTTACAGGTAAGATTTTACAAAAATTCAGTTTTCTCTTACGTCCTCCGACAGTCGCCGCCACTTCATATTC
This sequence comes from Pelophylax lessonae, assembly GCF_965119305.1. Lineage (NCBI taxonomy): Eukaryota > Metazoa > Chordata > Amphibia > Anura > Ranidae > Pelophylax > Pelophylax lessonae. The sequence continues at coordinate 372,151,308 of NC_138769.1, read as the reverse complement.
GTCACTATGGGGACGTCCCAAAGCAGTGCAAACATGAGGGGTGGGAAACGCAGCCGCGCCTAAGGCAACGCCGTGTCCACATCAGAGAAAGGAACCTTACCAAACAGTTCCTTCCTCAACAGGAGCAACAACCCAGGAAAAAAGCAAACAACCTAGGGATAAAAATATATCCCAAACATCCAAGGGCCCAAACCAAGGGACCCTAAAGAACTGCCGCACTAAGAACCTTGCGGCCAAAGGAAGCATCTGCCGATGCCTGAACATCCACCTTGTAGAACTTTGAGAAGGTGTGAACGGACGACCAAGTCGCCGCCTTACACACCTGGGCCACAGAAGCCCGATGGTGACAGGCCCAAGACGTACTCAGAGATCTGGTAGAGTGCACCTTCACAGGCATAGGAGGAACTTTTCCCTTCAAAGCATATGCCTGTTCAATGGTCTGTCTGATCCATTTGGCGATGGTAGAAGCCGACGCCGCCATGCCCTTCCGAGGACCCTCTGGAAGAACAAATAAGGAATCTGACTTGCGAAAAGATTCATTCGATTTCAGGTAAACCCTGATCGCCCGAACAACATCCAGGGAGTGTAAATCCACCTCCTTCGGATGTTTGGGCTTCGCGCAGAGCGAAGGCAAGACAATGTCCTCATTGAGATGAAATTCCGAAATCCTCTTCGGAAGAAAAGAAGGGTTAGGTCGCAAGACCACCTTATCCAAGTGAACGACCAGATACGGAGACCTGCAGGACAAAGCTGCCAGCTCCGACACCCTGCGAGCCGAAGTGATCGCCACCAAAAAGGCAACCTTTTTGGACAACATAGCCAACGAGATCCTCCTGATCTGTTCAAAAGGAGCATGTTGTAACACGGACAGAACAAGATTCAAGTCCCAAGGAGGCAGAGGTTCCCTCCTAGGAGGGACCAGATGTCGCACCCCTTGAACAAAAGTGCTAACCAAGGAGTTAGACGCCACAGGACGTTGAAAAAGAACGGCCAATGCAGATACCTGACCCTTGATCGTAGACAGCGCCAAAATGCTGGTCAACACCCGTTTGAAGGAAAGACAACACCCTAGACACAGAGTACGTGCGAGGTGAATACCCCCAGGACTCACACCAGGCAAAATAGGCCTTCCAAGTACGGTAATAGACCTTCCCCGCGACTTCCTCGCGTTGATCAAAGTATGAATTACCTCCGGGGAGAGACCCCTATCCTTCAGGACCTTGGTTTCAACAGCCAGGCCGTCAAAGCCAGCGACTGTAAAGCAGGATGGAATATCGGTCCTTGAGACAGGAGATCCTCCCGAAGAGGCAGACGCCACGGCGCGTCGATCGCCAGATTTACGAGGTCCGCGTACCAGGACCGGCGAGGCCAGTCCGGTGCCACAAGAATCACCGCGTGCGGTTCCTAGTTTAACCTGCGAAGGAACCTGGACAGCAGTTGAATCGGTGGAAATGCGTACATCAGTCGGTACTGATGCCACGGAGCTACCAACGCGTCTGCCCGAGGATCGCGCGTCCTTGCCACGAACCTTCCCACCTTGTTGTTCAGACGAGACGCGAACAGGTCCACCTCCGGAAGACCCCACTTCGCGCACAACATCTGGAAGACATCCGGGTGAAGGGACCATTCCACCTGGTCCAGGGTCTGGCGACTCAGATAATCCGCCTGCCAGTTCTCCACCCCTGGAATGTGAACCGCTGTTATTGCCTGGACGTGCGTCTCGGCCCAAGACAGAATGTCGGCCACCTCCCGAGCCGCTCGGGCACTCCTGGTGCCCCCTTGGTGGTTGATGTAGGCCACCGCTGTGGCATTGTCCGTCTGCACCCGAACCGGACGGCCCCGCAGCCTGTCCGTCCAACGTCGAAGGCAGAGATTTATCGCTCGCAATTCCAGAATGTTGATCGGGAGGGAGGATTCCTCCTCCGACCAAGTTCCCTGGGCGGACAGAACGCCCAGAACACCACCCCAGCCCGACAGGCTGGCATCCGTGGTGATCACCGTCCATGAGAGAGGACGAAAAGACTTGCCCCCCGACACCGTCGGTGACTGGAGCCACCACAGAAGATCCCTTCTGGTGTGATGACTCAATGAAATCTGGAGTTCCAGAGATTGCGGTCGCCCGTCCCACCTGGACAGGATCTCCGCTTGGAGACCCCGCGTGTGAGACTGGGCGAAGGGAATCGCCTGGAAGGCCGAGACCATCAATCCCAGGCTCCGCATGCACGTCCGGAGGGACGAGCACGGAACGTCCCGGAGGGACCTGACTTCCTCCTGAAGAGTCCTGAGTTTGTCGTCCGGTAGGAAGACCTTCGCCTGGACCGAGTCCAGGATTATTCCCAGGTAGGGAAGACGAACCGACAGACACAGCGTCGATTTCGGAAAATATATCGTCCAACCAAACTCCTGAAGAGTCTGCGTCGTGACGGACAGGTCCTTCACCAGACCCTGGCTGGTCGCAGACCGAACCAGAATGTCGTCCAGATACCCCAGGACAGAGATGCCCTGGGCTCTCAACAAAGCCAGAACCGGTGCAAGCACCTTGGTGAATACCCGTGCAGCCGAAGCGAGACCAAAAGGTAACGCCACAAATTGGTAGTGATCCTCCGCAATGGCGAATCGAAGGTACCTCTGGTGACCCTCGAAAATTGGGATGTGAAGGTACGCATCCTTCAAGTCGATGGAGGCCATGAACTCCCCCGGAACCAGGGCAGCCACCACCGACCGCAGGAATTCCATGTGGAACTTGCGAACCCGCACAAAGCGGTTCAGAGCTTTCAAGTCCAGAATTGGACGTACCTTGCCCTCCTTCCTGGGCACGGTGAACAGATTGGAATAGAACCCCCGAAATCTGTCCCGATAAGGCACCGGAACCACCACTCCCTGAGCCCGCAGGTCCCGCACCGCCAGGTGCAGATCCCGCAAACGCTCCGGAGACAGTTGAAGATTCGAGGGAAAAAATCTGCTCTCCGGCCGAGAGAGAAACTCGATCTTGTAGCCAGACCGAACGATTTCCTGAACCCACCTGTCCCGAACACGGGCCAGCCAAGGTTGAAGAAAACCGAGCAAGCGTCCCCCCCACCCCAGAACTGGGTGAGGGCGCCCCTTCAGGCCGCATTGTTATGGGCAGCGGATCCAGACTGGCCGGACTTCTGCTTACCTGTCCACGGCTTCTTTTGGGAGCCTTGACCTTTAAATGGCTTGCCCTTATAGTGCGACCGAAAGGCACGAAAGGACCCCTGAGAGGGCCGAAAAGAGGCATGCTTCTTACCTTGAGCGCCCTTAGCCTTGTGGGATTGGGGCAAGAGCGTGCTCTTACCACCCGTGATCCCCTTTATCAGTGTATCCAAGGACTCGCCAAAAAGGCGAGATCCATCATAGGCCAGATTGGATAAGGTCTTGCGCGAAGATTGGTCCACAGACCAACACTTCAACCAAACCAGGCGGCGAGACAACACCGCCACACTGTGCACACGTGCAGCCACGTGCAGGTACTATATCCAAGTCCACATCACACAAATACATGACACCCTGATGGATTTGATCCACCATGGCCAATGTCGCCGGTGGGGCAGAATCAGCCACCAGGACGCGTCTAAGCACCTGCGTCCAATTCACGACAGTCTGGGCTGCCATAAGTGAAGCAAAAAGAGCTTTTAGCATAGAGCCAGTAATAGAATAAGTATGACGGGCAAGAGACTCCAGTCTCCTGTCCGTGGCATCCCGGAACACCGGGGTATCCTCTGCAGGAACCGCAGTGGACTTATTCAAAACCGCTATCGCGTGATCCACCGGAGGTGGCACACACCAACGCTCATCAGTAGCGGGCGTGAAAGGATAACGCAGCTTGAACCTACTCGGCACCGCAAAAGGCTTGCGTATATTGCGCCATTGTTCCTTAACAGCGCGCTGAAAATCATCAGTGCAGGGAAAAACCTGCGATGTCTTGCGCCTTTTCTGCGTTCCATAAGCGGCCAGGGCAGCAGGAGGACATGGTTCATCCTGTAAGCGCAGTGTCTGTTTGATAGAAGCAACCAATTCATCCATGAGTGCAAGCTCTTCAGACGAGCCAGGGCGAGAATTATCAACCCCTTCAAACTCTGCCTCCCCTTCAGACCCCACAAGATCCAGGGAGGAACGGGACCCCGATAAGGAGACCCCAGCCATGGCAGCCCCATCACCCTCACCCTCTGAATCAGATGAAATTGAAACTCTGGGCCTTTTAGTGGATTGAGCAGCCACAAGCATTTGCACCTGAGCAGATAGGTTAGCCACAACCGTAGCCAAATCACCCCCTGGGGGGGACACAGCAGTCCCTTGGCCTCCCACCAAGGTGGCAGGGAATTTGCTTTCCTGAGAATCCATGCCCCCAAGTATGTGGAAGAATAAAGGGTTAACTGCCCCTTTAAAAAGCGCGGCGAGCGCAGCCCACCGCACACACACACCAGCAAAAGTCGACCCCCACAGGGAAAAAGTACAACTCAGGCAAGGATACAGGGATAGAGAGGTAAAAACCTGGAGAGACCGCTGCTGCCTCGATCAGTGCGCCCAGGGAAGAGGAAGTGATGTCACGCAGGGCGCTCTATTAAAGCCTATGGAAGGCTACAAAAAAATGGCCGCCTGCAGTGCTAACATGCGGCCAGAACTAGCGCCGCCAAAATGGCGGCGTTTGGCGCCGATACGCCACTCCTCCACACACAGTGAAACCGCCAAAAACACATGCAGTAAAGTAAAATAATGGCGGACCGCCGCAGCGGTCGCCGCAAATGTGCGTAACACGATACAATCATGCCCCGCAGCACACAGCCTGTCACACAGTAAAACACAGCACATAATCTGACACAGAACAGTGCAGCATAGCCCCCCCTCCTTGCAGCCCACAGAATGCAGCCAAGCAGACAGGGAGACCAAACAGTGTGAACAGAGGCAGGGTTTCACAGTCCCAGACTGACACCCCCCCAAACAGACAGTTCCCCACACAGATACACTTACCTTCTAAATGGCGTGGGGAACCCACCCAAGCGAACAAGCCACTGTACATGGGACAGGGAGAGTCGCAGTCAGGACGCAGGAGAATTGCGGTGCGAAACCGCATGGCGTCCAGTGAGGTAGCCACCTCACCATAGCATCCCTGCATCGAACAGGGATGGGTCGTTCAGAGTGCCAGGAAAAGTACCTGACTGAACGCTCGATGGCAGGCTGGGAAGCCACTGACCCACAACCTGCGAGCAGGGGAATCAGCCCGAGACCCAGCCCGCACGATCCTCTTCATCAGAAGACCTAACTAACGCTGACAAAAGTAACAGCTAAGTAAAGAGAGAAAAAAAACTCAAATAAAATCAAAAAAGAAGAGAAAGGCTGAGACAAAATGCCCCAGCATAGAGACATCCAGCTACTCCTGACAAGCTAGACATTGAAACTGAGGTATGGATACAGGAAGTAGGAGGTTATTGACTGAGGGGACCACCCCCTGGGGGTGGGATATGTTAAAAGCTTTAATATTGACATATTCTGTTGCCTAGCTACTCCTACGGAGCAAAGGTCATTAACCCCATAGTGATGAATATGAAGTGGCGGCGACTGTCGGAGGACGCAAGAGAAAAAACAATTTTCACCGGAGCCTGCAAAGTATTGCACATGTGATCAAGGGATCTCGGGTGCAATGGCAAGATCCTACAAACTCTTCCTCCAGCTCTATGCCCATACCTCTGTACAGGCTTTCAGTTGCAGAGCTGGAAAAAGCATCAATGGACTATGAGTGTGCTGACTAACGTACTTGTATTCCAATGAGAACTACAAGTCTGTCCCCTCCAATGAGAATTACAAGTTTATCCCCTGTGGTGGACAGATCTCCGTGAATTACTGACAAAGCTATGCGGGCGATTTTCAAAAGTGACAGCTGCTGTGGGGGAAAAGGGGGCGGTTTGAGAGAAAAGGGGGGATCATTTGTACCATGTTACACCCTAATTATGTGTGTAACATGGTGCAAAAAGACATTAACATATTGAGCACAATAAAATAAACATTCCCCAGTAAACTATTTGTTAAAACTTAAAGTTACAATACTTCTGGCTCCTGCTCTTTCAGTTCTGCTTCCTCAAACATCTGGTTTTCATTGCAGCCTCAAGCAAATCTGTTAACTTGGAGAAAAGGAGGACACAATGGTGTTTTTATATTGATGCATACAGTAAGACCAAACTAGTTTCTGCACCTGTATGCTAGGTTGACTCCATAGGATGCTAAAACAGAGAGAAGCCACCCTAAAACAGGAAACCTGGGGCAGCAGTCACGGCACCAGCCTAAACTGGAACATAGGCAAGGTTTAAAAGATATAGAAACTGCATACTCAAAAAGTGAATAAATCTGCTGCAAAAGGGGTTATAAAAAAAAAAAATATTAAAAAAGGTTTAGAGGTTTAATATTACTTTAATTTGACTTGGAATCAGCCTGTTGCAGTCCTGGTTTGGCAGGAGGTCAGAGAGATGGGTTTATCTTTGCCCAGCCACAGAGCAGTGAGAAAGTGAAACTGCCATAGAGAAAGATCAGATCTCCTCTGCTAGGAGTAGAGTAGTACTGTGCTGTGTAGCAGAGTTGTTTAAACCTCAGTCCCGGAAAAATCCTTTTGGCAGGTAAAAAAAGCTAATTTACCTGTGAATTTTGTTGTTTGCATGAAGTTCAACTTAATGTTCTAAGGGACAGAAGAAAGGCATTTGGACAGGCACCCTGTAACAAAGTGAAAGTTAAAAAAGACACACCGATAGTTAAACCCCAGGTTAACAGTTAAAATATATTAGGTGTTACTATTCTTACCCGTTAAGGAATTTGTTATTATACTGAGTTAGGATATTACTTCAGCGCAGGGAGCAGGTAGGTGGTCAAGGAAGTAGCAATGCTGAATTAGGAAGCAGTAGGGTGATTTTCCCAACTGCACAGTGCAGCAGAAGTGTTTAAAAAAACAAGGCTAAGTTACAGACAACAGCTGCTACACACTTTATGGGCTTTCCTACTTTGGTGACTGTGCTTTACTGTTCCTGCTATACCATTTCAAATTCATAGGATAGCTGAAAGGGTGAAGGGTAATTCGTCAAAAGCTTGACATAAGCTAGCATTATTACTGGAAGAGCTAATCTTGTGCACAAGTACATATAGGGGGGATATTTACTAAAGCAATTAGAGTGCAAAGTCTGGTGCAGCTCTGCATAAAAAAAAAAAAAAAAAGGATTCCAAGGTTTAGCCCCCGTTCACATCGAGCAATTTGCCATGTCAAATTGCATGCTAAATCGCAGCCTATTGCCGGCAACGGCACTGTTGGAATCCGTGCGATGCCGACTTTGTGGCGCTGCGCCGATTTCCAAAAGTAGTTCCTGCACTATATTTTGCAACTTCGGGGGCGACTTCAATAGACATCTGTGCAGTGAAACTTTCAAATCACCCTCGAATTTGCAATGAAATGCAGGTTTGAAACTGTGCGAGTTCAGCTGAACTCACACGATTTAAAACCCGCCTCCAATGTGAACATACCCTTACTGTCAAATCTTGATTGAACAAACTGAAGTTAGAAGCTTATTGGCTACCATTGGCAGCTACACCAGGTTTTGAAACATGCAATAACATTTCCACATCAGAAAAAAAAAAAAAAAAAAAAAAAACACACAGAAAGGACAGAAATCAGTAAAACTTAATTGAAGCATTTTAATATACAGCAAGAGTTTGGCTGTCTTCAATAGTTAAGTCACAAAAACAAACAAAATAAAATTAATTTGGAGGTCATTAAGGTCTGTTTTCCTCTTTACTGAAATCCGGAGCTTTGTATTTCCCTTCCTTCTCTAGCTTCTGCATCTGATCCTTGATGGTTTTCAAGCGCTGCAGCTGGAAGAAAGATGTGCACATTATACATTCTGCTGGGTCATACTGTGAAGATTGCCTACATTAAAATATCTTCATTTTTTTCTGATCTTAAAAATGGGAAATGTCCTTTTTATGACCTATACTGTATATCCTTCCTCCCTCTGCTCAGGATTTCACCTAAAGTCACATTCATGTCGCTTCTATTTAAAAAATCATAAATGTAGAAACATTTTACAAATGTTAACACGTACTGATGTTCATTTTCACATAGCTATATTTAAAATAAATGTAAATGATGGCACATCAAAACACTCATTAACACACATTTAAACGAGCGTCAAAACACATTAATTTTCAAACATCCTCCTGGCCATTCACAGAACAAAGCCTAGGGGTGTGTGTTTTGTGAATAGTAAGGAGGAGAGGGAGGCAGTGATGCAACTATAGCACTGGGGTCTTCGGTATATGTGTACAGTGGGAGCTGTAACCACATGTAAACAAGAACACTTGCGGTGTTAAAGTGACTGTGAGCCCCCCCAAAAAAGGAAGGAGATCCTGTTCCCTTATAGCAGTGATGGCAAACCTTGGCACCCCAGATGTTTTGAAACTACATTTCCCTATGACGCTCCTGCACTCTGCAGTGTAGCATATTAAACATTAAACCGCACAGTGCTTGTGCCGTTTCACTCTGGCTGATCCTGCCTGTTCTTGTGTCCCCCTCTGTGTGCTGGCCAGGGTAATCATGGCCGTCGACCCCGATTACCATGGTCAGGTTACATGCCTCCAGCATCCTGCCACTCTATCCCTCCCTGTCAGCTCCTGTGTCTCCCCCCCACCCCCGCTGTTGGCATTAGTAGCTGGCAGTAAGGGCCCATTCACACCAGAAACTGCACATTTTTTACTGCATGTTTATACGCATTAGAAACATGCTTTGCATGCATTTTGTGCTGCTTTGCAGTGCATTTTTCAATACGTTTTTTAGCTTGGCTTGAAAAGGCATGGCCCAGTGCATTTGAAGCATATTTGTAGCACATTCCCTGTGTTTTTAGTGTAGAAAAATGCAGCATGCTCTACTTTTTTAACTGCACTGATCTGCGCAATGATGTGAACTATGCCCATAGGATTACCTTGATTTTGGGTTTTCTATGCAGTTGGAGTGCAGTTCAAAATGCATCCAACTTCGTTCGGTGTGAAAGGGCTCTAAAAGCAACCAAAAAATTACAGCCATCTCCTCTGTTATAGTAATTTCACCTACACTGTGTAAATGATTTTGTAAAACAAAGCTAGCAAATACCTTATCTTTGATCACTTTTGGCCGGTCACGTGACCTCCCCGGCTGACGTCAGAGGGGGAACTCAGCCCCTCCCTCTGTAACCCATAGATCGGAGGAATAGAGCAGCTGGAGGTCACATGACTGCCCATAAAAGATCAAAGATTAGGTATTTACAGGTATTGTTTTAAAAGATCAATTACACATTACAGTTACATAGTTTGTGAGGTTGAAAAAAGACATCAGTCCATCCAGTTCAACCTATGATGTGTGTGTGTGTGTTTGCTGTTAACCGTACATTGTATATCCCTGTATGTTGTGGTCTTTAAGGTGCCCATCTAATAGTTTTTTGAAACCATCCATGCTCCCTGCTGATACGACTGCTTGTGGAAGAGAATTCCACATCCTTACTGCTCTGACAGTGAAGAACCCCTTACGTATTTTAAGGTTAAACCGTTTTTGCTCTAGTTTTAGTGAGTGGCCATGTGTCTTATTGTATTCCCTTTCTCTGAATAGTTTGTTCCTTATGCTAGGGTTGCCAGTACAGTATTTGTACATTGATATCATATCCCCCCTCAATCGTCTCTTCTCCAGAGAGAATAAGTTCAGTGCTTGTAGTCTTTCCTCATAGCTGAGGTCCTCCATTCCCCCAATTATTTTTGTTGCCCTTCTCTGGACTTTCTCCAGTTCCAGCACATCCTTCCTGAGGACCGGTGCCCAGAACTGATCAGCATACTCCAGATGTGGCCGGACCAGAGTCTTGTAAAGTGGGAGAATAATCTCTTTATTTCTGGAGTGAATCCACTTTTTTATACATCCCAGTATTCTGTTGGCTTTGCTTGCAGCGGCTTGGCATTGCATGCCACTGCCAAGCCTGTTGTCCACTAGTACCCCCAGGTCCTTTTCCATCTTAGATTCACCCAGAGGTTCCCCCCCTAGTGAGTAGCTTGCTTTCATGTTTCTGACTCCCAAGTGCATTACTTTACATTTTTCAACATTAAACCTCATCTGCCATGTAGTTACCCACCCCATTATTTTGTTCAGGTCTGATTGCAAGGTTTCCACATCCTGCTTCGATGATATTGGCATTAGTATAGTATCATTGGCAAATACTGAGATTGACCTAGAGGAGGGAATATCTAGTACATTTATAAATAAATTAAACAGGATTGGTCCCAGGACAGAACCTTGGGGGACCCCACTTTCCACACCCGCCCAATCCGAGTACTCCCCATTAATCACCACCCTCTGTACTCTCCCCGGGAGCCAGTTCTCTATCCAGGTACTCACCTTATGGTCCATACCTACCTTCCTTAGTTTGTACAGTAAGCGTTTGTGGGGAACGGTGTCAAATGCCTTTGCCAAGTCCAGATACACCACATCCACAGGCTTACCTTTATCTAGGTGGCAGCTCACTTTGAACTTAGAAGATTAATAGATTGGTCTGGCAAGAACGATTTTTCATGAATCCATGCTGATTACTACTAATAATACCGTTTTCATTACTAAAGTCTTGTATGTGGTCCCTTAACATCCCCTCCAAAATCTTGCAGACTACTGATGTTAGGCTGACAGGTCTATAGTTACCCGGGATATATCTCGGCCCTTTTTTAAATATTGGTACCACGTTGGCTTTTTTCCAATCAGCTGGCACCATACCCGTCTCTAAACTATCCTTAAAGATCAAGAATAATTGTCTGGCAATCACCTGGCTGAGCTCTTTAAGAACCCTCGGGTGCAAGCCTTCTGGTCCCGGTAATTTATTTATTTTAAGTTTCTCTAGTTTAGTTCTAAGTCTATCTTCTGTTAGCCATGGTGGTACTTCCTGAGGTGTATTATTTACTTTAACATTACATTCTGGATTAGTGTAGCCCCTACATTGTAGGAGAGATTACTAGATTACAGAGGAGCTGGCTGTAATTGTTCTTTACCTTAACAACCACTTTAAGAAGTCAGTGTACATAATATAGCAGATGTCTTTAGAGGAGCGTTCAAATTAGTCAACCCTGGTGAGCGTATTCTGCCTGGCAATGGGCTTTAAAGTGGAACTTTAGCTAAATTTAAAAAAAATTGGCAAACTGCATAATTTTAATCTAGAAAAAACAGGTTTGGTTTCTTTTACATTAAAAACTTACCAACCTTCCGGTCTGCCCATGTACAATCAGCTGCGCACGTGCAGCTCACTGTACAGATTCAGTAATGCTGACTGAAATCCCACCAAGGTTGCACCAAGTAAATAGATACCCAACATGTCAAACCTTAAACCTATGTGTGCCCATGAAATGGCGACAAATTTCAGAAACCTATATTTTTCATAGGTAATGCTTTAAAAGCCCCCCTATAGGTCATCAGTTTAGTGTTACGAAGGAGATCGAGAATTTTATGTGCTTGGGTGTAAATTTATTTTTTACAATTAAAAACATTTTTTTCCCTTTAATTTTTTTTTTTTACCTCCCCATCACATAGGGGACAAAAAATCCCCTATGTGATGATTTTTTTTTTTGTTGTGACAGGTTCTCTTTAATGAGTCACCCAGGGTCTAAAAGACACTGGATGTCTCCCTTTTGCTCCACTGATTGTAATGCAATGCACACTCTTTCCAGGCCTTGATGGCTAGGGAAACTCAACAGGGACCCAGAAGAAATGTTATACACTTCACTCCCGGGTAAGCAACAAGAAGGGGAGGAGAGCGGACGCGTGTCCACTCCCCTCTACCCGGTGGCACCTGCTATGCCCATGCGCAGGATGTATGTAAGCATTTGGGCGCAGCTGCCCAAATGCTTCCATGCAGCAAGTGAACCCTACTACTTGCCCGCAGTAGGGCTAAATGTTAAAATATACTACCTGCCTGGCGCCCAGGACTACATGTCCCGGGCCATAGGAATTGTTCATTCCTGCACTTGGTGCCAACAGTAAATGGGATGACAAAAGCCCAGGCCACAATTTCTAGTCTCCATGGAAACCGGGCACCTGGGATTTGTCGAGTTCTACTTTACTAGCGGAAGCAAGTCCCTTAAATCAAGATGGCTTTGCTGGCTGCATACTTGTCCTGGGTTTGTGACTCAATAAGTACTAAAGCAGTGATTAGAATGACAGTCCCAATGCAGGAAAAGTTGCTACTAACAGCATTTTGCATGTTAAGAAAAAAATACCAGTCACTTTCAATAATCTACTGGAAACTACTATGATTTTGGACCAAATCCAACTTTTACGTCAAAGTGGTTGTAAAGGTTTTTTTCTTTTTTTTACCCTTGTGCATTTTCTGCATTAAAAGAAAAAAGTTTGGGGCTTAAAAAAAAAAACAAAAAACAAAACAGAAACACTATTTTCAGCTAGGTGGATGCAATTGATTCAATGCTGCATCTGTTCTCTGTCGTCTCTGCATTGAGAAGTGATTGATCAAACACTACTGATTCTCCCCCTCCGCTCTGAGCAGAGACTGTGCTTACTGGAGCGCTGAACTGTGGTGGGGGCAAGAGGGGCCATTAACTCCCGTGGCTGTCAATCAAATCCAATGACAATTGGACAGAACAACTTGCTATGAGGGCACCCGAGCCGAGCTGCAGCTCCGTGTACCCATTCAATACGGAGCTGCGGTTTGGCCCCACCCGCCACTCCCTCCTGATTGGCTGACAGCCACAGGAGCCAATGGCGCTGCGGCTGTGTTTCAGCTAATTAGGAGGGAGAGTCCCGCCTGAGGGACTCATGGACATCGCTGGACAGAGATGGGGCTCAGGTAAGTATTAGGTTAGGGCTGGGCGATATGGCTGAAAACTGTATCACGATATCAGTGTTTCATATCGGTCGATATCGATAATTATTGATATTTTTTATTACCCATTTAAAATAAGGACCCTAGGGTGAGAATGCAGGGCGGCGGGCATGGTGCAGGAGAATGCAGGGCACTGGCATGGTGCAGGAGAATGCAGGGCACTGGCATGGTGCAGGAGAATGCAGGGCACTGGCATGGTGCAGGAGAATGCAGGGCACTGGCATGGTGCAGGAGAATGCAGGGCACTGGCATGGTGCAGGAGAATGCAGGGCACTGGCATGGTACAAGAGGATCCGGGGTTGTGGGCATACTACAGGAGATGCAGTGCTGTGGGCATGGTACAGGTAGACCATGCCCACAGCACTGCATCCCTTGTAGTGTGCCCGCAGCCCTGCATAATGGCAGGTAGTGAAGCCGTTTCACTTACCTGTTCCAGAGGCGCCTTCATTTTAAAAATGGCGCCGCCCGGCGCCGCCACGTCATTGCGCACGCGCCGCCGCCGCTCGTGTAACTTCGGCTATTCCCAGCCTCTCCCGAGCGGCGCGTGCGCAGTGACGTGTATGCGACGGGCGGCGCCATTTTTAAAGCTTAAACCCGTCGGAGCGGACTTTTCGTTTTATCGTTCCAAGTCTTGTATTGCTATCGATCCCCTGACTATCGCGATACATATCGGTATCGCGATAGTCAGGGGATCGATCGGGATCGATAGGGGATCTTTATCGCCCAGCCCTATATTAGGTGGTGCTGGGGTGGCTGCTACACAAAAGGTTTTTTTATCTTAATGCATTTAGATAAAAAACATTCTTAATATACAACTCCTTTAATGAACTGGTGATCCCTATGATTTCTGGATTTATCCTTTGGATCACTGCAGCACTCACATGAAAGGCTGAGAAGCTGTTAGGAGTGAACCATACTCTCTTCAATACATGTATTATGGATAGCAACCTGACTTACTGTTTTGGTTCTGTGCATACACTCCATAAAGTCCTCATACTCCAGCTTGCACTCCTTTTCTGCTCGGATTTTCCCAATGCCATGTGAGCATTCCACCCATTCTTTCTCAAAAGCATGGCAACGTCCAGCTGTATGATGTACCTGCTTCCCACTCTGCAGCAGCAGCCATTTGTCTATATCAATGCCGAGTTTGTTCTGAAGATCAATAAATGGCATGGCTGCAAAATAACAGCAGCAGAAAATCAAGGGTTAGAAATTCAATCAAGACTCACTTCAAATGGATATTTTTATCTATGACAAACAGTCAGAAGCTATATTATTTTCGAGAATTAATTACCAACTGAAAAGGTATTAGGATGCAATAGTAAAATACAAAGCATCTGACCCATATGAAATTATGGTATACTGTATATATCTGTCCTGAAGATCTCATTTATTGAGGCCCGAAAATGCCAGGGCAGTACAAATATCCCCCAAATGACGCTTTTTTGGAAAGTAGACTAAGGTATTTAATAAGAGGAATGGTGAGTTTTTTGAAGTTGCAATTGGTCACAATTTTTTTGAAAAATGAAGAAATTACTTTTTTTTAACATACTGTCACAAGTGCAGTACAGCGTCATCATATGATTGGTGTGGCGGTGATCAGGGACACCGATTGGTGACAGTGACAAAAAAAAAAAAAAACAGTGACAAAAAAAAAAAAAAAAAAAAAAAGTTTTTTTTTTTTTTTTTTTTAAAGAAACACACTGACCAGGGCAGTATCAACGTATTACTCTGCGGAAGTGATCACATTTTTTTTTTTTTTATATAAACCCATTATGATTGCTTATACCAGTGAATTTCACTGGTAAAAGCAACCATATTAACTGAATTTAACTTATTTATTCAATGGGTATTGTTGTGATTATCCGCGATTGGCCATAGTTAATCACATGGTACAGATGGGCTGTGATTGGCCCTGGATGTATCATGTGATCACCACGCTATCAGCCATTCATTGTTTACAATTGTCATGTGATCTGCTGAGATTGGTCACAGCGATCACATGGTACTGGCAGTGGGTGCGGCATATGATGTCCACCCGAAATGATGAAGGTCTCACCCAGCTGCCATCTGAGAATAGGCTGGGCGGGAAGTGGTTAAAGACAACAGTGTTTGGGATGATATCTACATACTTTATGCACACCGTTTAATATTTGATACTAAGGTATTTTTGTTCTTAGGCTACATTCACACTGGTGATTAGGGCCGACGTGAGCAGCAGCGACAGGAATCAGGGATTCCTGCTGCAACTCTCAGGGGCTAGGTCGCTGTCATCCGCAACTCTCTGCACAGCCAGCAATTACCTGCTGTGATCGCTGCAGGACCCACTTTTCATTCGTCCAGCAACAACCACTGCAGGTAATCGCTGGCTGTGCAGAGAGCTGAGAATAGCTGTGGCTACCAGAGACCTGACCTAGTGAATGGGTTTGGCGGCTGCACCTTACTGCAGAAGGACCTGCGGTTAAAATTTGCACAGGCCTTAATCGTCAATGATAAAGAAGCCAAACACATCTGCTTGGAATACTAGAGAACCACTTATGACCTGATCTTCTGAAGTCACAGGTACTAGGTGCCTGTATCTAATGTTTTGAGAATGGAGAGAAGTGATGTGAAATATACACCATATTGTCAAAAGTATTGGAACACCTGCCTTTACACACACACATGAACTTTAAAAGAAACGTATGTTTTTTTTTTTTTAAGATTTATACTTGCCTTGATGGATGCATCTGTCCCCTGACCCCTCCAACACTGAGAGCCGAGCGATTGAACACCACCTCTACAGCTCTCTGCTCTGCCCCCTCCTCGCTCGGCTGTGGAGGGGTGGGGAGCGGCCGGCTCAGCAGCTCCCAGAGAGGCTGAGCCGGGTGTGAGCCCAGGCACCTGGCAGATCCCGACTTCCATTGTTGTGATGACGCGGTGCCTGGACCGACTTCTGTGACGTCAGCTAAAAATGGTTCACAAGAGTGCAGAACAAATTGCACTCCTGTGATCCATAGGAAATGTACAGCCAAACAAGTCTTAGTCTTTAGGGTTCAATATTGAGTTGGCCCATCCTATGCAGCTATAACAGCATCAACTCTTCTGGGAAGGCTGTCTACGGGAATGTTTGATCATTCTTCCAGAAGCGCACTTATGTTGGACGAGAAGGCCTGGCTCGCAGTCACCACTCTAATTCATCCCAAAAGGTGTTCTATCGGGTTGAGGTCAGGACTTTGTGCAGGCCAGTCATGTTCCCCCACCCCAAACTTGCTCATCCATGTCTTTATGGACCTTGCTTGGTGCACTGGTCCAAATCATTTAGTAAAGGGGGGATTATGGTGTGGGGCTGTTTTTCAGTGAAGGGATCTCTTAAAGTGGAGTTCTGGCCTCAGAAACTATTTTTCAATAAAAATACCCGTGGAACAGTCAGGGCTAGTACATTTCATAATGGATAGCCTCTGAACTGTCCCAGGTGGCACTTACCTTTTAGAAGAAATACTTACCTTGAAAATTTCCTGTCCAGCGCTGCCATCTCAGGTGTGGGCAGCTGAAGCCAGCGTGTCCTCTCCAGTCCCACAATGCCCTGTACCGGCCCCACTCATCACTTCCGGGGCATGCGCGTCATCCCTGCACAGCTTCTGGGCATGCTCAGAAGCTGTTTAACAGGGAATGACGCGCCTGCACCGGAACTGACGAACGAGGCCGGTGCCGGCGAATTGATTCCTGGGAGCGATGACGTTCAGCTCACAGGAATCAATGCAAGCAGGAAGTGATGGCGCTGGCCGCAGCGGGAGGTAGTGGTAGAAAGGTAAGTATATTTTATTCGATAACAAGGTAGGTAAAAAAAAAAAAAAAAAAAAAATCGTCATTATCCATTTCTTTTTTTTGGTGAATGTTAGCAAGTGGATGGCCCAAAGTCATTTTTGAGGCCGGAACTCCGCTTTAAGGCATCAGCATACCTAGGCATTTGGACAATTTCATGCTCCCAACTTTGTGGGAACAATTTGGGGATGGTCCCTTCCTGTTCCAACATGACTGCGCACCAGTGCACAAAGTAGGGTCCATAAAAACATGGATAAGCAATTTTGGGATGGAGGAACTTGACTGGCCTGCACCTCAACCCCAATAGAACACCTTTGGGATGAATAAGAGTGGAGACTCCAATCCAGGCCTTCTTGTCCAACATCAGCACCTGTCCTCACAAATGCGCTTCTGGAAGAATGATCAAACATTCCCATAGACACACTTCTAAACCTTGTGGACAGCCTTCCCAGAAGAGTTGAAGCTGTTCTAGCTGTAAAGGGTGGGCCAACTCAATATTGAACACTACGGACTAAGACTGGGATGCCATTAAAGTTCATGTGTGTGTAAAGGCAGGCATCCCAATACTTCTGGTAATATAGTGTATATACACACAGGCTGTCAGACAGATGTGTACTTGAGACAGAGGTCACTCATACATTGATATCCTCTATGCCAGGGATCCTCAAACTACGGCCCTCCAGCTGTTGCAGAACTACACGTCCCATGAGGCATTGTAAAACTCTGACATTCACAGACATGACAAGGCATGATGGGAATTGTAGTTCCTCAACAACTGGATTGCCATAATTTGAAGACCCCTGCTCTATGCACTGGCAATGAGCTGCCATGGGGCCTGAGTACACAAAAAGGAGCAGTGAATGTAATGTCAGTGCTCAGCCCAGAGCCTAGGAGGAGGACTCCCACCACTAGCTCCCCCAGCACTCTACACTGCCAGTGTCCTTCACTCACACCTCCATGACAGGCCCAGCGCCCACTACACACTCTGCATGGACCGCCTGAGCCGACTTCTGCATGATACAACACGTCTATACACAGCTCTGCACCTACTTCTCGAGGTCAAACCAACAATTCCCTCACCTTAGCAGCTCCAGACGTCCTCTACACCGGCCAGTTCACGACACAGAAGACCGTAAAGCGCCTGTCATGTGATACGCTAAGGAGCAGCCATCTTTGAAGTGGGACATGATTGCTTTTAGAGCGCAAATTTATGCTGTCTGCTGCGATTCGCGTATTAGCTATAAATTCAATAATAAGCGTAACACTGAGATAGAAGTTTGATTTCTATGACATTTGTCTAATGTTAATGTTCGCCTAGCGCATTAGGCTACACGCAAGAAGTCGCACATTTTGTTTATAGCGCCCTCTTGCGTTTGGAGGATCTTTAGAACCTTGATATACGTGTGAGAATTGTTAGTTCAGGACCTATGGGGGGCAGCATAGTAATGATAGCAGTAGACCAAAGATAAATTCACTGTATTCCCTGCCCTGATCTATTGCAAAGTATGGTATTGGAACTTTAACAAAGTAAAACTAAAGGTAAAACTTCTGTTTTTACATTTTGGATAGAGTAGAGGAGGGTTAAACCTAGTGGTGCACTGAAATGAAAATTTCTGTACCAAAAATTCTGGATGCACTTGGTTAAAACTAAAATTGACGTTTAAAAAAAAAAAAAAAAAAAAAATATATATATATATATATATATATACTTTTATAAATAATTGTATTATATTCAACTTTTTCTTTAATATCATGAATTTAAATGAATATGAATTTATTGTCGGACGTTATCTGCACCTTTTGAAGCAGTGTTAAAAATCCTGTCTGATGCATTTTTGGTACCCATTTGGCTAACCGCACCCAAAAAAATTACCTCCCCATTGACATGCATTGAAAACGCAGCAAGAACGCATCAAAAAATGCACCCGTGTTGTGTTTTTGATGCATTTTTTGAGTCACATGATCTATGAAAAACACACCATAAGCAAGTTAAAATCGCAGCAGGGGGTTTCAGCAGCCATGATCAGCACTTTTTTCATCAGAACGCTGAAAACCCTATTTTCGGCTGATAGTTTTCGGGGCCTGAATTTTTGGTGCATCACTAGTTATACCCGCTGTCTGTTTCTGCTATCTGTGTCCCATTGGGTTAGATTTCCCCTCGTGCACCGCGACTTCGGCACGACTTGCACGGACTTCACATAATGGAAGTCAATGCAAGTCGCTCCGATGTCGCCCAAAGTAGTACTGGAACTATTTTCTAAGTCGGAGTGACTTGAGTTGCTCCTATTAGAACAGTTCCTGTAGCACACAATGGACCGCGACTTGTCAGGCTGACCAGTCGCCTGACAAGTCGCGGTAGTGTGAACCGTGACTTAATAATTACCACAGCCGTTTCATCGGAGGGAAATCCTGAAAACATGACCTGCTGGGGGTACTTGAGGACTGGAGTTGAGAAACAATCCCTCTCCACTCTATCAAAAATGATAAGATTTCCCTTTAGGCACCTTTCACACTTGTGCAGCCTGAAAGTTGCACGACTTTGACGCGACTTGAAGCAATGCCTTTGTAGTCTTGAGGTCTATAGACCTCAAGTTGTATCAAAGTTGGACCAAAGTAGTGCAGGGACTACTTTGAAGTCGCTGTGCCTTTCTATTGCTCTCTATCAGCCTCCTACAAATGTTTTTTTTATGTATTTATTTTTGTGATCCGACTTACTGTTAGAGGGTGGCTAAATGTATTCTCCATCATCCCCCACATAGGAGCATAGCCAAACTCTTTTTCTTGCTCCCAAATGGACTGTGGACTACATAGTTGCCAACATTTGAAATAAATTTCCAGGGACACTTTGCAGCACAGTAATCAATTACTTATCACACCCACTTTCCTGAAGCTCCGCCCACTCCACATAATTAATCTCCGCCTACTTATCATCAGATTATAGGGTCTACTCAATAAAGAGAGAATTACAGGAAATCGAAAAGGGAATTTCAAACTTAAAGCGGAGTTCCGGCTCCCCCTCCACCCCCCACCAAAAATTAAAAGTCAGCAGCTACACATACTGTAGCTGCTGACTTTTAATTTTAGGACACTTACCTGTCCTGGAGTCCAGTGATGTCAGCACCGCGTTGGGTGCTGCTGCCGCCATTTCCGGTAAGGGAACCCAACAGTGAAGTCTTGCGGCTTCACAGGCGGGTCCCTTCTGCACATTTCTATTGGCTTGGCGGCTGAGGAGGTAGGAGGGGGCCGAACTCCTGAAGGACAGCGATGCGGTGCCGTATCCCGGAAGTGGGGAAGGGTACCTGTCAAAAATAGGTACCCGTTCCCCCCTCCCCCCTGAAAGGAGCCAAATTTGGCACCGGAGGGGGGGAGGAAGCAAAAGAGCGGAAGTTCCACTTTTGGTTGGAACTCCGCTTTAAGGCCAAAGTAGCAGAGTTGGAATAATTTTCCCATTCAGCTGCACTACTTCTGCCTAAAGTTTACAATTCTCATTACAACTTCCTGCAATTCTAAAGTGTCAAATGTGCTCAGGTGTGACCATACAAAAAATTGAATATGTTCAGTAAATATAAATGAAGTGCAAGGTGTAAATAAGTACGATAAAACCTAATTATACTATCTGGTATAATTAGGTTTTATCGTATATATTTACACCTTGCACTTCATTTATATTTACTGAACATATTCAATTTTTTGTATGGTCACACCTGAGCACATTTGACATTTTATTCACATGTCATGTTACCAGATATTTTTGCACATAAGATTGTTGCTTTCATCCTACCTACCTTCATGTCTGTGAATGTGTCTTCACTCTCCAGGGGTGACAATCCTTTGATTTAAAAATGGCACCTTTACGTAATTGCGCATGCGCCCGCCCAGCCGAGCTTGTACAAGCTTTCCCGAGCCCAGCAGGCATTGGAACACCGCATGTGCTGTTACGATATTGGCCCGCAACCATTTTTTTTTACGGGCAACGAATGCCCGTAATGAGCATTTACGGGCAGCCTGATTAACGGCCCAGGACAATGTAAATTACCCGGGACAGGGTCCTATTTGCTTGGACTGTCCCGGAAAAAACGGGACAGTTGGCAGGTATGGGACTATGGGATTTGTAGTGTGCATAGAGAAGTGCGCATGACCACAACTAACGTGCACTGCTTGTTCCAAACAGATGGAAGTGAGGGGGAGAAGGAGAAGTTTGGGAGCTCACAGAGGACATTACAAGTAGGTAGAAAAACACAGCAGCAGCATTGTCAAAATCTTTAACAGGCAAAAATACATGGTGGCTGGATGCTGTACCAAGCAGTACTCACATTTAGGGCCATATGCGTTCAGGGATGTATGCCCCCAACGCAGAAATTCTGTGTTCTGTGCCCATGTCTCAGAACACATATGACGTTAAATGTGAGTATCACTCAGTACAGTAAACAGCCACCTGGTATGTCAGCCTGTAATAGATTTTGATAGCTTGCTGGCAGCCATGCTAGGCACTGTATTTGTGCCACCCAGCTGCCCTTAAATAGGAACTTAAATAGAACTTCCATTTATAAATTTTACCTATAGGTAAGCCTATATTAAGGCCTATAGTAAGCCTATGATAAGGCTTACTTATAGGTAGTGTAAATATCTGCTAACCCTGCAGCTGTTTAGGAGATATTTACTGTGCATTCAGCCTGTGACATCACTGGCGCATACGCTCCGAAAGAACGGCCACCTGTGCCGTGACCGGTGGCTCCTGCGCGCATGCCTAGGAGTGACGCCATCACGGCTCCGGCCAGTCACAGATCCGGAGTCTGCGAACCCAGAAGCAAAACGGGTGAAGATGAAAGGTGAAGCATACTAGCACATTATGCCTTTGCCTTAAAGGTAAGAAATTTTATTTTTTACAACCGCTTTAACCACTTGCCGACCGAGTACGGTAATAGTACTGCGGCAAAGTGGTTCGTTATCGTCTGACGACGTAGTATTAACGTCGTCAGACACTCCCCCCTTCTGGGCGGCGCTTGCGCGCCGCCGGAGGCTCGCTCCCGCTGTTTTCATTCACAGCGGGAGTCGGGCCAGGGGAGGAGCAGCGGCGATCGCCGCTGCTCTGCCCCGATCGCCGGGGATCTAGTGTGGAGATCCGCCCGCTGTGTGTAAACACAGCGGGCGGATCTCCATAGTGACAGGGAGTGACAGATCGGACTGTTCAGCATAGCTGGACATCCGATCTGTCCATGACTCACTCAGGCCCCTCCCCCCCTACGCGTCAGTAAGCACCAGGCATACATTAACCCCTTCCTCTCCAATAAAATTAACCCCTTCCCTGCCAGTGTCATTTTTACAGTAACAGTGCATATATATAGCACTGATTACTGCAGTAATGTCACTGGTAACCCCAAAAGTGTCAAAAATGTCAGTCAAGGGTCCGATCTGTCCGCCGCAATGTCGCAGTCCCACAAAAAAAATCGCAGATCGCCGCTATTACGCGTTAAAAAAAAAACACCAAAAATGACAGAAATCTTTCCCTTTGTTAGTAAACGCAATAACTTTTGCGCAAACCAATCAAAATACGCTTATTGTGATTTTTTTTACCAAACATAGGTAGCAGAAAACAAATTGGCCAAAAATTTTTTAAAAAATTGGTTTTTACATCTTTTTTGGGGGGAATTTCATATAAAAAAATGTTAAAAATATTGTTATTTTTTCAAAATAAACGCTCTTTTTTTGTTTATAGCGCAAAAAGTAAAAATCGCACAGGTGATCAAATACCAGCAAAAGAAAGCTCTGTTTGTGGGAAAAAAAGGACGTAAATTTCGTTTGGGTACGGCGTCGCACGACCGCGCAATTGTCAGTTGAAGTCGCACAGCGCCGAATCGCAAAAAGTGGCCTGGACGGAAGACAGCAAAATCCTCCGGTGGTAAAGTGGTTAATGCTAGATTTTGATGCCAAACCACCCCTGCGCATCATGTCTTATTGGTAAACATATTGTACAGTGATGTTGTCACTAAAGGTGTACCTAGTGCTGGCACAAGGTCACCTAGAGCCCAGGGCAAAGATGCCAAACTGCACCCCCTCAAGATGTATGAGCATTATGTGTCAGCAAAAATCCCCCCCCCCCCCAAAAGAATTAACACTAATCTGCATGCTTACCCCCCTAAGCATAAATTCCCCCTCCTCCCTGTACAAATCCGCCCCCCTGCTGACATCCCCCTTCCCAGCACAAATCTTTGCCCCCCCCATCCCCCCAAGAAAAATGTCCCTCTGCCAAAAAAAGTCACCCCTTGTAACAGAAATCCTCTACCACTCAGATTTTCCTTCTCCAAATCCACCCCCTGAACTTTCCCTCCTAGCACAAATTCCCCCACCAACAAAATGTTCTCCTCCTAGCACAATTCTCCTCACCCCTTCACAATATCAACTCTTCTACACAAACCCCCCCCCCCCAGCACAAATCCTCTTCCCCTACCCCCCCCCCCCCAACACAAATCCCCCTAAATGACCACTCCTTGCAATTCTTAACCACCGCTGCCCCCCAATCTCCTCCTCAATCTCCTCACAGCACCCCACCTCACATGAAACCACAGTGTCCAGGACAGCTCCCCCTCCCTCCCTCCTGCCCACCCCTTGTCCCAGCCCTAGGTGTACCCATAACCATAATAGAGCAAGTGGCTATGAGACCCCAAAATGCTGAACATAGTTACGGCTCTGATAGCATAGCTCCCAACTGTCCCTGGTTTTGAGGGACTGTCCCTGATTTGGAACAAACCTCTCCATTCCTCCTCATTTGTCCCTCATTTTGGTCTGATCTATATAGTTGTATATTAAATGCACTTTTTATCTTTTAAAAAGTGTTTCCCAGTGCTAAACTTTTAATCCAACTTCTAAATTGCTGCATTTGTACATTTCCAAAGCCAATATAAAGGAATAGTAGTAATGGTAAAAAAAAAAAAACAAAAAAAACACTTGTGGGTTTAACTACAGTAATCGTTTTTTTAAATTCTTCTTTAATGGGGTGTGACAGCGTGTGTCCTGTGGATATTATATACTATTACCAGTAGGTGTCTCTTGTTCCCATCTGAAAAAGTTGGGAGGTATGCGTCTGTCACTCTATGCATGGCAAAAGCAAAGTTTCATCTTTTTATGTTTTGCATTGTAGCCTCTGAAGCTCTTGTTGCACAACCATGAAGATGATTAATTTCTGTTTTATACTTCTTTCTCTCTATAGATCTTCATTCTCTATACATCATACAAAAAAGCTAACAATATCCAGCAGGACAGAGTGTCCACCGGTCATTATTTCTCTTGGATCCTGAAAAGGCTGCTGTTCTTCAGCGATACAGCTTGACATCAGGCAAGGCTGTTCAGTTTTGTATGTAAAAATGTTTTATTCGCTAACAGTCCGGCCTCATTTACATGGACTTACAGTAACTCTACGTACACCCATTCCAGAGCTGTGCTTGCCCACACAGGATAGACAGGTGTCCCATTCCTGTCAATTGGGATGCAACGACTGCTTGGATACAGCTGTTGCCCCAAATTTGGCATCCACGTGGGTGCAGGTGCGTGTACCTGAATTTAACGAAATACTTATCACAGCAATACCAAATTTATCTGAAATATCTTTCCAGATTATGCACACGAAAATATTTACACATTATGTACTTTTTGACGCATTGCAACAACATTTTTCTGTTTCAGTATGTTTATTGGTTTTCAAGGAGAGTATAGAATTCGACACAGCACCAATATCACCCACGCAGGGGCTACACATGTTCAGGTAATACAGGAAGAATAAAATTGTAGCATACATCGGAAATGTATACATCCTTGTAAACCTTTGTATTGTAGAGATAATAAAAGTTGATGCTTAAAGCGTTGTTCCACCTCCCCTCCAAAAATTAAAAATCAGCAGCTATACATACTGTAGCTACTGACTTTTAATATTGAGACACTTACCTGTCCTAGAGTCCAGCAATGTCGGAACCATAGCCGGTGTTTCCATCGGCTGTCGGGTGCTGTCGCTGCCATTGCCGGTGAGGGAACCCGGCAGTGAAGCCTTGCGGCTTCACAATCGGGTCCCTACTGCGCATGCACGCTGCGCTCGGTAATTGGCCAGGAAGCAGAGGGAGGAGTAGGGGGCCAAACCTCTGACGTACCTCACCACGCCGAGGTCCAACGGAAGTGTCAAAAACAGGTACCCACTCCCCTCAGAAATGTGTTGAATGTGGCACCGGAGGGGGGGAGGAGACAGATGAGCAGAAGTTCCACTTTTGAGTGGAACTCCACTTGAATGTATTGGGGCAAAAGACAGGATTGGGGGGGGGGGGATTCCCCTGAGGGCAAGGTAATGCTGTAAATCCCACACCGTTGCCCAATCTCAAGCAACTCCGGGGTGGTTGTCTCTGGAACCAGCCCTGTAAGTTTCCTGAAGATATAAAGAAGGGGAGGTAGAGAAGGGATCTAGGGGGCCAGCAGGGGAGAGCAGAAAGAGGTTATAGCTTAAGAAGAGGGGAGAGAAAAGAGAGAAGGGGTGAGTTCAGACTCGGGGATGCTGCCGGGAACAGTCAGAGGAGGCCCGCGCAAGCCATCTGGTGTGGTGAGGGTAACTCATAGGAAATCCATGGTCCCCAAATTTTTAGAAATTTAGAGTGTGAATCATTCGCGATGCTGGACATTTGTTACTAAATCATTAGGGCGGACATTGCAGCAACTTTTTAAATGTGCTGTAAATGCCAAAGGCTCATCTACATTGTGTATACGGTGCACTTATGATACGTTTCAGTATAATAAGTGAATGTAGGTGATTGCAAAGTGTCAACACCTGCAAAAATCTGTAGGCAGCGTAATTTTTGCCTCGCCTTGGAGCAAGGCAATGCCAATGCATCGTACACACGATCAGATAGTCGTACGAAAAAAAAACACTTTTGAATTGATCGCAAGAAAATCTGATTGTTAGTACATAGCTATCGACAGCCAATCACGACATTTTGTCCAACAAAATCCAAAGGGACAAACACGGAAACTTTTGTCGTACGATAGCCTATAGTGAACGACAATCGTTTAACCACTTCAATACTGGGCACTTTGACCCCCTTCCTGCCCAGGCCAATTTTCAGCTTTTAGCGCTGTTGCATTTTGAATGACAATTGCACGGTCATGCAACACTGTACCTAAACCAAATTTATGTCATTTTTTCCCCCACAAATAGGGCTTTCTTTTGGTGGTAGTTGATTACCGCAAGGTTTTTTCTTTTTTGCTAAACAAATAAAAAAATACCGAAAAGTGTGAAAAAAAAAATTTTTTTGTTTATGTTATACAATTTTGTAAATAGATACATTTTTTCCTGCACTGATGAGGCTGCACTGATGAGGAGGCACTGATGGGGTGGCACTAATATGGGGCACTGATAGGCAGCACTGATAGGTAGCACTGATATGCAGCATTGGTGGGCACTGATAGGCAGCACTGATAGGCGGCATTGATGGGCACTGATAGGCGGCATTGATGGGCACTGATAGGCGGCACTGATGGGCACTAATGGGCAATAATGGGCACTGGTGGGCGGCACTGATAGATGGCAATGATGGGCACTGGTGGGCAGCACTGATGGGGAGGGCACTGGCAGGCTCCCTGAGCCCTGATTGCCATCCCTGGTGGCCATGGTGGGCATCCCTGGGGTCATGGGTGGTTCTAGTGGCGTGGCACCCCCCCCCCCCCCCCAAGGGTCTGCATGGTAATCAATGATCTGAATACCAGTGCAGACCCCCCGCCCCCCCCGTCAGGAGAGCCGCAGATCAGCTCTCTTCTACTCATGCCTGTCAGGCACGAACTAAGGAAAGCCGATCAACGGCTCTTCCTGTGTACTATGTGACCAGCTGTGATTTTTGAGTGCCATTAATAGATGGTTGGAAAGCAGTAAAAAAAAAAAAAAAAATCACCACCGCTGTGTGAAAGGTAAATAACTGAAAAACAGTTCTTGAGCTCCAGTCAAGTGACTTTGCCTGGACTGAGATAATGCCATCAGTCTGCTGCACACAAGGTAAAGCATTTGCTCGGTCTCCTTACCCCAGTGATCACACTACGTTGTTGTAATGCTGTAGGACATTACAAGGTGAGAGGCTGCAGCAGAGTCTGATCTGCATCAGAAATTTGTGCACGCAACCAAGAACTGCACAGGCACTAGGATTTACATGATTGAGTCATCTCTGATTTGGCATCTCAGCTTAGGAAGTGGATCCTGACCCTGGATAATGTTTGAACAAAAGATGGCTCTGTCCTTCCAGGAAGAACTGTTTCATGATAGATGATGTGTGCAAGTAATTGGTGACTTTGGAGATATTTATTACTTGTTACAGTGACCACAGTGCTTCCCCTTCAATGTCTTCATCATCTTTTCTGATGCTTGGTCCACTTTATTGCGGTAGTAAACCTCTTTCTATTAATAGACAGCATGCTGTCTATTAAGAGCGCAGTGCGCATGCACTGGTGACGTCATTGGCTGCTACACATGTGCTGCCAGCTGCTACGGTGCACATTTAGGAGATATTCACTGTGCCTACAGTTAAAGTGGTTGTGAAGGCATTTTTACATTCTATGCTTTAAGGCAGGGGTCTCCAAACTATGGCCCTCCAGTTGTTCAGGAACTACAATTCCCATCATGCCTAGTCATGTCTGTGAATGTCAGGGTTTTACAATGCCTCGTGGGATGGGTAGTTTTGCAGCAGATGGAGGACCGTAGTTTGGAGATCCCTGCGTAAGGTAAAAAACCTTCTGGGTGCAGCTCTTCTTCTCACCCTCCCTTATACTTACCTGAGTCCCATCTCCACCCAAAGATGTGCATGAGAGTAGTGGCTCTCCTGGGTCTCTGTCTCCTCGTTGACTCCCGCTGCTGTCAATCACAGCCAGTGAACCTATGAGGAGAGATTCAGGGCCAATCCACACTCCATGTGGGAATGGACAATGCTTGGGAGCAAGCCTGCTTAAGTGCCCCCATGGTGAGCGGCTTGCTATTGAGGGGCACTCAGCAGTGGGGAGGAGCCAGGAGCACCAACAGGGGTCCCAAAAAGAAGAGAGAAGATAAGTATAACATGTTTATTTTTATTTTTTTTTAATTTGAACCTTTAGAACCACTTTAAGCCTTATTATAGGCTTACCAGTAGGTACAAGATTGAGTTTACTACCGCTTTAAGCTTTTATTTCTCATTAAACACTGCTATAAATCAATTTATAGAGGTATAAATGTTGCAAATGAAACTTTTCCTACCAGCAGAGAAAGGGCTGACATAGACGGCTGCCTGGGCACATACAACCTTAAGTTTGTGCATATTTCCTGGTTCAGGAGCCACAGGTCCCATATACAGTATATAAATGGTTGTATGTAGGTATATGCTGGTACTTCCATAAACCTGTTTTACCTTAGAATGCATGCATTTATGCATGTATCAGCGTATAGCCACATACAGCCATTTATGTCTAGGGGGTGTCTGTACACAGAACCTGTGACTCTTGGGATGAGAAATATAATACACTTGAAAATGTTGTTGTTCCTCCCCAGGCAGCTGGGTGCACACACCCAAACACTGTAGGGCAGGGATATGCAAACTGTTGCAAAACTACAAGTCTCATCATGCCTCTGCCTCTGGGTGTCATGCTTGTGGCTGTCCGAGTCTTACTATGCCTCATGGGACTTGTAGTTTTGCTACAGCTTGAGGGCCAGTTTGTATATCCCTGCTCTAGGGCTTCAGTCACACTTCCAAGCCTGCATTTAGCTTTTTACCAAGTTATCTAGAAAGCATAAACTTTTTGCCTCCCAGTTCACTTTTTCCTGTGATTCGGACCATTGTCTTTAAAGCGGAGTTCCAGCCTAACCGCACACTCACCTGTCCAGCGATGCGCGGTCTTCTCCCTCTCTGCTCTGCGGCGCCGGCATCACTGATGTGGGCACCCGGCTGTGACAGTTTGCAGCTTCACAGCCGGGTACGCACTGCGCATGCGCGAGTTGCGCTATGCGTCGTGATTGGCCGGAAATCTTCTGGGACCTCTGACATGTCCTAGAAGATTGCAGGGAGGGAAGGAGAGAGGAGAACTTCCGCTCAGGGCGCCGCGGCGCTCCGATCGGAAGTGGGAGCGGGTACCTGTCAAAACTAGGTACCCGCTCCCCCCCCAAAAAAATGACATGCCAAATGTGGCATGTCAGGGGGTTAGGACTATTTAAAGCGGAAGTTCCACTTTTGGGTGGAACTCCGTTTTAAATGCATAAGGTCAAAATTTCCAGTAGCACTTGCTACAGCTTTCAGACCCATCAGGCTTATATCTACCATAACCTTTAGCAGGCTGTGTGCGGCTGTGCTGGGCGCTGCACCTTCCCCTCCTGGTTGCAGCTGCACTAAAACGCTGAGAGGGGAGCAGAGAAGCTAGACGGCTTAAAGCAGGTTTAGTTGCATTTACAATGTCTAATTGGATCCTGGAGGCACAGAATTAAATTTTTTCTAAATGCAGCTAAACTAAGTGCACCGGATACCCGTTCACATTGGCACGATTTGACATGTGTTAATCGCATGCCAAATCACAGCCTATTGCCGGCAACTACACTGTCCCAATTAGTGCGATGCTGACTTTGTAGCGCCCCCCTGATTTCACACTACTTTTGGTGACTTCGGAGGTGCACAGATGTCTTTCAAATTGCCCCCGAACTCGCACTGGTATGCGGGTTTGAAATCGTGCGAGTTCAGCTGAACTCGCACGATTTCAAACCCGGGTTTATTGTCATAGTACCCTAAAGGCTAGGGTTCATACCTTTTGCAGGTGGTTGTGGGTATTGCACCTGACGCGCTGCTCTCTTACTGACATGCGAGGTTGCCAGTCATTCTTAATGGCACCCCAACCATCTACAGTAAACCCTCAAAAGCGCTGTGTAATCCCCTGCGGCTGCAGTTTTAAGCATGTTAAGGTGCAGGGATGTATCCTGGGATTGCCCTGTGCTAGTCCCCTTTTGACAGTAATTCTTAGGGACAGGTGGATGGTTGTGTCATTGATCTTGAGGGAGAATCCAGGGCAAGGGGCACATTGGGAGGAAATATTATAAGCTAGGTTTTGGAAAGATTGAGTGTGAGGAAGTGGTGTGACATCCAGGCTATGTCTGTTAGTAGGTTGGTGATGTATGTGGAGACTAAGGCTGGGTTTACACTAGCAGCAGTCGGGGTTCACAGCAGTGGGTCCAGTGCTTCCCTGTTCTCCAAATCAGGTGCAAATCAGGTCCAAATTTTTGCCTGAATTCGGACCAGAAGACGCGCAGGACCCTTTTCCAGTGAGGACCACAGCCACCCGGAGATGTGTGAACTGGCTCCATTGAGAGCTGGTCACACTCTCCTGTAATGCGAATAGGATGTGGGGAAACCCACATCCAATTTACATAAGTGTGAACCCAGCCTAAAGGAGTGAGTTGAGGGGTAGAGAGATAGATTTGGGTGTCAGCGTAGAAATGGTATCAGCTAACCCAAACAAAATAAACACTCTTGTTGAGATGTTCCCTGAATATTTGATGCGGTTAACCATTTTTTCTTTCTCCTGGAAAACTATATTTGAAAGATTAGATTGTAACTTGTGTCCTGTGGGATTGTCATGTATTTTTGACTATATACTTGCGAATCTTGCTGGACTTGATGTCTTCAAGCATACAGAAAATTCAGAATCCAGCCGAACTCCCGCAGAGTTTGTATTGGTGATCTCCAGGTTCTCCACCAGAGCAGAGGGAGACTCCGCTCGCAGAAGGAGATCGTCCAAGTAACCCAGTACTGCAATCCCCGGTTGGCGTAGCAAAGCTAGCACCGGGGCTAACACTTTTGTAAAGACCTGAGGGGCAGGTGCGAGACCAAAGGGTAACGCCACACACTGATAATGCTCCTCTCCCACAGCAAAGCAGAGAAAACGCTGGTGACTGACACATATTGGAATGTGAAGGTAGGCATCCTTTTTATTGATAGAGGCGAGGAAATCCCCCTAACACAGGGATGCCACCACCGTTCGAATAAGCTCCATTTTTAACTTCTGTACCCGCACAAAGCAGTTTAGTGTCTTGAGGTCCAGGATTGGACGCACTTTGCCTTCCTTCCTGGGAACTTTGAACAGGTTTGAGTAAAAACCCTGAAAACGTTCCGAGGTCGGAACCGGGACAATCACCCCTTGAAGGAACATGTCTTGTACTACCCCAAACAGACCCTGTAAGCGCTCTGGGGACAGGTGCAAGTTGAAAGGAAAAACATTGCCGGGGGACAAGAGCGTAACTCGATCTTGTAGCCGGACCGAATGACTTCATGGACCCACTTATCTTGCAACCGGGAAGTCCACGAGTCTGGAAACCAGAAAAGACGCCCCCCCCCCCACCCCCCACCCCCACCCCCGATACAGGTGAGAGCGCATCTTCATGCAGAAGAGCCTTTTCACGGGTCTGGAGAAGCCGATCTTGGCTTGACAGACCAGGTTCTTTGGATCCTCCAGAAGAGGCCCTGAAGGGCTTCGAGCCCTTGTCAGTCAACCCTGAGGGATGAAAAAAACTTCTTATGAGCTGAGAAGGAAGGCTCACGTCTACGACGAGGTTCCTTGCCCTTAGTAGCCAGTGCAAGAAAAGTACTCTTCCCCTCTGTGAGACCTTTAATGATGTCATCCAGGGTAGCTCCAAACAGGCGATCTTTTTTGAAGTCTGATCCGCAGACCAGCACTAGACCCAAAAGACACGCCTGAAGGACCACTACCAAAAAAGAGAGGCGAGCCACCAGGGGAGCCGCATCCAAAGAGGCATCACAGATAAACTGCAGCCCCTGGACCAGCTGGTCCACCAGCTTGGCAATAGCAGGGGAGAGGTGTTCCCCTTCCAGGTCACAGTGTAGGAGCTTAGCTCACTCAGAGTCTGCAACACTAGGGCAATAGGGAATACCGGCCTCATTGCCGAACCAGCCAGAGCATACATAGTGCGAGCCACAGCCTCCACCTTCTGGTCAGCCAGATCCTTAAAGGCCGGGGACTCTTCAACCGGATTCATGGTTGCCTTGTTTAAACTGGAAACTGAAGGGTCCACCACCAGTGGCACAGTCCACTTCTTAAGAAGGGACTCCTCATAGTGGTAACGCCTAGTAAAGCGATTAGGGACCCCCCAGGGACGCTTTGGTTGTCCCCACTCTTTAGCGTCAATTCGGACAAGATAGGCAGGAAAAGGAAACACCTTTGCCGCTCTGGGTGGCTTGTGAGTGGCAAAAGGCACCTGCGCCTCCATCGCAGCTTCAGCTGCGTCCTCCATCTTCAGGATCTCACGCACAAATACAATCAGGGCATCCACTAATGCCTTTTCGTGCACGGTCACAGATGTGGAGGAATCATTCTCACTATCAAAGGATTCCAGGTGCATGGTTGCAGACCCGGAAGGATGACCCTCGTCCGCGGTGGCTGGATCAGATTTAGAATCTGATGAGACAGAAGAGGCAGGGAAAGGCGAGGAGCACTTTTTGCTAGCCCGTTGCCCGCAATCCACCTCCACCCAGAACACAAGGGACTCTAGGACCACTGTCAGTGCATGGATGGATGGTTGGGACCCCGAGGGCCCCGCAGCCTCAAAGAGGGGATCAGGTGGGGAAAAGTGCTCCAAAGACTCCATGAGTCACCAGGGAGACCCCACAAAGTGTAAAACACTGCTAAGGGACAACCCCCACTGCGCTGGCAGCACCACCCTGGCCCCAGGCAAAAAGGCATCAAGCGATTCTCAGCAGAGAGGGAGAGGACCCCACCAGACTTACCACCCACAGAAACAGGCACCTGCAGCCACCAGGAGAATCTGCACTACACATGCGTCGATCAGGAAGTAAAATGATCCAGGAGTCAGCACCAGGGGATGAAGAGGGGCTCCCACCGTCAAAATCTCTGCCCACAGAACTCTACTGTCATGGCCGCCGCTATTTCCAATGGCAAACCACAACAAATTGGCTGCCAGACTACACAAACATGGCCGCTGTGTATAGAAACACACAGGCCACAACTAAAGTCAGTCCCACGCGACACCACGAGGCTTACTGGGACCCAGCAGGAAGACCAGGCCTCAAGGACAGATACAGGCAGGACAGGGGGCCCTTGGCAGGAACATCCCCCTTCCGCACAGTCGATCGTCTGGTCGCCGGCGGTGCAATCCACTGGTCCACTTTTTTAAAAAGGGGTAATTTGGGGGGGGGGGGTTGTGCTATCTTGGCATTTCATTGCCTCCGCAACTGTGATAGGTAGTGAGGAGTGAAATCAACAATTTGCGCCCTTAGAAAGCCTGAAGGCGGTCATTGGTTTTCGGGATCCTGTACGCAGCTAGACTGCCAAAAAGTATCACACATGGGGTATCCCCATACTCAGGAGAAGTAGCAGAATGTATTTTGGGGTGTAATTCTACATATACCCATGGCATGCACTAGCAATATATCATTTTAATGACAAACTTTGTGTAAAAAAAAAACTGGATTTTTGTCTTACCGTAAAAGAGGTTCACTGACGGACACAGCTCCATGTCTTCTAGACCATTGGGCTTATGCTGCTCTCTCTTCAGGAGTAGGACTAGGCAGAAACAATTTTGGCTACGCCCCTGAGGCAGTCCCAGGGGGTATACCATCACTTCCTGCTATAGGACTTCAGTTTGTAACAAGCAGTGTCAGAAAAATACATAACCCAACAGAGGGGCGGGTGCTGTGTCCCGTCAGTAAACCTCACTGCCTTGCACACCTGAATCAATGATGCCTGATGACGGAAGGCCCAGGAGGCACTAAGTGCCCTCCTAGAATGCGCCTTCACAGGGAAAGGAGGAGCCTGACCCTTAAAGAACCACCGTCTGCCCGATCCACTTGGAAATGGTCGCAACAGATGCGGCCTGCCCCTTACAGGGTCCATCCATAAGAACAAAACGCGCGTAAGTAATAGCGACTAAAAAGGCCACCTTCTGCGGCAGAGGGAGTTAAAAAATGTTTTCAAAAGGAGGTTTGTAAAGCACCGATAGTACCAAATTGAGATCCCACGGATGTACCAGGGATCGCACCGGAGGAGCCAGAAAGCAAACTCCCTGCACAAAAGTGTGAACCAAGGACGGCCTTTGGAAAAATATGGCCAAGGTGGAGGTCTGGCCTTTGATTGTGCCCAGAGCCAACAGAGAAGACACAGAAAAGGAATGGGGAGAACCCCACCCCCGACTCCCACCAAGTAATGTACGCCTTCCAAACTCTATGATAAACTTTCCTAGAAGTAGATTTCCTAGCTTTTAACAAAGTAGGAATCACAGACTCTGACAGCCCTCGGTCCTTCAACACCTGGCTTTCAATAGCCAAGCCGTTAAAGCCAGCGACTGTAAAGCAGGAAGGAAGATTGGTCCCTGAGACAGAAGATCTTCCCTGAGAGGGAGTTTCCAAGGGGCGAGGCCAGTCTGGTGACAACAGAATGACTGGAATACCTTCTACCTCTATTCTGCATAGCAATCTCAACAGAAGTTGTATTGGAGGAAAGGCGTAAATCAGATACTGACCCCAAGGGGGCCACTAGACCATCTGCGGCGTCGGCTAGAGGATCCCAAGACCTTGACACAAACCTCTGCACCTTCCTGTTGAGACAGGAGACCAACAGGTCCACATCGGGGGGGGGGGGGTTCCCCCCCCCAAAGGCACAGCTGATGAAACACCTGGATCCAACGTCTGCTGACTGAGATAGTCCGCTTGCCACTTATCTACCCCAGCAATGTGCACAGCAGAGAGGGTCGAAACATAGTTCTGCCCACCCCAAGACACCGGCTACTTTCCGGGCCGCCAGGGCACTCCTTGTGCCCCCTTGATGATTGACATATGCCACAGCCGTAGCATTGTCCGATTGTATCCTCACAGGGGATCCCTGCAGACAATCCGTCCATTGACAGACAAAGCCTGATTGCCCGAATCTCCAGGACATTGATCGGCAGACTGGACCCGTCTGGAGACCAAACACCTTGGGCTGCGTACACTCCCAAGACAACTCCCCACCCAGACAGACTGGCGTCCGTGGTGATCACAGTCCAATACAGGGGGAAGAAAGGATTTTCCCAGGCGACACACACCGGGGAGAAAAGCCACCATAGTAAAGGGCCCCTCGTACCCCGACTCAACAGAATCAGGATTGTCCAACAGCAGATCCTTGTTCCATTTGGCCAGAATCTCTTTTTGCAGAAGTCTGGTATGGAACTGAGTAAACAGAATCACCTCGAAGGTGGAAACCATCAGAACCAGCACTTGCATGCAAGTCCTGAGCGACAACCGACGGTTGGACAACAGGGACCGAATCACATCCTGTAGAAGAAACATCCAGGCCGATGCTGAGTCCAGTTTGGTGGACAGAGTCAAAGCCGATGTCTGAAAATTCAGTGTCCATCCGAACTTCTGAAGAGTTTGCACAGTAATGTCCAAGTCAGCTTCTAGAGTCGAAGACTCTGCACCTATTTAGAAATGTCCTCTAAATTTAAGTAGACACAGATTTAACAATGTAAATGAGACCCAAGATTTAGTTCACACTGCCCACATGTAATATGCTCTGTTTTAGCATGTGGGCAGTTAGTTCTTCCATGTAGTGAGCTGCGGTAATGGGGGTTTATTTGCACAAAGTGACACCTCATTACTCTAACAGTATGACATCAGTGATTAGAATAGACAAACCCTCTTAAAAACCTGCTCCCACTTCTGCTTAGATCCAAGAGAAAAAGTTTGTCCCACTCCCTCCCTGCCCTGAAAGAAGTCACAGCTGGCTTCCCACACTATAGATACCGGTGCCAGGGACACAAAGACCCAAGAAGAAAAAAAATAATAATATCGGCCTGCTTAAAGAAGCTGCTGGATCCTTGGGAGAGGCAAGTGTCCTATTTAAATATCAGCAGCTACAGTATTTGTAGCTGCAGACTTTTTTTGTTAGAAGGGTGAAGATCCACTTTAAAGTGGGAGCTGGGGAGTCAATGTTTACCATAACTAACCAGTTCTGTACTGTGCTGGTAGATCTCATTAACAGTTGGAAACTCAATTTGACCATAGTCTGTCCTAACAAAAGGGTTACCCATCTCAAAGTTGGGCTTCTGCGTTGTATATTGAGGGACATTAAGGCTGGCCATACACTATACAATTTTCTTGTTCAACCTTTAGATTTACCAAAACCATGTAATATAGGGTCAAACCTAAACACTTTCAATTTGTATGCAGTCAGGCAGGCCCTTGCACTACATAGTTTAAGGTAAATCTAAAGGAAATGGAATAAGAAAATTGTATAGTGTATGGCCAGCCTTAGGCTGTCCCTACATTCACTTTGAAAGTAGCTTGCAGTCTTGCTAAAAAGTCTTACTGCAAAGAAACAGAAAAAGGTAAATTATATTTTGGTATGCTGTGTGAAAGGGAATGTGGAACTACACTAAAAGCACCAAAAAAAAAAAAAAAACCCTCCCTTGCAGCAAGGCTGCGGCTGAAGTGGAATGCTTGACAGCTTGTTTTACCTAGGGCCCAGGCACATCAGTTTTACTTACCTGACCCTCCACTCCCACAGGCTTCTTTGGGAACAAAGCAATTAACCCTTCCAGTGCTGAGGTAGCCCCACTGCAGAGAAGTTTTTTTTTTTTTTTTTTAGAGCTGGGCTTTAAATCCAGTATGATTCATAGCAGACCTTAGTGCTGTAACTGTCAGGTTGGTGTTATGGTTCTTCAACACCAAGCCTAGCTGCCGGTTCTCTCCTCTCCCCCAATTGCATTCAGACCCCACTGGGCATATTGTCCCTCCCCGATTTATCCTGGTGACCAGTCACCGAATCTGAAAGTTAGTAAAGTCCAACATTTAAGGCTGGGTTCACACTAGTTGCGGCCCACAGCAGAAGGTCCAGTGTGTCCCTGTTCTCAGTTTCAGGTCCGAATTTGGACCTGAAAGGGAGCCATAAAGGCACCCTTTTCCAGTGCGGACTGCAGCTGCCCGGGAGGTTTGGGAACCTGCGCCATCGAGAGTCGGTCATGCTAATTGTACCCAGGGAAACCCACATCCATTTTGCACAACCGTTTTCACCAGACTAGGAGGGGAAAACTACCAATGGGGACAACTAAGTGATTTCTGTTCTTTACTGGTTGTGTCTATGTGACAGGCAGCAAACAGCAACTTCCCCAGTAGGGATGAACTCATGCAGGTTCGATTCCTTGTCCAAACACCACCTGAGCGAGTCCGCCAGGAAGAATTCACTGTACTAGGCTAATCATAAGCAGCCAAGGCATTACCCACAGCTGCCTATATACACTACCATTTCATATGTGCAGTTGTGGGGAATGCCCTGGCTGCAGATGATTGGTACAGTTAATAGCTTCCTGGTGGATCAGACTAAAACCCAATTACACCTGAGCATATCACTACTCCCCAGTAGTAAAAAAAATATAATAAAAATGTATAGAAAATAAAAATTTAATATTCATTATAAATAAAAGACAGCAATTTCAACACATGTTAACATGATTTATGTTGTACATTTAAAGACAGCAAGGCTTAACTTTGGACCCACATGTTGGACAATAAAAACAAAGACAGCTTTAAAGCATTTGAGGTTGGAATGTAGCAGCTTAGATACTAGGTTGTGCAAATGCTGGAGTAAAGCAGAGGGAGTCTGAGATCTCCCAGCCACAGGACATTGGAGTGCAGATGGTTTCCTTCTCCTCAATTTTATATAATCCTCTCTTCAGTAGCTGAACTGCCTCCCTAAAAAGAGAAAGAAAGATGTGTCACACCATCAGCCAGGATAACTCTTAAGTACAACATCCTTTACAGATTTAGGTTTTCCACCATGTTAGCTGTCAAGATTTATAGACATTGAGGTTGCATATCCACAAAGGCTTTTTCTATCCTTGGGATTACTCAGCTATTGGAAAGTTTTTTTTTTTTTTTGCAACAAAAACACCACACTCAATGTGAACTTATCCATAGCCTTTATCAAATTCCCTTCCCAGAGTAGGGATTGGACAGCAGGGACTGAACACACTTTGGCGCCAAGTGTATGGTCCCAGATATTTCATATGTACAGATATAGGAAAAGCAAATTAAGCACAATCATATAAAATGCTATAATATATATATATATATATATATATATATATATATATATATATATATATATATAAATATAATAGGACTGGGTAGAGATCAAATGTACATAGTCTACTCCTGGAGTAGTCATTTCAGTGTAACCCCAGCTTTTAAGAAGCATCTTTGAATTTGCATGTAATATTTTGGCCCAATGTGTATTCAGTGACAAAATATCAATTTCAAATAGGGATGCACCGAAATGAAAATTCTGGGCCGAACCAAAAATGCAGGATGCCTTTGGCCGAAAATTACTTTTTTCCCCCCCCCAAATGATTTTAAAATAAAACAGCAACATACACCTGTAGCTGCCACCTGGTCGCAGTATATGTACTGTGACGGGTTGGCAAGTGGTCAATTTAATTTTACCAATGGTATTTGTATTATGCAGCATGAGGGGGTTAATGTATTGCTACTGGTCACCGATGCATTAGTGACCGACCACTGGCAGTTAATTAACTCCTTTGTGCTGCATTAGTGCAACCAGTGTCAGTGTTAATTAACACTGGTTGCACTGACACTGATACTGGTTGCACTAATACAGCACAAAGGGGTTAATTAACTGCCACTGGTAGGTCACTAATGCATCAGTGACAATACATTAACCCCCTCATGCTGCATAATACAAATACCATTGGCAACTTCGCCTCAGTGCGCCCCCACCGCAATGATGGCAATCTCCTTACTTGTGGGCACCTCCATGTCACAGGCAGGCGAACTCTCCGCTCCTGTGTCCTTCCTTTCAAAAATCCCTCCTCTGGCCGGCGGCCCGACTCCCGGTGATGTCACTACTACGACTATGTGTATGAATGAACACACCGGGCGGGCGACCAGCCGCTAATAGCTGTAACGAAGTGAGCCCTTCACTTCCCTGTCAGGCTGGTATCTCCGCTGACAGGGAAGTGAAGGCATCACTTCGTTACAGCCATTAGCGGCCGCTTGCCCCCCCCCGCCCGGTGGGTTAGTTCATTCATAAATAGTCGTAGTAGTGACATCACCGAGAGGTGGGCCGCCGGCCAGAGGGCAGGATTTTTTAAACCTGCGCCCAAAAATAATTTCAGCATCTTTAACCCATTTTCGGCCAAAATTGAATAAACCCATTTTCGGCCGAAAATTTTGGTTGCCGAAATTTCAGTGCACCACTAATTTCAAACCCCCCCCCACCTCTGTCTAAGTATAAAAGTAAATGTTATGTTAAACTGCTTCATAGCTCCATCCTCCCACCCCCCCCTCTAATGGCGATATTCTTACCAGGAAGCACGAGGCATGGCATAATGGATATCGGTTTTTTGAAAACCATTAAATGTGGATGAAGCTGCCACTGTGTAGGCCCCCATATTTTCAAATAGTAGCCAATCACCAACATGTAGCTCAGGCAGCTGAAGGCACTCAGCGATTTTATCCAGACCGTCACATGTTGGTCCCCATAAACTGCTCGTGTACATTGGCTGGTCCAGGGAAGGTTTCTGATAAGACAAAGTGGCTATGATTAGTACAAAACACTACTAGTAAAAATAACCATTTTAAGATAAATACATGTTCACAAACTATACTATAGGAAGAGTTTTTTTTTTTTTTAAAACTTTACCTTCTGAAGGATGGGTTTAGGATGGGCATGATCAAAAAAGATGCAGTTGAAGGAACCATAAACACCATCATTAACATAGTACATGATGTTTTTGTTGGGACCGATTTCTTCATCTAAAACAAAAAAAAAAAAGTTCTGCATTAGGCTAGGTTCACATTTGGGAGTTCGTTTTCTTGCAATTTCTTTTTTGGGATTTGATGCATTCTGAAGTCTATGGGGCCAAAAACACCATTTTACATGAAAATAAGTGCCTGCACCTTTTTCCAAGCTGCACAGAAGCGCTATTGAATAGGTGTGAACAGGCTCCATAGAGAATTAGAGAAAAAAAAATAAAAGCAAAAGTGTGAAAAAGCACTTAATACTCTGAGTTTATTGCAATTGTAATGCTGGTTTGTGTAATAAAACACTTTACTGAACTTACCATCTGATCCACAATTGTCCAACTGCACCTCCTTCTTGGCGATGATGTTTACAGCCAAAGAGAAAGCCGATGCTACGTAATATCTCCCTGGCTCAGCGATTATCTCTACAGCAGAACCTTCTGGGAAGTACAAGTCCAGTGCTGGATTTATCACAGCTGCCATCTGTTGAAGAACAAGCTGGTTATTTCACCTTCCTTTTCAAAATCCTTTCTAAAATATGTCAAGTGCTGTGAAAAATCTATTACCTCTTCAAATCGAACTTTGACATCATCTGTCCCTGGGAATCCACCACCAATGTCCAGCAGCCACATCTTGTATCCAAACTCAGATGCCATTTCAAAGACTAGTCTAGCATCTGAAATAGACTGCACATATGCCTTGGGATCACATGATCCACTGCCCACGTGAAAGCTGAAAAAAATAAAATAAAAAGTAGGTAAGGCTGGGTTCACACTGAATTCAGATGTGGCTCACAGCAGGGGTCCAGTGTGTCCCTGTTCTCCATTTCAGGGTCTTATTTTTTCCTGAATTCCACCTGAAAAGGAGCCAAAAATGCACAGGACCCTTGTGCAATCCTCCTTGTAGCCACCCCGGAGATGTGTGAACTGGCTCCATTGGGAGCCGGTCAGTCTCCTGTCATGGGAATTGAATGTGGCGAAACCTGCATCCAATTCACATAAAAAAAGTGTGAACCCAGCCTAAGGCCTCATGCACACTAGACCAAAAAAAAAAAAAAAAAAACACACAACACACCTTGTAGCGTTGGCTGTAGAATGAGTTTTGCAGAAGTGTCTAGCTTTTTTTTTTCCAGCAAAAGTATACTCCCACTAAAGCTTACAGCTCAAAAACACTCAAATGCCAAATAGCCGCTTTCAGCTTTTTTTCAGAGTAATGCCTCGTACACACGCAACGATTGTTGGCCGTGAATTTTCGGCCAACGTCCAATTGTCGGCTTGTTAGTATGATGCTTCCGACAACCGACTCAGACTTTTGGCCGAACAAAATCTGGTGTGCAGGCTATAAAATTTTTGTTGGCCATCAACACAACGACCGATTTTCCGTCAGTCAGTACAGATTGTCAGACAAAAATCTGATGAGCAAGACTGGGCATGCTCAGAGAAGAAAAAACACACGGAAAGTAAACCAGCACATGACATCACTTCTGAAGTTGGTTGTTGGCCGAAAAAAAGTGTGTGCATTCTAGAGCACATTTCAACCAACACAACACTGGACAAAAGACGGTCGATCGATAATCGTTGCGTGTGTACGAGGCTTTAGAGCGTTTTTTTACAGCTGAAAAACTCCTCTCAAAACCCACTAGTTCTATTTTTTTTTTTTTATCCCCAGGCAGCAAACACCCCTGTAAAAAAACACTGATAACAGCCTATTTGCATATGGACACAGAACAATATGCCAGGCAGTTTACTGATTGTAGGGGGGGGGGGGGACCCCAAATGCCTGAAGCCAAACAGCAGCTGTAAAAAAAAAAAATCCAGTGTGCATGAAGCTTAAAAACGCTCAGCACCAAAGAGGTGTTTGCTTCCATATCAGAGAGGGAACCTGTAGGTTTGGCAAGTTTTGTGCCAAATATTTAAGTTCTTACAAGGTCTATAACTTGGTCAGGTTTCCTTGAGACCATACCATTAAATGAATAGCACACAGTTTTGCAAATAAAGATATGTTAAGTTCACACAATCCAACTTACCTAACACCAATAACATCAACATTGAGGTTCTTGGCCATTTCAAGAAGGCGTCTACATGATTTTAGAGGAGCACCAAACTTTACACTGAGGCGTGTTGAAGACTTGGAGTCATCTGTAGCAATGCGCAATACCATCCTGTTGGTAATAAAAATTTCTACATCAGCTATCTGGGTCATTTAAAAACAAAAAAAAAAACAAACACTAGCTTGACCAATTATTTCTGATAATACCATGGTAGTACATACTTGGCATTCTGGTGATTACGTGAAACCTTGGACAGCTCCACTTCATTGTCAAAGGTCATCATGCGGACACCGTTCTTAGCAGCATACTTAATTTGGGATATTTGCTTACAAGGATTGGCATAAATAATGTTTTCTGATGTCACACCAATGCTTTGGACTAGCTCA
Organism: Pelophylax lessonae; assembly: GCF_965119305.1. Classification (NCBI taxonomy): domain Eukaryota; kingdom Metazoa; phylum Chordata; class Amphibia; order Anura; family Ranidae; genus Pelophylax; species Pelophylax lessonae. Next base: position 372,109,385 of record NC_138769.1, on the reverse strand, counting down.
ATCTCAGTCTGCAAAAAACAGAAATGGACATTGGCAAACCGTAATGCAATACTCCTGTATCTTTTCATTGTTTTGGCCACAAATAAAAAATCCAAAATTACCTTGCTGGCACAATCAAATCCAGCACCCAGTTCAGCCAGAGTCTGCACCACGCCTTTGCTGCTGTTGCATTTGACAGCATAGAAGGGTTTTACACGAGGCATGGCCTTCAGGAAGCGGATATGTTTCTTCACTACATCACCCAGATCTGCGACAAAGAAAGCATCTCTGTCCTCCTGCAAACAGATATATGAAAAAAAATAAAATTAATTAAAAACGGAGCAAAGGCCATTAAAAATTTGTTCAGTTTACAATGATTTTTGGGCATTTTTCCCCCATTATTTACAGAATTTCCTGTAATTTGAAAAAGGAAGCCTAACCGCTTAAGACTGCAATCTTACAAATAGGCTTTGCTACAACATGCTAGGCTAAGCCGGCTACCAAAATCTGCAAGTGTGGTACAGATATTCCTGACAATACCCATTGTAGGCGTTATTAGACTCCAGAAAGTCATAGCTCCATTTCGTGGATGCTTACACCCTCTCCAACAGTCAATGGCACATCACACCTGCATCCATGGGGCATCACAGAACTTGGAAGACAAGAGTACAACTCACCCATAAATCCTCTGGGAAGCCTACTGATCAGGCTGCAAGCATTTTTTCTTTTTTTTTGGTAAAAACGCTAAAGCCTGGGACACGTTACTTTTGTTCAACCCAGCAGGCTGAACTAAAGAAAAAAAAAAAAAAAAAAACAAACCACGAAAAAAAGGTCACCATACTAACTAGGTGATGTTATTACAGCGTTTGCCCCCCCCCCCCCCGAGCTACTCAGGGGGGCAAACGTGTGTTCTGAGAAGGGGACTGCCCCTGCCAGAACACACTGATCAATGCTCCCAGCCATTGGCTGCAAGCGCTGATTGGATGCTGGTTCTCCAGCATGGGAGGAAAAATATATATATTATATACATACACACACCTATTTATTATATAATAAATGAGGTATATGGGGATTATAGCCCAATATTGTTTGTCTAAATAAAATGCTGTAACTATTAGTTGCATTTTAAGCTTGCAAATTTTTGCATAGTTGGTTTGGCTCAAGCAGGACTAAAGTAAGTATGTGCCTTACCTGTAGAATCCCAGTGGAAGCTGGAAAACACTGTAGCAGATGTCGTTATTCTAGTGACCACCACTAGCTTTTGGGTCCCATGCCAAGCAGCAGCCCTTCTGGTTACTGTACACAGTTGCTTGGTTGGCATGGGTGCCATTCAAAAAAAAAAAAAAAAACACTTTGCATGTCCTCAGTAAATGCAGTGTTTTGATTTGATGGAGTGGAGAGGCCAGGCATCAAAAGCTTTACCTCAATCAGAGAACGCTTTGCAATCATTAGGGGGTGCTGTATTCAGTAGGCAGCGGCTTGGCATGGGACCCAGAGGTTAGCACCAATTACTGTAGTAGTAGTAGTAGTAGTAGTAGTGTTTACTACAGTGGTTGCTAGCTTCCACATGGATTGGCCAGGTGACAAACGCATCCACATTTCAGCACTAACACTGCTAGAAGTTATTATTGGTTTAAATAAAATTTTACTTACGAAAAAGTGTAACAAAGAAATTGATAGCAAGCAAATGCTTTTGGAATACTTACAGTCTGGGAGACATCATTAATAATTTCCTCCATCAAATCTCTGGCAGCAAAGCCTTCCTCCACCATGGTGAAGTCCGATTCTTGGATGTATTGGGGCATTATGATGCTCTAATGGGAGTCTTCCCGAACTCTTCTAAATAGGTTGTTTATAAGTATGCAACAAACTGCAAAAGAAGAATATCGCAGGTTAGAAAATGTAACCACACTAGAAAGTACACAGAAAACTAGATCTGGCGTGGGCACACTGGTTGCTTGGCTAGGACTACAAGTCGTCTAGAGAAGAAAGATGCTGGGACTGTTCAGATAGTTGCTAGCATTACAAAGTTATATAAAAAGGACTGCTGCTGAACAAACAGAGCGGACTTCTGACAACTGAAGTAAAGAGTACTGGAAATACAGCACATGGCAAGAGTTTTAAATTTTAGTAAGGCCATACCACTGCCCATAAATGTTCCCCACAAGTTTCCTTGCTTCCTTGGCTTAGTGGTCAGCACTTCTGCCTTGTGACATGGAGGTCTTTGCTTTGAATCCTGACCAAGACAATATACGCATGGAGTTTACATGTTCTCCATGTGCTTAAGTGGGTTTACTCAAAACACGCATAAGACATGCTGGTAGGTTAATGGAGTCCTAGTATGAACATTCTATTGAGTATGCCCAAGGTGGCTGCCTCACCACCAATCTGATATGTGCTTTGAGATCAGGAGCATGAACCACCCAGTAATGAATATAACAATTGCGTGTACAAGTAGCTGTTTAGGGACAGTATGGTCTTAAAATTGAAGTATGGCCAAAGCTCCTTTGGCCCTTTTTTTTTCCCCATCTGTGGATCAAAGGACTGTATTTAGCACTGCACTCCTGTGACGCAGATTCAGCCAACAGCGAGCTAATGTCCCCTGTCAGCTGACATCTAGCTGGTCCAGACACTTGAGGGATGCAGACTTTAATGTAAGGATCCACTCAGATACCTGACCAACAGCTAGCTCAGCCTCTTAGCTGGCTGCTGGGAGACCGAGCCAGCCCCCCCTCCCCTCCCCCTCCAGTGTGGTAGACAGATGCAGAATTGAACTAATGCTGCATCCTCCTAGGGGAGTATGAATGTTTTGCTACTTTGAAATCCCACACTTCCCTTTAAAAAAGGTCCAGAGAGAAGAATACATACATCACTTTCATGTTGATTCAATGGAAAAAAATATTAAAATTTATATTATGGAGGCAAAAAACATATTTACTAAGACTCAGAAGCCATCTGAAATCTGACAACAGCTGTCCTGTCAGACATCAGGTGACCTCTGACCTTGTGAAACGGCTTAAGTGTCAGGCTAATGGTGGCCAAGCGCACTAAGATAAAATGATTGACTTCCTTTCCAATCGATCTCCGATAGGAATGATCAATCTATAGTCAGCCCATTTGATCAATATACCACATGCTGGGAAGTGGGTTGATTGTTAGGAGACAATCAAATCGGTTTTCCCCAAACATAGCATCTCATGATCTGATCAATTGAAACACCATACAAAAAAGTAAAGTATCTCAGTGCTGCTGACGACCAGTAATAGTCTGCCCTGACCAAATCAACTCATTTTGATTGAATCCAGGCATAAACAGAATGGAAAGTCTAGTTTAGAATAAATTGGTTGAGCGACAGTTCCATTGCTTGCAGATTCAATGTCTTAAATAAAAAAAATAATTTAAAAAAAAAAAAAAAAAAAAAAAAAAAAAAAAAAAAAAAAAAAAAAAAATGTACACCACGGGGTGTGAAGATAGGGAGATAAGGTTTTATATATTTAATATTAAAAAAAAAAAAAAAAAAAAAAAACTATTTAATGTGTTAGTAATAAGATTAAACATAATTATATACTTTTAATTAATTTTTTTTTTTTTTTTTATTATTATTAAAAATACACCAATATCCTCAACAATGATTAGAATATATATATATATATATATATATATATATATATATATATATATATATATATATATATATATATATATATATATACACACACACACACACACACACACACACACATACATACACACACACACTATAAAAGAATTCTAATAAACATTGTTGAGTATATTTTTAATAATAAAAAAATTATATTATATTATATACATTTGTTTTTTTATTATAATTATAAAAAAAAAAAAAAAAAAAAAAAAAAAGTCTCTCTCATCAACAATGTATGAAGAATAATAATAATAATAATAAATCATATCAACGTTTTAATTAATAAAAAAAGTTTTATATAATATATACATACATAGTTGATAAACATTATATAATCATCAATGTTTAGTTATAACTTTTTTTTATATAAAAAAAAAAAAAATGTAATACATTTATATATGTGTGTGTGTGTGTGTGTGTGTGTGTTTAGCAGTGACCTGTCCAATCCCCCCGCCGTCACTCACTCACCGGCTGCCTCTCAGAGGGCCCAGGGAGGCTCTGCGATGAATTCGGAGGACTTGAAGGAGCCCCGGCTAGCGATGTCGCCCCAGCTGGCGTCCTGGGTTCTCTGCTGGAAGACAAGGAGATGATCGGTCTTTGCTATTAGGATCGGACCATCCCATGTAGATAGATGGTATACCATCCCTGCGGACCATCCCATGTAGATAGATGGTATACCATCCCATGTAGATAGTTTACCATCCCTGCGGACCATCCCATGTAGATAGATGGTATACCATCCCATGTAGATAGTTTACCATCCCTGCGGACCATCCCATGTAGGTAGTATATCACCACCGCTGACACCACCAGGAGCTCCGCTTACCTTAACACGCATTTACACAGCCGCGTCCCATGAAGGTCGGTATAGAAGTGTTACTCCGCCTCTACCCCGTCTAGCCAAGTCCTCTCCGCAGTGTCCGATCACTGACTGCTCTTCAGTCCAGTGCATCCTTCTTATATCTCTCACCGGCAGCCATTATACGTGATGTCACGCTGTTCCCAGGCGACCTGGGCTATCAAAACATTCCCACCCCTTTCCCGGCCATGACCACACCCCTTCCCAGGTCCCCTGATGTTCTTATACAATCTGAAGATGCTGGGATAGGCGGAGCTTTAGTGGGGAAAGGAAATGGGGTGTTTCCGCGGACAGGGCATGTGATCGTGACTCATAGACAGGAATATTTTTGAAATATCAGGTTGGGTGGTGAAATCATGACGTATTACCGTATTTCTATTATATTCTGTATATACATGCCTCTCAACTTTTTGATATGGGAATGAGGGGACACCTATTAGCAAAAGTATGTAGGCGTAGGATACACCACACAAAAAAAAAAAAAAAAATCATTTAACCACTTAAGCCCCGGAAGATTTTACCCCCTTCCTGACTAGGGCCTATTTTGCGATTCGGCACTGCGTGATTTTAACGGACAATTGTGCGGTCGTGCGACGCTGTACCTAAACGAATTTGACGTCCTTTTTTTCCCACAAACAGAGCTTTCTTTTGGTGGTATTTGATCACCTGTGCCATTTTTTGATCATGCGCTATAAACAAAAAAAGAGTGTCAATTTTGCAAAAATAATATTTTTCAAATTTTTTTATATGAAATTTCCCCCAAAAAATGTAAAAATCAAAATTTGTTAACATTTTAGGCCAATTTGTTTTATGCTACCTATGTTTGGTAAAAAAAAAATCGTAAAAAGCGTATTTTGATTGGTTTGCACAAAAGTGTTTGCGTTTACTAACTAAGGAAAAGATTTTTGTCATTTTTGTTGTTTTCTTTTTTAACGAGTAATGGCAGCGATCTGCGTTTTTTTTGCGGCACTGCGACATTGCGGCAGACAGATCGGACCCTTGACTGTCATTTTTGACACTTTTGGGGTTACCAGTGACATTACTGCAGTAATCAGTGCTATTGGAAGGAGTTAACTTTAATTGAGAGAGGGAGGGGTTAAGTGTGTCCCTAGGGGCATGTTTCTAACTGTGATTGGACATGGCTACTGGTGTAAGAACAGAGATCAACGGGCCTACATAGTAGAACCGTCTGATCTCCATTCTTACACAGGGAAGAATGACAGGCGGCTTTGTTTACATTAGCCGCCTGCCTTTCTTCTGGTGTAACGGATGATCGCGAGTGCCTGGCGGACATCAGGTCCACCGGGCACACGCGGGGGGGGGCCTCCGGCGGCGCGCGCTCACTCCCTAGAGCCTCACAGGCTAGCGACGTAGACCTATGTCGCTTTGCCTGTGAGGGGCTGACCGCCGAAGTAAATAGTCGTGCGGCGGTCGGCAAGCGGTTAAACCCACAAAAAATCATCAGTCAAACTCGCAAGTGCTATTTTTTTTTTTTACCACAACTATTTCTTTATACTTTCTTTTGAAATTTACAAATGCAGGAATTTAGGAGAATGAAAGGTTTAGCACTGGGAAACCGTTTTTGAAAGATAAAAATTGCATTTTTTATACAACTACATAGATCAGACTAAAATGAGGGATACATGAGGAGGAAAAAAGGACTTTGTTCCAAATCAGGGACAGTTGGGAGCTATGTATATATATATTATATTCAGAGCTGGATCAGCCGTGCCTGGTAGACAGGGCCGGCCCTACAATGGGTCCCAGTAGGTCCTTTGGACCCAGGCGGCAGTTGAGCAGGGGCGGCCGCTGCCCGGCCGCCACCTCTACATCCCACCAGAAAGGCAGCCAGTGTAGGAGAAAAAAAAGCGACATTGCCGGTAACCGGGTAACAAACTAGTCAGCGTTGTTGCGGCCGTGGATGGGAATGTACAAAATACACTGGTCCGGCTGCAGCACCGTCTCTGTCTCAGCTCCGCAGTTTATCTCCCACTATGCTGCTGGCTGGGGAGCAGGTGAGCGGGACGAGCGGCAACCGCATTGGTTTGGAGCGGCGTGGGTGGGCGCGCTGTGAGCATGGCTTGTGGGGCGGAGCCAGAGCCAGTGCGGCGCAGGGGTTAGAGAGCAGAATAGGTTTCCAGGCAGCATATAGCACAGCACACACCGCTTACTTACCACCAGTGCTGCAAGAAGGCTCGGGCACACCACTTTGCCAGCTGGTGAGTGAGTTCTAATAAATATAGGTAATGTGAGTGGCTGGTTTAATTTGTTGTTTTTTTTAATGTCCAAAATAAAATGCAACCCACACATTATGATGTCAAATCAATCAAGTAATACAAATTGCATGTTCAAACTTTTGACTTCTTTCTTTAATAACTACATAACACAGTACTTGTACTTTTACTTTCAGTACTTGAGTAACATTTTTTTTTTTTCAAAACTACTGGTACTTTTACTTTCAGTATTTGAGTAGCAAAATTTTTTAAAAAACTACTTGCAATACTTAAGTACAAAAAATGTTGAATACTTTAGTACTTCTACTCAAGTCACTTTTTGATCGAGCACTTGTACTTTTACTCAAGTATGGGTTTTGAGTACTTTATACAACTCTGTGGACTACAACTTTCATGATGGTTTCTGTTCTTATTGTTCAATGACTATACTCAATATTGGGGACTTTCTAGTCATTTACACTTGATATGTGCAGACATATGGAAGCGCTGCTGAATGCAATTTGTATTACTTGATTGATTTGACATCATAGTGTGGGTTGCATGTTATTTTGGATATTGGATATTTTACAGCAACTGCTATTAGTGTGATTGTATCATATGTTTATAATTTAACATTTATTTGGCTTTTTGGCGCTGGGTGAGTGTTTGTCGGTCGTATATCAACAACCACTTTTTTTGTTTTTTTTAATGTGTTTACTCAGCTCCTCAGGGCAAGTCCCTCCCACTTGCCGACTGCGCTGTAGCCGATTGACAGCTACAGCGCAGCCGGCTAGTTCTGGGGGGCCATCATATAGTGGCCCCCGTTTGCACACATGGAAGTGTCTGATGGCTGTGTCCGCAGGACCTAGCGCATCACGGATCCGGGTAAAGGGCAATGACAGTGGCCCTTTACCACTGATGCAGCATGAGAGGAGAGAGAGAGACACCGCAGCAGCATGAGATGAACCGGCAATGACGCTGGTTTGTTGACAAGTGATCACACGGCCCTTTACTGCGTGATCGCTCCACCCAATGATGGAGCGATCACTTTTCAACAAACCGGCGTCATTACCCGTTCAGCTCATGCTGCTGCGGTGTCTCTCTCTCTCTCCTCTCCTCACACACTGCATCTGCGTAAATCTTACTTCCTGATAAATATAATTTTAGTTTTAATAATCATGGATGAATGTTCAGGCCTTTTGGTGGGCGTAATTTTTTTTTTGGGGGGGGGGGGGCAGCATTTCATGCTTGGACCCAGGCAGCACGTTGACTTGGGCCAGCCCTGCTGGTAGATGTCCATGTATATTTGGTGAAAATGTGCCCTTAACTGGCACTTCACAGGAGGATACGCTTGTTGGTGTCTGATTGCAGCAAACTATGCCAATGGCCAGGACCTGGCAGGTATATTAGCAATCTGTTATTGATAATAAAGAGACCATTAGGTAATTTTTTTCTAGCTATGGCAGCACTGACAATACTAATGGGTCATCTTCTCTGTGCCTATTGTAACCCTTATCAATGCCCTATTGAAGGGATGGGTTAGGCAAAACTGATGACTTGCATAGGGCCCCATTTGGCCTTAATTTATCTCTGATACTAAACCCTCATATCCCTTAGGCTTGGTTCACACTGCCATAACTTGGTCTGACTTGCGAGACCCCAAGTCGCATGATATGTGCTATCTACTGTTAGTACTTGGTGGAGAAACCCTTGTTGGCAAGCACAGAGGTAAGATGTTTCTTGTAGTTGCTTACCAAAGTTTTCACACATCTCAAGAGGGATTTTGGTGCACTCTTCTTTAAAGATCTTCTCTAAATCCTAAAGGTTTCTTGGCTGCTGCTTGGCAATTTGAAGTTTCAGCTCCCTCTATAAACTTTCTATAGTATTAAGGTCTGGAGACTGGCTAGGCCACTCCATGTGAGGATTCCATGCATGCCCTTCACTTAACTCTTTCTCTTCTGTACCTGTATACAGAACGAGGGCCCTGGTGGTGCTGATCTGCTCCCGTTGCTATAGGAGGCGGATCGCGGTCAAAGGAGTGCCAACAACATCTCCCTTGCTGCAAGAGGCTACTTCTCCTGCCACATGTACATGCTTAACAGCAGGCTGTTAGAGAAACCTTTGTTACCCTGGGTAACTACTGTTTCTTTACACTGTATTACTCTTACGCTGATGTCTTCATACCCTACTGTGTTTGGTTAACCAAGCTGTAGACTATATGTTCCTGTAACTTGCATAACACCCCTTAAGTAACTTTAGACCAGGCAGAGGCAATGTTTCAAAATCTTTACTTATGAATAAATGAACACCATCATACAATGGGAAGTTTGCAAGTTTGCCCACTTACAAAGAAATGAAGAGCCTATAATTTTTATCATAGGTCTATTTTAAATGATAGTCAGAATATCAACCAAAATCCAGAAAGAAAACACATAAAACAAATGCTATAAATGAAGTTGCAGTTCAGTGAGTAAAATAAGTATTTGATCCCCAAGCAAAACATAACTTAGTACTTGGTATAGAAATCCTTGTTAGCAAGCACAGAGGTAAGACATTTCTTGTAGTTAGTAACCAGGTTTGCACACATCTCAAGAGGGATTTTAATCCACTCTTTTTTAAAGATCTCTAAATCCTTAAGGGTGTCTTGGCTGTTGCTTGGCAACTCGAACCTTCAGCTCCCCCCATACATTTTCTATAGGATTGAGGTCTGGAGACTGGCTAGGCCACTCCATGGTCTTAATGTGCTTCTTCTTGAGCCACTCCTTTGTTGCTGTGACAAACTCACTCAGGACAGGGGCTTTTTGAGGGGACTGCAGGCTAGCCTCTTGCCTACTGACTATGGGCCCTGGCTTGTGAGGGAAGGCTGCTTTTTGTGGGGTGTATGCTTTTATGCTGGGGGGCCCTTGGAGTAATGTTACTTTGCATTTAGGTCCACATCTCCCCAAGACACATGACACACAGACTCTAGGCCTAGCATCAGTGTTAAAGGTCTAGCTACCTATTGCCAATAGGGGACTGCTCCGCACAGTCAGGCTTAATGGCAGATGCTAATGTCATTAGCTCAACCACCTGTCTTCCACACAATGTTAATTTTGCTGATTAACTCACCTATTGTCTACTGTGGGGTTGGGTTTACACTTATAATAATGTGTACTTCATGAGCTTGATGAAGGCAAGTCTGCTAGTTAATTTGTTCAAGTTAATTACATCACTGTCATCTATTAGTTGCTAGTGGAAAAGTAGAATACTGTTTGTGTTGGTTGTTCCTTAGATATGTTAATTTTATTTCTGTACACAATTTCATCCGCATATGATAATGTAATCAGGCACCTGACCTCGTGGGGTATATAATCGGGGTGAGTTTGTTCAATAAATGTTCCAGATCTTATACAAGCTATTCTTGGCTAGTTTTGTATGTGGGTGGCTAGAATATCTGATATCTATGTTCAAGACTGAAGAAAGCGGCATTCCGATGGATGCACACAAGCACATTGTGGGGTCGCGATTCCGTTACAGTTGCCTTGGCGATATGTTTTGGATCTTTGTCATGCTGGAAGACCCATCCACGACCCACCTTCAGTGTTCTGGCTGAGGGAAGAAGGTTCTCATTCAAGATTTTACAACACATGGCCCCTCCATGACCTTAATGTGTTTTTTCTTGAACCACTACTTTGTTGTCTTTGTGGTATGTAATAGTAAGCATTTTTCTTCCCCCAAATACAGTGAGTCGAGTTAATGTCAAAGAGCCCAATTTTAGTCTCTGAAGTTTGCCAATGAACATCTAAATGATTCAGAGAAGGATTGGGAGAAAGTGCTGTGGTCAGATGAGACCAAAATTGAGATCTTTGGCATTACCTCTACTCGCCGTGTTTGGAGGAAGAAAAATGCTGATTATGACCATAAGAACACCATCCCTACAGTCAAGCATACAGTAGAGATGGAAACATAATGATTTGGTGCGGTTTCTCTGCTAAAGGTAAGGGCGGACTTTACATGCATTGAGGGGCCAATAGACAGGGCCATGTATTGTAAAATCTTGCTTGAGAACCTTCTTCCCTCAGCCAAAACACTGAAGGTGGGTCATGGATGGGTCTTCCAGTATGACAATGACCCAAAACCTACTGCCAAGGTAACAAATGAGTGGCTCAAGAAGAAGCACATTAGGGTCATGGAGGGAGCTGAAACTTTGAGTTGCCAAGTGATAGTCGAGAAACCTTAAGGATTTAGAGAAGATCTGTAAAGAAGAATGTACAAAAATCCCTCCTGAGATGTGTACAAACCTGGTCACTAACTACCAGAAACGTCTTACCTCTGTGCTTGCCAACAAGGGTTTCTCCACCAAGCACCACTAAGTCATGTTTTGCTTGGGGATCAAATACTTATTTTACCCACTGAACTGCAGCTTAAATGATAACATTTGTATTGTGTTTTTTCTGCATTTTTGGTTGATATTCTTTCTCTATCATTTAAAATACACCTATGATAAATATGATAGACCCTTCATTTCTTTGGAAGTAGGCAAACGTATAAAATGTGCAGGGGTTAAAAAAAATAATTACTTTCCCCACTGTAATAATCTGATTCTGTGCACAGCGACTGCCCTGTAGCAGTAAATCTAGAGGGGGCGGGCATTAAGTTGTTAAAGCGGTATTCAACCCAATAAAGTAATATACTGCTGCTTACCGATCATTAGATGTGGTGGCTGCTTTTGTTTTCTTTTTTAGGCTTTTTCTCCTCTGTTTTCACCTGATAATGTGACCAGGAACACATCTCCTAGTAAAACAGGGACCCCACTCTGGATGAAGGAGCAGAGGAGGCACATCAGACAGCAGCATTATCAGTATGGAGGGAGGGGAGTGTTAAATGTATTAGCAGATTTAAATACACAAACAAATTGAAGCCAAACTCCAGCTCATACTTTATAATCTGTTACAGCAAACATTTTGTTTCCTTTTGGGATAAAGGTTTTGCATGAATAAATAAAAGCTTTTAATTTTAATTACCCCTACCGGTGTCAATTGGTTTGTCTCATCCATGTAAACTGATACATTGTGCTGGAGAGTTTGTGCTTTGAAAAACAGCAGACTTGCTGGTTGAATCACCACCAGATGAAAACAGAAGAAAGGAAGCCTCAGAAAGAAAATTGCAGCCATCCCAACTAAGAATTGGTAAACTGTAATATAATACATGCTTGCTTTTTGGTTTAATTCTGCTTTATATTGATGGGTTTAGCTCAACTTTAATACCACTGCCTAATGCCCCATACACACGTGCAGATTATCTGCAGACTTTTGTCTGCAGACTTACCAAAACCATATAATATGAGGTCAAACCTAAACACTTTCAATTTGTATGCAATCTGGCAGGCCCTTGCACTACATAGAAAAAGGTAAGTCTGCAGACAAAAGTCTTCAGATAATCTGCACGTGTGTATGGGGCATTAGTCACATACACCCCCTATATAGGCAGTATTTTCAGGAAATTCATTATGATGGGACACTGTGACAGTACTCCCTGTCACTGGGAGTGAAAGACAGATACTTTATGGTTTGGATAACTTTGAATGGGAGAGTAATATTTATCAACAATATCTCTCAAGAAATATGAAGATTTAGAGCCGGTTCACACTACCACGACCAGAAAGTCGCCCCGTGACTTGAAGAGACTTGTTTAGAGACTTGGAAGAGACTTGGAAGAGACTTGGAAGAGACTTGTGCACTACTTTGAAGCGACAGGCGACTTTGTCTGTGGGGAATGCCTGGCTAATCTCTTTCTTCTTCCTGGAAAGTCTGATAACAAGTCGTGTCAATTAAGATAAGGAGGCAACTCCCATTGAAGTATATGGGACAGTCGGATCACAGGTCGCCTCAAAGTAGTACAGGACCCTTTTCTGAAGTCGGAGCGACTTCAGTAGTGCCAATTAAAATAAAGGTGATTCCAGTACAAGCTAAGTTGTCGGCTAGCTTTGTAAGAGGGCGGCTGGAAAAATCTGGTATATATGTTCACGACTGGAAGGAAGCCGTATACTGATGGAAGTCAACAAGTACAGTGTGAGTCTAAGTTCCGTTACAGACACAATGTTCTTGCTGCAAAAAAAATCACCTAAAACCGACATTCATTTGGTAATAGGGATTGCAGCACAAAAACGGCATGAACTAGGTGTAATGTCATGGTATCTATGGACTGTTGGAGGATGGAAACGTCCCATATTCACATAATTATTGTCAGGCAGGGTGGTTGCTGAGAACTTGCTCCTTGTCAGAATAGTGAGAAGAAAGTTTGTGCAGAACAAAAAACTGAGCTTGCCATTTTTGTATGCATGCATCTTTGTGATGATCACCAGGTATGATTTTTCTTTCTTGCACACTAGTGAGACTTAAGCCTAGATTGGGTAGGGTTTCTATTATCATATACCATCTAGCATCAAGATCAATGAAGTCAAATTAGTCATGTTCATCCTGTCATGCTCCTCCCACAGGTACTCAGATGGCAAAAACAGCCAGCCAAAACCTGTATAAGGCAAGGTTCACACTGATACAGTGCGAACCTGATGCAATTTCACAGTGCAAATGCTGACAGGTGCGATTCTAATGCAAATTGATGTGATTTCTGAGGGGATTTGGTATAGCTGGAGATAAAATTCACACTAAACTTGCAAAAGACCCTTTTTTTGACGGGATAGGAATCATAACACATAGATGTAAATGTCTTTCATAGCAAACAATGCTTTTTCAGATGACATTGTGAATCTATGCCTTTGGGATCGGATCTAATCCACACAGAAATCAGTGTGAACAAGGACTAAATGTCCTATTTACAAAGCATATTTAGATTTAAAGGATTATGAGGAATGGGTTAAGGAGCATGGTGCACTTGGCTAGACACCAGTCAGTCTTTTTGTTTTTTGTTTTTATTCTGCAGCTTTTTTAATTAAAGCTAAAATAAATTAAAAATGAATAACAATTAAAAAAAAAATAATATATCTAAAACTACAAGATTTGAAATATGTTCATATGTTCATGCTTTTTTAAAATAACATAAAGACACAAAGGGGTTGACCTACTAAAACTGAAGAACGTGAAATCCTGCGCAACTCCGCAAAGAAACCAAGCAGCCTCTTTTTTTTATTCTCAAAGCCTAATTGAACAAGCTGAAGTTAGAAGCTGATTGGCTACCATGCAGATCTGCACTAAGCCCCGCACTTTCCAGCCCTACCAAATCAACCGCAACTTCAGTTTTTCTGGTACAATGTTTTTATTGACATATAAAGGGAAACCAGATAACAAATTCCCACGCGGGGGATGTAAGCATGAAGCATAAGAGTCGGTTCACACTATGGCGGTACGACTTCGGGGCGACTTGAACAAGTCGCCGTGCACCGCGACTTCGGCGCGGCTAGACAGAAGTTCACGCAAAAATACAAATTAAAACGTGCTATAAGATATAAATTATAGGCTAACAATGACCCTCAGGCCGGGGCCGGGAGGGGGGGGGGGTCAATGCGGAATGCCTGAGCCTGTTGGCAAGGGGAGCGGAGCTGTCCGCAATAATGCGGAGAATAAAATCAAAACCAAACTAAGCACAGGATAAACAAAAAATCAAAAAGAAAGAAAGAAAAAAAAAAAAACACACACACACACAACGCCAGGGTTGGGGGGAACAGAGCGGCAGGCAAGAAGCCCAGAAATAGAAAGGGTAAAAGGAGAGGCAAAGAAGAAATAGGAAGAGGAAATGGAAGGTCCCCCAGGCTGGGGATGGAGTCAAGTTAGTTTGAGAGGCCTGGTCAGGTGCAGAGTAGGGAATGCATAGGACCACCACGGGGCCCATAGTTTGGGAAATTTGGCATGGGAGTCATGGAGGATACTGGACATTTTTTCATGGATCATAAGGGTAGTCAAGGTGTTACCAGTCAGTCTTTTGATATAATCTTATAGCCTACCTGATTGGATATCAATAGAGTAAGCTGTTTAGGTAAGACCTCATGGTTAATATATGTTGGTTTATTTTGCAGATCAAACAGATCACAGAACAGAATAAACAGTAAAGGTGGGTACACGCTATAAGAAAAATCGTAAAGAAAAATTCCGTACAAGGAGCGATTGTTCGATTTTCAGATAGTGAGCACACAACTTTTGACATCCGATTCAGACTTTCCAAAAGAAAATTTTCTAAAGGGACAAACTCCAAAAATTTTCATACATGAACAGAACTAAGCATTTTCCTTTAATGTGTACTGTTTTCGTACATGAAAGATCGGATACGAAAGACTGCTCATGATCATAAACAATAAAATACAAAAAAAGTCTTTGTCATATGAGAACTTACGTACAGTTAGTACCATCCTCGGATTCGACTTACTGTGAAACATCAAGGAAAACCAGACAATCGTTTGCCTGATTTTCTTGTGTGTACCCAGCCTAATTCAGGGCAAAATGTATGCAAGTTAATGTCCAACCCAATATTTTGCCAACATGATCAATGTCTGATTTTCGATCCCTACTATTGAATGTTTAGGCTCTGTTCACATATTCGGGTCTCGAATCGTGGGCAGAATCGCATCGATTCTCCCTGCGACCTGGAATCATTACAAATGGCGGAATGCCCGCGCGATTCCTGTGACTTGCAATGGCACTCTAAATGTGGTGCAAATTAGGGCTGCAGCTAACGATTAATTTGTCTGTTGACTAATCCATCGATTATTTTTACGATTAGTCGACTAATCTAACGATTATTTGAATTTTTTGTTTTTTTGCTTAATTTAGTGTCTTTTTGATTAGCTAGTTAATCCTGTAATTAATACAGACCCCTCAGTAAGCCCCCCTCCCACTACAGACCCCTCAGTAAGCCCCCCTCCCAGTACAGCCCCCCACAGTAAGCCCTCCCACCCAGTACAGACCACTTAGTAAGCCCCCCTCCCAGTACAGACCCCTCAGTAAGCCCTCCCATCTAGTACAGACCACTTACTAAGCCCCCCCCCCTCCCAGTACAGACCCCTCAGTAAGCCCTCCCACCTAGTACATACCACTTACTAAGCTCCCCCCCAGTACAGACCCCTCAGTAAGCCCTCCCACCTAGTACAGACCACTTACTAAACCCCCCTCCCAGTACAGACCCCTCAGTAAGCCCTCCCACCCAGTACAGACCACTTAGTAAGCCCCCCTCCCAGTGCAGACCCCTCAGTAAGCCCTCCCACCTAGTACAGTAGTACAGTATGTACTGGGTGGGAGGGCTTACTGAGGGGTCTGCACTGGGAGGGGGGGCTTACTAAGGGGTCTGTACTAGGTGGGAGGGCTTACTGAGGGGTCTGTACTGGAAGGGGGGCTTACTAAGTGGTCTGTACTGTACAGACCACTTAGTAAGCCCCCCTCCCAGTACACTAGTACAGACCCCTCAGTAAGCCCTCCAACCTAGTACAGACCCCTTAGTAAGCCCCCCCTCCCAGTACAGACCCCTTAGTAAGCCCCCCCTCCCAGTACAGACACCCCAGTAAGCCCTCCCACCCAGTACAGACCCCTTAGTAAGCCCCCCTCCCAGTACAGACACCCCAGTAAGCCCTCCCACCCAGTACAGACCCCTTAGTAAGTAAGCCCCCCTCCCAGTGCAGACCCCTCAGTAAGCCCTCCCACCTAGTACAGGGCTTACTGAGGGGTCTGCACTGGGAGGGGGGCTTACTAAGGGGTCTGTACTGGGTGGAAGGGCTTACTGAGGGGTCTGCACTGGGAGGGGGGGGGCTTACTAAGTGGTCTGTACTGGGAGGGGGGGGCTTACTAAGTGGTCTGTATTAGGTGGGAGGGCTTACTGGGGGGTCTGCACTGGAAGGGGGGCTTACTAAGTGGTCTGTACTGTACAGACCACTTAGTAAGCCCCCCTCCCAGTACACTAGTACAGACCCCCCAGTAAGCCCTCCCACCTAGTACAGACTGTACTAGGTGGGAGGGCTTACTGAGGGGTCTGCACTGGAAGGGGGGCTTACTAAGGGGTCTGTACTAGGTGGGAGGGCTTACTGGGGGGTCTGTACTGGGAGGGGGGCTTACTAAGTGGTCTGTACTGTACAGACCACTTAGTAAGCCCCCCTTCCAGTGCAGACCCCCCAGTAAGCCCTCCCACCTAGTACAGACCATTACAAGCCGGTGTAGCGCCGCAAATGTGACATGTCTAAGTAGCTGGGTGATCGGGGGAGGATGGCGAATGTGTGTTGCGGCAGAAGCTGTGGCAGTACAGGGAGTACAGGGGTGCTGGAGACGGTCAGCACTCACCTCTCGTCTCCGACGGAGCCCGGCGGGGGAATTTCACCCGGCCGGCAATGCTTCAAGCGGCGCGGCGGCCGGCCGGGGGCGTGTGACGTCACGCATTGACGCGTCGACGCATTTTCCGCACGTCGACGATTTTTTGTAGTCGACGTAGTCGACGAGTCGTGGCAGCCCTAGCGCAAATTAGCCGCGATTGTTGAGTCATGTTTGGGGTGCCATTGCAAGTCACAGGAATCGCATTGGTGTCCCGCCATTTGCAATGATTCGGGATCGCAGGCAGAATCACCACGATTCTGGCCGCGATCCTAGACGCCAATATGTGAAGGGAGCCTAAGTGACTTTGATCAGGTCTGAAAGTCCTTAAAATTGACTTTTTAGTAACTTAAAAAGTCTGCATGAATACATTCTACACTACATTTTACAGCAGCAATATACATTTTCACTAAAAACCTGTAAATGAAACACTCTTGTTACCTAAAAATAATAGTAATAATAATATAATGAGCCGTGTTGCCTATGTTCACTCCCTTGAATCGCTACAACCTCTATCAGAATCTTTAACAATCCACACTTTTAGGTATTTTAAATGCCTGCGTCCTCTGCAGCGTGCTGTGCTTCCATCTGCTGACCCCTACTTTATCCTTAAACCCTTGTTCACATTGGAGTGACTTATTATGCGATTTGACAGGTCAAATCGCATAACAAGTTGCACCCTATTGCCGGCAATCGCACTGTTTAAAATCGGTGCGACGCCCACTTTGCGGTGCTGAATCGATTTGAAAAAGTAGTTACTGCACTACTTTTCGCGATTTCAGGTGTGACTTGCATAGACATCTGTGAATGAAGCCGCACAGATGTCTTCCAAGTCGCACCCGAAGTCGCACTGACATGCAGCTTTGAAATTGTGCGATTTAAGATGAAGTTGCGCGATTTTAAAGCCACAGTCAATGTAAACGAGGGGTAATTGACATAGGTGCTGAAGGAAGGAAGAACAGCATGCAGTGGGGTACACAGTCATCCAACACTCATGGAAGTCTCAATCACTTAGGAGACTGCAGTATGTCAAGGGAGAAAAGACAGAAGACACAGGCCACGGAGAGGTAGGTTTAATGCCTTTCCTTTGCAAGGAACTGGTTTGCTTTTTGTTTTTTTGTTTTTCTTTTGTTATCGCTTGTGGCGACAACAGTGTCAAAGTTATGTAAACTGTAGTCCAGTGACTTTTCTCAGGTACCAAGAGTCTGCTGCAGGCAGAAAGGAGCATATCTTTAGGCTAGCTTCACATTATTGTGAGTGTGGGAATGCATAACCTATTACCACGCCTGCAGGTACCCGCAGCCAAAATGTGCTGCGGTTTAGCAGTTGCAAAGGGATTCTAATAATTCTTAAAGCAGTATTAAACCCAAGCGCATTTTTATTATTGCAGCTCACCAATTCTTAGATACAATGGCTGCATTTGATTCCTCCTTTTTAGGCTTCCTTTCTTCTATTTTTATCTAGTGATCTAGTCAGTAAGTCTGCTGTTTGTCAACAGAAAAGTCCTCTTGCAGTTACAGGGATGAGACAGAGCATTTAACACTGACAGGGGTGCTTACAATGATCAGCTTTTATTTATTTATGTAAAACCTTTATACCAAAAGGAAAACAAAAAAAAAACTGCTGTAAAAATATTAGCTGGAGTTAAAAGCGGAGTTCCACCCAAATTTTATTTTTTTTTAGATAAAAATATCCCTAGAACAGTCAGGGCTAGTGCATTTAAGCAACGATAGCCTCTGAACTGTCCCCTGTTTCACTTACCTACAGAATGAAATACTTACCTTGTAAATTTCTTGTCCAGCGCTGCCATCTGCGGTGTGGGCAGTTGAAGCCACAGTGTCCCTCTTTGTGTCCTCTTCCTGGGTGTCGGAGTCCCAGAATGCCACTTCCAGGGCAGGCGGGTCATCCCACAGCTGGTTCTGCGCATGCCCAGAAGCTGTTCTCATTCATGCAGCAGCAGTGGCGTAGCGTGGGGGGTGCAGGGGGGGCCAGCCGCAACATCTGGGGGGGCGCATCCGCAGTGTCACTCTGTCTGTCTAACTCTGACATACACAGTTCACACACTGTCTGCGGCTGCCTCTATCTTTAGGCTGAGAGATGTCCAGCACGGCCGCCCTATGGCTGAAAATGGCAGATTGGGGCGGGGCTGGACTGTGCCTCATCTGTCCATTGGTGTAAGGTGGGGTGGCGTTGCAAGCCAAGCCCCGCCTATGCCGCCTCACCTCACTGCTCAGTCAGTTTAACAGCAAGTGAATCAGCCGCCTGGCGCTGTCACGGAGTGTTTTTTTTTTTTAATCACCTGATTAAAGCCAGAGGCTCTAATAGGCTTCATAAAAGGGTGGACCCGGGGGCGCAGAGCAGTGCGCCCCGAGCCCACCCATTGTGTGACAACAGCGAATGTTCACTATTGTCAAACGGATCCTCCTCCTGGCCAATCAGGAAACTGGTCCGAGACCCGCTTCCTGATTGGCCGAAAAGGCGAACGCATGCCATTGGCCGAGGAGGAGGCGGGAGGACTCAAGGAGAGTCAGGAGACGCAGGGAACTGAGGAGAAGCCGCCGCTGCAGGTAAATCTCTGTGCATTGAAGGGGGCACGCTGGTCTGTCTGCATTGAAAGGGGTCACGCTGGTCATTCTGCATTGAAAGGGGGCATGCTGGTCATTCTGCATTGAAAGGGGGCACGCTGTTCATTCTGCATTGAAAGGGGGCATGCTGGTCATTCTGCATTGAAAGGGGGCACGCTGTTCATTCTGCATTGAATGGGGGCACGCTGGTCATTCTGCATTGAAAGGGGGCACGCTGGTCTCTCTGCATTGAAAGGGGGCACGCTGGTCATTCTGCATTGAAAGGGGGCACGCTGGTCTCTCTGCATTGAAAGGGGGCACACTGGTCATTCTGCATTGAAAGGGGGCACGCTGGTCATTCTGCATTGAAAGGGGGCACGCGGGTCTCTCTGCATTGAATGGGGGCACGCTGGTCTCTCTGCATTGAAAGGGGGCACGCTGGTCATTCTGCATTGAAAGGGGGCACACTGGTCTCTCTGCATTGAAAGGGGGAACGCTGGTCATTCAAACTTGTATTTAGATGCATTTTACTTTAATTACATCAGTATTTTCATAACAAACAATACATGTGCTTAGGGGGTAAGGGTTTCTTTAACTAAGCTAGTGGAAGAGACTCGAGTGCTAAAATCCCGCGGATTAGGGGGAGCAAATTACTTGCCTTGCCCCGGGTGCTGACAACCCATGCTACGCCACTGTTCAGCAGGGAATGACGCGCATGCACCGGAAGTGACGAGGGACACTGGTCCAGGCACATTGACTCCTGGGATTGATGACACTCATCTCCCAGGAGTCAATGCAAAGGAGGAAGTGACGTCAGCAGCCGCGGCCGCAGAAGGAGGAAGTGGCAGGAAGGTGAGTTAATTGTCATTATAAATAAGGTAAGTGAAACAATAAAAATAATAATAATTATCCAATTCTTTTTTAGGATGTTTTAATGTAACTGGTGCTGTAAACTTCAAAATTAGGGTGGAACGCCGCTTTAAGCTTCAATTTGTTAGTGTATTTAAATCTGGGGCAGCACTCAAATACTGGAGATGTGTTACCGGCTAGATGACCAGGTGAAAAACAGAAGGAAAAAAGCCTAAAGAAAGGAAACTAACACAGCCACCACTTTTAATGACCACTAAGCTGTAATATAAGCAGGTAAAGGCATTGTCAGGGAGGTACTGTGATATTTGTAAGAGGTAAGAAAATTGTGTAAGTGCTTACACATTACATAATATACATGCGCCTACGCTACCATACTTGATGCTATGTCTACTTTAAAGCGGAGTTCCGGGCACAGAAAGCATTTTTCAATAAACATACCCCCGGGACAGTCAGGGCTAGTACATTCCACAATGGCTAGCCTCTGATCTGTCCCGGTTCGCACTTACCTGCAAGAAATACTTACTTATAAAATTTCTTCCACAGCGTTTCCATCTCTCTTGTGGGCAGCTAAAGCCGGCGCGACCCTCTTCCGCGTCTTCTTCCGCGTCCTCTTCTCCCAGAATGCGCCTGCATCGGCCCCGCTCGTCACTTCCGGCGCGGCGCCGCATTCCTCCACAGCTTCTGGGCATGCCCAGAAGCTGTTTAGCAGGGAATGCGGCGTCGCCCCGGAAGTGACGAGCGGGGCCGGTGCCGTCGCATTGATTCCTGGGAGCGATGACGTTCAGCTCCCAGGAATCATCCCGAAGGAGGAAGTGACGGAGGAGCCGCTGCACAGAGGAAGGAAGTACATTGAGGTGAGTATTTTCGATCTTCAATTACAAGGTGAGTTTAAAAAAAAAAAAAAACCTAACTATCCAATTCCTTTTCAGGTGAAGGTGAAGAAGCTGACGGGCACAAAAAAAAAAATATCGATTTTGTGCCCGGAACTCCGCTTTAACCGATTGTATTAGAATAGCAGCATGTATGCTTACAGTATGTTGCCCTTACTTTAATATGAGCACCGTGTTTATTTCTGTCATGGCAGCGTGTAGATCTGTCATTTATTTCTATGGTGTCAGAGTTTTTATGCCAATATTTGGACTGCCGTGCTACACATAAAAAATGTAAGTCAATGTGATTGTCCTCTACTAGTAGCACAACAAAAAACAACATTTGAAAGATTGTTGAGGCCACTGGAAACCAGATTCGGACCAGTTTGAACAGGCTTTCTGCTCGTATGCCCCAAGTCAAGAAAAGGGTTTGTCCAGACATGAAAAGCTATTGTCTGGCCTGACCGGTGCTGTCACTTGTCACATCCAGTTTGCCTAGAGACAAGGCATAACACATACCGTAGCTCACTACTGTAATTTTATAAATTTTAATGACAGGTCCTAGAGACTAGATTTTGACTAGACCTGAAGGCACATTCCAAGCATCAAAGTTCTTTTTTTTTTAGTTCCTCCATGAGTACAGGGCTAGGAGGCAAGCGTTTTGAGTACAGGCAGTCCCTGAGTTACAAACACCCAACATGCACTATATTACCAAAAGAATTAGGATGCCTGCCTTTACACACACATGAACTTTAATGGCATCCCAGTCCTAGTCTGTAGGGTTCAATATTGAGTTGGCCCCCCCTTTGCACCTACGTTTAACTCTTCTGAGAAGGCTGTTCACAAGGTTTAGGAGTGTGTTAATGGAAATGTTTGACCATTTTTCCAGAAACGCATTTGTGAGGTCATGCACTGATGTCAACGAGAAGTCCTGGCTCGCAGTCTCCACTCTAGTTTATCCCAAAGGTTTTCTGTTGGGTTGAGGCCAGTCAAGTCCCTCCACCCCAAACTCGCTCAACAATGTCTTTATGGACCTTGGTTTGTGCACTACTCCAAATCATTTGGTGTAGGGGGGGTTATGATGTGGAGTTGTATTTCAGGGGTTGGGCTTGGCCTCTTAGTTCCAGTGAAGGGAACTCTTAAGGCGTCAGCATACCAAAACATTTTGGACAATTTCATGCTTCTAACTTTGTGGGAACAATTTGGGGATGGCCCATTCCTGTTCCAACATGACTGCGGACCGGTGCACGAAGTCCAGATTTTTAGAATGGAGACTGCGAGCCAGGCCTTCTCATCCAACATTAGTGCCTGACTTCACAAATGCGCTTCGGGAAGAATAGTCAGACATTCCAATAGACACACTCCTAAACCTTTTGGACAGCCTTCCCAGAAGAGTTGAAGCTATTATAGCAGCAAAGGGTGGGCCAACTCAATATTGAACCCTACGGCCTAAGACAACATTTTCAAAATCCAGTCGTCACAGGGACAGAAAGTAAGGTGACATCTTTTGTAGGAAGCTATAAGGTTCAGGCATACCTTGCTATTTCATAGGCTTGTGTAACACTACCCCCTGCTGGATTGTTCACCTTGGGATCCCCCTGGGTTACCGTTAGCAACTGCAGCATGCACAATTTAACTCTTTACTCTCCAGCTCAGTCAATGAACAGTCTAGGGGATGTAGTTGTTTTGTGGTTTTATTTAGGTTAGGGATGGGAGAAGGGAAGAGAGGGATACTCCAACTTGAACTATTCACAATAGATGAGGACTCCTGTCTGAAGATGCAGCCAGACTGCTGATTCACCTTGCCACTTAGATCAATTTAGGATTACTTGTTAGGATGAATTATCTTCGGGATACACCTCTAGTACCCCCTTTCACTCCACCTGCTGACACTCGTCCTCTGACTATCCTACACCGGGGTGGCCCCCCTCAGGTCAGGCCCCTAGACACGATCCCCTGTACTCACAATACTGTTTTTCAAGGGTCTCCAGTGCCTCTACCCCTTCAGTCAGCTCTCACTGACCTCTGGGTTCAGCTCCTTCCTTTCTGGTCCCCAGGCCGACCACCTGTGACCGTGTACCACTGCTACAGAGGAGGAGGCAGCCGCCACCCTCCCTCCAGGATTCTGCTCACCAGCCAAAGACCCCGCAGCACATGTTTTCCTGGCTTTTTTATCACAACCCACGAGCCAATCAGTCTGTGCCAATCACTGGGGTTGTATCAAAGCCTGTGTACCCATTGGTCAGATTTCCTCCACTGTCCAATATGCCTCCCTATTGGACCAATGTGAAAAACTCCCTAGACCAGATGAATCACACACTGAGCACTATGAGCAGACCTAATTCACAGATCCGGCTCTCTGGTATGCAGAAAGCAATATAGATTTGCTTGCTGCTCCTCTTATAGGCAGACAGAGCCAAAAACTATACTCTCTCACTAGCACCTACCTAGGAGGGTGCTAAACTTGTATATCCAGCCTTCTATATTGATCCTTTTCAATGTGGTACTATTGGAACACTAACTGCTCTAGACCTACAAATCAGTCCCGAAGAAGAGAGTGGATCTATCCTGTGCAGATCTTGCCTGACTGTAGTTAGAACTATCACGTTTCCCTTTTAACACTTAGAGTGATCTTCCAGTTGTAGTCAGCAAGCCTCCATGCCACCTCAGGACAGAACTCTATGCATAAGATGGCAGTTTCTTTTAAAGTCAGTATGTAGCCTGACTGAAAACGCTCTGTTCTACATTTACATTTATTACATTTTCTGTTCTCTTTCTTTTTACACTGAAGGTTCTAGGTCAAACTGTTAACAGTTGTGTCAGTTGTATTGTTTAGTTGGCCAGGCCCTTTGTCATATATTATTATAATTTACATGGTTCTGCTGCTGATTTCTGGGAGATGTCACTTTGACCCTCATTTGTTTCTCCTGCAAGAGTGCTCTACGAACAACCACTTCTATCCCCTAATCTGCATTGTGTTCTAGTAGTCTATATTGCTAAAAACTGTTAATTCCCATCCTCCCCTTTTTCCTTCCTTCCCTTCAGTGGTGTCTCTCACGATCTGTTAGAAGGGTTCCCGATTAGACAAATTTACCCGCACCTTCATCATGGCTCTTGAATGTTTTATCTCCTAATGTGAAGGGACTCCACTACCCAAATAAACGTATCAAGGTATTTCAAACTTTTGCAGCCCTTAAGGTGGATGTGGTGTGTCTTTAGGAGTCTCACTATGCGGTCTCTGTTGTACCTACAGTAGATAGTTACATAGTAGTTGAGGTTGAATAAAGACAACAGTCCATCCAGTTCAACCTGTACAGGTGTGTGTGTCAGTGGCCTGATCACTTCCCATAACCCTGAATGTTGTGATCTGTAAGATGCATGTCCAAGAGTCTTTTAAAAGTAGCCATACTCCCCGCTGCTGCCACCAATTGTGGAAGAGAGTTCCACATTCTCACCACCCTTACAGTGAAGAACACCTTAACTTAAGGTTAAACCGCCTCTCCTCTAATCTCATTGTGTGGCCACGTGTCCTCTTGCAATCCTTGAGACTAAAACGTTTTTTACCTATACTGAGATCACCATTGAGGTATTTGTAAATCGCTATCATGTCCCCTCTCAGGCGTCTCCTCTC
Source organism: Pelophylax lessonae (assembly GCF_965119305.1). Taxonomy (NCBI): domain Eukaryota; kingdom Metazoa; phylum Chordata; class Amphibia; order Anura; family Ranidae; genus Pelophylax; species Pelophylax lessonae. The sequence continues at coordinate 372,084,453 of NC_138769.1, read as the reverse complement.
CAAGGAGAATAAATTAAGCGCTTGTAATCGCTCCTCGTAATGAAGGTCCTCCAATCCCCTAATTTGTTTAGTTGCCCTTCTTTGGAGTCTCTCCAGTTCCAGCACATCCTTTCTGAGGATTGGCAACCAGAACTGGACAGAATACTCCAGATGTGGGCGGACCAGTGTTTTAGAAATTGGTAGGATTATAGCTTTGTCTCTGGAATATTTCCCCTTCCTTATGCATGATAATATTCTGCAGGCTTTGACAGCTGCAGCTTGACATTGCATGCTATTACTTAGTCTATCTTCTAATAGAACCCCCAGATCCTTCCCCATCCTGGATTCCCCCAGAGGTTCCCTCCCTAGAGCATAATTTGCATTTATGTTTTTTGCCCCAAAGTGCAATACCTTACATTTCTCTGCATTCAATCTCATTTGCCATGTAGTTGCCCACTCTGTTATTTTGTTCAGATCATTCTGTAAGATTTCTATATCTTGATGAGAAGTTATTGCCCTGCCTATTTTTTGTGTCATCCACGAAAACTGAAATTGAGCTACTGATTTCATCTATGTTATTGATGAATAAATTTAACAAAATTGGTCCCAGGACTGAGCCTTGGGGGACCCCACTTACCACTCCAGACCAGTCTGAGTATGCGCTGTTTATCACCACCCTTTGGACACGCCCATGTAAGGTAACCAGTTTTCTATCCAAGAACAAACCTTGAGGTCGATGCCTGGAGACCTTAGTTTGTAGATTAAGCATCTTTGGGTAACTGTGTCAAATGCCTTAGCAAAATCCAGATACACCACATCCACAGGTCTCCCCCTATCTAGCTCACAGCTCACCTCGTAAAATGTTAATAGATTGGATTGGCAATCCCTTGTACCCACAGGTATTCTTTTTCTGTTCTTCAATGAAATTTAGGGGCATTCTCATAGGTTTTTTACTGCACAACCCTGTTCACACTGCACTTTAAAATTAAAGACATAGAACGGCAATATCCTATTTTGATCAGTCTTCTACACGACACTGAGATCGAGTTATTCTCTTATTATGTGCCCAATACCTCCCAACTTCCCTTTTTGTCTCATCTCCTACAGGTGGTAAATACAAAATAGAAGGGCATGTTATTACTGTGTGGTGACTCCATTATGTGCAATAGCCCTATTTGGACAAATCCCCCTACAACCCTGCATGCTCCAGCCTCTCCGCAACCTTTCACACACTGCTGTCCAGCTATTCACTCGTTGTCACCTGGAGGGAGATAAATCCATCACTCAGACATTATACATTCTACTCCTACCCACATAATACGATTTCTAGAATCAATCACATCTTGCTTCCCTCAAGCTCCCTACCCCTCCTGCTGCACTCGGGCATTAAGCCCATTCCCTGGATGGATAATAGCACAGTGCTGATCTCAATCTCTTCCTTAATCCCTAGAAGCCTAAACACCACATAGACAATGAATTAATGGCTTCCTACTAATCCTTCCTATAATCTGGACATACAAATCGCAATTCACAAATTCCTCACTTTTAATTTAATGCTAGAGGTGTCAGACACTAACTTGTGGGAGGCCTACAAACCAGTTATCAAGGGCGCTTGCATACGAAGTAAAACCTACACTAAAGCTAACAAGCCAGACTCCCCTTTAGATCCTAAACTTTGTAATTTGGACAGAGTCCATAAGCCCATTTTCTTAAAATTATCCAAGAATGTCTACATGATCAATCCGGTAAATGTTTCACAGGAATTTCAGAAGCACTTCTATAAATTATACAAGACAGAAAGTCACTTTTCCAGAACACAGGCAAATTGCTTTTTTGAGGGAACAACATTTTCTTCCCTTGCAGAAGAACATGAAGAGCTTCTAGAACGGCAATATAGACCAAGGATGTCTTTTAGGCAATTAAACACTGAAACCTCATAAACGCACAGGTCCTGACGGGTTACCCGTTTCCGACTATTAAACAATGTGCGGATATTTTAGCCTCCCCTTCTTACCAGAGCATTTAATAGCCTCAAAAAATAACAGACCTTCAGAAAGGATTGATGTGCTTATATTATAGGTTCCAATTCATACCTAGGCACCTCTGAAGAAAAGACCTAAAATCTTAGCTCCAAACGCGTCAGTCGCCTAATGTTTGGTTATTTTGGGTTTCCCATCTGGATCTGTACCCTTGTGAGATGTTTCATCTGTTAATGTATAGCTGCTGTTCATGCATTGTGATTGTTTTTAATTAACTTTTGTATAACGTTTTTTTCTTTTTTTTTATCCATTAAATGTTTTTTTGAGCCTGTGCCTCTATAGTCCCACTTTAAGACGGTCTACAGTTTTATATATATAACGGGATGATGGCACTTTATAACACCACACCAAATTATACTTTGGACCTTAAGAAAGGAATCATTAACAGTCCTCATAACGGTGATACCAAAAACAAATTCTGACCACTGTTTGGTCGAACTTTAGTTCAATCTTGTTGCTATACACAGACATTAAATTATTAAATTCTAACACTTCTGGATCATTGTAACCCAGATCCACAAAGATCTGGCTGGGTTTATTCCTCATCATCAACCTTTAGACAATAGTCGTAGGGCCTCTTTACTTATCAATGCTATTCACAATTGTGGCTAAATGGCCTATCTGCTGTCGCTTGAAATAAAGAAAGTGTTTAATTCAGTCTTTTGGTCCTACCTGCACTATTTCCTATGATGCTGGACATTAGGCCTACATTTCCTTCAATGGAAAGGAAGATTTGTTGTGACTTTTTTTGCAATGCAATAAATAGTATTATAGAGCAATTATCATCAACCTTTTTTTAATCATTGCATCCTTTAAAGGAATGCAATACTATAGGCACCCCAGTCTAAAACATCAGAAGCCCCCTCATTCACATCAGAATCCTTTGTTTCCCCATCTCCCACCCTTTTCACATTAGAGTCCTCAATTCCCACTGTTAAATCATAAGTTACTCCCCCCCCATGCATTCACATCAGGGTCCTTGGCCTCCCCATCTGTACCATATGGCACTGTGCGAAAATAGGGGACGTAGTGCGCCACCCCTGACTAAACCAGAAGGCATCTCAGTTGAGAAACCTGTTATGGAGAATGTTGTTGGCATTACCATGGGTCATTTAACTACTGAAAAAAACAATGTGCACAATGTGATCTTTATTCTGTGTTTGTATGTATTATACTAATTATATGGTATAGGCAATTTAAACATGCTGCGAATATCTGAAGTGCAGAAAACAGAAACACAAAGGCATGACATTACATGAAAAAGGGAAGTCATTGCATACTTTTGCTTTACAGAGTAAAATCACTGTTCTTTTTACACATTCTGGTTTTAGTCTGTTTAGATAGGGTTGCTAAATACAGAGTATATTCTCCACCTCTCTTCCCACAGCATTGTTCTTCTGTTTGTTATGTACATAGGAGAAGTTCACGTCACCGGATTCTGGTATTGTACGTAAGAGCTACTGTTTCAGGCACTTCCTGTTACAGAAAGTGGGTGTGCATTTTAGGTATATGACATCAGAATAGCTGTTCTGTGCTGGTTCAAACCAGCTGAGAACAGAGATTACAAGACGTTGTGAAACCACATGTCTCTACAAGACCAGTAGAAACTATTTTCCCTAACATTCATTAACACAGAACTTTGGAAATCAGTATACAGTAAACAGCTTTGCTTGTGTTTGTATTATATTGCAAAAATTTAACATTAACTAAAATAGTGATTTTGCATCTTTTTGTACAAAATAATCCATGTTCACAGTCACATAGGATGGTGAAATGGCTATCATTTTTATGAACTGGCAATAAATACTCATTTAAGTTATTACTAGAGCTGTAACATTTTTCATCTTCCTATAATGATCCCTTTCAGTCAACTATATTCAAACTTGTTTGGAAAAAAAACTTGGAGAGCCAATGCCTGGTCTCCTCTCTGGCCTTACAGGAATTTCACTACGAGCGTGGGGGCTGAGACCAATCAGGAGGTAGCTCTTCTTAACGGCACAGCTTCAAATTGCGAGGCAACGCATGACTCGATGTTCAAGCAAGCGTATCTATGCCTAGCCATGTGCCCCTTGCGACATTGTCCTACCTGTGTCCTCCGAGAGCCCAGTGACTCCTGTGTCCCCAGTGACCCCTGAGACTAATAAGCTTCTCTCTCAAAGACTCAATGCCTAGAAACCAAGTCAAGTCAAGGTGATTCGACACCCACATCCACACCCTCTCAGCACACTTAAATCAACCACTGATCTCTCTCACTCCAGCTACCAAAACTTGGTTTGGTTCAGTACAGCTTTCCATCTCACATGTCATATCTATGCTTCACATGCCTCCTCATCAATGCTTCTTTGGGGATCTGATCCCAAGGGTTGTCATGAGCTTGTAAACCAATGTCATATTCACTTCCAACTACAGTCCCAGAACTTCTTGACGGACCAAATAAAAGAGGGTTGCAAAAGAACCGGTATTTTAGAGGCATCAAAAATTACCAATGCAAAGATAAAGTTAATCAATACTGTTTAAAAACACTGTGTACATAAAAACGTGACACAAAATGGTCCATAGTCATAAATCAACCCACAGTGCACCACATAAACATAATGCAAGTGAAAACCCCCGACCCGTTTCAAATCTTAACATGAATTTTCATCAGGGGATATGTCACAGTGGTATAATCTATAATACAAGGATACATGTATTTTTTTACTAAAGCGTGTTGATTGTTATATGTTGTGATAATGTGGACCAAGGGATCCAAATTCCTATTGTTTATTCATTGTCCAAATAATAACTCAATATGCGATTTTCCCGAGGCCTTGTTGTAAGCTTTGCATAAGCAGGTTTTAGAATACCCATTGTCAAGAAGCCTGGATCTCAGTTCATTTGTCACCTGTTTTAATTTATCTTTGCCTTGACAGTTACCCTTCAACCTAAGGTACTGTGAGTATGGTATTGACTTAATAAGTGGTGAAAGATGAAAACTATAGCTTGTAGAATTTTGTTTCCTGCTTTCAGCTACCCAAAAAGATTGCTAGATAACATCCTATCTGGTAAGATTTCTACCTCAACATCTAAGAAGGTGTTGTTAGATATGAGTTACAGATCATGGTGAAAAACAGTTTGTAAGAGTTTGTGTTCATGGCTTTGACACAATCATTTAGGAGATGGACAGATCCATGCCATAATAGGAGGATGTTATCAATGTATCTTAACCAAGTTAAAATATGGTCAGGACTGTGTGGCTTCATTTCCGATTCTCCTCAGTCTTTGCTGACTTTGTAGTGGAGGACCCAGACCACTCTCAAGGGTAGAGCTTTCCTCTAACCTCATCCCCGTTTTTTTTTCTTTTCTCTGTCTCTTTCCTAATCCCCTGATCTTTATCTTAACTTTACTTTATTTTACTTTATATAAATAAAACCCGTTTTCTATACCTACTTCTTCCATGCCTAGTTTGCTTTATGTGCTCATGACATTGCTCTAATTCAGACTCTGATTTCTTGGCTTACTGAATACTATATTACTATATTACTGTTGATGGTTTCCCCTGTGTGCCAGTTGCTCTACATTATAGATTAAGTTGGGTGTCTCATACAGATCGGGGCTCGGTGTGCTGCCCTGCGCCCTCGACACAGCTAGTACCCGGTGGGGGTGTCGGGGCATTGGGATGGCACACCCGAGGTTCGTGAATACCATACCTTACATTTATTACTTGCTTAATAAACAGACAGGATAAATTACTGTACATTCCTTATAATTGACTGACAGGTACCTTAGCTGTCCAGATTGTACTGACAGCTGTTTATTTACCACCTATGTACTTTTTTCTTTATTTTCCTCCATGTATTGTTTATGATTTTGTTTGGAGAACTGAAAACAAAAACCGATTGAACATAAAATATGGTCAGACTACATTGGAAACTTGTCAGATGGAAGAAAAAGCCTCTCCCACTCCCCTACTTACAGATTGGTGAAGGATGGGGCAGAGCATGTTCCCATCACTACACCCTGTACCTGGAGGAAGTGCGTACTGTCAAACACAAATGCATTATGTTCTAATATGAAGGCCAGAACACACATCACAAAATTAAATAAAGAGTCAGAGTGTTGTTTACTTTGGCTAAAGAAGTTTTTTACAACACGAATGCCATTTTGATGGGATATGAAACATTACAAGGATTCAACATCCACAGTAACAAAAATAGCATCTAGTGGTACAATAAGATTTTCGATACCTTGAAGGAAATTAAAAGTATCTTTCGCAAAGAACAAAAGACTTAGCACAAATGGTCTTAAAAATTAGTCAACCCATCAACTCCCATTCTCGGTCAAATTGTAATTACTCGAAAAGATAGGGTAACCAGGGGGGTTGACAAGGCTTTTATGTACCTTAGGAAAGGCGGAAAAAAGACGGAATACTATATAATTTGTTATACAAGAACTCCCAGGTCTCTAGACTAATAATCCCCTTATTACAAGCATCGGTGCTTGTGTAAAAAAAAAAGACCCTGTTGTAATGATTGATTGATACATTCCAGTAAAATAGGGCAGTGCGAAGATTCACTATTGAGAATGTCCAAACACATCACTTTGTAGTTCAGCATGTTCATAATCACATTGTCCCTCCTTTATCAGCAGGTTGTATTGTAATTGATTTATTCTGTTCTAATTTGCTATAGGATGGGACTGAATTAGGTTGGTTTTGGAAAATAAACCATAAGGAATGTTTTCAATTGCTTGAATAGTACATTTGAGAAATGCCTCGTATTAGAAGGAAAACATCAGATTTTTTCTTAAACACATTGGAAGACCCAGGATTATCAGTATCAGTGTGTGCCAGCTCATCCAAGTTGATCTCATCAATAAGATTAATTTGACTGCTCTCGTAGTGCCTGTAGTTTCCTGAGAGAGAGTTTCTCTGAGAGGGGTTCATCTAAGGTTCTATTATATGCTAACCATAGCATGAGCATGAGAAACAGCGTGGCTGTACGGGGCTTCCCCCACATGGCCACGTCATTCAGACACACAGCTCTGTGTGTCTGAATCAACTACAAGCCCCGACATCCTTAGCGGCTGTCAGCTTGTAGTTCTCAATGAACTACCACGATGCTGTAGAACGACGTGGTAATTTAGTGAGTTTTCCTGTCAGGGAGTATCGGCTTACGGGTAACCCGATACATTGACAGTGTGCAGGAGACCCGCATGGCATCAACTATCTGCTGATCGCTGGTGCAATGCTTTGCAGGCTCCTACTACAAAAATAATAAATTACCATTTTTTTACCTGCAAAAAAAATGTGTATTTATTATTTTATTTTTTTTAAAGTGAACTTATCCTTTAAACCTAATGATAGAACTGAAATTGCATCACAAGAGCGCTTGTAAGAGGAAAGATTGATCATTTTTAGTTCTGCATAGGTGGAGGAGGCCTCTTCATGTAGAAATCCGTCCCTCTGTGAGTCTTGGTACTGTGTGTTTGATTGGATTTAGTGTTGGGTAAAAAAAGAGGATGGTACTTGTGAGTTGGCGCCTATGTGAGTGTGTTTAGGAACATCCCCTGATGCAGGAAGAGGGCCCATAGCCTCTCTATGATATGAAGTAGCAGAAAAATTTCTGACAGTGTGCAAATAATCCCCACCACCAAGGTTACCTGACACCACATGATGGGAAGTATTTTGGGTCGTAGGGTCAACAATTCTTTGCTTAAAGTCATTTTCAGCTAAATGTGCAGAACCTCTGTATCGGTGACTTCTAAAATGTGTATGCGTGCACCTCTCACCACCACAAGATACCTGAGAAGAAAGTAAAGAGTCAGAGAAAGAGTACACAGCATTATCCTCATCAATCTACATACGTGGAACGGTGTTATGTATTGGTCGATTCTGACCAGTATCCCACTTATTATTGTTCTGGAAAATGGCGCCGAAAGGTTTGGCGCCTTTTTCTTGAAGCCCATGTGGATGACACCCAGGACAATAACTAGGATTTGCAACAGCTGGAGGAGGTGTGAGTCTGGAGAGTGTGTGCCCAGTGAGGAGGAGATTCTAACCCAGACATTCAGAGCAGTGAGCGTCATAAGAAGTACATGAGGATGTCGTGATGGAGAACCGGCCTCCCCTCACATCCCCAGGATATTTGGGGACCAGGAAGGAGTATAAAGCTACAGGAGATTTCCAGCATACTGACCCAATAATTGACCCATAGTGGGAGGAGAAAATCCCTTTAAGGGGACACACATATGCCCAAGATCACTAACGTCTGATAGGCGCATTTTACCTTTTCCACGTGATGTGGGAAGAGTGTATCATATCCCCCCTTTAACACCTGGAGTCCATATTCTTGAGGTGGCTGTCTTTTCGCCCTTAAATTTTACCTGCTGGTAAGAAGCAAACCTGAAAGGTGGTGGGATATTACATAGAAACGCCTAACATGTGGTTTTCGTTTGGAGCACTATTTTCATCCCATTTTAATCCATCATCCGGAATCTTTCACGTGTGTCGTTTCACGTTTGGAATTTTGGACTTTGTCATTGAAGAATTGTACATGGAATTTTTCACATCCCTCCTTGGGATTTTGTACTTTATTTTATTAGACTTGAAACACCTAAGTCATTGTTCACCATTTTTATTTATTTGTCACACTTTAGTGGGGAATGTGTGATAACTTTGTGATTATTTAAGGTCAATTGTCCCAGTTTGTTCATTTGATTTGTCACCTTTGTGTTTTCACATTTTAGACAGATATTACATTAGCGCACCAGACTATTCTTTTTCAATTCATTTTTTCCAGAACAATATCTGGATCTTTGGTTGCAGCTTACATTCACTTATCAGCGCACCCTTTACACACTTTTAATCCCACTTATATGCTTTGCCTTCACACCAAAGTGACCTATTTAATTTCCTGCTCTCTAAAGAAGCCTTGGCATCCCCAATCTGGAAAGAGGCCAATTACATTTTTCTGGCTCTCTTATGTAGAATCCATGATGACCCTGCTTGAGCCTACTCTGGGGCAAGTAGCTAGCCCTAGTTACTAGCCCCATACTTTGCACAGACAAAATAAATATTATACAATAGTTCACAATCAGTTTATGACCAATCTAACAATTCATGCAAAGTCCATAATGTCACAAGGGGGGCCTCTTAGTTTATTTAGCGATGGGAGAGGCAGCGGAGTTGTCAGATAGCGGGAGCCAGCATCAAGTTCAGATTCAAATGTTTTTTTTTTCCTGGGTCAGCGACTTTTCATCATGGTGCTGGATTTACTCCAGGGGACATTGGTTTTCCTTTTTCTTTTTTTTTTAATAAAGGACTTGTCAAGAACTGTCTCTGTGTTTATATTTATTTTTGACACTTTTTTTGGTCAATGGGTAGGGGTACAATGTACCCTATACTCATTTACATTGGGGGGCGGGATCTGGGGGCCCTTGTTAAAGGAGGGTTCCAGATTCTGATAAGCCCCCCGCCTACAGACCCTTGTCAACATGGGGACAAGGTTCCCCCATGTTGAGGACATGTGGCCTTGTATGGTTCAGGAGCCCCCCTCATTGCTGGCCTGCCAGGCTGCATGCTCAGATAAGGGTCCGGTATGGATTTTGGGGGGGACCTCCATGCCATTTTTTAAAAAAAATTGGCGTGGGGTTCCCCTCAAAATCTATATCAGACCTAGGGGTCTGGTATGGATGTGGGGAGGGGGGACACCAATTTTTTTTTTTTTTTTTAATGAAATTTTGGTGTGGGATTCCCCTTAAATACCATACCGGTCCCGAAGAGCAGGACCCCCATGCGTTTTTTTTTTTTCAATTTTAAATCATGATTCAGAAGTCAGTGAGCCTGGAATTCACACCTGAAGTGCACTGTTGTGCTCAGAAAACGCATTGGCCTATTTCAATTTGCACTGCGGATGCACTGCATATACAGTGCCTTGCAAAAGTATTCGGCCCCCTTGAAATTTTCGACCTTTTGCCACATTTCAGGCTTCAAACATAAAGATATAAAACTGTAATTGGTGAAGAATCAACAAGTGGGACACAATCATGAAGTGGAACGAAATTTATTGGATATTTCAAACTTTTTTAACAAATAAAAAACTGAAAAATTGGGCGTGCAAAATTATTCAGCCCCCTTAAGTTAATACTTTGTACAGAGGCGTAACTAGAACCTTCAGGGCCCCGGTGCAAGAAACCATGAAGGGCCCCCCAGGCCCCTGGCCGGGGCCCTTCCCTTTAAGCCTGGGGCTCTTCCCACTGATCCTGGGGCCCTTTACTCTCGTTGAGGGGCCCTTTATTACGGTCCCGCAGTGGGACCCTTTCACAAGTTCTGCACTGGGCCCCCTTCCTGCAATCTTGGGGCCTCCCCACGGTGGTGGAATGCCAGGGCACGGTCACAAGTGTGACCTTTGCGATCCTGGAAGTTCACCCACTGGTGTCAGTAGTTTTTATTTTTTGGTATTATAATTGTATTCTTTTTTATCATTTTATTTTATTTTTTTACAATGTCACCGACTCTGTCCATTCAGAAGAGGAAGGAGCTGGTAAATTACATATTTACCGACCCCTTCCTGGTTCTCTATTGTGACACATCCCTTGCAGCAGCTGGCAGGAGAGGGGAGGGAGCACAGTGGGGGGACCAGGAGAGCACACAGGGGCCCAGAGAGAGCAGAACACAAGTAAACTTGATAGGGGGAGTGGCAGGGGCAGCATACAGAGGAACCAATCTCCTCCATTTTCCTCCTGCTGCTACAGGAGGAAAAAGGAGGACAGTGATTCCTCTACATGCTGCCCCCACCACCCCTCCTATCCAGGTGTACAGGGGAGCTGCATGGGCCCCCTGGAGCATGGGGCCCGGTTGCGATTGCAACCCCTGCAACCCCTGTAGTTACGCCCCTGACTTTGTAGCGCCACCTTTTGCTGCGATTACAGCTGTAAGTCGCTTGGGGTATGTCTCTATCAGTTTTGCACATCGAGAGACTGAAATTTTTGCCCATTCCTCCTTGCAAAACAGCTCGAGCTCAGTGAGGTTGGGTGGAGAGCGTTTATGAACAGCAGTTTTCAGTTCTTTCCACAGATTCTCGATTGGATTCAGATCTGGACTTTGACTTGGCCATTATAACACCTGGATATGTTTATTTGTGAACCATTCCATTGTAGATTTTGCTTTATGTTTTGGATCATTGTCTTGTTGGAAGACAAATCTCCGTCCCAGTCTCAGGTCTTTTGCAGACTCCATCAGGTTTTCTTCCAGAATGGTCCTGTATTTGGCTCCATCCATCTTCCCATCAATTTTAACCATCTACCCTGTCCCTGCTGAAGAAAAGCAGGCCCAAACCATGATGCTGCCACCACTATGTTTGACAGTGGGGATGGTGTGTTCAGGGTGATGAGCTGTGTTGCTTTTACGCCAAACATAACGTTTTGCATTGTTGCCAAAAAGTTTGATTTTGGTTTCATCTGACCAGAGCACCTTCTTCCAAATGTTTGGTGTGTCTCCCAGGTGGCTTGTGGCAAACTTTAAACGACACTTTTTATGGATATCTTTAAGAAATGTCTTTCTTCTTGCCACTCTTCCATAAAGGCCAGATTTGTGCAGTATACGACTGATTGTTGTCCTATGGACAGAGTTTCCCACCTCAGCTGTAGATCTCTGCAATTCATCCAGAGTGATGATGGGCCTCTTGGCTGCATCTCTGATCAGTTTTCTCCTTGTATGAGCTGAAAGTTTAGAGGGACGGCCAGGTCTTCGTAGATTTGCAGTGGTCTGATACTCCTTCCATTTCAATATTATCGCTTGCACAGTGCTCCTTGGGATGTTTAAAGCTTGGGAAATCTTTTTGTATCCAAATCCGGCTTTAAACTTCTCCACAACAGTATCTCGGACCTGCCTGGTGTGTTCCTTGTTCTTCATGATGCTCTCTGCGCTTTAAACGGAGCTCTGAGACTATCACAGTGCAGGTGCATTTATACGGAGACTTGATTACATACAGGTGTATTCTATTTATCATCATTAGCCATTTAGGTCAACATTGGATCATTCAGAGATCCTCACTGAACTTCTGGAGAGAGTTTGCTGCACTGAAAGTAAAGGGGCTGAATAATTTTGCACGCCCAATTTTTCAGTTTTTTATTTGTTAACAAAGTTTGAAATATCCAATAAATTTTATTCCACTTCATGATTGTGTCCCACTTGTTGTTGATTCTTCACAAAAAATTACAGTTTTATATCTTTATGTTTGAAGCCTGAAATGTGGCAAAAGGTCGCAAAGTTCAAGGGGGCCGAATACTTTTGCAAGGCACTGTATGTGAACAGCTTTAATGGAAACTAATGTTATTCCACATATCCACAAGCGAATCTGATGTGGTTCAAAACGCATAAAATTTTCATACATGTACACCAACTCTTAACTTTCCTTACAAGCTAACTACGCTGTCCTCAGTAGCCCACCAGTCTTTTTTAGCTCTTAGATTCTGAGTGTAAATTCTATATCCTCCCACTCTAGCACAGCCACAGTAAGCAAGTACTGAAAATGGTGGTCTAGTAGTAAGAGAAAAAAAAAAAAAACAAGAGTTGTATTAGCAATAACTTTGACCATCGCAAAATTGTATACGATGACACAATTGTTAGTACACCTGCGCACAATTACTCTAAAGCTCTAATCCAATTTTAAACTTTTCATTTTTAGCTGACGAGACTCAGACACTCCCTGGGATTTTCCCAGCCTGAGGTAGGGCTCTTTCAAACTACCGGCACGGTAACATTATCCTTTTACTGTGTGGGCTGTTGTCGGCTTAGGAAGGTGGTGCCTTGTGTTTTTAAAACACAAGGCAAAAATTACCTTTTTTTTTTCTTAACTTTATTGAAATTTCATAAAATGATATTTCATTAATTTATACGCACCATGGCTACGATGTGGTACGTAGGCACAGAGAGATTGCTGCAGTGCGAAAAAATGCAGACAAGCTGCATACTTCCACACAGAAATTTTCCGTACCTGCCACCTGTTGTTCTAATGTGAAAAAGCCACAAATAAAACAATTGTTTCCCTGACTGCTCCATGTCAGCACGCCTGGGTACAGGACCCCATCCCTCTACACTTCCAGAACCTTAACTCATGCATTTGCACCCACCTGCAGCCTCTGCATTTCTCTTTGGTCCAAAGGGCTGACAGTGAGTTCATGCATGGTGGTGGTGGAAGGGCGTGGTCCCTGGTGTGCTGGCTAAATGCTCCTTAAGACAGAGAACCCTGCTGCTGGTTCTTGGGGTGGCTTCTACCATGGCTAACAACCTTGTTTGATGTCTGCAGTGTTGGGTGTAATGGTCAGTGGTGTTAGCAGAGTCTTTCTTGAACCTGGCACACACTAGTCTTTTTGTTTTTGCTCAACCCAGCGGGCTGGACAAAAACAAACTGAAGAGCTCGGGAGGAGCCACTGTACTAACTATCCAATGTTAGTACAACGATCTCTCCTGCTGAGCTTTTTTGTTCTGACAGGGGTATGGCCTCTCTTCCAGAACACACTGGTCAGTGCTCTCAGCCATTGGCTGGGAATGCTAATCGGATGCCAATCTGCAGACCCTTCTCAGTCATACCCCTTAGCAGGGCCGTCTTTAATATTGACTCGACCCAAAAACATTTTCTTGAACCCCCCCCCCCCCCATGTCATTTTGCTCTCCACCCCAACATCACGAAAAAACAAACACACACACATAGGTGTATCTCAATGAAAACTTTAATAGTGTAAATATAAAGAACTGGTCCATAGTAACTGATTGGTTGCTAAAGGGTAATTACACATTCTTACTGCTCATTGATTGGTTGCTAGAGGTTACTGCGCATTATTACTGCTCAATGGTTGGTTGCTAGAGGTTACAGAACATCATTACTGGTCACTGATTGGTTGCTAGAAGTTACTGCACGTCATTATTGCTCATTGATTGGTTGCTAGAGGTGTAACGCTCCTGCGTTTCATGTATGGTGTGGATTTTCAGCTGCAGAAATATTCCACTTCAGTAGTCATGTAAGAGAGATGCTGAGATACCATTCCCAACCTCAATGACTCATCATGTGTGGAAGGTCTTAATTCAGCTAGTAAATACACACACTCAACAAGCTGGTTCCTAGATTGACTTTATGTATGTAGTAACACAGTGATGAAGATTTAAGAGACAGGTTGAGTGGAGGTGGTAGGTGACAGACACTTGAAGGTAAGACAGTAGCAGATGGATGCAGGTAGGTTTAGCAATCATGTATGGTAGCAGATGACAGAGTAGCAGGTGGACATACAAGAGAGATCAACCTAGTGCAGGAATAAGTAGCAGTAGTCTTAAGAGCTAGCAATCTAGATATGCAGATGTGATAAATAGTCTTTACTATGCAGAGCTAGATAGTGTAAGCTTAGTATAAGTTTATAGAGGGTTCCCCTGCGGGGTACTTAGCACTAATAGCAATACAGCCGAAGGTTGGTTCAGGAGGAGCGGATGATCCGGAAGCGGGATGCAGGGATCAGCGCAGCGAGGTTCCGTCAGCGAGGTATGCTTGCAAGCACGAAAGCTTCAAGCCAAGTTAGCATCCAGGTAAGGGTGTTTGAACGAACACATGTGAGTGAGAACCGGCGATTTAAATAGCCATCTAGTCCGGCGCTGAGTGATGACAGCATCAGTCTTAAAGGGAAACACACCTATATGTGTTTCTTCTATCTAGGTAGATGGAAATCACCCGGAAATAATGTGATAGGAGGCACTGAGAGTGCCAGAACCTTACAGTACCCCCCCCCCCCCGTAAGGCCGGCTCCGGAAGGCCTCTAAGGCTGGTTGTCGATATAAGAATCGGATAATACTGGTTGCCGATACGAGAATCGGATCAGACTGGTTGCCGATGCGAGAATCGGATGAGACTGGTTGCCGATGCGAGAATCGGAAAATACTGGTTGCCGATGCGAGAATCGGATGAGACTGGTTGCCGATGCGAGAATCGGATGAGACTGGTTGCCGATGCGAGAATCGGATGAGACTGGTTGCCGATGCGAGAATCGGATGAGACTGGTTGCCGATATGAAAATCGGGAAGAGAAAAAAAAAATGGTTGCCGATACGAGAATCGGATAAGACTGGTTGCCGATACGAGAATCGGATGAGACTGGTTTCCGATATGAAAATCGGAAAAAAAAAAAAAAATGGTTGCCGATATGAGAATCGGATAATACTGGTTGCCGATACGAGAATCGGATAAGACTGGTTGCCGATACGAGAATCGGATCAGGTTGGTAACCGATCTGAGAATCGGATCACTTGTTGCCGATATGAAAATCGGATCAGGTTGGTAACCGATGTGAGAATCGGATCACTTGTTGCCGATATGAAAATCGGATCACTTGTTGCCGATATGAAAATCGGATCAGGTTGGTAACCGATGTGAGAATCGGATCACTTGTTGCCGATATGAGAATCGGATCAGGTTGGTAACCGATGTGAGAATCGGATCACTTGTTGCCGATATGAGAATCGGATCAGGTTGGTAACCGATCTGAGAATCTGATCACTTGTTGCCGATATGAAAATCGGATCACTTGTTGTTAGGGTGTCTGCTACATGAACCCCTCACTAGAATCGGACGCATAACCATCCGAAGTAATCCTAGTAGTCCTAGCAACCAATGCTTCTTCAAACATCTTCAGATCCTTCCTACATACCACCGTGCCATTAGAAGCGCGTACGCAGTCAGGTGCAAGAATCTCAATGTTTTCATTGGAAGCTAAAAATGTGCTTGCAAAAATAGGAGTATCTATACCAACATCTGCCAATTTCTGGGTGTCCTTTTCTGATATAGAACGGGGACAGGGCTGGCAACAGCCTTGGTAATTTCCAGGCTGTTTTTCAGGGAAGACCCTTCGGATTCGCCTGGCCTCCATTGGGAGAGCCTTAGGCCTATGGGGTCTGATTGGGCAGAATGTAATGAAATGTCCTCCTTCACCACAATAAAAACAAAGGCCACAGATTCTCCTGTGATCTCTTTTTTCTTGTAAGGACAACTTAGTATGTACGGCACCAATCTCCATAGGCTCTTCATCCATCTCTGTAGGATCAGGGTTCAAATGGGATGTGTCAGAGTGACAAGGCTGACTGTTTAAGGCAGGCTTGGACCATGACCAGGCAGGATCACCATATTTATTTGGTTTCCTATTTTCCCTAGGTAGCCGGGGTCTGTGGTTACCTGGAGCAGGTTTAGGAGTGGGGTCAACGGCCGAAATCCGAGAAGAACTGGATAATGGCATTCCCATTTTTTCAGACTTCCTTTCTCGTAGTCTTCTATCTATGGTGATACTGAGTTGTATCAATGCATCCAGGGTTTTTGGCAGATCCGCTCGGGCCAGCTCGTCTTTAACGGCCTCTGATAGGCCAAGCCTGAATTGGGTTTTCAGAGATGCATCATTCCATTCTGAATCAAGGGTCCATCTCTTGAATTCTGCGACAAAGTCTTCCACAGGTCTCCCACCTTGGTTCAAGGATCTTAATTGAAAATCGGCAGTACTCTGCCTATTGGGATCATCATATAGGCTAGAAAGTTCTGCTAGAAACAAGGCATAGGAGCTGAGAAGCTGGTCGTTTTTCTCAAAAAGAGGGTCTGCCCAGGCCCGAGGATCGCCTGTTAGGTAAGAAATAATAGTACAAACCTTAATATGATCAGTAAGGTAGGTACGGGGTCTTAACAAGAAAAGTAACTCACATGCGTTTTTAAATTCGCGAAATTTTTTGCGATCGCCTGTAAATACCAAAGGAGGATTTATTTTGGGTTCAGGGGACTGAGCAGAGGTAAGTTGTGTCAGTCTAATTACCTGCTGCGACAGAGCCTGATTGTCTTCTTTTAATTCAGCAAGTGCGTGTATTAACGCAGTTACTTGCTGTTTTAATTGTGTCACCTGAGTGGTTATTTCTGCTGAATCCATTTGTAGGTTCGTTCAATCTGTAACGCTCCTGCGTTTCATGTATGGTGTGGATTTTCAGCTGCAGAAATATTCCACTTCAGTAGTCATGTAAGAGAGATGCTGAGATACCATTCCCAACCTCAATGACTCATCATGTGTGGAAGGTCTTAATTCAGCTAGTAAATACACGCACTCAACAAGCTGGTTCCTAGATTGACTTTATGTATGTAGTAACACAGTGATGAAGATTTAAGAGACAGGTTGAGTGGAGGTGGTAGGTGACAGACACTTGAAGGTAAGACAGTAGCAGATGGATGCAGGTAGGTTTAGCAATCATGTATGGTAGCAGATGACAGAGTAGCAGGTGGACATACAAGAGAGATCAACCTAGTGCAGGAATAAGTAGCAGTAGTCTTAAGAGCTAGCAATCTAGATATGCAGATGTGATAAATAGTCTTTACTATGCAGAGCTAGATAGTGTAAGCTTAGTATAAGTTTATAGAGGGTTCCCCTGTGGGGTACTTAGCACTAATAGCAATACAGCCGAAGGTTGGTTCAGGAGGAGCGGATGATCCGGAAGCGGGATGCAGGGATCAGCGCAGTGAGGTTCCGTCAGCGAGGTATGCTTGCAAGCACGAAAGCTTCAAGCCAAGTTAGCATCCAGGTAAGGGTGTTTGAACGAACACATGTGAGTGAGAACCGGCGATTTAAATAGCCATCTAGTCCGGCGCTGAGTGATGACAGCATCAGTCTTAAAGGGAAACACACCTATATGTGTTTCTTCTATCTAGGTAGATGGAAATCACCCGGAAATAATGTGATAGGAGGCACTGAGAGTGCCAGAACCTTACAAGAGGTTACTGAACATCAATACCACCTACTTATTGGTTGCTAGAGGTTACAGCACAATATTACAGCTTACTGATTGGATGCTGAAGGTTACAGCCTTTTAGCCATTTTTATCCTTTTGTCATGCATTTATTGATAACACATGCCTGCAAAGAAACAATACCATACATAAGCACCAAAAACCATGTCAGAAAATGAAAAATAGGTACTAAACTACACACAAAAAAATACGCACCATACTGACACACCAGAAACGTATCTGCAGACATAGAATCAGTACCATACTGACACACCAGAAACATGTCCACAGACATAGGCAGTAACATACTGACACACCTGCAAACATGTCACAGATTACAGATTTAGCTATAACATGCAAAGCAGTTAACAAAACCAGCTGCCTACTCTCATGAAGCAAAAGGGCATACATTCCAGAGATAAATCAACGAATCTACCCTTTTACAAAACACTGGTTCACCCTCATCTAGAATATATACAGAGGTCAGTTGTATGTAGGGCAGTGTACAGAGGTCAGTAGTATATAGGGCAGTGTACAGAGGTCAGTAGTAGGTAGGGCAGTGTACAGAGGTCAGTAATAGGTAGGGCAAGATACAGAGGTCAGTAGTAGGTAGGTCAGTGTACAGAAGTCAATAGTAGGTGGGGCAGTGTACAGAAGTCAGTAATAGGTGGGGCAGTGTACAGAGGTCAGTAGAATGTAGGGCAGTGTACAGAGGTCAGTAGTATGTAGGGCAGTGTACAGAGGTCAATATTATGTAAGGCAGTGTACAGAGGTCAGTAGTATGTAGGGCAGTGTACAGAGGTCAGCAATATGTAGGGCAATGTACAGAGGTCAGTAGCATGTAGGGCAGGGTAATAGAGGTCAGTAGGATGTAAGGCAGTGTAATAGAGGTCAGTAGGATGCAGGGCAGTGCACAGAGGTAAGAGATAAGGCAGTGTACAGAGTTCAGTAGTACACAGGGCAGTGTACAGAGGTCAGTAGTATATAGGGCAGTGTACAGAGGTCAGTAGCATGTAGGGCAGTGTACAAAGGTCAGTAGTATGTAGGGCAGTGTACAAAGGTCAGTAGTATGTAGGGCAGTGTACAAAGTTCAGTAGTATGTAGGGCAGTGTATATAGGTCGGTAATATGTAGGGCAGTGTACAGAGGTCAGCAATATGTAGGGCAGTGTACAGAGGTCAGTAGCATGTAGGGCAGTGTACATAGCAGTCAGTAGGATGTAAGGCAGTGTAATAGAGGTCAGTAGGATGTAGGGCAGTGTACAGAGGTAAGTAATAGGTAGGGCAGTGTACAGAGGACAGTAGTAGGTAGGGCAATGTACAGAGGTCAGTAGTAGGTAGGGCAGTGTACAGAGGTCAATAGTATGTAGGGCAGTGTACAGAGGTCAGTAGTATGTAGGGCAGTGTACAGAGGTCAGTAGCATGTAGGGCAGTGTACATAGCAGTCAGTAGGATGTAAGGCAGTGTAATAGAGGTCAGTAGGATGTAGGGCAGTGTACAGAGGTAAGTAATAGGTAGGGCAGTGTACAGAGGACAGTAGTAGGTAGGGCAATGTACAGAGGTCGGTAGTAGGTAGGGCAACGTACAGAGGTCAGTAGTATGTAGGGCAGTGTATGGAGGTCAGTAGTATGTAGGGCAGTGTACAGAGGCCAGTAGTAGGTAGGACAGTGTACAGAGGTCAGTAGTAGGTAGGGCAATGTACAGAGCTCATTAGTGTGTAGGGCAGTGTACAGAGGTCAGTAATATCAGTAGTAGGTAGGGCAGTGTACAGAGGCTATTAGTATGTAGGACAGTATACAGAGGTCAGTAGTATGTAGGGCAGTGTACAGAGGTCAGTAGTATGTAGGGCAGTGTACAGAGGTCAGTAGTAGATAGGGCAGTGTACAGAGTTCATTAGTATGCAGGGCAGTGTACAGAGGTTAGTAGTAGGTAGGGTAGCATACAAAGGTCAGTAGGATGTAGACCAGTGTACAGAGGTCAGTAGTAGGTAGGGCAGTGTACAGAGGTCAGTAGTAAGGCAGAGGACAGAAGTCAATAAAACGTAAGACAATGCACAGGGGTCACTCGGGCAGAGAACTGGGTGTCGTTCGGGCAGAGGACTGGGTGTCACTAGGGCAAAGTATTGGGTGTGATAAGGACAGAGGACAAGGAGTCAAGAAGACAAAGTATGGGGGGGCTAGCATGGCACTGTTAAGGGGGTAAGAAGGGCACGGTATGGTGGATGGGAAGGCACACACTAGGAGGGCCAGGAGGGCACAGTATAGGGGCTGGGAGGGCACACAACTGAGGGAGGGTCAGGAGAGCACACATCAGGGGGGATCGGGAGGCCACACACCGGGGGGGGGGTCAGGAGGGCACATACCAGGGGGGTCAGGAGGGCACACACCAGGGGGGTCAGGAGGGCAAATACCAAGGAGATCAGGAGGGCACACAGCATGAGGGGTCAAGAAGACATACACCAGGGGGGATCAGGAGGGCACACACCAGGAGGGGTCAGGAGGGCACACACCAGGAGGGGTCAGGAGGGCACACACCAGGGGGAGTCAGGAGGGCACACACCAGGGGGGGTCAGGAGGGCACACACCGGGGGGGGGGAGTTAGGAGGGCACACACCGGGGGGGAGTTAGGAGGGCACACACCGGGGGGGTCAGGAGGGAACACACCGGGGGGGGTCAGGAGGGAACACACAAGTGGGGTCAGGAGGACAACGCACTAGGGGGGTCAGAAGGGCATAGTATGGGGACTGGGTGGACAGACACCAGGGAGGGTCAGGAGGGCACACATCAGGTAGGGCGAGAGGGCATAGTATGGGGACTGGGAGGGCACAGACCAGGGGGGTCAGGAGGGCACACAACAGGGAGTCAAGAGGGCATAGTATGGGGACTGGGAGGGCACAGGCCAGGGAGGCTCAGGAGGGCACACACCAGGGGGGGTCAGGAGGGCATAATATGGGGGTTGGGAGGGCACACACCAGGGAGGGTCAGGAGGGCACACACCAGAGGGGTCAGGAGGGCATAGTATGGGGGCTAGGAGGGGGCACACTGGTGAGGGTCAGGAGGGCACACACCAGGGGGGCATAATATGGGGGCTGGAAGGTAACACACCAGGGGGGTCAGGAGGGCATAGTATGGGGGCTGGGAGGGCACACACCAGGGAGGGTCAGGAGAGCACACACCAGGGAGCAGTGAAAGCCTGGAGACAGTGACAATCATTTAGCCCAATTTCTCATAGTGCTTCCCATTTGTCAACTAACTGACAGCACTTCTATGTTAAGCTGCCATAACCCAGCAGACTTAGCATAGAGGCGTTTGTAAGCTAATACATGAGGTGCGGCAAGATGATTTTACCTCCACACGCACTGGCTTGTCTCCCTCTGCTCAAGGTCACACCAACCCCCTCCAGGGGGGGGGGGGATTGGGGCGCAATCTCGGATGTCAGGCACAACCCCCATCCCGCCCACTCAAACAGCAGAGGTCAGCGAGCTCCACCTCGGGGATGTCCCTTTTTTTCTCCAGAACACGGCTGTGCCTGATAAACTGCTGGAGGAGCGAGGTAGGGGGAGGTACAGGGGGGCGGAGATACCAGTCTCTATGTGGGCAGCAATCCCTAATACCTGGATACAGCAATGCGATGAGCAGGCCCAGCAATGAAAGTAATGGCTGGAAGGCTGCTCTTATTTCCAGAGCAGAAACATGGAGACAGGCAGACATCTGTGACAGTTGGCAAGTATGGGTAGCTCAAGGGGTAGCTGTTTTGGGCCCAACAACGACAGGGCCCTGGGCAGCTACCCCTTTTGCCCCGTGTTTAAAATGGCCCTGCCCCTTAGACAGAAGCCGGACGTTCAACTGGCTTCTGTCGCACATGCTGATGTACACATGGGCGGAATGTCAACCAGTTTTTAGTGAACCAGCTAATGTTTATGGTCCGTCTATGGAAATGCAGGTTAGCCAGCGTGGAATGCACACTGAGCACCTGAACTGAGAATGCACACCTTTGTCCAGCTAACATGAAGAGAGTGGGCAGTGTTTAGGGTAAATAGAGCCAAATATAAAGTGATATTAAAGTCTCATTTATTTTTTTGTTAAAAATAACAAACATGTTATACTTACCTGCTCTGTGCAGTGGTTTTGCACAGAGCAGCCCCGATCCTCCTTTTCTTGGGGTCCCTATACAGCTGTCCTTGCTCCGCCCCTTCTGTTAAGTGCCCCCACAGCAAGCAGCTTGCTAAGGGGGCACCGAGCCGAGCCGCAGCTCCCTGTGTCCATTCAGACATAAAGCCATGGCCCAGCTCAGCCTCACCCGACCTCTCCATCTCCTCATTGGCTCACTGGCTTTGATTAACAGCAGTGGTAGCCAATGGCACTTCACTGCTATCTCAGCCTATTAGGAAGGAGAGTTCCAGACAGCCGAGTCTCTCGTGCAACATCACTGGATCGAGATTTGGCTCAGGTAAGTATTAGGGGGCTGAGAGGGCTGCTGCACACAGAAGGCTTTTTGTCCTAATGCATAGAATGCATTAAGATAAACAAAAACTTCTGCCTTTACAACCACTTTAAAGACGCTTTGCATTTAAGTGGATGCTGCTTTGCTAAGGTGTTGTTGTGCCTTGCTCCCTGTAGCCACTGTGCATATCCTGAGCTTCTACCACAGGTAGTACTTTGCATAATAGTTGCATAAAGTAATACTTTGTTTCACATGGCATTAACCCTTTATAGGCTTTTAATGTTTTTTTTGCAGTTGTGGCATTATGTTAACGCCCTCAAAAGACAAACTTTCCTGGAGAAGGTGGGGGAACCGCCTGTGGATGACTTTTTTTCTATTTATTGGTAATAATGAAAACAGCGCTTACATATATAAACAAAGACAATTATTGTGTAAAACATCAACTAAGGTGCTGTCAAATAAAATGATAATGGGCAGCTGCTGTTCACTAAGTATAAAACGCAGAAATAGATAGCAATAAAATATCACTTGATTAAAACTAATGAGTCTAGCAATAAGCAATAAAATTTAAATGTGCATCAATGTGTAAATAACAACAATAAAGTGCTAAAGTGTTCCAACAAATAAAAGTGCTACAGTTCTCCAAAATATCCACAAAAGTGCATGAATGTGCTTTTAAGGTATAAAATGCTGGAGTGCTTGATACATATCAACCAGTGCGGGGTGCTTCACTCCCCTCCTGTGACCCCACTCACCAAAATTATTGGACCCTTAGCTATTTCAGTCTGGGGTCAATAGAGCTTAAGGGCTCTTTCACACGGGCGTTCTGTGAGTCCGTATATCATCCTATTTTTTGGCGGATGATATACGGACATAATGTATGTCAATGGCACTGCGGATGTCAGCGGATGATCATCCGCTGACATCCGATTTTCGTCCTTTCAATTCTGTTCCGTTTTTTGGAACGGAACAGAACCCTATTTTTGTTCCGTTTAAAAAACGGAACGGATGCAAAATCGGATGTCAGCGGTGTCATCCGCTGACATCCGCAATTCCCATAGACATACATTATGTCCGTATATCATCCGCAAACAGATGGGATGATATGTGGACATACGGAGCGGATGACACAAATCTCATCCGCTCCGTGAAAAAAAAAAAAAAAGTGCCGGAGCAGATCGCAATGCGGTCCGCTCCGTGTGAAAGAGCCCTAATGCTGATGAGGTCAACACCAATGGTCCTCCTTGTTGATACCCCACTCCGTTGCCAACCAATTGATGCTTGATCTTTAAAGCTCAAACAAGATGAAAGGCCAACTTAGTGAAGTCCATAAAACAAATATTTTACTGTGCATACAACAATGCTACTTCCAAAAAGGTAAAACAGATTCTGCTTGCAAGAGGATACAACTCTCCTGGGAACGCCGTCCAGCGTGTGTTCCACGGAGGGCAGGAAGTGACGACAGTGGTTTTGGCATAACCAGAAATGCGTCAATGCGTTTTACCCCACCTCCCAGGGCGTCTTTGATGACAACTCCAGACCTTTTACCTGCTTAATTGATGAAGAAATAACGAAGGAGTAGCCCACACCTGGCCATGAAACAGTTTTTGATTCAATCGTCCAATTACTTTTGGTCCCTTGAAAAAGGGGGTTGGCTATTCTTAAAAGTTGTAATTCCTAAACCCTTCCTCCGATTTGGATGTACATACCCTCAAATTATACCTTGTTTTGAGTGTGCACTTTCAGCCCATATCCATTATATAAATATAGCTTGAATATGTTTTGGTAAATACCTGAAAAAACTATTGTGTCCAAATATATATGAACCTAACTGTATATACTATATATATATATATATTATCTCACAAAAGTGAGTACACCTCTCACACTTTTGTAAAAATTTTATTATATCTTTTCATGTGACAACACTGATGAAATGACACTTTGATACAGTGTAAAGTAGTAAGTGTACAGCTTCCATAATATTGTAAATTTGCTGTCTCCTCAAAATAACAACACACAGCCATTAATGTCTAACAAAAGTGGAAACAAAAGTGAGTACACTCCTACATGAAAATGTCTAAATTGGGCCCAAAGTTTCAATATTTTCTGTGGCCACCATTATTTTCCAGCACTGCCTTAACCCTCTTGGGCATGGAATTCACCAGAGCTTCACAGGTTGTCACTGGAGTTATTTTTAGGGGCGTGGAACATAATCATAGAATCGATGCATCGCTATTCATCTGTCTGCGATTCTGCATTGATACTACAAACCGGCCTAATCGATTATAGCGGATGACGTCATCCGGCACCCTGCCTCTCCTCAAAGCAAGAGGAGCATTTTGAAAGAGGAACCGTGGGCGTTAGTGTAAGGGATGTCAGGATCAGTAAAGGCTCCTGTCACTACTGTGTGATTGAATAACACACTGCACAAATGTTAGTGGGTCACACTGTAGCATCACATGACTACAGTGTACCAGGAATGTGGGTATTATACTGTTATGTGTTTATATCTTAAATTAGATTGTATTATGAGACCATATCAGCACATGTTTAATTTGTTATTATTTTCTATGAGGATGTTATTCATGTATATCTGAATGTTGATATTATTATATATATATAGTATGTATGAACAGAATAGAAGTGCTGTGTCCCTCAGAATCATACCTCACCCATGTCCTTGTATTTGCAGAAACTTCTCAATAAAAATAATTCTGGTTTCACCCGGTCCGATCCCTTCGCACATTGGAATTATTGACCATACTTTCAGCATATGTGCAACATTAGCCATGCCCTCTTGTCCCACCTCCTGCCTAGCCAGCGTTACTGTGTTGCAGGCTGCACCTGGACGCGCTCGTCCACAGCCCTCCCCACACTCTCAGACTGTCATCGGGAGCCGTGGGCGTTAGCCGTGCCCTCTTTTCTCGCCTCCTGTTCCTCCTGCGTTCCTATGTTGCAGGCTACACCTGGACACGCTCGTCCTTAGTCCTCCCCACACTATCAGACTGTCATCGGGAGCCGTGGGCGTTAGCCGCGCACTCTTTTCCTGCCTCCTGCCTAGCCGCTGACATCATCTCCAGCGGCCTGGCGTTCCTGTGTTGCAGGCTGCTGAGGGAGGCCCGAATAAGCGTCCCCGACTCCCGGAATACTTGATGCGCTTGTCCTCAGTCCTCCCCACACTCTCTCAGACTGTCATCGAGTACTTGGCATGGTACTAAGGTCATTAACCTCCCACAGGTGTCTTTCAATTTAACAATGGCGATATAATAACTGTCATTTACCCAAGGATATGGTAGCAATGGCAAGTAGGTGCAAAACTATTGGCTACATATTTTAATGCAATTGTTTTTCTCTATCAGTAACATATTTATCTCTAGCAGCAAATCTCTAGCAGCAAATACCCAATAGTATATCTACTCAACAGCAATTTATTTACCTTTAGCCGCTTACATCCCCCCCTGCAGTGTATATACTATACTTCCAGGAGAATATGTACCTTTTTTATTATTATAGTGCGATTTGTTAAGATGATACTAAAGGCTATTATTTTTTCTTTAAAATTAAAAACATATCATACTTAACTGTTGACTGTCTCCTGTAGTATCTCGGCATTCTCTAACCAGCTCTTGTATCATGTCTGCAGTCTCTGACCCTCTCTTGTATCATGTCTGCAGTCTCTGACCATCTCCTGTACTAGATCTGCAGTCTCTGGCCATTTCTTGTATCATGTCTGCAGTCTCTGACCCTCTCTCGTATCATGTCTGCAGTCACCGAGCATCTCCTGTAGTATGTCTGCAGTCTCTCACCATCTTCTGTAGTAGGTCTGTAGTCTCTGACCATCTCCCGTAGTAGGTCCGCAGTCTCTGACCATCTCCTGTAGTAGGTCTGCAGTCTCTGACCATCTCTTTTGTAGGTGGTCTGCAGTCATGACCATCTCCTGTAGTAGGTCTGCAGTCTCTGGCCGTCTCCTGTAGTAGGTCTTCAGTCTCTAAACATCTCCTGTAGTAGGTCTGCAGTCTCTGACCATCTCCCGTAGTAGGTCCGCAGTCTCTGACCATCTCCTATAGTAGGTCTGCAGTCTCTGACCATCTCCCGTAGTAGGTCCACAGTCTCTGACCATCTCCTGTAGTAGGTCTGCAGTCTCTTACCATCTCCTGTAGTAGGTCTGCAGTCTCTTACCATCTCCTGTAGTAGGTCTGCAGTCTCTTACCATCTCCTGTAGTAGGTCTGCAGTCTCTGGCCGTCTCCTGTAGTAGGTCTGCAGTCTCTGGCCGTCTCCTGTACTAGGTCTGCAGTCTCTGGCCGTCTCCTGTAGTAAGTCTGCAGTCTTTGGCCATCTCCTGTAGTAGGTCTGCAGTCTCTGGCCATCTCCTGTAGTAGATCTGCAGTCACTGGCCGTCTCCTGTAGTAGGTCTGCAGTCTCTGGCCATCTACCGTAGTAGGTCTGCAGTCTCTGGCCATCTCCTGGACTAGGTCTGCAGTCTCGAACCCTCTCTTGTATCATGTCTGCAGTCTCTAACCCTCTCTTGTATCATGTCTGCAGTCTCTAACCCTCTCTTGTATCATGTCTACAGTCTCTGACCCTCTCTTGTATCATGTCTGCAGTCTCTGACCATCTCCTGTAGTATGTCTGCAGTCTTTGACCATCTCCTGTAGCATGTCTGCAATCTCTGTCTGACCATCTCCTCTAGTATTTTGGGGGGAGCCTAGAGCTCCTCTTCAAGTTGTTGTCTGCTGTGTTTAGACTTTACTACATGCAGGAAGTGTTGTCATTTTTTAGGAACAGATAAAATAAAAAAAATTGAGTTATTCTGACTGCTTGAAATTTTTTTGATGAAAACCATGGGCAGTAATCGTGATGCATCGTGGAATCGAATCGTTTACATGATAATCGTAATCTAATCGAATCGTGAGACCAGTGAAGATGCGCACCTTTAGTTCTCTTCCACTCCTCCATGATGACATCACAGAACTGGTGGATGTTAGAGAGCTTGCTCTCCTCCACCTTCCGTTTAAGGATGCCCCCCAGATGCTCAATAGGGTTTAGGTCTGCAGACATGCTTGGCCAGTCCATCACCTTTACCCTCAGCTTCTTTAGCAAGGCAGCGGTCATCTTGGAGGTGTGTTTGGGGTCGTTATGTTGGAATACTGCCCTTCCAGTCTCTGAAGAGCGGGGATCATGTACTGCTTCAGTATGTCATAGTACATGTTGGCATTCATGCTTCCCTCAATTAACTGTAGCTCCCCAGTGCCGGCAGCACTCATGCAGCCCCAGACCATGACACTCTCACCACCATGCTTGACTGTAGGCAAGAAACACTTTGTACTCCTCACCTGGTTGCTGCCACACACGCTGAACCAAATGCATTTATCTTGGTCTCATCAGACCACAGGACATAGTTCCAGTAATCCATGTCTTTAGTCTGCTTGCCTTCAGAAAACTACTTGTGGGCTTTGTGCATCATCTTTAGATGAGGCTTTGTTCTGGGACGACAGCCATGCAGACCAATTTGATGCAGTGTGCAGTGTTTGGTCTGAGCACTGACCAGCTGATCCCCCACCCCTTCAACCACTGCAGCAATGCTGGCAGCACTCATACGTCTTTTTTCCAAACACAACCTCTGGATAGGATGCTGAGCATGTGCACTCAACTTCTTTGGTCGACCAGGGCGAGGCCTTTTCTGAGTGGAACCTGTCCTGTTAAACCACTGTGTGGTCTTGGCCACCATGCTGCAGCTCAGTTTCTGGGTCTTGGCAATCTTCTTATAGCCTAAGCCATCTTTATGTAGAGAAATCATTCTTTTTTTTTAGATCCTTAAGAGAGTTCTTTGCCATGAGGTGCCATGTTGAACTTCCAGTGACCAGTGTAAGAGAGTGAGAACGATAACACCAAATTTACCACACCTGCTCCCCATTCACACCTTTGAACTTGTAACACTAACGAGTCACATGACACTGGGGAGGGAAAATGGCTAATTGTCTCAATTTAGACATTTTTACTTAGAGGCATACTCACTTTTGTTGCCAGCGTTTTAGACATAAATTTGCTGTGTGAGGAGTTATTTTGAGGGGACAGCAAATGGACACTGTTATACAAGCTGTACACATTACTTTACATTGTAGCAAAGTGTCATTTCTTCAGTGTTGTCACATGAAAAGATATAATAAAATATTTACAAAAATGTGAGGGGTGTACTAACTTTTGTGTGAGATATATATATATATATATATATAGAGATATATATATATATATATATAGAGATAGATATATATATATATATATATATATATATATATATATATATATATATATATATATAGATATATATATATATATTGTGAGGGATAAGCTCGGTGGCGGGTGTGGATGACCCCTTGGGGGGGTTAGTTACACAGGGAGATAGCCGAGAAGTGGTTGCAAACAACAGTGTATGGTTTCATTCTTGCAATTTTCTTCACACAAGTGCAAGCATCAAAAACATACTTCAAAATAAACATAAAATAAAATAAACCCTTGCCACTGTGGGCGGCTACCTTCTCACACACAGGAACCTACCTAAGGAGTCTGTCCCCAACCTACTGTTGGGCAGACTTTGCTGATCCTACAGCAGACCATCAATAGTCCATTTATTTTCTCTTCACACAGCACATGTTCATTGGATTTTCCCTTCACATAGAAAACATCCATTTGTTTTTCTCTTCACACAGCACATGTCCCTTGGATTTTCCCTTCACATAGAAAACATTCAAGACGTCACCTTGAGAAGTCTTCAGTCCCTTTACCCTCCTCAGCGCACATCGCTTCAGGAGGCATTTCCTCTCCTATGCTCACACAGCGTCCGGAGGCACACATCTGACTGTCCTCCTCTACCCACACAGCGTCAGGAGGCAGCAATCAATAGACTTCCTCTGGACAAATTATAGAAGCCTTAATTTCCTCATTCTGAATAGCTGAAGGTTTTTCAACTTCCTTAAACCCTCCTGCTGGCTACCTCTGCAGCCGACACCCTATAGTAATTGGTGAATTGTCTAAACCAAGCAGACATGTATCTCCTGTCTGTGACAACATCCACAGATTTACCTGACTTCCTGTCACAATATATATATATATATATATATATATATATATATATATATGCGACTGACTGAGCTCTGTGACTGACCGTGCTCTGCGACTGACTGTGTTCTGCGACTGACTATGTTCTGCGACTGACCATGCTCTGCGACTGACCGTGCTCTGCGACTGACCGTGCTCTGCGACTGTGAGTACCTGTGAGTGTCTGAGAGTACCTGTGAGTACCGGTGAGTGTCTGGGATTACCTGATTGTCTGGGAGTACCTGTGTGTCTGGGAGTGTCAGTGAGTGTAGCGGAGTACCAGAGGGTGAGAAAGCAGAGTTAGGAAGCTAGAAAACAGCCACACAGGATAGACTTAAATTACTGAATCCCCATTAGATTAGATTATTAGGTACAATGCCCGGCGGGTGTTGAGATGTGTTTCGGTGTACATCTTGTGGTATGTATACGTTCCTTGATCATGTGATCGAGGGCGAATACAAATGCACAAAATGTAAGCACGTTGCTACCCTGGAAGCTCAGGTTCTGAATCTAGGGAAGCAGCTGGCAACACTGAGACGAATGTCCATACCGAAGGAGAGCTGGGATCGTGCCCGACAGGTGCAGGCAGGGGCCTGCACAGAGGTGGGCGGAGAAACGGAGGTGCAGGCATCAGAGCAGAGTAGATGGGTGACAGTTAGGAAGGGTAGAAAGGAAAAAGGCAAGGAGGCCGATCCTGGGCTGGAGCACCCCCAATTAATACCCACCATTGCGTGATGTTGGGGAAACCAGTCAGGGACCAGCATTGCTGGAGCAGAGCGACGCCCCTAGCTGCCAGGGGAAGAACTCCTCCAGTGAGGCCGGGAGAAAGGGAAAGGAAAGACAGGTGCTGGTGGTAGGAGATCAATCAATCATTAGAAGGACAGACAGTGCAATCTGTCACAAAGACCGTGAGTGAGAATAAAGTTAGAGGGGCTTTTAAACTAGGTGATGGGGGGGAGGGTACAGATGTAGAATTAGCCAGTGGGGAGCAAGATTCAGAGGGCACAAATAGGGACATTAGCGGTAGGGTGTTCAGAGCTTCTAAACCCAAGGTGGGTATGGGGAAAAAATCACTTGAGCAGCCTAAAAACAACATCAAACGAGGATATATGCAACCCAGTCAAAATTACGAGTTTGGATACCAGTTCCAGAAGCCTGGCCAACAAGATAGGAGAGCTGGAGCTGCTGATGTTTGAGGAGGGCTTCGATTTTGTGGGGATAACAGAGACTTGGTTCAACAGCTCTCATGATTGGATGGCGACCATTCAGGGGTATTCCTTTTATCGCAGGGATAGAGAAGGTAAAAAAAAGGGGGAGGGGTATGTCTGTATCAGTGGCGGCCGGCCGATAGGGGGCGCAGGGGCGCCGACCCCCCCAAAAAAAAAGAGGAAGGAAAAAGATTAAAAAAAAAACAATTGTTAATTTTCAGCCCACTAGGGGCGCCGGACCTAGTGGTGGGTATGGGGGGGGTGGGGTTTTCGACCCCGCTGCGGCGCTGATTGGCGGCCTTTCAGGGGAGTGTCGGGACGCAGAGCATTGCGACCCGACACTCCCCACTTTATTGGACTCCTGTCTGTGATTGGTCCAGACTCCAGCCTGGACCAATCACAGGAGTACATCCCCGGGACCTGGTGACGTGACACCTGGGGGCGGTGCACCTCCCCGGTGTCACGTGATCACCCTCCCGCCCGCCTGAGAGAAGAGAGCCGCCGCCGCCGCGCCCGCCCGTGTGTGAGGAGTCGCAGGCTCGCAGAGTGTGGTCGCCGTCGGGACTCGGTCGGAAGAACAGGAGAGAAGAAGCGCTTCAGCCGTCCATCCGGTCCGGTCCATCCGTGTCAGTGAGTGACTCGAGGAAAGTTTGTGATGCCTCAGGGGGGCCCACACATGTCACTGACAGGCATCTTTGAAGGGGGCACGCACGCACGCTGATCTCTGCATTGGGGGGCCGAGCTGGTCAAAACATCGGGGGCACACATGCACGCTGATCTCTGCATTGGGGGGCCGAGCTGGTCAAAACATTGGTGGCACGCATGCACGCTGAAATCTGCATTGGGGGCAATGAGCTGGTCAAAACATTGGGGGCACGCATGCACGCTGATCTCTGCATTGGGGGCAATGAGCTGGTCAAAACATTGGGGGCACGCACGCACGCTGATCTCTGCATTGGGGGCAATGACCTGGTCACAACATTGGGGGCACACACGCACGCTGATCTCTGCATTGGGGGCAATGATCTGGTCAAAACATTGGGGGCACGCACGCACGCTGATCTCTGCATTGGGGGCAATGAGCTGGTCAAAACATCGGGGGCACGCACGCACGCTGATCTCTGCATTGGGGGCAATGAGCTGGTCAAAACATCGGGGGCACGCACGCACGCTGATCTCTGCATTGGGGGCAATGAGCTGGTCAAAACATCGGGGGCACGCACGCACGCTGATCTCTGCATTGGGGGCAATGAGCTGGTCAAAACATTGGGGCCCGCACGCACGCTTATCTCTGCATTGGGGGCAATGAGCTGGTCAAAACATTGGGGGCACGCACGCACGCTGATCTCTGCATTGGGGGCAATGAGCTGGTCAAAACATTGGGGCCCGCACGCACGCTTATCTCTGCATTGGGGGCAATGAGCTGGTCAAAACATTGGGGGCACGCACGCACGCTGATCTCTGCATTGGGGGCAATGAGCTGGTCAAAACATTGGGGGTACACACACACGCTGATCTCTGCATTGGGGGCAATGAGCTGGTCAAAACATTGGGGGCACGCACGCTGATCTCTGCATTGGGGGCACCATGTACGCTGGTCACTGCGTTGAAAGGGGGTCTGTACTGTGGGGTTTGTGCTAGGGGGTCTGTACTGTGGGGTTTGTGCTAGGGGGCCTGTACTGTTGGATTAGTGCTAGGAGGTCTGTACTGTGGGGTTTGTGCTAGAGGGCCTGTACTGTGGGGTTTGTGCTAGGGGGCCTGTACTGAGGGGTTTGTGCTAGGGGGTCTTTACTGTGGGGTTTGTGCTAGGGGGTCTGTACTGTGGGGTTTGTGCTAGGGGGCCTGTACTGAGGGGTTTGTGCTAGGGGGCCTGTACTGAGGGGTTTGTGCTAGGGGGTCTGTACTGTGGGGTTTGTGCTAGGGGGCCTGTACTGTGGGGTTTGTGCTAGGGGGCCTGTACTGTGGGGTTTGTGCTAGGGGGTCTGTACTGTGGAGTTTGTGCTAGGGGGCCTGTACTGTGGGGTTTGTGCTAGGGGGCCTGTACTGTGGGGTTTGTGCTAGGGGGCCTGTACTGTGGGGTTTGTGCTAGGGGGTCTGTACTGTGGGGTTTGTGCTAGGGGGTCTGTACTGTGGGGTTTGTGCTAGGGGGCCTGTACTGTGGGATTAATGCTAGGGGGTCTGTAATGTGGGGTTTGTGCTAAGAGGTTTGTGCTAGGGGGGCTGTACTGTGGAGTTTGGGCTAGGGGGCCTGTACTGTGGAGTTTGTGCTAGGGGGCCTGTACTGTGGAGTTTGTGCTAGGGGGCCTGTACTGTGGAGTTTGTGCTAGGGGGTCTGTACTGTGGGGTTTGTGCTAGGGGGTCTGTACTGTGGGGTTTGTGCTAGGGGGTCTGTACTGTGGGGTTTGTGCTAGGGGGTCTGTACTGTGGGGTTTGTGCTAGGGGGCCTGTACTGTGGGGTTTGTGCTAGGGGGTCTGTACTGTGGGGTTTGTGCTAGGGGGTCTGTACTGTGGGGTTTGTGCTAGGGGGTCTGTACTGTGGGGTTTGTGCTAGGGGGCCTGTACTGTGGGATTAATGCTAGGGGGCCTGTACTGTGGGGTTTGTCCTAGGGGGCCTGTACTGTGGGGTTTGTGCTAGGGGGCCTGTACTGTGGGGTTTGTGCTAGGGGGTCTGTACTGTGGGGTTTGTGCTAGGGGGCCTGAACTGTGGGGTTTGTGCTAGGGGGCCTGTACTGTGGGGTTTGTGCTAGGGGGCCTGTACTGTGGGGTTTGTGCTAGGGGGTCTGTACTGTGGGGTTTGTGCTAGGGGGCCTGTACTGTGGGGTTTGTGCTAGGGGGTCTGTACTGTGGGGTTTGTGCTAGGGGGTCTGTACTGTGGGGTTTGTGCTAGGGGGTCTGTACTGTGGGGTTTGTGCTAGGGGGCCTGTACTGTGGGATTAATGCTAGGGGGCCTGTACTGTGGGGTTTGTGCTAGGGGGCCTGTACTGTGGGATTAATGCTAGGGGGCCTGTACTGTGGGGTTTGTCCTAGGGGGCCTGTACTGTGGGGTTTGTGCTAGGGGGCCTGTACTGTGGGGTTTGTGCTAGGGGGTCTGTACTGTGGGGTTTGTGCTAGGGGGCCTGAACTGTGGGGTTTGTGCTAGGGGGCCTGTACTGTGGGGTTTGTGCTAGGGGGCCTGTACTGTGGGGTTTGTGCTAGGGGGTCTGTACTGTGGGGTTTGTGCTAGGGGGCCTGTACTTTGGGGTTTGTGCTAGGGGGCCTGTACTGAGGGGTTTGTGCTAGGGGGTCTGTACTGTGGGGTTTGTGCTAGGGGGCCTGTACTGTGGGGTTTGTGCTAGGGGGCCTGTACTGTGGGGTTTGTGCTAGGGGGCCTGTACTGTGGGGTTTGTGCTAGGGGGTCTGTACTGTGGGGTTTGTGCTAGGGGGTCTGTACTGTTGGGTTTGTGCTAGGGGGCTTGTACTGTGGGGTTTGTGCTAGGGGGCCTGTACTGTGGGGTTTGTGCTAGGGGGTCTGTACTGTGTGTTTTGTGCTAGGGGGCCTGTACTGTGGGGTTTGTGCTAAGGGGCCTGTACTGTGGAGTTTGTGCTAGGGGGCCTGTACTGTGGGGTTTGTGCTAGGGGGTCTGTACTGTGGGGTTTGTGCTAGGGGGTCTGTACTGTTGGGTTTGTGCTAGGGGGCTTGTACTGTGGGGTTTGTGCTAGGGGGCCTGTACTGTGGGGTTTGTGCTAGGGGGTCTGTACTGTGTGTTTTGTGCTAGGGGGCCTGTACTGTGGGGTTTGTGCTAAGGGGCCTGTACTGTGGAGTTTGTGCTAGGGGGCCTGTACTGTGGGGTTTGTGCTAGGGGTCTGTACTGTGTGGTTTGTGCTAGGGGGTCTGTACTGTTGGGTTTGTGCTAGGGGGTCTGTACTGTTGGGTTTGTGCTAGGGGGCTTGTACTGTGGGGTTTGTGCTAGGGGGCCTGTACTGTGGGGTTTGTGCTAGGGGGTCTGTACTGTGTGTTTTGTGCTAGGGGGCCTGTACTGTGGGGTTTGTGCTAAGGGGCCTGTACTGTGGGGTTTTTGCTAGGGGGCCTGTACTGTGGGGTTTGTGCTAGGGGGTCTGTACTGTGGGGTTTGTGCTAGGGGGTCTGTACTGTTGGGTTTGTGCTAGGGGGCTTGTACTGTGGGGTTTGTGCTAGGGGGCCTGTACTGTGGGGTTTGTGCTAGGGGGTCTGTACTGTGTGTTTTGTGCTAGGGGGCCTGTACTGTGGGGTTTGTGCTAAGGGGCCTGTACTGTGGAGTTTGTGCTAGGGGGCCTGTACTGTGGGGTTTGTGCTAGGGGTCTGTACTGTGTGGTTTGTGCTAGGGGGCCTGTACTGTGGGGTTTGTGCTAGGGGGCCTGTACTGTGAAGTTTGTGCTAGGGTGCCTGTACTGTGGGGTTTGTGCTAGGGGGCCTGTACTGTGGGGTTTGTGCTGGGGGGCCTGTACTGTGGGGTTTGTGCTAGGGGGCCTGTACTGTGGGGTTTGTGCTAGGGGGTCTGTACTGTGGGGTTTGTGCTAGGTGGTTTGTGCTAGCGGGGCTGTACTGTGGAGTTTGGGCTAGGGGGCCTGTACTGTGGAGTTTGTGCTAGGGGGCCTTTACTGGGGGGTTTGTGCTAGGGGGCCTGTACTGGGGGGTTTGTGCTAGGGGGCCTGTACTGTGGGGTTTGTACTAGGGGGCCTGTACTGTGGGGTTTGTGCTAGGGGGCCTGTACTGTGGGGTTTGTGCTAGGGGGCCTGTACTGTGGGGTTTGTGCTAGGGGGCCTGTACTGTGGGGTTTGTGCTAGGGGGCCTGTACTGTGGGGTTTGTGCTAGGGGGCCTGTACTGTGGGGTTTGTGCTAGGGGGCCTGTACTGTGGGGTTTGTGTTAGGGGGTCTGTACTGTGGGGTTTGTGCTAGAAGGGCCTGTACTGTGGGGTTTGTGCTAGGGGGCCTGTACTGTGGGGTTTGTGCTAGGGGGCCTGTACTGTGGGGTTTGTGCTAGGGGGCCTGTACTGTGGGGTTTGTGCTAGGGGGCCTGTACTGTGGGGTTTGTGCTAGGGGGCCTGTACTGTGGGGTTTGTGCTAGGGGGCCTGTACTGTGGTGTTTGTGCTAGGGGGTCTGTACTGTGGGATTAGTGCTAGGGGGCCTGTACTGTGGGGTTTGTGCTAAGGGGCCTGTACTGTGGGGTTTGTGCTAGGGGGTTTGTGCTTAGCGGGGTTTGTGTGGGGTTTGTGCTTGAGGGGTTTGTGCTGGGGGGGTCTGTACTGCGGGGTTTGTGCCACTCTCAGTCAGTGTATCCCATAATAGGGTGTCTCTCACAGTATATCCCATAATAGGGCCCCTGCTCCCTATTATTGGATATACTAGTACTGATGGACCCCTTAATATGTGATATATTGGGAGAATTTGTTCACGCAAGCAAAATACAGGGGACAAAATGGGTGGGGTCTATAAGGGGTGGGGCTTATGAGAAATGGGAGGGGTCAAAATGGAAGGGCGGGGTCTTGCACCCCCCATCTTAAAACTTCACCAGCCGCCACTGGTCTGTATATTAAGAACAGTGTACAGGTAAATATGAAGGATGATAATAATGGAGCTATGGACGAGGCAGAATCCCTATGGGTAGAACTTAAAAGGGAAGGCACTATAGGGAAGGTAATATTGGGCGTATGCTATAGGCCCTCCAACCAGAGGGAGGAGGGGGAGGCGGACCTCCTTTTACAGATAGGATTGGCAGCAAGGATGGGAAATGTCATTATAATGAGGGATTTTAATTATCCAGATATAGACTGGGCAGAAGGAACCGCGCATTCAGCCAAGGCTCGGAAGTTCCTAAATGTTTTGCAGGACAATTTTATGGGTCAGATGGTGAACGCACCGACAAGAAACAATGCGGTACTTGACCTACTGATTACCAACAATACAGACCTGATCACAGATATAGAAATATGGGGCAACTTAGGAAACAGTGACCATAGGTCAATTCGTTTCAGTATTAATCATAGTAATAGGAAACACAAGGGTAATATAAGGACACTGAATTTCAAAAGAGCCAATTTCCCAAATATGCGCTCTCTGCTAGAAAATATCAAATGGGATAGAACCCTGGAAACAAAGAACACGGAGGACAATGGGAGTGCTTTAAGAGCATACTAAACAAAGGGATTGGCCAGTGCATTCCAAAGGGAAATACATTTAAAAGAGCAAAACTAAACCCCGAGTGGCTAAACTCCAACATAAAAATGCATATTAATACTAAAGAAAAGGCCTTCAAAAAATACAAGACTGAGGGGTCATTGTCTAAAATGTTTCTGTGTTCTGTAACGGGTAGGAGAGCCCTATGGCTGAGACCCTGGATGACAGATCTTGCATCCAAGCAAGGCTGGTGTATAGATCTTCCCTTTGAGGGGCAGTCTTTGTTCTGGAACAAGCTGGATGCTGCCATTGTGAAGGCCACAGATGGAAAATCAGGGTTTGTCCCCCAGGACCGGAGGTTACTCTGTCAGGGGAACTCCACTTATAAGAATTCTGGTATAGTCATAGGCCGAAAAGCTAAATCCTACAGGTCGGTAAGAGAATTCTATCAGCAGTGGGCTGCGGGCAAGCTCTTCAGCAGGATAGAAGTCGAAAATATCTGTCTTTTCCATGGGACAAGAGTCACAAAAATCCTTTGGCAATCTAGTAGCCCCCACATCCCACCTGTGCCCAGTAGAAGCCAGACCATGGAAGTTTTGGCAGATGTGGGCCCTAAAAAATGGTATGGATAAATTCCACAGACAATCTTGCTGGCAATTTGTATCAACAAAAAAAATATCCAGAAAGGATGCGCTTTGGACATATGTCAGAACCTTGCTGAGCCAGAAAGTGATAGTTGCAGTTCCCAAATAGGATTGCTTTGCCAACGTCTATTCTCCCCTTTTCTTGGTTCAAAAAAAGTCAGGTTCATGAAGATCCGTAAAAGGATCACTTTTGTAATCACTCCTAACAATCTTGAAGGCTTAACAACCAGAGGACTGGCTCCTTTTAACAGATCTCAAGGACGCATACTCCATGTTTCCAAAGCTCCCTTCTTTCAGAGATTTCTGCGGTTTGTTGTGGGGCGGCTACATTACCAACTTGTTTGCCTACCCTTGGGGCTAACCACATTGCCCAGGGTATTTAAGAAGGTCTTTCTGGCCTTAGTGGCATATCTGCGCTCTAAAGTGATCAGAATATACCACTATCTGGACAACATCCTGCTCCTGATTTTGAAAGTCTAAAAGCTGGAAGAGTTTGGTTGGTTGATCAACAAAGAAAAGAGCCATTTCGTATCAGCTCAGATCCTGTAATATCTCAAAGATAGATACATGGGCAGCAATGATGGCTCTGCCAGACTCCTGGTTATCCTGAAGACTATGGTGGCTGCACAAGAGAGTACCCATCTCCTAGTGGTGGAAAGTATGCATCTTCTCAGTATCATGACGTCAACCATTCCGATGGGCAAATGCCAAAGGAATTCCCTGCTTTTTCAGATTGGATTACTAGATCAGTGGGGGTTTGAAGGACCTTGGACAGAGCATACAGATTACACCCCACATGAGAGCGAGCCTAGATTGGTGGTCAAAGAGTCTAAAGCTGTTGCAATGTCATTCCTTGCTGATGACTCAGAGGCCCAGTGAGGCAGGCTGGGGAGCCCTGTGCCAAGGCGAATTGGTTCAGGGCCTATGCCCCTTTCAAGCCACCAAGATGGTCTCAAACACTTTGGAGTTGAGAGCAGTGTTTCAGATCCTTATAGGCTTCAAACATCTAATCCAGGGTGAAACTGTGCTCATGAAATGGCAGGGTGACAGGAAACCAGACCACACGGGGATGCAGGTAAAATAAAGCAGTTTATTCGAGCAAACAACAATAAATGCACAGCAAGAGTGAGGAAGGGAGAGCAAGAACAAGTCAGGGTCAAGTCGTGAAACGGGTATTCATCCAAGCCGGGGTCGAGTCCTGAAGCAGGTAGTCATCCAAGTTGGGGTTGAGTCCAGAAGCGGGTAGCCTACTGACGCCGGGTCGTCGTCGTTGCAGGGTCGAGAGCCAGGAGAGTCATCAGCCAAGCCAGGTCATACACGGAAGAACATGGAGAACAGAAGACTGCTAGCAGAGATGCACCTTGGAGCACAAACGCAAGGGCAAGGACTGCAACCCATCAGGTGATATAGTCAGGTGTGCATCATAATCACTGTGGGACACCCAGGCAAGTGATGATGCAATCAGAGTTTTATAAGAGGCATCAGTCTGAACATGTCCAAGATGCCTGCCAACAGGAAGGCAATGTAAGATCTTGACAGTACCCTCCGCTCAACGGCCCCTCCTCCGAGGAGCAAAAAAACGTTTCTGAGGAAAGCGAGCATGGGAAGCATGGAGAAGGGGGCGGGAGCATGAACATCAGTGGAGGGAACCCAGGAGCATTCTTTAGGACCATAACCCTTCCAGTGCACCAGGTATTGAACCTGACCTCGCAACAGATGAGAATCCAAGATTCTGCTAACCTAATACTCCTCATGATTGCTCACAGTAAGGAGACGAGGGTGAGAAAGTGAAAAGGTATAGCGATTGCAAACCAGTGGCTTCAAAAGTGACGCATTAAAGACATTGGAGATACGCATGCCAGGGGGAAGACCAAGGGCATAGGCCATTGTGTTGACCTTACGGAGGATGTGAAAGGGCTTAACAAAACGGGGTGCCAGTTTTGGAGTGGGCACCCTGAGGTTGAGATTACGGGTCGACAACCACACCCTCTCCCCGACCTGGTATGAAGGAGCAGATAAACCTCTCTGGTCTGCCTGGAGCTTCTGACACTATGCAGAGACCCGTAAGGACTCTTGAATCTGCACCCAAGAGGAACAGAGGGCACGAATATGATCCTCCACAGCCGCAATGCCCTGTAGCGAGAACAACTTGGGAAACACAGCAGGTTGGGACCCATAATTGGCCATGAATGGAGACATTCTGGAAGACGAGTTGATGTCAGAGTTCCTGGCAAATTCTGCCCAGGGTAGCAGATCAACCTAATTGTTCTGATGGTCAGATATAGCAGTGGAACGCTCAGCAGCACCATTGGACTGCGGATGGTAGGCCGAGGAGAAGGAAAGTCAAATACCCAACTGGGAGCAAAATGTGCGTCAGAACCTGGAGACAAACTGGCTCCAACGATCAGAGACAATCTCTTTAGGCAAAAGGAAGACCTCCCTGGCAAATACTGAGGCAAGCTCCTGAGCGGTAGGCAGACGCTCACAGAACAGAGTGGCACATTTTGAAGAACCGGTCGACAACCATGGGGATAACAGTGTAACCTCGAGTCACGGGAAGCTCCACAATAAAATCCATAGCAAGGTGAGACCAGGGATGCTCCCCATTGGGAATGGGATGCAGTAGGCCCATGGGAAGGTGCCGAGATTTGTTCTGGGCACAGACCGAACAAGCAGCCACATACGCAGCAACATCAGTGCAGAGAGATGGCCACCAGAACTGACGGAAAATAGCCTGGGACA
This sequence comes from Pelophylax lessonae, assembly GCF_965119305.1. Lineage (NCBI taxonomy): Eukaryota > Metazoa > Chordata > Amphibia > Anura > Ranidae > Pelophylax > Pelophylax lessonae. The sequence continues at coordinate 372,044,396 of NC_138769.1, read as the reverse complement.
TCTGGTTCTTTCCAGGATGACTGGCAGTCTTGGAAATGTGCTATGTGCGCAAGAGTCTGATGCACAACCCCTCAGGTACAAAACCTTTGCAAGCAGGTCTCTCTGTGGGAGAAACAGGTTGGGCAGCCAAGATTTGTTCCCCAAAAGGAGAGGTTAAGTTGGTGCGGATGGCAGCCAGGATATGATCTGAAGGAATGACCGGTGTCGGCAAGGAGTCCTCCCTGGTCAACTCAGAATACTGATGAGACAAGGCATCAGCCTTAACATTCTTGGAGTCGGGCAAACAGGAGACCAGATAGTTAAAACGAGACAAGAATAAGGCCCATCTGGCCTGAGGGGGTGTGAGCCTCTTAGCCTCCGAGAGATACGTCAGATTCTTATGTTTGGTGAGAATGAGAACTGGAATCTCAGAACCTTCAAGCAAGTGTCTCCTCTCTTTGAGAGCCAGAATAATGGCCAAGAGCTCTCTGTCTCCAATCTTGTAATTGCATTTAACTGGAGACAGCTTCTTGGAGTAGAATACACAAGGAAGTAAGGGTCCATTAGGTGTCCGACGCTGAGACAGGAGGGTGCCTACTCCCGTCTCAAGCACATCCACCTCCAGGACAAAGGGCAAACCAGGATTGGGATGAGACAGAATGGGAGCCAAAGCGAAAGCAGACTTGAGGGCCTCGAATGCTTGGATGGCAGTAGGCATCCAATTGTGGGAATCGCTGCCCTTCTTGGTCAGATCTGAGATAGGTTTGGCCAAAGAGGAAAAGTTCCTGATAAATTTCCTATAACCCAAGGAAATGCTGAATGGAAGGGAGACCACTGGGGTGAGGCCATTGTAGAACAGCCGAAACCTTCTGAGGGTCCATGGAGAACCCTTCAGCAGAAATTATGTAACCCATGAAGGCAAACTGAGACAGGTAGAATTCACATTTCTTAAGCTTACAGAAAAGCCCATTCTCACGTAACCGTTGTAGCACCCATCTGACATCCAGGTAGTGTGATTCAATGGAGCCTGAGTAAAATCAAGATGTCGTCAAAATAGACTACCGCGCATTGTTGCAACATTTCATGAAAGACATTATTGATGAACTCCTGGCAGACAGTGGGCGCATTGCACAAGCCAAAGGGCATCACCAGAGATTCGTAATGGTATTAAAACGTGGTCTTCCACTTGTTGCCCTCCTTGATCCTTACAAGGTTACACGCGGCCCTTAGGTCAAGCTTGGTAAAGACTGTTGCTCCCTTGAGGTGGTCGAACAATTCAGTAATCAATGGAATCGGTTATGCATTCTTGACCATGATGCAATTGAGGCCCCTATAATCAATGCAAGGTCTCAACTCACTCCCCTTTTTCTTTACAAAGAAAAAACCGGCACCAGCTGGAGAAGTGGACTTGGGAATGTGCCCCTGGGCAAGGGCATCCGCAACGTACTCTTCCATGGCCTTATTCTCTGCAGCCGAGAGAGGATAAACCCTGCCATGAGGGGAAATGGTACCAGGTTGCAAGTCTTAGGCACAATCAGTGGGCACCTTGTCAAATACATCTTGATACTCACGATATTCAGTAGGCAATTGCCATATCAACCCGAACAGTCTCGTGGGTAGACTGTGCCAGTTGCAGGGGTCTGCCATCAATCGCCTCAATAACTAGTGGAGAAACACGAGGCTGCAAGGGTATGGAATTTGCAGAAGCAAACGTACTGTCAATAAAATAACCGTCAGCACCGGAGTCTACCAACTGAAGGACAACTGTGATTAGCGGTTTATCTTTACAGGAAACCGGGGATGGTGAAATTCCACCTAAGGTCTGCCCCCGACAAGACCTTAGGTGCGAGTGTTTCCCGGGCAGGTAGGACAAGATTTCAGGAAATGCCCACCAAGATCGCAATACAGACACTGGCCCTCCCTCTTCCTAAAGGCCTGCTCAGCCTCGGAAAGGCAAGTGAACCCCAGCTGCATGGGTTCACAGCCAGACGCACCATCACCAGGAGGAATGGGAGGAATGGGTGGGAAAGAAAATGTAGAAGCCAATCTGGTAGGAGGCCTCAGCAGGCACTTTTTAAACTATGGTCTCTCCCTGAGCCTGGTATTGATCAAAATCAAGAAGGAAATGAAAGCCTTGAGCTCATCAGGGAGATCCTTGGCCGCAATATTGTTCTTTAATGCATCGGAGGGACCATGAGAGAAGACAGCCACCAGAGCCTCATTACTTCAGCCCACCTCTGCTGCCAGGGTATGAAATTCAAAAGCATATTCTGCAACAGTTCGTATACCATGTTGAATGGACAGGAACAGCTATGCAGCAGAGGCAGAACGAGCAGGCACATCGAATACCCTACGAAAGGAGGCAACAAAACTCAGGTAATCGATTATCACAGGATTATCGTTCTCCCATAAGGGATTCACCCAGGCCAAGGCCTTGTCTGAGAGCAACAAGATTAGGAAGCCCACCTTGGACCTGTCAGAAGGAAACGCCTGAGGAACCATTTCATAATGAATGCCCACTTGGTTTAGGAAGCCACGACACTGACTCGGTTCACCCCCATAGTGCTGGGGAATAGGGGCTGAACCAGTCATCCCTCTGGTAACTGCGACTCCAGCTGCAACTGCAGTACCAGGAGCGGCAACAGGAGCCGCAGCAGGTGCAACAATAGGAGGAACCACCAGCCTAGCAGCACCAGGAGCAAGGTGCGCTGTGCGTGTGAGCAAAGTTTGCAATGTCTGAGCGAACTGACCCAAAAGGTGATCTTGTTGATCGAGCCTGATAACCAGCATGGGGAGCAGAGGAGCACCTGCATCGTCAGAATTCATGGCCCTTGTGTACTGTCAGGGTGCCAGGAAACCAGACCACATGGAGATGCAGGTAAAATAAAGCAGTTTATTGGAGCAAACAACAATAAAATGCACAGCAAGAGTGAGGAAGAGGGAGCAGGAGTCGAGTGCAGATGTGGGTAGTCATCCAAGCCGGGGTCGAGTCCAGAAGCAGGAAGTCTACCAATGCCAGGTCATCTGCCGATGCAGGGTCAAGAGCCAGTAGAGTCATCAGCCAAGCCAGGTCATACACGGAGGAACACGGAAAACAGAAGGCTGCTAGCAGAGATGCACCATGGAGCACAAACGCAAGGGCAAGGACTGCAACCCATCAGGTGATAGATATAGTCAGGTGTGCAGCATCATCACTGTGCGACACCCAGGCAGCAGGCAAGTGATGATGCAATCAGAGTTTATAAACGGCAGCAGTTTGCACATGTCCAAGATGGCTGCCAACAGGAGGGCAAGGTAAGACCTTGACATGAAACTGGACAATAGGATGGCGTACATATGGAAACAAGGGGAGGTGTTGCCAATCCTAGAGTGGGCTCAGGTCAACCTACAGCTGTTAACAGCAGTCTATGCTCCAGGCCAGATGATATTTAGGCAGACTACCTATCCAGGACGACCTTAAACAATGAGTGGTCGCTATTACTGCAGGTCTTTGTGGACTTGGTAGCCTGGTCTTTTCTCCCAGAGGTGGACTTGTTTGCCTCCCTATTCAACACCAAACTGCCACAATTCTTCTCCAGATCCCATTATCTACAAGTGGGGAGAGACACACCGACAGCGAGATGGACCTTCAAAACAGCCTACAACTTTTCCACCGGTTCTTCTGATTCTCAGCTTCCTGCGGAGATTGTGGCAAGAGAGGGTAACAATTCTGGTCATCCTGGACTGGCCGAAGAGGCTCTGATAACATGCACCCTTGTTTAGCTACAGGAAAGCTGTTCCCACTTCCACTGATACCAGAGCTGTTGACCCAGGGGCTATTTGTTTTCTGGCACCAGAAGTGCACCAGGTGCTCGGCAAGGGTTGTGAATACAATAAATACCCCTCATAAAGGCCAGCAAACGGTGTGTGGGGGTGTGGAGTAAATTCAAAGAGTTTGCAGCCATACATAATTTTTCACTGAACTCCCCGCAAGTATGCCACATTCTGGGGTTTCTGCAGGCTGGGCTTGAGTTGAGCCTATGCTTAAGTATGCTGCAGGTCATATTTCAGCATTCTCTGCCTTCACCGGCACTCACTGGGTGATTAATGCCTTGGCTGCACAGTTCTTTAATGCTGCAATTCCTCTAAAACTGACAAAAGCCCTGATGTTCCCAAAGTGGAACCTCCCATTGAACTTCTTGACATCAGACTCTTTCACACAGGATGAATCCATTTTGGCATCTTTCCATTAAAGCAGTGTTTCTGGTAGCAATCATGTCAGCCTAGGAGGGTGTTAGAGTTGTCAGCGGTAGGGTTTAAAAAACCCTTTCTTACAACTCTTCTGGACTGGGTTGTACTCAGACTGATCCTTGGGTTCATGCCTAAAGTGGCCTCCAGATTTCACATCACACAGCAGATCGTGCTCAATACATTTTTGTCAGAGAATACCAAAGAAGATAGCCCACTAGTTGTGTGCCAAGCCTTGAGGTCCTATGCCATGTCAACAGCTGACATCAGGGGGGCAGAGCACATGCTTATCATCCTGACTGGAATGGTCAAAGACCAAAAGGCCTCTAGTAGGACTATCGCTTCTTGGTTGGTGAGACTCATTTCTTTGGCATACAAGTTGCCTGTACCAGAAGGGGGTCACAGGACACTCCACTAGAAGTGTATCAACCTCATGGGCACTAGCAGGTCAAGTGTGCTCAGAAACAATCTGCAAGGTGGCTACGTGGACTTTAGTATATACATTCATTGCTCATTATGGTTTAGAACCAGCAGCCTTAACAACCCGTGAGCTGGGCAGAGGCATCCTGGCTTCTGCTTCTAGCCAAAGTTAAAAGTGTATAGTATTATCCCTCCCTGTATGGCTAGTTATTTCCCAGGTGTGCCTACATGTAGCCTCAGAGAAAATGGAAAATTGAATGTCAAATACTTACCGCAAATTTGTTTCTTGATAAGCTCCATGGCAGTACAGCTCCCATCCAGCTTGATAGGACTTGTTACAGAACGCGGAGGCTGTAGGTGGGCTAAATTGATGAGTTAAAGTTCTGGAAGCATAGGAGGAAGGGCCCTGTACTAATGATCGACCGATATCGTTTTTTTGTTGCCAATACCAATATTTTGGCCATTGAATATCGGTATCGGCCAATATGGGCCGATATTTTTGTACATTTACATTTTCTTTTTTACCACTTGACAGGTATTCTTGTGCAGGGATCTGGGGGTCCAAAGACCCCAAACCCCTCCTCTGCACTTAAAAGCATTCAAAAAAGCAGTTTGGCTGTTTTGAATGCTGTCATTTTTTTTAAACTGGCGCCGAGTACCTGGAAGTGATGTCATTCTGGCACCACTAGAAGCCAAACTGCTGTGCACACAGGAGCCCCCCCCCCCCCCTCTGTCTCTCCATAGGACTCACCAAGGCGGCAGCATTGAGCCCCGGCAGACTCCCCATAGATCTTGGTGGCCTCGTTGATCAGATAGGGCGCTCTCTCCTGCAGGCAGCTGGACACCCCGACATTATAGGCCCGGACACAGTAACAGCCCCCCGGAAGCGTTAGTTTGAGGTAACAGCAAATCAGAGCTCCGAAAAGTGCCTCCTGCCCTGCGCGTTAGGATCCCCTGAGTGACGTCATCCAGCGCTGGTCTGGAAGGAGAGAATTTGTTTTTACATGGAGACCCGATCAGAGCCCAATGCGGATTTCGGTGGCCGTGCAGGCTGGTTGCCCGGGTCTCCCGGTGGGACGGAAGACCTGGGCGAGCCGCGGAAGGCGGCGGGAGAGGGGGGGGCGTCCCTTCTCAGCCGCATCGGTAGTCATTACAAGACAGCCGACCGTCGGCTATGGACGCCGGTACTGGGGTGATGCCTCTAGCTGAAGGCATCAGTCCAGTACAAGCACTTTCCCAAAATATCGGCAATATCGGTAACCTCAGGGGAGGATTCCGATATATCGGAGAAAGTGCATATCGGCCCTCGATATATCGGGTTTGCCGATAATCGGTCGATCCCTACCCTGTACCCAGGTGTGCTGCCATGGAGCTCATCAGAAAAGGAAAATTGTGGTAAGTATCTGACATTCAACTTTCCATTTTCTGTTTGCCCTTGTGGAGACCTGATTTTTTCTAGTGAAGCAAAACACCACTTTATACACAGCTGTGAGTGAGCCCTTAGGCATACAGAGTTAATTTCAGCTCTGGCAAGAATAACCAGAAGCTTCAAGTCATGTCCCTGCTGAACCGTCCAAATTTTTGTAGCGCAAGTCCGTAGGAGCCACAGAATGATTACACCCTCTGAGCATGACCTGGGGCTAAAACACCCAAAATTACTAAATTACTGTGTTGACCACTCTGACACACCCCTGACAAGGAATTAACAACACCAATTTAAGTGAAGCTGAGGTTGTATTAACAAAGAGCAACTTGCAACAGGATAACAATCCAACATAAAATAGCAAAAACAAATACAAACTGCTAACACTATATAGAGATCTACTACACTAACAGTGACAGAAGAGACAATAAACAACCAGACCCAGATATTGATACCATTTAAGGGGTCAGTTTCAACTGTAGCAGGGACACTAAGGGCACAGTCATGATAGCTTGATTGTATGACATCATTACATCCCCCTAACATGACCCCCCCCGCACAGTAGATCCTCCGGTCGCCGGCGGCCCACCCCCCGGCCCCCAGTGCCAGCATATCGCCCTTCCCCCACTCCAGGAGGTGGACCAGACCACCCAAACAGCCCCAACATATATTTAGGGGGGGTGAAAAAGGGGGGGGATGCTTGATGGGAAGGAGGGGAACCCAGGGGTCTGACCGTCCTGAAGAGGGGCCCACATCAACCCCAAAACCCTCCAGGGGGAAAGGGGGGAGACAGCTACTCACCATACCAGGAACCAGGCAGGCACTGCTCCAGACCCTCTCCATCGAAATAGGGGGTTGTCAGCCAGGAGGAACGATGAGACTTGGGGCGAGACACTGTTGTATGCGACCTCTCAAGGCATTTAACTCGCAGGCCAGCCTCTATCCAGTGGGGCAATGTTGCAGCTGACCTAGCACGGAACTGAGATCTGCACGCACTTGCTGGCCAGATCAGGATGATCACTGGATCTATGTTATCCAGCCCGTCGCCCAGTCAGGCAGTTGGCTGCAGATCTCACAGAGAAAAACACCAAGAGAAAAAAAATTCTATCTAAAAAAAAAAAATTGCTAGGTCCAAAGATCCCAGCAAGGAACTAGGTCCTTACTCCTTACTAGGCAGAAAAAAACTGAGTGCCTATAGCAGAGAGAGTCATAGTTGGTGTATTCAGGGGGGAACTACACTTTCCAGCGATCTTCCTGCAGCTCTACTCCACCAGGCATTTTCTAGGTGCCCCCCCCCCTCCTTCTCCTTGACTCAAACCTCCCGTTCCTTTTATAACACACGGAGTGGGTTGGACCCAGCGAAGCCCGCCAAAAGAAAACCCGGAAACACCATGAACTCTCAGCTTCCTGTCTGGGGCAGTATTAACTATTACCTGCCTACAAACTTAACTGTACTCTTTAAGCCCCTACCACTGTCACTGCAGTGTGAACACACCCATCATTCTTTTTCTTGTAATACATGAAATACTTGGACAGACATGGACTGTATAGGCACCAGAGTACACTAAATTATTTTAAAAAGTTATATTTTATTACAAAATGCCTAAAACATAACAAAACATTAAAATATCACTGTATATGTGCTAACTAGTTTGCACTTATCACACCAAAATGACACCAGTATGGGATACACGCCAAGAGTTTAAGGCTGTCGCTATTCGGCAGGGCTTGGTGTCAGCTGGTGTGGCTCATTCAAGCACTACATGTTTAGTGCCCCAGCTTTTCCTCAGGAGCTTAAGCAGATATAATTGCATTGCAGCACACAGTAGAAATGTAATAAATGGGTAGAAAATCATCCATGATAGTGGAGGGTACGTAGAGTATCAATCATCACAATTATCCCTGAGGCAATGATTTTGTGTAACACAGGATACTATCTCAGCCTTAGTATAGGTCATGATATATGCAGTATATATCTATCCATCCCTCTCATATATATATATATATATATATATATATATATATATATATTGTGACAGGAAGTCAGGTAAATCTGGGGATGTAGTCACAGAGAGGAGACACATTCCCACCTGGTTTGGTAAGTTCACTAATTACTATAGGGTGTCGGCTGCCAAAGGCAGCAGGAAGGTGTAAAGAAGTTGAAAGGCCTTCAGCTGTTCGGAATGAGGAAATGAAGGCCTCTATAATTTGTCCAGAGGAAGTCTATGGATTGCTGCCTCCTGTCGCCGTGTGGGCTGGGAGAGGAGGACAGAGATACGTGTGCCACCCGACGCCGTGTGGGCATGAGAGAAGGACTGCTGCCTCCTGTCGCCGTGTGGGCTGGGAGAGGAGGACAGACAGATGAGTGCCTCCCGACAAGCTGGTGAGCATGGGAGAAGACCCCCTGAAGTGATGTGCGCTAAGGAGGGTAAACAAGTGTGAAGACTACTCGAAGTGAGGTCTTGGATCGTCTCAAGGTGAGAAGAGAAACTATTTCTATGTGGAAAGAAATAAATGCACTGCTTGCTATGTGGAGAGACAAGCAAATGAACTGGGTTCAATGAGAAGAGTGTGAAGAAACAAAGGGACATGTTCCATATGAAGAGGAAAAGGGACATGTTAAATGAACTGTTTGCTGTGGTGGAGAGATAAAACATGGACTATTGAGAGTCTGCTGTATGACCAGCCAAGTCTGCCCAACAGTAGGTTGGGGACAGACTTCATTAGATAGGTTCCAGTGTGTGAGAAGGTAGCCGCCCACAGTGGCAAGGATTTATTTTGTTTTATTTTGGCTGTTTTGAGGCTTGCAATTGTGTGAAGTAAATTGCATGAATAAATCAGTGTTGTTTGCAACCACTGCTCGGCTATCTCTCTGTGAAAACGCACCCCCAAAGGGGTCATCCACGCCTACCACCGAGCTAATCCCTCACAATATATATATATATACATATACACACACACACACACACACACACACACACACACACACACACACACAGTATCTCACAAAAATGAGTACACCCCTCACATTTAGCAAAGTGTAATTTTTTCAGTGTTGTCACATGAAAATATATAATAATATATTTACAAAAATATGAAGGGTGTACCTACTGTTGTGAGATACTGTGAATTATATATATATATATATATATATATATATATATATATATACACTCACATACATACACACACATACAGTATCTCACAAAAATGAGTACACCCCTCACAATTATGTAAATATTTTATTATATCTTTTCATGTGACAACACTGAAGAAATTACACTTTGCTACAATGTAAAGTAGTGAGTTTACAGCTTGTATAACTGTAAATTTGCTGTCCCCTAAAAATAACTCAACACATAGCCATTATGGTCTAAACCGCAGGCAACAAAATTGAGTACACCCCTAACTGGAAATGTCCAAACTGGGCCCAAAGTGTCAATACTTTGTGTGGCCACCATTATTTTCCAGCACTGCTTTAACCCTCTTGGGCATGGAGTTCACCAGAGCGTCACAGGTTGCCACTGGAGTCCTCTTCCACTCCTCCATGACGACATCATGGAGCTGGTGGATGTTAAGAGACTTTGCGCTCCTCCACCTTCAGTTTGAGGATGCCCCACAGATGTTCAATAGTGTTTAGGTCTGGAGACATGCTTGGCCAGTCTATCACCTTTACCATCAGCTTCTTTAGCAAGGCAGTGGTCTTCTTGAAGGTGTGTTTTGGGTCATTATCATGTTGGAAAACTGCCCTGCGGCCCAGTCTCTGAAGGGAGGGGATCATGCTCTGCTTCAGTATGTCACAGTACATGTTGGCATTCATGGTTCCCTCAATAAACTATAGCTTCTCAGTGCTGGACCTTGACACTCCCATCACCATGCTTGACTGTAGGCAAGACACACTTGTCTTTGGACTCCTCACCTTTTTGCTGTCACACAAGCTTGACACCATCTGAACCAAATAAGTTTATGTTGGTCTCATCAGACCCCAGGACATGGTTCCAGTAATCCATGTCCTTAGTCTGCTAGTCTTCAGCAAACTGTTTGCGAGCTTTCTTGTGCATCATCTTTAGAAGAGGCTTTCTTCTGCGACAACAGCCATGCAGACCAATTTGATGCAGTATGCAGTGTTACCCCCACCCTTTCAACCTCTGCAGCAATGCTGGCAGCACTTATACATCTATTTCCCAAAGGCAACCTCTGGATATGAAGCTGAGCACATGCACTCAACTGCTTTGGTCAACCAAGGGGAGTACTGTTCTAAGAGGAACCTGTCCTGTTCAACCACTGTGTGGTCTTGGCCACATGCTGCAGCTCAGTTTCAGGGTCTTGGCAATCTTCTCATAGCCTAGGGCAATCTATATGTAGAGCAACAATTCTTTTTTTCAGATCTTCAGGGAGTTCTTTGCCATGAGGTGCCATGTTGAACTTCCAGTGACCAGTATGAGAGAGTGAGAGGGATAACACCAAATTTACAACACCTGCTCCCCATTCACACCTGAAACCTTGTAACACTAACAAGCCACATGACATCAGAGAGGGAAATTCTAATTCTAAATGGCTAATTCGGCCCAATTTGGACAAGTTCACCTAGTGGGTAAGTGTTGTCACATAAAAAGATATAATAAAATATTTACAAAAATGTGAGGGGTGTACTCACTTTTGTGAGATACTGTATATTTTATATATATATATATATATATATATATATATATATATATATATATACACACACACATACATACACATATACACACTGTGTGCTTAGTGAATGGATAGTAATACTGTAAAGAATCCAATCCCTTCATAGACTTCAAAGACCACAACCATCAAAGTCTTCAATTGTTATCCCAAATATAACTGGTAAGTCATTGGTCTCCATATGAGGACACAGCTCATTCGTACAGCACATGAACCACCCACCATGGTGGCATTTAGGACGTGGCACTTTGCTACTGTTTTCTGCATCCATAGTACCCCCCTGTGTTGATTCAAACATATTAAATTTTTTTGTTGTAATACCCTAAGGTGTCCCAGGTCCTCTACAATCCTAACAACACCTAACACCACCCCTAAATGAATGCAGCAGCTAGCTAGCACACTGTACACCTGCACTTAAATAATTTTGGTAGAACTTTTTGGGTGTTTGTGGCAGTTGCACCATCATGCAAAGGTATCATTTTTAACTAAGTCTGCATCTATGTGGACTTCAACCTGGCATGCTTTTCAACACTCGCCAGCATCCTCCAACTGCAGGATCCAAAAAAAGCCAAACAGTACATACTTTTACTTCATTTTGTATTGCATTCCTATTGAATTTTATTGATTTTGAGAGAACTTTCACAATACAGGCTGAACTCTCTTCTGCCTTTATCATGTATATGTGTTCTTAGCTTTTTCAATGAGAAGCTAATTTTAATTTGGTGCAGTGCCACTTTTGGCCACAAGGGGGAGAAGATTTATCACAAATGAAAAAACTTCCTACATAGAACTTGATGACCTAAAACAAAAATGATACAAATTTGTTTTCACTTCAAAAAGTCAGTTGTGAAGTTGAAATGTATACTTTTATTTCACTATCCTGTTCTTTATTATCTAACTGTGGAAAAAGGACGTGTTTATTAATTAGCAAATGACACATTGGTGAATGCCTGTTGGATGGTTTACAACATTCTCAAAAAAATAACATGCACAGATGTCTATTGAAGTCGCCCCCAAGTCTCCAAAAGTAGTGCAGGAACTACTTTTGGAAAATGGTGTGGCACTGTAAAGTCAGTGTCGCACCGATTGGTACAGTGCCATTGTGGTTTGACACCAAATTTACAATATGGCAAGTATCACAGCCAATGGGCCCAATCAGATTTTGACATGGCAATTTGGCAGATCGCTGATCTTATTAAAAAACCAAACTTATCTTTTTAAAGCCCAGTCCCTCAAGCCTTTTTTGTACCACCTTCCTGTCTTACCTTCCTAAACCTGTCATGAAAACAATATTGCCGATTTTTGGTGCCAATTCCCAGCATACATATCTTTTTTCAGCTTTGTTCTGGCCAATCACATGTCTTTCCTCTTACCTTTTACTTTAGATGCATTCTCTGAAATAGTTTGCTGTGTTCCCAGACTAACATGATGACGTCCACCCAGAGGACTGCCCATGATGCCCTGGGCTCACAGAAAGTAAGTTAAAGTGCAACTAAACCTAACTTTTAGAAAATTGGGAGCAGGCAAGCTCTTTACTGCAGAAGGGACATGCCATGTCCCTAATGCAATACTATATACACTTACCTGCCTGCTTGCAGTTTTCTATTGAATGTACACTGAGCTGAACATACACAGCTCATTGTGTACTCCAGACACAGTGCAGCTGTACCAGAATGACTGACTCCCACCTGCATGCACGGGATAACATCATCCCCCACCAGCCAATCGCAAGACTGAAAACCCAGCACCTGGGGAGAAGACTACAGTTGGCAGTAAGGGATGTAACCATCACATCAATGGAAGGTAGAGGTGAGTATATTGGGGGGTTTAGTTCTACTTTAAGGGACACTGGCTGTCATTCATCCCAAAGAATCAGCAGAAGGGGAGGATGTAGGGGGCAGCACTGAAAATTGGAGAGGGTAAGTAATGCCCTTGTGCTGCCTCTGCAGTATATGGGAAATACAGTTGTATTTGTGTATACAGCCTCTGCTGTTCTTTAGTTAAAGTATATGTGAACCCTTACCTTGTAAAACAACCCATTAGGTTTGAAATAGAAATGATATACATTTTTTCCCCCCCTCTTTTTATAAGTGATCACTTAATCTCTGTTCTAAGGCCCCCCATGAAAAGCTGCTTTCCATTGGGGCACCCGTAGGGGAAGCTCGGCTAAGCCCCCCTGCTCGCTCGACAGCAGCAGGAGCCAGTTACCAGGGAAGAGGGAGACAGTGGCAAGAACCGAAGCTCTCATGCACATTGCTGCATCAGATTGGGCTCAGGTAAGAATAAAGGGGTTGGGGGGTGGATTCTGCAGCACAGAAGGTTTTTCACCTTAATGCATAGGATACATTAAGGTGAAAAACCTTAGGGCTTTAGAACCACTTTAATAATACCCTTTTGGACGCTTCCATTGTCACTGCAGTGTGAACACAGTCATTTTTTTCTTTTAATACCCTAAGTTGCCTTAGGTTGTTTACAATCCTAGCAATGCCCCTGAATAAAGGCAGCATCTAGCCAGGTTTGGATGTAATCTGCAGCTTGATCAGGGAAAGAAAAGGATTTTGATTCGCCGGATTGATCCGTGAACCTGAGGATGGCTGGATAAGCTAGTGTGAACTTAATGCCTTTGTGGAATAGGCCATTGCAGGAAGGGTGAAAAGCCTTGTGTCTGCGGGCAACTTCTTGGGAGTAGTCGGCAAAGAGCAAAAGTTTATGGCCATCAAACTTCAATCAGGATGGCCGTTCTGACATTATAATTAAGATATCGCACAATCACTGGGCGTGGGGAGCGGCGGTCATTTGAAGGAGATCCAAGGCGATGAGCCCGTTCAATTGTACATGGTGTTGTGATGCCTAAGGCCTGCGGGATGCGTGATGTGCAAATATCTATCAGCATACCTGCATTAAATGATTCAGGGAGCCCAATAATCCTAAGATTTTTCCAGATCTTTTGGTTTCTCTAGAATGTATGTTTGGCTGGCTTTCCTTTAGCTGACATGGAATGACTGCATCTCATCCTCAAGGTCTCATAGCCGATGTTCTAATTCTGCAAGGCGTTTTGCCTGATTTTCAACCTCCCCGCGGAGCTGGGATATGCCCGCTGACACCGCCCTCTCCACTGTCGCTGAAATAGTGGGCAAGACAATGGCAGCCACAGTCTGTGCCATTCGCTGGCACTGTTCATCTTGTGCGGCTGGCATGTGATCCAGGGAGAGTGGGGGGGTTAACTGTCTCCCCCACCTGGAGTGTGGTGGCCATGTTTCTGGCTGGGGGGCCGATGGCGACGGAGCGGTACCACAAATCAGTCCATGAGGCTGTCCTGTAGCTGCGGCAGCAAGGGTGAGGAGTCTGGTGACCACTAGCGGGAGGAGGCAGGTCTTGTAGGCAGATGTAGCCAGAGCCGCCGTGTCTCACTCCCGTCTCATGAGGTGCCGGAACCGGAAGTCTCGGTAGATGCATTTAAACAGCGAGTCCACGGCAGGCAAGAACCATATTTAGGGCCTGGTAGCCCACTTTTATTAAAGAGGTTGTAAACCCACTTGTATAACTTTTACCTATAGGTAAGCCTATATTAAGGCTTACCTTTAGGTGCTATAAATATCTCCCAAACTTGCACTGTTTAGGAGATATTTACAGTGCAAACTGCCGATGACGTCATCGGCGCAGGCGCTCTGAGGGAACGGCCACCCGTGCCGTGAACTGATGTAATCGCGCCAATCAGATGGCGCGAACCCGGAAGCAGGACGGCAGGACATGTCGCCGTCCTGTCGCTGAGGTGGCGGCACGGCGGGGGCTTCGTTTTAAGGTAATGCATACTAGCTCATTTTGCCTTTCTCTTTACAGGGCTTTTTTTTTTCTCCTTTTTTTTTTTTCGACTTTACTTCCTCTTTAAAGGATAAGTTCACTTTTAAAATAATAAATGCACATTTGTTTGCAATGATGCTCATGCAAATGAGCATTTATTTATTTGGAGCCTGTGAAGCATTGCACCAGCGGTCAGCAGATCACTGGTGTCATGCAGGCCTCCTGCAGATCTGTCAGTGTATCTGTGTGCCCTTATGGGCTAAAATATTTGGAGAATGTTACCAGAAAACAAACAAAACAGAAAATACAAACAAATTACCTTTATTGGCCTTCAGAATAATCACCCCATTCTTCACAACACACTTTCGGTAATGTTCATAAAGCTTCTGGAGACTGTCAGAAAAGGCCTCTTTAAGAATCAATTGCAGAACCGCTATCACACATTCTTGTATTGCTGCCACTTCCAAAAAACATACACCTTTCATGATGCTCTCAGGCAGGGAAACCTTGGACTTTTGCACGCAATTCTTTTTGGGTCGCAGAGAAGACGGTGAATGCCAATACATCAATTGCTATTTGGATTCTGGATCAAACTGGTAGCACACCAGGTCTCATCCCCTGTGACAATGATTCGTAGAAAGGATAGATCCTGGTCACACTTGGTGATTAAATCTCCACAGGTTTCCATCCGCTTTGCTTTCTGTTCTTCTGTCAGCTTGTGCAGCACAAACCTGGAACAGATCTTCTGCTTACCCAAATCCGTAGCTCCTAACTGTCCCCGATTTCGAGGGACTGTCCCTGATTTGGAGCAAAGTCCCTCTGTCCCTCAATCCTCTCCATTTGTCCCTCATTATGATCTGATCTTTATAGTTGTATGTAAAAATTGGAATTTAACCCAACCTAACTCAATGATAGAGGGGCGGGTACTACGTCTGTCAATGAGCTAAGAGAAAAGGATTTTACGGTAAGATCTTACAAAAATCCGATTTTCTCTGTCGCTCATTGACAGACGTAGTCTTCTTGATTCACAAGAACTGGGACATCCAGAAGCAGTGCCACAAATGAGGGGTGGGATTGACAGAAATCAAAATCCAATCTAGAAGGCCCAACCGGTGCCAAACTAGAAGTTTTAAAGGCTCATTATAAACAAAGAATGAGACTCAAATAAAAATTCCAACGGAAAAAAACCCTCGAGGTAGACCACTGGTCTCCTCAAATGGCGGCCTGCAAAACCTTGCGGCCAAACGAGGCATCAGACGATGCCATTACATCAACTTTATAATGTTTTGTAAAGGTATGCACCGACGACCAGGTAGCCGCCTTGCACACCTGGACCACTGACGCCTGATGGCGAAAGGCCCATGACGCACTAAGTGCCCGAGTGGAGTGCGCCTTAACAGGGAACGGGGGCTCCCGACCCTTAATAGAATAAGCCTGTACCACCGTCTGTCTGATCCATTTGGAAATAGTCGCGGCAGATGCAGGCAACCCCTTTTTGGGTCCATCCGGGATCACAAAAAGTGAATCCGTCTTGCGAAACGAGTCTGTCGTTTTCAAGTATACCCTGATCGCCCGGACCACATCCAAGGAGTGTAAAGCAAACTCCCGAGGATGACTGGGCCTAGGACACAGGGAAGGTAATACAATTTCTTCATTCAGATGAAATTCTGAAACCACTTTTGGTAGGAAGGATGGATTCGGACGAAGAACCACCTTATCTCTATGAACCACCAGATATGGGGAACGACAAGATAATGCGGCCAGTTCTGACACCCTGCGTGCAGAAGTGATAGCCACCAAGAAGGCCACCTTCTGGGACAACGTAGGTAGAGGAATCTCCCTAATATCTTCAAAGGGAGGTTTCTGAAGAACCGACAATACTAAATTAAGATCCCAGGGTGGTAACGGCGCGCGCACTGGCGGAGCCAGATGTCGCACCCCCTGGATGAAATTCTGCACCAAGGAATGAGTAGCCAAAGGCTTCTGAAAGAAGATAGCTAATGCTGAGACCTGACCCTTGATAGTACTCAAGGCCAGTTTCTGCTCAACCCCTTGTTGCAGGAAAGCTAATATTCGACTAACCGAATAAGACCGTGGACGGAACCCCAGAGGTTCACACCATGCAATGTAGGACTTCCATGTGCGATGATAAATCTTTCTGGAAGTCGCTTTCCTTGCTTTAACTAGAGTAGGAATAACTGAAGCTGACAATCCCTTGTCCTTTAGCACCTGGGTCTCAATAGCCAGGCCGTTAAAGCCAGCGATCGTAAAGCAGGATGGAAGATTGGTCCCTGAGACAGTAGGTCCTCCCTGAGAGGAAGTCTCCACGGGACGTCCGCCACCAGTCTGACCAAGTCGGCGTACCACGCTCGGTGAGGCCAGTCCGGAGCTACCAGGATTACTGGAATTCCTTCCTCCTCTATCCTGCGAAGAAGTCTTGGCAGTAACCCGAGAGGAGGGAAGGCATACATTAGCTGGTATTGCCCCCACGGGGCGATCAGTGCGTCTGCGGTCTCTGCTAGAGGATCGCGGGAGCGAGCCACGAATCTCTGTACTTTCCTGTTGAATCGTGATGCCAACAGATCCACATCCGGGGGGGGGGGGGCCCAACGTAGGCACAACTGGTGGAAAACTTCTGGATGGAGGGACCATTCCCCCTGATCCAGAGTCTGTCGGCTGAGATAATCTGCCTGCCAATTTTCCACCCCCGGAATGAACACCGCAGAGATCGCTAGAACAAATCGTTCCGCCCAGCGAAGAATGCAAGCCACTTCCTTGGCCGCTGGGACACTCTTGGTGCCCCCCTGGTGATTGACATAAGCCTGGACTGGACTTGACTGGATCCGAACCGGGCTGCCCTGGAGCTGCTCGGTCCAGTGAATCAGACAAAGTCTGATCGCTCTCAGTTCCAATAGCTTTATCGGCAACCTGGATTCTTCCGGGGACCAAAGTCCCTGGACAGATAACTGACCGAGAATTCCTCCCCATCCGGATAGACTGGCATCCGTGGTCACTATCGTCCAATATATTGGCAGAAATGACTTTCCCTGGCTGAGCATCGGAGACCGAAGCCACCAGACCAGAGACTCTCTGGTCTGTTTGCTCAATCGGATCCGATTGTCCAGGGATTCCGGATTCCGATTCCATCTGAGAAGAATCTCTTGCTGAAGAATTCGGGTATGGGACTGGGCAAATGGGACTGCTTCGAAGGAAGCCACCATCAACCCCAGAACCCTCATGCAAGTTCGAAGAGAAGACCAGCTGTTGGATAGTAACAACTGGACTGCTGATTGAATCTTCCGGAGTTTCCCTACCGGAAGGAAAACTCTTGTCCTGACTGTGTCTAGAATTAGACCCAGATATTCGAGCCTCTGGGTGGGAACCAGAAATGACTTTTGCTGGTTCACCAGCCACCCGAATTCCTGTAAAGAAATTATAGTAATTTCTATGTTTTGTAGCAGGGTCTGAGGAGACTCTGCATGAAGTAGGAGATCGTCTAGGTAACCTAGAATCGATATGCCTCTTTGGCGCAGTAGTGCCAACATTGGGGCCAACACCTTCGTGAAGACCCGAGGAGCCGTGGCGAGACCGAAAGGTAACGCCACAAACTGATAGTGGTTCTCTTCTACGGAAAAGCGTAGAAACCGCTGATGTCCTGCGAAAATGGGAATGTGAAGATAGGCGTCCTTGATGTCTATGGACGCTAGGACATCCCCTGGATGCAGGAAGGCTGCTACTGTGCGAATGGATTCCATCTTGAATTTTCTTATGTTGAGAAAGGAATTGAGTGCCCTTAAGTCCAGAATTGGATGCACTTTGCCCTCTTTCCTGGGTATTGTAAATAGGTTTGAATAAAACCCCTGAAAACGTTCTGTCCAAGGAACGTGGACTACCACTCCTTGTTGTAGTAAATCCGTGGCTGCTCTCCGTAGATCTTCTAGACGATCCGGGGATAGTCGGATATTGGAAAGGAAGAATCGCGCCGGTGGGAGAGATCGAAACTCGATCTTGTACCCTGACCTTATGACTTCGCAAACCCACTTGTCCGGGATTCTGGAAAGCCATGGATCCGGGAACCGGCGAAGACGTCCCCCCACCCCAGTTATGGGTGGGGGCGCACCTTCAGGCTTTGGACGATTTATCTTCAGGTCTGGAGGGGGCGGGCTTTTGCTTGCCCGACCAACGTCCCCTGAAGCCTCCTGAAGGAGCTTTGGAGGACTTAATTTTTTCACCCGCGAGACGAAAAAACTTTTTGTGAGCAGAGAAAGAAGGCCCTCGTCTTTGACGAGGTCCTTTACCTTTAACATTTTGCGGTAAAAAGGTGCTCTTTCCTCCCGTGAGATCCTTAATGATCTCATCTAAGTTGGCTCCAAATAGACGCTCTCCTAAAAAGGGGATATTAGCCAATGCTTTTTTGGAACCTTGGTCGGCTAACCAACCTTTTAGCCACAGTGTACGCCTGAGAACCACTGCTGAAACTGATGCTCGCGCCAATAATGGAGTGGCGTCTAACGCCGCATCACACACAAACTGTAACCCCTGTATCATTTGTTCCAACAAATCTGATACCGCCTGAGGGACTTCTTCTAAGTCCCGGCGCAACCACTTGGTCCATTCAGTTACAGTCTGCGAAACCAGTCCAATAGCAATTATTGGTCTGAAAGCTGATCCAATCAAGGAAAACATGGTGCGAGACATAGCTTCTATCTTGCGATCCACTGGATCTTTAAAAGACGGAGCGTCTTCTAAAGGAATAACCGTGGCTTTATTCAATCTAGCAATTGGTGAATCCACCACAGGTGGTTCTGTCCATTTCTTAATGAGGGTTTCCTCAAACGGATAACGCCTGTTAATGCGTTTAGAAATAGCAGAAGTGCGTTTTGGCAGACTCCATTCTTCTTTGATTGGATTGCCAAAACATTTGGGCAATGGAAAAACCTTCGCTACTTTGATGCGTTTTTTAGTCCCAAAGGGGATTTCAGTTTTAGCTATTTCCGACGGAATACCCTGTAATCTTAAGGTTTCTTGAACAGATACAATGAGTGCGTTTACCAACGCTTCCTCTCGGGCTATGGCTGATGCCGAAACATCCTCCTCACTGTCTGAAGAGACAGTACCCGAGACACCAATCCCAGATGAAGTACCTGCAACTGCAGAAATAGGCTCAGATTCTGAATCCAAAGTTTCAGATAATAAGGGGTTAGGCGGGGGTCGCTTTCTTGCGCCCTGTCCCTGACAAGCCACTTCCACCCGGGACACAAAAGTTTCCATAATAGCTGACAATGATTCAACCGTCAGTGGGGTGCTGGAGGATCCTGCAGACACCTCAAGGGGATCCGGTGGAGATACACGAGTGGCAGGGTCCATGTTAATTCAGGACACCTCTGCCAGAAAAAACAAAAACTTTTTTTTTTTTTTAAATAAAAAATACCTCTTTTTTTTTTTTTATGTGTCTCCCCCTAGCGCAATAGCGCCCCTCAGAGTACCTGCTTCTCGATCCCCACAGAGAGAGAGAGGGACCCTCAAGGCTCACCACCCGATGCAGAGAAGTCTCCAACCAACTGCAGTCAGCGTCTGTCTTTTACAGACTGGAAAGAGCTGTGTTAGTTTTCCCGGGTAGAAGGACGTGGCTCCGCCCCCTGTGTACGCCTTCCGGCGTTCCCAGCTCTCCACGAGGTAGCTGGGCTCATCAAACATGGCCACCCCCATACAGGAGACAATAGACTCCAAAAACATGGCGGTCGGCGTGACCTGAGGACATTCATGCACCCGGTCTACGGCAAAATGGCGGCGGACTGCCGAAATCGTTTTTCCCAGCACATCCACCTGCATCTCTGCTAAATGGCGGTTTATCGATCTGCAGGAGGTACACTACAATTAAGGTAGGATTATACCTCCTATGTCTGCTGTAATACTACAGTCTGCTGGGTAGAGTGTTAGCTCTCAAACCAAGTCCACTTCCCACCAAACACATGCTGTATTTACAAGGGGGACTTTTAGTGTCAGACAGATACTGACCATGTATGGAGGGGCCCATAATTCATACTGCCTCATAACGAGGAAAAAAGGGAACGTTTACTCACCATACCGAACCGACAGGCACCCTCTCTTCACAATACCCTCTCCACCGGGGTGGGGGGTTGTGGACCACTCCGGACGCCTCGACTCTCTGGTTCCTGGCGTCCAAGCGAGACTTTTAACTCGCAAGGTCAGTCCCTCCAATGGGACTCCGTCGCGGCCGACCCAGCGCGGAGCTCTGGTCTGCACGCGCTCGTAGGCAGAAACCGGGGTGACCACTGGATCTCAACATCCAGCCCGTCGCCCGGCCCCGCATACTTACTTGAATGTGTCGCGGCCGACCAAGCGCAATGCAATGGTCTGCGCGCGCTCGTAGGCCGGCTGGGGTGACCACTAGTGTCGCCCAGTCTGGCGTATTTGCTTGAAGATCTCACAGGAAAAAACACTGGAGAAAAAACTACCTAAAAAATATTTTTTCTAAAAAAAAAAAAATCTTGCCAGGACCAGAGATCCCAGCAAGGAACTTAGGTCCTTACTCCTGACTAGACAGAAAAAAACTGATGCCTTGCAGCAGAGAGAGGGAGGATATACCCTCTGGGACTGCCCCTAGGGTGGAGCCAGAACGTTTTTTCTTTCTGCCTAGTCCTACTCCTGCAGAGACAACATAACCCAGTTCTTGTGAATCAAGAAGACTACGTCTGTCAATGAGCGACAGAGAAATGCACTTTTTATCTTTCAAAAAGTGATTCCCAGTACTAAACCTTTTTATGCAATTTCTAAATTGCTGCATTTGTAAATTTCAAAAGACAGTATAAAGTCATAGTAGTGGTAAAAAAAAAAAAAAAGCACTTGTGGGTTTAACTGATCATTTTTTGTTCAATTCTCCTTTAGGGGGGGCGTGGCGGGGGCTGTGTCCTATGCCTACATACTTTTGCTAATAGGTATCCCTCGTTCTCATCTCAAAAAGTTGGGAGGTATGCAGATCTTTGTGGACAATGGTTGCACACCGTGTCCTTGCTAATTCCCATTTCTTCTGCCATCAATCGTAGAGTCAGTCACCGATCTTGTGCCAGCATTTGTCGCACTTGCGACAGTCTGGGGTTCTGCTTGTCGACGGCCGAACCCACCCATGGCTCATTCTCAGTGGTTTTCCTTTTTTGTCTTGAAAGTGTTTTAAACAGTCGTAAGCACATTTTCTGCTCACGACTATATGCACCAACATTTTAAGTGGCTCTGTCGCAGTTTTCCATAATTTGTAGCAGAACTTGATGTTTACTCGTTGCTCCATTGCACCGTGACCCTACCTCTCACACTTACTGCATTTGACTGCCCACAGTGGGTTTACCCTAAGGCTGGGTTCACACTGCTGTGCAGAGTGGCTCATAGCAGGGGACTGGTACGTCCCTGTTCTCCATTTCAGGCCCGAGTTTTTGGCTGGATTCGGACCTGAAACGGACAAGAAGACGCACAGGATTCTTCTGAAAACCGCTCCTTTGTGAACCGGCTCCATTGAGTCTCCTGTCATGCGAATTGGATGCAGAGCAACCCACATCCAATTCGCACCAGTGTGAACCCAGACTGACAGTCACATGTACTCCACACTAGGTGGCGCTTCTCGACGTGTCTCTGGATAGCCATGTGCATTTGTGCGCACCTGACCCAGGTTGCTGTTGAGATATCGGACCATTTACCAAACTTTTTAGACACACCTGGTATAATGACACTGCACACCTGTGTACTCGGCCAGGTTGCAGGTGTCTAGCAAAACCTGGACACAGAATTTAATGTTCTGATCCAGAACTGCAGAATCCATTTTGTAACAGCCCTTAAAATATACCTATGAAAAATTTTAAGTACCGTAGTTTTTTGCCATTTCACGGACATGCACAGTTTTGAGTTTGGGATCTATTTACTCAACACAACCCCATCTTTTATATATTGCCAAAAAAGAAAATTGGTATTATAGTGTGTTTTAAGGGGGGATGGGTGCGCTGATAGTGTGTTGAAGCTGCTCCCGGTATTCAGTGCTTTTGAATATAGATAAATGTATATGTGGTGTGGGGTGCGCTAAACAACAAATAAATAATGAATATATAACATATATCTATATGTGAACCAAATCAACAAAAGTAAATATGTATAACATATATCAATCTGTTAAGCCAATTAATAATGCAAATCAATTGGTGCATAAACATAAAAGTGTCCATAAATATTGTGCAGGTGAGTAGAATTGTATTCTATCCAAATAATACATGTATCCACCACCGAGTGAAATTCATCCTTACCAAACGGAAATAAATAAGGTGCAACTATATTTTCTTGTGCTGAAAAAATATCCAATCTCCTTGTGAACAAACACCACGTGTAAATCACCAAGAATTAGCCTCTTACCAGATGGTAATAGGTATGCACTTGTTCAGTGAAACCACCGCCTTGCTTCCTCTTTAAAATCCTGAAGTGGGATGTAGAACCGCTCTACCTTTCTTTCTCCACTAGATGGCAACGGGTACCAGCAAGAAACACAGCCTCATCCTTCTTTACAAGCTCACAAAACCACCGTGTAAAAGGAAAAAGGAGGACTAATAGTGTATTACCCTTGAGATTTATTCAAAAAACAGTTGATAATGCACTTACAATTAGATGTCTTGTATTCAGCATAAACTTAGGCATACGAATTCCTGCAAAGGCTTGCGGCCGGCTGCAGCACGGACCGCAAGTTGTGTGTGATGTGTGCCCCTTCTAATCTGACCGGTTTCTTCCCATAGGACTTCTACTGAGACAGGAGTACTGGCGCATCGTCACTTCCGCTTTATTTATACAGGTGGAAGCAGATTGTCTAACTTCCGGTGTCTGCAGAGCAGGTAGTATAAAAACATCGATCCATAGCACATCCTGGTGACACAGGAAGTAAACACTTCACTTCCTGTCTGCACAGGAAGCAAACACTTTACTTCCTGTCTGCAGAGCAAGTATGCTCTGGAACTTCTGGCTGATAGCAATTTAAGGCAAATTACTTAAATATGGGTAACTTTCCTTGTGTTAAAAGGAATGTATAAAAACATACTTTATTATTTGTTAAAAACAAATGTATAAAAACATCGATCTATGGCACATCCTGGTGACACCGGAAGTAAACACTTTCCTTCCTGTCCTACAACACACTGCTTTAGGAGCGTAGTAGGAAAGGGGTGACACCAGAAATATGTGTATAATAAAATGTATTGTACATAAACTATGTATTATAGTGTGTTTGTGTGCATCAAAAAAATTTTTTCTGTATTTTGAAAATTGGTGTTTGATAAAAAGTTGCACAAATATTACAACGGATGCCATTTTATTATTCAGGGTCTCTGTGCTTTCAGAAAATATATAATTGTTGAGAGGGTTCTAAGTAATTATCTAGAAAAAATGCATTTAACATATGTGTAAAAAATTAAAAAACTGCCCCAGATGCAAAGTTGTTAATTTTTGTATATCATGGTAGTAGTATATTTGATTGTAAGCTCTGTTAAATTGTAAGTTTGCAGGAGCAGGGCCCTTCTAACCCTCTTGTATTGAATTGTATTGTTGCTCTATTGTCTCCCTTGATATTGTAAGGCGCTGCACAAACTGTTGGCGCTAAATAAATCTTGTATAATAATAGAAGTAGGGGTGTATCTCTTTCCTATCTCATAAAGTTGGAAGGTATGTTAAAATTCACAAAAAGGAAAAATGTCCTGAAGATATCGTCCGCCTCGTGTCCCGCCGCCATGGACATCAGGACATCTTCAGGACATCAAGCCCTGCATCCAGGACAGTCGGGAGTATTGTCTATGGATATCGCACACATATGAATTTTAACAAATGTATTTATTCTGACAGGTTCCATAGCTCTAAGGGGGATAAAAACAGAAGATCCAATAAATTAAGTTTTTGGCCCAGGATGGTGGCCTAAATACTTACTCTATATACCTAACAGATCGGATAACCCCTAAGAGATTGGCAATACTAGCCCTCTCCTTGGACTGCAAACAACATATGGGCTGTCCTGTATATCACTATATTTACTATACAGATATCCTAAGGACTACATATTTTAATCCAGGGTTTACCAATCTGGATTTGACCTAGCCGTCTAAATTCTATTTAATTGTCTCTTCACGTGAATACTTATACCAAATTGAAAAGACCTGTTAGACCTTGTCCGCTCTGCCTCATACTGTCTCTCGCGCCCTCTATGCTCGCCCGGGGAGATATTGGCTATACCCAGTTACAGAAATCTCTGATGTAATATTGTGGTCCTAAAGAAGCACGCTGCGAAACGCGTTGACCCAAAAGATCAGATATTTAATAAATTCTACAAATATTATTGTATTCAATTTTGTGAAAACCCTTAATAACCCACACATCTTTCCCATGGTCCTGTAACCATATATGGGTAAAAAATGTCTTGGGCTATTCGATTTTATCTGTCTAGTTGTTAGTCATATGCACCTTGTCTCTATGAGGGAAACATGTGTATTGGCCCTCATTTTTTATGTTGATTGTAATCAATAATAAAGTTTCTTTTTAAATTATTTGATTCGCTATGAGTCATTCTATGGTGTGCCTCAGAAAGTCCAGCCGTATGTCTTTGTGAAAGAATCAATTGTGGTTTTGGGTTTCCAACTCACGATTCCTCACAACTTCCCTCTTCTCTAATTAACCTTGGATGATGGCACAAAATGGGTAGTTCAATTTCTCTAATGTTACAAATACTCTTAGCTGCTGACTTTTAATATTAGGACACTTACCTGTCCAGGAATCCCGCAATGTCAGCACCCCAGCCAATTTTCCAATTGGCTCTCGGGTGCTGTTGCTGCTGCTGCCATTCGTTGTAAGGGAACCAGAAGTGAAGCCTTGCGGCTTCACAGCCGGCTCCCTACTGCGCATGCGCAAAACGCCCTGTGCTTTGTGAACAGCCTGGCAGCTGGGGAAGGAGGAGGGGGCTGAACTTCCACAGCAAGGTGTCTCGAAAGTAGGGACGGGTACCTATTAAAAACAGGTACCTGTTTCCCCCCAAAAGGTGACAAATGTGGCAGCGGAGGGGGGAAGGAAGTAAATACATAGAGCTTTCCCTTTTGGGTGGAGCTCTGCTTTAAATCAGTTGTAAACCGAGTCTAGCAAGTTTCTTTTAAATTAATCAATGCAGCCTATAGTACTGTGTGCTCTGTGTTTACGTCTCCTTACCTATAAAAAAAAGTGTAAAGTGCACTGCCTTAAAACAAATCACATATGTGTACTATTAAAGTCCAAAATTAAAGTAATAAAAGAAAAAGTCTAATCAAGATGTACAAATTGATGACACCAAAAGTGATGCATATCTTCTCAAAAATGCTTCAGTGATCTCCCATCACTAAAGTTACCACCTCATCCCTTTAAACCCAGACACACATTAATTACACAGGTTCTGTGGCTGATTAAAATGGTAATTAAACTCACTTAGGCTCCTTTCACACACTCCGTCCGTTGGACGGAGTCCGTTTTTCTCAGCGGGGGATCGAGCCGCCGATCCCCCGCTGAGCAGGAGAATGACAGCTGTGTCTCCGCGCTGTGTGCGGAGACACAGCTGACAGTTCCCCATGCATCTCTATGGGGGAAATCGGATGTCAACGGACCGTCAGTCCGTTCTCACCCGATCCCATCCGATCCGATCCGCTGGACGGATGGAAAATAGGGTTTCCATCCGTCCAGATTTGACGGATCAGATCGGGTCGGATGTCAGCGGACATGTCTCCGCTGACATCCGATGCCCCATAGGAATGCATGGGGGGACCGTTCAGATCCGCCAAAAAAACGGACAGGTGGATCTGAACGGTCCGCCTGTGTGAAAGGGGCCTTAGTGCCTAAGGCCCCTTTCACACATGCTGTCCGTTTGTCCATTTTTCATCCATCCGTTGACGGATGAAAAACGGACAGCAGTGTATCTCTATGTAAAAACGGACGACAACGGATGATCATCAGTTAACATCCGTTTTCATCCGCTTCCGTCAATGTCCGTTTTTTTAAACGGATGAATGCCCTATTTTTCATCCGTCAAAAAAACGGATCGGACGAAAAACGGATGACAACGGATGAAAAATGGATAACAACTGATGAAAAACGGATGACAACGGATGAAAAACGGATGACAACGGATGAAAACGGATGACAACGGATGAAAACAGATGACAACTGATGAAAAACGGACGACAACGGATGAAAAACGGATAACAACTGATGAAAAACTGATGAAAAACAGATAACAACTGACGAAAAACGGATGAAAATGGATGAAAAACTGATACATTTGACGTGACTGAACTGATGAACTGAATGGACTGTATGTGTGAAAGGGGCCTTAAGTACTTTATATTAGCCTCAGAACCTGTGTAATTAATGTGCTTTGGATTAAAGGGATGAGGTGGCAACTCTACCCATCACCAATGTACAAAATGCAAACTCACCAAAATGAGTGACTGCCACAACAGCAGTATGATCGCCTTGGTCAGCATATTGCATACACATGGATTTATGGAGCATAGGAATTCCCAGGATGTCTCCTCAGGGGTTTCCACCATTGAATAAATAAAGCTCATTATATTCTCCTGTGTGTTTCTTATCCTCCACCATCCATCACCACCAT
Source organism: Pelophylax lessonae (assembly GCF_965119305.1). Taxonomy (NCBI): domain Eukaryota; kingdom Metazoa; phylum Chordata; class Amphibia; order Anura; family Ranidae; genus Pelophylax; species Pelophylax lessonae. The sequence continues at coordinate 372,017,184 of NC_138769.1, read as the reverse complement.
ACTTGTACACTCACCAGATGACCATGAGCTCTCTGGAAAGAGTATGGTCATCTGGTGAGTGCGCTTTTGCCCAAAGGAGTTAATAATTCTAGACAGCAGCTTTTCCACTCCAGGGTAATTATCGCTGATTCAGCTTTTTGTAATTCTCTGTACAGCAGCCTTAAGCCCCGTACACACGCATCGATTATTGGCCGGGAATTTTCGGCCAACGTCCGATCGGCCGATTTTCGGCTTGTTAGTATGATGCTTCCGACAACCGACGGACAACCAACAACCATTGTGTTGACCGTCAACACAATGGCCGATTTTCCATCAGTCAGTACAGATTTCAGCAGACAAAAATCTGATGAGCAAGACTGGGCATGCTCAGAGAAGAAAAAACACACGGAAAGTAAACCAGCACATGACATCACTTCTGAAGTAGATTTTTGTTGGCCTAGAAAATTCGTGTGCAGTCTAGGCACATTCCAACCAACAAAACACCACTCTGGACAAAAGTCGGACGATCGGTCGGCCGATAATCGTTGCGTGTGTACGAGGCATTAGCCTGGCAAAGGGAGGAGAAAAACCTGGGACTAAATAGGTGCCTTACATTCAAATGTGCTGTCAAGGAACATGTCAACAGGGAAAGGGAGAATAGCAGTGCAAACAGGTCTTCTTACCTGCTCATACCTCCTAACTTTCTGAGAAAAGAATGAGGGACACCTATTAGCAAATGTATGTAGGCATTGGACACACACCCTGCCACACCCCCTTAAAGGAGAATTGTACAAAACAAATGATTGATTACATCCACAAGTGCTTTTTTTTACCATTACTTTTCTTTTATATTGGCTTTTGGAATTTACAAATGCAGAAATTTAGAAATTGGATGAAAGGTTTAGCACTGGTAAACACTTTTTGATAGATAAGTAGTGCATTTTATATAAAACGATATAGATCAGACCAAAATAAGGGACAAATGAGGAGGAAAGAGGGACAAAGGGACTTTGTTCTTAATCAGGGACAGTTGGGAGCTATGCCTGCGCTTGCTTTCTGTGTAATCCATAGTCTTCTTTTCAATGATGTCACCGGCTCATGTGCTTTTAGTCCTATTCTTCCTGGCAAGCTTTTCGTGCCAGAAAAATGCTGTGTGTATATGCCAAGGCTGTGTCATTTCTATAGGTCGACGTCAACCCCGAGATCCTGCGACACTCCTTCCCCATTTAGATGCTGAGCCTTAACCCTATGAGATTCGCCACGTCACGTCAGTTGTGGAGACTAAAGCCCCGTACACACATACCGATTGTCGGCCGTAAATATTCGGCCGGCGACCGATCGGCCGATTGTAGGCTTGTTAGTATGATGCTTCCGACAGCGCATTTTCGGCCGAACAGAATCTGTCGTGCAGGCATTAAAATTTTTGTTGGCCAACACCAGAACGGCCGATTGTTCGCCAGTCAGTACAGATTTCGGCCGACAGACAGCAGATTTGCAAGACTGGGCATGCTCAGAAAAGAAAAAAGACAAGGAAAATAAACTATCACATGACATCACTTCTGCAGTCGGCTGTTGTTGGCCGACAAAATTCGTGTGCAGTCTTTTGCAGTTTTCAACAGACAGGACAGCCCGGGGACAAAAGACGGCCGATCGTTCGGCCGACGATCAGTACGTGTGTACGGGGCTATAGAGCGGAGCCGAAGACAGGTGCGCATGTGCCGGATTATGGCCAGGAAGACATAGTAAGGGCAGAAATACATTACTGTTGGGACGGGGAAGATATGACTTTTAATGGCAGTGGCAACATACTAACTGGAGCGTTCAGAAACAGTTAATCTAAGCAAGTAAGAAGGTTTTATTTGCATAATGTATGTGGCACAATGATTATATAGAGCAATGTAAAGTTGCATATTGCAGATTTGGAGTTAAATTGTTCGAGTTTACTAGCGCTTGAAGTGGTTAAGGGCTAGTTCACACTATGAAATGCATGTTTGCACGTTGCCATCAACCCATTCCTTTCAATAGGCTGCTAAATATGTAGAAATGAATTTGCCATGTCATAAGTAATATGTGAACGAGTCCCAACACACTGCACACACTGGCAGAACATATCTGAGCGTCAGATTTGCAACCTAAGCTAATGTAAAGATTGTCAGAGAGTGAACAGCTACACCTCTATCTTTACAGCCTACATATTGTGTTTATCTATCTGTGACTGTGCCCTATTGATAATGACATTCCATGCCCCACCCTATCCCTGTCATCTATATCAGATCACATTCATACACAGTAATAGTTCACAAGGTGACAAGCCTTGCCCCTTGACTCCTTGTGAGCCACGTGTTCCCCTACCACCGGGACACCTTGGCGATCTTCCGCTTCCCGCCTTTTCAGTACAACCCACAACCTCACAACCGTCCAATGACCTTTGTGATGGCCAAATAGAGCTTTTAATTGACACGCTTTTTATCCAATAGGGGCTCGTTTCAAAAGTCACGCAGACAACTTGTCCAATTACGTTGCGAGCCGGATGGGCTGGTCTTTGAGAGTGTGAAGGTGGCTGGGAACGCTGACGGCGGCTGTTTCGTATAAGACATGGCTCCTAGAGAGAGTACCGAGCGCGGCTCCGTCATGGACGGGATCAGAGCCATTCTTCTGGGGCCGCCCGGAGCCGGCAAGGGGACTCAGGTAAATGGCACGGTATTATGGGCGTTCACTTTATAATTGCACATCGTCTGAAGCCCGGCATTTCTTCTGCTAGCTCCTATAAATGCCTGGACATAGGGGCCGTGTGTGTAGTGACGTATCAGGCTGTGATTGGGCAGCCTATCCCACGGCTTGCTATGGTGATAGGCTGTTTAGTGGAGGAATGATGTCAGGAAATTGCTATAGCTACTGGCTATGAACCGTGATCTCCAATCATTGAGTCGTAAACACTGGCTAGTCTACACTCCCTGAATGTGGGCAGTTTGTACAGAGCTGACCTGTCTTCTAATATGAATTGAGCAACTGAATCCCCCATTTAATCAGTTCTTCATAAAACAGTGACAGGGATCAGGATGAATAGATGTATCTTGCTGTGTGATCATAGACAAGTCCCAGCATCACATCTATCTTACTCCACCCAGAACTGGATAAATACATTCAAACAAACACTGCACAGCTGAATAATCAAGACAAAGTCTGCCTTTAGTAACATGTTACACCCTTATTTAGGGTGTAACATGTCACTAGGCAGCAGCACCCCCCCCCCCCCCCCATGACAGTGGGTGGATGGGATCTTCCCCCCCCCCCCCCCACACCCTTTGCCACAATTTAACCACTTTAAAGAGGAAATAAACCCCTTTAAAAAATGTGAAAAAAAAATCTGTAAAGACAAAGGCATAATGAGCTACTATGCATCGCATACTAGCTCATTATGAAGTACTTACCTAAAAAAAAAAAAAAAAAAAAAAAAAAAAAAAAGCCCCCTCCGTGCCGACATGTTCGGCCGTCCTGCTTCCTGGATCTTGTCCTCCGGCCATCTGATTGGCTGGGGGCGCAATTACATCACTCCCGCGCATGTGCGCGGGGGTCGCCCTTCATGGCACTGGTATCTGAAGGAATGGCACGGGTGGCCGTTCCTTCAGAGCGCATGCGCCGATGATGTCATCAGCTGCATGCACTGTAAATATCTCCTAAACGGTGCAAATTTAGGAGATGTTTATAGCACCTATAGGTAAGCCTAATGCCTCGTAAACACGTGCCGATCGTCAGCCTGGTCTTTTGTCCAGGGCTGTCCTGTCTGTTGAAAACTGCAAAAGACTGCACACGAATTTTGTCGGCCAACAACAGCCGACTGCAGAAGTGATGTCTTGTGATGGTTAACTTTCCTTGTCTTTTTTCTTTTCTGAGCATGCCCAGTCTTGCAAATCTGCTGTCTGTCGGCCGAAATCTGTACTGACTGGCGAACAATCGGCCTTTCTGGTGTTGGCCAACAAAAATTTTAATGCTTGCACGACAGATTCTGTTCGGCCGAAAGTCGGCTGTCGGAAGCATCATACTAACAAGCCTACAATCGGCCGATCGGTCGTCGGCCAAATATTTACAGCCGACAATCGGTACGTGTGTACGAGGCATTAGAGCCGGTTCACACTGAGGCGATCCGACTTCGGGGGGGGCGACCTGTGAAGTCGCGTGCACCGCGACTTCGGCGTGACTTGCAGGGACTTCACATAATGGAAGTCTATGCAAGTCACTCCCAGGTCGCCCCAAAGTAGTACAGGACCCTTTTTCTAAGTCGGAGCGACTTGTGTCGCTCCTATTAGAACGGGTCCTGTACTACTCAATGGACCGCGACTTGTCAGGCTGACAAGTCGCGCTAGTCTGAATGGGCTCTTAATGTAGGCTTACCTATAGGTAAATGTAAACAAAAGGGTTTTACAACCTCTTTTAACCACTTAAGCCCCGGAAGATTTTACCCCCTTCCTGACCAGGGGGTATTTTGCGATTCGGCACTGCGTGACTTTAACGGACAATTGCGCGGTCGTGCGACGCTGTACCTAAACGAATTTGACGTCCTTTTTTTCCCACAAACAGAGCTTTCTTTTGGTGGCATTTGATCACCTGTGCGATTTTTTGATCACGCGCTATAAACAAAAAAAGAGCGTCAATTTTGCAAAAATAACAATATTTTTCACATTTTTTTTATATGAAATTCCCCCAAAAAAAAAAGTAAAAATCAAAATTTTTTAAAATTTTCGGCCAATTTGTTTTATGCTACCTATGTTTGGTAAAAAAAAAATCGCAAAAAGCGTATTTTGATTGGTTTGCGCAAAAGTTATCGCGTTTACTAACAAAGGGAAAGATTTTTGTCATTTTTGTTTTTTGTTTTTAACGCGTAATGGCGGCGATCTGCGATTTTCTTTTTTTTTTTTTTTTTTTTTTTTTTTTGCAGTACTGCGACATTGGGGCGGACAGATCGGACCCTTGACTGACATTTGTGACACTTTTGGGGTTACCAGTGACATTTCTACAGTAATCAGTGCTATACATATGCACTGTTACTGTAAAAATACACTGGTAGTGAAGGGGTTAACTTTATTTGGGAGGGAGGGGCTGTGTGTGTCCCTAGGGGCGTGCTTTCTACTGTGATTGGCTGTGGCTTGAGCTGTAAGGACACTGATCAACGGATCTACATACTAGATCCGTTTTATCAGTGTCTTTACAGCGAGGAGAATGACAGGCAGCTTGTTTACACAAGCTGCCTGACATTCTCCCTCTCCCCCGCCGATCGCCCGGCGGACATCGGGTCCGCTGGTCACACGCGCGAGTGGGTCCGTTACCACGCGGGAGCGCGCCTCCGGGGGCGCGCGCTCGCTCCCTAAACCCTCACAAGCTAGTGACGTAGCCCTACGTCACTTTGCCTGTGAGGGGCTTACTGCCGACGTAGATCGGCGTTAGGCAGTCGGCAAGTGGTTAAGACCGGGCCTATTTTTGACACTCGGTGTTTGCAAGCAAAAAGCCTAATTAGCAGAGGCCCTAGAGAATAAAATGGAGATTTTTGCAATATTTTTTATCACACCGTATCTGTGCAGCAGTCTTCCAAACGCAATTTGTTTGGAAAAAATTCACTTTTTTTAATAAAAAAATAAAACTAAAGTTAGCCCAATTTTTTTTTTTTTTCATAATATGAAAGATAATGTTACGCTGAGTAAATTGATACCCAACATGTCATTCTTCAACATTGCGCACGCTTTCGGAATGGCAACAAACTTTGGTACTTAAAAATCCCATAGGCGACACAGTAAACATTTCTACAGGTTACCAGCTTAGAGTTATTGAGGAGATCTAGGGCTCAAATTATTGCTCTCGCTCTAAGGATCACGGCGATACCTCACATGTGTGGTTTGAACACCGTTTACATATGTGAGCGGGACTTCCGTACGCGTTCCTTTTCGTTTCTGCACGAGAGCTAACAGGGACAGGGCGCTTTTTTATTTTTTTCCTATTTTATTTTTACACCGTTTAATAAAAAAAAAAAAAAAATGTGATCATTTTTATTCCTATTACAAGGAATGTAAACATCCCTTGTAATAGAAATAGGCATGACAGGTCCTCCTTTATTGTGAGATCTGGGGTCAAAAAGACCTCAGATCTCACATCTATACTAAAAAAGGAAAAGTGTTGAAAAAAAAATTGTCCCTTTTAAGCCGGTTGCTAAGCAACGATGTTTGACATCGCTCCGGTCCTCCAAGACCATAGAGTCGAGCGAGGGCCAATTTGCCCGCTGCCGGCGGGTCCGGTAAGCGGGGAAAACGGCCAGGATGCAGCGGGGGGGGGGGGGGCCCTCCTATTCTGCCACACCGTAAGGGTGATCCCGCGGTGAATCTGCTGCTGGGACCACCCTTATCTAAAAGCCCACCGCCTGCCGTTTAAAAAAAATACCGGGGTTATGGCAGCTATCTGCTGCCATAACCCTGGTATTTAGCGTCAAATGAGCGACGTATATAGTCGTTGGGCGGTAAGTGGTTAAAGGCGAAGTACAGCCAAAGCTCGTTTGGCTGTACTACTTCTATGAATCACAGGAGTGCAGATCATTTTGCTCTCCTGTGACCCGGTTTCAGCAAAGAGCGGGACATATTGCTGCTAAAATAAATCTTCCAAAAAAATGATTCACTGCTAAGTAGATCTGTTAAAATCCACCTAGCCTGCTGCCTGTGCCGCCAATAGGCGTCAGCAGTGTAACCACAGCACGTAGCTAGCGACTAAAGCCTAGTACACACTAAATCCCCATACACACGCGTCGAAAATTGGCAGGGAATTTTCATCCGACCGATCTGCCGATTTTCGGCTTGTTAGTATGATGCTTCCGACAACCGACTCCGACTTTTCGGCCGAAAAAAAATCTGGTGTGCAGACAATAAAATTTTTGTTGGCCGTCAAAGAGAAGAAAGAACACAAAGAAATCAAACCAACACATGACATCACTTCTGAAGTAGATTTTTGTTGGGTGAGAAAATTTGTGTGCAGTCTAGGCATATTCCAACCAACAAAACACCACTCTGGACAAAAGACGGACGATTGGTCGGCCGATGATCGTTGCGTGTGTACGGGGCTTAACAGTAGTTTTTCTGTGCAGCCCATTGGGCTGAAAGGAAAAAAACAAAACACAAGATCATGTACTAACTAGGCAATGTTAGTACAGCGATCTCCCCCACTAAGCTATTGTGTTCTGAAGGGGGGGGGGGGGACCCTGCCAAAACACCCCAAGCGCTGATCAAATGCCAGTCGGCAGACCTTTTTTGGTTGTGCCCCTCCGACAGAAGCTGACTGAACGGCCAGCTTCTGTCGGACCGGCTGCCGTATACACAGGCCAAATGTTGGCTGGTTTCTATAAAACTGGCTGATGCCACCCGATATTCGGACAATGTGTGTACTAGGATTAAGAAATTGGCACTCCCAGGAATGTTGTATTCTTCAGATGTTCAGCCAATGGTTTCTCTTCACTATTCACTACTACAAAGATTGCTATCCAACACCATCAGAGTATTAAAACAAAACTTTACCTATAACACCTTGATAAAAAATGTTCCTTAGCAAGGAACGTACATTCTACGTTAAAAGATAAGTTCACCTTTTGACACGTTACACCCAGGGGCATATCTACCGCAAGGCAAACAAGGTGTTTGCCTTTGGTGGCATTTTTTACGGGGAAGGGGCATCTGTACCTGGATGATGCCTGCAGTTGCAGGCATAAACCTGGTATCATTTTTTTTTTTAAATCCAGCAGTCAGCTCTTTTGTAAAACAATTTTGAGCAGCTTACTAGAATTTAAAAAAAATAAAGTGCCCCTGTCCTCCTGTGCTTGCACGGTAAGGCAAATGTGCATGTCAGTACTGCAAGTACACAAACCACAATTGTCCCGCATGTGAGGTATTACCGCAAACGTCAGATCATGGGCAGTAATTCTAGCACCAGACCTCCTGTGTAAATGTAAAGTGGTAAAATGCAAAGGTTTTTAAAGCATCACCCATGAATAGTAAAATTTAAGTAGTTTGATGCGGTTACATGGGCATGCTCAATGTTAAAGTGGCTGGGGCGGGACAATTTTAGATTGGGGTGGGTCCGGCATAAAGTGGAACTGAACCCATTGATTTAAAGGTTTAAAAAAAAAAATGATTCCTGGAATAGCGGCATTGCTAACTGTCACATTTGCTTGTGTCCTCAACCAAACTTGTCAAACCATCAAATGGCTGGTGTCATAACGGATCACATGTGCATCTTCATGGTAGTTGAATATCAAACCGAAGCAGCTTCCTTGGCTGTAAAGTATAGTAAAATTTAATTCTGCTTTAACCACTTCTTCTGGACTGGAAGGTGTTACCCCCTTAACCACTATTTACGTTGGCAGTCAGCCCCTCACAGGCAGAGCGACTTAGGGCTACGTCGCTAGCCTGTGAGGGTCTTGGGAGCGAGCGCGCGCTGCTGGAGGCGCGCTACCGCGCGGTCACGGACCCCCCTGCGCGTGTCACTCGCGATCGTCTGTTAGAGCGGGAGAAAGGCAGGCGGCTAATGTAAACAAGCCGCCTGTCATTCTCCCCTGTGTAAGAACAGTGATCATATGGTTCTACTATGTAGGACCGTTGATCACTGTTCATACACCTCAAGCCACAGCCAATCACAGTTAAAATCACGCCCCTAGGGACATGCATAACCCCTCCCTCTCAAAAAAAGTTAACCCCTTCACTGCCAGTGTCATTTTACAGTAACAATGCACTATATAGCACTGATTACTGCAGTAATGTCACTGGTAACCCCAAAAGTGTCAAAAATGTCAGTCAAGGGTCCAAACTGTCCTCCGCAATGTCGCAGTCCCGCAAAACAAATCGCAGATCGCCGCCATTACGCGTTAAAAAAAAAAACAAATGACAAAAATCTTAGTTGGTAAACGCAATAACTTTTGCGCAAACCAATCAAAATATGCGTTTTTTGTTTTTTTTTTCTTTATAAACATATGTAGCAGAAAATAAATTGGCCTAAAATTTAGATTTTTACATTTTTTTTTTTTTTTTTTTTTTGGGGAATTTCATATAAAAAAAATGTGAAAAATATTATTTTTGCAAAATTGACGCTCTTATTTTTGTTTATAGAGCAAAAAGTAAAAATCGCACAGGTGATCAAATACCACCAAAAGAAAGCTCTGTTTGTGGGAAAAAAAGGACGTCAAATTTGTTTAGGTACAGCATCGCACGACCGCGCAATTGTCCGTTAAATCACGCAGTGCCGAATCGCAAAATAGGCCCTGGTCAGGAAGGGGGTAAAATCTTCCGGGGCTTAAGTGGTTAATGTCCAAGCAATTTTTTGGGATACGGCACTGTTACTTTAACTGACAATTGCGTGGTCGTGCAACACTGTACCCAATCCCTGTGTTCATCACTGACAGAACATTGGTCTGCCGATGTATTTACGTTGGCAGACTGCTTTTCTGTCTCTATGGGGAGTGATCGTGGGTGCTCGGCTGACATCGCATCCGCTGGACCCACTGATTGGCTCCCCCTGTGGCCAATCAGCATGTGCGTGCCCCCACTAGCTGTCCCAAGAAACGACACAGGTACGTCGTTTCACGGGGTAGATCCAACCTGCTGCTGTATAAGTGAAGTGAAGTGATCTAGCAGGACCTAATTTTTTTTGACTAAAATTCTACCTTAACCACTTAGCGACTGCCCTATAGCAGTTTTACTTCTACAGGGCGGCAGCTGTGCGCAGATTCACATCTGTATATATACGTGATCTTGCCCTTCCGGATAGGGCTGCGAATGTGCGCTGGCTTGCTCCCACTGTGATTTCACACAGGGAGCCCTTTGGTGGGTACTGCAGGACAAAATGCTCGTTGATCATCAGCCAAGGAGACAGAACTGCAATCTGCCTATGTAAACAAGTCCGATTGCCGTTCTGAGATGAGGGAAAGAATGAATCCTGTGTCTCTGCAAAGCAGGGACTAGGATCCATGTCTTCCCCTAGTAAAAGCACCTTACACAATTTAGTAAAGCACTGGCTAGGCACACAAGTAACCCTTTGATCGCCCCTGATGTTAACCCCTTCCCAGCCAGTGTCATTAGTACAGCGACAGTGCATATTTTTAGCACTGATCACTATATTAGTGTCACTGGTTCCCAAAAGGTGTAAAAAATGTCAATCTCTGCTGCAATATCACAGTCCCACTGTAAATCGCTAATCGCTGCCATTTATAGAAAAAAAAAATGTATACAATAGTTTGTAGATGCTATAACTTTTGCACAAACCAATCAATATACTGTTATTGGAATTTTCTTTTACCAAAAATATGAAGCACAATACATATTGGCCTAAATTATTGAAGAAATTCGATTTTTTTTTTTTTCTTTTTATATTGAAAATGTTTCATAGCAGAATGTTAATAAAAAAGAGAGAAAATTTAACTATATATATTATATATTTTTTTTTTTTTTATAGCGCAAAAAAACATGCAGCGTTTATCCATACCACCAAAAGAAAGCTGTTTGTGGGGGGGAAAGGGCATTTTTTTTTTTTATTACTTGGGTACAGTGTTACCGTGAAATTGTCAGTTAAAGTAACACAGTGCCTGGTCATGAAAGGGGACAAATCTTCTGGAGGTCAAGTGGTTCAATTTCTTCTTCGCTGCAGGGGACAGTTTATTCTAGCAGCCTAAAGTTAAATATATGTACAGCTTTTTTTTTTTTTTTTTTTTTTTTTAATAGAATGGGGAAAAGTTAAAACTCCTGTTTTTTTTTTTTTTTTTTTCTTCTTTGAGGTTTTCATTTGGAAGATTTCCCTGCAGTTCTTGTCTGGAGTTGCAAAAGAAAGTGAGAGGAAATCTGTTCAAAGTAAAGGGTCCTTATTAGACAGATGTCCACATTAAAAGATTTGTACTTGCTCTAGTGACAGTCTCGAAGTTGACCTTTTTTTCTTTTTCCAGTGACAACGGTCACAAGGATGCACAGTGTGAAGCTAGCAGGGACACAGACACAAGAAAAACGTTGTGACCTGACCTTTCCCTTGCCCAGTGTTTGCTACAAATACACTTTAAAGCGGAGTTCCACCCATTTTTAATAGGTTGGAATACATAGATCTATGTAATCCCCTTTAAAATGGCTTTTACCAATGGAAACTTTTTTTTTTTGCTAGTAAATACCTTAATTTCTGCTTTATTCCTCCTCTCCTCGCTTCCGGGTCCGATCGGCGATGACGTCATTCGACGATTCGCAGTGCGTGCTGGGATGTATTCTATTCCAGAAATCTCGCAGGAGCTGAGCTTACTGAGCCGTGCCTGCCCCGCCTCCGCCCCGCCTCCTCTCAGTGAGCTCAGTAAGGATATAATGATTTCAGTCCTCGCTCACTGAGAGGAGGCGAGGTGGGGCAGAGAACGGCCTGAATACATTGCATAGAATACAACTCAATGAGAGGAGGCGGGGCAGGCACGGCTCAGTACAGCGCAGCTCCTGCGAGATTTCTGGAATAGAATACATCCCAGCACACACTGTGAATCCCAGAATGACGTCATCGCCGATCGGACCCGGAAGTGAGGAGAGGAGGAATAAAGCAGAAATTAAGGTATTTACTAGCAAAAAAAAAAAGTTTCCATTGGTAAAAGCCATTTTAAAGGGGATTACATAGATCTAAAGTTCCAAAAATGGGTGGAACTCCACTTTAACTTGCAGATTTCTTTTTGATTACATTGTTTCACATGAAGTTTAGTGAGCATGGTTATACATAGAAGTATAAACCTCAAGAAATAAACTGCATCTATTGTAAATTACTTGGAAACTGTCATTGGAAGTTGCATCTGTGGAAGGTAATTGTTCTGTGGGTAAAGTATGTACTCTGCAGTGGCTGACCTTGTTGAAGCAGATCAATAGATTCCAGTGAGGACTATGCTTTCGTTGCTCATGTTACATAGTGCAAACAGCCATTTTAAGTAGGTCAGTTAAGAAGGACATGTACAGGCTTCCATTGCTGATGTCCTTAAAAATAAGTTGACTGGTAGTTTGACTGGTAGTTTTTGGAATAGTTTCTGACCCAGTGTAAGTATACAGCAAGTGAAGTTAAAATTTTGAATCTGCCTACTTTTTCTAGGTCTGCAGCCTACATATTTTGTGCTAACGAGATTTTCTTTAAGGCCCAAATCTTATATTAATCTTATCAAATGTTTGAAACTATTTGGACTGCAGAGGTTAAAGTGATTGTAAAGGTTAATCACAAACATGTAAACCTACCTGCTCTGTGCAAGGGTTTTGCACAGAGCATCTCCGATCCTCCTTTTCTGGAGTGCACCAGCGGCGCTCCTGGCTCCTCCTCTTCATTGGGTGCCCCCACAGAGAGCCACTTTCCATTGACAGACAGCAGGACTTGCCCCCGCCACCTGCTCCCGTGTCACTGGATTTGATTGAAAGCAGCAGGAGCCAATGACAATCAATCTATCCAATGAGGACCTGAGACAGCGGCTGGACTCGGGCTCATCGCTGGAACGATCAGGTTCAGGTAAGAAAAAAGGGGGAGATGGGGGTCAGCTGAAGCACAGAAGGTTTTTCCCCTTAATGCATTAAGGGTAAAAAACCATGAGCCTTTACAACCTCTTTAACTGCTCATTTTTCCTAGGGCAGAGAAGAAGCACTTTACTTTACCTCATCCTCCACTCCCCCGCACTCTGTCCCTTGGCGTCATCACATCCAATGCAGACCTACGAACATTGCATTGGTCTTGATTAGATCCTTGCACTGCTAGAGTGCAGGGGAGAAGATACTGCAGAGAACTGGATAACCAAATTATAGCAAGTCTTCTACACCTAAATTAGAAATTTAATCCTTGCAGTGCAAGCGCAGCCCCACTGCAATACAGTATTTAATTTTTAAGTTTCCAGTGTTGGGGTCCTTTCACACGAACGATTCGATCAGATCCCTCTAAGCAGGCGGATGACAGCTCCGTCTCCACTCTGTGTGCAGAGACAGAGCTGTCAGATCCCCGCTGTCCTCTATGGGGAATCGGATGAGAACGGACCATCTGTATGTTCTCATCTGATCCCATCCGCTAGATGGATGGAAAATAGGGTTTTACGGACAGGATCGGATAGCAGCGGGTGTCAGCGGACATGTCTCCGCTGACATCCGCTGCCCCATATGGATGCATGGAGGATCCGATCAGGTCAGCCTAAAAAACTGACATGCGGATCTAAACGGATCGTTTGTGTGAAAGGAGCCAAAGTGGCCCAATTTTACCTGTTATGAAGTTGGTTTCACTCTATGGAGAAGTCTACTATGCAGGGATATCCAATCCTCTTCCTGCTGCTGAACTTGAAGTTCTGCGATGGTTAAGAACACAGGGCGTTGTAAATGGCTGTTTAGGAGCAGTTGGGCTTTTTTTTTTTTTTTTTTCAGAAGCCCCTGAACCCACCTACATGTTATCTTATCTGTCCATGTACACGGGGTCATTTGCAGGCAGTTGAGTTCAGGGACGTTTTTTGGAAAGCAATTATTTGCGTTCAAATGTGTGTTTCCCGTTGTTTCAAACGCGGCCGAACGCCATGACCTGCGTTTAGCTCTAGCGTTTTTCCATTTTAAAGAGGAATGATTTTTTTGACCTCTAGGAACGGTTCTAAACGCAAACGCCCGCTAAACGCGGGTGCAAAAGCGACCGAACGGATGTTTTAAACGTCCTAAAAATTCCAGCATTCAAAGGGACTTTTAACAACGTCCCGTGTACATGGAGCCTAATAGTCCAGTCTTTTTTTTTTTTTTTAAATATAAATTTTTATTGAATTTTCAACATGTAACAAGTAAGCAATAAGTAACAGGTATCACAAAGTACAACAGCTTATCACGTGAAATTATGATAAGAACAACAATAACGTCATAAAGTGACCAGAGAGTGAGAGTCATATGGTTACATACAGGAGAGCATGCCCCCCTGTGCGATTCCCGCCAGGTGTGATACAACCGGACCGACACACCCCCAGAGATCTCTCAGATACGGTCCCAGAGGGTGCGCCTAGCCAGGCGAGGCAAGCGGTCGCACGGGGGCATAGGTCTAGGTCGCTTAAACAAATTAGTACTATCGAAATTAAGAGGAAAAGTACAGTTCAAAAGGCAATAATTAGCAGCATTTAACAAGTCGGGTATAAGTAACTTTCAATAGTGTCTTCTAACACAGTCCATCAGCTAATGCTTGGTGCCAAGGTGACCAGTTTACATTGTACAAGTGGACATGGCCTTCCTTAAACGCCAATAACCTTTCATAGGCATCAATCACTTTTAATTGAGATACCTCCGTCATGGAAAGGGGGTCCTTAGTTTTCCATTTGCGCATGATGAGAGCCCTAACTGAAAAGAGAATATGCATAGCGATTGATCTGAAATGTTTTGGGAAAGAGGTAACCCCAATTCCTAGTATTGCCAGCTCCACTGTAGGATTGGGAGAGGAGCCAGTAATTGTTTCAATCAGGTCGAATACCTTGCCCCAAAAGCCCCTCAGGTGATGACAGGACCACAGCATGTGGATCAACGTACCCACCTGACCGCACTCCCGCCAACACTGATTAGATTGGTCTGTGGAAAACTTGGCTATGATATAAGGGGTATAGTGCCACCTGGTAAGAAATTTATGGGACAATTACCAATAATTAGAACACCTAGAGAATTTATAAGTTGTGGAAATTGCTGTTGACCATTGACTATCTGTGAATGATTTGCCCAGGTCAGCTTCCCATTTTGTATGCGCAATCGATTTAGAGAACAAACGTTTAGAATTTAACATATTGTAGATTAAGGCAATACCTTTTGGTTTTAACTGTAGGGACATTCCAGAATTTCCAGAGGGCTTCTGGTATGGAGACGTAAGTGCTGTGTAGTGTGTTGCAACATGTGGAGACTTGGTTGTACTTAAAGATATCTGTGGGTAGGAGGTTATATTTTGTTTGAAGGACCGCAAAGGGGGTCAGTTTTTGTTTGTCATAAAGATGTGCTAGGGTTGTGATGCCTTTTCTCTCCCACGCTACTAAGGATATGTCAGGAATAACCCACTTGAGTGACGATAATGGGATCGGTATTTTAATAGAACAGGAGTCAGATGGGGAATTAAGAAAATAGTCCAGTCTTTTGTGAAGTTGGCTCACTAAAACTATAGGGAAGATTTTTTTTTTTTTTTTTTTGTGCTTAACATCAGTTTTGTTTGTTCAATAATTTTGTGCATATCCGACTGTGTAACCCATGTAAATGTCTAAAATCCTTAGAGTATTGTGAGAATATAACCCGAGCTAGGCCCTTTTTAATGCTGGATTCACATAATTGCTATTCGTGGTTCCGTGCAATTTCTTAGCCATAGGCCTTAGAATACATGCAAGCCCATCACACAGATGTAAACTAGCACCATGTATTGTTAAATAATGGCTAACCTGTGTTCATGCATTGACTTGTTTTGAAATGCATAGGTGTGAATGGGCCCTATAGTTGCAGTTCTGTACGTTGGAAAGTGGTACTCATTCGAACCAACATTATTCCATTAAAAAATGTTTTGGAGCATGCACTCCAAAGTAAAGATCCATGAGATTCACTTCACTGATGTTTCTCCTAAAGGAGATGGGGTTAGGGATGGCCACTGGGGAAAAAGATGGCATAGTAAACACTGGCTATTATCTTCTGCTGGTAAGTAAATATGTACTTTGCCAGCAAATGGTCTAGTTAAAATTTCACACGTTTTCATTGATAGAAAAAATGTATCCAAATTTATCTGTAAGGCATGGAACGTTGTTTTTAGATGCATTTAAGATCTTTCCATCTATTTCAGGCCCCGAAACTAGCAGAAAAATACTGTGTTTGTCACCTTGCCACAGGAGATATGTTAAGAGCTATGGTTGCATCAGGATCAGAGTTGGGAAAACGTCTAAAATCAACAATGGATGCAGGAAAACTGGTTGGTGTTTGTCAATCACCCTGCTAGAATTCACGTTGATGTAACATTGTTTGCTAACCTGATTGCTTTGTTCTGTCTTTAGGTCAGTGATGAAATGGTTGTAGAACTGATTGAAAAGAACCTGGATACACCACCATGTAAGAAGGGATTCCTGTTAGATGGATTTCCTCGTACTGTCAAGCAAGCAGAAATGGTAACGCCTGCTAAATGAATGAATTAGCATAATTCCTATACAGATTAAAGATAATACAGTGCCTCAACTCATTTTCTAAACCAGAAATACTCAATACATAAGAACTTTGATGCAGATTTGTAGCTTAAAGAAACCCTTTGAGAAAAGTGTAAAGGTTGATCTTTTTGACCCCTCTTTCTGCAAACCTTTTGCTTTGCATATAGTGGAAAAATGTGGGAAACAGTTTCACAAGAACTGCAAGCACAATGTATGTAACATGAAAGTAATAAAATCTAAATAGTGCTATGTTTGTCAAATTAAAACCTAAGATCCAAAATTGCCTATAAACATACATTTGTGAAAATAAATATAAAGCGCCAATAGTAATAATGATTATGATAATATAACGTTCAATGGAAGAACTTAAAACTAGAACGTCGGAATCTGTGTAAAATCTATGATAAACCACATTCAATCAAATATCCATAAGCTGAAGTGATGTAAGTAAACAAGACCTCCACCGATTCTTCCCAAAGGTATGCTTTTTAGCTCTGGGTTTTCCCTCAATGAACATCCAGATCATCTTCAACCTCAGAGCCCAGCTGACAGGGACTACAGCCTCTCAGAGGAACCACATTCAGTAAAGCTCAGGAAAGAAAAAAAACTGACATAATGCGCACTCTATATCTTTATTAAAACAAAATTGGTATGCACTGGAATGGTACAAGCCTTGTTGTATGAACATGAACCGCTGCATTACATGTCACAGAGCTGCTATATGATAACCTGGATATCACCAACACCAGGCATTGGGTTCAAGCAGCCTGCAGTATTGCATGCATAGTTGACCTTTTGTAGTGAGGGGTCAAACCTTGAGGTAAGAGCACATCTTTTGGGAAAGTCGGTGGAAACCTTTCTCCTTTTTCATTCATTGACACAGCTCCTGATCTTCTTAACCATTGGTTATACTGCCCCTCTACAGGAGTGGGACATGGAGGTCTTTCTATTTTTTTTATTTTTCTTTTCTATTTCTTTCCCTAGTCAAGAGTAAGGCAGTGTTAATTTTGGCAGCAAATTTCAATTTAGTTTTAGTCTTAGGACTAAAATGGCATTTTAGTTTTAGTCCTATTTTAGTCTTCTGCAAGTGTTTTAGTCGTATTTAGTCGACTAAAACTCCAGTACATTTTAGTCGACTAAAACTCCAGTACATTTTAGTCGACTAAAACTCCAGTACATTTTAGTCGACTAAAACTCCAGTACATTTTAGTCGACTAAAACTCCAGTACATTTTAGTCGACTAAAACTCCAGTACATTTTAGTCGACTAAAACTCCAGTACATTTTAGTCGACTAAAACTCCAGTACATTTTAGTCGACTAAAACTCCAGTACATTTTAGTCGACTAAAACTCCAGTACATTTAAGTCGACTAAAACTCCAGTACATTTTAGTCGACTAAAACTCCAGTACATTTTAGTCGACTAAAACTCCAGTACATTTTAGTCGACTAAAACTCCAGTACATTTTAGTCGACTAAAACTCCAGTACATTTTAGTCGACTAAAACTCCAGTACATTTTAGTCGACTAAAACTCCAGTACATTTTAGTCGACTAAAACTCCAGTACATTTTAGTCGACTAAAACTCCAGTACATTTTAGTCGACTAAAACTCCAGTACATTTTAGTCGACTAAAACTCCAGTACATTTTAGTCGACTAAAACTCCAGTACATTTTAGTCGACTAAAACTCCAGTACATTTTAGTCGACTAAAACTCCAGTACATTTTAGTCGACTAAAACTCCAGTACATTTTAGTCGACTAAAACTCCAGTACATTTTAGTCGACTAAAACTCCAGTACATTTTAGTCGACTAAAACTCCAGTACATTTTAGTCGACTAAAACTCCAGTACATTTTAGTCGACTAAAACTCCAGTACATTTTAGTCGACTAAAACTCCAGTACATTTTAGTCGACTAAAACTCCAGTACATTTTAGTCGACTAAAACTCCAGTACATTTTAGTCGACTAAAACTCCAGTACATTTTAGTCGACTAAAACTCCAGTACATTTTAGTCGACTAAAACTCCAGTACATTTTAGTCGACTAAAACTCCAGTACATTTTAGTCGACTAAAACTCCAGTACATTTTAGTCGACTAAAACTCCAGTACATTTTAGTCGACTAAAACTCCAGTACATTTTAGTCGACTAAAACTCCAGTACATTTTAGTCGACTAAAACTCCAGTACATTTTAGTCGACTAAAACTCCAGTACATTTTAGTCGACTAAAACTCCAGTACATTTTAGTCGACTAAAACTCCAGTACATTTTAGTCGACTAAAACTCCAGTACATTTTAGTCGACTAAAACTCCAGTACATTTTAGTCGACTAAAACTCCAGTACATTTTAGTCGACTAAAACTCCAGTACATTTTAGTCGACTAAAACTCCAGTACATTTTAGTCGACTAAAACTCCAGTACATTTTAGTCGACTAAAACTCCAGTACATTTTAGTCGACTAAAACTCCAGTACATTTTAGTCGACTAAAACTCCAGTACATTTTAGTCGACTAAAACTCCAGTACATTTTAGTCGACTAAAACTCCAGTACATTTTAGTCATCTATAATCAAATTGGTGTAGTTCAATTGTAATTTGTAATGCATTATTTAAACATTTCTCTACAATTTCCAAACTCATTATATACTACTGCTGGTCCTGGAGTGAAAAATCTAATATGTTATTATTTATGCTTTGAGCATGCACCAGTGTTAATTTTTGGCAGCAAATTTCAATTTAGTTTTAGTTATAGTCTTTTGACTAAAATGCCATTTTAGTTTGTCGTATTTTAGTCTTAAGACTAAAATGCCGTTTTAGTCGTATTTTAGTCATCTGAATTGTGTTAGTCGACGAAAACGTTTTTAGTCGACGAAATTAACACTGGAGTAAGGACCTAGATCCTTGCTGGGATCTCTGGTCCTGGCAATTTTTTTTTTCTCCTGTGAGCTCTACAATAAACTGCCAG
The DNA here is from genome assembly GCF_965119305.1 of Pelophylax lessonae. NCBI lineage: Eukaryota > Metazoa > Chordata > Amphibia > Anura > Ranidae > Pelophylax > Pelophylax lessonae. The sequence goes on along the minus strand of NC_138769.1, from coordinate 371,998,066 downwards.
ACCGGGCGACAGGCTGGATAATCTAGATCCAGCGGTCACCCCAGTCTGGCCAGCAAGCGCACAGATCTCAGCTCCACGCTAGGCTTGCCGCGACATAGCCTCAATGGACGGGGGATGGCCTGTGATTAAATGTCTCACGAGGTAGCATATGACCGAGTCTCAGCCTTCCTCCTGGCCAACAGCCCCCCTTTTCGATAGAGAGGAGATTCTGTCTGGAGCAGTGCCTGCCATAGTTCCTGGTATGGTAAGTAACTGTCTCCCCCCTGGAGTGTTTTGGGGTGGATGGGACGGTCATACTCCTGGGTTACCCTTCTTCCCATTAGGCACCCCCCCTGATCGGTCTGGTAGTCCCTTCTCTGAAGCTGGGGCTGTGGGTTGGCCTGGTTCACCGCCGGGTCCTGCCACGGAGCCCCCCCCCCCCCCGGTCCCTGGAAGCCTCGTGTGGTGCGGTAAGGGGCCGCTATTTACTTGTAGCCCGTGTGCCTAATGCACGGCGGGCATGTTTGTGTAGTCCGGTGGCCATTTTTCAGGGGTTTGCCTTTGAAAATAGCGACGGCTATGACAGAGGAGCCCTCTAGGTGGTGGGAACCCCCCCTCATCCCCTGGTGCTGACTCCTGGATCTTTTTGTTTCCTGATTGCCATTCTTGAAGTGCAGATTCTCCTGGTAGCTGTCGTGCCTGGTTTTTGTGGGGTGGTGAGTCTGGTGGGGTCCTCTCCCTCTCTACTGAGGATTGATTGGTGCTCTGTGGCTGGCAACCGGGTGGGCTTCAAGAGCAAAGGGGGTTGTCCCTTAGTAGGGTTTTACTTTGTTTTTTTTTTTTTTTTTTGTGGGGTCCCCCTGGTGACTCATGAGGTCTTTGGAGCACATCTCCCCACCTGGTCCCCTCTCTGAGGCTGCGGGGCCCCTGGGTCCCATTCATCCATCGATGCACGGTGGTCTTGGAGTCCTTGGTGGCTTTTGGCTGCCTCATCTGTCTCCTTAGATCCTAAATCTGAGTCGGCCACCGCAGACATGGGTCACCCTGCTGGGTCTGCGACCATGCTCCCTTAATCCTCAGCTAGTTAGGAGGATTCTTCATTTTCTGGAACTGCGTACAAAAAGACGCTGGTGGACACACTGATTGTAGCTGTGTGTGAGACCATAAAGATGGAGGATGCAGTTGAAGGTTCGGCGGAGGCATAGGTTCCCTTTGGCATTCACAAGCCATCCAGAGCAGAAAAGGTGTTCACTTTCCCCTTCTATTTTGACAGAATTGTCACTAAATCGTGGACGACCAAAGCGTCCCCTTGGGGTTCCTGAGCGATTTTGCTAGGCGATGCCCCCTATGAGGAGTCCCTCCTTAAGTGGACTGTTCCACCGGTTGTGAACCCTGTGGTTTCCAGATTGAACAAGGCAACCATGATTCCGGTTGAAGAGTCCTCGGCCTTTAGGGACCCAGCTGACAGGAAGGCAGAGGCTGTGGCCCGCAATATGTACACCCTGGCTGGTTCGGCACTGAGGCTGATATTCACCATTGCCTTGGTGTCGCAGACTCTGAACGAATGGTCTAGGCTTTTGTTCTGTGACCTGGAGGGGGGGGAGGTAGCTCCCCCCCCCCCCTGCCTTTGCTGAGCTGATGGACCAGCTGCTCCAGGGGCTGCAGTTTATCTGTGATGCCTCTTTGGATGCAGCTACCCTAGTGGCTCGGCTCTCTGTTTTGGCAGTGGTCCTTCAGCATGTCTTTTGGCTCAAATGCAGGTCTGCGGACCAGAGGCCTTGACTGATCTTCCCTTTCAAGGAGATCACCTGTTTGGTGCTACCCTGGATGACGACATTAAAGGTCTCACAAGGGAGAAGAGTACCTTTCTTCTGCAGGCTGCTAAGGGCAAGGACCCTCATTGTAGGCGTAGGCCCCCCTCCTCGGCTCATAAGAAGTTTTTTCTTTTTCCTCCCTCAGGATCGACTGACAAGGGATCGGAGCCTCCTCTGGAGGATCCAAGCGAACTTGGTCTGGCAAGTCAAGAGCGGGCTTCTGCAGACCCGCTGACAAGGCCCCTTCTGCATGAAGGTGCACCCTCACCCATATCTGGGGTGGGAGGGACGTCTTTCCTGGTTCCCGGACCCATGGTCTCCCCTGGTAAGTCAGCTGGGTCCACAAAGTCATTCGGTACAGGCTCTTGCGACTGTCCCCGGTCCACTTAAAGTCTCTTTTTGGGGCGGTGCAAGACTTTTTTATTTACTTTAAAGGGTGATGGTCCCGACTTCGGAACATTTTCAGGGGTTTTGCTCAAATGTGTTTACAGTCCCCAGGAAGGAAGGCAAGGTGAGTCCAATTCTGGACCTCGAGGTGCTGAACTGCTTTGTGGGGATGCAGAGGTTCAGAATGGAGTTTGTTCGCATGGTGGTGGCTTCCCTGCATCAGGGGGATTTTTCTTGCCTCCATCGACTGCAAGGATGCTTACCTTCACATTGCAATATGTGTTGGTCCCCAGCGCTTCCTCTGCTTTGCCGTGGGAGAAGGAGCATTATTGGTTTGTGGCGTTACTCTTTGGTTTCGCTTCTGCTCCTTGGGTCTTCAGGAAAGTGTTGGACCTGGTGCTAGCATTGTCACGCCAATGGGGGATCACGGTACTGGGCTACTTGGATGACCTCCTTCTGCGAACGGAGTCTCCTACTGCTCTGGTGAAAAGCCTGGAAATCCTCATACGAGCTTGAGGGTGTTTGGCTAGATTCTGAATCTTCAGAAGTCTGCTCTGGTTCTGTCCACAACTGGATTTTCTGGGTCTGACTCTGGACTCGGCCTTAGCCAGAGTGACCCTTCCTCTGGAGAAACTGCAGGCTGCAATTTGTCTCCTGCTATCCAGCAGATACTATTCCTCTGGACCTTTATGCGGTTGCTGGGCCTGATGGTGTCTACCGTCAAGGCGATTCCGTTTGCACAGTTCTATACGAGGTCTCTGCAAGGGAGATTCTGGCCCAATGGGATAAGAATCCGCAGTCTCTGGACAATCGGATCAGCCTGAGTCGGGGAACGAGAGTCCCTGATATGGTGGCTTCGTTCTTCGGCTGGCCAAATCCTTCCTCCCCTTGTATTGGACAGTGGTCACAAAGGATGCCAGTCTGGCTGGGGAGGCGTCCTTGGCAAGCTTTCTGCTCAGGGGATCTGGACACTGGAAGAGTCCAGACTACCGATCAATGTCTTGGTACTCCGAGCAATCGGATTGTGCCTGGACCATGGGATGGATTGTCTTCAGGGATGTCCAGTGCGCATTCAGTTGGACAATGCCATGGCCGTGGCTTATGTCAATCACCAGGCAGGTACAAGAAATGTCCTGGCAGCTCTGGAGGTAGACGGCATTCCAAGGTGGGCAGAATGGTTCATTCCAGCTCTCTGCCGTACACATTCCCGAGGTGGAAAACTGGCAGGCGGGATTACCTCAGTCGGCAGGCATTGGACCAAGGGGAGTGGTCCCTTCATCAGGAGGCGTTTCATCAGTTTTGTCTCCAGTGGGGCATCCCCGAAGGAGGATCTGTTGGCGTCCCGGATCAACAGAAAGGTGCAGAGGCTAGTGGCTTGGTCAATGGAGCCTCTGGCGGCCCCGTGGGGTCAGTATTGTCTGATTTACACCTTCCCTCCTCTCAAGCTTCTGCCAAGAGTTCTATGCAGGATCGAGGCGGAAGGAATTCCGGTCATCTTGACAAGAAATCCCGCGCGCAACCGCCCTAAATAAGATGATAAATTGCTGCAAGCACCTCACTTCTCATACCAGTGTGAAATTCTAAATGATTAAATAGTGCTGCGCATATAGTGTGTGTATATGTATATGTATATAATATATATATATACTAAAACAATCGCAAAAATGATAAAAGATCAATAAAAGGTGTGAGAAAAACAATAAATTATAAACACTCAGATAAAATCCAAAATATGTGCAAAAGAGCAAAGTGATGCAAAGTGCAAACTTGAAAGTCCAATGTAAAAGTCCCAGTGATCAAATATTATAGTAAATAAGGTATAAATCCATGATTGGCAAAGTGCTGTAAAAATAAATAAATCCAATATGACAGTCCCAGTGATAATTGGTGATGAAACTATTATCTTCTAAGTGCTCAGACCACCTGAATGTGGCTAGTGCTTCCCAAAAGGGTGAGGGACCAGAGTGTCACAGATCAGCAACAACTGTGCACCCCCTTGTGAGTGGGTGCTCACCTCAATGCAGATGCAATAGAACATAAACGTAGGGGATCTCAGAGAAAGCCCGTCTGGATGGTTCCACCTCAATAACACTTATCAGGTCTATGCATCTTCACTCGTCATCCAGCGTGATATGCAGATAGAAAAAACTTGCAATAGTGCTGAAATCCTTAAAAACTTTTTATTCAAATAAAACTAAAATATCACATTTGCATGTATGGGTGCACCTTTAAAAAGCCATGAAATACAGTCAGTCAACCGAAGATACCTGTGTTCGGCAGACCGACAGTCTCGCCAGCGGAATAGCGAAGCATTCCGTCCGTCCTTGTCCCTCCCCTACGCGTGACGACACAAGGGACCACGTGTCTTCATCAGGGGGATATGATTGGACGGCGGGATGCTTAGTGTTTTATATAGAACGGACAGTCGCCATTTTATTGAAGCTCAGTGGACTTTATTAAATATTGAAAGTTATGTTCCAAATGATTAATTTAAAAGGACGAATAGGAACTAACTGTCCACCGGTGTCTCTCTCACCACCACTCAAGTAAAAAATAAACCTGTTCTATCGGATCCACATAACCATAGAACGTGTATATAAACAATATGCTTAAAATCACATCAATGGATAATTATATAGAGGTAATACAACAATCTTATGGATCCATGGATATAGAGGAAATATATAGTCAAATATTAAAACCAACATAAAAAGGTGGGAATCACTAAAAATAGTAAAATATCTATAAAATCAAATTACCAATAAAACAACCCAGGTCAAACTCCTTATTGATACCGCCTGGAAATAAAGACCCGAGTTGGTGAATCCACCAGGATTCCCTTTTGCTCAGTTCCCTAACAAAGTTACCCCCTCGCCAATGTTTCTTGGGGGCTTCAATTCCCCAAAAAGACATACCCCTAAACTCTTTTTTTTTTTTTTTTTTTTGTGGCTCAGATCTTGACCTTCCTTCAATGGGGGGTGAGCAGAAACTGGCCTTGAGTACTATCAAGGGTCTTGTGTCAGCCTTAGCTGTCTTCTTTCAACGGCCATTGGCTACATACTCCTTGGTGCGTACTGTTATTCAGGGAGTTAGAAACTTAACCCCTCCATAAGATTCCTTTTTTAAAATCTGCCCCCTGCTTACGCTGTCCCAGCAGGTGGCCTTTTTTGGTGGCTTTCACCTCTGCCCGCAGGGTGTAAGTATTGACGGCCTTACCCTGTCGTTCGCCTTTTTACTTGGGGGTTCACAGTGATGAGGTGGTTTTTCGCCCCTGTCCGTTGTTTCTTCTTTTAGGTTGTCTCTGATTTTTCATTTGAATGAAGACATTGCGTGGCCTACCCTGTGTACCAGGCCAAAACATCCGAAGGAAATTGCTTTGCGTGCCTCAGATGTGGTCTGGGTTATTAGGGTGTACCTGGCAGCTACGGAATCTTTTAGGAAATCAGACTCACTATTTGTGCATACAGCTGGACCTTGAAAGAGGTGGTCTGCTTCCTCTGCGACCATTTTCAGATTGTTCAGACAGACTGATTCAGGCCCATTCTATCAAGGGTCAGGTTCCTCCTTTCCGTGTCAAGGCGCACTCTACTCTGACGCTCAGTGCCTCCTGGGCCTTCTGTCATCAGGCGACAGTGACGCAGGTTTGAAAGTGGCTGTGTTGGCATCTGCAGATGCTTCCTTTTGGCCGCAAGGCTTTGCAGGCTGCAGTTTAGAGGACCTGGTATTCTTTTTGAGAGTGTAGTATTTTATTTATTTTCCCGGTTGAGCTCCTGTGTTTTTTTGGTTGAGCTCCTGTTTAGCTGGTTGGCTATAGTTGGCCTTGGGAATTTTTTTTTCGCTGTTCCCACCCTTTGTTTAACACTGCTTTTGGACGTCCCGATGGTTAAGAGGACCAAGAGCTGTGTCCGTCAATGAACAGAAGAGAAAATTGGATTTTTGACTTGCCGTAAAATCTATTTCTTTGATCATTGACTGACACAGCACCCACCCCTCTGTGGAGTTGTAATTCTTCTGACACTGCTTGTAACAAAATGGAGTAATTATAGCAGAAAGAGGGAGTTTACCCCCTGGGACTGCCCATAGACATAGCCAGATTTTTTCTGCCTAGGACACTACTCCTGTAGGGGGCAGTATAATCAATGGTTAAGAAGATCAATAAACATCAGAGAAATGGATTTTACAGTAAGTCAAAAATCCAATGTGGTGTGTTTTTTTTTTTTTTTTTTTTTTTTTTTTTATTTTCCTATTCCAGAACTGTCTGTATCAGGAGTCGGAGCATAGCTCAGTAGAGCTCTTTCAGAACTGAAGGGATTTACATTTGTCCTTCCATTTTGTATACCTAAAAATCAGGGGATTGGTCCTCTTAAGATGGTGGTCGAAGCCTTACAGATCATTCCTGTTAGCCATATTGGCTAACTTTACATCCAGAGTCACTGGTGTATATTACAGATACAGCCTAATCTGGAGCTATGTATTCCAACAGCTTGTTGCCGATCAATGCAGTGTATAGAAACAATAGCTTTAATATAATAGGTCTTGATGACAAAGTATAACTTAGTTATGGTGAGGAGGTACTAAACCAAAAATCCCTCCATTGAACCAGTGTATAGCACATTAGACCCTTTCTAGAACAGCTGAGCAAAAAGAAGAAAAAAGGCTTTACAGTGCTACTTACTGGTTCATTGGAGGGAGAAAGTAAGTAGTGGCAGCCACCTTGCTCCTCTGAGGAAAGGTTTGCTTTCAAGTTTCATGTTTAGGCTAGCTAGTAATGTGGTAGCTTGCTGGAGGAAGTGCAGTTTGGGCTGGCATTGACAGATCTGATCTAAACCGTAAATGTTAGATTCCTGTGATAGCTTTATCTGTTAACCACTTCCAGACCACCCACTGCAGTTTTATGTTGGTAATCTTAAGTTAACCACTTCCAAACAGTGCCCTTTCAGCCCCCCCCCCCCCCCTTCCTGCCCAGGCCAATTTTCAGCTTTCAGCGCTGTCATACTTTGAATGACAAGGGCGCGGTCATGCTACCCATATGACTTTTCTTTTTTTTTTTTTTTTTTTTTTTTTTTTTTTATATATAATTTTTTTACACAAACAGATTTCTTTTGGTGGTATTTAATCACCTCCTAGGTTTTTTATTTCTTACTAAAGAAAAAAGACAAATGTTGGAAAAAAAAAAAAATTTAATTTCTCTGTCAGTAAATTTTGAAAATAAGTACATTTCCTCCTTCACTGATGTGGGCTGATGAGGTGGCACTGACCTCAAAGGGGAGTCTTGTACAGGTAATCAGGGCACTGATAATCAGTGCCCTGATTACCTGTACAAGACTCCCCTTTGAGGAGCAGCTGCTGATCCGCTCTCCATGGCACTTCCTCATTTACATGTGACTAGCTCTGATTGGACAGTCGATCACAAGATCGGGGTCGCCCTGTCTCCTAGCAGCAACGCCAAGATTGCCACACTGCGCGCCCCCGAGAGGCCGTTCTGGGGCGCCGTCGTATGTAGTCGTCAGCTGCCATAACCCTGGTATTTTCTTACAGGGTGGGCGGTCCTCTTTCACATAAAAGTTGTCCCAGCGGCAGTTTTCACACGGCATCACTTTTTTGGGCAGCGGGAGAGAGGACCCCCTCCCCTTCCCGGTCAGTTTCCCTGCTTACCGCAGCAGTCGGTAGCGGGGAAAACAATCTGGTCCCCTCAGGTGCTGTGCAGGAAATGAGGGCAAGATGGCCCCCGCTTGACTCGATGGCTTCGGAGGACCAGAGTGATGTCATATGTCGCGTCCTCCCAACGGCCTTAAAGGAACCAGTGTTGTGTTTTTTTTTTTTTTGTTTTTGTTTTTTTGCTTTCAAGGGTCGATGTGAGATCGGAGGTCTTTTTGACCCCAGATCTCACAATAGAGGACCTATCCTGTTTATTTCTATTACAAGGGATGTTTACATTTCTTGTAATAGGAATAAAAGTGATCACAACTTTTTTTTTTTTTTTTTTTTTTTAAAGGGACAGTGTAAAACTTAAAGGTAAAATAAGAAAAAAAAAAAAACATTTAAAGCGTCCCGTCCCTCTGTGCTCGCGTGCAGAAGCGGACGCATACGCAATTTACGCCCACGTATGTAAACTGTATTCAAACCACATGAGGGGTATCGCCACTATCGTTAGAGCGAGAGCATTAATTCTAAAATACTGACTTTAAATTCTAAACAACAAGTGTCAGAAACAACATGTATGTGACATTTGCATGCATAAGCACTCCTGATGTATGTTTGTTTGCATAAATGTGAGTGTGGGGGCCTCAAATTGTTTTTTTGTTGTTTTTGGGGGGGGGGGGTGAGTTTTCGGGTGTAAGCCCCCATTCACACTAGGGCGACTCACGAGGCGACTTGTGTCGCCCCAGGTCGCTTGACATAACCAAACCAATGTAATTGAATCAGTGCCGTCTTAATTGCCGCTATTAAGGTCGCTCCGACTTCAGAAAAGGGTCCGGTACTACTTTCAGGCGACCAGTGATCCGACCTGTCCCATATACTTCAATGGGAGTCGCCTCCTTATCTTAATTGAAGCGACCTGTAATCCGACTTGTCATCCGACTTTGCAAAAAAATGGTAGTGAAAAAGAAAAGAGCATAATTTTCATTAAAAAATGAATATGTCTTCTGTCAACCTGGCCGTTTTTCTTGCAGGCATTTAGCGGGCATTTTTTTAGGCAGGCATGTAATTTTTTGGATTTCGTTTCTGGGGGGTCTAAAAAGTGTCCCTGTCAAGTTTCAGCTCTGTAGCATGTCCAGAACCCCTAAAAAACATAATTTTTACTATATTTTCTGTAATACGGCTACTCTGCGGCTGGCTTTTTTTTCTTGCAGACATTTTGCGGGCATCTTTGGAGGCATGTGCTTCTTGAATGAGACATCTGGGATCTAAAAGACCCTAGATGTCTCTCCTGCTAGCCACTGAATGAAATGCAGTGCAGATCAGTGCATTACATTCTTCCCCGATCATGCTGGCCGGGGAAACTGACAGGGTGACCCAGGAGTTACATTTTACAAATCTCTTCCGGGTCAGCAGCTAAAGAGAGGCATGAGAGGCAAGGGACGCATGTCCGCTCAGCTCCCTCCCATCTACCCGGAACCTGCTATTCCAGTTCCGGCAGAGCCCGGGATATATGGTGGGGGTTAACGGGTTGTGCAAGTAAACTGGCGCCTGCAGAGGCGACAGACTGCTTTAATCTGACAGCCAGAAGTCAGCTTTTCAAATGTACGTACACCGGGAGTGTATGTAAAACTTCCCTTACTTTATCCAAAATGGAAAAAATTGTCTATAGTTCTACTTTTAAGTTAAAATATAAACGGTAATAAAATCTTTAGCTCAATATTGCGCACACAGATTTTTCAGCCTGTTTTTTAAAATCGGGTAGCTAGGTGACAATCGCTTAAGAAACAGAACCTGTGCCAAAAAACATCACCATTTTGGCAAAGTTTGAGACCGACATACATCCCACTGCTTATTTTTCATTCAACCCCTTCCGGCTGACATAATGCCAATATGCAGCCTTGGCTTCAAGGGGTTGTACCGGAGTGATGCCTGCAGCTAGAGGCATCACCCCAGTATCGTTTTTAGAGCCGACCATCGGCTTTCTTGTAATAACTGATGCAGTTAATCGGCCGCTTGGCTGTTATTACAAGCAGCTGGAGGTATCCCTACGATCGTTGGAGCGAGAGCAATAATTCTAGCACAAGACTTTTTTTTTTTTTTTTTTTTTTTTTTTTAAGCGACTCCTATGAAGATTAAATACTGTAGTTATTAGTCACCGTTCCATGGGTGTGCGAAATTTTGAAGCATGACATGTTGGGTATCTGTATTTACTCGGCGTAACATCTTTCACATTATACAAAAAAATTGGGCTTGGGCATTAAGGGTTTAAATAGTAAACTCAATACATTAAGAAGAACTTTATAGCCCATTGAAAGATAAAATCACAAAACCAGATTTACCTGCCTTCAGTCAATAGTTCTTCTTTTTTCTTCTTCCCCTGTCACTAGGTGCCCTCTATCCGATGTCCAGCACCATTAAACCACTTTTTCTGAACCAGATTGTCCTGCCCACCGCCACTTTGTGACTGGATAGGGAAATTATAAGTAGCATAGTGACGAACTTCTCTTCTGTCAGACGCTCTTCTTTTTATTCCTATTGGAATGCTTCTTGTCAGCAGAATCTAGTGCTACTAGACCGAGACTGCAAGGGGTTTTAGAACAGGTCAAATTCAATTATTTAACACCGTTCGCATTAAAAACACATTTAATAATGTATTAATAACAAAGCTACAATTTGTCCTTTTTATATCTTGTCTGAAGTTCAGAGTTTATAATTTTGCAGATAGAGCAGCAAAGAGAATGGTATATTTCCTATTTGTAATATTATGTTCTCATTCTTGTTTTTTTAGCTTGATGAACTTCTTGAAAAGCGTCAAGAAAAACTGGACTCGGTCATTGAATTTAGTGTAGATGATTCTTTGCTTGTAAGAAGGATCTGTGGCAGGTAACGGCAGCAAAATATTTCTCAGATTTACTCAGTCCTGGCCTCTGTGGTAGTTTGGATTGTGTTTTTGTTATTTTTATGTCAACTACATCCTTATCTGGTGCTGTAGGTTGATACACCAACAGAGTGGACGATCATACCATGAAGAGTTCAATCCTCCTAAAGAACACATGAAAGATGACGTGAGTTTTCAGTGCACCACACCAACATTTCGCTAGTCCTTGGGTACCAGTAGGAAGTAATGCTTTTTAGACTGACAGGAGAACACAAGAACACCACCATTTATTTCACATATGAATCTGTGGAGTGCTAGAATACATACTGTTAGTCCTGGAGGACTGGACCTTTTAGACCTTTATGACATAAAATGGGAACATTAACCAACTTTAACCAGTTCAGGACCAGAAGGATTTGTCCCCTTAATGACCTGGCCAATTTTTGACATTCGGCACTGCGTTACTTTAATGGGAAATTGCGCGACATTGTACCAAAATAAAATTGATGTCCACACACACACACACACACACACCTTTTGGTGGTATTTGATCACCGCTGCGTGTTTTTTTTTTTTTTTTTTTTTTTTGCACTATATACAAAGTGACAATTCTAAAAAAGTGACATTACTACAGTAATCGGTCCTTTAAAATTTGCACCGTTACTGTAATAATGACATTAGCAGGGAAGGGGTTAACACCAGTGGTGATCAAAGGGTTAAGTGTGAGCCTAGGGGAGTGTTTTCTAACTGTATGGGGGATGGGCTTGTGAAATAACCACAGAGACCTGTGATCCTATATAGAAGGATCACAGGCGCTCTGTGATCGTTTCAGAGAGAAGAACCGTCGGCTGTGTTTAGAACAGCTGACCGTCCTCTCTGTGGGGAGCGATCGCGGGTGCCTGGCGGCAATCACGGCTGCTGGTCCCTTGGATCCCCCCCAGCACCACGCGCAACTAATATGCAAATGCTTTTTCCAGGGTAGTCGTTCACTTGGTAGTGAACCAAGGGTAATGATGACTGACTTGGAACTTGCACTTTAGGGCTCCTTTACACCATACACGCTTGAAAACTGATGAGAAACCCGCGCATATTTCACTTGCAGATACATCAGTTTTCATGTGTGTTTTTATGTTTGTTAACATCCATCTTCATGTGCAACAGTTATGTGCCCTGTTGAAACCAATGTTGATTTAAGGTAACTTTTTTTTTTTTTTTTCTTGTGCGGAAAACTGCAAACACATTGCAGATTCCTGCGCAGAAAAAAATGTGCATGTTGTGGTTGAATAGGGCACATAGAGAACCCTTGATTCTTTAAGTCCTTGCAGAACGCATACAGAAAAACTGATGTCCCTGCACCATACAGTGAACAAGGCCTAAACTTGAAAGGGTAATTTACCTTTACAAAAAACCTGCTTATGCAGGTAAAGAATGTTCGTTGATTAGAACTGTGCAGCTCTGACTAAAGAGGAATAATAGGTGTGTAGGCCATTTACATACCTTATAAAGCCTCACTGGAGTACTCCCAGGATGTTGCTAAGTGAGGCCTAGTCGTCACTGCTTACCTCCATCTCCACAGTGAGCTCTTCTGATTCAAACCCCTTTGTATACTTTTATACTTTGTATACTTTGTGTATAACACACAAAAAAAAAAATATGTATGTATATATATATATATATATGTGTGTGTGTGTGTGTGTGTGTGTGTGTGTGTGTGTATATGTAATTTCCTTTTTCGTTTTATTGACGGGACACAGCTCCAGAATCTTCTTGACCATTGGGTTATGCTGCCTTGGGTTACTCCTACCTCCTCCAGGAGTAGGACACTAGGCAGGAATAAAATGTTACCACACCTATGGGGCAGTTCCAGGGGGTATACTCTCACTTCCTGCTATCGACCTATTTTATTTTTTTTTTTTTTTTTTTTATTCTGCCCAGACAGAAGTAAGGACCTAGTTCCTTGCTGGGATCTATGGTCCTAGCATTTTTTTTCTTTTTTTTTTTTTAAATGGATTTATTTCCTCTTCTCCTTTTTTTTTTTTTTTTTTTTTTTTTTTTTTTTTTTCTGTTCCTGTGAGAACTATAATCAACTGCTGGACTGGGCAACGCACTGGATATTCTAGATCCTTAGTCTTCCCTGTCCGCCCAGCGTTTGCGACCCGATCTCAGCTCTGCGCTAGGTCGGCTGCAACATAGCCCCACTGGACGGGGTGGGTGCTGTCAGCCAGGAGAAACGCTGCGACTCAGGCCAAGGCCAGTGGGGCTATGTGGCAGCCGACCTAGCGCGGAGCTGCGGTCTGTACACGCTCGCTGGCCAGACTGGGGGGACCCTCTGGATCTAGATTATCCAGTCTGTCGCCCAGTCTGGCAATTGATTGTAGATTCTCACATGAACAAAATGACAGAGAGAGGAAAAAATTCCATTGAAAAAGAAAAGAATCGCCAGGACCAGAGATCCCAGCAAGAAACTAGGTCCTTAGCTAAAGGCTTCTGCCTAGTCAGGTGTGAGAGTGAGTGTATCCCCCCCTAGGTCTGCCCATAGGCGTAGTCAAGCTTTTTCCTTCCTAGTGTCCTATTCCTGTAGGGGGCAGTATAACCCAATGGTTAAGAAGAATCAGGAGCTGTGTCTGTCAATGAACATAAAAAAAAAAAAAAATGGATTTTACGGTAAGTCAAAAATCCCAATTTTTTTTTTTTTTTTCATCATTTTGGGCCAATATGTATTCTGCTACATATTTTTGGTAAAAATAATCCCAATGTGTATATTGATTGGTTTGCGCAAACGTTATCGTGTTTACAAACTAGGGGAAAGATTTTTTTTTTTTACTAGTAATGGCAGCGATCGGCTTTTTTTTTTTTTTTTTGTGAAACTGCGATATTGCGGCGGACAGATCGGACACCTGACATTTTGACACTTTTTGGGGGGACCACTGACATTATTACTAACAGTAATAGGTGCTAAAAATATGCAGTGTTAACCACTTGCCGACTGCCTAACGCAGATCTACGTCGGCAGTCAGCTCCCGCGCGGTCACGCACTGATTACTGTAGAAGTGTCACTGGTAACCCCAAAAGTGTCAAATGTCAGTCAAGGGTCCGATCTGTCCGCCGCAATGTCGCAGTACCGCAAAAAAAATCGCAGATCGCCGCCATTACGCGTTAAAAAAAAAGACAAAAATCTTTCCCTTTGTTAGTAAACGCGATAACTTTTGCGCAAACCAATCAAAATACTCTTTTTGCGATTTTATTTATTTTTTTTTTTTACCAAACATAGGTAGCATAAAAAAATTGGCCGAAAATGTTAAATTTAGATTTTTACATTTTTTTTTGGGGGGGGGGGAATTTCATATAAAAAAAGTGAAAAAATATTGCTATTTTTGCAAAATTTACGCTCTTCTTTTTTTTTTTTTTTTTTTGTTTATAGCGCATGATCAAAAAATCGCACAGGTGATCAAATACCACCAAAAGAAAGCTCTGTTTGTGGGAAAAAAAGGACGCCAAATTCGTTTAGATACAGCGTCGCACGACCGCGCAATTGTCCGTTTAAAGTCACGCAGTGCCGAATCGCAAAATACCCCCTGGTCAGGAAGGGGGTAAAATCTTCCGGGGCTTAAGTGGTTAATGTACTAATGACACTGGCGGGGAAGGGGTTAACACCAGGGGTGATCAAAGTGTTAAATGTGTCCCTAGGGGGTGCATTCTAACTGTGTCGGGGATGGGCTGGATGCACACAGGATCCCTGTGTTCAATACTGACAGAACAGCGGTCTGCTGTGTTTAAATCGGCAGACCTTCGTTCTGTCTCCACAGGGAGTGATCACGGGCCCGGCTGACATCGCGGCCGCCCCACCTGCTGATTGGATCTCCCTGTGGCCAATTAGCACATGGGTGCCCCAACTAGCTGTCCCGCAGGTACATCCTTCCGCGGGACAGAGCCGACCTGCCGCAGTATAAGTAAGGCGGCTGGTCGGCAAGTGGTAATCTTTAACTGCCATGATGCTGCACATGTGATCCGTTATACCAGCCGTTGGATGGTTTGACAGCTTGGTTGAGGACACAAGCAATGTTGACAGTTGGCCATCCTGGCATTCCAGGAATGGAACTGTTTTTTTTGGAAACCGTTAAATTGATGTTTAGCTCCACTTTTTGATTTACTGTTCTAGGCTTCAGCAAAATGGCTGCTTTCAGCAAGAGGAAAAAGGAGCATTGCTGGAAGCAATTTACAGCACACACAAATTTTGGTAGCATAATTAATATAAACTGTATGTTCCTTGTTTTTTTTTTTTTTTTATCAAGTTGCTATGGGACAAGTTCCGCTTTAAGTATTTCTATTCTCAAAAGTTGCCTTTCAGTCTCCTGGTTTACAGACCACCTCAAGCAAAGTAGGCCAACTTGTTAGAGACTCACTCATTGTTAGAGGCATGAGTATCAGAAAACACTTATTCTGCCCATTGAAGGGGCTATATTCTGACCTTACATGAAAGTTCTATTCTGTGAACAGAATGCAAATGGTAATTAATGTAATTGCTTGGTTTCTGATACTCTTTTGTGGCTTTTGCTGGGCGCTATATGTCAAGCTTCTGCCTCAGAGCTTTTTCCATTCAGAAGATTCTGTGTGGAAGTTGCCAAGGCTTATCATTTATAGATTTTAACTGCTTCACAGGTGACTGGTGAGTCTTTGGTGAGACGTTCTGATGATAATGAAGTTACCCTGAAGTCCCGGCTGGAGGCCTATCACACTATGACTGCCCCACTTGTGGAATATTACCAACGCCATGGAATCCATACAGCAGTAGATGCTTCACAGTCTCCAGATGTGGTGTTTGCAAGCATCCTGGCAGCTTTCTCCAGAGCTCGCAGTAAAGACCTTGTTATATTTTTGTAAATATTTTTGGGTGCAAATAAGTTTCCTCAACGTTTCAGTAGTTTTCCGAACATAAATATACTCCTTGAGGCTGTCTAAAGGGATGTCTTGTTTACGAAGGAATGTTAAACCTATGTGCACACTTATAACTATTGGCAAGCAGCTTTTGCTGTCATCGCTCAATAAAAGTGCTGGCAAACTGATTACTTTTATTTTTCTAACTCTAGAAATTCTTTCATCTTTTTTTGTCTTGATCTTTGTGGTTTTAAAATTTTGAGTTCATTTTTATATTTTGTTACATTCTATTTTTCTTTTATTCATTCCAGCGCATTGATTCCCAGTCATCCCAGAAGTGTGTCTGCAGTCCCCAAACCCTGTGCACTAGGGCACTGTACGGTAGACTGATGATTGAGTTCCCTTGTCAACTCGTTTTCTCGCTGTGTTTGTGGTGCTCCTCCATTCTCCTTAATCTCCACCATTGCATTCATCATCATCATAAGTCTTAAAGCTTCTTCTGTGGTAGAAGCTACAGTTTAACCTCATTGTTGAGGTATGTGTAACTGGATCTTTATCCAAAAAAAAAAATGCCTGCTTTATCACTCAGGTACGGATAGTTCAAGTCTGGTTTCAAAATGAGATTTGGACATTAAAACTAAATATTATAAAAAAAAAATTGACTGTTTTTGCACTTGCCTGTGTATTAGATGGCCAACTGTAGTATTCTCTTGGTATGCATTTGGCATGAGTGCGGTATAAAGGGCTCATTTGTAAAGTGACTGATGACAATCTCACAGCATTCCTAACATTGGTTGCTGAGTCTAAGGCTAAAAATTTTTTTGTCACAATCACTTGTCTTTTACTTGAAGAATAACAGCCAGTACCTTGTGTAATTACTAAAGCAATAAAATGTGTGCAGGTGTCATTCGATTGTACTTTTTTATTTTTTTTTACCAAGCAAATGCATTTATGCTATAATTCCTGAAGCTTAGAATTGTTTTTATTACACTGTCAACAGAGTGGAATTAAGCTCATTAGAATACATGTGTAAAGTGTCATTAGGGTTTCTTTTAACTTCATAATGTTGATAGATATATATTATATTTATCAGGGTTCATATACATAGGCTTTAGGCTCCGTTCACATGTAGGCGTTTTTGGGGAGTTTTTCTGCTCTAGGATCAGCTCTCAAAACGCCCAACAAGACAAATCCTATTCATTTCAATGGCATCTGTTCACATCTGAGCGTTTTGACGCCTGAAGCAAAATGCTCAAAGTACATGAGCTTCTTTTTGGGCAGATTACAGGCGTTTTCCATTGGTTTCTATTCAATCTAAAAACGCCTGCACAAAAATCGCGGTAAAAATCGCGCGAAAACGCTACGCTCAGGTGTGAATGTAGCCTAAAGGAACTTGCAGCTGGAATCCTGGTATATCACACTTCATAATTTGTAGCCATGGGCAGAAGAAACCATCACTGATGTCTACAGTGAGCAGGTCTTGTATAGAAAGTCAGTGAGGCTCTGGATAAACAACAAATATTACTGGCGCAAAAGGCAAATTAAGGACCCACCGGTTCCATAGAAAAAGGATGATGATAATAATAAGCAAGAAGCAGGACAATTCTCTATTAATAAAGGTCCATAAATGTAACTAAAGGAAAATGTCCATATAAAACAGTCCATGCACAATTCACTCAGGAGGCTGCTCTTGTGGCAAGCAAGAAGGGGCTTGAGAACAACTTTAGAGAGAGCACAGGCGCCAATATAAGTTCAGCATGAAAGGTTTAGTGAGTAAAACACAAGATATGGATATTCACAAATGTGATCGAAAGCATTATCTATAATCATTTAAAAGGAATGTCAATCCAGTGCTGTATTCAGGATGGCTTCCATTGGTCACGGCTGCCGCAGTCTTTGCCGGTGGTTACTGGCACTTCCTAGATCGTGGAACAGGCGGGGGCTCCTCCTGACGTCACTTCCTGGAACTGACGTGATGGTGCAGGCAACGCATTTGCGGAGCATGCGCTCCTTCTTCAGGCCTATACAGTGCCATATTAGATAAGGGATTTGTATAGGGCTAGTCAGAAGCCACTGAGTCATAGAAACCCGCGGTTCCTCTGGAGTAAGGCAATGTGATCTGCATCCCATAAACATACAGATTCCAAGGTTTCTCTATTCATAAATATATGTATATTTTTAGCTAAAAGACTTTAAAAATTCATAATTAAAAGTTGATCCACACATTGGAATAAAAAATAATAATAAATATTAAAAAAAAAAAAAAGGGGAGAAGAATGGGAGAACAAACTGATAATAAATGTGATCCATAAAAATGCATATGTATTTATATAAGGAAATTAGTTTCAAATTCCTCAGTGAGTCCTCCAGGCACCAAAGTATCTAAACTATATATCCAATATTTCTCTCTCTGGCATAAACGTTTTAAAACGTTCTGCTGTAGAGAAAGTAGCTGGTATTGATTCTATGATCCACACTCTGAGTCCAAGGGAGGATTTGTCATGATGTTGCAAAAAATGTCGGAACACTGTGCTCAAAGCGACTGTGTTCCCCGAATCTTTTTCTCAGAGTGCGGATGGTTCGCCCTACATAAAAAAAGCTGCACGGGCACGTTAGGCAATATACCACAAATTCAGTGGAACAGTTATAAAAGTTCTTGATAGGGTAGGTTTTTTTTTTTTTTTTACCTTTTGACTGTAAAATCCTTTTGCCCATGAGACACATGTTTGCAAGTAAGACAAAGTGTCTTGTGACATTGGTACGTGCCTATAAGGGGAATAAGACCCAATCCTTGTGTAAGTGATTTGGCTGGGCACTTAAGTTTGCTAGGGGCCACCATATTTATTGTATTCCTAGCTTTTCTATGAGCGACCTTAGGCTTGGGTGGTAAAATGTCCTTTAGATGTGGGTCTTCCAAAAAGATAGGCCAATGTTTGGCTAAAACTTGTTCCATTCTTTTGAATTTTGTATGAAATTGTGTAGTGAACCTGGGTATAGTAGATTGTGTATCCTGTATGTCTTTGCGGCTCTGTATATGACCTGTCAAATACTTTTCTGGATGTAGCCCATAATACTTATCTGGGAAAGATTTGTTAACAAATTTGTGCTTCAGTAAGGAACTCTGTTCTACATAGTTCTTATCATTGGTGCAATTTCTTCGCAGTCTACAAAACTGACTCTTCAGAATATTGCTAATCCATCTTGGGTGATGACAACTATGAAAATGTAAAAATGAATTTTCATAGTTGGGTGTAATTTTTTGCTTGAATCTTACTTTCTTCATAATAAACATAAGATCCAAAAAAGCTAGCTCAACAGAATTATGTTCAGAGGTGAAAGATAAACCGTATGCATTGGTGTTACAATGACCAACAAATTCCAAAAATGGGGGCTCTGGGCCATCCCAGATGACAATTTCATCTATAGATCTCCCATAAAAAAAAAATATGGGAGATATATATGGGTTGTTTTGCCAAATTTAATTGGCTTACCAGAGCCCCATTGTGAGATTAGCATAGCTGGGGGTGAAGTTAGCCCACATAGCTGCTGTGCTATTAGCTTGCAGATAGAAGTCACCGTCAAATTCAAAATAGTTGTAAATTAGACAAAAACTGGCGGCATCAGCAATTAATTGTGCCTGCGCTGGATTAATAACTGAATTATCATAAGAAATGGGGATACTACTTGAAGACCTATGGAATGGGGGATGGATGTATATAAAGAATTTACATCCAGGGAAGCCCACATATAAGTGGGTTCCCAAATGTAGTGTGTCAATTGTTCCAAAAGATGGACTCCATCCCTAATCATAAACGAAGGAAGGCCTTGTGCCTATGGTTGTAAAAATTGGTCAACATATTGCAAAAATGGATTAGTGATGCTATCCATAGCCACAACTATGGGTCTACCTGGTGGGTTCTCTTGGTTTTTTATGTACCTTTTGGAATATGGTGTGGAATAAAAATCTCTATTGAAAAATGCGACAGAACGTTTTAAAGGTTTATGCCAGAGAGACCTATTGGATATATAGTTTGGATACTTTGGTGCCTGGAGGACTCAATGAGGAAATTGAAACAAATTCCCTTATATAAATACGTATGAATTTTTATGGCTTATATTTATTATTATCATAGTTTGTTTTCCCATCCTTCTCCTTTTTTTTTTTAATACTTTATTTTTTTTTTATTACTATCATTCTTTATTTTTTTTTATCATTATTATTTTTTATTCCAATATGTGGATCAACTTTTAAATTATGCATTTTTAAAGTCTTATATATATATATATATATATATAGCTATCGAGAAACCTTGGAATCTGTACGTTTTTTATAGAATTTTTACCATATGGGATCCAGATCACATTGCCTTACTCCAGAGGAACTGCGGGTTTCTATGACCCAGTGGCTTCTGACTAGCCCTATATAAATCCCTGATCTAAAATGGTGCCGTATAGGCCTGAAGGAGGAGGGCATGCTCTGCAAACGCGTCGCCTGCGCCATCACCTCCGTTCCGGGAAGTGACGTCAGGAGGAGCCCCGCGTGTTCCATGACCTAGGAAGTGCCAGTAACCACCGGAAAAGACTGCGGGAGCCGTAACTGCTGGAAGCCATCCTGAATACAGCACTGGATTGACATTCCTTATAAAGCATTATCCATAATATTCATTAAATCACCTTTTGTGCGTATCCATACCTTGTGTTTTACTCAATATACCTTTCATGCTGCACTTAGATTGGTGCCTGTGTTCTCTTTACAGTGAGGCTCTGGATGGCTTTCCGCAGGCCCTTACTGTATTCAGTTGTGACCCTGTGATGGACAAATTTCTTCCAGTCAGACTGTATCTACCAGTGATTAATCCTTTTATATAAAACTGGTCTAACAAATTCATAGCTATAGAACATGTTTTGAGTTGACTTGTATGCTAAAGTGTGTTAATATAGGAATTAAAAAAATAAATCTAAAATGTATACCTAAACTGAAGAACCAATCTGACACTATAGTGCAGTAGCATTTAAATTCTTGTATACAGTATAACAAGTTTTCAAGCGTAACTCCTTTTGGTGAGAGAAAAACATACCCCTCTGATCTATGTACAAACCCAATTCCGAAAAAGTTGGGACACTGTACAAATTGTGAGTAAAAAGGAATGGAATAATTCACAAATCTCAAACTTGTATTTCATTCACAATATAATAAAGATAACATAAAATGTTGAAAGTGAGACATTTTGAAATGTCATGCCAAATATTGGCTCATTTTGGATTTCATGAGAGCTACACATTCCAAAAAAGTTGGGACAGGTAGCAATAAGAGGCTAAAAAAAGTTAAATGTACATATAAGGAACAGCTGGAGGACCAATTGGCAACATGATTGGGTATAAAAAGAGCCTCTCAGAGTGGCAGTGTCTCTCAGAAGTCAAGATGGGCAGAGGTTTACCAATTCCCCCAATGCTGTGGCGAAAAATAGTGGAGCAATATCAGAAAGGAGTCTCTCAGAAAAAAATTGCAAAGAGTTTGAAGTTCTCATCATCTACAGTGCATAATATCATCCAAAGATTCAGAGAATCTGGAACAATCTCTGTGCGTAAGGGTCAAGGCTGGAAAACCATACTGGATGCCCATGATCTTCGGCCCTTAGACGGCACTGCATCACGTACAGGAATGCTACTGTAATGGAAATCACAACATGGGATCAGGAATACTTCCAGAAAACATGGTCGGTGAACACAATCCACCGTGCCATTTGCCGTTCCCGGCTAAAACTCTATAGGCCAAAAAAGAAGCCATATCTAAACATGATCCAGAAGCGCAGGTGTTTTCTCTGGGCCAAGGCTCATTTAAAATGTACTGTGGCAAAGTGGAAAACTGTTCTGTGGTCAGAGGAATCAAAATTTGAAGTTCTTCTTGGAAAACTGGGATGCCATTTCATCCGGACTAAAGAGGACAAGGACAACCCAAGTTGTTATCAGCACTCAGTTCAGAAGCCTGCATCTTTGATGGTATGGGGTTGCATGAGTGCGTGTGGCATGGGCAGCTTACACATCTGGAAAGGTATATCCGAGTTGTAGAACATAATATGCTCCCATCCAGATGTCGTCTCTGAGGGAAGACCTTGCATTTTTCAACATAACAATGCCAGGCCACATACTGCATCAATTACAACAACATGGCTGCGTAGAAGAAGGATCCGGGTACTGAAATGGCCAGCCTGCAGTCCAGATCTTTCACCCATAGAAAACATTTGTCGCATCATAAAGAGGAAGATGCGAAAAAGAAGACCTAAGACAGTTGAGCAACTAGAAGCCTGTATTAGACAAGAATGGGACAACATTCCTATTCCTAAACTTGAGCAACTTGTCTCCTGTGCAATGACTTTGCGCAGAGCAGCCCTCAACCTCCTCATCTTGGGGCCCCTACCAGTGCTTTTGGCTCCTCTTCTTTGCATGCCCCCACAGCAAGCCGCTCTTATGGGGGCAAACCTGTCTCTATTGACACTCACCATGGGCTAAGCCACGCGCTCTGCTCACAAGATTTGATTTGCAGGAGCCAAAGGGCTAGATCTGGCTCAGATAAGTATACAGAGGGTCAGAGGGCAATGCAAATACTGGGACTTTTTTTTTTTTTTTTACTTTATTGCAGGCAATGCATTAAAGTGGTTGTAAAGGCTAAAGGTTTACTTCTTTAACCACTTGCCAACTGCCTAACGACGATTTACGTCGGCAGTCAGCCCCTCACAGGCAAAGTGACGTAGATCTATGTCGCTAGCCTGTGAGGGTCTAGGGAGCGAGCGCACGCTCCCACGTGGTCACGGACTAGTGTAAACAAGCCACCTGTCATTCTCCCCTGTGTAGAAACAATGATCACACGGTTCTACTATGTAGGACCGTTTATCATTGTTCCTACAGCCACAGCCAATCACAGTTAGAATCACGCCCCTAGGGACACACAGCCCCTCCCTCTAAAAAAAAGTTAACCCCTTCACTGCCAGTGTAATTTTACAGTAACAGTGCATATGTATAGCACTGATTACTGTAGAAATGTCACTGGTAACCCCAAAAGTGTCAAAAATGTCAGTCAAGGGTCCGATCTGTCCGCCCCAATGTTGCAGTCCCGCAAAAAAATCGCAGATCGCTGCCATTACGCGTTAAAAAAAAAAACAAAAATGACAATCTTTCCCTTTGTTAGTAAACGCGATAACTTTTGCGCAAACCAATCAAAATACGCTTTTTGTGATTTTTTTACCAAACGTATGTAGCATAAAACAAATTGGCCGAAAATGTTAAAAAATTTTGATTTTTACATTTTTTTTTGGGGGGGAATTTCATATAAAATAATGTGAAAAATATTGCTATTTTTGCAAAATTTATGCTTTTTTTTTGTTTATAGCGCATGATCAAAAAATCGCACAGGTGATCAAATACCACCAAAAGAAAGCTCTGTTTGTGGGAAAAAAAGGACGTCAAATTTGTTTAGGTATAGCGTCGCATGACCGCGCAATTGTCTGTTAGTCACGCAGTAAAAAAATCGCAAAATACCCCCTGGTCAGGAAGGGGGTAAAATCTTCCGGGGCTTAAGTGGTTAATGCATTCTCTTGCCTAAGGTTGATCCTGCTGTTGTCAATCACAGCCAGTGAGGAGGAAGTGAGAGTAGCATGTTTCTTAACAAAAAAAAAAACAATTGAGAGTATGTAAATCCTACCAAAAAGTACATTTCAACCAATACTGTTTTCTGGACACTGCTGATCAGATTGAGGTAAAGAGCCAATCAGCAGTTCGTTACCACTGGATCAGCTGTATCCAATCACAGCTAATCACATTGTAAACAGAAGACTTTTATCAGGACTCCTTTCCTCGTGCTGATAGCATGAGGATGGGAGAGGAAAGCTGATAACTGGCTTGTGTAAAATGGACCTGTACACTGATATTTAGGGCTGCTTCATCTAAAGAAGAAAGATTACCTGTTTGCAGAATTTTATAACAAACTGAACTTTTTTTTTTTTTAACAGCAAAAAATGTAAAAAAAAACATTGATTAATAAATATCACCAAAAGAAAGTACTAATTGTGTGTGGAAAAAAATGATTACAATTTTGTTTGGGTGCAGTGTTGCATGACTGCGCAATTGTTGTTCAAAGTGTGACAGCTGAAAATTTGCCTGGGCAGGAAGAGGGGGTAAAGGTACCCAGTAGGTAAGTGGTTAAAGTAATTGTTTTGCTTGCATCTATTTAATAAGGTTTATTTTGCGGTATCAAGAAAGCAAGAAAGCTCAGACTTCTGCAGTGTAGAAATGTGCTTTTACTACACAAAAATGCTTTATACACAAAACTATTCATACAATACTGACAGATATACAAGCAAGATGCCTAGCGAATAAGCAGAAACTATGGTTTGTAAACCATAGAAATATGCTTAAAAGTTTCCTAACTTAGGTTAGAGTGGGTTCATGATCTGCAGCGCAATGAGGACCCAGGCCCTAGAAGCAGTTGCTGGAGATCAGGTGAAAGTGTCTTCAGGTATCTTCTACCTTCCCTGGTTCTAAGGCATGATGGAGTCCTCCCTATCAGTCTCTGCTGTTTGCTTTTATTTGGGAAGTTTCAGCTTGTCAAGCTTTTGTCGACAACAGTTGCAAACTTGTTTACCTTTGTTACAAAACAGCAGACTGCTTCAACTGTACCATCCCCACATGGGTGTACTGAGTTTTCAATTAGAGAGGCATTCTTAAATTCTACCTCAAGATGGCTCTCTGGTATCATACATGCCATATGTAATATACACTATATTACCAAAAGTATTGGGGCATGCACATGACTATAATTCCAGTCTTAACCACTTAAGCCCCGGAGGATTTTCCTGCTAAACGACCAGGGGGTATTTTGCGATTCGGCACTGCGTGACTTTAACGGACAATTGCGCGGTCGTGCGACGCTGTACCTAAAATGAATTTGACGTCCTTTTTTTCCCACAAACGGAGCTTTCTTTTGGGGGTATTTGATCACCCGTGCAATTTTTACTTTTTGCGCTATAAACAAAAAAAGAGCGTACGTTTTGCAAAAATAACAATATTTTTCACATTTTTTTATATGAAATTCCCCAAAAAAAAATTGTAAAAATCAAAATTTTTTTAACATTTTCGGCCAATTTGTTTTATGCTACCTATGTTTGGAAAAAAAAAAAATCGCAAAAAGCGTATTTTGATTGGTTTGCGCAAAAGTTATCGCGTTTACTAACAAAGGGAAAGATTTTTGTCATTTTTTGTTGTTGTTTTTTTTTTTAACGTGTAATGGCGGCGATCTGCGATTTTTTTTTTTTTTTTTTTGCGGTACTGCGACATTGCGGCGGACAGATCGGACCCTTGACTGACATTTTTGACACTTTTGGGGTTACCAGTGACATTTCTACAGTAATCAGTGCTATACATATGCACTGTTACTGTAAAAATACACTGGTAGTGAAGGGGTTAACTTTATTTGGGAGGGAGGGGCTGTGTGTATCCCTAGGGGCGTGCTTTCTACTGTGATTGGTTGTGGCTTGAGCTGTAAGGACACTGATCAACGGATCTACATACTAGATCCGTGTGATCAGTGTCTTTACAGCGAGGAGAATGACAGGTGGCTTGTTTACACAAGCTGCCTGACATTCTCCCTCTCCCCCGCCGAGTGACCGGCGGACATCGGGTCCACTGGTCACACGCGCAGGGGGGTCCGTGACCGCGCGGGAGCGCGCCTCTGCGGGCGTGCGCTCGCTCCCCAGAGCCTCACAGGCGAGCGACGTAGACCTACGTCACTCTGCCTGTGAGGGGCTGACTGCCGCAGTAAATATACTGTGAGCAGTCGGCAAGCGGTTAATCCGTAGGTTTCGTTATTGTGTTGCCCCGAGCTTTGCAGCTAGAACAGACCCTTATGGGAAGGCTGTCCACAAGGTTTAGGAGTGTCTAGGGAGAATGTTTGACCATTCTTCAAGAAGCACATTTGTGAGGTCAGGCAATGATGTGGATGTGAAGGCTTGGCTCGCAGTCTCCACTCTAATTCGTCTCAAAGGTGTTCTATCCGGTTGAGGTTATGACTGCCAGTCAAGTTCCTCCACCCCAAACTTCCTCATCCATGTCCTTGACCTTCCTTTGTGCACTGGTCCAAATCATTTGGTGGAGGGGGGGTTTTGGTGTGGGGTTAGTGCTTTTTAGGGATTGGGCTTGGCCCCTTAGTTCCAGTGATGGGAACTCTAAGGGGTTTGCAGTGCATACCAAGACATTTTGGACAATTTTTCATGCTCCCAACTTTGTAAGAACAGTTTGGAGATGGCCCCTTCCTCTTCCAACATGACTGCACCCGTGCACAAACAAGATCCATAAAGACATGGATGAGTGAGTTTGGGGTGGAGGAACTTGACTGGCCTGCACAGAGTCCTGCCCTTAACCCGAAAAAAAGACCTTTGGGATGAATTAGAGTGGAGACTGCGAGCCAGGCCTTCTGGTCTACATCAGTGCCTTACTTCACAAATGCGCTCCTGGAAGAATGGTTGAACATTCCCATAGACACAACCCTAAACCTTGTGGACAGCCTTCCCACAAGAGTTGAAGCTGGTATAGCTGCAAAGGGTGGGCCAACACAATATTGAACTGTACAGCGTAAGACTGGGATGCCAATAACGTTCATGTAATTCAGGTAATATAATGTATGTTAGGGTTCTCAATCTATTGTTTACTACACTTACACAACAATAGACTGAACAACAGGGAAATGAAAAAATGGTTTCCAAGTTTCCATTATTTGAAGACAGCCTGTGTAATTGTTGCCAAGTATCCACAAATTCACCAGTAACCGGATTTCTGTTTCTATTTAAACAGATTTGTTTGTTTTTAAAACCAGTCTTATGGAGAAAATCCATATTAATTTAAAACGCAACACATTCTGTCCTTGATTTTCTCCCAGATTTCACACATAAAATCTCTTCATTACTAACAACTCTTATTAAACTTTAATTTGCCTTGAATGCAACTCGTTACCATATTTCTGCAGCTGTGAAGGTGTTTCAGTCTTTTGCAAAAATTCTTTAGAACGTCCATTAGAAACAAGTCTAGGCTTGTAATAAATCAAAAGCCTTGTTCTCCACAGCTCTTGTGGGCTTACATTATTCTGTCCATCTCAAAGCCACTTTTCTCTGGTATTTCCATTTGATGAATTTGGAGACAGCCTGTGGAGTAGAAAAGAAAGCAGATCCTTCTAATAATACATAAACAGTAGACCCTGGCCCTTTAGCTACACTCTCTCCTCTCATTAGGTTCTTGCCTGGATCTCTGACTAACACTTTGCTGCCTGCCTGTATCCACTTCTGACCCTCCTAAATAACTTAACCACTTTACCGCTGAGTACCGTAGTACTACTGCGGCAAAGTGGCTCGTTATCGTCTGACGACGTAGACCTACGTCGCTAGACTCCCTCCCCCTGTAGGCGCGCTCCCGCTGTGTTCATTCATAGCGGGAGTCGGGCCAGGGGAGGAGCAGCGGAGATCGCCGCTGCTCTGCCCCGATCGTCGGGGAATCCAGTTTGGAGATCCGCCCGCCTGTGTAAACAGAGCGGGCGGATCTCCTAAGTGACAGGGAGTGACAGATCGGAGTGTTCAGCATAGCTGAACATCCGATCTGTCCCTGGCTCACTCAGTCACCTCCCCACACGTTAGTAAGCACCAGGCATACATTAACCCCTACCTCTCCAATAAAAATAACCCTTTCCCTGCCAGTGTCATTTTTACAGTAACAGTGCATATTTATAGCACTGATTACTGCAGTAATGTCACTGGTACCCCCAAAAATGTCAGTCAAGGGTCCGACCTGTCCGCCGCAATGTCGCAGTCCCGCAAAAAAAAATCGCAGATCGCCGCCATTACGGGTTAAAAAAAAAAACACCAAAAATGACAGAAATCTTTCCCATAGTTAGTAAACGCAATAACTTTTGCGCAAACCAATCAAAATACGCTTATTGCGATTTTTTTTTTTTTTACCAAACATGGGTAGCAGAAAACAAATTGGCCAAAAATTTAAAAAAAAAATTGTTTTTTACATCTTTTTTGGGGGGAATTTCATATAAAAAAATGTTAAAAATATTATTTTTTCAAAATAAACGCTCTTTTTTTGTTTATAGCGCAAAAAGTAAAAATCGCACAGGTGATCAAATACCACCAAAAGAAAGCTCTGTTTGTGGGAAAAAAAGGACGTAAATTTCGTTTGGTACGGCGTTGCATGACCGCGCAATTGTCAGTTAAAGTCGCACAGTGCCGAATCGCAAAAAGTGGCCCAGACGTAAGACAGCAAAATGCTCTAGTGGTAAAGTGGTTAAAAAGGAAGGAGAGGAAATATACTAATATATCCCAGAGTCTCAGCCACTGTCCTGATGCTAATCTGCCTATGCAAATATAACTTCAAACCTTCCTGCCAGATTCCCTCTCATTACTAGATAGGCTTCAGCTTCAGATATGTCACTCTTGTTTTCTGTCATGGGAGGCAGGAACTTGGTACCTGTTAAGACCTGTCCTTTCAGGAACTGTGTGAATACTGAACTCTGCACTCCAGCTGCGGAATATGCACCCTAGCCCCAACCATCCTTTTAAATGTGCCTTTGGATATTGACATAGAATTTAACAACATGACTGCCTGTGTGAGGACCCACTCCCACACCCTTAGTCTATGTGTGGGTGTAAGTTTGCATATCTGGTCCTGCAATAGCCCATTGTATCTTTCAATCAAACCAGCTGCCTGTGGATGGTATGGTATGTGGCACAATCAGTACACTCCAGAATCTTTGGCCCATTGCTGTACTGTTGATCCGGTGAGGTGTAAGCTGTTATCACTTTAGACTTTTTGGGACAACCATATACAACGACAAGTTTCTAGAGCAGTTGAAGCATTGCAGGTTGATCTGCACTTTTGCAAGGATGAACCAGCTAACGTCCTGAATAGGTTTCCACTACAGTGCAACAAATATCTCAGTGCATCGTTTCCTGAGGGCAGGGGACCGATTAAGTAAATCTGCCAAATCTCTGCAGGCCTCTCTTCCCCCTCTTAATTAACCCAGTGGAGTACTTTTGCAATGGCCATTATTGCACTTCTCCACACACTGTACAGTTCCCTATTACAAATGATAACTTAACCACAGCCCTGTCACTTTAAGAGCATGAATGTTAATCTGAGACTGCCAACTGCTCATCCCATTCCCAAGATAAGAACTACAGGCACTTGTTAGAACTGTAAATCACTATTCACAGTGCTGTACCTATCATGCTGCCACAAACACAATATATACCTTAAATGGACAAAAAAAAAAAAAAAAACACTTTGTGCAAAAAAATCCACAAAACAAATGCAGTCCAAAAATTAAACACACAAAAAAAACTTAAGGATAATTATACTGTCTTGCAAAGTGTCATTGTGCTAAAAGTGCTCCAAAATACAGTATCTCTCAAGAGTGAGTACACCCCCTATATTTTTGTAAGTATTTTATTATATCTTTTCATGTGGCAACACTGAAGAAATGACACTGCTACAATGTAAAGTAGTGAGTGTACAGCTTGTATAACAGTGTAAATTTTCTGTCCGCTCAAAATAACTCAATACACAGCCATTAATGTCTAAACCGCTGGCAACAAAAGTGAGTACACCCCAGTGCGCTGGTGCGTGAAACTGAGCTCCAGTGGAGTGGGCGTGGTTCGTCAATGGCTCCGTGAGAGGCCGAGCAGTGAGGAGCTCTGCTTGGTGGAGGAGAGCGCCGTGCAGTGAGTGAGTAGGCCCCCCCCTCCCCCGCTAGGTGCAGAGCGGGGCCCGAGGCTCACAGAGGACGGTAATGGGGAAATCCAGGCTCGGGGAGCCATAAAGCAGCGGTGGTGGCAAGGAAGCAGGCGGTCATACGCTGAATGTGTGGGACCCTGCCTCAGAGTGAGAGAGGTACAGCATAGGGTGAAAGACCGTGCGGGTCGGCGCGGGGCTGAGGGGCTGTGGAGGAGGAGAGCCGGGGTCGAGTGCCAGCTGGGACAGTAGATGTGGAGGTCGCTGGTCTCCCCTGTATATATGACTCAAGCAGCCAGCCCGGAGCAGAAACAAGCCCTAGAGAGAAGGACAGACATTACCTCATATTTTCTGAGACACACAGTGGCATCACGAAGCACTGTTGGGACCAAGGCATCACAGAAACGCCAAACAAACTCAGGAATGGCAGTTCAGCAGAAAGGGCCCAAAGCTACAAACACTCAATCTATTGGGGTCTCTGCTGGTGGGAAGAAGCCTTTAGTAATGGATATATCGCAGGAACAAAGGAACGAAGAGCCCAAAGAGTCCCTGACTATGCCGCAATAGCCCCAAATACCATCAACAGCGGAGTGGGGTGAGTTTGTAAAGCTGATCCCGACGAAACAGGATATCCAAGATATGGCTGCAGCAATCGTGAGTGACATTAAAATGGAAATATGTGGTTTAAAACAAAAAGTTGACCAAATTGAAGGCAGATTGGTGAATACAGAGTCAGTACAATGTGATTTTGAAGCCAGAATCTCTGAATTAGAAAGTTCACGAGCACAGTTGCAAAAACAAGTCATCTGGTTGCGGCTGCAGCAGGATGATGGCGAGAATCGCAGCCGGAGGAATAATATTCGACTGCGGGGCTTGCCTGAATCCATAAAGGGCCCAGAGCTCAGAACCACGGTAGTGGGTATTTTGAATGGTGTGTTGGAGAGACCCCAAATGGAAAAAATGGAAATTGACAGAGTGCACAGGGTTAAAGCGCCCCGAAGGACAGTAACAGAACTAATCCCAGATGTCCTGATTAGGATTCACCTGTTTTCACTTAAAGAAGACATAATGAGACAAGCATGGGCAAAAGGGCAGATTGAGTATGAAGGTTCTCAGCTGAAACTGTTGCCAGATCTTTCACGGGGGAGCCTAAAGATGAGAGCCGCAATTAAACCCCTCCTAGAGGTCATAAGAAAAGTGGGAGCAACCTATTTTTGGGGACACCCCTTCCATTTGAAAGTGGTGAAAGACAGAGAAACGTTCTTATTGAAATGGCCAGACCAGCTCCCCGGGCTCTTTACATTTTAGGGGTGCGCCCCGATCCATGTGAGTGACTGGATAGATGTCCTAGGAAACTCCGTGAACTATTACATGAATTAAGTCATACAACATGGGTGAAATTTGGAGCAGATAGGTGTGGGAGCAAAACAGATGCTCAGGACAAGGAGACATTAATACAACGAACCTAAAAGTGCTGCACACAGGTTCCTGGCCTATTCCATGTTTTTTTTTTTTTTTTGTATTTATTTTTCTGGTTTTCCCCATGCGGTTTTTTTTTTCTTTTGTTTGTTTCTGGGGTTCTCCCTATCTCATCTTCTCCCTCTCTTTCTGGCAGGGGGGAAAGTTAAGATGTGTGGAGGTCCCTGGTATCCCCACACCCGCCTCGAACATTTGCTTTGTCAAGATATGGGCGTTTTTTCTGCATTTTTTTCTGTTTTACTTCTTGTATGTCCTTACTATCTGAGTCACCCTCGAAGGGGAAGGGGGGGGGGTTACTTTTAGTGTGATTTGTGTTTATTTTTTCATGTTTTTCTTATGGGGGATTTGTGGTGTGCGTTTTTGGATTTTTTTTTCACAGGAAAGTTGGATATTATATATTTGTATCTGTAGAAATCAACTATAACTTCACAAGGTGTTTTTTTTTTATAAATTTTTTTTTTTTTTTTGTTTCTGTTCGTGCCCCCGCCAGCCATGGAGGGCCGGAGCACGATCTTAAGGGTTAAGAGGGAAGGGGGCACTGAGGTAGAGGTAATTTGAGAGTGTTCCCTCACTTCGTGCGGGACACGCTTAAGACATAAAAAAGAAGATATGTGAGACTTAATAATACCGAATTTAAATCACTATTAGGGTGTATACAGAGGATATAGTGACTCAGGGAATAGTTATGGTTAATAGCAACTAGAAGTGAGTAAGAGAGATCCTCCCAGGACCTAGCGTAAGTCTGAAGGGTTAAGATGGAGTTGAGGGTAGATGTTTTGCAGAAGGGGGGGTGAGGGGGCCCCGGGGCCCTCAGGAAGGGAGATGGGAGAAGGGGGAGGGGAGTCCATAGAGTGATAGGAGTAGAAGGCACAAGCAAGGGATCTGACCATGTAGCAATCAAGTCCCCTTTATCTGCGACCTGGCTCGGGGTAGTTTGACTAGATTGGGAGGCGTAAGAAGGGGTCTCTGTGGCGGGGGGGGGAGTAGGACATTGACATTATGTGAAGGGAGGCGATCGTCCGCCGAGTTAGAGCTCCTCTAGCTGGACACTTTAAATTTATAGTTTTACTGTCTGCCAGTGATAAGATAGGGACTACATCCTTACCACCACGGTAGGGGTGAGAGGGAGTAGAGCCCATTTTCTTAGCTCCAATTTTTGGAGCCCAGCCTTTTCTTCTTTTTTCTTCCCTCTTGTGTTCTTGAAGGAGAGTGTCCAGGTACAGTGGCTTGCTCGTGGGGTTTTGGGAACCACGGCCCCCTCAGTAGATAGCGCCTGGTTGCGCTGGTTTAGATAACCATTAGAGGGGGGTAGGGGTAGTGGGTATTAAACAGTATATACATACTTGTGTGGGTGAAGGGGGGTTTCTTTTCTTGTCAAATTTTTTTTTTTTTTTTCTGCATAGGTTGTGTGGCCGTAGGGGGCAGGGAACCGTTCCACAATGGTGGCTGGAGGTGGGGCGACCCAGGGGGGAGCAGCAGGTTGTAAGATTACGACCTATAATGTGAGGGGACTATCAACCCCACAGAAGCGTAGGAGACTTATGGGAGATCTAAAACGAGATGCTACACAAATAGCTTTCATTCAGGAGACCTACTTCCGCAAAGATGCAGTACCAAAATTGTACAATAAAGACTTTCCATGGGTTTACCACGCTACATCCCCTATTGCTAAATCAAAGAGTGTGAGCATTTTAATATCAAGTGCTATGAATTGGACCCTGAAAGAAGAATTGGCTGACCCAATGGGTAGGTTCGTGTTGGTGAAGGGGTGGATAGGACGGGTCGAGGTAACCCTCGTAAATGTCTATTTTCCCAACTATGAGCATGTAATGTTTTTACAGAAAATGATTCCAGTTGTCTTGGAATTCCGGGAAGGGCACTTAGTGATGGGAGGTGACTTTAATTATGCCCCAGAACCTCTGTTGGATACCTCCAAAAGAAGCTCATATATGTCATTTGCTAAATTACGAAGGCTACAAAAAGAGATCTCCCTCCTCGGCCTCATCGACCCATGGAGGTTGATGCACCCAGGGGAGAGAAATTACACTTTCTATTCTCCAATCCACAAGGCATATAGTAGGATAGACAGAATCCTGGTTACCCAGGCAGACCTGCCGTTAGTGACAGACTCGGATATCAGAGATTTTTCAATCTCTGACCATTTTCCGGTGTATGTGAGTATAGAGTGGGAATCAAAAAACTGTAGTCCAAGATCATGGCGCATAAATGAGGCCTTATTACAATCCTCGGAAACGGAGGGGAAGATAGATGAGGCGTTACATAACTACTTTTTGGAAAATACATCGGAGTCGCTCTCACCTTCCACGATCTGGGAAGCGCACAAGTGCATGATAAGAGGGGTTCTGATACAGTTGGGTGCACAGCGTAAAAGAGAGCGAGAGGCGAAAATTAAAGAATATCTAACTAAAATTGAACATCTGAGTAGACCGCATAAGAGAACGCTTGCGGAAGTTCACTTGATCCCTCTCATGCGGGTAAGAGAGGAATTGAATCAGATACTTTTCCAAAAGACAGTACGAAATATGTTATGGTTGAAATGACACCTGTATGAATACGCAAATAAACCAGGGGCGATGCTGGCACGAGCATTGAGGGGCCCAAAAAGACGAACTCAAATTTTACGTCTTAGAAATACAAAAGGTGGGGAGGTTCACACTTCAGGTGACATAGCAGAAGAGTTCTGCTCTTTCTATCGGTCACTATATAACCTACCGGAAATAGGGAGCAAGAAAAGGGGAAGCAGATAGAGGAGTATTTACGAGACTTGGGCATGCGTACACTTTCAGAAGACCAAGTACTGACTTTGGAAGGCGAGATATCGGGGGAAGAGCTGGCCGCTGCGATTTCACAGACCAAGGCACATAAGGCACCTGGCCCAGATGGCTTTACTTTAAGCTATTACAAGAAATTTGGGGAGCGTTTAAAGAACCCCCTACTATCACATTTCAATGAAGTGGGAAGAAGAGCGGCGTTCCCGTTGGATTCTTTACGGGCGCATATTACTCTAATACTTAAAGAGGAGAAGGACCCCCTGTGTTGTGGCAGCTATCGCCCGATATCTTTGATAAATGTAGACACGAAACTATACGCAAGAATATTAGCAAATCGGCTTTTACCACATATGGCAGACTTGGTCCATTTCGACCAAGTGGGCTTTATTCCTACCCGGGAGGCCCGGGACAATACAATCCGAGCCATAGATTTAATACATCGGGCACGTACATCACGGAAGAAGATGGTTCTCTTCGCAGCAGATGCGGAAAAGGCCTTTGACAGGGTGGCGTGGGATTTTATCCGGGCCACCCTGTCATACATAGGCCTGGGACCACAAATTCTGCAATTTATACTGGCACTTTATACGGTCCCTACGGCTGCGGTTAGGGTAAATGAATGGAGGTCGAGTTACTTCCCTATCTCTAATGGCACACGGCAGGGGTGCCCTCTATCCCCGCTTATATTCGTGTTGTGTCTGGAACCCCTATTGTGCAGAATTCGGAGTTCTCCGGATATAGCGGGAATCCAAAGAGGGGGGGGGGAACAACACAAGGTGGCCGCGTTTGCGGATGACCTGCTGTTTTTTGCTACTAACCCTTCTCTTTCATTACCAAATATTCTAGACGCCCTGAAAACATACAGTGGGTTCTCTAATTATAAAATTAATGTAACTAAATCAGCGGCACTCAACATATCGTTATCTGACCAAGAAGAGAGAGCACTTCGAACAGCGTTCCCGTTTCAATGGGCCTCAGATACGCTGAAATACTTAGGGATACAGTTAACGGCAGATCCCGCGGATCTCTATAATAAGAATTACCTTCCGCTTGTAGGAAAGACTAAAGCAGATCTTAGAATATGGCAGCTGTTGGCAGTGACGTGGTTTGGGCGCTGTAGCGTTAATAAAATGAATGTGTTACCCCGTATTTTGTATTTAATGCAGACAATTCCAATAGCAGTTCCAAAAGAATTCTTTCAATCAATCAAGGGCATACTCCGCACCTATATTTGGGCAAACAAATCCCTGAGAATTAAGATGCAGACGTTGGCCTTACCCAAAGTAAGAGGTGGGATGGGATTACCAGATATCCTGAGATATTACAGGGCGGTCCATATAGTAAGGGTGGTAGACTGGCACTGCAATAAACTTACCAAACGATGGGTGGATTTAGAGAATGAGGAAACAGGTCAGCTAACCCCCCCCCCAGCCCCATGGTCGGTGTTCGAATCAAAAGACGCTATTCTCAAACATCTTACAGTGGGAGCGACTATAAAAGAAACTAAGAGAATTCAGTCGCATTGGAGGGTAGCCCCGGGTATATTTCCGATGACACCGATCTTGGGGAACCCGGATTTTCCCCCGGGGTGTATAAATGCCAGACTCTGTAGGTGGGCTCAGAATGGTAAAAGGCGCCTAGGTGATATATGGCAAAATGGGCCTATGCCCTCCCTAGAAGAACTTAGGACAGGTGCAGGAGAATCGCTAGATTATTTCAGCCTCTATCAGTTGTATAATTATATTAGATCAGTTCGGCAGAAAGGGTATGCACCACGAGAGCTAACGGATCTGGAAAATATGTGTAGAACAGGTAACGCGATGGGCCACTTGATCTCAAGGTTCTATACACAATTGTCAGAAGATGAGGGAGACCAACAATTGCTGTTTATCCAAAAATGGGAGCAGAAGTTAAACACTGTGTGGTCAAAAGAGCAGATAAATAAGATCCTGAGATTAGTTCACCAATCGTCACTAGATTGTAAGATCCAAGAGACAGGGTATAAAATTCTAACCAGATGGTATAGAGTCCCATCACTATTACACAGAATAAAAGAGGCGGTCTCAGGAAAATGCTGGCGGTGTGGATTGGAGGATGGAAATATGGTACATATTTTTTGGGGATGTAAAAGAGTGCGGCCATTTTGGAATAAGATAGCAGTGGCTATAAAACATATAGCCAACATGGATATACTAGAGGACCCCGCGTTGTGCTTGCTGCATTTGACAGGAAGCTCAGTGCGGAGCTACAGGAAGTCCCTGACTCTGCGTCTGTTGAATGCAGCAAGGGCATGCATACCTATTTTCTGGAAACAGACAGTGATCCCAACTTATGAGTTGTGGTGTGGGAAGGTCAACAAGATTTTTAAGATGGAAGAACTGTCAGCCATATTGGGAAATTCAGAGGATCAAGTTAAGTTGAGATGGAGACCCTGGGTGCAATACTTGGAAGCCAATTCTTCTTAAATGGAGTCTAAGAGAGGGTCACCCTGGGCGGAGCCTGGTCCAGGCTGCGGGGGGACGGTCCCCATACCCCTTCTGGCGTACGGTAATATAGTATGGAATACATCTTCATACGAAGAAATGTTGGGAATGAGTGCATAAAAGTATAAGAGGGGGAGGTAAGGGGGGTGGGGTTTGGTCAGATCATGACAATGTTTGTTTGAAATGTATGTATATATAAAAAATCACCAATAAAGATATAAATTAAAAGTGATTACACCCCTAAGTGATAATGTCCAAATTGGGCTCAATTAGCAATTTTCCCTCCCTGGTGTCATGTGACTTGTTAGTGTTACAAGGTCTCGGGTAGGCATGTAACGATATTACCGCTGTCGCGGTATCGCAGTGTTTTACATGGCCCGATACCGTCGTGGTGGGTGCACGGTCTGGCCGCCTTCTATTTGTCTCGTCGGCGGCTCCTGTCTGTCACTCACTCACCTCTAATGCTATGCTGTAGTGCTGCTTGCTTACTGGCCGAGCCGAGGCGAGCGGCTGCCAGTTGGTTAGAGCAGTGTGGGTGGGCGGGCTTGTGGGGAGGAGGCGGGCGGAGCCAGCGCATGAGAGCGGCGGACTCGGCGGAGCAGAGCCAGCTTCCCAGGCAGGCAGTGGCACCACGGCAAGACACAGACACCGGACCGCCGGTGAGTAATAAATAATGTGAAAGAAATTAAAAAAACACACTGACGCCACTCAAGTCATCATGACATGTACTACTGGTCTGGATTGGTCGGATTTACACAGAAAGAGAGGATAGTTTTCAGAGTAAGCAGAACAGTGCTAAGAAGAGAAGAGGTATCATAGGTGCCGTGCTAGTGGGGGAGTGGACAAGAGCATGAGGCCCAAAATGTGGTGTCTTCTAATCTTAGAGAGAAGGAGTGACTGTAATGTATATATTTCAAAGTGATTTTTTATGTGTCTTACTGGCTTTGCTTTCACATATTTGCAAACTTATTTCTTCAATGAAGAAATAAGTTTGCAAATATGTGAAAGCAAAGCCAGTAAGCCACATAAAAAATCACTTTGAAATATCACAATAAATATCGTACCGTGAGGTCAATATCGAAATTGTATCGTACCGTGAGATTTTGATATCGTTATATCCCTAGTCTCGGGTGAGAACGGGGAGCAGGTGTGTTAAATTTGGAGTTATGGCTCTTACTCATACTGGTCACTGGAAGTTCAACATGGCAAAGAACTCTGAGGATCTGAAAAAAATAATTGTTGCTCTAGATATAGATGGCCTAGGCTTTAAGAAGATTGCCAAGACCCTGAAACTGAGCTGCAGCCTGGTGGCCAAGACCATACAGCGGTTTAACCGGACCTGTTCCACTCAGAACAGACCTTGCCATGGTTTACCAAAGGAGATGAGTGCACGTGAAGGGGTGGAGGGGTCAGCCTGTCAGTGCTCAGACTATAGGCCGCACACTGGATCAAATTGGTCTGCATGGCTGTCTTCCCAGAAGGAAGCCTCTTCTAAAGATGGTGCACAAGAAAGCCCGCAAACAGTTTGCTGAAGACAAGCAGACTACGGATATAGATTACTGGAACCATGTCCTGTGGTCTGTTGAGACCAAGATAAACTTATTTGGTTTAGATGGTGGCAAGGGTTTGTGGCAGCAACCAGGTAAGGCATACAAAGACAAGTGTGTCTTGCCTACAGTCAAGCATGGTGGTTGGAGAGTCATGGTCTGGGGCTGCATGAGTGCTACTGGCACTGGGGAGTTATAGTTCAGTGAGGGAACCATGAATGTCAACATGTACTGTTACATACTGAAGCAGAGCATGATCCCCTCCCTTTGGAGACTGGGCCTTAAGGCAGTATTCCAACATGGTAACACCTCCAAGATGACCACTGCCTTGTTAAAGAAACTAAGGGTAAAGGTGATGGACTGGCTAAGCATGTCTCCAGACCTAACCCCTTTTTTTGCACAATATTTTTTTGTTCATTCAAGGTATATATTGTGTTTGTGGCAGCGTGATAGGGGCAGTGCTGTGAATAGTGATTTACAGTTCCCAAATTACAGTTTTTATCATGTCCATGGATATAGGCAATCCTCTCTGCTGTGCCCATTCATATGTTGCTTTCTGCCCACATATACAGATTGCTTGTGGGTCCAGTTGGCCAAATTCATCAAGACAGGATCAATTGGCACAACTGCATTCACCTTGGCGATTTCATCTTCCACACTGTTATAGTTCTCAAAGTCTGGGAGCAGGGGCACGTTTGTCAACATACCCTACTTTTATGGTGCGGGAGTGAGCAACTTTCAAATTCAGGGTACTTAAATTTCGGGCAATCAGTCAATGACAATTCATTGCAGAAGGACAGTGAAAGTGTACTGGCGGTCGTTTCACAGAAAAGCAAACTGGTCCT
Organism: Pelophylax lessonae; assembly: GCF_965119305.1. Taxonomy (NCBI): domain Eukaryota; kingdom Metazoa; phylum Chordata; class Amphibia; order Anura; family Ranidae; genus Pelophylax; species Pelophylax lessonae. The sequence continues at coordinate 371,959,571 of NC_138769.1, read as the reverse complement.
GACATTCTGGGTCAATCAAAATCTAAAAGAAAGCGTTAGCCAGGTGTCAGGGCTGGGCTCGCAGCAGCTCTCTTCTCTGTGCTCAGGCAGCTCAGCTGTCGGATAATTATCAGCACTCATTGTTTCCTCAGTGGCTAACCTTGTTATTATCTGTTTGTCAGTCCTACCTACAGCCAGCCCCTTCTGGCAATTTTTAATTTTTTTTTTAATTTTTTATTTAAAGAATACAAAACAGGCAACGAGCAAATATGCAGATACATGAAACAACAGGTTTGTCATTACAAGACAAAAGTGCGGGGAACCAAAAGCGGACAGTAATAAAAAATTTAAAAAGGTGAGCCGCTGCTTTAAATTACAATTGTGGAGAGAACGCGCTATTCCCAGGGCCTCCGTGTAAGGAAGGCAAACTTACCCTGGGAAGGTCGTCTCCAAAGTCAAACCAGCAAACCAACTAGTGAAGGAGAACAGAGGAACAGACCTCCAAGTGGGCAGAAGCCTGAGCCTGAGTGCATCCTGAGATTTTGTTTCATTTTTTGTTAACCAGAGTGAAAAAAGGAAAGATGCTATAGGAAAGATAGAAAGAAGGATTGAAAAAAGGGAAAGGCAAGGGGGAAGGAGTAAAAAAAAAAAAGGGTGCATATCCCCCCATGCCCCACGCCAACCAGGACGGGATGAGAGGGATTCTCGAAGGGATCGGACTGGCCAGAAGGGCGCCCAAAATCGACTGCAAAAGTTGCTACAACCCAAGCGGCACCAACCCCCTTTGTAGGGTCAGAGTATGGCAGGTACTCGAAATAGCAGAATGGGGGGTCCCCCTAGGGTGTGGGACTTTACCGGCAAACACACTTCCACAAGTAGATAAAAATAAATCGTTTTATTAAACAAGGTTTAAAATTGATCTTACATAGATCGAACGGGTATAAAGGTCACATAGATTGTACAGATAGTGTAGATGGGTATAATTAACAAAAAAGAAATGAGGAGAATTGTATTGCATATACTCAAAGGTACATATTAGCTTCTTGAAGGAAATCCTCCCACCCGACGCGTTTCAGGCACGCAGGCCTTTCTTCAGGGGTCTGAAGTGGGGAGATTTGTGATTTCCTACATGACATGATAAGTATTGTTTAGATTAGTTGTATAAACATATCAAATACAATATAAGTATACAGTAAAAGTAAATTATCAGATATACATTGTATATATTGCACGTATAGGTAAAGCTTGGATTCTTAAAAATTCATACCTGTAAGGTACTGAAGAAGTGGCAAGAGAGTCACGGCTGTTAAAAGAAAGGAAAGAAAAGAGTTCCGCTGTGCAGGATACCGACGTGGGCGCCAATGGGTCCCTGAGGCTGTAGGTCCTCCCGTATGTGGCCCCAGCGAGGATGCCTGGGTTGAGGTCACACTGGCGTCTGTGTAAATGTATATGCAAAGGTACTCGAAATAGGTTCCAATGTATCCACCTAGTCCTGTGAGCCTCTCTCGTCCCCCGAAGCTCGGACGTAAGCTTCTCCATGTGCTCGAGTTCGTTCACCCTGGCAAGCCATTGCGAAACTGTGGGGGCAGATTGTTGTTTCCACATAGCTGGAATGCAGGCACGGGCAGCACCTAAGAGGTACTTGAGTAGGGATTTGCGGTATCTCTTCTTCGACATAGGCGTGAGGTTAAGCAGCACCACCTTAGGATCCCCCTTCAAAGCCACATCCGTGAATCTCTGAATGAACTGAAGCCCTGGGTCCCAAAAGGAGGCAAGGACAGGACATTCCCAGAAAATGTGTAAGAGAGTGCCCTGGGAGGAATGACACCTCCAGCACCGTTTACTCTGTTGAGGAAAGTATTTGGCCAACATCGATGGTGTTCTGTACCATATAGTCATCAATTTATAGGTAGTTTCCTGATATCGGCCGCTGAGTGCCGACTTGTGCGCAAAATACAATATGTGCTCCCGTTGAGGGACAGAGAAAGTAACTCCAAGCTCCCCTTTCCATTTAGCAAGAAAAGGGGGCTCAGATCCCGCCTTGAGCTCCAAAAGGAGCTTAAAGGAGTTGGAAAGGGATCCATGGATCGGTCTCTCCCCCAGACACAACTCCTCAAAGGCGTGCAGGTCACGCTGGAAAGACGAATGGTGCGGCAGTGAGTGCAGGAAATGCGAGAGTTGATGAGAGCGCCATTGGTTAAGGAAGGAGGGGGGTTGGCCAGGAGGCAGAATACGATCTACGCGCCACCCCCTGGGACTCAGTAATCGGGAAGCACGAACCAACCCAGTGGCAGATAAAAGACTAAAGTGAGCGTCTGGAAGCCCAGATGTCCAATAGTAGGTGACATGGGAGAAGGATGACCCTCCAAGGAGGCCATTCGGTAGAATCTATCCATCTCGGCCAGGGTGGCGCCTATCAAGCGGTGTTCCGAGACGGAGGCCAAATGATGGCGCCCCGTCCAGGGCAATCCCGCGAGCGGCGCATCACATGCCTCCTGTTCCAACTGGACCCACAGCTTAAGGGACTTGTGTCTGCACCAGTCCAGGACCCTTGTCATGTGGGCAGCAGTGCAGTATAAGGCAGGGTCCGTAAAGCCTATACCCCCCCGTCCTTGGAACGTAACAACAGGTCGACTCCAAGACGGGGATGCTGACCATGCCAAATAAATTTGATAAATGCTGAGCGGACCGAATGTAAAAAGATTCGAGGCAGTCTGATCGGCAGAGCCTGTAAGAGGTAAAGCAATCTGGGCATCGCGTTCATTTTCAAAACATTACAATGGCCTAACCACGACAAGGCCATTCTGTAAGTCACCTAACAGAGTGCCTAGAAAGGGCTGAAAGTTCAAAGAGAAGACCTCAGACAAGTTTGCCGAAATCTTCGTGCCCAGGTACTGAATGTAACGCGTGGCCCATCGGAACGGGAAGTGTGGGCGCAGGGCCGACATAGTCTCCGCAGGAATCGAGACGTTCAAAGCCTCCGATTTCTGAAGATTGTCGGGGTTATTGGGGGTTGATTAAAATAATAATAGGTAAAAAGAAAAATGATTTTAAAAGCCATGTATATTTCATATCATGCATATAAGAGATTCTGAACAGGATGGCGTCCATCTTGTTTTTAAGGTGAAACAAAGTTCATATATACTTGTTAAACGAAATGTCTCTCACAGGCTTACAATAGGGTCCTTTACTTTCAGCAGACATTTATATTTTCTTTTGTCATAAATAAGCTTATACATTGACATCTCTATCAGATAACAGATGTTAAGGGGATGGTAGTGTCAGTCTGTCTATAAGTATTTAACAATAGACAATGGCTCAGTGTTTTTCAGCATACATTTAAAGATGAACCATATAAGTTTTCATAGATACATTATTATATGTGAGAAGATATTAGCTATAATTATGTCATTATATTATGTAAGGCATATACATATATATTTAGGAATGTTATATCACATTTTGGGTTTATATTCTCAGTAATAATCTTACTTAGAATTCTTTTTCTAATAAGTGTAAGGACATATGTATCTCGTCACTAGTTACCTCATTTCAGAGAAGTCTAGTCTAAGTGCTCAAGGTGTTGTAAATCCTACAGGCCAGACATCTTAATTGACAGTGTAAGACATGGTCAAAGAAGTAATGGCTATTCACTAGCCAGAGGTCAGAGAGGTCATCAGATAAGGACATGGTGGGAATTATGTTGAATACAAAATCTAATGAACGGTACGATACTGCCCTCTGGAGGCGAAATACCAGGTGCAGTCTTGAGATAATTTTAGATATTCCCATATAAAAATATTATATTGTGTTAAATAATATAATTATTGAAATGGCATTACTTGCCAAGATGAATGATGGAAATACAGGTGGACATTTATGTATGTACTGGTAGTCTGGACAAAGTTTTATGTTGTGTTATATGATTAATCTTACATATAGAGGAATCATCCTTAATTTTATTAGACCAAGTATGGGGTTAATTATAAAAAGGGGTGTGTCTCTGACCTCACTAGTTTAGGTATAGAATATCCCGACCAATTGGGATAATGTTTCATCCCTCTGGGTTTTACGTATGGTAATTTTTATAGCTCTTTGTTCTTACCATATAAAAGACCAACCCAGATGAGATAGAGACACTTTACACTACTGACAACACACCTCACACTTACACCACACACGCTATTACATTTTTCAATAGACTCATCCAGACATACTCCCTGATCCACATCATTCATCTGAAACTTGAAGGGAATCCACCATCTTAAGAAAGGCATCCATCTTAGGACTCTGGTAACGATTTGAAGCTAGCGGCTATCTTAAGTGTGGTAATTATGCCTTGCTATGTTATTTGATTTTATTCAACAATTGTTTATTCCTTCCTTATATGTTTTATATTGCATATTTAAAGGGTAATGAGATTACAATCCCAGCCGTATAAGCCATGGTAGATTTTTCTCTAAAAAGCTGATTTTTGTTTTTATACATTATTATTAATATCAGATTAAGTGCATTATTTGCAATTTTAAGTCTTCCGTTTTGCATGGCTTATTCTCATTCCTTCTGCAGTGGAATGACTTTGGGCCGTGTGATTCGCAGACCATTGTAGTCTGTTTATATAGAACATTAATTTATGGCTTATACTATACCTGGGAAGAAATGGTAATCTTGCTTTCTTTTTACTTTCACTTTGCTTTAGTTTCACTTTCATTATTGAGCTAAACATCACATTGCATTGATTGTTTGAAGTTAGTATTTTTTATGTAGAAGTTATCTTTTTGTGTCATTTCTTGTTTGATCATATATCGTGTTTGCATGTCTTGAGAATAAATATTTTTATATATATTCCACGCTGTAGACTGTACTCACTAAGATTGGTATATGCTTTTAAAAAGAAATTAATCAATTAAAAAGAATTCACGACATTGATTTATGGCAATAGGTGAAGACTCTCCTTTTTCACAGATCTTTGCTTATTAACCATAAATAAATACACTGCTATATTCAGAGCAGTATAAATATTCTGACATAAGTACGAGCGCAAGATATTTATTATTAAATATTCTTACATATAATGGAGGCCCCAGCGAGATAATTATTGATTTCTTACATATGCCAATCATAAATATTGATCAGGTGACATAATCAATAACTTTGAAAAAAAAAAAAAATTTTTTTTTTTGAATTTTTTTTTATTAATTGTGAATGTGATAGAAATGCTTTAAAATTGTCTACAGCAGGTAATATTCACGCTGCCAACTCTGGCAAGGTGTGAGTCCCTAGTGGTAATGCCACAACCCTAGTAGATTTGGCACAGATCATAAATGTGTGGAAACACCTCTCTGAGTCTGAAATGGTGGAATATGTAAATGCTGGTTAGAGTCATATATCAAAATCCTCAGAAGTCGGGCCAATAAACGGCATCTGACATGGGTAGAGGACAACCTGTATGTATGAACTCACCAATAGCTTATCTAACACCAAAAGACATCAGGAAGTGTGATCACATACTTTTTGGTCATGGCTAATCTTACTGTATCTTTATGAGGAACTGCACCAGAAGGCTCAGCAAAAAGGAGTTTAGTAAAGTTTCAATCTCCACTTCAAATAAATGAGAGTATGAGATTAGGAACCTCCTTGAGCAGGTGAAAGTAACCTCTATTGGGACGCATCAGTTAAGGGAATGTAGCGTGAAACTGCAAAATAAAGTAGAATTGTGGCAGAAGTCTTATCACAAGTAAGCTGTAATGAAAGTAACCATGTGAAAGTGAAATGTAAATGATTAATGCAATAATTAGGAAGTTTTGAGCAAGGAAAAATGTTTTCTAGCAAAAGTTGCCGAGTAACCAGCAGTGGAAAATCTTGAATAAATAAAAATAAATAAAAATGTAACTGTTCATGTCATGACAGGAACTCATCAGTAAATACATAGCAGAGTTCCATAAGGTCATGGTGTCCATGTAAAAGGGCAATGCTTTAATTAGTCCTGCATTTTAAATATGATGTAATTATTCATAGACCCAGATATGACTCCCAGTCTGTTGGTTATGACCCAGACAAGAGCGGGATAGTCAGGCAAAGAGTCCACATCCTACCCCAGCCATATTCCTAAAATAGGAGGGCAGAAATTGGGCAGCCATGCATAAATAGGTATGAGTCATATCAGGTCAATGCAAAAAGACTAGCACCCCTAAAAAGACACCATGCACCTCCAGAATTTAAAAGTTTTAAAAAGAGTACTGTCCTGTATATTTTTTTTTGTTAATAAAAGGTCCTTAAACTTTATTGATCATCTTGAGGCCTATGAAAACAACTTTCTGTGTTGTGCCTGCAGGATGTCATTTAAAATGCAGCCCATATAAAACTTCACTGCTGCTAGAGCTGTGATCTACAATTTAAAATGTACACAGCACCAAAGCCCCATTGAATTATTTTTTTTTTGCTGTACTCAAAAGTGCTTAACACCCTTCAATGAAGGAGCTGAGTACAACCATCAGGAATTTATATCCCTGTGCTTTGAGGCATTGCCCATGCACATAAAAATAATAAGTTTGGCAAAGGAGCAAGATATGCCACCTAGGCCCCAAGGGGAACACCGGATACCTTAAGGAGGACACCGGACATCCCATCAACAAGGGGGGGGGGGAGACACCCACAAATAAATAGGGATTTGCCCCATCCTAGGGTTCCCCAAAATCCTCGGGAAGTTAGAGTGACATTAAGGCCCAGACCTCACGCCAGAACCGCGTAACTGGTTCTGATGGGGATCTATCCCATATGTCTGAACCCAAGAGACATAGGCACCGCAGGAGGCGGAGCCAATAATTCAACTCTGTAAAGTTTTCAGCTGAGTAGAATCCGAATTGATCAGTTGATCACTTGGTCACTCAGGGCACTACAGCCCAAAATTAAAATCCATCTTTAGGAACAAATCCTATGGCCAGCCAAGGGCCACAAAATCCTTAAATGCCCAAGTGGTAAGGAATCAGAAGGGATACACTGAATAGAGGCATAGGATACAGAGGTTCTAACACCTTTTTATCCCAGGTCACAGCATTGAGGATCCTGAAATCCCTGTCAGGGGGGGATCTTGGTTGTGAGATACTAACTACCCTCCTATTTTTCAGTGGTCACTTCATCCCTCTGACTCAAACAGGTCGCTTAAAGCGGGCACATTTCAAAAAATCGCCAATGACGGTGATACCAAGGAGGATCAAACCCTAATGACGTAATGCAGTCAAGAGGTTAAAGGTTGTATACGGTAACCAAGAAGGAATCCTCAATGCCAGGTAGTTTTATTGCCTCCAATAAATTGCATTGATGCCCCAAAGGGGGAGATATTATATTTTTTCTCCTAAGTAGTAGGTAAATTTTAACAACATATTGTATCATTGTATTATTGTCCAATGTGTAGTATCCATGGTGATAAGTACATCTCCATGCTAATAAGCCCCAGAAGTCAGTCGCCATAGGAAAGGTCGCATATGTAGTCTCACCTTCCATGGTAGTCAGATGAAAAGACTGATCACATGGTGGTTTAAAGGAGAACTCTGAGGAAGCTTAGGGTACCAACATCGCATTGAAATATCAATTGATAAGAATGTATATTCATACTATATGTTTCATCCAATAGGAAGAGATTAACCTTCCATGCCAGGTCGTTGATTGGTACAGACGATGATGTTTGCCAAAGACACAGCGATCGGATGGGTCATCTCTCCCTAGAGCACAGCTCAGGACGGAACCCCTCATTGCATCAGGTCCCTCTTCAGGAATCAAGCTGCGAGACGCCCCAGATTCTTGTGACGGAGAGGAAGATTTGTTTCGACAGATCTTTGTGCATTTGATCCGAGGAAATCCATTAAGAGGAATCGCACTACCTCCTGTTTTCAGTTGAAGGAGATGTGAGAATGGTGCATTGCACATATGAGCAAACCTCAGTCTGGGTGTATGACACTCTAGACCATGCTGAAACCATTCATTATCCAACCAACATCCAAGGTTGAATGTCCAAACAGATTTCTCAGATTCCTGATTGCCAACATTGTTTTACTGCGCTTTGAATGGTAGTTGCTAATGCCATTGCAGCAGTTAATTTCTGTCTCCATCCAGCCTTTGCAAACTGGAGATGCAGATTTCAAGGAACATTTGTGTTTCTTTACCAGGAGATCAGAATTCAAAGAGACTAACAAGAAACAGTTTGTGACATAGCTAACGCTAAGCAAAGTCGCTACGAACTGACATTTTGAACTGATTTTTTTTTTTCTTTTCTCATTTTTTTTTTATCGCTTTACTTAAAAGTTATGAACAATTCCCAATATGAACTATTCTCTTACAAAAAGAGAACAAGACATTTTTTTTTCTACTACTCCTTAAAAAGCTTTCTTTCCAGATAGGCCTAAGTTGGTCACTTGTCTACTGGGAAGAAAGGGGGGGATATGTCGGGGTTATTGGGGGTTGATTAAAATAATAATAGGTAAAAAGAAAAATGATTTTAAAAGCCATGTATATTTCATATTATGCATATAAGAGATTCTGAACAGGATGGCGTCCATCTTGTTTTTAAGGTGAAACAAAGTTCATATATACTTGTTAAACGAAATGTCTCTCACAGGCTTACAATAGGGTCCTTTACTTTCAGCAGACATTTATATTTTCTTTTGTCATAAATAAGCTTATACATTGACATCTCTATCAGATAACAGATGTTAAGGGGATGGTAGTGTCAGTCTGTCTATAAGTATTTAACAATAGACAATGGCTCAGTGTTTTTCAGCATACATTTAAAGATGAACCATATAAGTTTTCATAGATACATTATTATATGTGAGAAGATATTAGCTATAATTATGTCATTATATTATGTAAGGCATATACATATATATTTAGGAATGTTATATCACATTTTGGGTTTATATTCTCAGTAATAATCTTACTTAGAATTCTTTTTCTAATAAGTGTAAGGACATATGTATCTCGTCACTAGTTACCTCATTTCAGAGAAGTCTAGTCTAAGTGCTCAAGGTGTTGTAAATCCTACAGGCCAGACATCTTAATTGACAGTGTAAGACATGGTCAAAGAAGTAATGGCTATTCACTAGCCAGAGGTCAGAGAGGTCATCAGATAAGGACATGGTGGGAATTATGTTGAATACAAAATCTAATGAACGGTACGATACTGCCCTCTGGAGGCGAAATACCAGGTGCAGTCTTGAGATAATTTTAGATATTCCCATATAAAAATATTATATTGTGTTAAATAATATAATTATTGAAATGGCATTACTTGCCAAGATGAATGATGGAAATACAGGTGGACATTTATGTATGTACTGGTAGTCTGGACAAAGTTTTATGTTGTGTTATATGATTAATCTTACATATAGAGGAATCATCCTTAATTTTATTAGACCAAGTATGGGGTTAATTATAAAAAGGGGTGTGTCTCTGACCTCACTAGTTTAGGTATAGAATATCCCGACCAATTGGGATAATGTTTCATCCCTCTGGGTTTTACGTATGGTAATTTTTATAGCTCTTTGTTCTTACCATATAAAAGACCAACCCAGATGAGATAGAGACACTTTACACTACTGACAACACACCTCACACTTACACCACACACGCTATTACATTTTTCAATAGACTCATCCAGACATACTCCCTGATCCACATCATTCATCTGAAACTTGAAGGGAATCCACCATCTTAAGAAAGGCATCCATCTTAGGACTCTGGTAACGATTTGAAGCTAGCGGCTATCTTAAGTGTGGTAATTATGCCTTGCTATGTTATTTGATTTTATTCAACAATTGTTTATTCCTTCCTTATATGTTTTATATTGCATATTTAAAGGGTAATGAGATTACAATCCCAGCCGTATAAGCCATGGTAGATTTTTCTCTAAAAAGCTGATTTTTGTTTTTATACATTATTATTAATATCAGATTAAGTGCATTATTTGCAATTTTAAGTCTTCCGTTTTGCATGGCTTATTCTCATTCCTTCTGCAGTGGAATGACTTTGGGCCGTGTGATTCGCAGACCATTGTAGTCTGTTTATATAGAACATTAATTTATGGCTTATACTATACCTGGGAAGAAATGGTAATCTTGCTTTCTTTTTACTTTCACTTTGCTTTAGTTTCACTTTCATTATTGAGCTAAACATCACATTGCATTGATTGTTTGAAGTTAGTATTTTTTATGTAGAAGTTATCTTTTTGTGTCATTTCTTGTTTGATCATATATCGTGTTTGCATGTCTTGAGAATAAATATTTTTATATATATTCCACGCTGTAGACTGTACTCACTAAGATTGGTATATGCTTTTAAAAAGAAATTAATCAATTAAAAAGAATTCACGACATTGATTTATGGCAATAGGTGAAGACTCTCCTTTTTCACAGATCTTTGCTTATTAACCATAAATACACTGCTATATTCAGAGCAGTATAAATATTCTGACATAAGTACGAGCGCAAGATATTTATTATTAAATATTCTTACAAGATTGATCTTGAAATTGGACAGTGATGAGTAGCGGTTCAACTCAGCAAGTAAAGAAGGAAGGGATATGAGGGGCTTGGTGATATAAAAAAGTAAGTCATCTGCGTAAGCAGCCACTTTATGATGGTAGTCTGTTGCACGTACACCCTGGATGGAGGGATTATCCCGAACGTGTTGGAGGAACGGTTCCAATGTCAGAACAAATAGCAACGGAGACAGGGGACATCCCTGTCGGGTGCCGTTGGCTATAGGAAAGGGGTCCGAGCTAAACCCATTGACGCGGACCGACGCAGTGGGGGTAGAGTACAGCGAGGCTATCCAGGACAGCATCGGGGGCGGCAAGTGCACATGTTTCAGCGTCGCATGAAGAAAGGACCAGTTCACCCGGTCAAACGCCTTTTCGGCATCTGTAGACAGGAGCAATAGCGGTGTGCGAAGCCTCTGTGCTCCCTCTATAATGTTTAGGGAACGAACAGTGTTGTCCCTAGCCTCACGTGTCTGAATAAAGCCAACCTGGTCCAAAGAGACAAGACACGGCATCAAGGAGGCCAGTCTTGTCGCCAAGATCTTAGAGAAAAGCTTGACGTCGCAATTGAGCAGGGAGATTGGTCTATAACTCCCACACAAAAGGGGGTCCTTGCCTGGTTTGGGGAAGACTGTTATGCTGGCTCTCAGCATATCCGGCGGTACCTGTTTGTCATCAGTAATGGCATTAAAGGCTTTGACAAAATGTGGCGCGAGAATGTCCTGGAAGGTCTTATAATACATCCCCGAAAAACCATCGGGCCGGGGGCTTTGCGTAGAGAGGTGGACGCAATTGCCGTGCCAAATTCCGCCACCGAGATGGGCTGAGAGAGGTCCTCCACTTCTTCAGTGGTGAGGGTTGGAAGGTTAGCCTCACGGAGGTAGGAGGCCAGACCCGGAGGGATCTGGGGATCCAAGGGCGAGGCCGGCGCTCTATCAATGTTCTATAGCGAAGAATAAAAGTCACGAAAGACCTTTGCCAGGTCCAGGGTGGAATAAATCCTCATGCCCATCGGAGTAGACAAGGCAGACACGAAGGTAGAGGACCTCCCTGCTCTCAGGGCATTAGCGAGCAGGTGACTGCACTTGTCCCCGTATTCATAAAAAGACCGCCGAACCTTCAGCAGGGCATGCTTCGCCTCATACAGTGAGTGGGCCCTGATAGCTTCTTGAACCTCCAACAACTCCACGGCCGTGGCCACATCCGAACCAGCCTTATGGCTGCCCTCCAACCGCTGAAGGCGTGACAGGAGCCCATTCTCTTTTTTTTTCACAATGTGGCCGTGCTTAATCCCTTCTGGCTATTTAAGCTGCCTTGTTCATTCCTTTTCTGCATTCGCCTGGTCAAGATATCCTACATGCCTCTGCTGTGTTCCTGTTAAAGAGTTTGCCCAGCTGACATCCCTTTTGGTTCCTGACCCCGACCTTCTGTTTCTGGCTCCCTAATCACTGGCTTGTCTGAGTTCCCGTTTTGGCTTCCGAACCCTGGATTATGTTTTGACTGCGTTCCTGATCTGTCATTACATTAAAGGTGTGATTTTTACAGAATTTTCTGTCTCAGTCTGATTCATGGTTCCTGACATTAGGCGAAGGCCATGAATTCAGAAGATGCAGGCAATCCACCTAGTCATAATATTTTTTCCAGATTGAATGAGCAGGATCACCGCATGGATCAGTTTGCCATAGTGTTTCAGAAGCTCCTGATTCGTACTGCTCACCTGGATACTCCCACTGTGGCTGTTCTGGTACAACCAGTGTTGCAGGCTGTCCCTGCTGCTGCTCCAGTCTCTGTGCACCCGCCTCAAATTTTACCTCTGTAAGAGGTATTTCTAGTTCCGCTCCGCTTCCCCAGCATTTTGGGGATGATCCAGTTCAATGCAAAGGGTTTCTCAATCAGGTTGGGATATACTTTAAGATGCTGCCTCTGGCGTTCCCCACGGACAGAAGCAAAGTAGGCTTCATTATTTGTTTTCTGATACAGCCTTAGCCTGGGCAAACCCTCTATGGGAGATGGAAAAACCTATTTTATTAAGTAACCCTGAGTTTGTGGCTTCCTTTAAAAGGGTATTTGATGTTCCCGCTCGCTCCACTTCTGCTACCAAGATCCTCATGTTCATCAAACAGAGTATGAAGACTTTTGCCGATTACACCATTGAATTCCATACCCTGGTAGCAGAGGTTTATTGGGACAACGAGGCCCTCGTGGCTGCTTTTTCTCATGGTCTCTCAGATAACATTAAATACGAGATAAAAAAGAAATGTGTGTGGGCGCTTCCGTGGGGTGAAGGCCTGGATCTGAACAGATAGCGTGGAGATACCTACACTCAGGCAGCACTTGAGAGAAGAAGCAGCTACATCAGGGAAGCATTTAGACTATTAGGGGACAAAGACACATATGCCAGATTACCTCTGGACCCCTTGCCGACATTCACTATAGAAGCCAACAAATTAATACACCGAGCACAGAAAGAACAGATCATTACTGTCCATGAAGCATAATGTCAAAAAATACCATCACACGCCATACTTCTACCATCTGCCTAAGATTCATAAGGACACCACAACACCTCTGGGCAGACCCATAGTTGCCTCAATGGACAGTATAACCAGTGGTTTCTCCCAGTATGTGGATTTCTTTCTCCAACCACCTGAACAGGACTTACAATCGTATATTCGAGATGGTTCACATCTTCTCGAACTACTGAATCCTTACATGTGGGAGTCCACCTATTCTTGGCTGTCTCTAGACGTTAAGTCCTTATACACATCCATCCCACACAACATCGGCATGCATGTGGTACAAACTTTCCTAGTAGATTATCAAACTTTCCCCGGCAATCAGATTCAATTCATTTTAGACGCAACATTGTTTTGTTTGACACACAATTATTTTCAGTATTAAGGTTAATCTTTACCTCCAAATCAACGGGACTGCTATGGGCACTAATTTTGCCCCAACATATGCTAATCCAACGATGGGTCATTGGGAATCCCTACACATCTGGACTCACAATCCCTATGTCACATCTCGCCTTTTACGGGCGGTATATTGATGACATTATCATCATTTGAGATGGGGACACCAATGACACCCAATTTTGTCTCTCATTGCAACAATAACAACATGGACCTTTCCTTCTCCGTCCAAGACAAGGATCACTTGGTATTCTTGGATCTAGATCTGTACCACAACAATGGGCAGATTTATTCTGAGAACTATTACAAACCGACCTCTGGGAACTCCTTTCTGCATTATGACAGTTGCCATCACCCATGCTGGCTTAATAATATACAGAAGGCTTCGTCACAACTGTAGGCTTCGTCACAACTGTACCAAACTTACAGATTACCAGGCACAAAGTCAATCTCTAAAACAGAAACTTGTAGAAAAAGACTATCCAGCACCTTTGATAGAAGAGGCATACGCTATGTACGATACCCCTAATCCCCAAAAGACTGTAGCCAATAATCAGGCAAATACCATTCATTTTACAACTCAATTATGTGCAAGCATTGGCCCATATTACAGCAGGACACCCATTTTAAAAACAGTATATCTACAAAACCTAGATTCTCATATAGAAAAGCTCCCAACATTAAAAGATAGCGCCTAGTAAGCTAAAAACCAACAAATACATATCCCCCTAACTCTAATTTTTCTCTATTATTGGGATGTATCAATGCAAAAAAAAACCTATGCCTCACTTGTAGCTTTGTCCGTCATGGACAAAAAGAATTTACAGTAAAAGGGAAAACATATCCTATTAAAGAATTGTGTACACTTGTTCCACAGAACATGAAGTATATTGTCTATCCTGCCCTTGCGGCCTACACTATGTAGGCCGCAATATACGCACGTTAAGAAAACAGTTTGGGGAACATCGCTGGGCTATTGAGACCGATAAAGATGATCATAGCGTCCCCAGACACTTTGCTAGACACCACGAGAAATCCACCTCTGGCTTGAAGGTATGGGTCACTGAGTCCATTCCCCCCACTTTTTCTGAGGCGGAAAGGTTTGTGCGTCTCTGCCGCAGAGAAACCTATTGGATTTATGCCCTTGTTGCCCTGTCCCCTGCAGGCATAAATGAAGAACTAGAAGTCAATAGTTTACTGTAGAGTATCTTCATTGTAATATCACATTTTTTTTTTTCTTTCCAGATTCACATTGCTCAGAAACTCTGTGCTGCAATCTAGCAGCCCAGTCTTTTTTATATATATTTTTGTATAATTTCACATATATTAATATAATTATTTTTTTTTGTATTATTACTGGTTTTTATTCATGTTTGTATCATTTTTTATTGTCATTGTTTAAACATGACCGATTTATGTATATGCAATACTGCAATACTGATGTAATGTAAGCCCGGTCCCCTCCTTTTGTTGCTGTCTTGTTTTTTGAACAAGCATGTATAGTTAATTGGCCCCTCCCATTCCTGGCCCCGTCTGTCCATATATATATATATATATATATATATATATATATATATATATATATATATATATACATACACATAGATCTTCAGCGGGCAGAGGTCTGATGAAGGAGCTGCGCATGCTCCGAAACATGTAACCTACCATCCACCTACACTACCAGATGCCGGCTGTTTGCGTCTCAGCGTGGTTGCCAGAAGTTTGCGCTCTGCTCAGTGTACACCCACACAGGAAGCAGCGTCTTGGACATCTGCTCATGTGAGCATTGGCTCCCCCGATCCTGGACGGTACTATGGATTTACTCCAGCTCCCTTTCCACCTGTTATGGCTTACATCCTGTAAGTGTTTTTAACCCTTCTTTCCTGAATAAATGTAAGATACTACACTTAGAGGCGCCTTGTTTCTTTTACATTAAATATGAGATAGCAGCCTGAGACATACCTGCAAATCTGGAGAGGTTAATCATGTTTGTCATTCTCATTGACTTCAGAGTCCAAGAGAGCCCATGCAGTTACATTTCACACGTCTCTCTGCTGAAGAGAGGGCCTTTCAGAGGAGGGAGAGATTGTGCCTTTGCTTTGGCCAGGCAGGTTACTTTGTAAAGTCTTGTCCTACCCGTCTGAAAGGACACCCACACCTAAGGTCCTGTAGGGGGCAGACAAGTGGCGTTTTTGCGTCCCTAGCTATCCTGAAGGATAAGCCTCTAGTTCTGGTTACCCTTTCTTGGTCTGCGTGGTCTATCCATACACAGGCTCTAATCGATTCTGGGGCTGTAGGCCAGTTCATAGATAGTGTCTTTGTGTCTAAGCACTCGATTCCGCTGCAGCTTCGTGCCACTCCACTTGCCATTGAGGCTAATAATGTAATAATAATAATAATAACCTTTACAGCCTGCCCATGTGACTCATGAGACTGCTCCGTTGACCATGGCCATAGGGGCTCCGCACCATGAAATAATCCAATTTAAAGTCATTTCTCCACCTCATTACCCGGTGGTCATTGGTTATCCTTGGTTACAGAGGCACAACCCCTCTTTTGATTGGCATCATGCTGAGGTTCTTTGCTGGTCATCACAATGCGGTAAGACATGTTTTTAGAAAGTGGTTAAGGTCTTGTGCACCTCTTCACTCTCCTCCTTGCCAGAGGAGTACCGCCAATTTAGCGATGTCTTTAACACAGGTCAAGCTGGTAGTTTGCCTCCACACCGGTCGTATGATTGCGCAATTGACCTTCAACATGGTGCCATGCCCCCTCGTGGCTGTGTCTACCGTTTGTCTGTCTGGGAGGATAAAGCCATGGAGAACTATGTTGCCAATTCACTTTCTCGAGTGTTCACCTGCAAGTCCTCATCTCCTGCCGGTGCTGGCTTCTTCTTTGTGAAAAAGAAGAGTGGTGAACTGAGACCTTGTATCGATTATAGGGATTTTAATTGCATCACACTTAGGGACACTTATCCAGTGCCATTGATTATGGAATTATTTGACTGCCTCAAGGGAGCTATGGTTTTTACTAAGCTCGATTTGAGAGGGGCATACAATCTCGTGAGGATCAAGGAGGGCGATGAATCAGACTTTGCCAGGCTGACGTCCCTTCTGGTTCCTGATCCTGACCCTGACCTTCTGTTTCTGTCTATGTGGATTTCTGGCTCCTTGATGTAACGCTCCAGCGTTTATTTGTGTGGTGTGGATTTGCAGCTGCGGAAGTTACACTCAGTAGTCATGTAGAGATGTGTTGAACTACCATATCCAACTCTCAAGACTCATTATTGTGCATCAGCCTGTCTCAGCAAGCACATACACAAACACAGACACTCATTAAAGATGTTCCTGGAGTGATATGTTTATGTGTGAAAGTATAGAGGTGATACTGAGGGGACAGGCGTGGATAGTGATAGCAATGGTAAGAGGTAACAGATGGTGATAGTAAGCACTTAGGATAGCAATCATGTACAGGTAACAGGTGGTAGTGAAGAGCAGATGAAGTGTACAGGAGATGCTAGGCTAGTGCAGTGACAAGATGGTAATAGGCTCAAGAGCTTGCAATCTAAGTAGCGGTGCAGATGTTAGATGTAACAGTATAGTTCTTAGAGTAGCAATAGTCTTTAGTAAGCAGAGTAGTAGTGAAAGTAGATTAGGAAGGTATTCCCCTGTGGGGTACTTATCACTGGTAGGTTTGTAAGGAGAGGGTTCCGGCGGTGAGGTAATGATCTTGTAGCGAGATACAAGATGTTGTAGCAAGTCTTCGGTCAATCCAGGTATTAGGGAATAGCTGGAGGATTCGGCAGCGTTAGGTAATGCTGTAGCAAGCGGTTTGCACGAACACATGTGAGTGAATGCCGGCGGTTGAAATAGCCGCTCAGAGCGGCACTCACTGATGAGGTCATGGAATTTAAAGGGACAGGTACTAGATGCGTTCCACCTATCTATATGGTGGAACGTAATGTACAAATAATAGGCTGGAAGGGTACCGCAGGTACCAGGATCTTACAGTACCCCCCCCCCCTAAGGCCGGCTCCGGAAGGCCTATAACACTGGTCTCTCCGGGTATTTGGAGTGGAACCTTCGTATAAGCCTGGGTGCGTGGACGTCAGAAGCATCCAACCAGGTGTCATCTTGGGGACCATAATTTTTCCATCTTATGAAATATTGGAGCTTTCCTCTGTGGATACGAGAATCCAAAATTTCTTTAATCTCAAATTCTTCTCCACCTTCAACTTGTATTGGAGGTGGAGGCGCGATGGTAGGTCTAATCCCTTGGTTGGGTGTATGTGGCTTCAATAGAGATACATGGAACGTGGGGTGTATTTTAAGATCTGCCGGTAAAGTGAGTCGAACTGCAGATTCCCCAATGAGCTTCTCAATTGGGAAAGGTCCCAGGAATAGAGGTCCAAGCTTTTTACTAGGAATTTTCAACCTCAAGTTCCTCGTAGATAGCTAAACAAGATCCCCAATAGCATATTGAGGTGAAGGTCTTCTGCGGAGGTCATAGTACCTCTTTTGTTGGCTATGAGCATGTGAGATGGTGGTGTTAAGTAAGCCCAAAGAGTCTTTTATTTGGGTGAGATAGTCAGAGGCTACTGGGTTACTTGATGGTAGGATGCGTGGTGGAAGAATTGTGGGATGGAACCCATAGTTCAGGTAGAACTTAGTAGTACTGTGGGTTGCATTGTTATAAGCAAATTCTGCCAGAGGGAGGAGGTCCACCCAATCATCCTGTAGGTATGAGGTGTAGCAACGCAAATATTGTTCAATACACTGGTTGACTCTTTCAGTTTATCCGTTGGTCTGCGGGTGATAGGGGGAAGTAAGTTTTCGCTCAATGCGCAGTATGTGACATAGAGCTTGCCAAAACTTAGAGATGAACTGCGAGCCCCGGTCAGATAAAAGAGTCTTTGGAATTCCATGTAGTTTGAACACATTTTACTAGCAATTCCGCTGTTTCCTTAGATGAAGGTAGTCTGCGAATGGGAATGAAATGTGCCATTTTTGTCAGATGGTCCACTGACACTAGGATGGTAGTGAATCCCTTGGACGGTGGTAATTCCACTATGAAGTCTAAAGAAACAACTTCCCATGGAACTTTGGGTATTGGTAGACTGCAAAGTAAACCAGAAGGTTTTGTAGTGTCAATTTTGGACCTTGCACAGATGTCACATGAAGAAATGAATTTTTGTACAGACGTCTTCATCCCAGGCCACCAAAATTGCCTAGTGAGCAAATTAAATGTCTTAGTCATACCCATATGTCCTGCCATAGGTACGTCATGGGATAACTCCAAGATTTTGGTACGCATACCGGGAGGTATGTAGAGTTTGTAGTTAAAGTAGCGGAAGCCTTCTGCATCAGTACTTAGTTGAGGTGGTGGTGAATCCAGTCTTAGACTGTGCAGAATCTCTTCCTTTAAGGGACGAACAACACCAATAATACGGTCATGGGGTATTATAGGTAATGAAGGAATTTCGGCACAGTTATCTTCGGTTAACCGTGATAACGCATCTGCCTTCTTGTTTTTGTCTGCAGGTGTATAGGTCACTAAGAAATTGAATCTTAGGAAGAATAGTGACCAACGTACCTGTCGGTGGGAAAGGGTCTTGTTGGT
Source organism: Pelophylax lessonae (assembly GCF_965119305.1). Taxonomy (NCBI): domain Eukaryota; kingdom Metazoa; phylum Chordata; class Amphibia; order Anura; family Ranidae; genus Pelophylax; species Pelophylax lessonae. Next base: position 371,940,524 of record NC_138769.1, on the reverse strand, counting down.
CTGGAGATAGTGGAGGTTTTTATGGTCTGTATATATGAGTATTGGCAACCGGGTGCCCTCAAGTAGATGTCGCCAATTCTCCAGTGCCAACTTCATGGCAAGTAACTCTTTTTCACCCACTGGGTAGTTCACCTCTGGGTTACTTAGTGATTTAGAGAAGAAGGCAACTGGATGAGGTGGTGAAGTATTCGTAGGTCGTTGGGAAAGAACTGCTCCTACAGCCATATTTGACGCATCTACCTCCAGGATGTATTGGAGGGATGGGTCTGGATGGCGTAGTATGGGAGCGGTAATGAAGCTTGATTTCAACAAGCTGAACGCTTTATTTGCTTCTTCAGACCATTTAAATGTTTGCTTAACACTTGTAAGTTGTGTGAGTGGTCTCACAATAGACGAGAAGTTCTTGATGAACTTCCTATAGAAGTTTGAGAATCCAAGAAATCGTTGTAAGGCCTTACGAGTTGTTGGTACAGGCCAATCCAGAATACAGGATATCTTGCTCATATCCATCTTGATGCTGTTCTTGGATATGATGTATTCTAAGAATAACACCTCTTCCTTATGGAATAGGCATTTCTTCAGTTTTACGTACAAGTTGTGTGCGAGCAATCTGGACAACACAAGTCTTACATGTCTTTTATGTTCAGACAAGGATTGAGAGTAAATGAATATATCGTCCAGATATACTAAGACACAGACATCGAGTAGATCTCGGAAGATGTCGTTTATGAACCGCTGAAATGCTGCGGGAGCATTACACAACCCAAACGGCATCACTAGATATTCGAATAGTCCGTATCTAGTTCTGAATGCCGTCTTCCACTCATCCCCACTACGGATGCGGATGAGATTGTAAGCCCCTTTAAGGTCTAACTTTGAGAAGTAAGTAGCTCCACGCACTTGTTCAATCAGTTCCGGGATGAGAGGTAAGGGATAGCGATCCTTTATCGTAATAATATTTAATTGCCTATAGTCAATAATAGGCCGAAGGCTTAAATCCTTATTGCGGACAAAGAAAAGTCCTGCAGCTGTAGAGGAAGTAGAGGGTCTAATGAACCCTTTCGCTAAGTTCTCATCCAAGTATTCCTTGAGATGAGAAAGTTCATCCTGAGAAAGAGGATAAACATGACCGAAAGGTAGCTTACTATTAGGGAGTAGGTCAATAGAACAATCGTAGTCCCTATGGGGAGGCAACACTTGAGCATTTTTCTCAAGGAAGACTTCTGATAAATCCTGATAGCATGGTGGTGGTGTAATTTCCTCTGACACCATGGACAGGATTTTCTTTTGAGATTGGAGGTTACACGTGGTCTCGCAATAGTGAGAAGGGAAGGTTAGGGACCGTGTCTTCCAATCAATAGTTGGTTGATGTATATGTAACCAGGGAAGTCCCAAAATAATGGGAAAATGTGGTGAGGGTAAAACCTCAAACGTGGTGGTCTCAACATGAGACTCGTTATCAATAGCAAGGAGTGCTTGTGTCTGAGTGGTAATTGGACCAGAAGGTAACGGAATACCGTTAAACTAACAGAGACAGGTTTGGGTTTTGAAATAATAGGTATTTTATTTAAAGCAACAAAACTAGTGTCAATGTAGTTCCCACAAGATCCTGTGTCGATCATGGCCTTGGTGGTGATCCTAATTTGGTCCCACTGTAGGATCAAACGAATAAAGAGATAGGGATTAGTAAAAGAAGTCGTTAATCCCCCCAGCAAGACCTGTGAACACTCACCCTTTTTCTTGTGGACAAGGGGACAAACGCTTATCAAATGTTCGGCGGAGGCGCAGTACATACAGAGATTTTCTGTTCTTCTCCTGGCCTTTTCAGTAGACGATATTGGTGGGCGGATGGTTCCTACCTCCATAGGAGTAGGATCGAAGGACGACTCCCGAGAAGGGTTGGGTAATGGGATTCCCATTTTCTCAGCCTTCCTCTCTCGCAATCGTCTGTCTATTTTGATACTAAGTTGTATCAAGGCATCCAAGGTGCCAGGTAAATCCGCTCGGGCGAGCTCGTCTTTTATGGCTTCAGATAACCCAAGCCTGAACTGGGTTCGCAGAGATGCATCATTCCACCCTGAATCAAGGGTCCATCTCTTGAACTCTGCTACGAAATCTTCAACAGGTCTCCTTCCTTGTTTTAAAGCCCTCAATTGGCTGTCAGCAGTACTCTGCCTATTAGAGTCTTCATATAGGCTAGAGAGCTCTGCTAAAAACGTAGGATAGGAGTTGAGAAGAGGGTCATTTTTCTCAATAAGAGAGTCTGCCCAAGCCCGTGGATCACTTGACATATATGATATAGTGGTGCAGACTTTTAATTGGTCTGTAGTGTAAGTACGAGGTTTTAGATTAAAAAGCAATTGACATGCGTTTTTAAATTCACTGAATTTTTTCCGATCACCCGTAAACACTTGTGGAGGGTTTATTTTGGGCTCACGGGGTTGGGCAGCAGTGAGCTGTGAAACACGGGCTATCTGCTGTCTCAAGGTCTGGTTTTCATTTTTCACTTCAGTAAGTGAAAGAATTAATGAATCTACCTTTTCTGATAGTTGTATCACATGTGTAGCTATTTCCGCTGAATCCATTTTTCTGGTTCGTGCAATCTAACGCTCCGGCGTTTATTTGTGTGGTGTGGATTTGCAGCTGCGGAAGTTACACTCAGTAGTCATGTAGAGATGTGTTGAACTACCATATCCAACTCTCAAGACTCATCATTGTGCATCAGCCTGTCTCAGCAAGCACATACACAAACACAGACACTCATTAAAGATGTTCCTGGAGTGATATGTTTATGTGTGAAAGTATAGAGGTGATACTGAGGGGACAGGCGTGGATAGTGATAGCAATGGTAAGAGGTAACAGATGGTGATAGTAAGCACTTAGGATAGCAATCATGTACAGGTAACAGGTGGTAGTGAAGAGCAGATGAAGTGTACAGGAGATGCTAGGCTAGTGCAGTGACAAGATGGTAATAGGCTCAAGAGCTTGCAATCTAAGTAGCGGTGCAGATGTTAGATGTAACAGTATAGTTCTTAGAGTAGCAATAGTCTTTAGTAAGCAGAGTAGTAGTGAAAGTAGATTAGGAAGGTATTCCCCTGTGGGGTACTTATCACTGGTAGGTTTGTAAGGAGAGGGTTCCGGCGGTGAGGTAATGATCTTGTAGCGAGATACAAGATGTTGTAACAAGTCTTCGGTCAATCCAGGTATTAGGGAATAGCTGGAGGATTCGGCAGCGTTAGGTAATGCTGTAGCAAGCGGTTTGCACGAACACATGTGAGTGAATGCCGGCGGTTGAAATAGCCGCTCAGAGCGGCACTCACTGATGAGGTCATGGAATTTAAAGGGACAGGTACTAGATGCGTTCCACCTATCTATATGGTGGAACGTAATGTACAAATAATAGGCTGGAAGGGTACCGCAGGTACCAGGATCTTACACTTGATCACTGGCTTGTTTGAGTTCCAGTTTTGGCTTCCGAACCCCAGCTTATATTTTGATTAATGTAATAATAGTACAGATCAGGAACGTAAAGTTGTGATTTTTACTGCATTTTCTGTCTCCGTCTGATTCATGGTTCCGGACACCAGGTCTATCATAGCAAGATATTCTCCTGCCTCTTTAGCAATTTTCTCAACAATTGAGATCACTTTGTTTAGACCTCTGTAATCCACAGCCATTCTATATGTCCCCTCAGGTTTCTTTACTGGGAACATAGGATATGAGAAAGGACTTGCAGCAGGCCTAAGTATCCCTACTATTAACTGTTCCTAAATAGTCTCCCCAATTTCTTTGTGGCCTCCAGGAAGTCTGTACTGCTTGAGACAGACTGGCTGCTCTGGTTGAGGAATGTAGACAGGGGTCCATTTCGCATAACCTCTGACCACGGTCTTCACCGTCCTAACCAGATACGCTTTATCAGGATACCCAAATGTGAATGTACCCTGTTCAGTCTGCATAGACCATGAAGTACATCCATCTCAAGAATATTTTCACTTAGCGGATACCAAAACATTGTCCAAAATTAAGGGTCCCTTGCCAATAGCCGATTTCACCCGTGTCCTAACTGCTGGTGTGGTTTGTCCTCCCAAACCTACATGAATCACTTCTGATGGTAAGGATTTCCTAGTTGTCATGTGCATTACACGTTCGAGAATATTATTCTGATCGAATATAACAAGTTCTTTTTAATCGATTCATTTCTTTTTAACAGCATATACCAATCTTAGTGAATACAGACTACAGTAGGGAATATATAAGTATATTTATTCACAAGACATGTATTCACAATAAATAGTTAGATTTGAGGTGACACAAAAAGAGAACTTTTACATAAAATACAAACTTAAACGATAAATGCAAATGTGATATGTAGTTCAGTAATAAAAGGAAGAAGAAAGCAAGATTACGTTTTTCCCAGGTATAGTAGAAACCATAGATAAGTGTTCTATATAATCAGACCAAAATTGTCTGCGAATTACGCAGTCAACAGTCACTCCGCTGCAGTTGGAGTGAGAATAGGCTCTGCAAAAACGGGAGACTAAATCGCTAATATTGCGCTAAAATTAATACTAATAAAAAATGTAGAAAAACAAAAATCAGTTTAGAGAAAAATCTAATATGGTTATTTTACGACTGGGACTGTAATCTAGTTACCCTTTAGCATGAAATTCAAAACGTAGAAGGAAACAATAATAATCTGACAATCAGCAATGGATATTTACCACTTTTAAAATGGCTGCTAGCTTAAAATGGTCGTTACCAGTGTCCTTAAGATGGCTGCCTTTTCCAAAATGGTGGCCGGTTAGGGAGGAGTTTCATCTGACGTCCTTTAGAGTTTCAGGTGAGAGATGGAGCAAGATGGAGTATGTATAGCTGAGTATGAGTATGGATGTAGTAGCGTGTGTGTTGAAGTGTATTGAAGTTTGTGTGTCCCATCTCACATCTGGGTTCCTTTTTATTTTGTGTTGAACAAAAGGGCCGTAAAAATTATAATAAGCCAAACCCAGAAGGAGCAACTTTATCCCCATTGGTTGGGATTACTTAACCATTAACTGGTTCAGTTTGTGTAAATGCCCATACTTCTTCAAATTCCACATCCAGTGGTGGCCAGTGTGTTGGGGCGCAGGGGCGCCGCCCCCCTATCCATGCTTCTGGCCCCCTAATCTGCATTTTTTTTGCATCACCTGATTAGAGCCAGAGGCTCTAATAGGCTGCAGCAAAGGGTGGACCCGGGGCGCAGAGCAATACGCCCCGACTCCACCCATTGTGTGACAATAGCGAATGAAAATTCGCTATTGTCACATGGATCCTCCTCCTGGCCAATCAGGGAGCGGGTCTAATACCTGATTCCCGATTGGCCGCAAGGCAAACCCCATGCCATTGGCCTAGTAGGAGGCGGAAGGACTCGAGGAGACGCGCCGCTGGGACTGAGGAGAAGCCGCCCGCTGCCGCTGCTGCTCCAGGTAAGGGGGCACGCATGCTGATCTCTGCATTGAAGGGGGCATGTATGCTGGTAACTGCATTGAAGGGGCATGCACGCTGATCTCTGCATTAATGGGGGCATGTACGCTGGTCACTGCATTGAAGGGGGCATGTACGCTGGTCACTGCATTGAAGGGGGCATGTATGCTGGTCACTGCATTGAAGGGGGCATGTACGCTGGTCACTGCATTGAAGGGGGCACGCACGCTGATCTCTGCATTGAAGGGGGCATTTATGCTGGTCACTGCATTGAAGGGGGCATGTACGCTGGTCTCTGCATTGAAGGGGGCATGTACGCTGGTCACTGCATTGAAGGGGGCATGTACGCTGGTCTCTGCATTGAAGGGGGCATATACGCTGGTCACTGCATTTAAGGGGGCATGCACGCTGGTCACTGCATTGAAGGGGGCATGTACGCTGGTCACTGCATTGAAGGGGGCATGCACGCTGGTCACTACATTGAAAGGGGGCATGCTGGTCACTGCACACTGAAAGGAGGCACGCTGGTCACTGTGCATTGAAAGGGGGCACGCTGGTCTCTCTGCATTGAAAGGGGGCACGCTGGTCTCTCTCGATTGAAAGGGGGCACGCTGGTCTCTCTGCATTGAAAGGGGGCACGCTGGTCTCTCTGCATTGAAAGGGGGCACACTATACCTTAATTACTGCAGGCCCCTTTCACACTGTCACAAGTTACAAAAATTCAGCCCAGCGCTCACTCCGAATGGGAAGACTGGCGTGCTGCTCTCCTCAGGCAGGGAACTCCAATACGGGTACATAGAAAAGAAAGAAAGAGGAGGCGCAAACACCTAGTGCATTACCCGTGGTCAATTTGCAAATTGTTTAATAAAAAATGCCAAATGCATACTCACAGACGTAGAGATAAAAACATGTTATAAGAATCCACCATGTGTGAACTGGGACACGTCCTTCAGTCAGGACCGCTAACGCGTTTCGGGGGTCAGGCCCCCTTCCTCAGAGCTGGTCTTACCACATGCAGATCACAAATATATATGAGACAGCTCTAATTGCATTAGTTCAATCCCCCTCCCTCCCTCCTCCCCTCAGGGGAAAGAGGGCGGGACCATCCAGTGCTTTTAATATAGGCTCTCTCAGCCTAGAACGAAAATTAAATTAACCCCTTGCTCATCTTTGTCAGAAAGATCATGGTGTACCCATCAGGAGCTCTGCACCCTGAAGAGTGCCTATGTGGGCAGATTAGTCAAGAGTGAAACCGTTAGGATGACTGTTGTTACTGGTGTGTGTGTGTTTTCAGAGTGGGCACTTGTCAGCAGTAAGCTGGATGGTTTACAACATTCAAGGGGATTGCATACATTTCGTACATACTCCGCTGTGATTGCTGGCCCATGTCTTCCTGCTCCATGTTGCAGCGGCATCGGTATTGTAACTGTTTCCCCTTGTTGTGTCCATGTGTCCACAGCTTCCTATTCGGGATCGCCGTTTGTTCCGGGTCTCAGGATGCTCACCCGCCATTCTGCGCCCTGGGACCCGTGTCACCACACTTCCGGGATTGTGTGCGATGTGGGGCCCCGCCTCTGCTGGTTGCCGTGGGAACCTGAAAGCATTCTCTGCTCGTTTGGCATTTACTGCCGCCACCTAGCGGCTGCAGTGATGTACTACATCCCGAACGTGTAATATAGCATGGCTGTGTTAGAATAATGTGTGTTTGCCTCCAGACAAAAGCAATAAACGTGGGGGTAGGAGGAAATAAACCCCTTTCCATCACTGTGCCCACTGGCTGTGCAGGGGTAATGTCCTCCAACACCCACCACATCACATGAGTGTAGAGGCCAATCCCAAGTTCTCACTTGTAATGCACAAACCTCATATATTCAAATGGTGTCAGTGTGACACCCACCTTTTACAACCTCCAATTGGCTGGAGTGGCTGCACCCAAATATGGTGCCTATGAGAAGCGCCATTGTTGACCCTCACCCCAACTTGTGAAGTGGGTGTTAGTTCAACACCTGATGTCACTCTGGCGAGTGTGCAGGTGGAACTCGAAATCCAATATCAATGAATAACCATGTCATCCATTCCAATCATAAATTGACCGTGTACATGAACTGTGTGCATATACCCATGTTTATACATACACACACTCATATACACGTGTGGAACACTGGATAGCCACGCCCCCCCCCCCCCCTCATAGCATATATCAAAAACAAGCATATTATAGCTGTCAAATGTACAAGTATATAAAATATGGAACTGAGGTTGGTTAAAAAACATTAGTTTGTGTGTGTATCCAACCCGTATAAAGTCCATATCCGATGTGGATGCAACTAAATTCATTTAAAACCATAAATTGATTAATCTGCTAAAGTACAATAGTGGTTAAAATTAAAACTGTCACAAGTTAGCCTATAGTTTTGTCTGTATATTCTTACCTCCTTGCTGCAGTGCTTCTGTTTTGCCTCCCTTCACATGTGGTGTTTGGGCTTCTCTGTTTCCTATGGGCGTCGCCTGCTCCACTGTGGGTTATATCCTGTTCCTGTCAATTACTTCCTGGGTCACCTCCCTGTTTGCTTCCCTATATATACATATGCTCAGTGCACTGTTCCTTGCTTGAGCAACTTCGCTGTTCTCTGAGCTCCCATCCGTGTATCCCTTGGCCATTGTATCTGATCTCCTGTGTACCGACCTGGCTTTGTTTCTCCGTCTACGTTTGTCTGCTGCCTGTCCTGACCTCGGCTTGTCTCTTGGATCTCCTTATAGTCTCCTGTTTACCCTGCACACGCCAGCGGTCTCCACATTCTCAGCTGGGCCTACCTTGGGGCCGCGACCTGGTTCCAGTCTGCTGCAAGTCCATCCCCACCATCAGGGGCCCTGGTGAAGAAGCAGGCTGGGGCTTAGACTCCGCGCCCTGGGGGAATCCTGAGCTGGGGATCTATAAGGGCTCACTACCACAGACCCGTTGACACACACTTTTGCGACCTCAGAGTCACGCAATTTTTTACAGCGTTTTTTGCCGCAAAGCATTGCCTATTACTTTTTTCTGTTTGCGCCCCCCCCCCCCCAAAAATTTTAAGAACCAGCCACCACTGTCCACATCTCTGGGGTTGTGATAATGCACTTCCCCATCTGCCATATCCTTTCTATCATCTTGCCTTTTCCTATGCTTAGTAGAGGTCACCATCTGAGCTTAGTAATAGAAGAATATCCCCTGAAACATCTAACTCTATCGTCTCAATCTTACTATCATTTGACGAGAGAGCACATCCTCGCAATCCCAGTTTTGGGATGTGACAATGGCATGTACCCTGGCTTTATTCACTGGTTTACTCCCCTTCCTTTTCCTTAAGGCAGTGTATGATTTGGTCATGAGGGCTGCACACCGCTCTTGCAAATCATCTTACCGACTAGAAGTTGAACGTACACACTTCAAAGCAACTGCTAGTTGGTCTTTTAATGCCCTAATTTCTGCCTATGGCGAAGCATACTTTGCAAATTCTTTAGCAAGAGGTTTACACTCATTGTCTCTGGCCCAGATAGGCAAGCTGCACCCCCCCCCCCCTCTGAACACCAGAAACTTCTGCAGCCTTTCTTTTCCTAAACTGCTTACGCAGCATTTTTACCCAGCACAAACTACATAACACACCACAGAAAACAGGTCTGCTTCAGTTGAACTTTAGCGCAAGTCGCGGATGAGCCGCAAATTGTCTTGCTTGCGTCCATCTGGTTACTTTGTGGTATAAGCAAGGAAGCTCAGACTTCTGCAGTGTATAAATGTGCTTTTACTACACAAAAATGCTTTATATACAAAACAAGACTGACAGATATACAAGCAAGGTGCCTAGCAAATAAGCAGAAACTATGGTCTGTAAACCATAGAAATACACCTAAAAGTTACTTCACTCAGGTTAGAGTGGGTTCATGTTCTCCATAGCAATGAGGACCCAGGCTCTATAAGCAGTTGCTGGAGATCAGGTGAAAGTGTCTTCAGGTGTCTTCCTATAGCTGGTCCAGACCTTCCCTGGTTCTAAGGCATGGTGGAGTCCTCCCTATCAGTCTCTGCTGTTGGTTTTATTTGGGAAGTTTCAGGTTGTCAAGCTTTCGTCAACAACGGTTACAAACATGTTTACCTTAGTTACAAAACAACAGGCAGCTCCAACTGTACCATCCCCACATGGGTGTACTGAGTTTTCAATTAGAGAGGCATTCTCAAATTCTACCTCAAGATTGCACTCTGGTATCATACATGCCATAGGTCGTATATGTCAGGTTGTCAATCGACTGTTTACTACAATTACAGAACAGTCAACTGAAATGCAACAATGGTATATAAGTTCCCATTGTTCGAAGACAGCCTGTGTAATTGTTACCAAGGCATTCGTTTGCCAAGTATCCTCAAACAAATGCAAAAGTAACCTAATTTTTGCTTCTATCTAAACAGATTGCTTTCAAAACCAGTCTGATGGAGAAAATCATTATTCATATCAAACGCAACACAGTGATACAAAAGGTAGATTTTTTTTTGTTTTTTTAATGGTTTTTTACAGAGCAGCCGCTTCACTGACTGTGATTGACAGCAGTTGGAGCAAATAGCTCATTGCTGTCAATGAGGAGGCAGAGAGATGGGAAATCCACGGCTCTTGTGCAAATCACTGGATCGATATGAGCAGATAGCAGACATGCTTTCAGCATAAATAAAATTGTTAAGGGCTTGTTCATACCACATGAAGTCCATCGCGTTTTTAATCTGCATCAAAATGGTAATTAACATGGATTCCAATGGCATAGTTCACACCAGTGCAGTTCAACAAAAGTAGAATGTACTGCATTATTTCTGCATGGAACTGCACTGGAATGTGGCAAAATGCACTGAAATGCGTTATTGCCTGCGATTTTCTTTCCTTTTTTTTAGAGGTCAGCACCTGCTGGCGTCCTACCAAGCAGTGACTTATCCTTGTTCTCAGTAGCAGAGATGAGTCATTTGTTGTAAGATGCTGACACGTGCCGGCTTCCTATCAAAGATGAGTCATCCCTGCCAAGTGGAATTTACGTTAAGGGATGTATTTTATTTTTTTAATGATGACTTGTCAAAAACTGTGTTTATTTACTTTTGACCTTTTTTTGTGAATGCATAGGGGTCCACATCAACATGGGGACAAGGTGCTTTGTTATGTTAAGGATTACTCATCGCTGTTATGAAGTCTGCGGGTGCCAGATCCCTAACAACTGATGACTCGTGACAAAAAAAAAACTATGAGGGGAAAAAATGCACGGGAACGCATCAGAAATGTAAGGCTTTCACTGTGTTAAAAACATGAGCAGTGGGGTTGAATTCTTTCAGCTGTTCAATTAGACACAGGATCCCATTCCACGTTGTATACTTGAACGCAGCATCATTTAACCATTGGGCTGGCTTTGGGTGACTTCCATGGGGGTTGGTTGGGAGAATGCATGCTCAGGGCCTTGCTTGCGCTGCCTTGTCTGAGCGTCACTGAGCTGTCCAGCCCTTCTAAATACTAAATAATCTTAACCAAGTAACCTAAATCTGTATCCAGTGGCAAGTGGCAAAAATAGTTATTTGATCCCCTGCAGATTTGTAAGTAAGTTTTCCTACTTAGAAAAAAATGAAGTGTCTAAAATTTCTAGTATTTTAACCACTTTACCACCGGAGGATTTTGCTGTCTTACGTCCAGGCCACTTTTTGCGATTCGGCGCTGTGCGAATTTAACTGACAATTTGCGCGGTCGTGCGACGCCGTACCAAAACGAAATTTACGTCCTTTTTTCCCACAAACAGAGCTTTCTTTTGGTGGTATTTTCTTTTGGTGATCACCTGTGCGATTTTTACTTTTTGCGCTATAAACAAAAAAAGAGTGTTTATTTTGAAAAAATAACAATATTTTTAACATTTTTTTTATATGAAATTCCCCCCCCAAAAAAAGTAAAAATCTATTTTTTTCTACATTTTTGGCCAATTTGTTTTCTGCTACCTATGTTTGGTAAAAAAAAATCACAATAAGCGTATTTTGATTGGTTTGCGCAAAAGTTATTGCGTTTACTAACTAAGGGAAAGATTTCTGTCATTTTTGGTGTTTTTTTTTTTTTAACGAGTAATGGTGGCGATCTGCAATTTTTTTTGCGGGACTGCGACATTGCGGCGGACAGATCGGACCCTTGACTGACATTTTTGACACTTTTAAAGGTACCATTGACATTACTGCAGTAATCAGTGCTTAACTCCTATCTCCGTAGACGTCTGTTTAGAGGAAACGCGTCAGAGAGGAGCGCCGCATCGTCATCGCTAGTCGCCGAGGACCGTACTGCAGGCGGCCACGGCCTCTCCATCACTGGTTTGCTTTCTTGTGATCACTATTAGACTACGAAATGTAAGTGCATCGGATCTTGTTATTTAATAAATTACTAGAGGTACTGCACTATGGTCTGATTCTGTTTTTGTGAGACACATGTGGAAGCCCTCACCCGTGACAGCAGAGAGATACACCCAGAGCGTGGAGGACCGGGATTAGGATTTGACACCAAGATATCAGTGAGACAGTTGCCCTCCTATTGAGTCATTTGGTAAGAGGCTACACTTAATATCTGAGTGTTTCACCTGTTTTCCTGGAATCCCTACGACACTACTGGGTTGACTATCCGCCCTTGACCTCCTTCCCTATGGTAAGGGGCTAATCCCCATTTAGGTGGTGGAACCTATCTGCACCCCACAGGCCCAGGGGAATCTACTGTGTGGATTTCCCTACAGCCTGTGTGGGAAGAACTGGGACTTTATGCACCTTTCCTTTAAAGTTTTATACACAATACACAGAGGTGGCAACGACTGAATCAATGGACACTTTCTTTGAATAATTTTACTGTGCACATTTGTGGTTTATGATTTCATCACAGTAATATTGATTTATCACTACTTATCCATTACGATATGTTTATGTCTATGCACATGGGTGTATAGTGTATACTGTATACCCATTCGAGTGCACATTAACCCAGGCACACACTATACGGTAGATACTCATTCTAGTATCATACCTACTTCCTGATTTGTGACACAAGTGAATTTTAGCGCACCTGATTTCTTTTCACTATATATATGCACTGTTACTGTAAAAATGACACTGGCAGGGAAGGGGTTAATTTTATTGGAGAGGGAGGGGTTAATGTATGCCTGGTGCTTACTAACGTGTGTGGGGGGAGGTGACTGAGTGAGTCAGGGACAGATCGCATGTTCAGCTATGCTGAACCATGCTATCTGTCCCTGCCTGTCACTTAGGAGATCCGCCCGCTCTGTTTACACAAGCGGGCAGATCTCCACACTCGATTCCCCGACGATCGGGGAAGAGCAGCGGCGATCGCCGCAGCTCCTCCCCTGGCCCGACTCCCGCTGTGACTGAAAACAGCGGGAGCGCACCTACAGGGGGAGGAGTCCAGCGACGTAGGTCTACGTCGCTGGATGATAACGAGCCACATTGCTGCAGTAGCAGCAATGTGAGCAGACGTCAAGTGGTTAATTGATAAAGAGAGACTATCAACCAAAAATCCAGAAAAAAAAACACGATAACTTGAGTTGCAGTTCAGTGAGTAAAATAAAGCATTTGATTCCCTACCAACCTACAATAATTCTGGCTCCCACAGACTGGCTACAGTATGTGCTAATGTGGTACACAGATTAGCACTGTCAATTTAACCAATTGCCGACCACCCGCCGCATATATTCTGCGGCAGGGTGGCTCGGCTGCACGAATCACCGTAACTGTACGGCGGTTTGCGGGAGTGCTCCTGGGGGCCTGCTCCCACTAGGCAGCGGGGATGCCAATCCAAAAGGCCAGGTGGCGGCAATTGCCGCCGGGCACCCATGATCGCTCCCTGCTGAGAGGGAACGACGGTCAGCTGTTGGCAACACCACAGACCATTGTTCTCTCTAAAAGGATGACAGAGCGCCTGTGTTCCTCCTATATAGGAACACAGGTCTCTGTATTCATTTCACAAGTCCCACCTCCAAACAGTTAGAAAACACTCCCCTAGGCTCACACTTAACCCTTTGATCACCACTGGGTTAACCCCTTCCCTGCCAGTGTCATTATTACAGTAACTGCATATTTATAGCACTGATTACTGTAGTAATTTCACTGGTCCAGCCAAAAGTGTGAAAAATGTCAGTTAAGGGTCTGATCTGTCTGCCGCAATGTCGCAGTCCCGCTAAAAATCGCAGATCACCGTCATTACTAGTAAAATAAAAACGACATAAGTCTTTCCCCTAGTTTGTAGAAGCGATAACTTTTGCACAAACCAATCAAAATACGCTTATTGGGATTTTTTCTACCAAAAATATGTAGCAGAATACAAATTGGCCTAAAAGGATAAAAAAACAGATTTTTGTTTTGGGAATGTTATATAGCAGAAAGTGAAAAATATATATATTTTTTTTCAGAATTGTCGCTCTTTTTTTGTTTATAGCGCAAAAAATAAAAATCGCACAGGTGATCAAATACCACCAAAAGAAAGCTATTTATGGGCAAAAAGGGACATCAATTTTATTTAGGTACAGTGTCGCATGACTGCGCAATTGTCAGTTAAATTAACGCAGTGCCGAATCGCAAAAAATGGCCTGGTCATTAAGGGGAAAATCCTTCCGCTCCAGAAGTGGTTAAGAAGGTGCTCCTACTGACTCGTTGGTACAGGGTCCCCTCGAGACTCACACAGATCTACCAGGGCCAGCCTGATCGCTGCTGTGGGGTCGGGGCTCCTACCTTCATGTGTGGTGGGAGTGCCCGCTCCTGCGCCCCTTTTGGCTGGATATTCAGGCGCAGATCCTGGATGTGGACATCCCTGATGACCCATGGTACTTCCTGCTCCACCTCCCGTCCATTCCCCTTAGCCAATACAGAAAAAGCGTTCTTCCCTACCTCCTGAACGCGACCCACCGCCTGGTGCTGATCTCCTGGAAACAGTCGGTGGTACCAACCCGCGAGTCCTGTGTTAAGATGGTAAATGGTATCATGGAAGCAGAGGAATGGATGGCCAAGTGCAAAGATCGGTATGACAAGTTCTATGCCAAATGGGCTCTATAGACACACTATGTTACCTCAAGCTCCTCATAAGTTCTACCCCTGCAGATTTAATGTATACCATACTGTCATGACATCTTATCATGGCACCCCTATTGACATTCCACCTCAACCCCACCCCCACTGGACTCTGTCCTCCACTCCTTTTGGGAGACTCTCTGTCCCATGTTACTGCTCCCTGGTTTACCCCCACCTCTTTCCTCTCTATTCCACTTCTGCTTTCCCTCTGACTTAGTCCCTCTTCTCTTTTCCTATGTTTGGAGCAAAAGGGCTGCCCCCCCCCCCCGCTACACCACCTAGCCCAATCCATCTGACTGCTGGTTTGCTGAATGGGGTGGGACGGGTAGGGGGCAATACCCTGCAAGTGGGATGGGCCACTTGAGTGGCTCTAGTTACACTTAAATGTGCACACTGCGATTTTTCGACCATATTGGTTATCTATGTATTCACAAATGCTTTGTTTGGAATCCCTCCTTTTTGCTCCTGGTATGTTCTGAGGTGTTACCTCCCTTTATGTTACCTTTTTGGTTTCTGTTTTGATACGTTTATTTGTTGTGTGATACTTTCTTAAAATAAAGATTATATAAAAAAAAAAGAAGGTGCTCCTAACGACAACTCGTTATTTGTATATAAGACACCTGTCCACAGAATCTTTTTCTTCCATTTAAACCGCACAATCATGGGCAAGACCAAAGAGCTGTCAAAGGACATCAGGGACAAGAGATTGTAGACCTGCATAAGGCTGGAATAGGCTACAAGACCATGAGCAAGAAGCTCGGTGTGAAGAAGGCAACTGGAGTGATTATTCACAAATACAAAATAACCATCAATCACCCTCGGTCTGGAGCTCCATGTAATATTTTGCCTCATGGAGTTAGGATGATCATGAGAAAGGTGAGGGATCAGCCCAGAACTACACTGAACGAGCTTGTGAATGATCTCAAGGCAGTTGGGACCACAGTCACCAAACAAACCATTGGTAATGCAATACATTGCAAATCCTGCAGCGCCCACAAGGTTCCCCTCCTCAAGAAGGCACATGTACAGGCCCGTCTGAAGTTTGCCAATGAACATCTAAATGATTCAGAGAAGGATTGTGAGAAAGTGCTGTGGTCAAATGAGATCAAAATTGACTTTGCCACATTGAGGGACCAATGGAAAGTGCCATGTATTGTAAATTCTTGGGTGAGAACCTTCTTCCCTCAGCCAGAACACTAAAGATGAGTCTTCCAGCATGACAGTGACCCAAAACAAAGTGCCAAAGCAAGAAAGGAGTTGCTGAAGAAGAAGCACATTAAAGTCATTGGGTGGTGTAGCCAGTCTCCAGACCTTAATTGTCAGGGTCTGGACTAGCGGCAGGTGACGGCACTGGAGGTGGATCCTCTGTGTCAATGAGGGATTGGCGTGGACCGTACCAGGGGACCGGTTCTAAGTTACTACCGGTTTTCACCAGAGCCCGCCGCAAGGCGGGATGGACTTGCTGCGGCGGTAGCAACCAGGTCGTATCCTCCGGTAACGGCTCAACCTCAAAGACAGCTGATTCAGGCGTGGTACAGAAGGACAAGGCAAAGGCAAGGTCAGACGGAGCAAAAGGTCAAGGCAGGCAGCAAGGTTTGTAGTCAGGGGCAACAGCAGAAGGTCAGATACACAGGCAGGGAACGATACACCAAAAGCTTTCTCAAGGCACCAAAGGCAACAAGATCCGGCAAGGACAGGAAGGCGAAGTGGGTTTTTATAGGGTTTGGACTGATTGGACCAGGCACCAATTAGTGGTGCACTGGCCCTTTAAATTTCAGTGCAGCGGGGCCGCGCGCGCCGGGAGGAGGACGGAACCCGGCGTGCGCCGGTAGGCAGAGATGGCGGGACCCGGCGGTTAGGTAACTCAGCTGCGGGGGAAGAGCGCTCACGGTCGGGGATGATGACGGGAGCGCTGCAGCCTGTGGGACGCCTCGAGTGCTCCGGGGAAGCCAAGGGACCCGGAGCACTCGGCGTTACATTAATCCTATAGAAAATGTATGGAGGGAGCTGAAACTTCGAGTTACCAAGCGACAGCCAAGAAACCTTAAGGATTTGGACCAAAATCCCTCCTGAGATGTTTGCAAACCTGGTAACCAACTACAAGAAACAGCTTACCTCCTGTGCTTGCCAACAAGGGTTTCTCCACCAAGTACTAAGTCATGTTTTGCATAGGGATCAAATATCTATGACGAAGAGGTACTAATATGCAGCACTGAAGGGCACTGATGAGGAGGCACTAATATGCAGCACTGATGGGCACTAACAGGCTGCACTGATGAGGTGGCACTGATATGCAGCACTGATGGGCACTCATAGGTGGCATGGATTGGGGGCACCGATGGGCAAAACTATTAGCCATAATTTAGAAAAATAAATACAAAATGTGGGAATTTACTATAACTGGAGCAGACAGTGTCTGGATCAGCTGTACATAGTAACCAATCAGCTTTTAACTTCAGCCTGTTCAGTTATGCTTTGAAAATAGAAACTGGAAGCCTATTGGTTAGCATGCACAGCTGCTGGATTCTAAATAATTTTGCCTCAATGTTTTTTGTTTTTAAATAGAGTGACCAGAAAACGGCCAGCCTGAAAGATTTGACATGACAGCACAGTCATCTATCTACTATACACAGAGAACAACTGTATAGTGAAAGCTGTCAATTCATGACTATGTCACATGATAAGTAAGAACGCTACCGCCAGCAAACAGAAAGCGTTCTAAACTTCTTCTGCGCATGGGCGCGGCCCTGACTAAGGCGTGATCTTTGATTCACGTACATCTGCCCTCGGGATAGCTTCCAATGGCGCATGTGCAGTCCTGTCACCAGGGTGGAGAAGTGTAGAGCCGTAGAGCTTGCGCCTGCGCGGTGTGAACCTGGACTCTGATCACTTCCTGGTTTGAAGTGTCGGGGTCTCGTAAGATGACCGAAGGCTCGGCGGAGCCCCCACCGTGCCCCGGGGCTCGGCGTCGCCGCCTTCTCCTTTCCCTCCCCAGTGTGTTCCCTGGAAGAACACGCTCAGTGCCTGAGCCATCTATCCCATCCCCTCCTCCGTCACCACCTCCTCCTCCTCCCGTAGTACCGGCCTCGGTTTCCCCGCCGCCTTCCTCCCCCGGCGGTCAGGACTCGCTCCTAGAATGTCCCCTATGTCTGGTCCGTCAGCCACCCGAAGAGCTGCCCGAACTGCTGAGCTGCCGACACCGCTCCTGCCTGCGCTGCCTCCGCCAGTACCTGAGGATCGAGATCACCGAGAGCCGAGTAAACCTCCGCTGTCCTGAGTGTGCCGAGCGCCTCAGCCCCCAACATGTCCGGGCTATCCTACGGGACCCCCAACTCACCCGCAAGTATGAGGAATTCCTACTGCGTCGCTGCCTGGCCTCTGACCCGGACTGCAGGTGGTGCCCGGCTCCGGACTGCGGGTGAGAAGATACAAAGTGTCACAGGGCCAAGCTTTCTATGGGGACACTTAGTGCAGGGGTTGATACGACATTCATTTTCTGCGTCAAAAACGCATAGCAGGTTCTAGGGTTTCCAATGGCATAGTTCACACCAGTGCGGTCAGCTCTAGTACCTTCCAGTTCCAGAAAAAATAGTACAACCTGCTGCATTTTTTTTTTCTGCACCGGTCTGTACTGGAACACGGAAAAATGCTCTGGAACAGACATTTTTAGGGCCAGTTCAAAGCACATGCAGTCCAGTGCGTTTTTCTTTCTGCATCAAAAAATGCAGGTTGTATGATTTCCCTATGGAACAAGGGAAAACGCACTGGATACCACCAGTGGCGGCTGGTGCTCAAAATTTTTTTTTGGGGGGGGGGGGGGGGGGAGCGGCGCAAAGAGAAAAATGTAATAGGCATTGCTTCGCGGCAAAAAACGCGGAAAAAATTTGCATGACTTTGAGGTCACACAAGTGTGAAAGGGGCCTTCAGGAATCAAGGAACAGTGCCTTGAAAAATATCATAGTCACCCCTTGAATTAATCCACATTTTGTCATGTTAACTTGCAACCAAAAATGTAAATGTATTTTATGTGATCGACCATAATTGTGAAGTGGAAGTAAAATGATAAATGGCTGAACATGATATTGTGGTAATATTTAACTTTATTAAGATTTCCATACATTAGAGGGCTCCACCATTAGTGAGTTAGCGCTGCACATTTTTTTATTTTTTTTTGATGGGAACACCTAACAGTGCTTAGCAGAAAGCCTTTTACTGACCTGACACTTTATTTTGCCAGTAGTTTATTGTAAATAGTAGTGTGGTGATTTACCTATTATACTAAAGATCGGCATGTGGCATTAATAAACATCAACAGATTTCAGTTGTGCCCAACCAGGCCAGCCACCCCATGGACAGGGTGCCTGGTTACTGAGTTCATCTCCTCATCCCTGCACTCAGTGCACTCATGGGCATTGATAGGCAGCACTGATTGGCAGCACTGATGAGTACTCCTGGGCACTAATAGGCAGCACTGATGGCTACTCATAGGTGGCACTGATAGGTGGCACTGGTGGGCAGTGATAGGCACCACTTATGGACACTAACAGGGGAGAGGGGGCGTTTCACATTCAGCAGATAGTGAGGCTTGTCAGAGCCGCTCAGTGTGTGTGATACTGTCATGTAATTTAACTGCTTGCAGGGAAAAAGACCAGCTGTCAAAACTCAGCGGTGATGTCAGGGTTGGGCGGGATCGAGCAGCTGTCAAACACCAGCCAATGATTGGGCTGCTTAAGAAAGGGGTGGGGCCACGTAAACTAAGTGGCTGCCCAGACCTCATCCCATTGGCTGGTGTTTGATAGCTGTTCGGTCCCGCCCACCCCCTACATCACGTCTGTGTTTTGACAGCAGGTCTTTCTCTCTGCAAGCAGTAACATTACATGACAGTGTCACACACAATGAGCGGATCTGACAAGCCTCACTATCTGCTGAATGTGAACCTGCAGGCTACACACTACTTGGATGCAGCATTTCATGGTCCAGCCTGGTGCTATGCTGCCAGGCTGGACCAATCACAAGACGGCAGATGGAGAGTGGGAGTGTTCGGGGGTCATCGCTCTGCGCCCCGAGGACACTCTAAAAGGCCACCAATCACCTTTCAAGTAAAGAGGCACGTGATGCCAAAGCCCCCACCCCTCCCATAGCCAGCAATGTGTTTGGCGCCCCGCTGCCATATTAACCTTCCTGGCGGTATGATTCTTTCGGATTTTAGGTGCTGAAAGCGGTACCATTATTTTGCATGTAATTCTTAATAATGAGTAGCCCAAGCCAACTATTTACATATGACTATATGTGCTTGGGTGTAACTTACATTTTTCATGATTTAAAAAAAAAAATTCTTTTTTTTTTTTTTTTTTGTACTTCGGGGACAAAAAGTCCCCTATTTGATGTGTTTTTTTTTTTTGTGACAGGTTCTCTTTTTAATGAGATATCCAGGGTCTAAAATACCCTGCGTGTTTCCTCTGTGCTCCAGTGAATGTAATGTAATGCACATCGCACTGCTTTAGACTTGGTGGCCAGGGAAACTGTCAACGGGGACCCAACAAGTAGGGGAAGGCTCTCCTCCCTCCTTTACCCAGTGGCACCCACTATGCCGGGCCCAGGCAGATAGGAATGCAGAGCCCAGGATACATAAGGGTGTGTGTTCAAGATTTGGGCCACAGCCCAGGCACCAGAATAAAATTTGTCACCATGGCGACCTGGTGCCTGGGGTTTGTCGAGCCTTGGCTTAGTGACTGCTGTCTAAGGATTTGTTCAGACTTGCGGCAGCCCTTGCCATTCCTCTGAAAAATGATCTGCAGTGGATCACTTTTTAGAGGGCCATTGACTGGTGGCTAGGTGGCTCACTGCTTATTTTAGCCCTGGAAAGCCTACACCGCCCTGCAACCATGTGCATTGCATGTTTCAGGGTGTTTGCGGTGCTGCCCCATTCACTTGATCGTGTTCAATTCTAGTCTAGAACCTGGTTGTATCCCCTATGCTCCACTTAATTATATACAGTGCAGATCGCATTGTATTACATTCTTTCCTGGCCAGGGACACCAAGAGCCTTACTTGGAAGTGATGTCAACCATGTCAATTTCTGAGTCAGTAGCAAGGAGGGAACAGGGTGTGTTTCCGCTCTGCTCCCTGTCCTCTACCTGGCGGCACCTGCTATGTGAGTCCTGGGCCCACAAATGGGCAAGCAGAGCCCAAGATACCTGGGGAGGGGGTGCTGATATCGGCGTGTATGGAAGCAGCCCCCTGAAGGCTTCCATCTGACAGGCTTGCCTGCTTGTCAGATTTTCACACAATGTGTGTACAACCCACCGCTTTCAGGTCCCTACTATGTATGGACCTGGCAGCAAAACGGTTAAAGATCTCAAGATTTGGGTTTTGCATTACATTGGAAAATCCGCCAGTCCCCACTTGCCCTGCCCAGAGGCCTGCTTCAAAGAAACAACTAGATAGGTAAAAAAATATTTTTTAACAAATTATTTTTAGGTATGCTGTCTGAGTGGGAACGCATAAAGTGGGGGTTTCTGATGGGATTAAAAAAAAAAACCTGCTATGTCATGTCCTAATTTGCTAAAGCACAAGTTTGCTATAAGTCTACGTAATTGGACAGATCAAGTCTACCTGCCACCAACCGTGTCATTAATTTCATTTTCCCCAAGAACAGTTACTATGGACTGGCTTTCTGAAAGTGACAAGAGTGTGTCAGCATGGCCACTTCTTGCCTCCACTTGGGGTGCATGTAACAGGCTGACAATGCAGGAGAAAAATTGGAAGATAGTTGTCACCCCATAACAGCAAGCAAGTATCTGAACAAAAACCTACAGGGCAGCTAGCAAAAAGACCTCTGCTTTGCTAGTGAGCATCTGTCCTCAGCTCCCAGCACTTGTCTGAGGAAAGCATTGGCAAAAGAAATGCAGAGGGAGGTAATGCATGTAAGTGGACCATGCACTAAAGGGGCCCTGTCCAACACTGCAACTAACATTACAGGGTAAGGAGGAAGAAGGGACTTTGTCCAATCAGGAACTGACTGTAATAATAAAGTGATACTTTTTCTTTAACTGTCCATTCACACTACCGCAACTTGTCCGGCGACTTGTAAGCCTGACAAGTCGCGGTCCATGCAGTGCTACAGGACCCGTTCTAATAGGAGCGACACAAGTCGCTCTGACTTAGAAAAAGGGTCCTGTACTACTTTGGGGCGACCTCGGAGCAACTTTGATAGACATTCATTATATGAAGTCCGTGCAAGTCGTGCCGAAGTCGTGGTGCACGGGACTTCACAGGTCGCCCCCGAAGTCGGAGCGACCTAGTGTGAACCGGCACTAACATGCTGAACTTCAGCTTACCATGTCGGCCATAAAAATAATTAGATCATTTTTGTTTCTGCTAAATATTGCATTTTTCAAGATTTTAACTTGTAAAAAATGAAATAATTTTGTAAACAAAAGAACAGCCTAGGGTCTAAATTTTGTTACATCCTTATGCTGTGTTTTGCCCCCCCCCCCCCCAAAAAAAAGGGGCTAAAGTGCTTTTTATTTAAAAAAAAAAAAAGAAGTTTTAGAATATCCATAATAATAAATTGGGAGTTACTTGACCATCTGTACGGTTTCTGAAACAGGGAAAATTGCTTTATGTTTATTACAAGTACTTGTATAGCGCCATAGGTTTACACAGCGCTTTGTACCTATATTGTACATTCACATAAGTCCCTGCTCTCAAGGAGCTTACAATCTAAGGTCCCTAACTCGCATTTAGGGCCACTTTAGACAGGAGCTGATTAATGTACCAGCGTGTCTTCATAGAGCAAGCTTCTTTCTGCAAGCCTCCACCTCTCTCCCTTTGGCCTTAAACACAAAATAAACAGATACGTACATAATTAACAGTCAAATGTTGTTGCCCTGTGGGAGAGCTCCGCTCTGACAACTGTTCCACGGAGACATTTGTCATGGGAGTATTTACAGTTTATCTAAATAGGTAGCTCATTAACTCATGGGGTTATTTGGAAAATAGATCTTAAAGTGGACACATACTAAACTGTTTACATAAACCTTCAATTCATTAAAAGAAATGGAGGCACTGAGATGCTAAATTTTTCTGGAAAAAAAACTGCCAGTACTGCTTGCTTAACTCATAGATTAGGTATCTGATCCCTATTGATGCAGAGGATCAGAATCCAGTTTGGCCGCTGCTCGTATTCAGCAGAGATAATGAAAGCTGAACTGGATGGAGCTTGAAACAGCATTTTCTCCAGGCAAGGTATTCCAGCTCTTTTGTTCCTGACTGAAAAAAAAGCTGACATCTTGCTCGGATACATTTGAGTATAGGACCATGGTAAAAAAAGAAGCCCTGAAAGTAATTTTAATTTGTTGGTTTAAAAGGAATATGTAGTCCTAAATTGTTGCACTTTAGTAAAATAGTGGGGCATCATGGAGGTAAGTTTGGGATGTTTAAAACCTGTTGGCTGGAAACAGCAGTATCTACCACAGTTGAGCTCATTCCTGGATTTTGGGTACAAATGACCCCAAACCCTTGTGCTATGTGGGTGCTGATATCAGCAGTGCCTTTGTATTTATTGAGGACTTGACCTCAACATCTGAATTGGAGTACTGGCTGATCTACTGTTTCCACTTGACTGGTATCTTTTAACACCTTTATGACCACAATACAACTTTTGTAAGACCAAATGTAAACTTGCCCTTTCCAAGAGGAATGCAGTTAATCTTGCAGCAGAGAATTAGGAATGTTCAACTGTATGTTCTTAGTTCTCAGACCCATTTTCAATCAGGATTATTAGTCTATTATTGTCAAGTTGACTGCATACCAACGCTGTTAAACCAATGCTTTTCTCTTACCACATTAGAGCTTCCCAAGACCAAATGTCCCCTATTGACCCTGGTATGTGAATAGTCATTTTCATCCTCCTACATTTTATTTGATATAGGCATTTGCTAAACATACAATAATTTAACTTGCATCAGATTGTTGTATCCTGTGAATAAAGAACTATACCTTTCACTGGGACTGATGTGAATAATGAATGTATACACGATAAAGCACTGCACAGATTGTAATAGCTACATGGATAACTGAAAGAGTATTCCTTGCATATATATATATGTATAAATAACCCAACTAAGCCAGAATCCTAAGAAGAGCCACATGCAGTGGGGATAATAATTATTTGATCCCCTGCAGGTTTTGTAAGTTTGCCCACATACAAAGAAATGAAGGGTATATAATATTTACCGTAGGTTTATTTCAAATGATAAAGGCAGAATATCAACCACAAATCCTAAAACAAAACGCATGATACAAATGTTCTAAATTGAGTTGCAGTTCAGTGAGTAAAATAAGTATTTGATTCCCAAGCAAAAAACTACTTAGTGGAGAAACCCTTGTTGGCAAGCACAGAGGTTTGACGTTTCTTGTAGTTGACCAGGTTTGTACAGACCTCAGGAGGGATTTTTATCCACTCCTCTTTACAGATTCTCTAAATCCCTAAGGTTTCTTGGCTGTCGCTTGGAAACTCAGTTTTAGCTACCTCCAAAAGTTTTCTATAGTATTAAGGTCTGGAGACTTGCTGGGCCACTCCATGGCCTTAAATGTGCTTCTTCTTGAGCCACTCCTTTGTTGTCTTGACGGTATGTCACAGGTCATTGCCATGCTGAAAGACCCATCTTCATTGTTGTGTTGAGGGAAGAAAGTTCTCATTCAAGATTTTACAATACATGGCCCAATTCATTGGCCCCTCTATGCGGAAAAGTCGGCCTGTACCTTTAGCAGAAAAACCATCCCAAGCATAATATTTCAAGCTCAGTGCTGGACTGTAGGGATGGTGTTCTTATGGTCATAGTCAGCATTTATCTTCCTCCTGACACGGCGAATCGAGGTAATGCCAACGGCTCAATTTTGGTCTCATCTGACCACAGCACTTTCTCCCAACCCTTCTCTGAATCATTTAGATGTTCATTGGCAAACTTCATGGGCCTGTACATGTGCCCTCTTGAGAAAGGGGACCTTGCGTGCGCTGCAGGATTTCAATCAATGGGCGGTGTATTGTGTTGCCAACGGTTTGTTTGGGTCTGTGGTCCCAACTGCCTAGAGATCCTTAACAAGCTCCTCCATGTAGTTCTGGTCTGATCCCTTTTCTCATGATCATCCTTACCCCCTGAGGCGAAATCTTGGATGGGGCTCCAGACCGAGGGTGTTTGATGGTTATTTTGTATTTCTTCCATTTGCAAATAATCGCTCCAACAATTGTTACTGTCTCATCAACTTCTCACTCGTGGTCTTGTAACCCATTCCAGCCTTGTGCAGGTCTACATTCTTGTCCCTGGTGTCCTTTGATAGCTCTCTGGTCTTGCCCATGATTGTGAGGTTTGAATGGAAGAAAGACTCTGGGGACAGGGGTCTTTTATACACATAACGAGTTGCTGTTAGAGCACCTTCTTAATTGACAGGACTATTCTATGTGCCGCCTACTGTAGCCAGTCTGTGGGAGCCAGAATTATTTTTGATTGGTAGAGGATGAAATACTTATTTTACTCACTGACCTGCAACTCAATTTATAACATTTGTATCGTGTGTTTCTTTCTGTTTTTATTTTGGTTGATATTCTGTCTCTATCATTTTAAAATACACCTACGATAACAAATATAGACCCTTCGATTCTTTTTAAGTGGGCAAACTTACAAAATCTGCAGGGGCTAAATAGTTATTTTCCCCACTGTAGGTGGTGAATCTGTAAATTCTGCTTCATTGTTATCAAATTACTTCAGGGAGGAAACACAGAATAATATACAGAGTTCAGGAGCTAGTCAACCAAGTCTAGCAGTCAAGAGGCCTTTAAAGAACTGTGGCCAAAACTTTTTTGGCCCTACTTTTCCTGTGAGTCACAGGCATACACTTATTTCTGCACTCCTGTGACCCAGATTCATCCGACAGTGGGGTAAAGTATGCTGTCGGCTGATGTGTCCGAGCCAGCCCAGGCTTTGTCGGGATCCACCCAGATGCCTGACCAGCAGCTGACTCAGCCTCTCGGTGTGCCGCTGAGTGCCTGGGCCAGCTGCTCCTGCCCCCTTCACAGCCCAGCGCTCCAGTGAGTGCTGGAGGGACAGAGCCAATGACTGACAGTCACCGCTCGGGGCTCAGTGGATTCGAGAACAGAATGGTCAGCTGTCTTTGACTGCTGCAGCATCAGATAGATGCCGTAGCCATCTAGGTGAGTATGTGTTTTTTTTTCTTGCACTTCACTTCTCCTTTTAAAGGAAACCTGTTGAGAGAAATATGAAGGCTGTGGTTGCTGTCTTCTGCTTCTAAAATGCTAGTTACCTGGCCATCATGTCAAAGCTCTTTCTTTATTTTAAGTCACTGACCCATAGCATGTACAATGGGTAAAATAAGTATTGAACATGGCACCATTTTCTAGGTAAATATATTTCTAAAGGTCCTATTGACATAAAATTGTCACCACATGTCAGTAACAACTCATGCAATCCATAAATACAAAGAAAACAAAAGAAATATGTTCAGAAAATAAGTTGGGTGTAATAAAATGGAATGACTTATGGGAAAAGTATTGAAAACCTGGAGAAAGGGAGGTGCAAAAAGACCTGGAAAGCCAAAACACCTGCTGAAATCTATCAGTGATTAGAAAGCAATTATGCACCTTGTCAGTGCAAATTATCAGCTGGTTCAGTCTCAACTGATGGCCTATAAAAAGGTGTCTCATTACCAAGTTGTCACACAAGTACCATCTCATGATGGGTAAAAGCAAAGAGCTCTCTCAAGACCTTCGCAACCCTATTGTTGCAAAACATACTGATGGCATTGGTTACAGAAGGATTTCAATACTTTTGAATGTTCCAATGAGCACTGTTGAGGTCATAATACGAAAGTGGAAAGCACATCATTTCATCATAAACCAGCCACAATCTGGTGTTAACCGCCATGGCCTGTATGCACACTCACCACACAAGACTCCCTTGCTGAAGAAAAAGCATGTTGAAGCTCGTTTAAAGTTTGCTGCACAACATTTAGACAAGCCTGTGAAATAATGGGAGAATATAGTCTGTTCAAATGAGACCAAAATTTATTGACAAATGTGAATGCCTTAATGCACACCATGTTTAAAGGGCAAATGGCGCTGTACATTACCCCAAAAGCACCATACCAACAGTGAAGTTTGGAGGTGGGAACATCATGGCGTAGGGCTGTTTTTCAGTATACGGTACTGGCAAACTTCATCTCATTGAAGGAAGGATGAATGGAAAAATGTACCAAGACATTCTTGATAAAAATCTGCTGCCATCTACTAGGATGACGATGAAACAAGGGTGGACATTTCAGCAAGACAATGATCCCAAATGCAAAGCCAAGGAAACTCAAAGAGATCAAATAAAGCTGCTAGAATAGCCCAGCCAATTACCTGACTTGAATCCGAATAGAGAATCAACTAGCAACTAGTTTCTCCATACGGGAGGCGTCTTGAAGATGTCATTACCAACAAAGGATTTTGTACTAAGTATTAAAGAAATTTCAGTTAGCGTGTTTGATACTTTTTCCCTGTGTCATTCCATTTTATTACTTGCAAATTTAATTTTTGAACGTATTTGTTTTGATTTCTATGTATGTATGGTTTGCATGGATTGTTACCGACGTGGTGAAAATGTAATGTCAATGGCACCTTTAGGCCCCTTTCACACTTATGCGACCTAAAAGTCGTGCAATTTTTACCACATTTTTGTTGCCTTGATTATAAATTGCCTGCCAGTAATCTGACTACTTTAAGCTGGAAAAAAAAAAAAGTCTGTTTATAAGATGATTAGATAATCCTCCATTTGCTACCCATGCGTCCATTTTTATGTGTTTACTTATGTGTGTTTTTGTTTTTATGATTTAGTTATGCCGTCATTGCCTATGGCTGTGCCAGCTGTCCCAGACTTACTTGTGAAAGGGAAGGCTGCCAAACAGAATTCTGTTACCACTGCAAGCAAGTGTGGCATCCTAACCAGACATGTGACATGGCACGTCAACAGCGTGCACCATCGTTCGGTTTGCGAAGGAAGCACCCTTCTGGGATCAGCTATGGTCAGGAATCTGGCTCAGGTATGTGTTTAATGAAGATGCCAACCCTGAAACAAATATTTTATGCATGAACTCCTGTTGTGACCTTTATTTTATACCTAGATGTATATCTCATACTTGATGAGCCGCTGGGAAAGCTGACAATCGTAGTAGGTCAGGTCTACTTCAGTGATAGCTGCGATCTTCCAGGTCCTGCTCAGATTCTCTGTAAGCAGCTTCCCTCTGCAGTCTGCACACTGACCATGGGGTTGCTCACTCAGCACTGCCACCTTACATAGAGCACACCTTCTTCTTCCTTGTTTTCATAAAAAAAATTTTTTTGATTGGATCAGGTAGAGATTGTGATGTCATCAACCCTTCTCTCCCCCTTATTCAATCAGGGAATGCCTGGAATTCATTGAGCGAAAAAATAGAAGGCTTTCTATGAATGGCAGCAGTGCTGAGCGACTGACCCACTGTGGTCCTTGTGCTGAGGGGAAGCTGTACGGCCAGGACTTAACAGATTGTGACTATGCCTGTAGTAGCCTTAGCTACTACAAAAAAACAAATGTATAGTACTTGCACCTTGTTTAGATGCCTAAATTTAACTTTATTTCACCCTACTGTATTCCCTGTAAAGCAAAGCAGCCTCGGGAAGGGTAGGGACACCATTAGGAGCCAATCGGGTGTCCAGTATGCACCTGTTGCCAGGACACGCTGCCAAGAGAATCTCTCTAGATTACCTTATCAATCTGTTGCTTCTCTTTCATGGTGCAATCAAAGGCTGGGGACAGGAAGGTGACCTAGCTGCATTGCTTAAAGCAGAACGCTACCCAAAATTTACTAAATAATAATGAACTCATTGAAAGGCTAAGATTACCTTTGTGAAAAAAATAATAAATGCATTTACATTTATTATAATTATTATTATTCAATTTATTTTTTTTATATACACAGGAGCCTACAGAGCATTGCACCTGTGATAAGTGGATCATGGGTGCTTTGTCAGGCTCCTTCAGACAAGCTCTACAGCTTTATGCTCATACCTTTGTATCAGCTGTCAAACTGCTGGGCTTGTGAATGAGCTACAAAGGGGCTCCAAAATAACCCTTGCAGTTAATTGAGAACTACAAGCCAGCTGCCGCGGTGGCAGACGGGACTTGTTTTCTCACTCAGATTCCTGTGAATGAATGTTGTTTCAGTCATTTCTGGCCTACTCCTCTTCATTTTAATGATCTTGATGCTTGAAAACCTTCTAATCCTAATCGTACAGTGCAGGACACAGGCAAAGTTGTCATAAACCCTGGGTTTTTAGGCTCCTACGTTGAGGTGATTGGACACTGGCAATACTTTAGAGGACAGGGCACCTCCCCTATAACCCTACCCTACTTTCTGAGCCCTCAGTTTTGTGCTAGCATCCTAAGGTGATGGACCTCTTCTCCTTTAACTAAACTATTTATTTTTTTCTTTTTGTTGTTTACTCTTCGTGTTCTTTAGTAATTCTTCTCTCTGTCTTCTAAAGCCACAGATGAAAGTAGTGAATCCAGATTGGCTCAATTTTTCCAACATATTAGGAGACATACCCAGACACCATGCTCAGGGGACCGCTTGTAATGTTGCTTCGTATACTGAATCCTGCATGGGTGCTCACCTCGGCATTTAATGCAATGTGTGTGTTCATCCACAGGGTGCTATACAGGTCCAGGGTCATGGTTGATCCCTATGGAAACCAGTCCCTGAAGAAGGATGTTTTTTTATATACAATCGAGCATTGTGGATAGGTAAAACAGGGTCACCCCGTATGATGCTGAGCGCTGTTACAAAAGACCAAGGCGATATTTGAATTGTATTCACTACAATATAAACTTTTCAATTTTGGCACCAAAATTCAACCACTAAGAGCTTAGCCTCAGGTGGATGAGCAGGTGTTGCACACCACAGGTGACACATTTTACCGCCACTTCCGCCTAAAGCCTTCTATGGAGTTTAGGTGCTACTTCCTGCCCTTTCACCATGTGCATTCACTACCAGACACTATACACTCAGGTTGCTGCATTATCCTTCTGGCCACGCTTACCCTATATCCTGCATCCTACTTCATGAGTACCCCACAGGCGAATTTCCTCACCCGTAACTATGGCAGAGATCTGAAAAAAGGGAGCCATGACAAAACTTATCATTTTCTCTGCTGAAGGCCTGCTTAACTAAACTCAGCCTCAGTGATGATTTGCTCCTTGTACCAGAGCAGGAGTCGATTCGAACACCGATCTCTCCAGCTGAATCTAGCTGTGTTTCAGGCATGCCACATGCGGCCTACCTGGAAAAAAAGCAGAATTCTCTGCATCTCTAATTCGTCTGACGAACAACTGCTTTAATACAGCTCTGTCCATGCCTCAGAAATGCTATGCCTCTTCTGTTTACATTTCTTTACTTGAGTCGGATCCCGATATACCTGCCTTAGATGAGACAGAAGGGAACAAAAAGTACGAGGCAGTATTGTGGAAGCTGCATAATAGATTTTTCCCACATTGCTGTATAATTGAAGAGGGAGCTTCACGCAACATGACTGCCAGTGTGGAAAAGCTTTTGCTGCCGTCAGACATTATGCAGCTTGATTCTTCTCTGTCTCACCATGCCCTTTTGAGTACAGAGACCTGTAAAACCCTTAAAGATGTTCCCCATTCTTGAAAAAATAGATAAGAAAATCAATGACAACAGGATCACTCCAGGAAGGATTTTGCCTCTTCCCTAAGGCTTTGCCAAACCCTAGCCGGAAAGAGTTCAGTAAACAGTAGTTTATCCCTGTAGTCGATTCTGCCTTCCCAGTCTTAAAGTCCAACTCTGGGTAGAAAAAAATTATACCCATTTCCCCAAATCTGTTTTGCCCGCACTGCATGTGCATAGGTTAACTGATAAATGAAGAGAGATAACACCGCTCAGGCCAGTCAAAGTCCATGATTCAAGGTGGGTGCTGAACCTTGGCTCACCACCAGGAGAAGCATAAAAGAAGAAAATGGTTGCACACCACCACGGAATCCAATGAAGAAAAGTTCCTTTACTCACATAAGTGGTACAAGGTACAGCAGGGTAAGACAGTAGACGCGTTTCACACGACTGCTACGTGCTTGTTCACTACTAACAAACATGTAGCAGTCGTGTGAAACATGGCTACTGTCCTACCCTGCTGTACCATTTATGTGAATAAAGGAACTTTTCTTCATTGGATTCCGTGGTGGTGTGCGGCCATTTTTTTTTTTTTTTTTCTTTTTTGGGTTAACTGATAGTTTTGTCTAGGGATTAACACAGCAAGCAGCGATACTCACCCAATCCTTTGATGCTCTGGAAATCGGCGCACCCCCACAACCATCGGTGGACTGTTCCTGCCGTCTTCACGTCCCGAGCCGGTCTGTGGACGTGATTATGTCAGAAACAGTCCACTGCACAAGACCGCTGGACCGCGGGGGACCGGTCTTGCACTGGGAGGATCAGAGGCTTATATGAGTATATCTTGGCTCCCTGAATCACGATACTCAAACGAGCAGTTGACCCATGCACTGTGGGCAAAGCCACGCTGCATGGTAAAGAAAAAATTTAAAATTAACCCCCTCCCGCCTGCACTATAGCCGATAGATGGCTACAAAGATGGCTTAATTTGCCGGGAGCGCATACATGGACGTCCTCCTGTGACCACGCA
Source organism: Pelophylax lessonae (assembly GCF_965119305.1). Lineage (NCBI taxonomy): Eukaryota > Metazoa > Chordata > Amphibia > Anura > Ranidae > Pelophylax > Pelophylax lessonae. Next base: position 371,909,214 of record NC_138769.1, on the reverse strand, counting down.
TGGGTGGCACACTGTGTGAACACAGACTCAGCTAATCGCAGATCAGGGTAAGGGGGCCGCTGTGATTGAACAGCTGATCATGGAAGTAAACGCAAGCCGATTTATCAATTTGTTTCCTTTACGCTGACAATGTAGGGAGAGAAAAAGAGAGCCGATAACCGGCTTGCGTTAAGGGGACATCGCCACTGATAATCAGGGTACTGATTTTCAGTGCAGTGCTACCTCATTAATGCAGCCCATCAGTACACATCAGTGGAGAAAAATGACCTGTTTGCAAAATGTTACAGCAAACCTATGAAAATTTTTTTTTTTTTATTTATTTTTTTTTTCATTTAGCAAAAAATAATTAACCTAGTGGTGATTTAAATAGAAAGCTCTATTTGTGTAAAAAAAAAAAAATGATAAAAATGTCATATAGGTACAGTGTTGCATGACTGCGCAATTGTCATTCAAAGTGTGACAGCGCTGAAAGCTAAAAATTGGCCTGGTCAGAAAGGGGGGGGGGGGAAGTGCCAGCAGGCAAGTGGTTAAACAAACTTCTCACTGTACCTATTGAAAATGTTCCTCCTTTTAAGGTTTTCAAATAGAACGTTTGGGACGCTTCTAAAGGCCCTGCAGTTGGCTCTCCAATTTCAGTTTATCAAACTGCAGCTAACTGAACTTGGGCAATGATGGCCTAGTAATTCCCTGGTCTCGGTTCAGGCTAATTTATGGGTTTCCCCCAGTGCAAATGTTGCCTCACCTGCTCAAAGGTAGAGCAAGAGAGGAAGACTGTGATTCATTGCAGTAATCTGGTACACACATGCAAAGACTTCTAGAAAATGACTCCTTTCCTCTCCCCAACAGGCCAGATCTTTTGTCTCAGGGCCCACTAATTTCATCCTGCAGTCTCTGGCCTTAACAAAATGGTTGTTAAAGCCCAGGTCTTAAAAGAGAGGGGTCTCTGAGTAGGGATAGACCGATATGTTTTTTTCAGGGCCGATACCGATATTTTGGTCACAACGTATCGGTATCGGCCATTATGGGCCAATATTTTGTACATATAAAGTTTTTTTGAAAAATAAAGACAATTTTTGACATAAATCTGGTACAGAACATATCAATTTTTGTTTAATGCTTAAAGGCTGGCTGGCACCCTGTGGTGGCTGGCTGGCTGGCACCCTGTGGTGGCTGGCTGGCTGGCACCCTGTGGTGGCTGGCTGGCTGGCACTCTGTGGGTGCTGTCTGGCTGGCACCCGGTCTGTGGGTGCTGTCTGGCTGGCACCCGGTCTGTGGGTGCTGTCTGGCTGGCACCCGGTCTGTGGGTGGATGGCTGTCACAGGGCTGGTGGCTGGCTGGTACAGGGCCTGTGGATGTGGGTGGCTGGCACCGGGCTGCTGTGGGTGGGTGTATGGCCGTGATACACTCTTGCGAGACTAGTCCTGACTCCAGACGAGGCTGTCCAAGGCGAGGGAGGCGGCCTAAGAAGGCAGAATGACATCACGGCAATATCTGCCAGTTCCGGGGGCCGATACCGATATATCGGCCGCTGATATATATAATCGGTCTATCCCTATCTCTGAGTCCTATTCCTACCTTTCTGAAAGTAAGAAAAGCCATACATTTAAGCCCCCTTTCACACAGGCGGACCGTTAAGATCCGCCTGTCCGTTTTTTTTTCTTTTTTTTGCGGATCTGAATGGTTACCCCATACATCCCTATGGGGCATCTGATGTCAGCGGAGCCTGGAAAGCATTGCACCAGTGATCAGCAGAACACTGGTGGCATGCAGCGCTCCTACAGACTGTCAGTGTAATCGGTTTCCTCGTAAATGGGCGGGCAGGCAGGCAGTTTCACACTGAAAGGAAGAATCAATGCAGAGCGTTCAACAGCGTTGTAGTCTTTTATTGAGAACTACAAGCCAATAGCCGCAAAGGATGCCGGTGCTTGTAGTTTAGTTCATTCACTCACAGAACTCTGTGAAAGAATGTCGTGGCCGTGGGGTCAGAACTTCTCCCTGTACTTCTGTCCCATAGAGGCAGCAGATTGCTGAGCGGCTGCAGGAGCAGGAACATGTTACATGTTCCACCCTAAAACTGGGTGGAACATGTTCCCAAAGGTGAACTTATCCTTTAAATTTGATGATGCAAATTTACTATGCCCTGCGAATATGCACAGCTGTGTCGCACATTTCATAGAGGTGCTGAAAGGCAGGAATTTCAAGAGGCACAGTTAGTACACAAAACGCACCTTGTCATCACTGCTTGCATGTTCATGAGCAGAGGAGAAACTGAAAAGCATGCAAGAAATCCGAAAGTTGTGGAAAGAGATAGGCAGCACTCACAACATGGAAGCTTATATAATTTTTTTTTTTGGGTTAACTTTATTGAACACGTATAAAGAAGTGCAAAACATATCATCAAAAGTATGACCTAGAAAAAGAACGAATAGTCCCAGTCAGTGCATATAATATAGTGAAAGTAAGGGATTCATCATAGTATTCACATATATAACAGCAAGGGTTATGTAAGCCGTGAACAGGTTATCTACCATTAACATAGTATTATGGCAAAATGAATGTCACGCTTTTATTCATAGTATCTCGTCTCCGTCTATGTATTAGGAGATATAGTGCGATCAGAGTTCCCCCAAGTGTTCCAAACTTCATGGAATTTACGAGGGCAGCCTCTACTGTAGCATCATACATCAATTTGTATAGTGGAAGTGCCTGATTTAGAAACTTGTATTGGCGTATAAAAAAATAATTATCAAATGTGTTTCCAGTACAATGCTAATGTTCTTAAATTAATGTGCATGCAGTGACTAGCTCTTTAACTATTTAAGTACACTGGGCATGCTACAAATGCTCAAAAAAATCTAAATTCAAAGGACATGTATAATATGTCCAGTCCTTTTTCCCTGCTGTGTCATATTAAAGAAGTTATCTTGCGTTTCCTTGGAAATGGAATTTCTAAAGGCTTGCACTTTAAAGTACTCGCAGATTTAAAAAATGCAGATAATGAATGTGAAGTTGTTCAACACATGAAATATTAATTAAAAGGTGTCTTTTAATGCTTAACTTTAAACTGGTTTTAAAAAAATAAACCCGTTCACTCCAGTTTTTTTTTCAATGAATTATTCCTCTTAATTTGTTCCTGGCATGGAAGCTTTGCAGCAGACGCCCTAAGGGTTCTGCTCCAATTGCAATGAACGGTTTAAACTCTCTACAGCTTCACTGTAGTCCTATTATCTAAAAGATTTTTGCTAGGAACACTCCCTTGACATTTTTGTGACTATGCACAGGCCCACTGGTAAGAGTGGAGTATTCAGATGTTTCTTCTACATAAACATAGCATACAGTGGGGAAAATAAATTGTATCCCCTGAAGATTTTGTAGGTTTGCCAACAAACAAAGAAATGAAGGGTCTGTAATTTGTATCATAGCTGTATTTTAAATGATCGAGATGATATTGACCAAAAATCCAGAAAAAAACGCATGATGCAAATGTTATAAATTTGAGTTGCAGTTCAGTGAGTAAAATAAGTATTTGATCTCCAAGCAAAACATGACTTGTAGTTGGTGACCAGGTTTTCACACATCTCAGGAGGGATTTTGGTTCACTCTTCTTTACATATCTTTTCTAAATGATTTCTTGGCTTTCACTTGGCAACTCGAAGTTTCGGCTCTCTCCATAAATTTTCTATAGTATTAGGGTCTGGAGACTGGCTAGGCCACTCCATGACCTTGATGTGCTTCTTCTTGAGCCACTTCTTTGATGCCTTGGCGGTATCTTTTGGGTCAATGTCATGCTGGAAGACCCATCCACAACCCATCTGAAGTTTTCTGGCTGGGGGGAAGAAGCTTCTCATCCAAGATTTTACAATACATGGCCCCGTCCATTGGCCCCTCAATTCAGCAAAGTCGGCCTATACCTTTAGCAGAGAAACGGCCCCAAAGCATAATGTTTCCACTCCCATGCTTGACTGTAAGGATGGTGTTCTTAGGGTCATATAGTCAGCATTTTTCTTCCTCCAAACACAGCGAATCGAGTTATTGCCTAAGAGCTCAATTTTGGTCTAATCTGACCACAGCACTTTCTCCCAATCCTTCTCTGAATCATTTTAGATGTTCATTGGCAAACTTCAGGCACCTAGCGTGCACTGCAGGATTTCAATTAGTGGCGGCGTATCATTACCAATGGTTTATTTGGGGACTGTGGTCCCAACTGTCGTGAAATTATTCACAAGCTCCTCCTGTTTAATTCTGGGCTGATCCATTATTTTTCTCATGATCATCCCTTACCCCCTGAGGCAAAATCTTGCATGTAGCTCCAGACCAAGAACGATTGATGGTTATTTTGTATTTAATTTGCGAATAATCGCTCCAACAGTTGCCTCCTTCTCACCAAGCTTATTGCTGATAATTTTGTAGTCCATTCCAGCCTTGTGCAGGTCTACAATCTTGTACCTGATGTCCTTTGACAGCTCTTTGGTCTTGCCCATGATACTGAGGTTTGAAGGGAAGAACGAGATTCTGTGGACAGGTTTCTTCTATACACCTAACAATTTGTTGTTGGGAGCACCTTCCTAACACGACATGATTAATTTGTATACCACATGAGCACATACTGTAGCCAGTCTGTGGGAGCCAGAATTATTGTTGGTTGGTAGGGGATCAAATAATGGAAAATTGTTATCAATGCTTACTGTATTTTTCCTTTCCAGGCCAGTCTTGGCGTCGGCACACCTGGGTTTGCTCCTCCTGCGAACCCTTTAGGACCACCCTTTACCCTAGAGAGGGAGCCCTCCTCTTCCCTCTTGTTCTATATTTAGCAGGAACAGGCCACTTAGGGAGGGTAACAAGGGTGTGCGGCCATGAGGAATGGCCAGAAAAGGAAAATTACGGTAAGTATTGATAACCATTTTCTGTGTTTTCCTGGCCAGCCCCACGTCAGCACAACTGGGATCTAACTTTTCTATGTACGATGGAATAATGCAATAAAAGAACAATCCGTTGTAATGCTTTACAAATAGACTATTTTGTATGCAAAGGTGCCGTCACTACTGCTGTTCCAAATCTTGTTTTGGTTGACATCACGTCTAAGTTATAGTGTCTAGCAAAGGTCTCGCAGGAGCTCTAGCTGGCTGTTTTGCATATTTCTTTCACCGACACCTTGGCGAGAACTGCCCATTAGGTCGCCACACCTCTAGTTGAGTGAGCACGTAATACCTGTGGAGAAGCTAGGCCCTGTTGCTTGTAAGCCAGGTTAGAAGTCCTGGTAATCCAAGTCGATTCGAGTCTTGCTGATGATGCCTCCCCTCTTTTAGGACCCGCTGGCAGGATAAATAGGCCATCCAACCTTCATATTTGTTGAGTACGTTGTAGGTACATCATGAATAAGCTGACCATGACCAGTGGCCTCATGTCTAGCTTATCTGCTTGTTCTAGCAGCTGTGTGAAACTTGGTAGGATCAACTCCCAATTTATGTGGAATTCAGAGACTACCTTGGATATTAAGGCTGGTGAGGGTCGCCAGGGCCAGTGCTTCCACTAGGCAAACTAGGCAGCCGCCTAGGGCGCTTTGCCCCTTAGGGGCGCAGCCATGAGTCGGCACTCTCTCTCCATCATTAATGATCCTTGGGAGCTTAGGGGAGAGGCGGCAGTGGGCGAGGAAGAAGGGACAGACAAAGATGATAGGTGTCTGGGGCAGTGGCAGAACTACCAGGCCTTGGCTTTCCACCGCTGTTTGGGGGGGCCCCAATAGGCAGGAAGGGAGCCCACCGGAGTGCTGCCTGCATGATGATCCTCTTCGGCTGGAGCTGAGTGGCCTAAACCCCAAGCAGGAAGTGATACTCTGCACTGAGCTGGTGGGCAGCCGTTCACGTCCCTGGGTCGATATTAAGCAGGGAGCGGAGGAGAGCTGAACCTGAGCCGGAGCTCGGCACTGACTGCTGCTTCTCCATCCACCACGAGCCGGTTGGAGCCGTGGTGAGCACTGTGGTCCAGGAGAGGAGCGTCCTGGGAAAAGGAATCACGGTGAAGGAGGGCAGAGTGCGGACCGCTCTCTTCATACTGCCCAGTGGGTGTCCCCAGAACAGGGGATCGGGGTCCCGGGGTGTGACATGGAGGATCCCTGGTGTGAAATGGAATAGGTGTCACCAGGTTTGGCATGGTGAATCAGTCACCAGGTGTGACATGGGGGGATAGGGGTCACTGGGTGTAACAGGGGTTCGGGGTCACCATGTGTGCCCAGAGAAATTGGGGTCCCTTTGTGTGCCATGGGGGATTGATGTCCCCAGGTGTGACATGTAAAAACATCAGGGTCTCTCCGAGTATGACATGGAGGAACATCAGGTGCCCCTGGTGTGACATAGAGGAACCTTGGGGTCACTGGGTATGACAGCATGACATTGAGGAATATTGGGGTCCCAGGATGTGACATGGAAAAACATCAGGGTCCCCGGGTGTGATATAGAGGGACATAAGGACATGAAGGAATATGAGGGTCACTGGGTATGACAGCATAACATGGAGGAACCATCAGATCAGGGTCACTGGGTATTGCATAGAGGAGTTTTTAACCCTTTCCCTTTTTATTTTTTTTTGGGGGGGCGCAAGTAGCTGGTCTTGCCTAGGGCGTAAAATAGGCTAGCACCGACCCTGAGGGCCGCAGGATAACCTTGTCTGCCAGAACAATACAAAATGGTTGTCTGCAAGAAAGGGCTGCCAGTTTTGAGACCTTTCTGGCTGACGTGATAGCTGTAAAGAAGGTTATCTTTGATGTTAGAAACCACAAGGGGCATGTCTCGTAGGGACGAATGGAAGTTGGAGCAGGGCCTTTAACTCCATGCCCAAGTTGGGAAGGGATTCCTCCTCCGAGGTCGTATTCTCATTGTCGCCCTGAGGAGTTTTTATTAACCACTTTAATACAGGGCACTTCCCTCCCTTCCTGCCCAGGCCAATTTTCCCCTTTTATCGCTGTTGCAATTTGAATGACAATTGCGCGGTCATGCAACACTGTACCTACACCAAATTTATGTCCTTTTCCCCCCCACAAATAGAGCTTTCTTTTGGTGGTATTTGATCACCTGTGCGATTTTTACTTTTTGCTAAACAAATAAAAAAAAATACCGAAAAGTTTGAAAAAAAAAGTTTTTTTCGTTTGTTATACAATTTTGTAAATAAATACGTTTTTTCCTGCACTGATGGGGCGGCACTGATAGGCGGCACTGATAGGCACTGATATGCGGCACTGATAGGTAACACAGATATGCCGCACTGATAGGCAGCACTGATAGGCGGCACTGCTGGGCACTGATAGGCGGCACTGCTGGGCACTGATAGGCGGCACTGATGGACACTGATAGGCGGCACTGATGGACACTGATAGGTGGCACTGACGGGCACTAATGGGCACTGATAGGCGGCACTGGTGGGCACTGATGGGCACTAATGGGCACTGATAGGCAGCACTGGTGGGCAATAATGGGCACTGGTGGGCGACACTAAAGGATGGCATTGATGGGCACTTGTGGGCAGCACTGATAGGGAGGACACTGGTGGGCATCACTGATGGGGAGGGCAATGGGGGGCTCCCTGAGCCCTGATTGCCATCCCTGGGGTCATAGTGGGCATCCCTGGTGGATCTAGTGGCATCCCCCCCGAGGGTCTGCACTTGTAATCAATGATCTGATTACCAGTGCCGACCCCCCCCCCCCCCCCCCCCCTGTCAGGAGAGCCGCCGATCGGCGCTCCTTTGCTCGTGCCTGTCAGGCACGAACTAAGGAAAGCCGATCAACGGCTGTTTCTGTTTACTATGTGACCAGCCGTGATTGGACACGGCTGATCACATGGTAAAGAGCCTCCGTCAGAGGCTCTTTACCGAGATCGGATCGGAGATGCAGGGGGCGCCCAGAGCTGTGTTATCCTGCCGCCGTCATATGACGTCCGGTCAGGATAACACAACCACATTCCCGCCGTCAATTTGTAATAGGGCGGGCGGGAAGTGGTTAAAGGTTCTTCCACCCACTTGCGACCTGTGAATGCCAATAATGCAGACACTTGTCCCTTGATTGTATTGTAGGCCAAGCCCGTCTCAGGAGCGGAGCGCAAGAAGTCTAGCACACTCTTGATCTCTGCAGTGGACCGGGAGAAGCCCCGTTCTGTAGCAAAGGTTACGAATCTCTCCCATACTGTGTAGTATTTGTTGAGGCTTTTCTTGCTCTCAAAAGTGTGGTAATTACTTCCTTCAAGAGTCCCTGCAACCGTAATCTGGTCGATTCAAGAGCCAAACTGCTAGTTGCAGCCTCCCTGGATTCTGATGTGTCCACTGTCCCTGTCTCAATAGGTCTCTCTTCAGGGGCAGAGCTATTGTTGGGGCTGCCGCCATCTGCAATGGCAATGGAAACCAGGGTTTTCAAGGCCAGAAGGGTAGTATAAGGATGGAATGGGTCTCCTCCTTTTGCAATTTTCAATAAGGTCTTCATAATTAGTGGAACTGGAGGGAAGATGTATACTAGTGGAAACGTCCATGGAATTGAGAATGCATCTTGTGCTATCGCTTTGTGGTCCTTGAATCTTGTTACAAATTTTGGCAGCTGTGCATTTTCTGATGTTGCCATTAGATCCAAGGAGGGTGTCCCCCATTCGGAGAAAATTGGTCCCAGGTGGCGTCTGTTGACCGTCCATTCGCTGGTGGGGAAAATCCGACTTCTGATCCGCAAGGTGGTTCTGTCTGCCTGGAATTTAGGCTGCTGTCAAGGCTTCCAGACGTGTCCCAACCCAGAAACAAATCCTGGTCATCAATTGCAGTAAAGGGTAGCGGCAGGAGATAGGGTGATTCAGCTTAATTATTTGCACAGGATATATTATACTCCGTATAGACTACACAGTATGGGTAGGCTCCCTTCTGCTGCATGTTCTCGATGCCAGGCCCCTAAAGAGGATTTCTTTCATATGGTGTGGGCCTGTCCCAACATTCAGGTCTTTTGGAAGGGAATCTGCCGCCTCATGGAGGAGAAGTTGGCTCTTCCGAATATATGTTCTCCAGATAGGTGCCTTCTTGGCAACCTGTCGGAGGAGAGCCTTGGGCAGTCTCAGAAGGTGCTGTCCAGAATCCTGTTTTTTTATGCTAAAAAATTAATTGCACTACGGTGGAAGAGTCCCGACCCTCCCTCTGTGGAGGCTTGGGTCTCTCTTGTCAATAACGCACTACCTCTCTATAAGCTTACCTATCTAGCTAGGGGCTGCCCCAAAAAATTCAACAAACTTTGGCGAGTGTGGGTGGACTCAGTTTCAGGCTCCTTGGAGGTGTAGGAGGGTCGTTTTCTGTGGAGAGCCCATGTCCCAGGGTTTTGGCTGGGCATTGACCCCGCCCCTGTGGGATGTGATGCTATGCTGGTACTTCTAATTGATTCTGGTCTCATATGGTCAGATGGTTGGGAAGGGGGGGGGGAGGGGGTGGTTTGGGGGGGGTTCATTTTCTGTTGATTCCATTCCGTGCTGTTCTACTATGCCAGATGTTTGGGTGGGTATGCACTCCGAGTATACGCATCTGCTGTCATTTGCTACTTGTTGTACCTGATATTTGTTGTCACTGGTTTGGAATTAATGTTTGTGTGTTTTGCAATACCAATAAAATACCTTTAAAAAAAAATTGCAGTAAAGGGAGGCTTCTGGTTCCTCCTTGTCGGGCTATATAGGAGACTGCCATCTGGTTGTCCAACCTGGGCTCCCCCATTCAAGTCTTCAAAGGTGCACAGGGCCAGGAAGGCTGCCTGCTACTCCAGGAGATTGGAGTGTCTTGTCTTGGCGCCACATGCTCTAAGCCTGCCTGCTGAGGCAGTGGGCCCCTCCAGCCCCAGAGACTGTCATCTGAAGTTATCGAGATCCACAACCCCCCCCCCCGAGTTGGCAACCGTATCTTCTGATTTAGGAATGCGCCCTCCCACTGGCGTAGGAACGGTGTCTGAAAAGCTCTTGCATGGAACTTCGCCCAAGGTACTGCGGGCAATGCTGCCGTAAACATTCCTAGGAGCGTCATGCAGTCTCTTGCTGACAGTGCAGGAGCACTCATTATGCTGTCGACGGCCATCAACTCGGCCACTTTGCAATTGGGTAGGAAGATCGTCCCTCTCGTGTGTCAAATATTAGGCAAAGGTACTCCATTCTCTGAGATGGTATTAATTGGTTCTTTTGAGCATTCGCCAGCCAACCAAAATTGGCAAAGGTCTGTAATACTTGATCGCGATGTCGAGTCGCTTCTGTGATTGATTGGGCTATTACCAAAATGTTGTCCAAGTAATGGTAGGTCCTTCTCTTCCTTAGACGAATATTAGTGATGGTGGCTAACAGGACCTTGGAGAAGACTCTGGAAGCCATGCTTATTCCGAAAAGGCAAGCATCTGAATTGATAGTGGTCTTCTCTCAATGTGAACCTCAGATACCTCTGGTGGTGTTTGTTGATTGGAATGTGCAGATATGTATCTGCGAGATCGATTTGATATAATCCAATCATTTGGCTTTATCACTGATATAATAGTATATATGGACTCCATCCTAAATCTCTGAGGGTCAAAAAATAGGTTAAGTGATCTCCGGTCCAGGACTGGTCTGAGGTCTCCCGATAATATATTGGAGAATTAACGCCTCTTCCCTGCTGTTGTGGCAGGACTGGTATGATTGCCTGTTTCTGATGCAATTCTTTTACGTATCCTATTAAGTATTCTTGCTTCCTCCAGTCTTGTGGCCATCTTGTTTGGACGAATATGTTCGTTGGCTTCTCCCGAAATACTTTTTCTTATAGCCCATTTTTATCATCCTTTGGACCCATTATCGTCCGTTCATATCCTCCAAAAGGCTGCCAGCCTGGCCCCCACCTGGAGGGGTTGGACGGATGCACCGTCAAAAAGATTTTTAGGCCTTTTTTACCATTTGTGCTGCCCGTTACTTTACATCCCTTTTTTAAAAGGAGTTCTGCGTTCCTCTCCATTGGCCCCTTGCATATTCCTGATCAGGCCTATGATTTTGCCTCCTGCGCTCTTCCAAAATCAGTCTGTCCTGGGCGGAAGGATGGTTGTCTCTCTCCTTTTTCTTTGAGGTATGAATCCCGTTTTTGTCTCCCGTTATGCGCTTAATTGCTTACTCTAAGGCAGGGATCCTCAAACTACGGCCCTCCAGCTGTTGTAGAACTACACATCCCATGAGCCATTGGAAAATTCTGACATTCACAGACATGACTAGGTATGATGTTAATTGTAGTTCCTGAACAACTGGAGGGCCATAGTTTGGAGACCCCTGCTCTAAGGTCTTCCAGAAAAGCATCTTGCCATTACACGGGATATTGCAAAGTGCCTGTTTCGATGCACTGTCAGCCACCCAGTTCAGCTCTTTTTTTCTGTCAGAGTGCATCATAAGCCCCCCTAGCAGCTTTACAAGGCCTATGGAGGCTTCTGCAGGGAAGGCCGCTGTCAGATTTAATTCTTCCAATGCCGTAACAATCCTGGCTCACACTACCCTAGAGTTTAGTGCTGTCTCCATGTTCATGACCCATACATCAACCGCCCTGGAGATGAAGGCCAATGCTATGGTCGGGCGGCAGGCTGCCCCAACAGTTGAGTAGATCCTCTTAAGATCAGCATCCGCACGTCGATCCATTGGGTCCTTGAAGGTTGCAGAGCCTTCTAAAGGAAGAGATACCTGCCTAGGCAAATGCTGCAGGGTTGTGTCCTCCCCCGGTGGAGTCTCCCAAAAATCGGCATCTGCGGTCTTAAAAGGGTATAACTTAGAAAAACTATTCTGGGTTTTCTTTTCTTCTTTGGTTTCTCCCATTCTTCTTCCAATAATTCTTGTATTTGTCATGAAAGGAAATGCAGCTCCATGCTTCTTCAGGGTTAGGAGGGATCTTCCTACCTTTTCTGGTGGCTGGGAGTCCTGCTCCCATTCTACAGCCGTAACATATGGTTCTATAAATTGAACATATAGTCCTCTAGTTCCTCCGATTCCGATGATGTCTTTCAGGAGATTTCAAGCACTGGTGGTGATCCCTTTTTTGCACTCTGGGGTACTACTTGTTTTAGGCCTGCTTCTAGGCCTACTTCTACTAGTTAGGTGTATGCTATCGGCCTCGTGCATATAATCTTTAATTCTGTTTTGCCTCCTTTCTCTGTGTATCTTTAATGCACTCGGCACACAGTAGTTTTCCAGGAGCTGCACAGGTCCAACATAAACCTTGCACAGGTTGTCCTTTGGACCTTTTTTGGCTCTATGGCTGGAGATTTACTGCAGTGTGGCGTGCCTGAAGAATGAGGCATATGGCTAGAGCGTGGCTCAGGTGGCGGTGAACAAGATCATTGGCGAGTGTTTCTTTTTAGGGCTCTTGCTAATTAAACACAAACATCTTTTTTTTTAAATCTGGTGTACTTTTTTTTCTTTTTTTTTTTTTTTTCTTTTTTTTCTCTATCTAGTCCTTTCTAGCCTCCTCCTACCTTTTCGCCTATCTTCCTGCCTTCTGCGGCTGTGGCGAGCTCATACTATAAAATAAAGAAAATAATATAAGCATATTTCCTCCGTTTCCCCCTCACTATTAATTTCCCTAATTTCTATACATATACACATACCCAAAAAATATCTTTTTTTTAATGTTAAAAAAAAAGATGATGCTGCTTACCTGTATTCAAGTGACAGCACCAGCAGGTTGCAGCAGAGAGAGGCGAGAGCTTGAAAGGAAGCTGAAAAGTCTGGGATCCACTGGGTGGCAGCAGAGAGCTGACTACGGGGCAGAAGGGGATAGGAGAGGGAGAACAAAAAATGAGCCATAGAAAATAAATAGCACAGCCACCTTGGCTGCCTCACTGCACCGACCTGCACAGTGGGCAATCTCTGTAGTGGTACTCTGCCTAGCCACCATAGCGGCTTCCAGTCTTATGCAGGGCAGTTGCTAAGCTATGCCTACTGCACGCTCTGCCCTCCTTGTGACATGAGCGCCGGCCGACATAAAAGCCTGAGGAGAGTGGCCGGCGTGACCCTGATGGCTACAACCAGGTGAGGGGAAATGAGCCTAGCACACCACAGCCTTTCCATCATACTCTGCTGGCTTTTTTAACCAACCATGCCTTGTGGCCCCGGCACTCAGAGGGTGTTGAGAGGATTTACCTCTCTCATTCTGGACCTACCAATCCCAGGGGAGGTTGAACCTGGATGGGGAGCATACCATTCCTTCTGTTCTTTTATGCTTTGTTTCAGGTAGCCTGGAGACCTAAAAAAGAACAAGAGAATGGGAGGGCTCTCTTTATAAGCTAGGGTAAGGGTGGTCTTGATGATTCGCAGGAGGAGCAAGCCCAGGTGTGCTGACGTGGGGCTGGCCAGGAAACCCTATTTTTCTCACTGAATTTCAACTCCATTTATAACGTTTGTATCGTATGTTTTCTGGATTTTTGGTTGATGTTCTGTCTCTATTATTTAAAATACAGCTATGATAAAAACTATAGACCCTTCATTTCCTAAGTGGGCAAACTTACAAAATCTGCAGGGCATAAAATGTTAATTGTTTACCCCACTGTATGTGGTAGGGGTATACACTGTGCAAGTAGCAACAGGCATCTTTGGGTGACTGCTGCATATTTTCAGATCTAATTCAGTGCAATCCTTTGGTTTTTATGTGGCCATCAGAGACCCTGCAGACAATATGCGTTTTCCTTACTTACTTAGGTGCTTACTCTCTAGACAAGGTTCTATTGTTGGTTATATTTTTTCAGAGGTTGTTTCATTTTTTTTTTTTTTCTGTGCTTTCCATCTCCTCTTTATTTATTTATTTATTTATTTTTCTTATCTTTAATAATAGACCTTGCTGTGGAAAAAGCAGTTTTTAAGGGTCTATAGAGAGCACAATTATGAAAGAATCCTATTTATTACACTTATTGTAAGAAGAATACACGAAGTAAAAGAGTGCTTTTTGTTTTAAGGCTGAAATTCAGATTTAATGGTCAAAACAATAACAAAGGGCAAGCGTTCGATTTGTTTTGCCATAAATGTTTTTAACAGTTGAATTTAAAATGGTGGAAGAACCACATTTTTAAATTTTACCAATGGACTTCTCGAAGAGGGGATCTGGGTTAATATGGTGGGTGGGTGTTTCGGCACATCAGGATTGTGCCCATATATCTACACCTGCATAGTACGCATATACCCTTGCATGTGCAGTAGTACAAAACCTGAGTATAGTTCAATAATCCCATGTTGAACAAACTGAATGTGAAATGTTGATCTAAGAAGTATTTTTTTTTTTTTCTCTCCAGCTGATGATATGAAATCCTGCCCTCGGTGCAGTGCCTACATTATCAAAATGAATGATGGGAGTTGTAATCACATGACCTGTGCTGTGTGTGGCTGTGAATTCTGCTGGCTGTGTATGAAGGAAATCTCTGACCTCCATTACCTCAGGTAATTCTAGGATTTATGCCTTGCCTCGGTCCTTGAATAAACCCGGTTTTATTACTCTCTTCTCCATTTTGTATCTTACAGCCCCTCAGGGTGTACTTTCTGGGGAAAAAAGCCATGGAGCAGGAAGAAGAAGATCATTTGGCAGCTGGGCACTCTAATTGGGGCTCCTGTTGGCATATCACTAATTGCTGGCATTGCTATTCCTGCTATGGTCATTGGGATCCCAGTTTATGTGGGCAGAAAGGTTAGTCTTATCTTGTGGCATTGGTAATACTTTTTATTCTTAGAATCCGTTAGTACACTGTATTTAAATTCTCATTATACACTGATGGTGTTAGGATAGCTTACAATGTTAGGTCTTTATCTGCAGATTCATGGCCGTTTCGAGAATAAAAAAACTTCTAAACACAAGAAGAATTTGGCTGTGACAGGAGGGGTTATTTTATCTGTAATTGCATCTCCTGTTGTGGCAGCAGTCAGTGTTGGTACGTGTTACAATATATTCAAACCTGTTATTATCACTGCCTTCTTTGTCCTGATCTTTTCTTTTTCTTTTTTTCTACTGTCTTTTTATATCAGGCATTGGGGTTCCTATCATGCTAGCTTATGTGTATGGAGTTGTGCCAGTGTCCCTATGCCGAGGAGGTGGTTGTGGTGTGAGCACAGCCAATGGCAAAGGAGTAAAAATTGACTTTGAAGAGGATGGACCAATTACAGGTAATGACATTGGAAATTAACTGTAGAAAGTCTGTATAGAAGAACTAAAGGGTTTCCATGCCAGAATTTTTTTTTTTTAAAGCTGTCATTTGTAAAATTTAATTTGTTTAAATTTCCACTTGCAGTGGCAGATGCATGGCGTGCGCTGAAAAACCCAAGTATTGGGGAGAGCAGCATGGAGGGTCTTACCAGTGTGCTAAGTACAAGTGGGAGCCCCACAGACGGATTAAGCGTTTTACAGGGAAACTACAGTGAAACGGCCAGCTTTGCTGCTCTTTCCGGGGGAACCTTAACTGGTGGCACATTAACTGGTGGTATGCTAAGTGGAGGGAGAGCCAAGTACTGCAGGTATTGTCCCTATGTGACCTATAATTAGTTGTTGCTGTTATAGCAGTCATAAATAGCCTATGTTTTGCACGTTCTTGAAACAATTTCCTAGTGTTGAGATCAGCTGCTACTCGGTACTATGTTAGTTTTTGGGATATTGAAAGATTTTTATTTATCCAAAATGGCAACCAGTGGCTCTTTTGTTAGGATGTTGCATGAAATGCAGGGTTCATCATATGGCGATATGATGTATACAGCTACAGAAAATATTAAATCATATTTTTGCCAGCCTTATATGTGTACTGATATGTATTTTTATAATGTGTACGCTAGAGAGAAATGTATGGGACAGTAAGTTTGGAATTATTTGTCAATAACCTGTTTTCATTTTTAATGCCCAGTAAATGTACCTAATGATTTTTTTATTACTAATATTTCCTTTATGCAGACTGGAGGTTCAGGCTGATGTGCAGAAAGACACGTGCCAGAAAGATTCTGTAAGCTTGGGAGCTGTGAGTGACAGCGCCAGCACAAGAGCAATGGCTGGTTCCATCATCAGTTCATATAACCCCCAGGAGAGGTAGGTCTTCACTCTTGAAGAGTCTACAATCTTTTTGGACCAATAAATTCACAAAGCGTATACTAAACAGTGTATTTGTCAAAGAAGAAACTCCTCCAAGTTATCCTGCTTTTCCCCACCCCAATAGATTCACAGTTATAACCATCTAAAAGAAACCATACCTGTTCCAGTCCTGCAGAAAACATCACTGCCGGCCATAGACTGTTTGAATCTCGGCTGGTGTAGCAGGACCAGCTGAGATTCGAACCATGTATGGGCAGGCTGAATGAACCCAAGCTGATCGATCAACTTTTGTACAACCAGCCTGTGAGATTTTACATATGATTATTACTAGCGGTTGGTAAAGCCGCAAGCAATATTCACTGTGTTCTCCCGGCGGGGATGGCTCCCCATGCTGGGAGAATACAATGGCACCTCGAGAAGGATTCCCCCATCAACACTAGCCCGTGGTTGCAGGAAGAAAATCACTGCGTCTATGGTCGGCTTTAGATTGAATGTAGAATTCCACATGCCCCCTGCTGTTAGAAATGGAAAGTGTTTTAAATTAACTATTTATCATAGTTATTTGTAAGCATCTGATCATTAAATGGCTGTTTCACATATGCCTAAAGAATCACTATTGCTTTCCCATAGGGGGGGTCTCCATAAAGAGTACCTGTTATATGTATAATGCTGTGACATAGGTGGCCTCCATCACCGCATACATGCATATACAAACTCTCCCGACTCGTATGCATGCATGATCTATAGTTGATAAGCTGTGAAGTCGTTAAAAGTGTTGCCTAAGGACAGTTTTGGATATTGTAAAAAAGAGGAGAAAAAAAATACATTTAGGAGATATATTGTGTTTTTGTGCACTAAAATTTAAGTGTGCACATGTTACTGAAACTATTAGTTTGATAAATAGTTGTAAATATTGTGTGTTGAAAAAAACTACAACTACCATATTTATTTTTCAAATTCTCTGCTTTTAGAAAATGTTTCCTTTAGGTAATCTCCTGGCCAAATAATGCAAATCTCATGGGGGGGGGGGGGGGGGGGGGGGGGGGGGGGGGGGTAATCTTCCAAAAAAAAATAATATAGTTACCATTAATGCTTTAAAAGTTAAATATAGCTGTGCCTGGACCTGGCGTTGTGCTTTAAAGAGTATCTGCCATGTTGCTTCTCATTGTGAGAAAAGCCCATACACTTATGGTGAATGTGAAAGCCATTACATTTTTCAGCTGTGTCATATGTAAAATTTTGGAAAGCTTAGGTTGGAGCGCTTGTGTTTGCGTTTCATGTTTTAAAACTGGGAGTGAGTTGTTTTCACTGTTTTATGTAACGTTTGTGTGTGTGTGTGTATATAAAAACGTATGCATCTATACATAACGTTTATATGCAGTATAGCATAGTAACGTATGTATCTTGCCTGTCTTGCTAAAGAAGTCCTGTCCTATGTAAAAAAAATGTTTAGGGCAAGAGAAGGAGCTCCCCTGAAGCCTCCATCTGTCCCTCCATTTCTGTGCATAGCTTGTCTGTGATTCAAAGAAATGTTGATTTGTGACCTTTCAATGACGTTAGGGGAAATAAAAAACGTAAACCTTGCCCTGCATTGTAAAAGCGCAAGGCACTGTCCCCCACTGCCCTGACAGAATGGACTGATTGTTTTAGCTGGCAAGCTAATGTGAACAAGCCCTGAACGTATGTGCAATTAAATTGTTTATTGAGCTACTTTAATGACGTATTGCTTCAATATTTTCTCTGCAGGGAGGTCAATAACTTGGAGATTCAAGTTCACATTGAGGCCAAACCTTCCCGATACCAGCTGATGAGTGAGAGCAGCACGGAGGAATCATTGCATGCCTCTGCCCCTCTTGTGGAGGGAGAGGAAGATGATGCTTGCAGGGGTCAAGTGACTGCTTGTGACATCACATTGGCACAGCCAGAAAGCATCCGCAGCGATCTTGAAAGCTCTGATGCCCAATCTGATGATGTACCAGACCTGGCATCAGAGGAATATGATTCTCCCCATCTTCTCCCACCATCCCCCCCTGAACAACGCCATGAGAGCCCTCCACCCCGCATGTGTGCACAACAGGAGGGAATTTGTGCCCGAGAAGAGGGTCTTGCCAAACTGGAGTTCATAGAGGTACGGGTGTGAAGTGCAGCAACTAACCCACCTCAGTTTACTTATTTTTTTATTTTTTCCCTCTAAGGGAAGTCTCTCACAATGCTGTAAGTGGACAGGACCAATCAGTGCAAAGTCCTGCTGTATGCCACAAATGCTTTGTCTTGGACTATTATCTTTTGTTCTGCCCGTCACTGTGAAAGGCCTGTGTCTTGCTCCTGTAAATTTCTTTAATTTATTGACTTTGACTGGATGTATAGAGCATTAATTTGGTTCTGTGGAACGTTGCAAGGGATTTGGTGAATCTGATATTTTCTTTTTTTTTTCCTTTGTAAGGAACTGTTGAATAAAATAAAACGTATTAAAATCAAATAACGTGTAGAAATTCTTTAGAACATCAACCAGTCTTGTGCCTTAAAAAGGAAAGCTTAAAGTGTTACTTAACCCACAACTGTAAAATGAGTCTGTATATGCAGTAAAATATGCTTTGTTATACTCACTGTGAAACCTAGGGGGTTAATCCTGCCCATTGCGTAAAATGGCTGTTTGATCCTGTCTTCCCTGATCCTCCCTTCCATTGTCCCAAATCCAGTGTTTTTTTTTTTTTTTTTTAACCCTGGGAGAGTGCATGTGATCAGCACTGTCCAGATAGGTCAGGGGTCCTGCAGCCTCATAGGACAGTCAGGGGAGAATGAAAACTCCTTCTACAAGCTTTAAAGTGGTTGTAAACCCCAGTCATGAAATCTGACCTGGGCACATATATCTGTAGGGTTTACTTATCTCACTCCGAAGCTCCAAGTGCTGCTGCTTTATTTACCCTGCTATCAGCATGATAACTTCTGACTAGTTCTCTGACACAGGAGATAAAAGCAGCTGGAAATGTGTTTCTGGGATGGTGCTTAGATGTAGATTAGCAGCTGGAAATGTGTTTCTGGGATGGTGCTTGGATGTAGATTAGCAGAGCGCTGCTATTTTCAGATTGCCGCTCTGCAAGTTGCTTCGTTCCTATCCTCCAATTAGCTCTCACAGTGTCTGCCCAGACTCCAAACCCACTCCTGAATGAGGAAACATGATTTATAACACAATGTACGCTTTCTAAAGAGTGTAGAAAGCTAAAGACGGCAGCAGATATGCAAGTAAAACTTATATAGGAGGATTTCTTTAATCTCTGTGTATCTGAGGCTGTTCACTTCACTGGGTATATGTGAGGGTTTACATCCACTTTAACCAGACCCTGCTAGAAGTCATAAAACTTATAGAGTGGTCTGCAGCACTATAGTGCCGGATCCAGATTATCACCAACAGCAATCTGACCAATCTGCAATTGCTAGAACATAGCCTTGTTTAAAAAACAATAGTGTACTACTTCCAGTTAGCATATACGGAGTTAATTATTCTGTGCTTCCTTCAAAATGTTTGATGTCACCTCTTAATTTTACAAGATTGTTATTCTTTCTTTTTTTTCTTATTTCATGGATTAGTCACTAGAGGGAGCTCTCAGTGGCTCAATGAAATCTCTGCCCCTGACACAATATTTAAAAAAAAAAATTTCAATACGCGCAATTAGTGGTTCAATTGCATCTATTTTTGCTCTGCAAGACCGCGAAGATTGAATGCAACCTATATTTTCCAATAGTGTGTTTGATTAAACGTTAATGTTAAAAAGAAAAGAAATATGTCTAAGAGCTGTTGAGATGTGATATCAGCTACACAAGGTTTACTGTTTTCAGTGATAAGGGAAGGGGAAATTTAATTATTTGGTATAAATCACCAGTTTGACAGTCCTAATCATAGGGAAACCCTGCACAGTATAGGAGACAAAAAGGAATAACGTTGGGCAGGCCCTAGTGCTTTATATGTGACCAAGAAATGAAATGGCAATATTAGTTGCACTTTTACAGATTCTCCCACAATAGCAGTAAATCTTGAAACGGCACCAATGGTTCTGCAGAGTAGAATATGTAAACTGCTTGGATACAAAAACCAACAGGCAACCATTACAATTTAATAGATTTTTAAACAATGATTCTACTCACATTAAAGCAGCCCATACATTAGTCTTTTTTTTTTTTTTTTTTTAACCAATCTGTGGGCTTAAAAGAAAATAAGGACTTAATTCCCTCATCCACATGTAGCACCCTCCAAGGTAGGTGCTAGGTGAAATATAGTGGGCTTTGTCTGCTTATCAGCAAGGCCATGTTTCCAGCTAGGCTGGCATGTGTTCCCATGTGTGCCTGTTGTGCTGGGGAGTCTTTCCACTGTATCACAATGAGGGCACTAATTGGGCAGTGGAGGAAACCTGACCAATAGCACACCAGGGCTTGGATCCATCCTGGAAGGGCAGATTCTGCCGCACAGCATTCTGGGAGAGGGTATAATTCTGTGGGGAGCACATGACAGATTGTCTTTGGTGGGAAGCAGAGTCCCAGGAGGGAGGTGACAGCTGTCTCTCCTCCTGTCAGGAAGAATCGGGTGTCCTAGGTGGCTTGCCTGGGTGGACACAGGGCTGAGCTGCAGAGAAGGATCCAGGTGTGCTGAGGACCAGCGGAGCGTTGGAGTCGAGTTTCAGGAAAGCATTCTGAGTCGTGAGTACTGAAAACTGCCCCTGGGGGGTCTGCCTAGCAGAGGGGACCACTCCGGAGAAGGTCAGAGGGATCAAGGAGCTAGCTAGCCGGTACAGGAATATAGTAAAGGGGGTGCCAGAGATTACCCTGAAGAGTAAAGGGGGTGCCAGTGGTTGGGCCCTGAAGTGTTAAGTGTTGCAGCATCATTGACTAGTGGCTATCTCAGTCAGAGAAGACTACAGGGAGCAGTGCACAGGACTTTTGAGCTGTGAGGAAGCATCAGAAGTCAAGTTTTAGTTCAGACAGAAAGTCGGGTTTACAAGTGCCAGTAACCGTTGGTTGGCATTCAGCCGGCGCCAAGACAGCGCTAGGCGGCATTTTTTCTCAAGTGTCCCAATTCTGTAACTAGTTGAGCCCAAGGAGTATCCCACTCATTCCCTTCTCCCATCCAAGTTCCTACAATAAAACTAAAAACGAAAGATGCCGGACTGTTCATTCTCAGATCTCAGACTTGGGCAACTTGCTTAAATGTGCTGTTGGTGGTAACGGTAACCATGGCAGACCCACATCAGGCCCAATGCCTGGAAATATTGCTACATTTGGGGGCTCGTCCGGGATTTTGCCATGGGTTACTGGGTCAGTTGCCCCTAGCAATGGCCAAAGAAAGTCGGAAATCTCCATTTATGTGCCCAGAACTGTTCTTTAAATTTCAAGCCAAGTGTGAGGCCGGATCTGTGGGAGGCAGGGAGAGTGGGATGAAGATTGAAGTGCACATGGAAGGTTGCGCATGGCAACGCAAGTGTCCAAGCAACTCCTGTAAAATTATGGGAACCTTTCACATGAACTATGACATGTACACTATCGGGCATTGGAAAGCGGGGGGGGGGGGGAAGGAGTAAAAGTGTACAAATGCTGCAACTGCTTAACAGGGTGAGGTCTCGGGGACGGAGAAAATGACAGGAGAGGTACCGATGGGAATGGAGGAGATGGTGGCCGGCGGCACAAGAAGCGAGGTGCCAGGGGCCAGGTGTGTGTACAAGCTATATGGACTGATGTTGACCATGCTGCAGACAGCGGGACAGTTATTCTGTATAGTGAGTGCATGGATACTGTGAAGATTGCCATGGGATTGCCGGGAGAGGCAGTGGGACTATCTTCGGAGACAGTATGGAGGGCCTTACTTGCACATGTGGTGTTGGGGAGAGGACTATTGACTGTGCTTATGACAGCGGGATACTACTCTTGCCTAGCAAGGAGGTACAGCTGGCTTCAGGAGAGGAAGGCACAGTTGTGGCCCGGGTGCAAGTAAGAAGAGTGAATGCACGTCTGGCAAGTGACATGGTCCACTATACAGCAACTTCTCTGTGGGCTAGAGAGAGAATGACAGGGGAAGAGTTACTGTACCGCGCGGGAAAGCGCGATCCACACAGACCTGCCTAGTGGGAGGAGTCACCACCCAGCATGGCAAGAGGGTGGAGATAGCGGGAACATCCAGCCAATCGGGAGTGTCCTAGGGAGTCCCATTAGTACCCCCTCCTTCGGGTGTGGCTGCATGTAGGAGAGACAAACATGGCGTTTGTGAGAGAGCAGAAGCGTGCGACCGCTATCGCCGCATCCATTGGCGGAGATCCTGCTAGGCAGACACTGGAGCAGATCAACCAGCCCAGCTATCGTATGGGACACAGGCATCCGGATGGTGCCTGAAGGAGGACTCGTGCTGTGCACAGGAGGCGGCCTGGAGTACCTGGGAGCAGTATGTCCTCAATGTGCAAATATAACTTTGAAAGTGCAAGTGTGGGTCCAGTGTGGGCAATGTGTCTATCTGCTGCTGCGGGCAGAGAGAAGTGAGAGCTGGCCCAAGAAATTGTATGTGACTTGGGAGTCTGGACTCAATCAGGTGACCGGTACAGAGTCCAAGTTCCTCCGCGGAGGCGGGAGGGGCATGCTATGATTGATGATGAAGCTGGAGGCCATGCCAGTTGACAGTGGGCCAGTATTGTCTGTAAGGGACTCGGTCACAAAGCTCTCTGGGGAGAGGATGCATGCCAGTGCAAGCGGCCGGAGGGTGGCCGGAAAATGCATCTACTGCAGCAGTAGCAGGATCTGCTCCCATTTCAATTCCACAGTGCACCAGGCCTGCGGCCATTGAAGCATCACCCACAAGTACTGGTGGTGAGGAAGAAGAGGCTGGTGCTGTGAACTTGGGATCCCCATCCTTTCAATGCAAGTACGGATCCATAGAGGAAGGAATGGACGATTGGGGGTCAGCTGATGAGACAGTGGGGCTGGGGGTCAGAAGCTGGGAGCAGCTCCCCAGGTCCTGAACTGGTTGTCCCCTTTGATAAGGAGGCCAAGGAAGCTATGGAAAGAGGGGAGTTGGCACAAAGTTGGGGTTTTACTAAACCTATGTGAAAAGGATTCCTGATTTAACTCCTGCTATCATTACCCAGGCTCGGAATCAAAATGCAGCTTATGAGAACTTAATTCAGCGAGTCGGAACTCCATTTTCTCTGCCTGGGAGGGGCAACAGGAGAACCCTTCCCAGACTCTCCAGAATGCAGAGGTGGATGCAGCGCAAGGTGGCACTGAAGCATTAGTACGATTACCCTTATGCCCCAAGAGAAGTTATGATACTAATAGAAAAGCAAAGAGACTTTTGGTGCATTATGGCTATGTGGGACTTTCTCTTTATGCCTAAGCCCTATAGAAATTCGCCAGAAGCTGAACTGAAAGAGAGATTTACTGCTGTTAAGGCCCAATGGAACTATGGGCGTTCAATTTACATCGACAGGGTGAAAGTCCGCCGACCAGATGGATCGGGCCAGGCTTGGTTTGGGAGAGTCGAGGATGAACAAGATGCTTATGTTCAGGTTCCTCATCCAGACTATTATTTTTGAATAAGAAAAGTTCTCAAATCTTCAAACTGTGCATTCATGGCCGGTTAGCCATCGCAACTGACCAAAAAGACTGCAAGAAAAATATATACTAGTGTAGCGAAACATGTCGTTGTGGCGATCGGGAGGCTCTTCAGAAGCAAATCCAGTCAGTCCCCCGTCCTCCTTGACCTCCGGGTAACTCCGGAGCCGGCCGTCAGCAGATCTTCGGTCCCACGCAGTGACGTCATCGAAGTGCGACTCCCGATGCTTACACGAGACGCCGAGGGAGTCTGACACAGAGGCTCCGGTCTGAAGAAGCGGCCGCACATCAGACCGGTTGAGCCCTCCTGCCTGCGACCCTATCTGCTTATCCATCTGCCAGCCAGGTCCCAACAGCAGCCACCGGTTCCCTAAGGATTTCCTAAAACCATCGGTGAGAAGGTCCAGAGGTTTCAAGGGGCGGTAGGACTGTGTTTGCTTAACCCATACCATGTTTTAATCATTGGATCAATGCAAATAAAGTGTTCATGAGACTATTCACCCAAGTCTGCACTGGGGTTCATTACTTATTATATGCACATCTGAGCGCCATCTCTTATTTTCTTTTAAGTTTATTTTTTATGCTGTCTTGCATTTGAGATTGGGCGAACAGTGTTGCCATCATAATATACTACCAACACACAAACTTTGCATATATGTTTTTGTGCACCTTCTGTGAAGGGACATTCCAGGACTTTCCAACTTTGGAGTAGCGCCAGAACTTTTTGTTAGGAGTCAAGAAAAATATAGTGCTGAATTCTACAGTTCTTTCCTGTTAAGATGTTATGTTCATTTGCATACCCTTTTGGGCTATCTGGCCAGGTTCTTAAGGAGAATACTTTGATATGTCAGATCCCTTGGGACATCGAGCCAAGATCTATCTGTGGATTACAAATACTGTGTGAGAGACTTTACACAGTTCAAGCAAGAAAATGAGACCAGTGATGGTGTATTCAGAAGATTTGGTGGGGGGGCGGTTGCCCTGAGAGACCCCTTTCTACTTCCCTGACTCAGCAGAATGGCAGGCCATTTATGCTCCAGTGGTTTGCCCTGCTTCCTGATAAGTAGTGCTCTGAGGAACAGCCAGGAGGCGCTGTGTCTCACTTCAAAGAAAGGACTCTGCATAGATAGCCAGTGTTGGGGTACAGATTCCCCAGAAGAGGGGAGAAGTGGACCCGGCGAGTCAAGACACTGACTAGCAGAGGTAGTCAAGGAAGGGAGTGAGAAGGTTGCCCTGGATAGGAGGGTCTTCTCACTCAACTGCTCAGTTAGTCTTGTATTTCTTCATGTATGCAGTTGACTAACCTTTTCTTCCATTTTCTCTACAGGTGGGCTCACAGTAGAGATAGACAGTGAGGGAATGTAAATTGTATATTATTTGAAATCCCCACCAAGCCAGTTTGTTTGGTGGGGGATGCATCATCTCCATGCACCTAAAAATTGTAGATTTGTACAACAGAGGAATGTATATCTACAGTCAGGTCCATAAATATTGGGACATCAACACAATTCTAATCTTTTTGGCTCTATACACCACCACAATGGATTTGAAATGAAACAAACGGATGTGCTTTAACTGCAGACGTTCAGCTTTAATTTGAGGGTATTTACATCCAAATCAGGTGAAAGGTGTAGGAATTACAACAGTTTGTATATATGCGCCTCACACTTTTTAAGGAACCAAAAGTAATGGGACAATTGGCTGCTCAGCTGTTCCATGGCTAGGTGTGTGTTATTCCCTCATTATCCCATTTACAAGGAGCAGATAAAAGGTCCAGAGTTAATTTCAAGTGTGCTATTTGCATTTGGAATCTGTTGCTCTCAACTCTCAATATGAGATCCAAAGAGCTTTCACTATCAGTGAAGCAAGCCATCATTAGGCTAAAAAAACAAAACAAACCCATCAGAGAGATAGCAAAAACATCAATCAACTGTTTGGAACATCCTTAAAAAGAAAGAACGCACCGGTGAGCTCAGCAACACCAAAAGACCCGGAAGACCAAGAAAAACAACTGTGGTGGATGACCAAAGAATTATTTCCCTGGTGAAGAAAACACCCTTCACAACAATTGGCCAGATCAAGAACACTCTCCAGGAGGTAGGTGAATATGTGTCAAAGTCAACAATCAAGAGAAGACTTCACCAGAGTGAATACAGAGGGTTCACCACAAGATGTAAACCGTGGTGAGACTCAAAAACAGGAAGGCCAGATTAGAGTTTGCTAAACAACATCTAAAAATCCTTCACAGTTCTGGAACAACATCCTATGGACGGATGAGACCAAGATCAACTTGTACCAGAGTGATGGGAAGAGAAGAGTATGGAGAAGGAAAGGAACTGCTCATGATCCAAAGCATACCACCTCATCAGTGAAGCATGGTGGTGGTAGTGTCATGGCGTGGGCATGTATGGCTGCCAATGGAATTGGTTCTCTTGTATTTATTAATGATGTGACTGCTGACAAAAGCAGCAGGATGAATTCTGAAGTGTTTCGGGCAATATTATCTGCTCATATTCAGCCAAATGCTTCAGAACTCATTGGACGGCCCTTTACAGTGCAGATGGACAATGACCCGAAGCATACTGCGAAAGCAACCAAAGAGTTTTTTAAGGGAAAGAAGTGGAAAGTTATGCAATGGCCAAGTCAATCACCTGACCTGAATCCGATTGAGCGTGCATTTCACTTGCTGAAGACAAAACTGAAGGGAAAATGCCCCAAGAACAAGCAGGAACTGAAGACAGTTGCAGTAGATGCCTGGCAGAGCATTACCAGGGATGAAGCCCAGCTTCTGGTGATGTCTATGCATTCCAGACTTCAGGCTGTAATTGACTGCAAAGGATTTCCAACCAAGTATTAAAAAGTGAAAGTTTGATTTATGATTGTTATGCTGTCCCATTACTTTTGGTCCCTTAAAAGTGGGAGGCACATATACAAACTGTTGTAATTCCTACACCTTTCACCTGATTTGGATGTAAATACCCTCAAATTAAAGCTGAAAGTCTGCAATTAAAGCACATCTTGTTTGTTTCATTTCAAATCATTTGTGGTGGTGTATAGAGCCAAAAAGATTAGAATTGTGTCGATGTCCAAATATTTATGGACTTGACTGTATAGCAGAAAGTGAAAATGTTTTTTTTTTTTTTCCAGAATTGTCGCTATTTTTTTGTTTATAGCGCAAAAATAAAAATCGCAACAGGCGATCAAATACCACCAAAAGAAAGCTCTGTTTGTGGGAAAATAAGGACATAAATTTTATTTAGGTATAGCGTCACACGACCACGCAATTGTCTGTTAAAGTAACGCAG
Organism: Pelophylax lessonae; assembly: GCF_965119305.1. Lineage (NCBI taxonomy): Eukaryota > Metazoa > Chordata > Amphibia > Anura > Ranidae > Pelophylax > Pelophylax lessonae. Next base: position 371,882,277 of record NC_138769.1, on the reverse strand, counting down.
TGCCGAATCGCAAAATATGGCCTGGTCATTAAGGTGGAAAATCTTCCGGTCCAGAAGTGGTTAATAGCATCTTATCACAGTACAATAAGAGCATACAAAAGGAATTTTCAGAAACAGAGGCATAGGGAAAGAACTGTGTGAAGGATTAGAAAGATAAAGAGCGAGAGCAGAATTGGTTTTCTTCTGGACTTCTGTAGATACAATAGTTCTTTGACATCGCCTGACCTTCCTTTTTTTCCCTGCCTGAAGGTCTCTTTTTTTGTTCTCTATCTTGACTAGTAATCTTTTTATGCAGTAAAAAAAAAAGAAACTACATTCCACAGATGTCTGCCTTTACATATAACCAAAATATGTTCTGTAAAAACTGACATCACATATCTAATGCAAGAATGGCGGAAGCGCTAGGTAAACATTCATTTTTTTTCTATGTTATACATTAAACACTAAAGAATGTGGAATAGTAAACTGATTCTTTCTTGGATCTACATACATAATTTGAATTACAAACTGCACAAGAGGTCTACTACTATATTCATACGAGCAAAAAACTAAATTCAATTGGCAAAGAAAAGCCCCTTGTATAGGGAAAAAAGATTGCACTAGCCCAGCCTTTTTCAACAAGGGAATCATGGCACCCTGGTGTGCATCCTGGGTTCTTCAGGGGTGCCTAAAAATTGCAACCGATTGAAACGGTTTTTTACATTGCAGCGTTACAATCCTGGGCACCATGCGGATCAAGCCACTGGCATCCTGACAACCAGTGACATGATGAGAAGAATGAAGGGTGCTTGCAAAGATCCTTCTTTACTTCTCTTCCCCTCTCCATCAGCATTGGGGTCACATTAGCATGTAGAAAAAGAGAAACTAAGGGAGAAAAGAAACGCTAGAATACTAGTCAGTACCAGTTTGCAATAGTGGAAGAAAAAATCACTTTGGATGGCCCATGTGTATGGATGTTGCTGCTATATGTATTATTACTATTATTTATTTATTTATTTTTTTACATTTCCGAATTTTAAAGGGTGCCGACGGTTGAGAAACACTGCACTAGCCAACAGAGTGAGTTGAATTTAAAGTAGTATTAAACCTCAAAACAAGAATTAAATTTTTTCCTTAGTTCACCTGGTGATCCAGCCAGGAATACACTTCCTATCTTAACCACTTGCCGACCAGTCACGTTGACTGTACTTCGGCAAAGTGGTTCGTTATCGTCCAGCGACGTAGACCTACGCCGCTGGACTCCTCCCCCTGTAGGCGGCGCTCACTCCCGCTGTTTTCAGTCACGGCGGGAGTCGGGCCAGGGGAGGAGCGGCGGCGATCGCCGCCGCTCTTCCCCGATCGTCGGGGAATCGAGTTTGGAGATCCGCCCGCTTGTGTAAAAAGAGCGAGCGGCTCTCCTGAGTGACAAGGAGTGACAGATTGCAGTGTTCAGCGTAGCTGAAAATGCGATCTGTCCCTGTCTCACTCAGTCACCTCCCCCCACACACGTTAGTAAGCACCAGGCATACATTAACCGCTCCCTCTCCAAAAAAAAAAAAACCCCTTCCCTGCCAGTGTCATTTTTACAGTAACAGTGCATATATATATAGCACTGATTACTGCAGTAATGTCACTGGTACCCCCAAAAGTGTCAAAAATGTCAGTCAAGGGTCCGATCTGTCCGCCGCAATGTCGCAGTCCCGCAAAAAAAATCGCAGATCGCCGCCATTACTCGTTAAAAAAAAAAACACCAAAAATGACAGAAATCTTTCCCTTAGTTAGTAAACGCAATAACTTTTGCGCAGCCAAACAAAATACGCTTATTGTGATTTTTTTTTACTAAACATAGGTAGCAGAAAACAAATTGGCCAAAAATGTAAAAAAATTTTGATTTTTACATTTTTTTGGGGGGAATTTCATATAAAAAAATGTTAAAGTTATTTTTTCAAAATAAACGCTCTTTTTTTGTTTATAGTGCAAAAAGTAAAAATCGCACAGGTGATCAAATACCACCAAAAGAAAGCGCTGTTTGTGGGAAAAAAAGGACGTAAATTTAGTTTGGGTACGGCGTCGCACGACCGCGCAATTGTCAGTTAAAGTCGCACAGCGCCGAATAGCAAAAAGTGGCCCAGGCGTAAGACAGCAAAATCCTCCGGTGGTAAAGTGGTTAAAGTGTTACTAAACCCAGAACTCTGCATTCACTATATCTGGTCTCCCACAGTACACAGGACATGGAAATTATTTTAGTAAAAATAAATGGATGAATACCTTTTCTCATCACCACTATATTCTAGTTTTATGAGTTCCTAGTAAAGCTTGTAGGAGGAGTTTTCATTCTCCCCTGACCCTCTGTCTGGACAGTGCTGATTGGCCCTGGGCTGATCACAGGCACTCTCCCAAGGAAAAAAACCTCTCTAGCAATACACACCAAACTGAGCATGTGAAGCCCGTCCCCTGGCTCTGTAAATATCAGGTTATTTTTTGGAGACAGTGGAAAAAGGGGAGGATCAGTGTAGACAGGATCCACCAGCCTTTTATACACAATGCAAAGGATTAACCCCTTAGGTTCCACAGTAAGTATAACAAGCATGCTTTACTGCATATACAGACTGATTTTACTGTTGTGGGTTTAGTAACACTTTAAGTTGGCCATAGAGGGCGAGATGGATGAAAGAATTTGAATGTGCTATTGTATTCTGATAGAATACACTGATCAGCTCTGCAGCTGATTATTTACATTCACTGATCAGATAAAATTTTTCTAACATCTTGTTTGAGAGAAGCCGATCATTAGTTCAACTTTTCTTAAAGTGGTAGTAAACTCTGTTTTACCACTTCTACCTACAGGTAAGCCTATAACAAGGCTTATCTGTAGATACTGTGAAAATCTTCTAAACCTGCACTGTTTAGGAGATATTCAGAGAGTGCATGCAGCTTGTGACGTCACCGGTGCATGCACACTGATGGTTCGGCATACCGTGCCAAACCTTCAGAGCCTGCACCATAAACAGCAGCTCCCACAAGGTCATCGCGCCCCCGGCCACTCATGTAGCTGGAGCACACAAACTGCCACATTATGACATTGCCTTGCAGGGAATTTGTTTTTTTTCTTCAACTGTGATTTACTGCCACTTTACGTGGGACCAGCCATAGGTGGAATGAAATTCAACCAGTCGCTGCTAAAAAGAAAACACGATGTGTTGCCCATAGTAAGCAATCACGTACTTAATTCTATTTTCTCAGGTCCTCTTGAAAATTGAACCTGATTTCATTTTTTCCTTCTTTCAGTTTTTATGAACGTTGCCCAGTGAGGGTGGCTATTTTCCAATCTTAGTGTCGAAAGTATGCAAAGAGCACCTTCCTGGGACAGGAAAAAAAGGAATTTTATGGCATTTTTTTTATAGATAAAAAGGCACTCTATATAACATGAACCATCCCTTGCTCCAAAGAAAGCAAGTTAGCAAAAAAACAATGTTGTATGGATTAAGGTGTGATATATTAATACTGTAGTCATGGGGGGCCAAGGGGGGGGGGGACAAGTGCCCCCCCCCCCCCCGGAATCTCAACTTCCCCTTAAAAGTGGTTGTTAAGCCACTTTATACCATCCTGTCTGGTCTGTTTAATAATCCTGTGTGCCCATGCCCCTGTGTCTTTGTGTGTGTTTTTAAAAAATAAGCCGTTCTTTACCAGTTTTTAGAGCGCAGATCGCCGCTCACGTGACCCGCCAGCTCTCTCCTCTCCCTGTCTGACAGCTGCTTGCAGCGGGCGAGGCTGAGGATTCTTTGCTGACATCAATCGGGAGGGAAGGGAGAGGGGAGGAGGAGAGGCCGAGAGGAGGAGAGAGGCAGTGGGTCACGTGAGCGGCGATCAGCGCTCTGAAAACTGGTAAAAAGCAGCTTATTTTTCCCCTTTAAAAATAAATATTTGCGAGTCACGGCTTACGTGGTGACTGACATCAGCAGCCACACAGACCACTGTCCTCCGCTCCAGGCCCCGGTGCTATCATTCCAGGAGAGGAGGAGCCTGGGGCAAGGAAATTGACGAGATTTGTGGCCCAGTGCACAGAGGCACAGCACATGACTTCACAGCTGCCTGCACGAACCCAAAACAGAGAGGGTCAGCTTTGCTTTTGCATCAGGTTTCTTAAACCTTTGAATGTCTGCGCTTTATGTGATAATGACTAAGCCCCTCCTCTTCATGACATTGTTGAAAAGGTGTGAAGCATGGCTGACCTTAAAATGATGCCCCCCCTGGAAAAAGTTCTGCGGACGCCCATGACTGTAGTACAGACCTGGTACTCTAATGACCACTGGCAAGCAGATAGTTACAGGAGTTCTAGCAGGAGCAAGAATTCGGCAGGATTACTTCTTACGGAAAAAAACTGCGCAGACACCCAGCAGCTTAGCTAGTGACTGGTGTGGCACACCGCAGGAATGTAGATCCAAAGCTCTAAAAAGCTAAAGAAGCAGGGTGTGGAAAAAATGTCACAAAAAAAAAAAAAACGTAGTACTTGATAATACTGGCTACTGAATATGTGTCATAATTTTCTGAAATGTTTTTTGATTTTCTGAAATGTTTTTTTTTTTTGAGGAAAAATAAAACTGTGAGCCCATTGCCTACCACAATGGTGCCCTTTTTATCTATTAACCACTTTACGTCTGCTCGCGGTAATACTACTGCGGCAGAGTGGTTCGTTATCGTCTGACGACGTAGTATTAACGTCGTCAGACACTCCCCCTTCTGGGCGGCGCTTGCGCGCCGCCGGAGGCTCGCTCCCGCTGTTTTCATTCACAGCGGGAGTCGGGCCAGGGGAGGAGCAGCGGCGATCGCCGCTGCTCTGCCCCGATCGCCGGGGATCTAGTGTGGAGATCCGCCCGCCTGTGTAAACACAAGCGGACGGATCTCCATAGTGACAGGGAGTGACAGATCGGACTGTTCAGCATAGCTGGACATCCGATCTGTCCATGACTCACTCAGTCACCTCCCCCCCTACACGTCAGTAAGCACCAGGCATACATTAACCCCTCCCTCTCCAATAAAATTAACCCCTTCCCTGCCAGTGTCATTTTTACAGTAACAGTGCATATATATAGCACTGATTACTGCAGTAATGTCACTGGTACCCCCAAAAGTGTCAAAAATGTCAGTCAAGGGTCCGATCTGTCCGCCGCAATGTCGCAGTCCCACAAAAAAAATTGCAGATCGCCGCCATTACGCGTTAAAAAAAAAAACACCAAAAATGACAGAAATCTTTCCCTTTGTTAGTAAACGCAATAACTTTTGCGCAAACCAATCAAAATACGCTTATTGCGATTTTTTTTACCAAACATAGGTAGCAGAAAACAAATTGGCCAAACATTTTTTAAAAAATTGTTTTTTACATCTTTTTTGGGGGGAATTTCATATAAAAAAATGTTAAAAATATTGTTATTTTTTCAAAATAAACGCTATTTTTTTTGTTTATAGTGCAAAAAGTAAAAATCGCACAGGTGATCAAATACCACCAAAAGAAAGCTCTGTTTGTGGGAAAAAAAGGACGTAAATTTCGTTTGGGTACGGCGTCGCACGACCGCGCAATTGTCAGTTGAAGTCGCACAGCGCCGAATCGCAAAAAGTGGCCTGGACGGAAGACAGCAAAATCCTCCGGTGGTAAAGTGGTTAAAAACAGCAAGGATGGCTATTACCCTGTTATTGGCTGCAAAGTGAGTGTGCTGCCCTCCTACCACTAGATGGTGCCCTTTGCACCTTCTAAGTAAGGTTGATTACCATAGTGCAAAGCACACGATTTCGTGTCGAACAGCGCACTCACTGACTTTTTTAACCTTTACAGAATAAAATAAATAAATAAAGGGAATGTACTGCTAACCACAGGATGGTGCACTGTAATCGCTAAGCTTACTGGGCAGGTACAAAGGGCACTATCTTGTAAATGCAGCACTCTTACTGATTCTTTTGTTAACTCAGCATATGGAACAAGAGAAGTGGTCCATACACACAGAATAAGAACAGATACTGAGAATTACACTCGGCATACAGGACAAGAGCCTGGCAGTGTAAATTAACAGTGTGAGTGCCGTGTGCAGCCGCTGACTGACAGAAATCAACTGCATGGTCAGGTGTCCCTTCTCTGCTGTCGGCTACACATGGCACCAGCGACAAGCAGCACAGCAGTGACACAATACAGTTGATTTTTGTCAGGATGCTCGTGGGGGGGTTTGAACACCCCTTACCCCCCTCTTATCTACGTCCCTGTCCCTTAGACAGCAGCATTGTGAGTCAGAGGTAAAGGTAGTGTTAAATTAGCAGATTTAGGCTAGGTACACAATTATAGTTTTTTTCATTGAACCAGTGGGTTAAACTTAAAAAAACTGATCAATCACTTCATCAACTCAAGCGATGTTGATGCAGCGATCTCTCCCACATGAGACATTTTATTTTGATAGGGGAGCTCCCCCCTGCCAGAATACACTGATCAGCACTCGTAGCCATTGGCTGCAAGCACTGATCCAATGCTGGTTTTCCAACTTGCCCTTCTGACACAAGACAGTCGTTGCACTAGCTTCTGTAGATCAGAAAGCTATACACATGGACCGAAAGTCAGCTGGTTCCTGCTGAACAGCCTAATTTTCAGCCCCTGTGTACCAGGTTTTAGCTGGACTTGACTAAAGGGCCATAAACACTATAAGATTTTCTGAAGACTTTTTCCTTCAGATTTACCTTTTCTATGTAGTGCAAGGGCCTGCCAGATTGCATACAAATTGAAAGTGTTTAGTTTTGACCTCATTATATGGTTTTGGTAAGTCTAAAGGAAAAAGTCTTCAGAAAATCTTATAGTGTGTATGGCCCATAACAAATTGAAGCTGAACTCCAGCTAACACTTCATAAGCACTTATAGATATACCCTGAGGAAGTCACATTTCTAGTGAAATAACGTGTCAGGCGGAGTTGGGTTATGTCTTTTTCCAGTGGAGATCAAAACCGGAAGTAGCAGTGGAATGCCATTTTTAAAGCGATGTTTGAGCCTATTTGACTCTTGGCGGTATTCCCGAGTGTGGCTCTGGGTTAACTTTCAGTACCAAAAGCGGTAACCCCGAGCCACACTTGGGATTACCCGCAATGTTTCTCACCTTCCCTGCGCTCCCCCGCCGTCCTCCCCGCCGTCCTTACACACACTCCCCGCTCTGTGCATGGCCGATTGCTGGCACTTGCCTTCCGGTTCCCTTCCCTGCAAGCGTTTTGGTGCAGGGGGGTGGAACCAACGGCAAATTTAAAAAAGTAAATACACAAATGACATGATAGAAAGCTGTGATCCTAACGGATCACACTGTATAATGCCATTTCATCACAGGATTGCACCTGGTCGCTATTCCAGTGCCCTGCCTGTGCTTTTCCAGTGCTTTGTGCCTGTAAAATTTGGAACGACCATGGTGTCCAAAAAGCGTTGTTTTTGAGCAAAAGCGCCTTTAGACAAACTGGAAAACGGCGACAACGAAACTGAGTTACTTGAGTGATAGCGATTCGTGGGAAAATTCATCATCAGGTTCGGAAAGTGAAGACAGCCACTATTGATGTCTCTTTCTAGCACATAGCATGTGGAATTTGGGAAGTATATCAAATGATTCTTCCGAATTTCCAATGGAGCGATGTGCCAGAAAGAGACATCAGAATCGTCGCTGTCGTCACTTTCCGAACCTGATGACGAATTTTCCCACTAATCACTATCGCTCAGTTCTTCAAGTAACTCAGTTTCGCTGTTTTCCAGTTTGTCTAAAAGCACTTTTGCGCAAAAGGAACGCTTTTTGGACGCCATGGTCGTTCTCAATTTTCCAGGCACAAAGAACTGGAAAAGCACAGGCAGGGCAATGGAAAAGTCACCAGGTACATTCCTGTGATGAAATGGCATGATGCAGTGTAATCCGTTAGGATCACAACTTTGTATCGTCATTTAGTGTATTTACATTTTTTAAATTGCCGCCGGTTCCACCCCACTGCATCGCAACGCTCGCAGGGAAGGGAATGAGAAGACAGGTGACGGCATCGGCCGAGCACACAGCGGGAGGACGGCAAGGGATCGCAAGGGAAGGTGAGTTTTAAAATGTAAAACAACAGATTTCCATGCAAAAGAATATACTGCTTTTAGCACAGAAATCTGGACATAATCAGACCGCCAGGGAGGTTATTTAGAGTGCGATCTTTAGTAATTTCACAAAATGCTATACTATTGTGGGACCTTTCTCCTGTCTAAGATTTACAGTAGACTAGAAAAGTGGATATCTTTCAGCCTCCTAAACACACACACACACACACACACACACACACACACACACCATTCCGTAATGGGACTGTTTCTTGAAGATTATATACAGTATATTCACATCACTATTGATTTATGGCACTTTGAATATTAACATATGTCATTTGCTAAATATTTCTTTATTACAGTAGTTGAATGGTGTAATTAGTTGTGATTAAGGGCAGCACAACACTGTATTCTTAGATATATCGTTTTTATTTTTGGAACCCTGAAAGGTAATGTCATAAATATGTTAAACTTACCTGAAAACAATGCCTTCCAATGACGCACTGTCACCGCTGTAGGCGCTCCCATTTTTACCCGGTCTGCCTTCGGCTGTGTGACTGGCTGGAGCCACAATGACGTCACTCCCACACATGCGCACTGGAGCCCCCAATTATGGCACTCAGGATTCTGAAGAAACGACCCGGGTGGCCATTCCTTCAGATCGAATGCACCGGTGACGCCACCAGCGGTATGTGCAAGAAGGCCTCATGCACACTGCTGCTGTTAAACTCAAGTTTTTGTGAGCTTGGGCATTTTTTTTTTTTTTTTTACAGCCCTTAATCTCCCCTTTATGTTATCCTATGTCTCCATGCACACAGGGACGTTTTTAGCAGTTTATCAGCAGGGGAGTTTATGGGCTGTTGTCTGCATGCCCTAAAATCACGTTCAAGAGCAGTTCCTCTGACCACAATAAACGCTGAAAAAAGCTCATAAACCCACAAACTCTAGGCATGTTTAGCACCTCAGTGTTTATCTATTTCAGTGGCTATAATAAATTAAAATTCTGCCCAATGAAATAAATAAACTCCCAAACTCTGATAAACTCTTTTGAAAAAATGCAGCTTAGGTGAGTTTATAACGCTGGTTCTCTCCAGTCAGGGTAAATAACGTTTACAAGAAACCAGTTTGCATGAGGCCTAAATATCTCCTTAATAGTGCACAGTTAGGAGATACTTACAGTACCTATGGGTAAGCCTTATTATAGGCTTACCTATAGGTAAGAGTCAGAGATGGGCGTTTACTCTCACTTAAAATTCTTCATCTTAGGTTTACAACTACTAAAACACCTCCCTCCTACAGCGAGTAAAACAACTAGATTTCCTCTAGCCTTGTAGAACAAATACAAACTATTTCTTATGGGCATTTAAATTTGGACTTTCAGATGTCAATGGCTACAAAAAACTAAGCAAGGTCTAAGCAAAGACTTATGGCAAGTATGAAAAATGGTGCCTTTCCCTCCACTCCAGTACATTAGAAGAGACCCTCAGAAAGAAATGTTTCTATATACACAGGTAAACCACAGCATATGTAAGCAATGGGAGAATGACATAGACTTTCTTTCAACTCCTGTCCTCAGGACCCACTAACAGGCCAGATTTTAAGTATTACCTTGGGGAGATGCAGACTAGAATACTGCAATCACTGAGCCCCATATGATATCACCTGGGATGTATTTCAGTTATCTTGCAAACCTGGCCTGTTGGTGGGTCCTGAGGACAGGAGTTGAGAACCACAGCACTAGAGGGTACTACCACCAGGGTTCTCTAAAGCATCAGAAACATCATTTCTTTATTCTGGCATCAACCAGATTGACCATTGCAAAACTCTCAGACAAAAAGAAAACCTGATCTCACACTAACAATGGTTTATAATAAGACTGCCTGCCACCTCCAGCTTTACCATAAATTATGTCCAAGGGAGGATCCCTAATGTGTAATGTGATATTATGAAACTGTATCTCACTATGAATGTTTTGCAATCTCTTTCATTATTGCTACATGCTGTAAAGATTTGTTGTAAATTGTTGGTTAAGGTCCCTTTCACACTTGTGCAACTTGTCATGCAACTTTGGACATCAGAGTTGCACGACATGTCGTTTGCCATGTTTTCCAATGATACCCATTTATATATGCGCAACTTAAAGTTGCAGCAACTTCAAAGTAGTTCCTGCACTACTTTGGCCCGATTTTTATGCGTTTTGAGGTCCAAAGACATAGACATTGCTTCAAGTCCAGTCAAAATCACGGCAACAAAATCGTGGTAAAATTGCGCGACTTTCAAGTTACACAAGTGTGAAAGGGGCCTAACACTATATAAATAATAATTTTAAAGTGAACCTCTTACACGTATCAACATTATCAAATCTATTCAGGCAATCCTATTAGGACTTTTTATAATATGCTAATTCTGACTTGCTCGACAGTCAAGGCCTGCCTTTTCAACGGAAATAACTAATATTCTCCTTCTGGTCTCACTAGCAACTGCAGTGTCACAAGATTTCATTCAGGCAGCTCTAGAACACATTTTGATGTCTCTCTTGCTTTCAAGGCTTCATCGATGTAAAGATCAAAATGCAAACCTTTCTGTAGATCCTCATCTTGCCTTGCCTAGAGTCCAATGTTTGCACCCTGTGGCTTCAGGAAGCTAGACATACACAGATAGTGTGGATGGACAAATCTTCCCTGCTGGCTATTGTATTTTACAATAGTGAATGATACAGTATATGGCCAGTTTTAGTCTTGTTACCATACCTTTACATGTACTAACAATGACATCTTTGTGGGACCAACCTGAATGGATATACTTTAAATGGAGAGCTTTGGTAAATCTAAAGGAGAACGTACAATCAGATTGTACTGTGCATGGTAACCTCAGCCCCTTCCCGCCTGGCCTGTTGTAAAATGACAGTCGGGCGGGAGCACTGTTGTTCTGGGAGGACGTCATGTGACTGGCTGTGCTCCGGAGCAATCCGCTAAGTCCACTAATGACAGATGACTGTACCGGCCCCCTGCTGGTACCATGTGACCACTGTGGCCAATCACAGCAGGTCACATGACAGTTGTACACAATAAAAGGCTTTGATTCATGCTTTTCATTGTGTAGCATTGTAATGAGCTATGTGATTGGTCACAGTCATCACATTGTACAGATAGGGCCAATCACAGTCTCTCTGTACCATGTGATTAACTGTGGCTAATCACAGCTAATCACAAAAGTAATCAATAAACCATTTTCATTGAAAAAAAAATGGTTGCTAATAACTGTAAAATTCACAAGTGTTAAAAAAATAAATAAACAATGATCACCTCCGCAGAGTAGTAGACTGTTACTATGGTACCCCTGTATTCCTCTGGTCAGTGTATGTAGAAAAAAATGTAATAATAAAAAAAAATATTTTAGAAAGTTGAAGCCTGCTGCTATGACAAGAAAATTATAGGAAGAAATTGAATGGTAAGCTAACAACATAAGAACCGAAAACCCATTAACTAATAACCCAGCACCTTGAGACAATAGGAGGCTCCCCCCAAACCAAAACAAGGGAGGGAGGGTGGGAGAAACTGCCTGATGCTGTGATGAGCTCCGACATGATCCCCCCTCCTCTCTACCCACTACAGGACATACCCTCTGCCTTGAACTCTTCAATCTGCTAAACAGAATGCATCATTCTAAGTCACCCCACTAATACTCTGCCTCTTCTGCAAGTCCCAGTCATGCTGGCCCTCCTCCTAGTTTCCCTCAGCTCCAGGCCATATACTGGACTTTCAACTACGAGAGGAACACATGACCTCCCCAAAGTGACGGGGCTTAGGCCCGAGAGGCCACTCACCAGGCCTCATTACTTTGACATGGGGGTGCCACAACATCACCCCCCTGTCTAAGCTTCAACACTAGTCAACATTGGAGCTTTCACACTTTAACACGCTATGTTTTACTGCACCTTTAAGCATTTCAAAAACCCAAAAGCAAACATTTATTATTTTGCAGCTTACCAATTCTTAGATGTGATGGCTGCATTCCTTTTCTTTTGTAGGGTTTCTTTCTTCTATTTTTATCTGATGATCAGCCAGGAAGTCTGTTGTTTTTCAAAAGAACAAGCTCTCCAGAATGTATCAGTTACAGAGATAGAACAAAGCATTTACCACTGACAGGGGTGCTTAAAATGATCAGCTTTTCTTTCTTTCTTTCTTTCTTTCTTTCTTTCTTTCTTTCTTTCTTTCTTTCTTTCTTTCTTTCTTTCTTTCTTTCTTTCTTTCTTTCTTTCTTTCTTTCTTTCTTTCTTTCTTTCTTTCTTTCTTTCTTTCTTTCTTTCTTTCTTTCTCACAAAAGGAAAATAACTATTTTGTTTAACTGCTTATAAAGAATTAGCTGGAGTTTGGCTTCAATTTGTTAGTGTATTTAAATCTGTTAGTACATCTAGCAACCCCCCCCCCCCCTCCAGGATAACAATGCTCCTTCATCCAGAGTTGGGGCAATCTAATACAGGAGGTGTGTTACTGACCATATCCCCAGGTCACCAGGAAGACTGTTCACCCGAAGACAGCATCTTCTTTAATAAGATGTACTACATATGTTGAAAACATAGACAAGATGCTTGTTTATTTTTTATGTCATTATCTATGGGTAAGAAGCCAGGACAGGAGTCTCCAAACTTTCTAAACTTTAGGGGAACCGGACTGTCAGTGGGAGCAAAAAATGTTCTGGCGTCAGTGGGAGTAAACAATGCCCTGTCATTGGTATTAGCGAGAGTAATAGCGCCCCATCATTGGGGTAAGTGGGAGGAATAATGCCCCATCATTGGTATCAGTGGGAGGAATAGTGCCCCATCATTGGTATCAGTGGGAGGAATAGTGCCCCATCCTTGGGGTCAGTGGGAGGAATAGTGCCCCATCATTAGTATCAGGGGAGGAATAGTGCCCCATCATTAGTATCAGTAGGAGGAATAATGCCCCATCATTGGTATCAGTGGGAGGAATAGTGCCCCATCATTGGTATCAGTGGGAGGAATAGTGCCCCATCATTGGTATCAGTGGGAGGAATAGTGCCCCATCCTTGGGGTCAGTGGGAGAAATAGTGCCCCATCATTAGTATCAGGGGGAGGAATAGTGCCCCATCATTGGTATCAGTAGGAGGATGTAAGATTCTGGTACCTCCGGTACCCTTAATCACCACTTTCTCTGTAATGCGTCCCACCTTTCTCTTCAGGTGGTACGCATATACCTTTAAGAACGATGATGTCACTGCTGAGCGCCGCAGAGCGGCTATTTCAACCGCCGGCGGTCTCACTCACATTGTTCGTTCAACCTGCCTTGTTATCCACATGCTTTCAAGCCTGTCTCTCGATCGGAACCTCCAGCTATTCCCTTTACCTGGAGCAGACCGGAACCTCGCTACTGATCCCTGTATCTCGCTACCGGATCATTCCTTATCTACTGGACCTCTCTAAACTACTAACATTACAAGTGATAAGTACCCCGCAGGGGAACCCTCCATAACCTTATTGCACTATCTACCTATGCACATTAAGGACTGTTACTACCTATCCATACTATCCTATCATCTGCACTGTTACATAGATTGCTAGCTCTTGAGCCTACTACCATCTATCATCTGCACTGCTGCATAGATTGCTAGCTCTCCTGTCTACTACTATCTATCCTTGCACTGGGTTAGTCTATCCTGTATTTGTCATCTGCTGTCCTCACCACCTGTTAGCATACTCGATACTAACCTATCTGCATTCCTAAATACCATCTTGAACTCTCCTATACAAACCTATCTGCATTCCTAAATACCATCTTGAACTCTCCTATACAAACCTATCAAGTGATTACCATCCTTGTCACTGTTCACACCTGTCCCTTCAGCACATCACCTTCATACTATCATATACATCCTATCACTCCAGGAACATCTCATTGAGTGTGTATTTATCTGTATGTTGAAGCTGACAGGCCCACGGTGATGAGTCCTGGAGAGTTGGATCTGGTATTCAACACATCTCTACATGACTACTGAGTGGAGATTTTGCAGCTGCAAATCCAGCCTATACTAAAAACGCAGGAGCGTTACAGAGGAATAGTGCCCCATCATTGGTATCAGTAGGAGGAATAGTGCCCCATCATTGGTATCAGTAAGAGGAATAGTGCCCCATCATTGGTGTTAGTGGGAGGAATAGTGCCCCATCATTGGTATCAATAGGAGGAATAGTGCCCCATCATTGGTGTCAGAGGGAGGGATAGTGGGAGGGATAGTGCCCCATCTTTGGAGTCAGAGGGAGGAATAGTGCCCCATCATTAGTATCAGGAGGAGGAATAATGCTCCATCATTAGTATCAATAGGAGGAATAGTGTCCCATCATTAGTATTGTAGCACCCTCCTAGGTAGGTGCTAGGCAGATAAAGTATAGTTGCTCTGTCTGCTTATCAGGAGAGCCTGATTAATAGTTAGGCCTGCACAGTGTGCTATTCGTGTGGGCGTGTCCCCACTGTATCCATTGAGGAGGTTCATTGGACAGTGGAGGAAACCTGGCCAATGACACACAGGCTTTTTTAACTCCCAGTGGGTTGGCACAGAGAGGTGCATCCTGGGATAGGGTATAAAAGCCAAGAGCACATGAGGCAGGGGGGTCTTTGGGCGGAAAGCCAAGTCCCAGAAGGAGGGTGATGGCTGTCTCCTCTTCAGCAGCTGTGAGGGTGGTCGTAGGCCTAGTGAACCAGTGGTGTGGCTTAACCCAGAGGTCCAGTGAAGCTGACTGTGGAGGTGAAGGCAGAGCAACTCTGGAAAAACAGTGTCCGTGAGTACAGGGGAGCTTGCCAAAGGGTCTGTCCAGGAAGGGGACCACTCCAGTGGCTAGAGTCAGTGGACGGGTGTCAGCACAAAGTCAGTGAGAGAAAAGGGGGTGCCAAGTTGCTAACCCTAAAGAGAATATTCAAAACGGGAATGGTCAATTTAACTTTACTTTAGTGGCAGGGTGAAGCAGTGGCCTTGCCGCATTCTACAGTCATTTGTCCTCAGAATTGTGCATAGTTACTAGTTGGAGTATCCCCCTAATCCCTTCTCCCATCCCAGTTCTAAAATAAAACACAAGAATCAAATCCCCTGGACTGATTATTGTCTGAGCCAAGAACTTTTAATGTCGTGTATCTGCTGTCAGTTTCTAATGGTAATCCAGGGGAACCCAAGAAATTTAATTCTCAGCAGCTCTCTAGGGGGAAGTGCTACAGTATCAATAGGAGGAATAGTGCCCCAATGATTGGTATTAATAGGAGGAATAGTGCCCCATCATTGGTATCAATAGTAGGAATAGTGCCCAAACATTGGTGTCAGTGGGAGGAATAGTTTCCCATCATTGGTATCAATAGGAGGAATAATGCCCCATCATTGGTGTCAGTGGGAGGAATAGTGCCCCATCATTGGTGTCAGTGGGAGGAATAGTGCCCCATCATTGGTGTCAGTGGGAGGAATAGTGCCCCATCATTGGTGTCAGTGGAAGGAATAATGCCCATCATTGGTGTCAGTAGGAGGAACAGTGCCCCATCATTGGTGTCAGTGGGAGGAATAGTGCCCCATCATTGCTGCCACTCAAAATAATAGTGCCTCATCATTGGTTTCATTGGGAGGAAAAGTACCCCATCATTGGTATCGGGGGCAAGAATAGTGCCTCATTGTTGGTGTCAGTGAGAGAACTGGTACCCCATTGTCAGTGTCAGTGCCAAGAACTACACCCCACTGTTTCTGACATTTGGGGAAATAATGCCCCAAGGGCCTGATAAAAGCAAGTAAAGGGCCACACCTGGCCCCCGGGCCACAGTTTGGAGACAACTGCACAAGGAGATTAAAAATTTGACCAGCAGGTTTAGATTTGGCTAACAAATTAAAGCATAACTCCAGCTAACACTTAGTTACAGAAAGTTTTTTTTTTTCCTTTTGGGATAAAGATTTTAAATAAATAAATAAAAGATGATCATTGTATGAACCCCTGTCAGTGGTAAATGGTCTTTCTCAACCCTCCAATTGCCTCCTTTGCTGGCAGTTGAAAAATAACAGGCTTACTGGCTGGAGTGAAAATAAAGTAAAAAAAAAAAGAAACTAATGCAGCCATCACATTTAGACTCGGTCCACACTAGTGCGACTTGTCAGGCGACTTGTCAGCCTGACAAGTCGAGCTCCCTGGCGGTCCATTGACAGCTACAGGAGCCGTTCTAATAGGAGCGACACAAGTCGCTCCGACTTAGAAAAAGGGTCCTGTACTACTTCGGGGCGACCTTGGAGCGACTTGCATAGACTTCCATTATGTGAAGTCCATGCAAGTCGCTCCGAAGTCATGGTGCATGGGAATGCATAAGTCGTCCCTGAAGTAGTACAGAGTCGTGTCGCCCCAGTGTGAACCGACTCTAAAGAACGGGTAGCTAAAGTATAATAAATACATTTTTGGGTTTTGTTACTGCTTTAAGGGTTTCATTTTTTAAGGTTGGCATTGGCATATGCAGCATGCTCGGTGCATTGGATTCCACTTCCATCCATATACAATTTTACCTCAACGCATGTGCATTGCAGCTCATAACCCACAGATGAAATTGGTGTACTGTGGTGCAGTACATTGAAAAAAAAAAAAAAAGAAACATACAGAATCTGTTCTTTTTGTGCATTGTGGGCCATTCAAAATGAATGGGCTATTTTAATGTAACACATAAAATAAAATACTGCACATTATTGTTTATCCTGCATTCCACCACAACACACTGAAGAGGTGGGAGGGGGCCCTAAATGAATGATTTGCATCATCTTTCTGTTGTCTTTAGGCTATTTTCACACAATACTATGCTGACAGTAATTTAAACCAACAGATCTATAGTGTTAACGCATGTTTTTGAGGTGTTTAAAGCACATCAAACAATAACTCTTGCCCTCCAAGAGATGTATTTTGATTTAAAAAGGGGGAAATGCTATAGACGAAGCAATTTTTGTTCCCGCAACCACTGACTATGTTTGCCGTCCCTGCCCAGCTGCTAGCAATAATCACATGTAAAATCTGGCAGGCTGGTTGTACTCAAGTTGATCAATTGATCGATCAACTTGGATATATTCAGCCAGCCCATACATGGTTTGAATCTCGGCAGATGCCTGCTAAAGCAGCTGAGGTTCTAACTTCTAACCATCTACGACCGACTTAACTTTAGACCTAGAGGCCTAGACTTAAAGTGATTTTAAAGTCTTGTTTTTTTTTTTTAAAACAAACATGTTATACTTACCTCCTCTGTGCAGTGATTTTGCACAGAGCAGTCCGGATCCTCCTCTTCTCGGGTCCCTCTTCACTATTACTGGCCCCTCCCTCCCGTTGAGTACCCCCATAGCAAACATCTTGCTATGGGGGCACCCAAGCCGAGCCTCAGCTCCCTGTGTCCATTCAGACATGGAGCTGCTGTTCAGCCCCGGCCCCTCTCTCTCCTGATTGGGTAACTGACTTTCATTGACAGCCGCGGGAGCCAGTGGTGCCGCAGTTGTGTCTCAGCCAATCAGGAGGGAGAGTCCCATGCATAGAATGTATTAAGATAAAAAAACCTTCTGCTTTTACAATTCCTTTAAGCCTCGTACATACGATCAGATTATTGGACAAATTTTCTTTCGTTTTTTGTTGCATGCTAGTCTCATATGGAAAGTGAAGAGGTTACTTTCAAACAAAAATTCTCGTACCACAGAATTTAACTTCAGAAGTGATGTCATGTGTTGAATTGTTTTGTATGTATTCTTTCGTTTCCGGGCATGCCTAGTCTTGCTCTTACGATTTTTTTTTGTGCGAAAACTGTACTAATTAAATTAAAATCAGACTTTCACGCGTACGATAAAAATTTTATAGCCTGCACATTCAGTTTTTGTCATCTGAAAATTAGTAATCGGCTGTCGAAAGCACTGTACTAACAATTCAAAAATCGGCAGTACGTTCGTCGGACGAAATTTTACTTCCGATTTTCTTATCGTATGTATGGGCCTTTATTCCCTGTACACACAATCAGAAAATCAGACTAAAAATACCGCTACCGCTGATCGTTGAATCTGACCACTAGTAGATAGCTTTCGAGAGCCGATCACGACAGTTCATCCGTGACAAGCACAAACAGTTTTCTCATACGATTCTAGATTGTATGATTTTCGTTCAATCAGTACAGTTGTCATTGGAAAATACAATACAAATACAATACAACACATTACATCACTTCCGAATTTTTATTCTGTCATATGAGAATTTTAGTCATTTTAATAAACACTTCATTTTCGATATGAGACTAGCAACCCAAAAAAAAAACAGACGGTCTGTCATACGATTTTGAATCGTATGTGTACAGGCCATTAGGCTAGATTTTGCAAATAAAATTCTGTTACAATATTGTCATTATTTAGATAATATTATTTATATAGTAATTAATTTACATAAATGATATAGTTTATATATATTTATAAGTACATCAATTTTATAGTATATGATTAGGGTATAATATTAGTAGCAAATAAATAATAATAATAAGAAATAATAATTAGTAAATAAGTAACGAGGTGACTTTTTGTACAATCTATAATCTCCTCTATCATTTAGTAGTGTATTCCAGGATATTATATTTTTCCAGCATTTTTTTTTCACCTCACTGATATTTTATAAACGCTTGTCAAACACGCTGTGAATGCAATGTAAAAGCTAAAGGTGCGTTTACGGGAGCGCACTGCTCTGCAAATCACATGCGATGTCTGTGTGATGCGAATTCAGCCATACAGATTGTATGGCTTAATTCACATCGCATTTGGACCAAACTCGCACAGGACTCTTTTTTGGGGTCCGCACCAGAATCGGATCGCATGGGTGTTCACACCTATGCGATCCGATTCATCTCCAAACTGACAGTTAGCACTGCAATATGTGAACTGATCTGGGGGGTGTCCTTAACCCTGTATTGACACCCCCAGCGATTTGCATATGGCAGTGTGAACTGCCTGGGAGTTGAGAGCGATACGGGAACCCGCAGTGGATTCGCAGGGTTCTCGCATCGCATATGTGTGAACCAGGATTTAGTAAACACTTCATTTTTGATATAAGACTAGCAACCCCAAAACACGGACGATCTGTTGTACAATTTTCGGGCCGTATGTGTACGGGCCATTAGGCTAGATTTTGCAAAATAAATTCTGTTACAATAATGTCATTAAATAGATAATATTAATTATATAGTAATTAATTTATATAAATTATATATATATAGAATAAAAATGTAGTAGCGCCAAAACACTATAAAAATGTATAACATTCACATAAAGTCCCAAAAGTCCATAAAGAGTGGAGGAGATAGTGTAGACCAGTTCACAAACTCCAACTGTGCAGAAATGGAAAGCCGACACCCAGACGTGGAATCACACCAGCTGCTTACCAGATAATATGTAATTATGAGCGATGGATAGGACACAAATACGGCATCAATCAAAGGATCAATCTCGCCTTATGGTCACATCAGCCCCATTCAAATAAACAGCCACAATGTTGGGATAACGATATGGGTAGGGTCAAACCACCAGATGGAGTATATGGTCACATCAACTCCGATTTACCTCGATAAAAAAGGCAGGACGATAGTGCAGACCGTATGGATAGTTTATTCATTCATAAAATAAAATAATACTCACATTGAAGTGGATAGGTAAAAGCATTTAAATGAACCGCGGTATAGGATGGCGTGCTGCTCGTGTGTCGGGTCGCCTGACGCGTGTCGTCAAAACCATGACATCATCAGAGGCGGACCCGACTCCAGACGGCAGCACGCTTAAAAGTACCTCAGCCGGAAATGGCGTAGGCGGAAACTAGCCGCCGTTTGCGTTCCACTCGATCACAAAGCGGAACCGGAAGTGACGCGGGCGGAACAATCCGTCCCTGCGTCCTATCAGGCCCCATGTTAAAACCGGAAGAAGCACAGAGGAGACTTAATAGGTCGTAACTATCCGAAAGGTGGTTAGTTAGTCTCCCCCGGCAAAAGCAACTGATTGAATCAGATCGCTATTCAACCGATAATCATAAGATAACATACCAAGAACGGGTGGAATGCAAATAAAACATAATATTCATGCTAAAAAACATAATATCAATGTGATGTTAACTAAGGCTACAAATTTAACCACTTAAGGTCAAAGAGGAGCCCATACACAATTAGACAATTAAAACAAAAAAACAAAAACAAGACAAGTGTTAATGATGTCACAATTGACGGAAAAATTGTGTACACATCATACACACAAGTCCTCTTGATGATACACTCTGAAAACATTATAAAAACATATTCCATATGACATAAAAAGGAATATAAAAAAAATTGATACAAAAAATGTAACATAAAGGCCTGCTTTAGCTATTGTTGATATAACAGTTCACATCCCACTCGACGTTCAACCCCCATGGGGCATAGGTTTTCATATTAAAAATCCAACGAGTTTCCAAACGGGAAATCTCCCGATGGATATGACTGCCCCTCCAATGGGGGGTGAACTTATCGATCCCCCAAATTTTCGTGCCCTTAGGATTTTTATCGTGACAACTAGCATAGTGTCTAGAGACGCTATGATTAGGAAAAGCTTTCCTAATATTTTTTATGTGCTCCCTCACCCTCACTGTCAAAGTCCTTTTAGTGCGGCCTATATATTGTAGGCCACACGGACATTGCAGGAGATAGACAACATTGGTGGAGGAGCATCCAATAAAGGGTTTAATAGGATGTATCCTGGAGGTGGCTGTAGATGTAACCTCGCAGAATTTCCTGCCTACAAGGGAGTTGACCTTACAAACCGAACACCTTCTACACGGATAATATCCGGTTAGGGTGTGAAAGAAGGGTAATTGTTCCGGTTTATCCAAAACGTTCGGAGCAATCTGAAGACGTAACGGCTCCACACCCCTGAACACTACCGGTGGAACTTCAGGGAGTTGGGGGCCCAGCACCTTATCATTTTGGAGGATATTCCAATGTTTTTTAAAAATGCGTTTAACATCCCTATACTGCTTCGAATAAGTAGTGATAAAGGAGAAACCAAAACGATTCGAATCATCTTGTTCTTTGGGCTGCTTCTGTAACAAGATAGACCTATCAATGTTCTCCACTTCCTGCAACACCATATTCAGGTCAACCTCATCATACCCTTTGTCAAGGAATTTATCTTTCAAGATCAGAGCCTGGTTGTGATAAGTATCTGTACTGGTACAGTTGCGACGTAGACGTAAGAACTGGCTCCTGGGTACAGAGCGCAGCCAGGAAGGGTGGTGACAACTTCCCTGCTCGATGTACCCATTCCGATCAGTCGGTTTAAAAAATGTACTAGTCACAACTGCACCATCCTTGATCTCTATGGTTAGGTCAAGGAAGTTGATCTTATTCTCACTAACCTCATGCTGAAGTACAATTCCCAGCATGTTGGAATTGAGTTCATTGATAAAACTATCCAAAGACCCTCTATCACCATCCCATAGGAGGAGGACGTCATCGATATAACGCCTCCAGAGAACCAATTGGGGTCTCGGTCGGCCATAGATGACGTCCTCCTCCCACTTGGCCATAAAAAGATTCGCCATGGACGGTGCATATTTGGCACCCATGGCGACTCCCCTCTTTTGCAAGAAAAAGGAGCCGCCAAACCAAAAGTAGTTATGTTGCATGGCGAAACTGAGTAATGAAAGGATGAACTCCCTTTGTGATGAAATCAGGGAGTCATCTCTTTCCAAAAAGGTCTGAACAGCTTGATGGCCATGTTCATGGGAGATGATAGTGTAGAGGGAGGTGACGTCCGCTGTGGCCAGCAGATATCCCTCCCTCCATTCAACCCGTTCCAAAATATTCAAAACTTGAGTGGAATCTCTTAAGTAAGAAGGGGTATTGGTAACGATCGGCTGTAGGTACCCGTCTATATACCTCCCAACCCTACTAGTGACGGAGTCTATTCCGCTCACTATAGGGCGTCCAGGCGGATTGAGGGCGTTCTTATGCACCTTTGGGAGGTAATATAGAACGGGCACCCTCGGAGCCACAGGTACCAAAAACGACCTCTCTTTTTTGTTGATAATATTGTCCTGATACCCCTGATCAATAAGAGTTGATAAATCCTTTTTGTACCGGTTTGTAGGATTAAACAGGAGTGGACTATAAGTGTCCGTATCAGAGAGTAACCTATTCATTTCTGCATAATAGGAGGATTTGTCCAGAACGACAATACCCCCCCCTTTGTCAGCAGGCCTGACAACGATGTCATTTCTTTTCTTGAGGGATTTGAGACCCTCATTGAACCGAAATTCATTCCTGTCTTTCCTAATTTGTAAAGCCTCTACATCCTTAAGGACCAAGTCCTTAAACACCCCTATAGATGGAGCCATGAAACCAGGGGGGTTAAAGAGTGAGGCATTGGAAAGTCCTGAGTGTCTAATCCCCCCGTTGACAAGTCTATTATCTCTGATAGGCTTAGACATGACATACCTTTTAATGTTCATTTTACGGATGTACTTATGTACATCCATAAAAAGTCCAAACCTATCTAAAGGTTTGGTAGGGGCATACTTCAGGCCGTGTCCAAGAACCAATTTTTCATTATCGGAGAGGTCAGCAGAACTCAGGTTAAAAATCCCTGCATCCCTCAATGCATTTTTCTTTTTTTGCCTGGTCCGCCTCCCCCCTCTGGTCCCTCTCTTTGTTTTCCGTCCTGTTGTCTGTATTGACTGGGATTGTGAAAATCCCCCTGTGGTCTTTGTTGTTGTGCCCCACGTCCACCACCATTCCACTGATGTTGTGGATGATTAGTGATGTACCTATCATCATAATAATCGTCTCCTTGATCCAATGGAGCGAAACGATTATATGATGCCCTATCATCTCTACGTGGTGAACCATAATGAGTGTGACTCTGGCGATAATCATTCTGTTCATGGTAATAATCATCGCGTTGGTACTCCGTCACTTGGGAATTGTTTGGGGGTCTGGCACCTTTGCCCCTCTTATTTTTACCACGTCCTCTACCCCTTCCTGGGATTTGCACCCATTCACGTCGTGTAGGCGTCAGGGGTGTACGCGGTGATGCTACTGTGGGAAAAACTGTTTGAGAGAGGGGAACAGGCAATGGTGCAGTGGGTTGACTCGCTGCCTCAGCCTGCATCTCCTCCTGTTTTTTCTGCCATTTGAAGATTAAATTGGACTTATAATCACCTAAGTCCCTAAGGTACTTCTTTTTCTTTTTGGTTTTCTGGTCAGATTCTTCCTTTTCAAGAACCTTTTTCAGGGCGTTGGATCTGTTGACAAATTCCAAACTTTCAATGGAAGAGGCCATAGAAGTTTTCAAGGCCAGGATTTCCTCATCCAATCTGACCAGTTTAACCTTTTTTCTGCTGACTAAGAACCTAAGCATGTTCAATCCAGCGTCATTGAAATACTTAGCCCAAACCATTGTATCTTTTTCATCCTCCTGTGGGCTGACCTCCCACCTGAGGCTACGCGGGACCATGCCCAATTCTAGATATTTGTCAAGAAGGGCTATGTCCCATTTTGTGTGTATTTCGGAAATCATGATGTTCTTCAATCTAAGGAAGGACCCCCCTAAATCCGTCACAGAGGGTTCCTCCAAATCATTGAAGACATCACTGGCATCAACAACACATTTACTTCTAAATGTGAAAATATCCATATTGCCGTCCAGCTGCAAATAATTGGGTAATCAGATAACAATACGAAAAAAAATGTGGAAGAATCTGCGCTCAGACAGCTAGATCAAGAACATTGAAGTCCAAACAAAGTAATAAGTGTAGGCAGCCAACTAAATAGCAGATTACAGGCTGAAATAGGCATAGAATAAAAATGTAGTAGCGCCAAAACACTATAAAAATGTATAACATTCACATAAAGTCCCAAAAGTCCATAAAGAGTGGAGGAGATAGTGTAGACCAGTTCACAAACTCCAACTGTGCAGAAATGGAAAGCCGACACCCAGACGTGGAATCACACCAGCTGCTTACCAGATAATATGTAATTATGAGCGATGGATAGGACACAAATACGGCATCAATCAAAGGATCAATCTCGCCTTATGGTCACATCAGCCCCATTCAAATAAACAGCCACAATGTTGGGATAACGATATGGGTAGGGTCAAACCACCAGATGGAGTATATGGTCACATCAACTCCGATTTACCTCGATAAAAAAGGCAGGACGATAGTGCAGACCGTATGGATAGTTTATTCATTCATAAAATAAAATAATACTCACATTGAAGTGGATAGGTAAAAGCATTTAAATGAACCGCGGTATAGGATGGCGTGCTGCTCGTGTGTCGGGTCGCCTGACGCGTGTCGTCAAAACCATGACATCATCAGAGGCGGACCCGACTCCAGACGGCAGCACGCTTAAAAGTACCTCAGCCGGAAATGGCGTAGGCGGAAACTAGCCGCCGTTTGCGTTCCACTCGATCACAAAGCGGAACCGGAAGTGACGCGGGCGGAACAATCCGTCCCTGCGTCCTATCAGGCCCCATGTTAAAACCGGAAGAAGCACAGAGGAGACTTAATAGGTCGTAACTATCCGAAAGGTGGTTAGTTAGTCTCCCCCGGCAAAAGCAACTGATTGAATCAGATCGCTATTCAACCGATAATCATAAGATAACATACCAAGAACGGGTGGAATGCAAATAAAACATAATATTCATGCTAAAAAACATAATATCAATGTGATGTTAACTAAGGCTACAAATATTGTAGCCTTAGTTAACATCACATTGATATTATGTTTTTTAGCATGAATATTATGTTTTATTTGCATTCCACCCGTTCTTGGTATGTTATCTTATGATTATCGGTTGAATAGCGATCTGATTCAATCAGTTGCTTTTGCCGGGGGAGACTAACTAACCACCTTTCGGATAGTTACGACCTATTAAGTCTCCTCTGTGCTTCTTCCGGTTTTAACATGGGGCCTGATAGGACGCAGGGACGGATTGTTCCGCCCGCGTCACTTCCGGTTCCGCTTTGTGATCGAGTGGAACGCAAACGGCGGCTAGTTTCCGCCTACGCCATTTCCGGCTGAGGTACTTTTAAGCGTGCTGCCGTCTGGAGTCGGGTCCGCCTCTGATGATGTCATGGTTTTGACGACACGCGTCAGGCGACCCGACACACGAGCAGCACGCCATCCTATACCGCGGTTCATTTAAATGCTTTTACCTATCCACTTCAATGTGAGTATTATTTTATTTTATGAATGAATAAACTATCCATACGGTCTGCACTATCGTCCTGCCTTTTTTATCGAGGTAAATCGGAGTTGATGTGACCATATACTCCATCTGGTGGTTTGACCCTACCCATATCGTTATCCCAACATTGTGGCTGTTTATTTGAATGGGGCTGATGTGACCATAAGGCGAGATTGATCCTTTGATTGATGCCGTATTTGTGTCCTATCCATCGCTCATAATTACATATTATCTGGTAAGCAGCTGGTGTGATTCCACGTCTGGGTGTCGGCTTTCCATTTCTGCACAGTTGGAGTTTGTGAACTGGTCTACACTATCTCCTCCACTCTTTATGGACTTTTGGCACTTTATGTGAATGTTATACATTTTTATAGTGTTTTGGCGCTACTACATTTTTATTCTATGCCTATTTTAGCCTGTAATCTGCTATTTAGTTGGCTGCCTACACTTATTACTTTGTTTGGACTTCAATGTTCTTGATCTAGCTGTCTGAGCGCAGATTCTTCCACATTTTTTTTTATATAAATTATATAGTTTATATACATTTATAAGTACATACATTATATAGTATTTAATTAGGGTATCACTAGTAAAAAATAAATTAAAATAAATGTACAATACATGATCTCCTCTATCATTTAGCAGTGTATTCTCGGATATTATATTCCTCTAGCATTGTTTTCACCTCACTGATATTTTATAAAAGCTAAAAGTGCATTTACAGCGGATTACCACACACATAAATAAAAGCAGTTAACAAGTTTCAATGCCTTCCAGACATCCCATTTAGGGCCATGGGCGCCTCCCCCCCCCCCCCCCCCGGAATCTCAACTTCCATTTTTAAGTGGTTGTTAAGCCACTTTATACTATTCTGTCTGGTCTGTTTAATAATCCTGTGTGTCTGTGTATGTGTTTTTAAAAAATAAGCCGTTCTTTACCAGTTTTCAGAGGGCCGAGCACCGCTCACGTGACCCGTCAGCCTCCCTTCTCCCCATCTAACAGCTGCCTGCAGTGTTGGGCATGTAAGTTAAAAAAAGTAATTTGTTATAGTTACTAGTTACTTCTCACAAAAAGTAACTGAGTTACATCAGTAAAAAAGTAACTAATTACCAGGGAAAGTAACTATTGCGTTACTTTTAAAAAATAATCAAATATGTCAAATAACTTGGATGCCCCCAATATTAAATATGTTAAATGATGGAAATATACACTAAATAGAAGCAATTATTATTATAAAACATTGTACAGTAATCTACACTATTTTAATGTTGCTGTGGGAAAATGAGACACCTATGTGGTGAGTTGAATCCAACCAACTGCGTGGTACACTGGTACGGTACCTGAGTGGTATTTGCTAAGTGGCACTGGTGGTACCTGAGTTTTATTTGCTGAGTGGTACTGGCTGGCTGCGTGGTACACTGGCAGTGGGTAAGTGAGTGGTATTTGCTGAGTGGTACCGAGTGGTATTTGCTGAGTGGTACCGGCTGGCTGCCTGGTGGTGGGGGTACACTTGCACTGGCAGTGGTACCTGACCTGAGACATCCTGAGTAGCTCCTGATGGTGTTTTTTTTTACTCGAGTGGTACCTGCTGCTGGTGGTGTGGCACTGGTGGGGGTACTGGCAGTGTGGTACGGTGGTACCTGACCCCCTGAGTCCATACCAGTCCTGACTGTGGTATTTTATGGGGTTTTTTTTTGGTACCTGCTGGCTAGTGGTGGTGTGGCACACTGGTGGGGTCTGAGACCTGAGTCCTGACTGTGGTAACCGTATTTTGTTTCTTTTTGTTTTTTGGTACCTGCTGGCTGGTGGCTGGTGGATAGTGGTGTGGCCTGGCCAGGCACACTGGTGGGGTCCGTCTGGCTCCGTCCTCCAGGCTGTCTGTCTGCCTGTGCTGCTGTCCCTCCTGTTGTGACTGTCTCCAGTGGCTGTGCCTGACTGTGGACGATGGTGGTATTATACAGTGGGTACGGAAAGTATTCAGACCCCCTTACATTTTTCACTCTTTGTTATATTGCAGCCATTTGCTAAAATCATTTAAGTTCATTCTTCTTCCTCATGAATGTACACATAGCATCCCATACTGACAGAAAAACACAGAATTGTTGACATTGTTGCAGATTTATTAAAAAAGAAAAACTGAAATATCACATGGTCCTAAGTATTCAGACCCTTTGCTGTGACACTCATATATTTAACTCAGGTGCTTTCCATTTCTTCTGATCATCCTTGAGATGGTTCTATACCTTCATTTGAGTCCAGCTGTGTTTGATTATACTGATTGGACTTGATTAGGAAAGCCACACACCTGTCTATATAAGACCTTCCAGATCACAATGCATGTCAGAGCAAATGAGAATCATGAGGTCAAAGGAACTGCCTGAAGAGCTCAGAGAAAGAATTGTGGCAAGGCACAGATCTGGCCAAGGTTACAAAAAGATTTCTGCTGCACTTAAGGTTCCTAAGAGCACAGTGGCCTCCATAATCCTCAAATGGAAGAAGTTTGGGACGACCAGAACCCTTCCTAGAGCTGGCCGTCCGGCCAAACTGAGCTATCGGGGGAGAAGAGCCTTGGTGAGAGAGGTAAAGAAGAACCCAAAGATCACTGTGGCTGAGCTCCAGAGATGCAGTCAGGAGATGGGAGAAAGTTGTAGAAAGTCAACCATCACTGCAGCCCTCCACCAGTCGGGGCTTTATGGCAGAGTGGCCCGACTGAAGCCTCTCCTTAGTGTAAGACACATGAAAGCCCGCATGGAGTTTGCTAAAAAAACACCTGAAGGACTCCAAGATGGTGAGAAATAAGATTCTCTGGTCTGATGAGACCAAAATAGAACTTTTTGGCCTTAATTCTAAGCGGTATGTGTGGAGAAAACCAGGCACTGCTCATAACCTGTCCAATACAGTCCCAACAGTGAAGCATGGTGGTGGCAGCATCATGCTGTGGGGGTGTTTTTCAGCTGCAGGGACAGGACGACTGGTTGCAATCGAGGGAAAGATGAATGCGGCCAAGTACAGGGATATCCTAGACAAAAACCTTCTCCAGAGTGCTCTGGACCTCAGACTGGGCCGAAGGTTTACCTTCCAACAAGACAATGACCCTAAGCACACAGCTAAAATAACAAAGGAGTGGCTTCACAACAACTCCGTGACTGTTCTTGAATGGCCCAGCCAGAGCCCTGACTTAAACCCAATTGAGCATCTCTGGAGAGACCTAAAAATGGCTGTCCACCAACGTTTACCATCCAACCTGACAGAACTGGAGAGGATCTGCAAGGAGGAATGGCAGAGGATCCCCAAATCCAGGTGTGAAAGACTTGTTGCATCTTTCCCAAAAAGACTCCTGTCTGTATTAGATCAAAAGGGGGCTTCTAATAAATACTGAGCAAAGGGTCTGAATACTTAGGACCATGTGATATTTCAGTTTTTCTTTTTTAATAAATCTGCAACAATGTCAACAATTCTGTGTTTTTCTGTCAGTATGGGGTGCTATGTGTACATTCATGAGGAAGAAGAATGAACTTAAATGATTTTAGCAAATGGCTGCAATATAACAAAGAGTGAAAAATTTAAGGGGGTCTGAATACTTTCCGTACCCACTGTATATAATATTTATTTATTTATATTTATATTATTTATATATGGCCTGGCACGCTGTAACTCCGCTGTAGCCTGGCTGCGACTCTCGATCCACTCCACTCTCGCACAGGCCACAGTACCACGGACAGTTCCGGTGTAGCATGAAGATGAGGCAGCTTAGTAAAATTAACCACTTACATGCCGAGTGGTCAGCAGGGCACACAGGACCAGGCTTGAATGGCGGCACAACCGACCCCCCCATCCCATTAACTAATGCCCCCCAATACCAGACTCCCACCACCCCAAACTACTGACCAGCCACTCCTCACTGACAGATGCCTATCCCACTAACTAGTGCCCCCCACTACCAGACCCCACCAACCCCAACCACTGCCCCCCCCCCCCCCACTACCAGAACCCCCTCAACTACTTCAACTCCCCACTAACAGACCCTTATCTCACCAACTAATGCCCTACACTACCAGACCCTCACTGACAGACTACCACTCCATCAATTAAGCCCCCCCACACAACTACTGCCCCCCCACTCCCCACCAACAAAGCCCCTGTCCCCCACTGATAGATTCCCACTCTTCCAACTACTCATCACAGCCCCAAACTGATGGACGAGCGGCACTGACCATTCGGCATTCAATTGGTAATCCAGCCCGTGTACTTACATGTGGAGTCGCAGCAGGGGATAATGTATTTTATGGGATACCCATCTTGCTGCTACACCTGGTCCTGTGTGCCCCGCCGACCACTCTGCATGTAAGCGGTTAATTTTACAAAGCTGCCTCATCAGTGGCATCATCTCCGCACTCGGCTTGTTTCTCTTCATGCTGCACCGGCAGGGTCACAGAGGAGGGAGGAGGAGTTACACTACTGCCATCTAGTGGTAGTAGATGTAATTGCTGTAACGCTGCTTATGTAATGGGAACGGCATTACCACCGGGGGGGGGGGGGGAGTAATCAATTTGATTACTAGTTACCTGCAAAAGTAACGGCGTTAGTAACTCAGTTTACTTTTAACGCCGTTATTCCCATCACTGGCTGCCTGCAGCGGGCGGGGCTGAGGATTCCTCACTGATGTCAGTCGGGAGGGGAGGAGGAGGGGAGGGGGAGAGGAGGAGAGAGGTGACGGGTCACGTGAGCGGTGAGTGGCGCTCTGAAAACTTGTAAAGAATAGCTTATTTTTATAAAACACAGACACAGGGGCACACAGTATTATTAAACAGACTGTAGACAGGATATGAAACATTAAATGAAACTACAGCAGCAGGAGGGGAGGATGCGGGCACTGACACAGGAGCAGACAGGCAGGGAGGGAGGGGGGAGAGAGGACAGAGGAGGACAGGGGGGCTGCGGATGATGGAAGCACGTAAACTGACCATGGCGTCAGGGCTCAGCAGCCATGATATACCATGGTCAGTTTACAGAGGGAGGGACATAGCCAGGCAGGATCAGCCAGGTATTTTAGGTGATAGAAGGGGCCAAATTACACTGCACAAGTACTGTGCTGTATAACATGCTTTAAGAGAACAGGATCCATTATTATTTTTTATTATTTTTAAGTTAACAAATGCTTTAAAAATAATGCTGCTGTTTGCTCTTTAAAAATAAATACTTAAAATAAGTATGACTAAGCCCCTCCCCTTCATGACATTGTTGAAAAGGGGCGGAGCATGGGTGACTTTAAAATGATGCCCCCCCTGAAAAAAGTTCTGCGGACTCCCATGTTTAGGGCTGTGTTTGCCGCAAACCGCCACCAAGCGACGCTAGCACTACATCATTTTTAAATGTGAAGCTCTGTCCGCTGTCTATTCATACTGTACATTGTAGGCTGTGTTTGTAAGGCATCCAGGCACTGTCGAAAAAGCGCCCTAAATGCTTATTCCTAATGCCAATGTGAATGAGGCCATAATGAGGACAAAATGTTTTCGCTTTCTAAGTACTTGCAATGTCCCATTTCATGGAAGAGTGCCTTTTGCCTCCTATTGGCCTATTTCAGTATAATTTTAATGGTTGTATTGTCACTTATAATACTGCTGATAGCACAGAAACATCCTGCTGTGCTGATAAAAAAAAAAAAAAAAGAAGCCAGAATCCAGGTGGAGCCTACAAACCAGTCTGACTGGTTGGAATTTGGAGCCGCCCATAGTGGATCCTACCGAGAGAAATTTAGAAACAAGGGACATGGATTCGAAGAGAAAACTGTGAGAAAACATCAACAAAAGCCATGTGTGGACCCAGTAAGTTTCCCTTTTATTGATAATGACATCATCATCTATTAATGCTGATTTAATGAGATAGAATGAAGAGAGGAATGTGATAGAAATATGTTAGGTTACACTCCCAGACGCATACTTATGAAAATGTCAGTGAATGATGCTGTAACACGTATACTGCGTCTTGTTTTAATTATTTATTTTACTCGATTCTGCTTCACCCTATTATTGGATGTTGTACTTTAATATTAAGAAGCTCAGGATTCGTCTTTGGCTTGGTGGTTATTGGTGACCATGCGGAAGCATCGCACACAGGCGAAGGGGTTAAAAGGGTGAGAGGTTGAGAATTTCTCATCTGAGTGGTTATCGGCCTTCATACAGATTTCTCATTATTCCTTGCTCTCTGTAAAAAAAAAAAACCTTTATAGATCATTGACAAGCCAAACTGTTAAAATGTGCTGACAGGATCTGACCGTCAGGGATCTGTGCTGGGCAGGTGGTATACTCATGTGACACCCGTCTTGTTTAGTGCCAGTTTAGGAGACGGTATATACTGTGTATTTTATTGGGATTTTTTGTGATAGACCAACACAAAGTGGCACATAATTGGGAAATCGAAGGAAAACTAATGTTTTTCAAAATTTTTTTACATATATATATACGTGAAAAGTGTGGCGTGCATTTTTTATCAGCCCCCCTGAGTCAATACTTCGTAGAACCACCTTTCGCTGCAACTACAGCTACAAGACTATTTGGGTATGTCTCTACCAGCTTTGCACATC
Organism: Pelophylax lessonae; assembly: GCF_965119305.1. Lineage (NCBI taxonomy): Eukaryota > Metazoa > Chordata > Amphibia > Anura > Ranidae > Pelophylax > Pelophylax lessonae. The sequence goes on along the minus strand of NC_138769.1, from coordinate 371,850,385 downwards.
TAATTTTTGCCCATTCTTCTTTGCAATCTGTCAGATTGGATGGAGAGCGTTTGTGAAAAGCAATTTTCAAGTCTTGTCACAGATTCTCAATTGGATTTAGGTCTGGACTTTGACTGGGCCCTTCTAACACATGAATATGTTTTGAGCTAAACCATTGCATTGTAGCTCTGGCTGTATGCTTAGAGTTGTTGTCCTGGTGGAAGGTGAACCTCAGCCCCATTCTGAAGTCTTTTGCAGACTCTAACAGGTTTTCTTCTAAGATTGCCCTTTATTTGGCTCCATTAATTTTCCCATCAACTCTGGCCAGCTTCCCTGTCTCTGCTGAAGAAAATCATCCCCACAACATGATGCTGCCACCACCATGTTTCACGGTGAGGATTGTGTGTGTTGGGGTGATTAAAGGCACAGAGGTAGAATGGACGCCCAGCACATAGCACAACGGCTGCAAAGGCGTTCAATGTGTCTCCTCACTAGTATACATCAATAACAAACAAAATGGCCCTTGCCCCCACCTATAACTGGCCTTCACAGCAAAGAGCACATGAAAGGGCAACGCATGCAAGACAAAACCAGAAAAATTCCCAACTCAATTCACCAACCAGTTTGCTTACATGCTTCATGATGCTGTATGTTCACTAAGGTTCTCTTAGGCTGGCCATACATTATACAATTTTCTGTACAATTTTCTTGAAATTTACCTTGAAATATGTAGTACAAAGGCCTGCCTAATTGGATACAAGTGAAAGTGTTGTTTAGCTTTCACCTCAAACTATGTGGTTTGTGGTAAATCTAACAGAAAATTGTAGAAGGAAATTGAACATGTATGGCCAGCCTAACAGACATCTGAGGGCTTCACAGAACAGCAGTATTTATACTGAGATTAAATTACACACAGTTGGACTCTATTTTCTAATTAGGTGACTTCTGAAGGCAATTTGTTCCACCAGATTTTGGTTAGGGGTATCAAATTAAAGCCCCTTTCACACACAGAGTCCATCAGGCGGACTCAGTTTTTCTCAGCGGTGGATGGATCTGCCGATCCCCACTGAGCAGGTGGATGACAGCTGTCTCTATGACATTCTTCTCTATGGGGGAATCGGATGGGAACGGACCATCTGTCTGTTCTCATCCGATCCGATCGGCCAGACGGATGGAAAATAGGGTTTCCATCCGTCCGGTTTTGACGGATCGGATTGGATTGGATCAGACATGTCTCCACTGAACTGATGCCCCATAGAGATGCATGGCGTGTCCGTTCAGATCCACCAAAAAAACTGACAGGCGGATCTGAACGCACTCCCTGTGTGAAAGGGACCTAAAGGGGGCTGAATACAAGATGCTAAATACAATGCATGCCACACTTTTCAGATATTTATTTGTGAAAAAGTTTGAAAACCATTTCTCATTTTCCTTTCACTTCACACTTATGTGTCACTTTGTGTTGGTCTATCACATAAAATCCCCAAAAAATACAATGTTTTTGGTTGTAACCTGACATAATGTGGAAAAAGTTCAGGGGGTATAAATACTTTTTCAAGGCACTGTAGTACTGATTGGACAGGGTTTGCTAATGTTATGGCTGACCATACTCTATATAATCTGATTGTGCAATCTCCTTTAGATTTACACCAATCATGTAGTGTATGAGCCTACCTGATTTGGTATTAAAATAACAGATTGTTTTGATTTTCCCTCATATTACATAGTTTTGTTATACTGTATCTAAAAGAAATTGTACAGAGATTGCACAATTAGGTTGTATACACTGCTCAAAAATGAAAGGAACATCTTAAAAACACATCAGATCTCAATGGAGAAAAATATCATGCTGGATATCTATACTGATATGGATTGCGTAATGTGTTAGGAACAAAAGGATGCCACATCGTTTGATGGAAATGAAAATTATCAACCTACAGAGGGCTGAATTCAAAGATACCCCAAAAATCAAAGTGAAAAAATGATGCAGCAGGCTAGTCAATTTTGCTGAAATTTCATTGCAGCAACTTAAAATGGTACACAGTAGTTTGTATGGCCCCCACGTGCTTGTATGCATGTCTGACAACATCGGGGCATGCTCCTAATGAGACAATGGATGGTGTCCTGGGGTATTTCCTCCCAGATCTGGACTAGGACATCACGAGCTCCTGAACAGACTGAGGTGCAACCTGGCAGCGTCGGATGGACCAAAACCTAATGTCCTAGAGTTCTACTGAATTTAGGTCAGGCAAGTATGGGGGCCAATCATTGGTATGAAGTCCTTCATCCTTCCGAAACTGGCTCTCGGCGCATGAGGCTGGCATTGTCGTGCACCAGGAGGATCCTAGGACCCACGGCATCAGTGTAGGGTCTGACAATGGGTCCAAGGATTTCATCCCGATACCTAATGACAGTCAGGGTGCCATTATCTAGCCTGTAGAGGTCTGTGTTTACCTACATGGATATGCCTCCCAAGACACTCACTGACCCACCACCAAACCAGTCATGCTAAACAATGTTACAGGGAGCATAATGTTCTCCACAGCTTCTCCAGACCCTTTCACGTCTGTCATATGTGCTCAGGGTGAACCTGCTACCATCAGTGAAAAGCAAAGGGTGTACCTGCCAATTCTGGTGTTCAATAGCAAATGTCAATCGAGCTTCACAGTGCCGGGCAGTGAGCACAGGAACTATTAGAGGACATGGGGCCCTCAGGCTACCCTCATGAAGTCTGTTTCTGATTGTTTAGTCAGAGACATTCACACTAGTGGCCTGCTGGAGGTCATTCTGTAGGGCTCAGGCAGTGCTTATCCTGTTCCTCCTTGCACAACAGAGCAGATACTGGTCCTGTTGATGGGTTAAGGATCTTCTACGGCCCTGTCCAGCTCTCCTAAAGTAACTGCCTGTCTTCTGGAATCTTCTCCATGCACTTGATACTGTGGTGGGAGACACAACAAACCTTCTGGCAATGGCACGTATTGAGTGCCATCCTGGAGGAGTTGGACTGCCTGTACAAACTCTATAGGGTCCAGGTATCACCTCATGCTACCAGTAGTGACACTGACCCTAGCCAAATGCAAAATTAGTGAAAAACAGTCAGAAAGAATGAGTAGGGAAAAAAAAATGTCAGTGGCCTCAATCTGTAAAATTATTCCTGTTTTGAAAGTTGTCTCGTTGTTGCCTCTCTAGCTGTGGCGGTCGGTGCATTGGGGGCACAGGGGCGCCGCCCCCCCTATCCATGTGTCCGGCCCCCTAATCTGCATGCGGGGCGCTGGACGCATGGAGCTCAATGGGTTTTTTTGTTTTTTTAATCACCTGATTAGAGCCAGAGGCTCTAATAGGCTTCAGCAAAGGGTGGACCCGGGGCGCAGAGCAGTGCGCCCTGAGCCAACCCATTGTGTGACATTGTCACACGGATCCTCCTCCTGGCCAATCAGGAAGCGGGTCCTAGACCCACTTCCTGATTGGCCGAAAGGCAAACCCCATGCCATTGGCCAAGGAGGAGGCGGGAGGATTCGAGGAGATGCCGGGGGACTGAGGAGAAGCCGCCGCCGCTGCAGGTAAGTGCACTGGTCTCGGGGGGGGGGGGCATGATGATCTCTGCATTGAAGGGGGCACACTGATCTCTCTCTGCATTATAGGAGGCACACTGATCTCTCTCTGCATTAAAGGGGGCACACTGATCTCTCTCTGCATTAAAGGGGGCACACTGATCTCTCTCTGCATTGAAGGGGGCACACTGATCTCTCTCTGCATTAAAGGGGGCACACTGATCTCTCTCTGCATTAAAGGTGGCACACTGATCTCTCTCTGCATTAAAGGGGGCACACTGATCTCTCTCTGCATTGAAGGGGCACACTGATCTCTCTCTGCATTAAAGGGGGCACACTGATCTCTCTCTGCATTGAGGGGGGCACACTGATCTCTCTCTGCATTGAAGGGGGCACACTGATCTCTCTCTCTGCATTAAAGGGGGCACACTGATCTCTCTCTGCATTAAAGGGGGCACACTGATCTCTCTCTGCATTAAAGGGGGCACACTGATCTCTCTCTGCATTGAAGGGGGCACACTGATCTCTCTCTGCATTGAAGGGGGCACACTGATCTCTCTGCATTGAAAGGGGCACACTGATCTCTCTGCATTGAAAGGGGCATACTGATCTCTCTGCATTGAAAGGGGCACACTCATCTCTCTGCATTGAAGAGGGCACACTCATCTCTCTGCATTGAATGGGGGCACGATGATCTCTCCGCATTGAAAGGGGGAACGCTGGTCATTCTGCATTGAAAGGGGGCACACTGGTCATTCTGCATTAAAAGGGGGCAAGCTGGTCTGTCTGCATTGAAAGGAGGCTTGCTGTTCATTCTGCATTGAATAGGGGCACGCTGGTCATTCTGCACTGAATGGGGTCACCCTGGTCTGTCTGCATTGAATAGAGGCACGCTGGTCACTCTGCATTGAAAGGGGGCAAGCTGGTCATTCTGCATTGAATTGGGGCACGCTGGTCATTCTGCATTGAATGGGGGCACGCTGGTTTGTCTGCATTGAATGGGGGCATGCTGGTTTGTCTGCATTGAATAGGGGCAAGCTGGTCTGTCTGCATTGAAAGGGGGCACGCTGGTCACTCTGCATCGAAAGGGGGCACGCTGGTCATTCTGCACACTATACCTTGATTACTGAAGGCCCCTTTCACACTTTTGTGACCTCAAAGTCACGCAATTTTTTCCAGCGTTTTTTGCCGCAAAGCAATGCCTATTACATTTTTCTGTTTGCGCCCCCCCCCCTCCCCCCAAAAAAATTCTGAGCACCAGCCGCCACTGCTCTCTAGTGTACTTGTTGTTAATTTAATTAACATCAAAGCAGCTGAAACTGATTATCAACTCCCACTGCTACTTAACTGACCAGATAATTATCCCAGAAGTTTAATTGACTTGATGCTATACCCTGATTAAAAAGTGTTCCTTTGATTTGTTTGAGCAGTGTAGTTGTCCGCCAACCTGTGTTGTCTGCAAGTGCTCTCTAGACATTGGATCATTGCCCAGTCTATTTGTAAATGAGACTGTCACCTAAATGTGTACAGGAACCTTAAGGTCCAATTTTTTCAAATATTTTATTTAGAAAGGCAGAACAGTGAAAATAAAACATAAGTCAGTCTTTGACAGAAAGATACACCAATCACAAAGTGTAAGCACCATCAGTACAAAATAAACAGTCAAAACAGTTTTAAAATAATTGCAAGAAAAAAACGTAAAACTGGCCCCCACGTCCGGGAAAAAGCCCGCGAACCGTGTCCGGAACCCATCAGAATAAGGCACCTGAAATACTATAAAAATATCAGCAGGGTAACAAAACTTTTCCAACTGTCACTACCCAACCTTTTTAAGGTGTCAGGGACACAAAAGAAAGGAAATCAGAGCGCAGAGCGGAAATTCAAAGGGAAAACAAAGAATGCAGGAAACAGAGAGGAGCAAAAAAAAGGGGGGGGGGAGGGGGGGGGCAGGAGGAGAAGGGGGAGGCATGGGGAGACCTCGACATGGACGACACCGCGAGCCACCCAGGCCCTGTCTCTAGGCATAGGTCGGGGACTTCACCTTGTCAGATAAGGCGAAGACGTTCCAGTAACCCCAGATCTTTTCATAACGATCCCGTCTGTGCTGCGCCGTAAGGGTAAGGTCTTCCATCCAGTTAATTTCCTCCATCTTACGCATGCAATCTTTAATAGTGGGGGCCCAAGTCGATTTCCAAAACATCGAGATGCAAGATTTAGCTGCACAAAGCACCAGAGAAGGTCCAATTTTTAATACGGGGCATACTTACAAAGAAGTTAATCTGACAGTAACCGAACATTCACTGCAGGTAAAACTTATCTAGAAACATGCCCCATTTACAGTATGTGTTGTGTTCAAGAATATTTAAGCTCAGTTGCAGCCCTACCTATTTTTTAGTTTTTTTCAGTCAGGCAGCATACCAAGTAAAGAATATGGCATTTTAATTACCGGCAAAAATGTGTCTGTTCTACCAGGGAAAAGGTTAGGCATATAACAAACAATGCTAAAGAAGTGTCTTAGTGGGCAGTACATGCAGGAGAGTAATATGAAAGGTATGTCATTGGGAAGTATGTGAAGCAGAAGAATGTGTGACAGTGGGCAGTATATGCAGGAGAGGAGCATGGTGGGTATGACAACAGGCATTATGTGCAGGAATGAAGAGTATGACAGGGGGAGGTATATGAAGGAGAGAAGCATGGTGGGTATGACAACAGGCATTATAGGCAGGAATGAAGGGCATGACAGGAGTAGGTATGTGCAGGAGAGGAGTGCAGTGGGTATGGCAAGGGCCAGTATGTGCAGGAATAAACTGAATGACAGGGGGAGGTATATGCAGAAGAGGAGTGGTTGAGTTGATTAGCAAAAGGCACTGGCAGGGGTGACTACTCTCAATCCACAAAAAAACTATGCATGGGAGCTGAGTGCACTTCTGGCAAGTCAATATGTTTTATCTGTACTTTCAGGATCTTTAACACCTAGGCTAAAGTGGAGTTCCACCCTATTTTTTCACTTTACAGTGCTGAGAGCGCTGCCCGATATGTTCTGGCGGGGAGTCCCCTTCACCAAAGCACCCCCCCATGTTGAGGGCACAGGATCTCGTATGGTTCAGGAAGGGGGTGTCACTCGCTCGCCCCCTCCCCCACCCACCCCCCTTTCCTGGCCTGCCTGGCTCCAAGCTCAGATAAGGGTCTGGTATGGATTTGGGGCAGCTGATGAGTCACTCGTTGTTAGGGACACGGCGGCCAGCTTCCTGGCCTGCTCCTAATACCACCAGCTTATATTAAAGACACTGGTGGCTGCCGGCTCGAAAAATTAGCATCTTAACCAGATCTAAATTGTAGCTGAGTCGCTAAACAGCTGCTTTAGAAATTTGCAGTGAAAATGGAGGGGAAATTTGCATCGAACATGTGTGAACCTAGCCTAATTGTGAATGGTCCCTGAGACATTACTGATTCAAAGTCTAAGCCTAATTTTACTTACTTCATATGTATTCTAAATATAAATACATACATATACTTTTTTACCTTTCCCTACTCAGTTTAGGATATTATGATACTGTGTACATAATCATATGAGAAATTACTATTTTTACTTATGCTGATGAAGGTGATTGAAATGCATGGCGAATAGTTATACAGGGAAAAGCTGCCTCTTTTCTTTGGCCACCTATGAACAATGTCTGCTGGGCTCAACGGTATATCCAGCCCTGGCTATAATATTGAAAAATGAGCAGATATTTACAGGGTTTTGGGTAATTTGGTGGAAAAAGCATTGATGATGTTCATAGTAAGGGAACCTTACATAAAGACAGACAAATTTCATAATTTTTGGGCCTCAAAAGTCCCAAAAATTGGGGAATTTGTCTGTTGTTATGTATTGAATTACAGGGATGTGGTACCCAGCTGAGTACTGTCACCTTGAGTCTTTGTAATAGTAAGGGAACATTACACCAACCAATCAAATTTCACTTTACCAAAGTTAGCTCAGTGAAAGATTATGGTTCTGTGTTATGGGTAACTGCAGTTTACATATAGTAATTAAAATTAAAAATTAAAATAAATTAAAAAGCTCCTAAAAAGCTAAAGAAGTGCAAAAACCCTGGCAATATCATATCATATGCAAATGTGGCTTGAAGGTAGTCTGCAGTAAGGCAATTATTAAAACACTTATTTAACTAATTAAAACAAACAGCAGTGACAATGCTGTTCTGCACTAACCACCGTGAGGCTTAGCTCTGAAAAAATAATTTCTGGCTGGCTTCTTGGAACTAGTTATGAAACCAATTTCTGATTGCAGTTTGGTCTTTTTATTTTTTTATTTTTTATTGAGGGCAGTGATGTGCAAATTCTTACTGCAAATCTACTGCTAGATATGTTTTGTCTAGCTGAATGAGGCAAAATGTTTGCTTGATGTACCTACTATAATGAAAAAGTGTTTATATGCCTTGTAGTACTTATCGCGCATTAAACTTAACACACGCCTGTGGCTAAATTATTCTACTGGGCAGCATAAACCCTTTACCATTACAGTACTCTTTGTTTACTCTTTCCATTTAGTTTTTTGTTCCACTCATTTTTCCCATTAAAACATTAGTGAAGTGTTGTAACAAAAGGCGATGAGCTTGTTGGAATTGTGCAGTTACGTACTGAGTTTGTTATTTTTTTTTTATTTATATTTGGTACCACTTTACAGTAGGATATGCAATATATATATATATATATATATATATACATACGGAATATTAATACCAACCTTAATATATAAAGAGACCAGAAGGCTATTTGTTCCTTAGATCTTACAAGCTGATTGATTCAGATTACATTTATTTACATTACCTTGGGCAGCATCAGTTCAAAATTCAGTGTATATACTGTATATGTTCAAAAATAATTTGTTTGTGTGTTTCCAAGTTAAAAAACCTGATAACTAGGTCATTAAATGTCATTGATCCATATTGTTACTATTAGCAATATCTAGGGATGTAAAGCATTCTCTTAGGAAACCCATCTCCGTGCAGATGGCAGTTAAACAAATATCCCATTAGTTAACAGTCATGGCCTTGAACGGAACAGATTGTTAATAATTACAATCTGTTTGCTTTAAAGTTAAATATAATTGAAACCCTGTACCTTTAGAAAAGACTCTTTACTAGTCCCACCATGCACATATATACTGAACCTATATCAGCTGATGATTCATAAATCATTTTGCCAAATTGACTCTTTATCCTTCAAAGGAAACCTGTCACAAGAAATGTAGCCTGCCAATGAAGACTTTTCTTTCTAAGAATGGCAATTACCTGAGAGTCATGTGGATCCTGACTTTTCTCTGACATTTATTTGCTTTATGATTGTTGTCCTGAGCAGTGTTGTAGCTGGACACATTCGGGGCACTAATATTTTCAGAAGAAGATCACCAGTGTCCTATTTTTTATTTTTTTTTGATGGGTGTACTTTCAAGTAATAGATATGAATTATTTAACCACATGCCTACGGGCACTTTCACCCCCTTCCTGCCCAGTCCAGTTTTCAGCTTTCAGCGCTGTTGCATTTTTAATGACAATTGTGCGTTCATCATCTGAAATTTTAATAAATCTTTTGAGACAGATAGAAGCCTTCTTTTGGTGGTATTTATTTACCACTGGGTTTTTTATTTTTTGCTAAACAAACTAAAAAAGCCTGAAAAGTTTGTTTCTGTTATAATATTTTGCAAATAAGTAACTTTTCTTCTTCTTCCTAATGTGTGCTGATGAGGCTGCACTGATAGGCTGCACTGATGTGCTCTGATGAGGCTGCACTGATGTGCTCTGATGAGGCTGCACTGATGTGCGCTGATGAGGCTGCACTGATGTGCGCTGATGAGGCTGCACTGATGTGCTCTGATGAGGCTGCACTGATGATCATTGATGGGCTACACTGATGGTCACTGATAGGCTGCACTGTTGGTCACTGATGAGGTTACACTAATAGGCCACACTGATGGGCACTGATATGCTGCACTGATGAACACTGATATGCTGCACTGATGGTCACTGATGGTCACTGATTATCAGGGCCCTGATTATCCATGTAAATGTCCCTGTCACAGGATCACCGGTTATCACCTTTTCTTTCCTCAGACAGTGACAACGCTGAGGAAATGAAATGCCGATAACCAGCGTTTGTATACATGTGATGAGCTGTGATTGGACACAGCTGATCACATGGTAAAGGGCCGCTGTGATTGGCCTTTTACCTCAATCTGCGATCAGCTGTGTCCTAAGGATCACAGAGTGGACCCGATGCACTCCCCAAGGGCATGTCGGGGGAGGGGGGAGAGTGGGGATATGGGAGGACATCAACAGACGCCCTCCCAGAACTGGAAGACTGAGCTATAGCCAGATGATGGCTACAGCGTGGCCGGTAAGTGGTTAAAGTATTTTTGTAACAAGCAGTTAATGAACTTAAAGTGGAATTCTGGGCTTATACTAAATAATCTTAAAACTGCTTCCACCCCCCTTCTAACACCTATACTAACACTACCTTGTGGAAGAAAGAACCGTATACTTACCTATTCCCAGGCTGCTTCGGTCTGGTCACGTGATCGGCTTTCCATCAGCTATCACCAGATTCAGGGGAGAGGAGGGAGCACTGACAACGGTTGGCCCATAGTAAGCTCTTGTTTGGATGCCATCACCACTCAGACATTCTAGCTGATATTGGAAGGGTCTCTACCGTCCCCTGTAGCCAATGCTGGCTGACACAGGGGAGATCATGTGACCAGACTGGAGCAGCCTGAAAATGGGTGTGAATATGCATCTATCTTCCACAAGATAGTATTGGTGTTAAAAGGTGGGTGAGAGCAGTTTTAACATTATTGTAAGCCTGGAATTCCATTTTAAAGCAAGTCCATACTTACCTCTGTAGCTCTAAGCACTGTGCAACAAGTTCTCTCTGCAGCCCTGCTCAGCCTACTTGTGCTGTGCTGTGCTGATGCTACAGTGTAGGTTGAGGACCTGGCTGTGCAGTTTTTCATAGGTATCTGGATTGGCTGCTCTAAATGACAAAACTTTTGGTGGTGAGAAATACCCATATATGTATTTAGTATTTAGCTGTGGTAAGTGCTGCAATCAGTCTATGCTGTTTATAATTTTTTTTGCTGTTGGTCTAAACTTTTAACCACTTAAGCCCCGGAAGATTTTACCCCCTTCCTGACCAGGGCCTATTTTGCGTTTCTGCACTGCGTGATTTTAACGGACAATTGCGCGGTCGTGCGTGACCGAGCGAGAGCGCGCATCCGGCGGCACGCGCTCGCTCCCAAAACCCTTACGTCGCTCTGCCTGTGAGGGGCTGACTGCCGACGTAAATAGTCGTGCGGCAGTCGGCAAGTGGTTAAGTTGCCCATAAATTGATCAAAGTTCAGCAGGGAGCGGATGAATTTTGAACTGTCTATAGCCATCCATGTCTAATAATCCACTCCTTTCGAATAGGACTGTTGGTATATTCTCATTAGATCAGTGTGTGTGTGTGGGGTCATCTGCGTCTGTGCACGCGGGGTACATTTCGTGCAGAGCTTGCTTATCAATGCCCGGGACCAGAAGGAGACTGTGGTAGATTCTTCACATTAATATTAAGACAGTTCCCCAACTTAGAGATGAGCTTTCATTGTGTGCAGTAAAAAAGTGCAGAGTTCCCCTAAAAAATGACTTGTCCCATGTCAGTGCACACTGTAACATGGAAGATGTTGCATTAGGAGGGACATGCTGAGCCTGCGCTCATTCCACCAGTGAGCGTAGGCGTAGCAGCGTACCTCTGTTATCTCACTCCCAGTAATGGAAAGTAGACCCACTGAGTACCTAGTACAGAACGCATGCATGCCCTCCCTTAACTTCTTCCTTCCCGTACCTTGTGACCAGGCCATAGATCTCTGTGACATGGGTTTGGTTCTTGAGAGGAAGGAGCAAGATTACTGACCCCTTTACTACCAGAGAGCCTGTCACCTATACCAGGTACCACGCCGGTTGCTTTGTGTCTTAAACTTGTGCTTGGTTACTCTTAACAACCACACTGCAGTGGTGTTACTTTATACCTCATAGTGCAATTACAGACCCTGGTTCTTTGTATATACCAGATCCAACATGCACCCCTTTGAATAAATACGACCAGTCTCATAACCGTTAATGTAACTTACCTGAACAAATGTGGCATAACCGTTCAATATGAACAATGTCCTTTCCCTAACAACAACTAGAATAGTGTAGTGGCCAATGCATACCTCGGAGAGGCTAGAGTCCATAATGGCATTGTCCATGGCTGGATGTCTTCCAAAACCCCTGGCGTCCTTAGCAGCTTTAAACGATTCCACTCATAGGCAGCCTGGAACCCACTGGACCCCAAGAACCCCCAGACCTAAGCCATCCCACTATTTATAGCACAAGTGGGCTAGCTAGGACCAAAAGCCCGGGAACTGAGCTTGTAACATTTAACCCTTTCTCCAGCCTGGGCCAGTTACTGATTCACTAAACACAGTTCAACATTCCTACAAGTTTATTCTGCCAGCAGAGGAGTCCCACTGTCAAAAACAATTGCACAACAGGGTGGATTCCCTCATCCACCTCGAATGTGTGGCTGATTTTAAAAAAAAAATCCAATCTTAAAGTTCACAGTGCCAGAAATATTCAGATGCTAATGTAAAACTCAAGAAAAAAAAAGCTGTTTCACCTGCCAAAAGTTAAAACTTTTGTTCATGCAGTCCAGAGATTTCCTCAGCTTTTCTAAGCATGATAGTCTGATGACCTAAGTATTTTCTACTGCATACACTGTTATAAAAGAAAGCTAGGTCATCTACTTTACACCAGTCTGCGACTGGACAGCAATTGAGCATCAGCAGTCCATGCCACTGGCTTTCTGCTCTCTTCTCCAGTTAGCATGTTCCCAACACACATGTATATAACACACTGGATTGATTCCTAGAACTGCCATCCCTCTCCTAGCCTACTGCTGTTGCTGTACAGATGCTGATATAGTGGTATACGTGGTGGGAAGTCACATCAACGTACTCGAATGGTCAATAGGTAGAGATCTTAAACCAATAGATTCCTAAAGTTTAGATTAATCCAGACCAACCACACATCCTCCAGATATGCTCTCAATGAATGAAATGTTCAGACAGACTGACAGAATGATTCCCAGCCTATCTAATCAAAACACTCTTAAGTGTATCAGACAGATATCCCAGACTAAGTCACCACTTACTTATAGTGGAAGCTTATTCAGCAGTATTCTATTCATTTATGGAACAGGTTTCTTCTAATTAACTCAAAAGCAGGAAGCTATGTGATGGGTATTTAAATATATAATCAGCTTCGGGTGTGGTGTGTTTATGACACATGAAGGAAATATTAAATAAATCAGAGCATATGATGTTCATTATATGTGGGAGTATTTAAAGTGTACCCACTGAAAGGCACCGTTTTTGATCGTAAATATACCTTTGCTAATGTGTATGCTCCGAATTTGCACCAGCTTCCCTTCCTAGATAAGGCCCTGGAGACGCTTTCCTCTTTTAGGGAAGGTCATCTAGACTTGGGGGTGAGATTTTAATATTTGTCCTGAACCTTGTGTTGACACCTCTACAGGCTGTTCTTTTCACTCCTTTGAGTTCCTCAAACACGTTAAAAAATGCTTCATGACCATCGTCTAGTCGACTACTTTAGCTACTTTTCGGCTATCCACTGTGTTTTTACCCGTACTGATATACTGTTTATGGAGACTGAATGAGAACTTACTAGATGACTCTGCGGTACAGTCTTGAGTGACAGATTTTTTCCCCCATTATTTCTGGGAGAATACTCTGGGCTAGTTGGGGTGAGATTCTGTTTGGGGAAGGACATGAAGTGGTGGTCAGAGGGTAGCTCATTTCTTAAGAAGCCAGGTTCAAGCGTGAGCAGGGGACATGCATAGGCTCCTTGGGCAGGTACAGTCTGCTGAACGTAGACATAAGTGTCGAGATGCTCCGGTGGTTGATTCAGAACTTAAACTTCGGCGAACAGAGCTATCCTCTCTACTTCGGACTTGCTTTAGAGCCTCGTTATGTAATATCTCCCACAAATTTTAGGAACATGGGGACAAGTGCAGCAAGTTGTTTGCCAGGGCATTGCGACGTCAACGAACCTCTATGCATGTCTACAAGCTGCAGTCGACTTCAGGAGCTTCGACGGTACACTCTTCTAAAATTGCTGAGGCATTTCAGGACTATTATGCTCAATTTTATAATCTGCCGGACACTATGCCTTGAGTCTTCGATTCCGCAAAAATGTCTTGTGAATACTTGCCTGAGGTCCAATTTCCTAGGCTGACCAGACAAGTTTTGGGTAAGTTGGATCCTATCACCCCGGAGGAACTTGGAGCGGTCATTAAGGAGTTACCTAAGGGAAAGAGTTCTGGCCCTGATGGTTTCTCGAATGCTTATTATAAAACATTTTTGCTGTTACTTACCTCCCCCATGTGCATATATTTCAATGCACTAGCAATGGGTACTCGTATTCCTAAAGAAGTTTTAACTGCACATATCATGGTTTTGCCCAAGGAGGGAAGGGATCACACTCTACCGCAGAACTACAGACCTGTTTCTCTCTTGAATACGGATATCAAAATCCTGGCCAAAGTATTGGCAAACTGCTTGAAACCTGTTATTCCTGTGGTTATACACCTGGATCAAAGGGGTTTGTACAGGAAGGGAGGCAAGGGACAACTCTAATAGGGACAATCAGATTATACACTGGGTACGTGCGTGGGATGTCCAGTAACCCTGTCTTTTTCTCTCCAGAAACGCTAAAAAAGTGTTTGACAGGGTAGACTGGACATACCTACGGGTAGTCCTTAATAATTTATGGCTGGGGCCTCATATGCTTAAGTGGATAGCGGCACTTTATGACTCTCCAGAAGCACAGGTGAAGGTTAACGGTACCCTCTCATGCCCCTTTCCTATTGGGAATGGGATGCAACAGGATTGTCTCCTATCCCTTCTCAGTTTTGCCCTGACCTTGGAACCCTTGCTAAGTAAAATACGCTTAAACCCGAATATCAGGGGAATGAGTGTGGGCACTGCCGAACATAAACTTTCTGCCTATGCAGACGATGTCTTGTTTTATGTTTCTGATCCTTTGACATCCTTGTTGAACATTATGGCCGAAATACAAACCTTTAATAGCCTCTCCCATTTCAAGAATAATGATTGCAAATCGAAAATAATGCTGCTTACACAGTTGCAGAGTTCTTTTTCTTTTTCCTGTACCAGAGGTCCCTGAGGTATCTGGGTTTTTGTACATACAGTAATTTGACCCCAAAGCTTTGTTCCCCATCTACCCTTTGAGAAGATATGTGCTGACAGTACCCTGGTACCCCACTCTGAACTGTATAAAATGCTTCAGTTTACACGTCACCCACCAACATAGGTGTGCGCAGCCTATGGTATTAGGGTGTGCACCTCAAACCAAAGCTCAAACGCATGTGCGTGTGTGTGTGTGTATGTGTATATATATATATATATATATATATATATATATATATATATATATATATATATATACACACACTTTTAAAAATAAATGTGAACAAACATTTTAAGCGGTATTAAAACATTTTTAATTAAATAAACAATTATCAATGTAATATATATATATATATATAAATAAATAAACAGACACACGCTTTTTTAGGCCAACCTAGGGTTCATATTGATTTGAATTGGCAGGCAGCCCTGCTCAGTGTTCAGTCTCGCACACTGACACTGCTCACCTCTAGCTGCCACCCGCCTGCCGCTATCCTCTGCTGCTTCTGCCAAACTTCCAAAACGGGGCTAGACAGGCCAGAGGGGAGACAGAGTGCAGCTGTATATCACTTCGCCGACGCCGACGGGACCTGCAGTCGGAACTATAGAAGCCGCATCGGAAAATGCGGCTGAAATTACTCGGCGGCTGTGGTCCCCTAGTCCCTGAACAAACACCTCCGACCTCCCACTCGCAGCACAGGCAGCTGTTTTTGCCAGCCTGCACCTGACCACAGTTAGTTATTGGTAATACTGGCACATGTTGTAGCACCAGCTCTAGCACCAGCAGGCAGCAGTGAAAGCACAGACAGGGCACGAGGGTGATTAGGGTGTGCCTGGGCACACCTGGGAAACACCCCGTGTGCAAACCTATGCCCACCAAACCCTTTTAAATTTGTGAGTGGGAGAGAGACTTGCACTATGATTTTCCTGAGGCTCAGCCTGATCATCTTCATCAGCTGACCCATTCCAGCTCTGTTTATATGGGAATGCAAAAATCTAACTGCTGTACAAGCTATTAACATGCTGATACAGGGTGCCATCTAAACTGGCAATGATATATCCTTTACAGTCCATGGTACTTTTTACACATTTGGTGGGAGTGGGCAAGGTTATGTCCCTTCTGGTCTGATCTTAGAAACCAAATCAATCTTAACCTAGATACACACTATACAATTATCTTTAGATTTTTTTTGTTTAGATTTACCAAAACCATATAATATGAGGTCAAACTTAAACACTTTCAAATTGTATGCACTCAGGCTGATTATGACTACATAGTTACATAGTTACATAGTTAGTGAGGTTGAAAAAAGACATCTGTCCATCCAGTTCAACTTATGATGTGTGTGTGTGTTTGCTGTTAACCGTACATTATATACCCCTCTATGTTGTGGTCTTTAAGGTGCCCATCTAATAGTTTTTTGAAACTATCGATGCTCCCTGCTGATACGACTGCTTGTGGAAGAGAATTCCACATCCTTACTGCTCTTAAAGTGAAGAACCCCCTACATACTTTAAGGTTAAACCGCCTTTCCTTTAGTTTTAGTGAGTGGCCATGTGTCTTATTGTATTCCCTTTCTCTGAATAGTTTGTTCCTTATGCTAGGGTCGCCAGTACAGTATTTGTACATTGATATCATATCCCCCCCTCAATCGTCTCTTCTCCAGAGAGAATAAGTTTAGTGCTTGTAGTCTTTCCTCATAGCTGATGTCCTCCATTCCCCTAATTATTTTTGTTGCCCTTCTCTGGACTCTCTCCAGTTCCAGCACATCCTTCCTGAGGACCGGTGCCCAGAACTGGACAGCATACACCAGATGTGGCCGGACCAGAGTCTTGTAGAGAGGGAGAATAATCTCTTTATTTCTGGAGTAAATCCCCTTTTTTATGCATCCCAGCATTCTGTTGGCTTTGCTTGCAGCGGCTTGGCATTGCATGCCACTGCAAAGCCTGTTGTCTACCAGTACCCCCAGATCCTTTTCCATCCTAGACTCACCCTAGTGAGTAGCTTGCTTTCTGGTTTCTGGCACCCAAGTGCATTACTTTACATTTTTCAACATTAAACCTCATCTGCCATGTAGTTGCCCACCCCATTATTTTGTTCAGGTCCGCTTGTAAGGTTTCCACATCCTGCATAGAAGATATTGGCATGTTTAGTTTAGTATCATCTGCAAATACTGAGATTGTACTAGATATCCCCTCCTCTAGATCATTTATGAATAAATTAAACAGGATTGGTCCCAGGACAGAACCCTGGGGGACCCCACTTTTCACACCCACCCAATCCGAGTACTCCCCATTAATCACCACCCTTTGCACTCTCCCCTGGAGCCAGTTCTCTATTCAGGTACTCACCTTATGGTCCATACCTACCTTCCTTAGTTTGAACAGTAAGCGTTTGTGGGGAACGGTGTCAAAGGCCTTTGCAAAGTCCAGATACACCACATCCACAGGCTTACCTTTATCTAGGTGGCAGCTCACTTCATCGTAGAAGGTTAATAGATTGGTTTGGCAAGAACGATTTTTTATGAATCCATGCTGATTACTACTAATAATACAATTTTCATTACTAAAGTCTTGTATGTGGTCCCTTAACATCCCCTCCAAAATCTTGCAGACTACTGATGTTAGGCTGACCGGCCTATAGTTACCCGGGATAAATATCGGCCCTTTTTTAAATATTGGTACCATGTTGGCTTTTTTCCAATCAGCTGGCACCATACCCGTCTGTAAGCTATCCTTAAAGATCAAGAATAATGGTCTGGCAATCACCTGGCTGAGCTCTTTAAGAACCCTCGGGTGCAAGCCATCTGGTGATTTATTTATGTTAAGTTTCTCTAGTTTGGTTCTAAGTCTATCTTCTGTTAGCCATGGCGGTACTTCCTGAGGTGTATTATTTAGTTTGGCCTTACAAGCTGGGTTAGTGTAGCCCCCCAATTCTTTTGTGAAGACTGAAGAGAAGAAATTATTTAACACTTCCGCCTTTTCTCTGTCCTCTGTGGCCATATCTCCTTTGTCATCTTTTATGGGGCCAATGTGTTCTGGCCTCGCTTTTTTTACTGTTTATTTACTTAAAGAATTTTTTGGGGTTCTTTTTACTCTCTTACGATATATGTCTCTCGTGTTGTATTTTAGCCGCCTTGATTTTGTCTTTACATTTCTTATTACACTCTTTGTAATGTTTGAATGCTGCCAATGACCCCTCAGTCTTGTATTTTTTGAAGGCCTTTTCTTTAGCACTAATATGCATTTTTATGTTGGAGTTTAGCCACCCAGGGTTTAGTTTTGCTCTTTTAAATTTATTTCCCTTTGGAATGCACTGGCCAATCCCTTTGTTCAGTATGCTCTTGAAGCACTCCCATTTTTCCTCCGTGTTCTTTGTTCTCAGGGTTCTATCCCATTTGATATTTTCTAGCAGCGAGCGCAGTTTTGGGAAATTGGCTCTTTTGAAATTCAGTTTTCTTATATTACCCTTATGTCTCCTATTACTATGATTAATACTGAAACTAATTGACCTATGGTCACTGTTTCCTAAGTTGCCCCGTATTTCTATATCCGTAAGCAGGTCTGTATTGTTGGTAATCAGTAGGTCAAGTACTGCATTGTTTCTTGTCGGTGCATTCACATCTGACCCATGAAATTGTCCTGCAAAACATTTAGGAACTGCCGAGCCATGGCTGAATGCGCGGTTCCTTCTGCCCAGTCTATATCTGGATAATTAAAGTCCCCCATTATAATGACATTTCCCATCCTTGCTGCCAATCCTATCTGTAAAAGGAGGTCCGCCTCCCCCTCCTCCCTCTGGTTGGGGGGCCTATAGCATACGCCCAATATTACCTTCCCCACAGTGCCTTCCCTTTTAAGTTCTACCCAGAGGGATTCTACCTTGTCCATAGCTCCATTATTAATATCATCCCTCATATTTACCTGTGCACTGTTCTTAATATACAGACATACCCCTCCCCCTTTTTTACCTTCTTTATCTCTGTGATAAAGTGAGTACCCCTGAATGGTCGCCATCCAGTCATGAGAGCTGTCAAACCAAGTCTCTGTTATCCCCACAAAATCTAAGTCCTCCTCAAAAATCAGTAGCTCCAGTTCTCCCATGTTGTTGGCCAGGCTTCTGGCATTGGTATATAAACCTCTTAATTTTGACCGGTTGCATATATTCCCATTTGATGTTTTTAGGCTGCTCTTGAGATTTTTCCCCATACCCACCCTGGGTTTAGGAGCTCTGAACACCCTACCGCTAATGTCCCCATTTGTGCCCTCTGAATCTTGCTTTCCACTGGCTAATTCTACATCTGTACCCTCCCCCCATCACATTGTGTTGTCTGCACCCTTTGAGAAAATTGACATGTGCCTTTTTTTTGAGGGTGCCTTTTTCTTTTGGTTCTCATTGTATGCTTTTATTTCATTATGCATAAATAAAGATTACATAAAATAAAAAAAAGTAAAAAAAGGGTATCCATAAAACAAAACATTTAAATGTAACTTTGGTTTTTGGAGTGGTGCGGATTTAGAACCACTGTTGCTTTCTGTGACTGCTTTATATGTCCCTGGTTATGGTTTCTGGTGGTCCTCCCTGGCTTGGCTTGGTAAATCTGCCTGCTGTTTCTAGGAGCTTTAATCCCTTTTTCAGTCAATCATATGATGACATTTGCCTAATTGTCCTCAGTTGTTTGGGGGTTTATTCTGTAAGCTTCCTCCAATCAGAGTGTCACAGAGACTCTGTACAATAATGTCATGCCTCTGAAACAGGAAATAAGTTTTTTACATGGAGGCATGGTGGGGAAAGGAGGGGGCAGCACTAAGGCCAGAGTGTCCATAATTCTATCCTTAGTGCATGTTCAGCTCCAGAGCTGCACAGCATCACTGGTTACTGGGGGCTGTCAGCTACATAACATCACTGGTTGCTAGTACGCTGTCAGCTGTGTAGCCGGCAGCATCATAGCAACCAGTGATGTTGTGTAGCTTACAGCAACCTAGCAACCATTGACATGGAGTTGTTCTTAATAACCTCTGGTTTCTTTACTCACCTATTGGAGGTAAATTCTTTTTAACTTGTCACGGGGTACTTCCTGTGTGTATGTGATCATCTATACCTTCAGTACGTCCATAGTCTCCAGGACCAGCCGCAAAGATTTAAAAGTTCCTATCCCGCAGCTGATGGAGGAGACCCTGTTGAGACAGCAGATATTCCTGGAAGGGTATGGCCAATTGGTCTAATGACTATTGGTATTGATCAATATGCAGGGAGGACATAGTGGCTTGCAAAGGGGCACAGATGGGTTTGATCGCCAGTAGGGACTCTGCAATGCAGTGCCTGGATACCATGTAGAGGTTCGCTATGATCATGCAGTTCGATAGCGGAATAGAGGTTTGCTCCCAGGTTAACTAGCTGGACCAGCACCTTACCTCAGTGGACCTTGGACAGGGTTTGGGCTGTTCTCCTGAAACCTTGAGGACTCTACAAGATTATATAATAAAGGTAGCCCCATGGAGCTTCCTGTGGATCCCAATAGGTGATAACCAGATAACATCTTGATAGGTAGACATCAGTAACTTTTGCTTAAATTGTGTGTGGATGGCACCGACTTGTTCAGTCTACTGTCTATCTTCTCTGCTGTAGGCCTAGTAGGCCCGAATCACATTGAGCCATATGGCCCGCAAGCCACACCCTCGTTTGTGCCCACAGAACTTCTTGACCTCTGTCAACAAGCGGGTCTAGATCTTTCAGAACATTCATGCTCAAGATAATGGGTACCAAGGAATTCACCAGACTACAGGTAAACTTGACCACAACCATCATTCTACCACTTGGTCAAATACCTGAACCATCACCTAGGTGGTGGAATCAGCGCTAAGGCTGTTCTCAACGGTGCCATGGTGGACCCTGCATCCCCCTCCATGCCAACCACCGTGTGTGGTATATCCTGCTGACTTACGCTAAGTTGTGGGTGGGGCCAGCTAGTTGCTGCCCAACATGGAGTAACTGCCCAAGACATGGGGCATGTTGTATTAGAAAAATTTTGTATTTTAACAAAGTAAAAAACAAATTACACTTGGTACAAGCAGCACAAGCTCTCTTAGTAGTTCCGATAAGGGCCTAAATATCACAGCCAATCCAGTATAATAGTTCCTTCCTGTAGGACTGTTACAGCATGGTCTCTATGCAGTAGAATACACAAGAGCAAGCCTACGATACTGACAAGATCTGTTGAAGGAGGTGGCTGAGAGACAAGAGTGGCGGCAAGAGCATTTGTGGAGGCAAAAGGTAGTTTGATCACCAACCCAACTGAGTATATTGGTTGGCAGAAACAGGCGTGAAGTCCCTGCTCCCCATCCCCACTGGAACTTTCCCTGCTCTAGACACACTGTTCCTCATCAGCTGGTTCCTGTCCCTAACCTAGTAACCTAGCAACTTTGTAAAAGCACATCACCTGCAGTGCATTGCCCTTACTAAAGATGGCCACGGAAGTCATTTAGTTCAGCAGCATCCAATCAGATGGCTGCTTCCCTGATAACACCTATGGAGGCCTCAGAGGAACAAAAGCTCCCCCTTAGCCTTCCTTATATCTGCATAGCGGCTGCTGAAAGGCTAAACTGCACCTGCCTACATACTTTTCATTCATAATAAAGTATTCACAGCTTGTGTGCTCTAATTTTTACATCAGTTCTAGTACTGGTTCTAGTTATTTTTTATCAGACAATATGATTTTGTTCTGTAAAGCAATTCTAGCATTTGTGATCTATACACAATTTTTTAAGCAAGGTCCATAAAGACATGGATGAGCAAGTTTGCGGTGGAGGAACTTGACTTTCCTGCACTCCTGACCTCAACCCGATAGAACATCTTGGGATGAATTAGAGTGGAGCCTGCAAGCCGGGCCTTCCCGTCCAACATCAGTGCCTCACCTCACAAATGCGCTTCTGGAAGAATGGTCAAACATTCCCATAGACACACTCCTAAACCTTGTGGACAGCCTTCCCAGAAGAGTTGATGCTGTTATAGCTGCAAAGGGTGGGCAAACTCAATATTGAACCTTAAGGACTAAGACTGGGATGCCATTAAAGTTTATGTGCGTGTAAAGGCAGACGTCCCAATACTTTTGAAAATCTAGTGTAAATGGTTTTATCCTTAATATTCAGATGGGATACCTCAATTATTACATATCATTACCCTCTTGGGTTATATCTGACCTGACAGTAATCTATAGCTTTAGGCAATACGTGATAGAAATAAGAACTAAAAAGTATTTTTAAGAAATTTTTATAAATTTGTGCTTCATTTTAATCTATATACCCTTATTTATGTGTTACTTTTGCTTACCTTGCTTTGCAGAAGCCCTGGATAATGCCCAGTATGGAAAGATTCTGATGAAAGTTGGTCTTGCACTGATTGTGGTTGGACACCTGAATTTTATTGTGGGGGCTATTGTACATGGATTAGTGCTGAGACACGTTGGACGGAAGTCGCTACATTATTCTGTCACCAACATCATTGCTGTGACAACTGCGATTGTGGTAGGTGCAAAAATTTATATGTACAAATATTGGTATGCATGGTGTGATTATACCAACACTAATTGTACTATATAACACTGTCTATTAAAAATCTATTGCCTCTTTATTTTTCCAGCAAACAAGAAAAGACAGATGTTTCCTGAACTATAAGGCCCCTTGCATATGGGCACCTTAGCTCCAGTGCATCCCTCCTAGCACTTTAGAATGCCTATGAGGGACAGGTACATTGTCCAGCCCCGCTGCAGACAGCCTATCAAAGTCTATTGCAGGCTGTGGCTGAACGCTGTCCCGAGTGGTATCGCCATTTATGGCCCTGTCCATTCAGAAATAAAAGCACTGGGAGGGACGCACTGCAGCTAAACAGCCCCATGTGCAGGGGACCTAAAGAGTCTTCTGACACATCTACACATCTCCTGTAGACTATGGATGTCTACCAATTTTATACCCGTAATATACTCTGTTTGCTTTCTCTCCTTAAAGAAAGATGCTTCTCATGATTCGGGCTCCCATTGAATCTCCTGGGTCGCATTAATATCATGAAAATTATTCTTCTGCCTAAATGTACGTACCTATTTAGGAACTGCCCAGTATGGTTCCCAGCCTCTTTCTTTCAGGACACGGACTGATGTGTTGTTTCTTTTTTTTGGAATGGAGCCCTTCCTCGTCTGGCCAAATCCACACTTCACCTTCCCGTGCAAATGAGTGGCTTGGCCCTACCCAACGTCCTGGTGTATTATTGGGTGGCGGCGTTGGTTACGATGTACTGGTGGTTTGAGGGCTCATGCTCTAATGCTGCGGTAGGTGTGGAGGCTGCCTGTTTGTGTTCTCCGTTAGACCTACAAAACTTTGTTTATAGGGGTACAGGGGCATATGTGGCAGTTCTGGGTCCTATTATGGTGACACTGCGGGTCTGGACTGCAGCCAGGCATCAATTTTTCCAAGAGGGACGTTGGTCTCCTGTTCAGCCTCTCTGAGGGAGTCCCAAACTGGCTCACTTTTGGTTGATCCCAGGTCCCCATGTGTGGGCTCGCTATGACATTAGGACCCTAAGAGACATTATGCCCTAGGGAATATTGTTGACCTTTCCCCAGCTTTCTCGGTTGTTCCGGCTGCCGGGTTGGATGTTTTTCAGCTATGCCAGGGCCCAATTTCCCACTCCTCCAGTTAGATCCTGTTGAGGAACTACTGTCTCAGAAGGATCTTGAGAAGCCTCTGTCTGCTCTCTATGGGACCCTGCTTGTTATTGACCCCCCTAAAATAGACTAATTGTGGGACTTATGGAAAAGGGACATTCCCTCTCTAGACAGAGAGGACTGGGAAGACTGTCTTAAGCATTGCACTAAACTGGTAATTTCCTCTAGGGATAAGCTAATACAAATTAAGTTTCTTCATAGTGTTTACTATACCCGGAGACTCCAAAGAATATACCCAGATAGAGACCCTCACTGTCAACGCTGCTTGACACAGTTGCTTAATCTTAGGCTACAGTTATCAGTCCCTATGTCTCTGGAATTGGCCCTGTTAGGGGTCCACAATAATGCTCATAGGTCCCACTATAGTAAACTATTGATTTTGTATCTGCTTTTCTTTGCAAAAAAGAAATTCTCTGTATTTGGTCCTCCCCTACTCCTCCTGCTCTGTCGTCCTGGGAAGCCATGATTGATGCTGCGTTGCCTCTTTACAGGTTGAAGTACATTAGTAGTGGCTTCCCTTGGAAATCCGACAAGGTTAGGCTGTTGTGGACCTCCCAGTAGAGTGAATTTATGGTGCCCCCCCCCCCCCGATAAGTAGGCAGCAGTGCTCTGTGGCCCCTCCTTTTCCCCTCCCCCCTCAGTTTGGATTCACTCTCCCCTGGGATGCTATGGACTATTGTTTTCTGTAAAGGTTGGGATCGGTCCAAAGGGAATTTAATATATTTTCAAACATATTTGTCCATTTGATGTGCTGCTGGATTATTGTTTGGATTTTGTCTACCATTTTCTCGTATTGACCTCACTGTGTTACACCATGTTATTCAGTTTTGTGTTTCTTTGTTTCTCTATATATACTGTATTGCTGTTCTTTCAATAAAGCAATCCTGATTGTTAAAAAAGAAAAAAAAAATCACATCTTTAGACAACTCCCTTTAATCTTGCTGCACTATGTAAATAAAGTCCTGTATATACGAATAAATAGAAACTTGTCTTTTCATGATCGCCGCTGCCTGGTGTTCCCAGGAACTTAAAGCGTAACTAACCCATGAACAAATACTGATAGTTTTGAAGCTAACCAGTCCTTAGATGTGGGGGTTGGATTAATTTTCTTTTTTCACACTTTTTTCCTTTGATTTAATTGCGTAGTAAACCACTGGCTTTTTTTTAAACCTGCAAGGCAAAGTCATAATGTGCTAGTGTGCATCACTCACTAGCACATTATGTGAAACTTACCTTAAAACGCTGTCACTGCTAAAGGCGCTTCCATCTTCACCCGGTCTTCCTTTCAGGTTCGCAGACTCCAGCTGTGTGAGTGTCCGGAACCACAATGACGTTACGCGCATGCGCGCAGGAGACACCGTTTAAGGCACAGGACTCTGAAGGAACGGCATGGGCGTGCCATTCCTTCAGAGTGTATGCGCCTGTGCCAGTGACGTCACTGGCTGCATCTACAGTAAATGTCTCCTAAATGGTGCAAGTTTAGGACATATTTACAGTACTTATAGGTAAGCCTTATTATAGGTAGAAATCATACATGTGAGTGTAATAGAGCTGGATAGTGAAATGAGGCCTGGTTCTGATGGTTTTACAATAGAGTGCGTTTTCATTAAACCGTTTGCCGACCGCCGCAAGTAAATTTACTGCGGCGGTCAGCCCCTGCCAGGCAGAGTGACGTTAATTAACGTCACAAGCCTGGCAGGGTCTGGGGAGCGAGCGCGCGCCCGCGGAGGCGCGCTCCCGCTCCCGCGCGGTCACGGACCCCCCCGCGCATGTGACTGGCGGACCCGATGTCTGCCGGTCACTCGGCGATCGCCGGGGGAGAGGGAGAAAGTCAGGCGGCTTGTGTAAACAAGCCACCTGTCATTCTCCTTGGTGTAAAAACACTGATCAGACGGATCTACTATGTAGATCCGTTGATCAGTGTCCTTACACCTCAAGCCACAGCCAATCACAGTAGAAAGCACGCCCCCTAGGGACACACACAGCCCCTCCCTCCCAAATAAAATTAACCCCTTTATTACCAGTGTATTTTTACAGTAACAGTGCATATATATAGCACTGATTACTGTAGAAATGTCACTGGTAACCCTAAAAGTGTCAAAAATTTCAGTCAAGGGTCCGATCTGTCCGCCGCAATGTCGCAGTACCGCAAAAAAAATCGCAGATCGCCGCCATTACGCGTTAAAAAAAAAAACAACAAAAATGACAAAAATCTTTCCCTTTGTTAGTAAACGCGATAACTTTTGCGCAAACCAATAAAAATATGCTTTTTGCGATTTTTTTTTACCAAACATAGGTAGGATAAAACAAATTGGCCGAAAATGTTAAAAAATTTTGATTTTTACATTTTTTTTGGGGGGAATTTCATATAAAAAAATGTGAAAAATATTGTTATTTTTGCAAAATGTACGCTCTTTTTTTGTTTATAGCGCAAAAAGTAAAAATCGCACAGGTGATCAAATACCACCAAAATAAAGCTCTGTTTGTGGGAAAAAAAGGACATCAAATTCGTTTAGGTACAGCGTTGCACGACCGCGCAATTGTCCGTTAAAGTCACGCAGTGCCGAATCGCAAAATACCCCCTGGTCGTTTAGCAGGAAAATCCTCCGGGGCTTAAGTGGTTAAAGGAACTGATCTGTAATGAAGGCATACTGTAGGTCAGGGGTCTTCAAACTATGTTCAGGAACTACAATTCCCATCCTGCCTAGTCATGTGTGTGCATGTCAGAGTTTTACAATGCCTCATGGGATGTGTAGTTCTGCAACAGCTGGAGGGCCGTAGTTTGTGGAACCCTGGTGTAGGTGGACCTTGTTCTGGTCCTAGGCTGCTACTCAACAGATGATACTGGAGAGTGCCTAGTACAAAAAATGATATCACTCAGAAGTCTTTGTGAAATGTTTATTGGTTAAGAGGATCAAATAAAGGGTAAAGGCCCCCCTCTTCCTCAGGGCTTGAGCAGTGGATGTTTTTAGAATCCCATCACTATGAGATACAATAGGAGACCTATGTTAGGATTTGATGAAGATTGTCAAATCGTACCCACTTAAGTTCGCCCACCATACATGTACTGCGGTAGGGCGGCTCTTAAGCTCAAAATCACGTACATATACATGATTTTGCTTTAAGTCTCTAGGGGGCACGCTGCCGCCGGAGCCACGCTCCTGCTGTGATTAGACACAGCGGCAGGAGACTGACAGAGCGGCCATCTGCCTATGTAAATAAGGCTGTTCTGTCAAACAAGAAGGGAGAGATTGTGTGTCCCTACTAATCAGGAACACCGATCTCTCTCTTCCTGCAGTCAGTCCATTCCCCCCACAGTTAGAAAACCTTCCCTAGGAGCACACTTAACCCCTTTATCGCCCCTGATGTTAACCCCTTCCCTTCCAGTGTCATTTATACATTAACAGTGCATATTTTTTAGCACTGATCACTGCACTGTATTGGTGTCACTGGTCCCCAAAAAGGGTCATTTAGTGTTAGATTTGTCCACCGCAATGTCGCAGTCCCGCTAAAAATCGCTGATCCCTGCCATTACTAATAAAAACAATAAAAAGCATAAAAAGTCCATAAATCTATCCCATAGTTTGTAAAAACTATAACTTTTGGGCAAACCAATTAATATACGCTTTTTGGATTTTTTTTTTTACCAAAAATATGTAGCAGAATACAAATTAGCCTAAACTGATAAAGAAATTTAGATTTTTTTATTGGATGTGTTTTATAGCAGAAAGTAAAAAATATTGTTTTTTTTCTTTTTTTAATTTGTCAGACTTTTTTTGTTTATAGCACAAAAAATAAAAACAGCAGAGGTGATCAAATACTACCAAAAAGAAAGCTTTATTTGTGGGGAAAAAAAGGATATCAATTTTATTTGGGTACAGCGTCACAGTAAAATTTTCAGTAAAAGCAACGCAGTGCTCTATCGTAAAAAATGGCCTGCCTGATCATTAAGGGGGTGAAAAAAAAAAATTATTGTTGGTGTTTACATACACTTAAGGACAAGATTATCTGGTTTTAACAAGTAGACTATTCACCTGTGAGGTTTGAACTAGGAAATGGTTGCTGTTCGGACATGCACAAAAATTAGAAAGTATGAGAGAAAGAAATCAGTGGAGATATAGGATTTGTTGCTGTGAACATTCAATGGCTAGAAAGTAACTGAATACTTTCCTAGTGTATCCTGTGGAGTAAACTGTGTACTGTATAATTCTTGCACTTTACTTCTGTAAGGAAATAAATAAAAATAAAAAATACATGATATATATATATAATATTCCCTAAAGTGCAAGCCTTTCTTAAAAAGGATATCGGGGAACTTGAGAAAGTACAGAGAAGGGCAACCAAACTGATAAGAGGTATGGAGGAGCTCAGCTATGAGGAACTGAATTTATTCTCTCTTGAGAAAAGGAGATTAAAGGGGGATATAATCAACATGTATAAATACATAAGGGGTCCAAATAGAGAACTTGGTGTTGAGTTATTCACTTTAAGGTCAACACAGAGGACAAGGGGGCACTCTTTACGTTTAGAGGAAATCAGATTTCATCTCCAAATACGGAAAGGTTTCTTCACCGTAAGAGCTGTGAAAATGTGGAATAGACTCCCTCCAGAGGTGGTTCTGGCCAGCTCAGTAATTTACTTGAAAAAGGCCTGGATTCTTTCCTGGGTGTACATAATATAAATGGGTACTAATATTTATAGGTAAAGTTGATCCAGGGAATATCCGATTGCCTCTCAGGGGATCAGGAAGGTATTTTTTCCCCTGCTGTAGCAAATTGGATCATGCTTTGCTGGTTTTTTTTTGCCCCAGCAAAGCATGATTTGCTTTTTTTACAGTCCCATATACACAATTGTAGGATTGTGTGGTTGGGTTTTCTTTACTGTTTTTTTTTTTTTTTTTTGGTTGAGCCAGATGGACTTTTTTTTTTTTCAACCTGACTAACTATGTAAGCCAATGATGGGTCCTATCTTCTATGTAACTTGTTTAAACTGTTGTATATATATCACAGTTTGTGTATCTACTATATATCCTGCTGTAAAACACTTTAGATGATGAAGGTGTGAAAATATTGATAACCTCAATCTGTAGCTAACCAGCTCAAAAAAACTCACCCCCTAGATCATACCACTTTACTAATGTTTTATTGGGTAAAATGAGTTAAGCAAAAAATAAATGGAAAACATATACAAAGAGCAGGGTAATGATAAAATGTTACATTGCCACTCTTATAGCCGTAGGCATGTGTTGTTTAAAGCATGATAAGCACTCTGCATATAAATACGCTTTTACTATAGTAAGTACATGAACCACATTAGATTGAAATAAAGAGGTCTGCTTTTAGGTTCTGTATACTCACATAACCTATCACTGCCTTGCAAACAGTATATACAGTATCTCACAAAAGTGAGTACACCCCTTGCATTTTTGTAAATATTTTATTATATGTTTTCATGTGACAACACTGAAGAAATGACACTTTGCTACAATGTAAAGCAGTGAGTGTACAGCTTGTATAACAGTGTAAATTTGCTGTCCCCTCAAAATAACTCAACACACAGCCATTAATGTCTAAACCGCTGGCAACAAAAGTGAGTACACCCCTAAGTAAAAATGTCCAAATTGGGCCCAAAGTGTCAATATTTTGTGTGGTCACCATTATTTTCCAGCACTGCCTTAACCCTCTTGGGCATGGAGCTTCACCAGAGCTTCACAGGTTGCCACTGGAGTCCTCTTCCACTCCTCCATGACAATATCAGAGCTGGTGGATGTCCCAGACCTTGCGCCCTTCCACCTTCTATTTGAGGATACCAAACAGATGCTTAATAGGGTTTAGGTCTGAAGACATGCTTGGCCAGTCCATCTTCTTTACCCCCAGCTTCTTTAGCAAAGCAGTGGTCATCTTGGAGGTGTGTTTGGGGTCGTTATCATGTTGGAATACTGCCCTGCGGCCCAGTCTCAGAAGGGAGGGGATCACACTCTGCTTCAGTATGTCACAGTACAGGTTGGCATTCATGGTTCCCTCAATGAACTGTAGCTCCCCAGTGGCGGCAGCACTCATGCAGCCCCAGACCAAGACACTCCCACCACCATGCTTGTACTCCTCACCTGGTTGCTGCCACACACACTCGACAACATCTGAACCATATAAGTTTATCTTGGTCTCATCAGAACACAGGACATGGTTCCAGTAATCCATGTCCTTAGTCTGCTTGTCTTCAGCAAACTATTTGCGGGCTTTCTTGTGCATCATCTTTAGAATTCCTTCTGGGACGACAGCCATGCAGACCAATTTGATGCAGGGTGCGGCGTATGGTCTAAGCACTGACAGGCTGACCCCCCACCCCTTCAACCTTGCAGCAATGCTGGCAGCACTCATATGTCTATTTCCAAAAGACAACCTCTGGATATGACTCTGAGCACGTGCACTAAACTTCTTTGGTCAACCATGGGGAGGCCTGTTTTGAGTGGAACCTGTCCTGTTAAACCGCTGTATGGTCTTGGCCACCATGCTGCAGCCAGTGGTGTATTTAGGTTTTGTGCTGCCCTAGGCCTGACTAAACTCATGCACCCCCTCATTTAAATATAACCCTCCCCTTCCTGCCAAGGCCACACCCGTTCCTGTTTAAGACCCCCCCTCTTGTCATTTGCAAACCCCACCCTTTCCTCTTAAGGCTTCACCAATGCAGTGACTGGTGTGAATGGACCCTAAGCTGCGTTGAGAGGCTTTTGCATTCTTCAAATAGGTTTTCCATACCTATGCAAGTCTATTGGAATGCAAAATCTGCATTAAGCACCAGTAAATGCAGATCAAAAGGAGGTCAAGTGCACCTGTCAATGAATTATGAATGATCACTGAAACATCTCAAACTGATGTCAGAAACAAATGCCAGTGTTAAGAGATAAAAAAAAGGACTTCCAGTGGTGGAAGTGCTCATATTCACCTGCTAAAATACCCCTAAATGACATTACATTGGGCCAGCAGATAGGGTTGGGCTAAATCCATATTTGTGGATTATTGGACATACAATGCTGATCTGACAACACAGGTTCTGCTCTTGGCTGCCAGTGTTTACTTATCCCAGGAGGAACACTGCCCAACTACGGTTCCATTTGAAGGTGGTCATGTGACATTCACAAACCAGCTTAATAGTCAATGTATTAGGACTCAATCAGGCCAAAAATTACCCCAAAATATGTCAACACACAGACTGAAAAATCTTTTACCTGTGTATATTTAATTACAATACATTTTGCTAAATAAAACAGGATTAACTGGCATTAACAACCTAAGACAAATCAATAGGTTGCAAAAACCATGAGCAAAAAAAAGTTTATGTTCCAGCATTACTTCTCATCCAGAAGAATACAAAAGCCTGGTATGCTGCAAAGGAGGATAGGCAGAGCTAAGACCTGCTGCCCGTGCCACACTTACTAGTTGTAAGCCATCAGTTGTATTAAGTGCGGCTGCTGGTCTGTTCAAACATCAGGCCAGTCATCGGCCACCGGCCAGTATTATCATACTGACAGCAGTGCGGCCGCTTTATGGGGGCGACAGACCGATTTGCCTCCTAGGCCCAGCCACCCGAGTCATAAGACTGGCACTACACTAAAAGTGTAGTGCAAGCGGTAGGACTCTTTTTGTGCAGGAGTTGAGAGGAGGCTTCTTTTTTCATGCAGGGCAGGCTTTTTTGCCACCCCTCTGCAAAGTGCAGCCCTAGGCCTGGGCCAAGATACAGCATTGGCTGCAGCTCAGTTTCAGGGTCTTGGCAATTTTCCTATAGCCTAGGCCCTTTTTATGCAGAGCAATTTTTTTTCTTTTTTTCAGATCCTCAGAGAGTTCTTTGCTATGAGGTGCCATATTGAACTTCCAGTGATCAGTATGAGACAGTGAAAGCGATAACACCAAATTTAACACACCTACTCCCCATTCACACCTGAGACCTTGTAACACTAACGAGTCACATGACATCAGAGAGGGAAAATGGCTAATTGGGCCCAATTTGGATATTTTCACTTAGGGGTGTACTCACTTTTGTTGCCAGCAGTTTAGACATTAATGGCTGTGTTGAGTTTTTTCGAGGGGACAGAAAATTGACCCTGTTATACAAGCTGCACACTCACTACTTTACATTGTAGCAAAGTGTCATTTCTTCAGTGTTGTCACATGAAAAAAAAAATATATATATATATTTACAAAATGTGAGGGGTGTACTCACTTTTGTGAGATACTAATATACAGTGGGTACGGAAAGTATTCAGACCCCCTTAAATTTTTCACTCTGTTATATTGCAGCCATTTGCTAAAATCATTTAAGTTCATTCTTCTTCCTCATGAATGTACACATAGCACCCCATACTGACAGAAAAACACAGAATTGTTGACATTGTTGCAGATTTATTAAAAAAGAAAAACTGAAATATCACATGGTCCTAAGTATTCAGACCCTTTGCTCAGTATTTAGTAGAAGCCCCCTTTTGATCTAATACAGCCAGGAGTCTTTTTGGGAAAGATGCAACAAGTCTTTCACACCTGGATTTGGGGATCCTCTGCCATTCCTCCTTGCAGATCCTCTCCAGTTCTGTCAGGTTGGATGGTAAATGTTAGTGGACAGCCATTTTTAGGTCTCTCCAGAGATGCTCAATTGGGTTTAAGTCAGGGCTCTGGCTGGGCCATTCAAAAACAGTCACGGAGTTGTTGTGAAGCCACTCCTTCGTTATTTTAGCTGTGTGCTTAGGGTCATTAGCAAACAATCAGGGAAAGAATGAACCGCTCCGGTTAGAAAGCAATCCCACAGCACATCCAACACAGGTGCAGGCGAGGATCCGCAATCCAGGTAGTGGTAGTGTGAGAGTACAAAAAGCCGCACTACTGTTGAAGATGTGAAATGTTAAAATCCAGATTTATTGAAGTCCAAAAGATAAAAACATGCAAAATAGTACCATAACAGTCAGAGACATGGGGAAAAAAGCACAGCAGTTAACGCGTTTCACAGAAACGTCCGCTTAGTCGTAACCATGGTTACGACTAAGCGGACGTTTCGGTGAAACGCGTTAACCGCTGTGCTTTTTTCCCCATGTCTCTGACTGTTGTGGTACTATTTTGCATGTTTTTATCTTTTGGACTTCAATAAATCTGGATTTTAACATTTCACATCTTCAACCAGTAGTGCGGCTTTTCGTACTCTCACACTGCTTAGGGTCATTGTCTTGTTGGAAGGTAAACCTTCGGCCCAGTCTGAGGTCCAGAGCACTCTGGAGAAGGTTTTTGTCCAGGATACCCCGGTACTTGGCCGCATTCATCTTTCCCTCGATTGCAACCAGTCGTCCTGTCCCTGCAGCTGAAAAACACCCCCACAGCATAATGCTGCCACCACCATGCTTCACTGTTGGGACTGTATTGGACAGGTGATGAGCAGTGCCTGGTTTTCTCCACACATACCGCTTAGAATTAAGGACAAAAAGTTCTATTTTGGTCTCATCAGACCAGAGAATCTTATTTCTCACCATCTTGGAGTCCTTCAGGTGTTTTTTAGCAAACTCCATGCGGGCTTTCATGTGTCTTACACTGAGGAGAGGCTTCCGTCGGGCCACTCTGCCATAAAGCCCCGACTGGTGGAGGGCTGCAGTGATGGTTGACTTTCTACAACTTTCTCCCATCTCCTGACTGCATCTCTGGAGCTCAGCCACAGTGATCTTTGGGTTCTTCTTTACCTCTCTCACCAAGGCTCTTCTCCCCCGATAGCTCAGTTTGGCCGGACGGCCAGCTCTAGAAAGGGTTCTGGTCGTCCCAAACGTCTTCCATTTGAGGATTATGGAGGTCACTGTGCTCTTAGGAACCTTAAGTGCAGCAGAAATCTTTTTGTAACCTTGGCCAGATCTGTGCCTTGCCACAATTCTGTCTCTGAGCTCTTCAGGCAGTTCCTTTGACCTCATGATTCCCATTTGCTCTGACATGCATTGTGATCTGGAAGGTCTTATATAGACAGGTGTGTGGCTTTCCTAATCAAGTCCAATCAGTATAATGAAACACAGCTGGACTCAAATGAAGGTGTAGAACCATCTCAAGGATGATCAGAAGAAATGGAAAGCACCTGAGTTAAATATATGAGTGTCACAGCAAAGGGTCTGAATACTTAGGACCATGTGATATTTCAGTTTTTCTTTTTTAATAAATCTGCAACAATGTCAACATTTCTGTGTTTTTCTGTCAGTATGGGGTGCTATGTGTACATTCATGAGGAAGAAGAATGAACTTAAATGATTTTAGCAAATGGCTGCAATATAACAAAGAGTGAAAAATTTAAGGGGGTCTGAATACTTTCCGTACCCACTGTATATATATATATATATATATATATATATATATATATATATATATATATATATATAAAAATATATACACACTGGATATATGTTTTGGGTTTTTTTTTTTGCATGTACATTTTTATTAAAATTTCTTGAGTTGGAGTGTGTGCTTTTGTACATACAACATAGCTAAAAGGTTGTGCAAACCATTGATCTAACACACTTATGTAAAGATGTACAATTTCCTAAGAAATATCATATTACAGTGCAAAGAGCACCAGGAAATAACTATCCCTGTCAAAGGCTAGTAACAATATGATTCCTCTACACCCTCGTTTCTGCCTCCTTTTGTCCCTAAGCAGCCCTGGTGCACAGTATTCCAGGCAAGTCTTCAGATTTTCTGAAATTATATACAGGGGGGAAGGGAGGGGTTCCCACCACTAGAGATTAAAAACCATATATAAGTCTCTGACATGTCAGGCTACCGTCAGAAGTCCTGAATAGATGCATTACCAGCTTACACCAATCATTATTATTTTTATTTTTTTTTACCTTATATTGGCTTTTCAAAATAACAAATGTAGTGATATAGAGGTTGGATAAAACATTTAGTGCAGCATAACACTTTTGGTAGTAAAAACAAAAGTACATTTTGTATAGAGATATACATATTAGATCAAAAAGGGGGACAAATGAGGCTGCCAGAGGGACAGAGGGCTTTGGTCTCAAAAGACATACAGTCTCACTAAATGAGTGACAGTTAGGAGCAACGTCCATCAGGACTACTACCCCCAAAATACTTCTAGCTTGCATACAGTTCGTCAAAGGCGTACCAAGTTTTTCAAAGGCATACCAAGTTGTGTGACTAAAAAAATATCTTGTAATATATCTTAAAAGTTAGTCCAAACCTTGAAAAATTTCTCAATATGTTTGTTCTTCTGTTGACTCGTGTAATTAATTCATAGGAATTTAATGATATAGCACAGTTCTAATATCAGATCAGGTTGGGGAGACGGATTGTAACCAGGGCCGGCCCTACCATAGGTCCCACTGGGTCCATTGGACCCAGGCAGCACTTTGAGAGGAGCAGCAAATTGATGCCCAAGATTTTTTGTTCCAGCAGTTTTGTGTGTCATCAGTTTGCGGCGCGTTACGGACGGCATTTCCCCATCTCCTACTGCCACCTGTAGTGTGCAAACTGATGAATATGAGGAGGCGGAGGGTTCCTTATGTGATTGTGGTGTGCGCAATCATGTTAGACATTCAGACAAACAAAATAATACTGGAGTTTGTGGTTTTGAATTGAACATAATGGTATGTCATATAATTGTGCATGTAGACAAGATGCTGTTGCATATAAATCTGACTTCCTGATACATCATCTTTATTTTTAATTATCATGATATAAAATAAAAATTGTGTGGGCCTTTTGGTGAGCATGATTTTTTTTTTTTTTGGGGGGGGGGGGGGGGGGGCAGCATTTCATTTTTGGACCCAGACAGCACAATGTCTTGGGCCAGCCCTGATTGTAACCATCTATTTAGGATGCACATTTTAATGTCTTATATACAGTACATATGTGATTCCATCTTGTCAGATGCGAAGGTTGGTCTTCCTGAGATTGCGCTATATGATGTAATAGTCCCATCCGAGGTTCGAGGACCCTACATTTATTGGTCACTGTGTTCAAATAATCAACAAAACTCTTTCAAAATGCTGCTTTGACCAGCCATTGTCACATAAGGTGGACCAAGTTAGGTGAAAAAAGTTTGCACTTTGGGCAGTCAGTTATCCAACCCAGGGGTTAGTTTCTAAGCTGCATATTCTAGGATTCATAGGCTCTATGTACAATTTTAAGCTGAATCTCTTTCCAGTTCTTGCGAATTGTTGCATGTCTCATAGCATTCCCACCCATTTATTTTATGTCCACAGTATCCTCCAAGAGCTTGCCTAACATATGTGCCCATTTTTGAATGCCAGAATAGGTGGATACATTGTGTCCTTACCTATAAGACTTTGGATAAATATATAATTTGTATATTGATTTCCTTTGCTGAGGGGGCAAAGTAGGTTGTATAGTTTCGTTTGTTAAGGAAAGGTTGTTCCAAGTGTTAGGAAGGTAAACCAAAGCGCAAAGTGAGAGATCCGAGTTTTACTGCCCGAATTTGATATGCTTTTACAGCATATTGTTGTCCTGGGGAGAACCCCCAGTAGTCAAAATAGCTTTCTAAGTTCACTCCACATTATAATTGTTTTATCTAAGTAACATGTTTTTCTCAATATGATTAGGAAAATGACACATGGAGGTATGCAAGGTCACTAGCAGTGACCAGGGCATGAAAAACTGCAGTTTGGTAATTGTGTAAATGAAGGCCTCTGGATCCCTTTAGGGAAAGAGAGCCTTGACTGCTGGGGGCATGGGATTGGAGTTTTGGTTATGGGGTTGGGCCTGAGCTCAGTTAAATACTTTCCCCAAGGGAATTCTGGGTCTTTAAGAAGAACGTGGTTGAAGAGCTGCCCACCCCCCCGCCCCAATTTTCGGTCGGTATGTCACAGCTGTAGTGGCAGTTTTGACCTTGCCAGTAATGGGTTATGCCCTTATTTGTAAATTGGGGGGTACGCTGTCTGTCCTGCACTGATGGTAACGACAGACCCCCCCCCCCTTTCACCTTTTGGTATTTAAGTTGTTGATGACTAAGAGTGCTCGCAGTACAACTGTGACTGGCACTGGTCTAAAGTGTACTTGTTTGGTATTGGAAACTAAATAAAAGCTGTGGCCTTGCCCTTTCCAACTTAATCGTTGTAAGTCTGGTTTTTATGGGGAGGGGGCAAGCGGGACTGGTTATTATGGTAACATGGTTACTGGACCTATGCACCTCAGCAGTAAAGTAGGTACAGTATTAATAATGCAGTCCCTCACATGTCAGGCTAAGCTTGCCAAATTGTACAGTTGGATATCTGGGAAAATGACCTATTTGCAGTATGACGCTGCTCAGTTTACCTAGGGAGATTTTAGCTTTTTTCCCTTTGCAAATAAAGGTCGGAAAAGCCAGTTCAAGCCTTTATACATTCTTTTGCTTCAGCAGGAAAGGCAGATGGGCATGGGCTATAATAATTAAACAAAACTGAACATTTTGATCTGTAAGCACCTGTCCATGGTAGACAGTTCCCTTTCAATTTGGTAATAGTAGGACCAAAGTTTCTATTGCTGGGGAATAACCATGCCTAGATAGGTGATAGTGTCCGATTGTATCTTGAATCTATACCGAGACAACCCATCCCTGAACACGCCAGGCACCTCTTTATTGTATTTATATACAATCCTGAGAAGGACACAAACAACTCTAGATGGGAAATTAAGGTGGGTATGTTCATCTGAGGTTGAAAAAGCAAGAGAATAACATCATTCACAAAGAGCTCAGATTTGGCCTCCTGGTTGCAACACCTTTCGGCCTCGAGAGAGGCTCCAGAGATGAAGTATAGAGAGGATGCAGGCAACTTTGTTTTTTCCCTTTTTACGGTGAGAAATAATCCAATAGAGTGTTGGAAATAAAGATTTGAGGAGTAGAATTATAGAGCATTAACAGTTTTATTTGTGAAGCCCATATGCTTTAACCACTTTACCACCGGAGGATTTTGCTGTCTTACGTCCAGGCCACTTTATGCAATTCGGCGCTGTGCGACTTTAACTGACAATTGCGGGGTCGTGCGACGCCGTACCCAAACGAAATTTACGTCCTTTTTTTCACACAAACAGAGCTTTCTTTTGGTGGTATTTGATCACCTGTGCGATTTTTACTTTTTGTACCTAGTACCATCCTGAGTTGCTGCAATAGAATTTCAGCAAAATTGACTGGCTTGCTGCATTATTTTTTCACTTTGATTTTCGAGGTGTCTTTGTATTCAACCCTCTGTAAGTTGATCATTTTAATTTCAGTCAAATTATGTGGCATCCTTTCCTTCCTAACACATTACCCAGTCCAAATCAGTATAGTTATCCAGCATGATTCTTTTCCCCATTGAGATGTGTTTTCAAAGTGTTCCTTTAATTTTGTTGAGCAGTGCATATGTAAATGAAATATTGTCTGGGGTTTAGCTTTTCCTACAGGGGTTGGCACTATTATATAGGATTTATGTAGTGCCAATAGTTTGTGCAGCGCATTACAACATGAGGGCAGACAGAATAGTTACAATACAATTAAATACAGGAGAAATCAGAGGACCCTGCTCGTTAAAGCTTACAATCTAAAAGGGAGGGTCAAGTGATACAAAAGGTAATAACTGTGGGGGATAAGCTGATAGAGAAAGTGGAAATACAGTTGTTAGATGGAGGTGGGATAGGCTTCTATGAAAAAGGTTTCAGGGATCATCTAAAAGTGGACTAGAGTAGAAGATAGCTGGACAGATTGGGGTAGGTAGTTCCACAGGATGGGAGAGGCTTGGGAAAAATCCTGGAGGCAAGCATGGGAGGAAGTGACTGTAGTATGGTAAGCAACGGGTTAAGTTGCTGTCTGCAAAATGTTACAATAGTGAATAAAGAAGCAACCTGTACAGCTTGTCTGTGTTAATACACTACAGTGACAAGGGAGCTAGAGAGCAGGAGATCTTGGGGGTAACGAACAGAATGATTTGGTATTTTGAGACTAGGTTAGTTATATAGCTGTTATGGATTGCTTTGTTAGTTATTATTAGCATTTTGAATTTAATTTGTTGGGTGAGTGGCAGTCAATGGAGGGCTTGGCAGAGAGGAGTAGCAGACGCTGAATGGTTGGTAAGGTGGACGAGTCTGGCAGCAGCATTCATGATGGATTGAACAGGAGATTGCTTATGTAAATATAATCCAATGGGGAGGGAGATGATGTCCTTCTAAAAATGTTAGCTACCTGGCTGCTATGTGACCGTATCTCTGCTGTCACTAGGGAAATCAGCCAGAACATCTGCCTTAGAATGTATGGAGTGGCTACCAGGTTTTGCGTGGCCCTGTAGGATTCTGATCAGAGGCTTAACTTGAACCTTCAGGGCCCCGATGCAAAAAAACATGAAGGGCCCTCAGGACCCCTGGTTGGGGCCCTTCCCTTCAAGCCTGGGGCTCTATCCACTGGTCCTGGGGCCCTTTACTCTCATTGGCGGGCCCTTTATTACAGTTCCACAGCGGGATCCTTTCACGTGGGGCCCCCTTCCTGCCATCTTGGGGCCTCCCCACGGTGGTGGAATGCCAGGGCCCGGTCGCAAGTGTGGCCCTTGCGATCCTGGAAGTTCACCCACTGGTGTCAGTCGTTTTTATTTTTTGGTATTTTAATTGTATTATTTTTTGTAATTTTATTTAATTTTTTTACAATGTCACTGACTATGACTGTCCATTCAGAAAAGGAAGGAGCTGGTAAATTACATATTTACTGACCCCTTTCTGGTTCTCTATTGTGACACATCCCCTGCAGCAGCCAGCAGGAGAGGGAAGGGAGCACAGTGTGTGTGTGTGTGGGGGGGGGGGGGACCAGGGGAGCACACAGGGGCCCAGAGACAGCAGAACACAAGTGAACTGGATAGGAGGAGTGGCGGGGGAAACATACAGAGGAACCAATCTCCTCCATTTTCCTCCTGCAGCTACAGGAGGAAAAAGGAGGACAGTGGTTTCTCTACATGCTGCCCCCACCGCCCCTCCTATCCAGGTGTACAGGGGAGCCTCATAGGCCCCCTGGAGCATGGGGCCTGGTTGCGATTGCAACCCCTGCATCCCCTGTAGTTACCCCCCTGACTCTGATCAAAACAAACATGTCTGTGGGTGCCTCTTGTTCATTTTATAAACCTACTGATCTTTTGCATGCAATTCAGTCTTGACTTTGATCAGAGTACTTTGCTGTAATGCTGTGCAACTGACATGGAACAAGCATGGAAATAAGGAAAGCCAGAATAAAGGTAGAAGTCCTCATCTCATGCTTGTTCTAGGTTAGTTACGCGTTGTAAAAAAAGAGTCAGCATAACAACTAGGAAAATGGTCCCCATTTTTCTCTCAGAAAAGGTATCCTTTAATATGAAATTCCATGGAAGAATGTCTATACAGCCAGTTAATGCAATGCTACATACATACTATGTGTGTGTAAATGTACCAATATTGGACTGCCTATTCTCCAGCTATAAAACATAAAAATAACTTACAAAGTTAAAAATTAAAAAAACATCCCTAAAGTTCAACGGAACTTTCAGTTTAATTGTCTAAATACATTTCAGGTGCAACAAAACAAAAACCTCTCCTTTTGTTTTCTTTAGAAAACAGTCACAGCATGGGTAGAAAAATCTCTTCTTGAATGCTACAGAATAGAACCCTTGTTCTCTTGGTGGAAGCAGTGGTCTCTCTGCAGGAGTCTGATAAACTCAAAACGGGGTCAAAGCTAAAGCTCTGCAGTCAACAGGGAGCATGAGCTTTGCTAAATGCTGAGCTATAGATCTGAATGAGCAGGGGGCATGTTGGACCTCTGCAGAGAGACTACTGTTTCCACAAAGAGCAAGGATACTTCTCTTCAGCCTGCTGGCAAGAGGCAGGTTGTGGCTGCTTTCTAAAGAAAATAAATTTGCACACCTTATTTTGATGCATTGAAATGTATTGAGCTGATTTAGGTCCCATTTCCACTTTGGTATCTTTTTGCTCTGTGTTAAGGCAGCCCATTCAAATGAATGTGCTGCCAATGAACCAGAGTGTTCAACAAATCGGACATGGCCCCATTTTGTGCAAAGCAGCACATCACAATGCATAATAGTTGTGCTACATCTCATGTGTATTGCCTTAGTGCAGGGATCCTCAAAGTACGGCCCTCCAGCTGTTGCGGAACTACACATCCCATGAGGCATTGTAAAACTCTGATATTCACAGACATGACTAGGCATGATGGGAATTGTAATTCCAGAACAGCTGGAGGGCCATAGTTTGAAGACCCCTGCAGTGCATTGGGATGCGTTGGGAAGGCAACGCACCAGAGAATGTGCATTGACGCGTGTTGCAGTAATGTGTGTGGTCACAATGCGTGTGAACAGGCCCTTAAACTGCATTGGGATTTAAGAATGCTTGGATATGACATTGAAAACGGATTCCTCTTGTATAATGTTGTCAAATATTTCAAAAATGATTACCAGTTTTGTAATTAACAGAATGCAATGTGAATTAAAGGCATCTGCTAAATCCACTAGTTCTTTAAAACGTACACATTGAATGGACACACATTTATTGTTCCACATTAAATATTTTGTATAGTGTTCAAATAAAATACATTAGGGTCACTTTAATCACTTGCCGTCTGCCCTATAAGTTTCACTGCTACAGGGCAGCCGCGCTGCGCAGGATCACGTATGTATACGTGATCCTGCACTTCTGGGTATCAAGCATGTATATGTGATCCTGCACTTCTGCAAAGCAGAAACATAGATCAATGCCTTCCCCTAGTTATAGCACCTTCCACACAGTTAGAAAATGCTTGCTAGGCACACAGTTAACCCTTTGGTCGCCCCTGATGTTTAACCCCTTCCCAGCCAGTGTCATTAGTACATTGACAGTGCATAGTTTAAGCACTGATCACTGTATTCGTGTCACTGGTCCCCACAAAGTGTCAAAAGTGTCAGTTAATGTCCCAGCTGCAACTGCAATATCCCAAAACCGCTATAAGATGCTGATCACCGCCATTACTAGTAAAAAAATAAATAACAAATAAATAAAAATATCCCATAGTTTGTAGACGCTATAACTTTTGCGCAAACCAATCAATATAAGCTTATTGGGATCTTTTTTTTACCAAAAATATGTAGCAGAATACACATTTTGTCATTTTTTTTATTGGATATGTTTTATAGCAGAAAGTAAAAAATATTGTTTTTTTTTCAAGCATTATTAAGCTAGACAAGCAATTTACTGTTAAATGGGGTAACTACTACTTTTTCATTTTGGATAGTGTAAGGGAGGGTTATAACGTGTCAGGATTTTTTGCCATCTGTGCCCTAGTAGGCCCTATTCACACCTGAGCATATTTCAGCTCGTAAAACGATCATCTCTGAAGTCTCAAAAACGCCAAACAAACAAAATCCTATTCATTTCAATGGCCCCTGTTCCCATCTGAGCGTTTTGTCGCCTGAAGCTCAAAAAAAGTACATGAGCTTATTTTTTGACAGATTACAAGCATTTTTGTTAGATGTCAATGCCTGCCTCCAAACACCTGCAAAAAACGTCTGAAAAAAAGCCAGAAAGAACACCTGAAAACTATACGCTCAGGTGTGAATTGGGCCTTAGGGAGATTCCCCTTTACTTCCTGTCCCATAGCCACCACAGGATTTGAGAGGAAATACCATGAAGTGAGATAATCCCTGGTTGTCACAAGGGTCACCAGTGTCCCTGTTGGAAGATATCCCCTCTGTTACTTTTCTGAGGACAACCCAAATTAAGGGTTTTCTTTTTTTTTCTCTTTTGATGATAATGGTAAACATGACAAATAGAAGAGGGTGAGTCTATTTAATGGAGGCACAGACATCATTAAAACACAACAGGTATTCTATTCCTTCTCAACTCTGTCCAAAACTAAAAATCAGTTTTGCATTAAGTTACACTTAGCATAACATATGCATCTATAGAAAATAGCCCAATTTTACTATCAGCCGTGTGCAGCAGTATTGTTATTTTTACAATTTAAAGACCAATTTCAGGACCACATTAAAATGCCGATTCCCTTTCCACCCTACTTTTTTTCACACCTTGCTGCAATGTTTTTAAAACTACTTTGCATTCTACTTTCCTGTAAATGTCCTTTTTAAAGTAGTGGTTTATGTGACTTTGCCAGTATGAGTAGCCTTCCATCCAATGACGTCCTGTGGACATCCCACAGCAGTATGGCAAAGTGGCCCTCAACCCTGAGAGTAAAAGAAAATCTCACATTTTGAGCAGTTACCAGACCACCAGGGATTTCCCTTACTTTGGAGAGATGCTCTTTATGAAACTTATTCATCTCTCTTTAAAGTCAATGCTTTTTCTGAACACATGGTGTGTGAGGTGATTGACAGAAATGCCAACACAACAATTCCAGAAGTTAGGCTACAAAGCACATGGACATTTGGAGGCCTAAAAATATGCCTAGCCCATCCAGGGAGCCACAGGTGAAATATACAGCTTCCAAGGAATGAATCCTGTTGTGCATCGGCGTAAACATGTGCCTGCACATATGGCAAATTCCCCCAAATGCAGAATATCTGCTTTTGGGGAATACGCCACAGGCGCATGCAT
Source organism: Pelophylax lessonae (assembly GCF_965119305.1). Classification (NCBI taxonomy): domain Eukaryota; kingdom Metazoa; phylum Chordata; class Amphibia; order Anura; family Ranidae; genus Pelophylax; species Pelophylax lessonae. The sequence goes on along the minus strand of NC_138769.1, from coordinate 371,807,268 downwards.
GTGTTTACTCCAATGCATGAAATCATTTGTGTTTACCCCAATACAGCCGCATTCACTTCTATGGCCAGCAGTATGCACCACCTTTGACACCCCAGGTGCGTAAAAACACTGGGACTTCATGCTAGGCCAGGTTTAGCCCCAAGATATTTGGGTGCAAGATGCCTTACTTTATATCTGTTTAATTAATATGTATTAATTAATATATATTTTTTTTATAAAAATTTTATACAAGTAATGTTTATCACAGTTTTTTCTTTTTTGTCCCTTAGAGTATATCCTGTGGAATAGTTGCTATTGTTCTTTCACGATACCTCAAACAAACTACACTGGTAAGCAAGAGCATGTGACCTTAGGATAATGCTGGCAATGGATAAAATACAGGATCTCACAAAAGTGAGTACACGCCTCACATTTTTGTAAATATTTTATTATATCTTTTCATGTGACAACACTGAAGAAATTACACTTTGCTACAATGTAAAGCAGTGAGTGTACAGCTTGTATAACAGTGCAAATTTGCTGTCTTCTCAAAATAACTCAACAAACAGCCATTATTGTCTAAGCCGCTGGCAACAAAAGTAAGTACACCCTTACGTCAAAATGTCCAAATTTGGCCCAAAGTGTCAATTGTGGCCACCATAATTTTCCAGCACTGCCTTAACCCTCTTGGTGAAGGAGTTCACAAGAGCTTCAGAGGTTGCCACTGGAGTCCTCTTCCCCTCCTTCATGAAGACATCACTGAGCTGGTTGAGACCTTACACTCCTCCAACTTCAGTTTGAGGATGTCCCACAGATGCTCAATAGGGTTTAGGGCTGGAGACATGCTTGGCTAGTCCATCACCTTTACCCTCAGCTTTAGCAAGGCAGTGGTAGTCTTGGAGATGTGTTTGGGGTTGTTATAATGTTGAAATACTGCCCTGCGGCTCAGTCTCCAAAGGGAGTGGATTGTGCTTTTCTTCAGAATGTCACAGTACATGTTGGCATTCATGGTTCCCTCAATGAACTGTAGCTCCCCAGTACTGGCAGCACTCATGCAGCCCCAGACCATAACACTCCCACCATCATGACTGTAGGCAAGACACTCTTGTATTTGTACTCCTCTCCTGGTTGCCACCACACACGCTTGACACCATCTGAACCAAATACGTTTATCTTGGTCTCATCAGACCACAGGACATGGTTTTTCAGTAATCCATGTCCTTAGTCTGCTTGTCTTCAGCAAACTGTTTTGCAGGCTTTCTTGTGCATCATCTTTAGAAGAGGCTTCCTTCTGGGATGGCAGCCATGCAGACCAATTTGATGCAGTGTGCTGTGTATGGTCTGAGCACTGACAGGCTGATCCCCTACCTCTTCAACCTCTGCAGCATTGCTGGCAGCACTCATTCGTCTATTTTCCAAAGACAACCTCTGGATATGACACGTGCACTCAACTTCTTTGGTTGACTATGTTGAGGCCTGTTCTGAGTGGAACCTGTCCTGTTAAACCGTTGTATGGTCTTGGCCACCGTGCTGCAGCTGTTTCAGGGTCTTGGCAATCTTCTTATAGCCTAATCTATCTTTATATAGAGCTACAATTCTTTTTTCAGATCCTCTGAGAGTTCTTTGCTATGAGGTGCCATGTTGAACTTCCAGTGACCAGTATGAGAGAGTGAGAGCGATAACACCAAATTTAACACACCTGCTCCCCATTCACACCTGAGACCTTGTAACACTAAGGAGTCACATGACACCAGGGAGGGAAAATGGCTAATTGGGCCCAATTTGGACATTTTGATGTAGGGGTGTATTCACTTTTGTTGCCAGCGGTTTAGACAATAAAGGCTGTGTGTTGAGTTATCAAATTTAGAAAATTTACACTGTTATACAAGCTGTACACTCACTACTTTACATTGTAGCAAAGTGTCATTTCTTCAGTGTTGTCACATGAAAACATATACAGTAAACCCCCCTCCATTGCGGGGGTTACGTTCCGGACCCAGCCGCGAAAAGTGAAATTCCGCAAAATAGAAAAACCCTATTAAAATGCATTGTAGGCATGTTTTTTTACTGTCACTGTACGTGTAGAAGCATTTTAAGGTCTTTAAACACACTTTTAAAACAATAGAAACTCATTTAAACACATAAAAGATACTAAGAGACATAGCAAGAGCTATGGAAAACACAAAAATATTTCATTGTTAATGATTTATATAGTAAAATAACATTACAAAAAAAAACGCGAATTACCGGGACCGCAAAAACTGAACCGCGATGGAGCGGGGGATTACTGTAATAAAATGTTTACAAAAATGGGTGTACTCACTTTTTTTTGAGATACTGTAGCTGCCGTTATGCTGCCTTTTTAATGCCACACTAAATATTTATTCTAATTTTATATGTGTCTATGTATATTACTACTGATCTTGTGTTTTGTCTTACAGCGTTGGGCAACAGTGCTTCTTAGTATAATTAATGTAGTGCTGTCTGCTGCCTGCACCGTAGGCATTGCTGTGTCGGTGATTATGACTGTTGCTAATGAAGGTCGCACACTGCTGTCTTCATGTACATTCAGCAACCTGCAACTTGTCCAGATTTCCTATGAATGTCCTTTCGATCCTACAAGAATCTATGTAAGCTATAAGTTATGGCCTGCTAAAACAATTACATGTTTAATACATTGCAGTAAATTAAAATTAATTAAACATACCTCTACTTGCATATTTTAGTCTAAATCAGTTTTCATTTTTTTATACATACAGGGTGCTACTATGTTATTGCTTGTTCAAAGCTTAACAACTAAGGGTCCTTTCACACTGATCAGTTGTTGATCAGTTTTCAGTTAAAAAAGCGAAAGAAAAATGCATGAAAAATGCATCCTTTTAAATCCAATAGAACTCATATATATATATATATATATATATATATATATATATATATATATATATATATATATATATATATATATATATACACACACACTACATATACAGTACTGTGGAAAAGTTTTAGAGAGGTGTGAAAAAATGCTGTAAAGTAAGAATGCTTTCAAAAATATATTTTTTAATTGTTTATTTTTATCAATTTACAAAATGCAGAGTGAACAGAAGGAAAAAAAAAATCAAAATCAAAATCAGTATTTGAGGTGACTACCCTTTGGCTTCCAACTATCATCAATTCTTACACTTGCACGCTTTGTACACTTGCACAAAGTCAGGGATTTTGTAGGACTACAGTCAGGTGTATTATTAACCAAATATGCATAGCAGGTGCTAATGATCATCAATTTCATATGTAGGTTGAAACACAGCCCCTACCTGAAACAAAAACAACCGTGTAGGAGGCTTAAAACTGGGTGAGCTACAGCCAAGCTCTGCTACTAAGGTGAGGTTGTGAAACACAGTTTCATGTCACGGGTCATACACCATGGCCAGACTGAGCACAGCAACAAGACCCAGGTCTCTCCCAGACAAAGTTTTCAAAGCAGACTTGGGTTTCAAGATGTGCTGTTCAAGCTCTTTTGAAGAAGCCAATGAAACGGGCAAGGTTGTGGACCACAGACACAGTGGTCAGCCAAGGAGACTTAACATAGCAGATGAAAGACACATCGTGCTTACTTCCCTTCGACACTGAACATGTCCAGCAGTGCCATCAGCACAAAATTGGCAGAAACTATTGGGACCTAGGTAAACCCATCTACTGTCTAGAGAAGTCTGGCTAGAAGTGGCCTTCATGGAAGAATCCACACTTTTGACGTGGAAACAAGGCTAAGCAATTTAACTATGTAAGAAAACATATTAAATGGGGTTCAGAAAACATAGGGACTGGACTGATGAACTCCTTCAAAATGGTGTGCAAGTGTACCTAGAAGAATTGATGCTGTTTTGAAGGCAAAGGGTGGTCACAGCAAATATTGATTTTGATTTCTCTTCTGTTTGTTCACTTTCCATTTTGTTATTTGATAAAAACAAACAGTACTAAATATATGAACTGAATAAATGCTGAACTACTGCATTTTTATTACATTGTGGCAGAAATCACTCCTAAAGCCTGTAAAGTGATCTCTGCTGAAAATGCCTATCTGGTGCTCTCATCCCTCACCTTGGATTAAGATTCTCACTGCAGTCCTTACGCTAGATCTCAGATGTCGTGGCATACTTGGCTCCACTCCTTGATTTCCAGAATTTTTAGACCCTAGGTTTTAGAGGTTTTAAAGCCTAACTCCATCTTTGCTGTGCCTTTAAAAAGTTTGTTTGGTCAAAGCACATCAACTAAATACAGTATACAGTGCTGCGGTCTGGCAGCGGGATGGAGACTTCCTGTCCCACTCCTGGGACAAAACTCAAGATGTAACCTTTCACAGGAAGCTTTGTATTCTATGAAAGAATTCAAAGCTTCCTCCGATTGGCTAAGTGAGAGTTTATGACATCATCTGCCCACCTCTCTGCCTCAGCCCATAAGAGGAAGCTTTGTATTCATCCATAGAATACAAAGCTTCCTGTGAATTGCTGAGCAAGAACAGGAAGGGAAGTCCCTGTCCCACTGCCAGAACACAGCATTGTATACTGGATGTAGCAGATGCTACATACAGTTTATATAGTGCTTCCAGCAAGCGCACCTGTTAGCGAAGGAAATAGTTTATCTTGGCCAGCTTGGCCCAAACAAACTATTTAGGGCACAGTAAACATGGAGTTAGGCTTTAAGTTCACACTTCTTCTTTCTCTCGCTTGTTCAATCAGTGGCAATACTGCTGCCTTCTGAATGCCTGTTTCTTTTGTTTTTCCTTTTTTTTGTTTGTTTGCCAAAAGACAATTTTTAATGGGACCGAATGGGCTTTGTATAGAGTTACAACCTCTGTCGTGTTTTCTTTGCTGTCTGTTTACCCACTAGGAAGATTAATTTGCTCTCTTTATCCTGGTGAACGCTGTCAAAAATTTTGAGTTGTCATTTGAAGCGGAAAAGAGGTAAAATATTCTGGAAGGGATATGTATTCCAGATGACAACTGTCTATGAGAGAATTTCTTTTACTTTGGGGGGATCACGCTCACTTGTTATTGTGTCTTGAGAACAAAAATGAAGAAAAATCCCAGCGAGATACAGGCAGCAGAGAAAAACCACACATGGATTTTAACTACCGGTATTCTCTACTTTATTTTTATCCTTAGATACAGGTTAAGGTCTAGTGTCATTACCCTTAACGGGGTATCAATTTTGAAAAATATAATGGTTACTCGGAGGTAAAGCACATTGTACAATAAAATCATACTGGTAATTTTTGTAGGCTGTTCTTATAACTGTACATCCTCCTGAGCAGATAATTATTGTACACAACTATCACTGACTTATCATCCATAGTATAATAAATGGTATGACCTCCTTTACTTTGCAGAGTACAACGCTGTGTCTTTGGGTGATCGCTATTTTACTTGATATCATTGAAGTGGTTTTCAGTGCACGCTGTTATGTGACAGTACTGAGGCTGATGGATGTTCACATGTGCCCCAAGAAGAAAAAGAAAGTAAGTGCACGTTATATAATTCATATGGATTTGGTGGATCAATTATCAATGGCAAGGATGGTTTTTCAAGACCTAAATTTATTCAGCATTTTAGGAGGGTGGAACTACGGTATATACTGTATGCAAGGCAGTGATATGTTATAAAAGTATATAGAACCTATAAGCAGACCTCTTTATTTCAATCTAATGTGCCAACAATGTGCCTGTTTATGGAAAGCAAGGATGGTTCCTACAGCTAGTCACTCCTTCATCATCATCATCATCATGTACTCGTGTCTGCTGACATACAATCACTTCTGAATGTCACCCTTATCTCTGCACACTACAAGTGACCAGTGCTACTCTTTAGTTTATTGCAGTGTAAGCAAGCCATGGCTTCGCCTTTCCATCACAACTATTATTGTTTTTTTTCTCATCTATTAAGGGACACACCTATATAGGTAGACTTTACCTGTAGGTTATAATACTACTTACAGGTGGACTGGACACTGGCAAACAGAAAAACTGAAGCTCAAAAAAGCCCTCCCACTACCTCTCAGAATGCACATATGTTTTACTAATATCCTAGGAGGATGGGCATTTTTTCTACTGATTCTGATTCACTCCAGTCCTTCATAGATGAGCTTATCCCTGACGAGTTGCAGTCTAATACTATTAGTCCTAAATGAAAAGAGACATTCTCACAGGCTGTTTGTTCCCCCTAAACGCTTATTAGCCTTGTATCTATTTAGTGAGGATTTTTGTCTATGCCCACTGTGGATCCAGCAAGGTCCTGCCTTAATGGGGCACTTACCATTCCAGCAGAGGACACACTTGTCTTCAAAGCAGTATTAAACACAAAGCCAAAAATATAGACATAGAACCTAGAGAATTTACCTATGAGGCAATTTCCTATGCCCTCTTTCAGGCTTGTCAATTACTTCCGAACCATTGAAAATCCTTGGACGCTCCCTCCCTGGAGTGGACCCATTCCTTAGGCCACAACCTTTGATTGGAATGATATAATATATATACCAGCCTAGGGGATGTCCCAGTAAATATGACAAATTGTGGGCACCATGGCTTAGTGCAAAAGCAGATGTTGCAATGCCCTGCGAGTTAGGAGCTATTTGCGGAATAACTGGTATTTATTGTGCCTTTGAGTCTAATTTGTTATGCCTGTATAAAATACTTACAAAAACAATTGATAGAATTTGTGGCGAGATCTCCAGTGTTCTGCTTTCTCCACCAACATACCATGTCCAACATCCCACTCAATATTTTCCTCCTTTAACCCTGTTAAAACCAAGGAAAATGCCAAACACCTTTCTGAGGCCCACCTCATCATCTGTCCCCTCACAACTACTACAGCCCTCTTCCTCAGCTAACACTCTTTAAGAAGTTACAATAACAGTTTTTGTTTTCTTTTGGGATAAAGGTTTTATATAAATTAATAAAAGCTGACCATTGTCAGCAGCCTTGTCAGTAGTAAATTGTTTCTTTCCTCCCTGTAACTGCATCATTTGCATGAGCGCTTGTTATTTTGAAAACAAGCAGATTTATTGGGTGGATCACCAGGTAAAAATAAAGCCACCACATCTAAAGTTGGTAAGCTGCAATATAATGTTTATTGTTGGGTTCTAATACTGACTCAACCAAAAAGCAGTAGGAAGCCCTTTCTAGAGCATTTGATTCTGACTGTGAGCCTACTTTGTCAAACCATGATTGACTGGTCAACATCCTTAGGAGCCAGTTCACATACAGGCGACCCGACTTGCCGGGGCGACCTGTGAAGTTGCGGTGCACAGCGCGCACCGCGACTTCGGAGAGACATGCACGGACTTCATATCATTGAAGTCAATGCAGGTCGCTCCAGGTCGCCCCAAAGTAGTACAGGACCCTTTTTCTAAGTCGGAGCGACTTGTGTCGCTCCTATTAGAACGGGTCCTGTGCTAATCAATGGCAGGCGACTTGTCAGGCGACCAGGTCGCCTGACAAGTCGCCCCAGTGTGAACCGGCTCTAAAAGAGATCTAACAAAATACTTTTTTTTTTCTCATATTCAAACTCTCCACTTTTACATGTGAGCCTCTTTCGAGGCAGTGTCTTTTGTCCAGTTTCACACCAGACCTCTTCAACACAACTTTCTCTTGTCCTGAGACAAGTTGATCTGGTCTCTGGACAGACTCATTTGTCTATCACCGAGCTCTAGAATGTCTCTGGCCTGGTGGCTCAGGAATTAGGCTCTGGAGTCAGGAAAATGCCATTTTACCTTCGCTTGGAGGAATTTCACAATGAATGCCAACCTGTCTCTTTCCCCTCCGACATACTAGGCCCAACATCGCACTCTGGCAATTTCCTTGGTTTAAACGGGGTCAAATGAGGAAAGTACTAATTCCTTTCTGAGGCCCACCTTATCACCTATCCCCTGACAACCACTACGGCCCCCTTCCTGCTCTATCCTATACTCTCTAACCCCACATTTTCTCTCTCCCCACCAGCACATTTCCCTCCCCCTCAAACATGCACTGGTTAGCCCATTAGTTAAAAAACCCTCACTTGACCTCCCACCTTTTTGAGCAACCCAAAGTGATTGTAAATCACACAGCTCCCGGTGGCCAATCAGAGACAAAGCTGTGGCCCGGCGCTGCCCCCTTTCTCTCCTTGTTGGCTGACTGACATTGATTAACAGCAGCGGGAGCCAATGGCACTGTGCTGCTGTATCAGCCTATAAGGAGGGGAGTCCCAGGCACCTGGGACACACCTGCAACAGCTCTGGATCTAGATGGGCTCAGGTAAGTATTAGGGGGGCTGCTGCACACAGGTTTTTTTTTTAATCTTAAGGCAACAAATTGCATTAAAATGAAGATTAAAAAAAAGCCTTCTGACCTTACAACCCCTTTAAGACCCATTTCTCTGCTTCCGCTTGCCTCCATATTTCTTGAATGCCTTTGTCCATTACTGTATGAGTTTCAACCTCACTGGTAGCAACCTTCTGGACTCCCTACAGTCTGGTTTCTGCCTGCAACATTCCATTGAACCTGTTCTACTAAAACTCGCTAATGACCCACTAACTGCTAAAACCAACTGCCATTACTTCATACTCCTAAACCCTTCCGCTGTCTTTGACACAATCGACCACCCACTCCACCTCAATAAATTCCACTCTGCTCTTTCCTGGTTCTCCTCCTACCTATCTCAGTGCACTTTCAGTATCTCATACAACTCGATCTCCTCCGCTCTTCTTTCTGTTGAGGTACCGCAAGGCTCTGTTCTTGGGCTTCTCCTATTCTCTCTCTACGCCTCTTCCCTGGGCCTCCCACGGCTTCTAATACTACCTCTGTGTCAACAACACCCAGATCTATCTCTCTTCTCAACAGCTCACTCCCCCAAACTTATCACAAGGTTACTGAGCGACCTGTTAGTATATAATACTTTTTGTAGTTTGTAATATTTCCTCCTCAATTTTCCCTGTCATGACCACACCATTGAGATCAACAGCACAAATATTGGTACCTCTATACATGCCAGGGTGCTAGGTGTAATTGTAGACTCGGACCTCTCCTTCATGCCTCACATAGAATTACTTTCTAAATCATGCTGCCTTAACCTCTGCAACATTTCGAGAATTCACTGCTTCTTAACTAACAACACCTTATTACAACCTATTCATCTCCCTCCTTGACTACTGCAACTCCGTCCTCCTGTACTTTGGCCACCTTCGTCAGATTATCCCCTGCAGCTATTTCCTTTTGAACCACCTCCACTTCCCTTTAGAGTGTAAGCTCCATGAGCAGGGCTCTCCTATTTCTTCTGTGTTGAACTGTATTGTATTCATACTGTATCCCTTTATATTGTAAAGCTCTGCACAAACTGTTGGCACTATATAAATCCTGAATAATAATAATAATAATAATAATAATAATAATAATAATGGAAGATCATCTAATCTAGAATCAAGCATAAGAAAGAAAGCAGGAAGGAAGGCAAGAGAGGTAGACTGGAAGTTTTCCAGGGCAGAACTTTATATCCCAGCCTTGTCAGCTGTGTACATTACAGGCATAGACAGTTGGCTGGTAGACTTCCTCAGCCAGTAGTGCTTGAATCAGGGAAAGTGGTTCCAATATCTGGAGTTGTTCCAGGACCCGTATCACAGTTTGGAGACACCAGATGTAGACCTTCTGGCATCCATGTTTAGGAAAAACCTAGTCAGGTTTGTCTCCAGGTACAGGAATCCTCTAGCCGAAACAGTGGGTGCCCTGGTGGCTCCGTGGAATCACTACACCCTGACCTCTGCCATTTTCACCTGAAACGGCATCCTTGTCTGCTTTCCAGGAACAAATTGGAGGTGCATTTATGTGATCCTCATTGCGCCAGATTGGACTAGGCAAATGTGGTGTGCCAACCTCGTAAGATTCCTGGCAGATCCTCAGTGGGCTCTACCTGATCTCCCGATCTTCTGTCCAAAGAACTGATTTACTATCCTGCTTCATGGTTGCTAGTTTTGATGGCATGGCTTTTGAATCCCAGGTTTTAAGGAACAGGGGCATCTCTGTGTGATTCTTACAGTAGTAAAAGGAAAGATACTACTCACAAGGTCGATCATTGGACATGGAAGGCAAATTTCACTTGTGTGAGTCTCTGGGCCAAGAGAATCTTCGTGGAATGGATTCTTCCCTGCAGCTTCCCCCATCCACTCTAGTGTGACTCCACAGAATTTGAATTTGGTTCCTTCTACACTTCAGAAACTGCTGTTTGAACACATTAGAGACATTCCTCTCTCCTCTTTCACCCACAAGGTGGTGTTTCTTGTAGCCATCACCTCAGAAGCAAGTGTCTGAAGTGGTGTCCTTATCCTGCAAAAAATTGTTTCTGGTTTTGCATAGGAAGAAACTGGTGTTGAAGCCCAGAACTTCCTTCATGTCGAACGTTATTCTCTTGTCCCTTTGTCTGGCTCCAGTTCACCAATAGGAAATTTCCCTCCATTGTCTGATTCAGAGTTAGGCTATTAGAGTCTATCTTTTAGCCACTGCTTCTTCCAGAAAGACAAATTCCTTTTTTATAACCCAGCATGGGCCCCTTTTAGCAAGCATAGGCCTCTTCTTTCCATCATCTATAGGTTAAGACTTCTTGTGTGATACGGAAAATTTGATTTTTGCACTCACTGGAAAATCCTTTTCTTGCAACCCATTGAGGAACATGGGTCCAATTCCTCTGAGTTTTATCATCATACAGTCATTACTGCTCTGCTATAAAACTGAAGAATGCTAGTAGTGGGAGGAGTTATCCTGTTATGGATTACAGTTTTTTATTTGCCAATATCAAATCCTCCTGTAGGTAGCAATATAACACAAATTTTAGGACTTCCTGTGTCCCTCAAGGGACTTCAAGTAATCATTTTATGGTGAGTACAAAAAAATATTTGTTATCTCTAGCTACAAAGACTCTTAAGAGTCTAAATTCTCATGATATTTCAAACTTTCCTATTGTTTAAAAAAATTTGAAGACCCTGAAATAAACATTTTCCTTAAAGCATTGACTAGTAGATGGTGCTCATCTTCTAGGTTTCCTTTTAATTGCTGTTGTGTCTCAGAAAGTAAGGTAGGGGAAATATCCCCAGATTATCATAGCTAGAAACAGACACAGAAGTATTAAATCTATTTTGTGTGAGGCAAAAAGATTTCAACTGGCCTGTCATTTTGGGGACTCTTTACATATACATCTTTATATTTAGTACATTCATATTTTGGTAAGAGGCAAAAATGTAATCCCCTAAATTCTGCAGTGTTCTGGTCTCCACTATTTTATGCCATAATAAGTGCATTGCTTGAAAATTGTGGGATGAATCATTACTCTCCTTGTAATTTCCAATTTGTCTTGTGACATTTTTCTATAGGTCAGAATCCACTTTCCTGTTGAAGAAGAAAGTAGAACAGAGCAAGAAGTTCTGAATGCTTCAGGCAGCTACAATGAATGTGTTTAATACTCAGGTACCAGCTGGACAAAATATTTCTCATATCAAGGCTCTAAACTTTGCTATGAACACTTGAAGACCTATCAGCAGAGAATATACGCAGCAAAACTCAGACTCTTACATATCCCGACAGTATTGTTATTATGAAAAGAAAAGCTTAAACCATGGCGATACATTTGTCTTTACGCTAGCAGATTTGAGGGTGTGGCTCCTGGCACCAACAGGAACAAATAACTCTGCAGCTTCCGTAAAGTGAATAAAATAGCACTTAACAATTAAAACCTAAACTGTTCCTTAGCCCTTAATTATAAAGAGAAAAATTAAAATGCAGGGCAAAGCTTCAGCTTAACACGGCCACCTACCCCCCCCCCCTCCTTTTTTTTCTTTAGCTCCCCCACCAGCCTATTTGTCTAGTGGAGTGAAAGGAAAATGTCCTGTGTAAGCTCCAAGCAAGGACTCCCTCATAAGGTCTGGTGACTGGTTGCTCAGGCACCCAGTGTTGCATGGTTTCCTATTCCCCCAACAATTAATTCTAAAATAAGGCCTGAACGCTTCTTGTCCTCCTATCCTTCTACTATCTAACACTTAACATCTCCAATCCCTATCCTGCTAGAATCTCGTCTCTGTGCTAGGACCATTCACCTCCTATGTCAGTGGTAGTCAACTACTTGATCTATGGGGCCTCAAATGTGGTCTCTAACATCCCCAAAAGGTTGCACATCATGTTCAGTAAATGCAAGGCTATGGTCAAAGACTGGACATATTTTAGGGCATGGGTGCTCCTACTGTGGCACTCCAGTTGTTGCAGAACTACAAGTTCAACTTGAGTTATTGCAAGGCTGACAGAAAAATCACTCCCAAAGGCAGAAGCATGATGGGATTTGTAATTCAGTAACAGCTGGAGGGCAACAGCTTGAGCACCCATGCTTTAGGAGATGGTCAGAAACAGCAAACATTCTACAGCTGTACTAAAATTCCAAGACTAAAGATATACTACAGTTGTGTATAGAGACATGGAAAATGCTTAAATAGACTGTCAGAGATAGATGACACGTTACACTGATAAAGATCACTGCCATTAGTCTCTTTTAACATCAGTGCCCACTACAGCCCCCTTAAAATGCTGGCATCACATTTGGTATTCCCCTCAGTAAAATCCAGCATAATTACAAAGGTACATTTTATAAAAATACACAAAAATAGAAGCGAGAATGGTCTGCACAGAAAAAGTAGGAATGTGTGAATAAAAGAAACCAAATTGTTTATCTAGTAGAAACCAATATAATTCATATTTTCCTTCACTGGCCCCCGAGTAAGCAGCTAGGCTAGAAAAACAATGACTACTGAGGGCCACAAATGTATTAAGACTTCTAGCTTTCAAGGCTTAACGAAACAAGCTGAAGTTAGAAGCTGATTGGTTACTCCAGATTTTGTCTGCTGCAGTTTTAGTAAATTTCACCCAAAGGACTACAGGTTAGGTACAAGGATCCAATGTCAAAATCAAGACCCCAGGACTAGAAAAAAACAGTTTCACCATGATGATTTTTAAATGTGTCTAATCTATAGTTATTGTGCTTTCAAGATTACGTTGGGCACCAAAAGCAAACTGGAAGATGCTATAGTAACCATCAACTGAGAAATGTGCATGGTAACTGAAGCAATACAACATTTAGACATGGATACAAGGCTTTATTTGTTAGTTATAGAAAAATCAGTGTTCCCCCTGTTCTGGGGACTTAACAGTGATACAAAATTACCAATAACATAATTGCTGCACTAAGCCAGCCTCACCGACAGAGTAGGTTTTGTGTATTGCAGACATACAAGGTTCAGCCTTTGACCTCAGCACACACCATTTATGTTTTTTTCACAGCCTCAAGGTCCATTCATACTTGTTTGTTTTTCCTGTAGTAAAAAACATGTTTACTGCATTAAAAAGCAGTTCAGGTAGAAATCCCATTGAGTACTATGTGGTTACTTTGCATTTCTGTGCTCCTACTTAAGACATTTTTGTTCACATTAAAGAGACACTGGGGTTATTTACTAAAACTTCATGGTGCAAAATCTGGTGCAGCTCTGCATAGAAACCAATCAGCTTTCAGGTTTTATTGTCAAAGCTCATTTGAACAAGCTGAAGTTAGAAGCTGATTTGCTACCATGCACAGCTGCATCAAATTCTGAGTGCACCAGTTTTAGTAAATCTCCCCCACTGTCACTTTGCCTAATTAGGGCAAGTTGACAGTGTCTGTGAGAATCCAATAAAAAAAAAGGGCACTGGGACTTTGATATGAGTTTAAACATGGTAGTAAGATGGCAATAAACATTTGAAAAGCCCACTGGCTCAGGTTAAGCTGCTCACAACAGGCAAGGCTACACTACTGTGGGTACTCCAGCAGGTTACCAGGAAAAGACATGCCATATTGACAAGCACAAATTAATTTATTGATATTGTGTTAAAAGACAGCCAATGCGTTTTGGGGGGTCAAGAGAACTCCCCCTTGATCACGGCTTCAGTTAAAAATGAGAATCTTGAGTGGACTCAAGATAAGGCTTTCCTGTTTGAATCTGTGCAGGAAAGAGGATTGCTGGATTAGGATTCCTGGCCAGCAGTGTCTGCATCAGCAGTCCAATTAAGCTATCAGCTTCCCTGCACAGATTCAAAAAGGGAAAGCCTTATTTTGAGTCCACTCAAGGCTCTCATTTTTAACTGAAGCCTTGATAAAGGGGGGAGTCCCTTTGACTCCTGAAACACATTGACTGTCTTCACACAACATCAATAAATTAATTTTGACTTTTATTTTTTGGTCTGGTGCTCCTTCCATATATGCAGTGTCTGTGAGAAGGGGGACCCCCTAACTAACCCAGTGATGCTTACCTCTGCAGCGATCCCCTGCTGCTTCCTCTGTTGCAGAAGCCACCTAAATACCTGGCATCAAAGGTGTTGAGTGACATCACCAAATCCATAATAGTATTTAGGCCTAGATTGACTGTTAGCCCAAGGTAATGTTACATGGTAGACCAGAATACTGTTACATGGGAGGAGGTCTTATGCTGTCCAATACCAGGAATCACCATATGAGCATTCATGGAAATTTATGTTAAATGCATAAAAACACGTGTCATGCATTTTTGTGCGTTTTGTTTTCCTAACACATCTTAATCATGGAAAATTTCAATACCAATACCCAATGTTCTTTCCTTACTTTGAATAATGCATCAACAAAAAACACATGTTTAAAAGGCACAAAAGCGCACATAAATGCATATATAAAATGTACAACGTGCATAAATATATGCAGTGTCAAAAAAATGCATACAATACTGCAAATGTGTAAGTGTGAAAGGGCCCTTACTCTGCAGAGGTCAGCTGTGCATGGGGCAGACTCCCAATGGTCAAATGGGCACTTAACAATACAAAACCAAGTCAAAAGGCTGTTATATGTGGGTCCATATTACTCACAACAGAATATGACAAACATAATAGTACTCAATATAGTAGCCGTCATAGCTTTGTGTATATTCTCAATAGGTTATAGCTGGCACAGATGTCCGTCCTTCTTTCACTGGCTTATAGAATGGCTAAACAAACATTCAATGTGGCTCAAGAAAGAAACTCCAGTTAATATACAACAAATTTTTTAACTTTTTATGAAAAAACAAAACAAAAAAAAAACACCGTGAACAATGCCATCCACGCATGAGTGTTATTTTTCAGCAAATGCTCTATGGCATAAGGAATGTAGTTAATGTTAAGACTAAATAACTAGGACTAAATGTCCACATGCTCCAAGAATGTATTGTATAATACATACATAGTATCAGAGTTTCTAGGCTGTCTGCTCAAATTGTGTATCTAGATAGCTGAATTAACTGCTGAAGTGCTAGTTACTGAAACGATATGTGGTTTCTGCGTCCTCGTTCCATAACCGCCAATCAGAAATCAGAATACTAAAAGCTGATTCCTAATTGGTTTTTACAAGTTAAGCTGGCCATAGACGGATTCCAACCATGTATGGGTAGGCTGAATGTACCCAAGTTGATTGATCAATCAACTTGAATGTACCCAAGTTGATTGGTCAATCAACTTAGGGACAACCAGCCTGTCGCATTTTACATGCGATTATTGCTAGCGGCTGGTATAGCCACTAGCAATAATCACTGTGTTCTCCTAGTTGGCAAAATTGCTCTGCCTTTGACTGGCCTTACTGTACTCTTTAGTATCTTTTTTTTTTTTTTGGAGTAAGGCCTGCCATACACAGTTTGAATCTTAGCCAGTTCAGCAGGAACCGGCCAAAACTCGAACCATTAATGGTTGAATGTACCAAGTTGATCGATCGATCAACTTGGGTGCAACCAGCCTGCTGGATTCGCTTCCGATTATCGCAAGCAGCTGCTATAGCCGTTAGTATTAATCATGGTCTTCTCCCAGCAGGGACAGCCTCCCCCGCCTTCTCCCGCAGGGAGAAGACAATGTCTTGGTAGGAGGGATCCCCCTGAATTTCTTTCCTGCAACATGTGGCTACAGAAAAGAAATTTGTACTGTCTATGGCCTGCCTAATCAACCAGCACAGTGGTTACACTCCTTGTTCAGGCATTTACTGACAAAATGTGTCAGTAAGCTCTACGAAAATTTAAGCTGCTTTATTAGGAAATACTAAAGTAATACTGGTGGTCGAGAAAGTAATTCCATGTTACTTGCTCTCTTTATAGTCAAGCTCCTGTATGAAAATGCTTCATCTTCCAATTGCAATTTTACTAGTACAACCTGTTGCACTTTGCAATGCAAAGTCACTGTACAGCACCTTTACAGCAGCCTCTAGCTGATGTAATGAAGTCAGACCCCCAAACACAAATGAAATGTGACCTAATCGCGCAAAGCCTTGCCCTGTGCCCGCTAAGCCTCAACCTCAAAAGTATGTGGTGGCTGTTGCAAAATGCTGCAATACCAATTCAAAAATGCAAGGGAAATTATGAACAGTTCATACATGACCCAAATATATCATACCTAATCATCAATGCCTGCAAAGTGAATTAATGATCATGTAAGACAGAACAGTCAAATGACAATCCTAATGATTTACCACTTTTTCACAGGTATGGGAGCATTCTCATGTTACTGAGCATATAAAATTATACAGCGATATGGAAGCACTCATTTAAACCATTGGAGAATCTAAAGACACCTGATCTTATGTTATCTCTTTATATAACATTATATTTTTTGTGACAGGCAGTTAGTATAATAAAAACACATCAATACTATTAAAAAATATTCTTTCCTATAGAAGCAACTTTTAGTGCAGCTAGGTTTCTTCATTCTATTGCTGTAAGGATGCACACATAATATACGTACAAATAATATACCTGGCAATATATGCATGGATGGATGGTATGTCACTTTATACTGAAAAGTTACAAGTATTAAGAGCTGATTCAGTAATAATAAAAATGAAGAACTAGGGTCTAATTATATGCAGATCCCCCACCGAGAACAGAAGGACACTAGGTCAAACGGGTTCCCTCTAATGAGATGAAGGAAGAAGGATACAAAGGAAAGTGCATATCTAAACAACATAATAATCTAATACCATCCCTCTCATCCCCTAATAAATAAATTAAATATAGCGTGCATAGTTACTCCCTGCTTTAGTGCAACCAGTTCCACTTATGCCCACTTCAGTAAAGACCACCTTGACTCACTGCCATGAAGTGAAATTTATCAAAGCAAGGCAGCTGGTGGTCACTTACTCTATTTCATAGCATTCCTTTACTATTTCAAAGTGCATCTGGTCCCTTTAGACACTTTATTATGCCCTACCCACCCTTGTGCCCCAAATCTCCATGCAACCCATGGTTACTCCATACAATAAACATAATACAAGTTTTATAGTAATAAATAAATAGGGGGTAGGAAGTGGGCTGATTGACTGGCAGTGCTTTCGAGTCCATCTAATGCCCAAAAGGATTCTGGGACAGGCCGCTGTGCAGAGGCGAGGCACAGCCACTAGATGAATTGATGGTTCCCAGGCTGCGAACAGCTTTAGAACTGTGATGCTGTGCTGGGGTCACACTGCAGTAACCGCACAATAGATGGGTCACTTTTGGCACCTTTAATGAACTCCTCCAGCGATAATTTACCTAGAACGATAAGCAACACAGATAAAAGGTAAGCAGAAATGGTATTTTAACCAAACTTGGGGACAGACCACAGAAAATCTTCAACATGGCAATCATAAATACAAAACATAGCTCATTAAGTCATGGAGAAAAGAATAAATTACTCAAACATGTTCCCATCTTACCATCATTATTTGTGTCCATCTGTCGGAAGATTTTTTCTGTGCGTTTCTCTGGCGTGGACTCGTCCTCTGGCATCTTCATTACAGAGGAAACCATTTTATAAATTGCCTGAAAAAAATGCATGGGAACTCAGTCAAAAATCAGACATCACATGCCCTCCTTATCAGAAAGAATACATCTCTGCAGAAATGGAAATGTACACATTAACCAAAAGCCCTTTCATTGCTGAATTCAGATATTGACTAGACTTTGTTACCCATGATGTTTAGGTTTATGATGTTTAACAGCTAAATAGACAAATGAAATACTGTACATATATGGGAGCTGGTTTACTTGGATACTTATTTCAATTCATATAGTTTTCAGATTAAGGCCGGGTTCACATATGTGCGAATTGGATGTGGGTTCCTCCGCATCCAATTCGCATGACATGTGAGTGTGACCGGCTCCCAATGGAACCGGTTTACACATGTCCAGGACGGGAGCGGTGCAAATTCCAAAAGGGTCCTGTTCATTTTTGGGTTCAGTGCAGGTGCGAATTCAGGCAAAAACTCAGACTTGAATCACACCTGAACTAGTGAACAGAAACGCACCGGATGACAGGCTGAAAACTGCGTCTGCGCATATGTGAACCCAGCCTTACGCAGCTCTGCCACACACCACAGCCAGGAAGATAGCAGCCCTTGGTTGGTTATAGTTAGGACACCACCGTATCTCCTCTATGGTCTAGGTCTCCACCCCCAGCCTGTTTGGATAGTGAAACAGCAGTAGGAGATGGATTAAAGCTGTTGTAAAGGAAGGTTTTTTTATCCTAATGCCTTCTATGCATTAAGATAAAAAGCCTTCAGTGCGTAGCAGCCCCCCTGATACTTACCTGAGTCCCCAGCGATGTCCACGAGTGCCTCAGATGTCCGGGATGCTCTCTTCTGATTGGCTGAGACATACCAGTGGCACCTTTGGCTTCCGCTGCTGTCAAAGTCAGTTAGCCAATGAGAAGAGAGGGAGCGCAGGGCCGAACTGTGGCTCCGTGTCTGAATGGATACACAAAGCTGCAGCTCGGCTCAGGATTGGCCCTGTGCTAAACACATGCACCCTTCCAATGGAAAAGAAGAAAAAAAAAAAAAAAACAACCTCTCAAGTAATACACACAAATTGAGCATGTGCAGAGTGCCTCCAAGGCTCTGTATTATCAGCAGATGGATTGGGGACAATAAAAGAAGGGGAAGATCAGACAAGACAGGATCAAACAGCCTTTTTACACAATGCAGAGATTTAACCCTTTGGGTTCCACAGTGAGTATAACAAGCAGCTTTACTGCATGGGTGCTCAACCTGTGGCCCTCCTGCTGTTCCAGAACTACAAGTCCCATGAAGCATTGCAAGGCTAACTGTTAAAAAAATGATTACCTAAGGCAGAGGCATTATGGGACTTCTAGTTCCACAACAGCTGGCAACAGGTTGAGAACCCATGCTTCACTGCATATGCAAACTGATTTTACTGTTGTGGGTTTAGCTTTGAAGTTTAAACAATACTTAGTGATTTATTAATTAAAGCAGAACTCCAGGCACAGGTTTTATAATTTTCAGTTGTTATACAAATGTTACCCCTGCTAAAGTAAATGCCATGGCCACATAACTACTCTGTCCTTCAAAATCCCTACTTTTCTATATCCAGAATATTACTCATGTCATTTATACACCCTATCTCCACTTTGCCATTCACAGAACACCGTGTAATGAGTGAATAGTTCACAAAATAGATAACATTCTGTGAATAGCCAACAGGAAAGGGGGTGAATAAATGACACCAGTGCTTCTATCTCAATGTTTCAGAAAATGAAATTGTTCTGCCTATCTAAAAAAAGAACATATTACTTAAAGTGTTATGCAGAAAAGCATGCTTGTTAAACTCACGCTGTAACTTAAAGAGGAAGTAAACCCTCCTCTACAACTTGTACCTATAGGCAAGCCTATGATAAGGCTTACCTATAGGTACTGTAAATATCTCCTAAACATGTACCGTTTAGGAGATATTTACCTTACATGTCGCCAGTGACGTCACTGGCGCATGCGCTCTGAAGGAACGGCCGATCGCGCCGTTCCTTCAGAGCCCCGTGCCGTGACTGTCGGCTCCCGCGCGCGTGCGCGGGAGTGACGTCACCGCGGCTCCGGCCAATCAGATGGCCGGATGCCGCGATCCCGGAAGACGGGCGACTAGACATGTCGCCCGTCATAGAGGTGAGTGAGCGGCACGGCGGGGGCTCGTTCTGAGGTAAGTATTGCATAATGAGCTAATATGCGATGCATACTAGCTCATTATGTCTTTCTTTTGCAGGGTGTAAAAAAAAAAAAAAAAACTCAAACGAGTTTACAACCTCTTTAAAGGGTAACTCCACTTTTGTGGGGGGAAAATAAAAAGCAAATATAGAAAAAACACTATAGTGCAGGGATTCCCAAACTACGGCCCTGCAGCTGTTGCAGAACTACACATCCCATGAGGCATTGTAAAAACTGACATTCACATATAGGACTAGGCATGATAGGAATTGTAGTTCCTGAACAACTGTAGGGCCATATTTTGGGAATCCCTGCTATAGTGTATACAATTGCGACACAAATCATATTGTAATTGAATATTATAAAAAATGACCTTTCCTTTTCAATCTGCAGCTGTTATAATTTTCTGAAAATGCAATGCAATATGGCTACCTGGAGCTGTTCTATACACAGAATGTGTACTGACCACATCCCCAGAAACATAATTTCCTGCTTGTGTGATTGGCTCACCAATTTTCCCAGAAGTCTGAACTAAGATACAATCTGGCATCCCTTGCAAAAAAAAAAAAAATTTTAATTTTTGGTGCAATACTTCTAAAGGGATGCAGGCCCATCAGCCTTCCTCATTAGAGCCCTGCAGCTGCCACAGCTGAAAGATAATTATGAAACCACTCCCATTTTACCCACTCATCACAGAGGCACAGAGGAACACACAGTGATTTCTTCAGAATAACAAAAAGGTAGGAATCTGCAACAAAGTTTGTTAAAATCCCTGCAATGTACAGAGATCACCCGGAAGGGAATGTTATTTCTCAACAAAAGTGAAGTTACGCTTTAAGTGATTAATCCTCTGCACTGTGTAAAAAGGCTGTGTGATCCTGTATGCAAAGATCCTCCCCCTCCTGCACGTTCACTCTGGACAAGTCCAGATAAGACACAGTATGTGTAGTTCACAGCTGTACGTGCTCAGTTTGGTCTCTTTTGATCAGAGAACACTTCCTGATTTTAACTGAGGTATTCAGGTCACATGGTATTAACATCACACATGTGGGCATGTATACAGATCCTAAATGACAGCCCAGTCCCTCCCTCCTCCTCCATGCCCAGTAACTAAAAAATAAAACAGTGGGTGGGATGTCACATCTTGATTGATGGATGATTTTTTTTTTTCTTGGGAGGGTACATGTTATCAGCACAGGGCCAATCAGCACTATCCAGACACGTTCAGACAGAGAATTAAAGATGTTGTAAACTCAGTAATTTTTTTTTTTTTACAAGCTGAAAGAGAAAGACATAATGAGCTAGTATGCATCGCATACTAGCTCATTATGAAATATTTACCTTAGAACGAGCCGTCCGCTCACCTCTATGACGGGCGACATGTCCAGTCGCCCGTCTTCCGGGATCGCGGCATCCGGCCATCTGATTGGCCGGAGCCGCGGTGACGTCACTCCCGCGCGCGGGAGCCGACAGTCACGGCACGGGTCTCTGAAGAAACTGCACCAGCGGCCGTTCCTTCAGAGCGCATGCGCCAGGGACGTCACTGGCTGCATGTAAGGTAAATATCTCCTAAACGGTACATGTTTAGGAGATATTTACAGTACCTATAGGTAAGCCTTATCATAGGGTTACCTATAGGTAAAAGTGTCAGAGGAGGGTTTACTTCCTCTTTAAGGGTCTTGAAGCCTGACAGGACAATCGTGGGAGAAGCGAAAACTCCTCCTACAAACTATCAGCACTCACTGATACAGGTCACAAGATTGCTCTAATTGCTACATACTACTGATGAGAAAAGATATTGATCGGTTTATATTTACTAAAATAATTGCATTTCCATGCTCTGTGTACTGTAGGAGACCAGATATAGTGAATGCAGGATCTGGGTTTAACAGTTGCACCATTTTCATTTTAGATTTATAGAGGCAGAGGTCTGTATTCTACCGAACAGACCTGGAAAACATGGAGACCAGCTATAGCATGGTAATTATTTAAAAAGGCCTAGAACAGCTTCTGCTGCAATGACATTCTTGTCAGAAGGCGCACATATGCTATAAACAATAAAAAAAAAAAAAAAAAAAAAGATCACTTAGCTTTTTTTAAAAAGATGTGGGCGAATGGAGACATGTGCTCAGTGGCCAGAGAGTAACGAGAGGGTACCAGAAATAAAGCACTGAGAAGAAAACCTCATGGAAGGAGAAGTTTAGGAACTGCAAAAAAAGTGTGCCCAATATTTCTAAAATAGAAAAACATCTCTACTATGGTGATATCTTCTTAAGGCCTCATTCACACGGGCGTACTACAGTGGGATGCAGCAGCTGCATGGATACAGCCGCTGCATCCCACTTTGACAAGAACACAGGTGCATGGCTGCAAATGTACAATGACTGCATTAGGGGCTGTGTGCCGGCACAGCTGTCAATCTGAGATCAGAGGCTGGGCCTGTGCATCCCTGTGCGGACAATCACGGCCGTCACACGGGTGTATGCTGTAGTACGCCCAGGTAAACCAGACTTTATAGTTCAGCCATTTAAAATATTGTATGTTAAAAAGGATGGCGGGGAAGCTAGATTTTACATTATTTGATACATCGGAGAAGTAAACATAGGCAGAAAAATTCTGCTATTTCAAAAGGGAAGTCTTAAAGGCTAAATTCACCTTTTTAAAAAAAAAATCCAGCACCCCTATGTACCAATATAACATTAATGTACCTCAGTGGTAGAAGGATAAAAGCTTTATTTGATTTTCAGAACAAGGCCTTACCTTAGCCCTTGCTGTGTTCCATAGAAAACTTTAGAGACTTCCTGGTATGTAGATTTGGGATGTGAGAGCCAATTAGATAAGGAAGCAGTTTACCAGCTGACTTCATTAGCACACGCCCTGCACAGCTTCCTGGCATCCCTCCACATGTCCATTTGCCTGGCTTGTCAATGTAAGCTGCCACAGCTGCTATGTTTGCACAGCATCCCCAGTGTCCCCCCAGACGGGCCCGGGCCGCATGCTAAACTCTCTGGGGCTGCATTGTACAATTTCCTTTAGATCAACTATGTAGTGCAAGGGCCTGTCTGATTGGATACAGAGTGAATATGGCAAATGAATGATCACTGCCTGTGTATTTAATGAGAACGATTTTCACTGATTGCGTAGGAAAAATGTGCGCCTGATGGATGGTAGTAATCTGCTGGAAGGGGGAGGGCAAATGCAGGGTATGTGTTAATGAGGTCAATTGATTAACTCCTTCCCACGTTACATCCTAAGGTCTGTTCAGGAAGTAATGGAGAAGTTTTTTTTTTATACAGCAAGCTGCTGGACACAGAGGTGTGTAAGATAAATAGAAAGCTTTTTTTTTTTTTTATATCTGCAAAAGAAGTACATTAAGGCTGGGTTCACACACGTCCCGTGTTAATTGTATGTTTGTTTTCACTGCAAATAAAAAAAAAAAAAAAAAAAAGCATTTTTTCAGCGATCAGGTGTGTTTTTGATGCGGTTCTGATTTTAATTTGCAAGGCTCAGGACCGGATTTTTGTCACAGCTGCGATTTTAGTGCTGGACAATACATAGTAGATAAAGGGTGCCAACGTAAGTTTAAGTTCACACTGCAGATGCATCACATGTATTTTAACATTTTTAATGAAAATCAACATTTCACATGTCATGCAAATCAGATGTGGCTCAAAATGCATCCAATTCGCATATATGTGAACTGAGCCTAATCGTATATTGAGAAAAAAAAGGTGAATTTATCCTGTAACCTGATTCAGACTCTGCGCAGAATCAGGTACAGGTACGTGTTTCTGCACTTCCGATTCTGGAGCACGCACTCCACCGGCGACCTGCTCCCGCTGTGACTGGACAAAGCAGGAGCCAATCAGCGGGTCCGGTGGACACGATGTCCGCCAGGACCCGCTTATCGTTTGAGGCACAGGCATAACGGGGAAGGCAGATCGCAGTTCTGTGACAAGGGAAGGCCGTGATCTTGTGTTTCTGCCATGCAAAAAAACGGGTCTCTGACCTCCCACACAGTTAGCAAGCACTCCCTAAGAACACAGTCAACCCTTTGATCACCCCTGATATTAACCCCTTCCCAGCCAGTGTCATTAGTACAGTGACCGTGCATATTTGTTAGCACTGATCACTGTATTAGGGTCACTGGTCCCCAAAAAGTGTCAGTTAGGTATCCGATTAGGCCACCGCAATATCGCAGTCTTGCTACAAGTCGCTGATCGCTACAATTACATGTAAAAAACATTTAAAAATTCCAAAAATATATCCCATAGTTTGTAGACGCTATAACATTTGCACAAACCAATCAATATATGCTTATTGGGATTTTTTTTACCAAAAATATGTAGCAAAAAAAATATTGGCCTAAACTGATGAAGAAATTAGATTTTTCACATATTTATATTGGGTTTGTTTTATAGCAGAAATTAAAAAATATATATATATATATTTTTTTTCTTATGTATGTCTGTCTTTTATTGTTTATAGTGCAAAAAAACAAACAGAAGTGATCAAATACCACCAAAAGAAAGCTCTATTCTTGGGGAAAAAAAGGACATACATTTTATGTGGTTACAGCGTCGCATCACCGCGCAATTGTCAGTTAAAATACTGCAGTGCCATATCGCAAAATTGGCCCAGTCATGAAGGGAGTACAAGTAGTTGAGCTGGATATACACTTCCTGCTGAATCAGCCAAAGTTCAATCAGTGGGTAGATTTGTTGGCAACGCCCCACTCGACAAATTTCGATTGAAAAAAGTGAAAGAAGAAATATATCAGCCAACTAATAACTGCTTCTAATATGATTCAGTCATTGCTCTAATATTCAGACAGCTGCAGGTACTGTTTAACGTATATGGCCGGCCTTAGTCCTAAAGATAACCCTTCTGCTCGGCTTTACAGCTCCCTGTATGACCTCCCTGCTTACTGGACAGAGGTGATGATAACAAGGATTCAATGCTCAAAGGGCAGGCTGCATATAGAGAGCCAGCAAACTGCAAAGATGAATTAGGGCATAGAGTTGTCACTTGCCTGGCTAGGCAGTGTGGCAGGGGTTTATGAATTACAGGCTGGCTATGCAGAATTACATTGGAACATATTAATGTTTACATGTGTGTTTTCAGCTGTGTATTTCATTTGCCTGGAATTCCTTAAAGCAGAACTGCAAAAAATACAAAGTTGCAAACAGGCAGGCCTTTTTTTTGCAGAATAGACATGCAATGTCTAATCTGCAGTAAAATAAACTTTCCTGCCTGTTTGCAATCTTTTTCAGAATGTACACAAACTGCGCATGCACAGATCTGTTTACATTTCCAGCACAGTGCCCCAAATGAATGATTCCTGCGCATTAAAAGGGGCTTGCCGACGCTTCAGGCCCCTCCTCGGAACTAAGCCGGATTCGGTTTTGATTAGGTCTCCGATGATGTAACCCGGAAGCGCCGTCCGTGACGTCACGTCTGGGTTACTCGGTGGCTAAGGGCGCCGAATTTAAAAAAGTGTCAGTATTCAAAAATGCAGTTTTCGGCATTTTGAATACATTGAAGTGCAGTGGAGGGGTCTGGGTTTTTTTAGACCCCTGATCCCTCCATAAAGAGTACCTGTCACTGCATATTGCTGTCACAAGGGATTTTTACATTGATTGTGACAGCAATAAAAGTGACCACATTTTTTTTTTTTTTTAAAACCTGTTCATAAAGTAAATAAAATAAATAGGAAAAATAAAATTGAAAGCGCACCCGTCGCTGTGAGCTTGCGCACAAAAGAAAACGTGTACAGAAGTCGTGCACACAAATGAAAGCGCTGTTCAAACCACACGTGAGGTTTCGTCGCGATCGCCAGAGCGTGAGCAATAATTAAAAAAAAAAAAAGAGCTACTCTGTAACTCTAAACTGGTAACTGTTAAAAAATTTGAAAGCGTCGCCTATGGAGATTTTTATTGACCATAGTTTGTCGCCATTCTGCGGGTTCGCGCAGTTTTATACCGTAACATGTTAGGTATCTATTTACTCGGCGTGACATCATCTTTCACAATATACAAAAAAAAAATGGGCTAACTTTACGTTTAGTTTTTTAAATGCAGTGAAATGTATTTTTTCCAAAAAAATGGCATTTGAAAGACTGCAAATACCGCGTGACAAAAAATAATTATTATTTTATTCTCCAGAGTCTTTGCTAAAACAATATATATAAAATGTTTGGGAGTTATAAGTAATTTTTTAGCAAAAAATACAGATTTTAACTTGTAAACAACATGAGTCAGAAATGGGCTTGGACCAGAAGTGGTTAAAGTGTATGTATCACAAAAACTTTTTTTTCCTTTTTATTTTGGATAGGTTGGGGAAGGGTTAAAACCCCTGCTAGGTTTTTTTTTTTTGTTTTTTTTTGTATTATTAAGAAAATTTCCCTGCATATCCTGTTTTGGAGAAAAAAATCTAAGGTTAATTTCCCTCTTGAACCGTTGTCGCCAGAACAATTGTCCCCATTAAAAGATTGTTCTGGGGACAATTCTAAAGTTTTGGATTTCCCCTCCATTCCTGTCTCGGTGACAATGCTACAAAATAGAGTGGTGAATCATCCCAAAGGAGACACAGATAGTGATAAGAACTAGACAGATGGTCTAACTCTTCCCCAATCTATCAAAAACTAAAAAAAAAAAAAAGGTCTTGCCTAGAGATACAATCAGGAAAAAGTCATAGCATGCAAGAGCAATGTATTTGGTTGTTCTATTTTTAGCCCTGGTTCACACCTATGCAAATTCTATGCGGATCAGATGGGATCCGAAAACCATAGATAGATTCGCATGTCATAAAAAAGTATTATTTCCAATGACGGCTGTTCACATATATACAGTGCGAAATCCAGTTAAAACAAAAGTCCTGTGCGAGTTTAGTGCTGTGCAGTGCGAATTTCAGCTCCACTCTTCTATTGGACTGGAATCAATTTGCAGTCCAGTGCTGATCCCTAAATACTGGAAATAATCAATATGTCCCACTTTGCTGGACTGGAAAAGGGAGGTTGATGCTATCTTGGAAGCGGAGAGGTGGATACACATGGTCAAAGACCAACAAGACAAATTTAAAGCCATTTGGTCAGGCTGGGTGTATTATTCCTTGGATATACCTACTAACTAATTGTGATCCCTGTACCTACCTCAGATGTGGTTGTAATTGCTACCTGATTACCCTATAGCCGTACCCTGCATTAGTTGTTAAATTGATTTCTATCTTTCCTGTATTGTTTTTTCCTGAAGATTCGTTTTCCTTCCCCCACTACCCTTTCCTTCCCTCATTTTACTGATGCTCTATTTAAGCCACATCTGCCCACTATACGCATAATGTACATGATGGGTCATATCAGGTGTCTGTATAATGGGGACTCCTATCGTGCCTTGGTTTACCACCGCCTAGTCGCCCACACCCGTAATGACGATGGTGTCGGGATGGGTGGAGAACCCGGGGGCATTTGGTGTCTGATACACGCTTGACTTATATGTATGTAATGTGCATCCTGTACTTGGTGGATTATTTTAAATATGTATATCAGATGTAGAATTTATGTTTCTACTTTTTTGTGATTCTTGTTGCATTTTGGATTTCTGAAAATTTAATAAACTTTTATTATAAAAAAAAAAGTCCAGTGTTCACATCACTGCTAGTTTTCTTATTTTGCCTAGATATTAGAGAAAATTAAATCCCAGATGTGAACACTCCCTTCACATATTCACACTAAATGTGCATTGAGATCGCACATGGCAAGTAGAAATCACAATGAGAATTTGCACCGTGTACGGCTTTAAATTTGCACCAAATTCGCAGCGCATGAGTGTGAACCGGGGCTAAATCAATCAAGTTCCACAGTTTTACATTTGTATAAATGTTTCTAAATCCCCGTTTACCTGTACAATTTCCAGCATTTCATCCCGACTGATGTATCCATTCCCATCTAGATCGTACATACTGAACGCCCACTTTAGTTTCTGCTCCAACTTCCCCCTGGAGGTGACGCTCAGAGCAATGATAAACTCCCGAAAATCGATGGTCCCATCACCGTTGGTGTCAAATGTACGAAAAACATGCTCAGCAAACTTAGAGGCATCTCCATATGGGAAAAAATTGGCGTAGATCTTCTTAAACTCTTCGACATTGAGAATGCCAGATGGACAGTCTTTTAGAAAACCTTTATACCACTCCTGTAGCTCATGATCTGAGAACTCTGTATTTTCACGCAGGTCTTGTAGCATCTCTGGGCGCAGCTTGCTGTTTTGCTTACCCATCTCCTGCACAGGGCCAAAAGTAGACATGGTTATAAAAATTTCAGAAAGGTATAACAGCGGATTAAAGGGGTTGTAAAGTCAGAAGGTTTTCTATCATAATGCATTCTTTGCAATAAGATAAAAAACCTTGTGTGTGCAGCAGCCCCCCTCATGCTTACCTCACCCTCTGGATCCAGCGATGTCCACGACTGTCTCAACCGTCTAGGACTCCCCTACTCATTGGCGAAGAAACAGCAGCGGCACCATTGGCTCCTGCTGCTGTCAATCAAAGTTAGCTAGCCAATCAGGAGAGAGAGGGGGCAGGACAGAACAGCGGGTCCGTGTCTGAATGAATACACAAAGCTGTGATTCGGCTCAGGTGGCCCCATGGCCCCATAGCAAGCTTCTTGCTGTGGGGGCACTCAAAGGGAGGGAGGGGTCAGGAAAGCCGAAACCCAGACCCGGGAAGAGGAGAATCCAGGCTGCTCAGTGCAAAACCAAATGCACAGAGCAGGAAAGTATAACATGTTTGGTATTTTTATTGGAAAAAACAAGACTTTACAATCCCTTTAAATGTGAACCAGGTTTTCTAAGTGCCTTGAAAAAGTATTCATACCCCTTGATATTGTCCACATTTTGTCATATTACAACCAAAAACGTAAATGTATTTTATTGGGATTTTATGTGATAGGCCAACACAAAGTGGCACATAATTGTGAAGTGCAAGGAAAATGATAAATGGTTTTCAAAATGTTTTACAAATAAATATCTGAAAAGTGTGGCGTGCATTTGTATTCCGCCCCCCTGAGTCAATACTTTGTAGAACCACCTTTCACTGCAATTACAGCTGCAATTCTTTTTGGGGATGTCTCTACCAGCTCACATCTAGAGAGTGAAATGTTTGTCCATTCTGCTTTATATAGATCAAACTCTGTCAGATTGGATGGAGAGCATCTGTAAACAGCAATTTTCAAGTCTTGCCAATTGGATTTCGGTCTGGGCTTTGACTGGGCCATTCTGACACATGAATATGCTTTGATCTAAACCATTCCATTGTAGCTCTTCCTCCCCAGTCTCAAGTGTTTTGCAGACTCTAACAGGTTTTCTTCTAAGATTGCATTATTATATTTGGCTCCATCCATCTTCCCATCAACTCTGACCAGCTTCTCTGTCCCTGCTCAAGAAAAGCATCATCACAACATTATGCTTTCACCACCATATTTCACGGTGGGGATGGTGTGTTCAGGGTGATGTGCAGTGTTAGTTTTCTGCCACACATAGCATTTTGCTTTTAGGCCAAAAAGTTAAATTTTGGTCTGACCAGAGCACCTTCTTCCACATGTTTGCTGTGTCCCCCACATGGCTTCTCTCAAACTGGACTTTTTATGGCTTCCTTTCAACAATGGCTTTCTTCTTGTCACTCTTCCATAAAGGCCAGATTTGTGGAGTGTACGACCAATAGTTGTCATGTGGACAGACTTTCCCACCTAAGCTGTGGATCTCCAAGTTACCATGGCCCTCTTGGCTGCTTCTCTGAATAATGCTCCTCTTGCCCAGGCCTGTTAGTTTAGGTGGACGGCCAGATCTTGTTAGGTCTGCAGTTGTGCCATACTCTTTCCATTTTCGGATGATGGAGTGAACAGTGCTCCGTGAGATGTTCAAAGCTTGGGATATTATTTTATAACCTAACGCTGCTTTAAACGTCTTCACAACTTTATCCCTGACCTCTCTGATGTGTTATTTGGCCTTCATGCAGTTTTTTCACTAAGGTTCTCGAACAAACCTCTGAGAGCGTCACAGAATAAATTACACACAGGACTCTATTTACTAACTAGGTGACTTCTGAAGGCAATTGGTTCCACTAGATTTTAGTTAGGGGTATAAGAGTAAGGAGGCTGAATACAAATGCAAGCTGCACTTTTCAGATAATTTGTAAAAAAAAAAGTGAAAACCATTTATCATTTTCCTCCCACTTTACAATTATGTGCCACTTTGTGTTGGTCTATCACATAAAATCCCAATGAAATGCATCAATGAAATGCATTTACGTTTTTGGTTGTAACATGACAAAATGTGGAACATTTCAAGGGGTATGAATACTTTTTTAAGGCACTGTATATGATCGCTGAATTATTTACCTGCACTTTCCCCAAATAATAGTCTATAGTTGTGCACAAAGTCTGCATACCCTTGGAGAATAGGTAATATACATTATGTACCATTTTTAAAAAAAAACATGAGCGAGCAGGCAAAACACACTTCGTTCATTTCTTATAGGGTTTAATATTCTGTAACTGTAGGTAATAACAAAGAGGGACAATCATAAAACAGAATATGGCAACAAGTAAACTAATGAAATGACAACTATTCAGAAGTCTGCATACCCTTAATTCCTAATACTGTGTATTGACCCCTTTATCATCAATGACAGTGTGCAGTCTTGTAATAGTTGTCTATGAGACCCCGAATTCTTGCAGGTGATATAGGGGTGTTCCCACACCTAATAGAACCAAACAGTGTAGTGCTGCCTTAAAAAAAAGTGAATAGTGAAATCTCTATTTGTGGGGGAAAAAAAGACATAGATTTTGTTTTAGGTACACCTTTTCACTAAATCCCCTATGTGAATGTAAATCACCAGAATGCTATATCCAATTTATGGTGCCGAAACCAAAACTGGTATACAACTCAAAGGAAATAACAAAGTGATATATACCACATAAACAAATATACCCCATGCACAATATACTGTATATATGTTGTATACTGTATATCATATTTGCAGTACACTTAGTTATTTCCTTTCAGTTATATACCAGTTATTAGGGTTTCAGCAGCATAAGTTGGATACAGCATTCTGGTGATCCACATTTACATATGGGGGTTTCCACCACTATTCACAGTTGTTGATTTAACCAATCATTGGGGTTGATTTACTAAAACTGGAGAGTGCATAATTTGGTGCAGCTCTGCAAAGAAACCAACCAGCTTCCAGGTTTTATTGTTTAATCTTAATTGAACTAGCTGAAGTTAGCAGCTGATTAGCTACCAAGCACAGCTGCCCCAGATTTTGCACTAGGCTTACTAAATCAATCCCATTGCCTTTTTAATTATTTCTCCATGGACAGGTGTAACGGGGGGCATGGCGGGGGCAGGTGGGGCAGTTGTTCACCTGCCTACCTACTTTGATCTAAAAAACAAAACATTATTTAAGGTGTCTCTGATTAACTTCAAATAAACTTCAGCTGTTCTAGTAGGTCTTTCCTGACATTTACTTAATCACATCCTACAGCAAAAGCCATGGTCCGCAGAGAGCTTCCAAGGCATCAGAGGAATCTCATTGTTAAAAGGTATCAGTCAGGAGAAGGATACAAAAGAATTTCCAAGGCTTAGATATACCATGGAACACAGTGAAGACGGTCGTCATAAAGTGGAGAAAATATGGCATTACCAAAATCTGGGCGTCACCCCAAAATTGATGAAAAGGCGAGAAGAAAACTGGTCAGGGAGACTGCCAAGAGGCCTACAGCAACATTAAAGTAGCTGCAGGAATATCTGGCAAGTACTGGCTGTGTGGTACATGTGAAAATCTACCGTATTCTTTATATGTCTGGGCTATGGGGTAGAGTGGCAAGATGGAAGCCTTTTCTTACAAAGAAAAACATCCAAGCCCAGCTAAATTTGGCAAAAACACACCTGAAGTCTCCCAAAAGCATGTGGGAAAATGTGTTATGGTCTGATGACACCAAGGTTGAACCTTTTGGCCATAATTCCACAAAATAGGTTTGGCGCAAAAAAAAATACTGCACATCACCAAAAGAACACCATACCCACAGTGAAGCATGGTGGTGGCAGCATCATGCTTTGGGGATGTTTTTCTTCAGCTGGAACAGGGGCCTTAGTCAATGTAGAGGGAATTATCAACAGTTCCAAATAACAGTCAATATTGGCACAAAACCTTCAGGCTTCTGCTAGAAAGCTGAACATGAAGATGAACTTCATCTTTCAGCATGACAACGACCCAAAACATACATCCAAATCAACAAAGGAATGGCTTCACCAGAAGAAGAAGAAAGTTTTGGAATGGCCCAGCCAGAGCTGAAACCTGAAAATCTGTGGGATGATGTGAAGAGAGCTGTGCACAGGAGATGCCCTCGCAATCTGACAGATTTGGAGTGTTTTTGCAAGTCAAGATGTGCCATGCTGATAGACTCATACCCAAAAAGGCTGAGTGCTGTATTCAAATCAAAAGGTGCTTCAAAAAAGTATTAGTTTAAGGATGTTACCACATATTATTTTCGTTTTTTTTTTTTTTTTTTTTTTACTTCCCTCCACCTAAAATATTTCAGTTTGTTGTTCAACTGAGTTGTACAGTTTATAGGTCACATTAAAACGGTAGAAAAAATTCTGAAACTACGGTATTTATCTTTGTCTCATTTTTTTTACATCACAGAAACTTGACATTTTAACAGGCGTGTGTAGTCTCTTTATATCCACTGTATACGGCGGCAAGGCGGCTCGCCTGCGCTGGATCACGTACCTAGTACGTGATCCAGCACTCCTGGGTTGGGGGCACACAGGCCCGCTGTCGCTGGCCAGCTTCAGCTGTGATTATTCACAGCGGGAGCCGATCAGTGGGTACCGCAAACTCTATGTCTGCCGGCACCCGCCGATTATTCGTTACACAGGCAGAATGGCAGTCTGCCAGTGTAAACAGGGGAGACTGCCGTTCTGTCAGCGGGAAAGACATTGATCCTGTGTTCCTGATAAGCAGGAACATGGATCTCTGCCTTCCCCTAGTACAAGCACCTCCCACAGTTTAGTAAAGCACAGGCTAGGCACACAAATAAACCTTTGATCGCCCCTGATGTAACCCCTTCCCAGCCAGTGTCATTAGTACAGTGTCAGTGCATATTTTTTAGCACTGATGACTGTATTGGTGTCACTGGTCCCCAAAAAGTGTCAAGTGTCAGTTAGTGTCCCGACTGTCCACTACAAAATCGCAGACCCGAATAGTTTGTAGACGCTATAACTTTTGCACAAACCAATCAATATACGCTTATTGGGATTTTTTTTAACCAAAAAATATGTCGAAAAATACATATTGGCCTACATTTCTGAAGAAATTAGATTTTTTTTTACATTTTGTTTTATAGCAGAAAATAAAAAATATTGTTTTTTCTTTTTCAAAATTGTCGGTCTTGTTTTGTTTATAGACAAATAAAAACTAGAGGTGATTAAATACCACCAAAAGAAAACTCTATTTGTGGGGAAAAAAAAGAACATACATTTTATTTGGGTACAGCATCGCACAACCGCGACATTGTCAGTTAACCACTTGCCGACTGCCGCACGACTATTTACGGCGGCAGTCAGCCCCTCACAGGCAAAGTGACGTAGGACTATGTCACTAGCCTGTGAGCCTCTAGGGGGTGAGCGTGCACCGCCGGAGGCGCGCTCCCACCCCCGCTCGCTCCCTAACATGTCCGCGCGTGTGACCGGCGGACCCGATGTCTGCCGGTCACTCGGAATCGTCCGGTACAGAGGGAGAAAGGCAGGCGGCTAATGTAAACAAAGCCGCCTGTCATTCTCCCTAGTGTAAGTGCAGAGATCATACGGTCCTGCTATGTAGGATCATATATCTCTGTAGTTACACAAACAGCCACATCCCTTTACAGCTAGAATCACACCCCTAGGGACACACTTAACCCCTCCTTCTCTAATAAACTTAACCCCTTCCCTGCCAGTGTCATTTTTACAGTAACAGTGCATATGTATAGCACTGATTACTGTAGTAATGTCACTGGTACCCCCAAAAGCGTCAAAAATGTCAGTCAGGGGTCCGATCTGTCCGCCGCAATGTCGCAGTCCTGCAAAAAAAAAAAAAAAAAATTGCAGATCGCCGCCATTACTCGTTAAAAAAAAAAAAAAACAATAAAAATGACAAAAATATTTCCCTTAGTTAGCAAACGCAATAACTTTTGCGCAAACCAATCAAAATACGCTTATAAATACGCTACAAATCTAGCAGAAAACAAATTGGCCTAAATTTTTTTTTGGGGGGGGGGGGGGGGATTTCATATAAAAAAAAATGTGAAAATATTGTTATTTTTGCAAAATTGTCGCTTTTTTTGTTTATAGCGCATGAAAAAAATAAATAAATAAATAAATAAATCGCACAGGTGATCAAATGCCACCAAAAGAAAGCTCTGTTTGTGGGAAAAAAAGGATGTCAATTTCATTTGGGTACAGCGTCGCACGACCGCGCAATTGTTCGTTAAAGTCACGCAGTGCCGAATCGCAAAATAAGCCCTGGTCAGGAAGGGGGTAAAATCTTCCAGGGCTTAAGTGGTTAAAGTAATGCAGTCCCGTAAAAAAAAATGGCCTGGTCATGAAGGGGAGGTAAATCTTTCAGAGGTCAAGTAGTTAAACATGCACATTATTGTGTTAATATTTTTATGCAACTATGAAAACAAAAAGGTCTTATGCTGTTTTAAAGAGGATGTATAGTGGTTTTGATTATTTGTACATATTTTCTTGTTTTATTTGTTATGGTCAGAGATTAAAAAAAAAAAAAAATTGAATTTTTTAAAAGCTTGTTACCATTTTTTTTTTCTTTTAATATTGTGTAAATAGAAAATATTTCATATGAATATTATGACATTCTCTATCAACCCAGCAGGTGGCCCTCTCGGTCCCGCTCATTGTTCTCCCTCCCTTAGTACATGTTGAGAAAAGCCTGCTGTGAATAGATCAAGATGAAATTTACACAAAGGGCTGGATGACTCAGAACAATCGTTCATCCCTTAATAGACAGCTCAGTCCGAGGTTTCAATGACAGACAGCTGTGGACAGAAGGGAAAGGCCTGCTCAAATGAATTGCAGTCAAAAGAAATGGAAGATAATAGAGGACAGCCTACAGGGTTGTAACTGCACTGAGCTACTCTGGCAGCAGATTATATGCAGTATTCTGAGTTTTCCTCTTCCTCTTTCCTTTTAGAACACATACATAAAAGCCAGCTAAGAAAAAAAATGTTCAGCTTTTGCCCAAGCGTCTACACACCAGGCTTCTAATTCATGTTTGGTATTATACTGGTACTTACTGTCAGATAAAATGAAGCTAGGTCCCCAGTTCAAATCCCAGCTAGGACACTATTTCCATAGATATGTGCATTTTCTCCCTGTGCTTGTGTGAGTTTCCTCCGGATACTCTGGTTTCCTCCCGCACTCCAAAAACATGCTGGCAGGTTTATTGGCTCCTGTCTAAATTGGCCCTAGTATGAGATCGGGACCTTAGACTGTAAGCTCCTTGAGGGTCGTACAATGCGTAATGCCCTGCCTATATTGTCTGTGCTATATAAATACCTGTTTAAAATAAATAAGTTAGGCCCCTTTCCCACGAACGATCCGATCAGATCCGCCTGTCAGTTTTTTAGGCAGATCTGATCGGGTCCTCCATGCATCCCTATGGGGCAGCGGATGTCAGTGGAGACACCTCCGCTGACACCCGCTGCCATCCGCATCCGATCCTGTCCGTGAAATCCGGACCGATGGAAACCCTATTTTCCATACGTCCAGGGGATCGGATCGGGTGAGAGCGGACAGGCGGTCTGCTCTCATCCGATTCCCCCATAGAGAGCAGCGGGGCTCTGACACCTCCCTCTCCGCACACAGAACGGAGAGGGAGCTGTCATCCGCCTGCTCAGCGGGGATCGGTTGATCGATCCCCCGATGAGCAGAGAACAGTCCGCACCGCACAGCGGACCGTGTGAAAGGACCCTTAGCCTACCAAAAACTTTTTAACATTGACCCTAGGTAAAACATTTTCAGATGTAATTTGTTTTTGAACCTTTTCGATATGGAGATGCAAATGTACCATTCTGTATGAGCCAACTTGTGTTTTATTCATTATTGCTGTAAATGTTTTTAAATAGATTTTCTTTTCCTAAAAAAAAAAAAAAGTCAACACTTC
This sequence comes from Pelophylax lessonae, assembly GCF_965119305.1. Classification (NCBI taxonomy): domain Eukaryota; kingdom Metazoa; phylum Chordata; class Amphibia; order Anura; family Ranidae; genus Pelophylax; species Pelophylax lessonae. The sequence continues at coordinate 371,771,026 of NC_138769.1, read as the reverse complement.
ATATTCAGATATGTGCACCTTTTTGCTATTATCATACACTACCGATTTTGTATAATAAATGTGCTGCTATAAATGCAAAAAATAATTTATGGCATGAAATAAAAGAAAAGAAAAAAAAAATGTAGTGGTTTCAAATGCTTAACTCGCACGATTTCAAGCCGGCATGTCAGTCCGACTTCGGAAGTGATTTCACAGACATCTATCTGTGTGGGTTCCTGCACAGATGTCAATTGAAATCGCCCATTGAAGTCACCAAAAGTAGTACAAAAACTACTTTTGGGAATCGGTGCAGCGTCCCAAAGTCGGCGCCGCATTAATGCGGACAGTGTCATTGCCGGCAATTGGCTCCGATTTGACATGTCAAATCGCATGTCAAATCGGACCAATGTGAACATGGGCTTAATAATAGAATTGCGACAGCTGCCATTGCTGACTTGTTTATGAAAGTGCAAACTCCAGGGCTGTCATCCTGATCCTTCCTTCACTATAATGGGTTAATAAATCACTAAGGCCCCTTTCACATGGGCTTTCCAATCAGGTTCGCCTATCAGTTTTTTCAGGCAGACCTAATCAGATGCTCCATTTACCTCTATGGGGCAGCAGATGTCAGCGGTGACATCTTCGCTGACAGCCACTGCTATCCAGTCCGATCCTGTCCGTGAAATCCAGACAGATGGAAACCCTTTCCATTTTCCATCCGTCTGGTGGATAGGATTGGATGAAAATGGGACAGGTGGTCCGTTTTCATCGCATCTCCCATAGAGGAGAGCGGGGCTCTGACAGGTCTGTCTCTGCAAAGTAAGCGGAGACGGACCTGTCATTCACCTGCTCAGCAGGGATTGGCAGATCGATCCCCGCTGAGCAAAACTGAGTCCATCAGGTGGAAAGCCTGTGTGAAAGTACCCTCACCCAAAAAAAGCATGTGCATGTCAGGTGCTTCCTTGGCTGCATGCCTTTATTTGGTTAGTGGCTCATTTAGTAATGACAGATAAAGTTGGCCATACAGCTGAATGGCAGGGCCACCCTCTTTTATATTTTCAGCGGTTTTTGAAATTCTAACAGTGTATGGCCAATGTATGAATAGCATCCCCCAGGGTCCAAAAAAACAATTTAACAGTTGGGGGTCTTATGCTTCTACCCAGACAGGTTCCTTGTAAGCCCCTATCCTATATAAAAGGCCAACCACACTTTGTGGCACTGCCCTAAACAAAGCCTGATACACTTGTTGCCAATTTAACGTAGATCTGTGCCCAGCCTACTGACATTTAACCACTTAAGCCCCGGAAGATTTTACCCCCTTCCTGACCAGGGGGTATTTTGCGATTCGCGCACTGCGTGACTTTAACAAACAATTGCGCGGTCGTGCGACGCTGTACCTAAACGAATTTGACGTCCTTTTTTTCCCACAAACAGAGCTTTCTTTTGGTGGTATTTGATCACCTGTGCGATTTTTTGATCACGCGCTATAAACAAAAAAAGAGCGTCAATTTTGCAAAAATAGCAATATTTTTCACATTTTTTTATATGAAATTCCCCCCAAAAAAAAAAGTAAAAATCAAAATTTTTTAAAATTTTCGGCCAATTTGTTTTATGCTACATATGTTTGGTAAAAAAAAAAAAAAAAAAAAAAAAAAAAAAAAAAAAAAAAAATCGCAAAAAGCGTATTTTGATTGGTTTGCGCAAAAGTTATCGCGTTTACTAACAAAGGGAAAGATTTTTGTCATTTTTGCTGTTTTTTTTTTAACGCGTAATGGCGGCGATCTGCGATTTTTTTTGCGGTACTGCGACATTGGGGCGGACAGATCGGACCCTTGACTGACATTTGTGACACTTTTGGGGTTACCAGTGACATTTCTACAGTAATCAGTGCTATACATATGCACTGTTACTGTAAAAATACACTGGTTGTGAAGGGGTTAACTTTATTTGGAAGGGAGGGGCTGTGTGTATCCCTAGGGGCGTGCTTTCTACTGTGATTGGCTGTGGCTTGAGCTGTAAGGACACTGATCAACGGATCTACATACTAGATCCGTTTTATCAGTGTCTTTACAGCGAGGAGAATGACAGGCAGCTTGTTTACACAAGCTGCCTGACATTCTCCCTCTCCCCCGCCGATCGCCGAGTGACCGGCGGACATCGGGTCCGCTGGTCACACGCGCGGGGGGGGGGGGTCCGTGACCACGCGGGAGCGGGAGCGCGCCTCCGGGGGCGCGCGCTCGCTCCCTAGACCCTCACAAGCTAGTGACGTAGCCCAAGTATTCACATGTTTAAACAAATATTAACACCTTCCCGCCCAGTCTATATAATAAAACTACAGCCGGGCTAGAGCACTGTTGTTCTTAGACATCATATGATGTCGTCCCAGAATGCGGCTCTCGGGGAGCCACGCAGCGGCGCAATCTGCCACCTGCTGTGTCCACTGGATACAGCCAATGACTAAACACTGCACCGCCTCACTGCCAGTGTAATGTTATTGCTGTGAACAATCACAGCAGATCACATGACAGTTATAAACAATGGATTGCTTCCTTTTATGCCATCCATTGTATACAACTGTGTTGCTTGATGTGATTGGTCACAGCTATCACATAGTACAGATTGGCCAACCATAGCTCATCTGTACCAATTACAGCACTTTGACCAATCACAGCTAATCACATTAAAATGACACTAGTTTCATTTAGGAAGAATGGTTGCTCATACCAAAGAAATGCATCGGTATATGCAATCATAACATGTAAAAAAATAGTGGTACTGGTCACAGTGTGTTAGAAAAAAAAATGTTTAGAAAAAAGGAAAAAAAAAAAATGTAATAATAGAAAAATATATATATTTTTTTACTTACTGTTACCAGTCAGTGTCCCTGATGACCGTCTCCCCAGTTATATGATAATGCTGTAGTGCACTGGTGACAGTATGTAAAAAAATATATATATATTTGTTTTTTATTTTCTTTTTTTTAATTTCTTCATTTTCCAACTAATTGTGACAAAAAAAATGACAACTTCAAAGAACTTTCCATGCCTCTTACTAAATACCTGGTCTGTCTACTTTCTAAGAAGGAGTCATTTGAGGCTATTTGTACTATCTTGCCATTTTCAGGCCTCAAAAAATGAGATAGGTTGTCAGTACATCAGGATTGATCAATTTTCAGATACGGTATATACAAAATATATCATAGTTTGTGGACTCTTTAACTTTCCTAGACTAAATAATATACACTGATATGTCTATTTTCACCAAGGAAATGTAGCAGAATACATTTGGGCTGAATTTATTAGAAAGATTTTAATTTATTTAGCAAAAAATAAAAAACCCAATGGTGATTAAATACCACCAAAAGAAAGTTCTATTTGTGTTGGAAAATCTGATAAAAATTTCTCATGAGTACAGTGTTGCACGACTGCGCAATTGTCATTTAAAGTGTGACAGCGCTGAAAGCTGAAAATTGGCTTGGGCAGGAATAAGCTTTGAAAACAAGCCTTCACTGACCTCTCTAGCTGCCGCCATTGTAGAGCAATTCATCTTTCAGTTCAAGACAGACATGCTATAGTTGTCCATCCACCTCTCAGCAGCTCAGCTCATCCTGCTCCGCTCACCCACAGCACCTGCTCCACATGTCCACATTAGAGATGAGAAGACTGAATGTTTGCCTAGTCACCGCGGGGAGTGAGAGTAAGGTTAGCTGAGCTGCTGACCTGCAAGACTCCAGTGCGTCTGTTGTGAACTTTGAGGTTGAACTGCTTCACAATACCTGTAGCAACAGAGGTTACTAAAGGATTGCTTTAAAGCGCATTTAAAACTTTAAAGAACATGTAAATGCTAGACATTGGCTCAAGCATGTTCAGGGTCCTAGTCCCAACCCACCTGCCCGATCCCACCAGGAAGCCCACACTGCACACCACCAATCACAGGCAGTGAGACTTTTCCCGGTCTGTGCAGTTGTGGACCAGGAAAGATCTCACTGCCTGTGATTAACGGTGTGCTGTGTCTGCTTCCTGGTGGGATCGGGCAGGTGGGTTGGGACTAGGATCCCGAACACTCAAGCCCATCTCTAGCAAATGTCTAAATGTCTATAGCGTGGCCATAGGTTCACTTTAGGTGAGCTGGATCTATACTTATAACTGGATTAACTAGACCAACTGCTTAAAAAAACTTTCCTAACACAAGTTTCTGTGCTCAGGCACTACAAGTTGTGTTCATGTACATTTCATTATGAGCGATTTGTCTTTGGTGCAAAACCTGGGAGGTCCTGAAATGCCCCCTTCCCTCCACGTCCCACAAAGCACTTCAGGCTCTCCAGTGACCAGTACAAACATATATCTATTGTTTCAAACTACTGGTATGTGCATGAATCTTGTGGTAAAAGAAGTCCAGAATTAACAAAATCTAATATCCAATTAAAACGTAAAATAACAAAATCAGCTTTTGCTGCAATATTCACCTTGAATCCAGAGTTTTCCATCATAGTACTTTTTTGCTGCCACTTTTATCCTGTCACTAGATCTATCCTCTGTTTGATGGCCAGCATCATTCAACCCATTTCTTCTGAGCTCAGGTCATCCTGGACCCACCCCTAACCTGTGACTGGACAGTGAAACGAGAAGCAGCACAGCGATGAGCTCATCTCATCTCTCTGTCACTCTGCTTTTGCCTTCTATCACTGTGCTTCTTGTTAGCACCTGAACTAACTGGCTACTTGCTGCTACACTTGAGCTCTGCTGCACAGGGACTGCAAGAGGCTGATCCAAGGTCAAATTCAGGTACGTGCATTTAAAAAATCTAATTTATTGATGTATTTACTAATTACAGAGCTGCGATAGTTTTTGCATGTTATATCTGTCCAAAGTTTTAAGCACTGTTGAAGAGCAGGTACTACAAGTGAACGCTATTACTTTTTTAGTAAAGAAATAAATTAAAAATCCGGATCACTTCCTCAGAGTAGTACAGTGTTACTATGGTAACACTGTATTGCTCTGGTCACAGTGTGTTAGAAAAAAAATCGTAAACATTTTTTTTTTTAAATGGAATAAAACATTTAAAAAATAAAAATAAATAGATTATAACATTTTTTTCTTCTTACATACTGTCACCAATCAGTGTCACCAATCACCGTCACACAAGTTATATGATGATGCTGCACTGCACTGGTGACAGTATGTAAAAAAAAAAAAAAAGTGTGAACAATTTTCTTCATTTTCAAAATAATTGTGACTAGAAAAATCACAAAAAACTCCTTTACAGTGCTTCCCTAAGGCCCCTTTCACATGGGGCCAACAGCCATCCACTTGCTCAGCAGGTGATCTCTCATGACAGGTCTGTGTCTGGTGTCCATGTACTTTGGTGGCCGGATGTAAATGGACCACCTGTTTTTTTACTTTCGACAGCCATTCAACTCAATGCGCTAGACGGAAGAGGAACAGATCCAACAGAGCAAAAAAAAAAAAAAAAAACATTGATCTCTACTTTATAGGGGGAAAAAAATGACACTGTTTACATCGGCCAGAGCTGGAGTGACATTGCTTCCGGACTCCCAGGGTCATGGAGATGGTGGGAAACCACCATGTCCTCGGCCAGCTCTGTGGTAACCTGTCAGATCAGATATCCGGCTTCCCGATCGCACGGGAGAGCCCATAGAGGCGCCGATGGGTGGGGGGTGGCGGTCATAAGCAAAAAAGCTGCTAGAATGGCTTTTACAATGTAAATGATCACTGGGGAAAAAAAAAAGTGCCGGAAGTGGTTAAGGATGATGTAACGTTTGTTTTTTAAAGTATATGTCCACTTTTGCACCTACACCTAATTCTACGCTTGCTGATCTCTTCATTAGTAACTAAATTTCAACACTATGGGGGGGATTTACTAAAACTGGAGCACTCAGAATCTGGTGCAGCTCTGCCAATCAGCTTCTAACTTCAGCTTGTTCAACTAAAACCTGGGAAGTCATTGGTTGCACCCTCCAGGTTTCCAGGTTTAGTAACCCCCCCCCCCCCCAAGCATAACAAAGAGTTAAAGGGTAAGTTCACCTTTACAAAAAATCTGTAAGATGAACTTACACTGGACCCCCTTCTCCACCCCCCCCTCCCTGATCCCGCCGCTGTCAGGCACCGGGAGGTCGCTCTACTGCTCTACTGGTCTGAGGATCTGAAATCCTCCTGGTTTTCTCTCCTCTCCTGAAGCGATGACAGGACGGGCTAGGCCGGCTCTGATTGGTCAGCACCGTCCATGTGAAAGCTTGACCAATTAGAATGTCTGCCTCTTATCTGTACACGCTGAGAGGTACAGATAGGGGATTAAAGAGATTTATAAAGTCTCATTTTTTTTTTTAAAATAACAAACATGTTATACTTCCATCCTCTGTGCAGTTGGTTTTGCACAGAGCAGCCTGGATCCTCCTCTTCTCGGGTCCCTCGTTGCTGCTCCTGGCCCCTCCCTCCTATCGAGTGCCCCCACAGCAAGCAGTTTGCTATTGGGGCACCCGAGCCGAGCTGCAGCTCCGTGTGTCCATTCAAACTTGGAGCTGCCATTCAGGCTCACCCCCTCTCTCTCCTGATTGGCTAACTGACTTATTGACAGCCGTGGGAGCCAATGGCGCTGCGGCTGTGTCCCAGTCAATCAGGACGGAGAGTCCCGGACGGCTGAGGGATTTGTGGACATCGCTGGATAGAGATGGCGCTCAGGTAAGTATTAGGGGGTACTAGGGAGGCTGCTACAACCAGAAGGTTTTTTTTAATCTCATTTGAAAGAATGCATTAAGATAAAAAACCTTCTTGCTGCCTTTACAACTCCTTTAAGCCGCAGGAAATTTCAAATCCTCAGACCGGTGAATTGGTGACCCGTTGTCTGACAGCAGCGGATCGCGGGAATCCGGTACAGCAGGACCGGGGGATAAGGAAAGGGGTCCAGTGTAAGTTCACCTTAGAGATCTTCTGTGAACTTACACTTTAAAGATCTCAGGGTTGGGATTCTGTATTGTATTATGGGGAAACTGACTCTGTTCCCGATTGTGTTGCTATGAAATTGTTCAGAATATCCTGCAGCTCTGTGTATAATCCTACTCCAAAGAAATAAAGAAAGGTAAAAAAAATATATATTTAATTCTTTTCAGGTATGCTGTGTAAATGGGAACACATAAGAAATATTTAGTGAGGGTTTTCTTAAAGTGACACTAAATTCTGCTTTAAAAAAAAATTATATTCTTAACTCAAAAAATAATCTTTTTTAGCAATTCCATATTTTTTTTTTTTTTTGCTGTTGCTGCGATCTGCCTTTCTTTTAGAAGGTGGCTATGCTCACTCTCTATAGTCCCACCATATGTAGGAACGTAGCCACTGTCTCTTGCTTGCTCCGGAGATGAACTAGGTACTATGAACTATGGGATTTGTAGAGCGCATATAGCAGTACGCATGACTGCAACTAACGTGCACTGCTTTTTCCAAGCAAATGGAAGTGGGGGGAGGTGAGGAGAGGTGATGGAGCTCATGGAGGACTCTACAAGGAGGTAGAAAAACACAGTAAGTAAAGCAATTTCATAAAAACAAATAAAATCGAAAATAAATCCTCCATGCCAAAGTATGTAAAAAATAAATAATTGATGAATGACTAAAAAACCTTTTTGTGTCAAGCTGCCAACCCAGTGTGATGAATTAACATGAATATAAGATAAATATAAAGTTGAGGCACTAATGAATAAAATAAAATTACTGCACTATATAGCGCTTTTTATCGCCTACATTTTAGTCGACTAAAATCTCCTACATTTTATTAGAATAAAATCTGCCACGCTTTAGTAGAATAAAATCTGCCATGTTTTAGTTGAAAAAAAATCTGCCACATTTTAGTAGAATAAAATCGAATAGGTTTAGTTAAATTGTAATGCATTATACACTGCTCAAACAAATTAAAGCAACACTTTTTAATCAGAGTACAGCATCAAATCAATTAAACTCCTGGGATATTGATCTGGTCAGTTAGGTAGCGGAGGGGGCTGTTAATACAATTAACACCAAAGCAGCTATAACCGATTAACAGGTGCACTAGATGGGCAACAATGAGACAACCCCCAAAACAGGAATGGTTTTAAACGTGGATGCCACTGAAACTTTTTTTCACTGACTCATTTTTCAGACTATTTTTCACTAGTTTTGCATTTGGCTAGAGTCAGTGTCACTACTGGTAGCATGAGGTGATACCTGGACCCTATAGAGGTTGCACAGGCAGTCCAACTCCTCCAGGATGGTACATCAATAGATGCCATTGCCAGAAGGTTTGCTGTGTCTCCCAGGACAGTCTCAAGAGCATGGAGGAGATTCCAGGAGACAGGCAGTTACTATAGGAGAGCTGGACCTTAACCCATCAGCAGGACTGGTCTCTGTTCCTTTGTGCAAGGAGGATAAGCACTGCCAGAGCCCTACAAAAGGCCACTGGTGTGAATGTCTCTGACCAAACAATCAGAAACAGACTTCATGAGGGTGGCCTGAGAGCCTGACGTCCTCTAGTGGGCCCTGTGCTCACTGCTCCGTGGAGCTCAAGTGGCATGTGACATTGAACACCAGAATTGGCAGGTCCGCCACTGACGCCCTGTGCTTTTCACAGATGAGAGCAGGTTCACCCTGAGCACATGTGAAAGACATGAAAGGGTCTGGCGAACCCATTGAGAATGTTATGCTGCCTAGAACATCATTCAACATGCCCAGTATGAAGGTGGGTCAGTGATGGTCTGGGGAAGCATATCCATAGAGGGATGCACAGACCTCTACAGGCTAGACAATGGCACCCTGACTGCCATTAGGTATTGGTATAGAATCCTTGGACCCTTTGTCAGACACTACGCTGGTGCAGTGGGTCCTGGGTTCCTCCTGGTGCAAGAAAATGCCCTGCCTAATGTGGCAAAAGTATGCAGCCAGTTTCTGGAGGATGAAGGGATTGATAGCATTGAATGGCCCCCGGCTTGCCTGACCTAAATCCAATAGAACACCTCTGGGACATTACGTTTTGGTCCATGCAACACCACCAGGTTGCACCTCAGTCCGTTCAGGATCTCAGTGATGCTCTGGTCCAGATCTGGGAGAAAATACCCAAGAACACCATCCGTCTCATTAGAAGTTTGCCCCGACAATGTCAGGCATGCATACAAGCATGTGGGGGCCATACAAACTACTGTGTACCATTTTGAGTTGCTGCAATAAAATTTCAGCAAAATGGACTAGCCTACTGCATCATTTTTTCACTTTAATCTTCGAAGTGTCTTTGAATTCAGCCCTCTGTAGGTTGATAATTTCCATTTCCATCAAACGATGTGGCATCCTTTCGTTCCTAACACATTACTCAGTCCATATCAGTATTGAACATCCAGCATGATATTTTCCCCATTGAGATCTGATGTGTTTTAAAAGCGTTCCTTTAACTTTTTTGAGCAGTATATTGCCAACAATAACTATTAAGAAAAAAAATAAGAAAAGCCTTTTTCTTAATTTTTATGAATTCCAATGAATACTTAATAGATGCCCCTTACTTTTTCTTATGTGGTAGTACAGTGTTCATTTTGATGTCAAATTTCTATTTAGTTTTAGTCGTATTTTAGTCTTTTTACTAAAATGCCATTTTAATTTTAATTGTATTTTAGTCATCTGAATTAGTTTTAATCAACTAAAACAGTGGTAATTTAGTCGACAAAATTAACACGGTCTGCAAGTTCACGTTAAGAGACTGTTTACTTGTTATGGATTGATTCATATTTTTATGGTTGTAGATGTAGAGAATTGTTTATTAGGACTATATTGCATATATTTATGGTCAGAATTAGGTATAACTCTGCGCTAAGGTAGATTAAATATATATATATATATATATATATATATATATATATATATATATATATATATATATATATATATATATATATATATATATATATATAAACAGCTGCTGTGCACCATGTTTTGCTACAAAACACTATAACATACAATAAACTAATAGTGCAGTGCTCCAGTGTTACTATAGTACATATAAAATTGTACCACAGTAATCCATAATGTGAATACAAAAGTGAGAAAAGTGATATACATGTGATTCCAACAAAAAGTCTAAAGGAGAAAATAGCAGTTTTGATAATCCTACAGCCATGATGGAAGTATAAATCTTTAGGTAAGCCTGGTGACACCTCACACACCCATGATTAGAGTGGGCTTTTGTGTGAAACACAATCCAGCAATCCCAGCAGGTCAGAGGATTCCCCTCACAGAAATGGCATCAAGAGCGGATCCCAGTCATACATAAAATCAAAAGCAGTCGTGTAATATTGCTAAAATCTGTATGTTTTTATTTAAACGAAAGAGGATACACTCACATATTTCACAGGCAAACAAAGCATAAATTCCAGCGTGTTAGAGACCTACAAACCTGACTTTCCCAAAACAAAGATAGCCGACTCGTGGCTGCGCATGCTTGGTAGTGTGCACACGTAGCTATGCCCGACACGTTTTGTCACATCTGACATCATCAGGGGCACAGATATTAGCAATATTACACTATCAAAACTGCTTTTTTCTCCTTTGGATGGTTTGTTGGAATCACATATATTTAATATTTTTAACATTTGTATTCACATTTTGGAATATTGTGGTACAATTATTGGTACTATAGTAACACTGGAGTGCTGGACTATTAGTTTATTGTAAATATTTATGGTCGCACAAAATTATTTTATGATGTGTACTTTTTATTGACATTTTTCACTATTGATGTTTTTATGTGACTTACTGTTATATTTAAATTTAAAGTACACACACACACACTTCAGCATACTACTCATTAGTGTCCCCTTTTTACATTTATCATAAAAATAGATTACAGGGCCATTAAGTAGTGGATGTACAGTGGGTACGGAAAGTATTCAGACCCCCTTAAATTTTTCACTCTTTGTTAGATTGCAGCCATTTGCTAAAATCATGTAGGTTCATTCTTCTTCCTCATGAATGTACACATAGCACCCCATACTGACAGAAAAACACAGAATTGTTGACATTGTTGCAGATTTATTAAAAAAGAAAAACTGAAATATCACATGGTCCTAAGTATTCAGACCCTTTGCTCAGTATTTAGTAGAAGCCCCCTTTTGATCTAATACAGCCAGGAGTATTTTTGGGAAAGATGCAACAAGTCTTTCACACCAGGATTTGGGGATCCTCTGCCATTCCTCCTTGCAGATCCTCTCCAGTTCTGTCAGGATGGATGGTAAACGTTGGTGGACAGCCATTTTTAGGTCTCTCCAGAGATGCTCAATTGGGTTTAAGTCAGGGCTCTGGCTGGGCCATTCAAGAACAGTCACTGAGTTGTTGTGAAGCCACTCCTTCGTTATTTTAGCTGTGTGCTTAGGGTCATTGTCTTGTTGGAAGGTAAACCTTCGGCCCAGTCTGAGGTCCAGAGCACTCTGGAGAAGGTTTTTGTCCAGGATATCCCTGTACTTGGCCGCATTCATCTTTCCCTCGATTGCAACCAGTCGTCCTGTCCCTGCAGCTGAAAAACACCCCCACTGCATGATGCTGCCACCACCATGCTTCACTGTTGGGACTGTATTGGACAGGTGATGAGCAGAGCCTGGTTTTCTCCACACATACCGCTTAGAATTAAGGCCAAAAAGTTCTATTTTGGTCTCATCAGACCAGAGAATCTTATTTCTCACCATCTTGGAGTCCTTCAGGTGTTTTTTAGCAAACTCCATGCGGGCTTTCATGTGTCTTACACTGAGGAGAGGCTTCCGTCGGGCCACTCTGCCATAAAGCCCCGACTGGTGGAGGGCTGCAGTGATGGTTGACTTTCTACAACTTTCTCCCATCTCCTGACTGCATCTCTGGAGCTCAGCCACAGTGATCTTTGGGTTCTTCTTTACCTCTCCTTTACCAAGCCTCTTCTCCCCCGATAGCTCAGTTTGGCCAGACGGCCAGCACTAGGAAGGGTTCTGGTCGTCCCAAACGTCTTCCATTTGAGGATTATGGAGGCCACTGTGCTCTTAGGAACCTTAAGTGCAGCAGAAATCTTTTTGTAACCTTGGCCAGATCTGTGCCTTGCCACAATTCTGTCTCTGAGCTCTTCAGGCAGTTCCTTTGACCTCATGATTCTCATTTGCTCTGACATGCATTGTGATCTGGAAGGTCTTATATATAGAAAGGTGTGTGGCTTTCCTAATCAAGTCCAATCAGTATAATCAAACACAGCTGGACTCAAATGAAAGTGTAGAACCATCTCAAGGATGATCAGAAGAAATGGAAAGCACCTGAGTTAAATATATGAGTGTCACAGCAAAGGGTCTGAATACTTAGGACCATGTGATATTTCAGTTTTTCTTTTTTAATAAATCTGCAACAATGTCAACAATTCTGTGTTTTTCTGTCAGTATGGGGTGCTATGTGTACATTCATGAGGAAGAAGAATTAACCTAAATGATTTTAGCAAATGGCTGCAATATAACAAAGAGTGAAAAATTTAAGGGGGTCTGAATACTTTCCGTACCCACTGTATATGGATTATATTTGGAGAAGAAAGAGATTGTTTATTGCTACTTCAAAGTTGTTTACAAAAGTAGAAATACACTTTAAAGTGGGAGTAAGGCCCCTTTCACACTTGTGTGACTTGTCCTGCGACTTGGGACTGCAAAGTCGCATGACAAGTTGTTCCACTATGATTTCCAATGAGTACTGTGCGACTTCAAAGTAGTCGATGCCCTTCTTTGGCCCAACTTTGATGCGACTTGAGGTCCATAGACCTAAAGATTACACAGGCATTGCTTCAAGTCACATCAAAGTGTGAAAATGGCCTAAACCCTTTTTACTTGTACCTACAGGTAAGCCTATAATAAGGCTTACCTGCAGGTACTGTAAATATCTCCTAAACTTGCATGGTTTAGAAGATATTCACACTGCATGCAGCTGGTGATGTCACTGGCGCATGTGCTCTGAACGGAGCATACCTGTGGGAGGGCACATACCTGTGCCGTCCCTTCAGAGCTCTGTGCCGCTGTCCACTGACTCCTGTGCGCATACACAGGAGTGATGTGATCGTGGCGAGGCCAATCAGACGACTGGAGGATGCAAACCCTGGCAACGGTGACAGAACGCCACTGGAAGGCTTTGTTCTAAGGTAAGAATTTTATAATGTGCTAGTATGTGATACATACTAGCACATTATGCAAATGTCTTGCAGGCTTAAAAAAGTGTGGTTTATTATCACTTTAAAGGCTTTTTCGCACCGTATCAGATGCAGAACGGAAACCAAGGTAAATGATAAGCATCCACTGTCCAGATGCTACAGACACCAAACGCTTTTCCAAAATCTATTTTTTAGCAGCTTTAGCAAGTCGCAAATATTCCTGTCTGATCAGAAACCACCTCGGTTGAGGTACGAGAATACCAGTAAACTGTTCCCTCTCAAAAATAAATAAAAAGGGAGGGGGATCTCTGCTGAATAAAGACTAGACATCGCTGTGTCCACTGGAGGACTGGACAATAATTTCCAACCTGTCAATCCAGACCCGGATTCCCACAGAACATCTGATGATCATGCTTACTCCACACAGAATCAGACTATCATGCCAATTGCGTGGAATCAGTCTTGATGTAAAGCAGCAGCGCATAAAGCTATAATAAGCTATGTGACAAACTATACTCATTAGGCTGCAGTAATGGAAAGTTAACATATTTTAACTTGTCAATCTGCATTTAATTGCTGTGCTGTCAGAAAATTATATTAGGTGACATCAATAAGAGTTTCAGATAAACAGACAAACATAAACCTGCACATCTAAAAGGAAAAAAAAAAAAAAAAAAAAAATCACGTTGCATTTCTCTGTAATCCTTCTACAGGCTCAGCAAATTTTAATTGCAGTAATTGAATGCATTATGCGCAAAACAGCACCTAGTGGATAATGTGTGCATTGTTCTAGGCTGTAATTACAGGGGAGGGGGTAGAAAAGGCAACTCTTCCACGGATCATTTTTAACTATATTTCTCTTCATTATCCCATGGAGAATATTCATACTACATTGTGTGCTGAATCATTTTTGCAGTCACCCATCGTTTATTTTTCTTCTATTAGCTGCATATTGGAAAGGAAACAAAATGAGACTCAATTTTATTTCAAATACCAGCCAAAACAGAGCTATGATCATTTTCAAAAAACTGATTTTAACGGATGCGGATATAAACAGATAAAATTATCCAGTTACATCCATTTTTCCATAGAAAATATTGTTTTATTTTTTTTTAATTATTTCTTTTTTGTGTGTGTGTGTGTGTGTGCGTGCGCTGTTTGGGTATTAAGTTATAGACCAGATGGTACCTACATCCTAAATGATATGGCCGATAACAGAAATGGGGAGGGGCTAGAGGATTTTCTTGGTGCCGATAAACACACAACAGAATGTAAAATCAAAAAGGTATTTTATTACAAACATTTACAAATAATTAGCAGAAAGACAAGAACATTATACTACAAAGTGTCAGACCCCGTTCACACTGGGGCGACCTGTCAGGCGACCTGGTCGCCTGGCATAGAGAAGCTGTGGACCCGTTCTAATAGGAGCGACACAAGTCACTCCGACTTAGAAAAAGGGTCCGGAGCTACTTTGGGGCGACCTGGAGCGACCTGCATTGACTTCAATGTTATGAAGTCCGTGCCGGCCGTTCCGAGGTCGTGGTGCGAGCAGCGCGCCGCGACCTGTGAGGTTGCCCCGGGAAGTCGGATCGCCCCAGTGTGAACGGGGCCTAAGTGTGCATTAAAAGAAATTGGTTCTCATTGCCCCCTGATGTTCTGACCAAGCTGTGTTATCATTTATGGTTATGCATAGTATACCAAAGCTGGATACACACTATACAACTTTTGTTGTTCGATTTCCTTCTAACTATGTAGTGCAAGGGCCTGCCTGATTACATACAAATTGAAAGTGTTTAGGTCTGACCTCATATTATATGGTTTTGGTAAATCTAAGTGTCGGTTCACACTATGGCGATCCGACTTTGGGGGCGACTAGTGAAGTCGCCGTGCACCGCGACTTCGGCGCGACTTGCACGGACTTCACATAATGGAAGTCAATGCAAGTCGCTCCTACTTCGGTCAAAAGTAGTGAAGGAACTATTTTCTAAGTCGGAGCGACTTGAGTCGCTCCTATTAGAACGGTTCCCATTGCACTGAATGGACCGCGACTTGTCAGGCGGCCAAGTTGCCTGACAAGTCGCGGTAGTGTGAGCCGGGACTTAAGGAAAAAATCTAAAGACAATTGTATAGTGTGTATCCAGCTTAAAACTATTATTGTAGAACAATGAAATGATATTATAAAGCCATAAAAGCAATGTTACTAAGTACTCTGTAGAGACACTGCTGGTCAGCACTGGTCAGAACATCAGGGTGCAAGGAGAACAAATTTCCTTTATTGCACACTTTCACTTTGTAGTACAATGTTTTTGTATTGCTGCTAATTTTTTGTAATAAAATTCCTTTCGGTTATATGTTTATCGGTACCAAGAAAATCATCTATCCCCTCCCCATTTATTTTATTTGCCATTTGTCCATAGGCACGCATTGCTCTCCGTTTTTCATCTGTCAATGGATGGACTAAAAAGGGACAAAGATCCGCCTGCGTGAAAGGGGCCCGGCTATACTTGGATTGAAATTGGGCTAGTTCCTTATGAATCGGCTGAATTTCAATCCATTTGTGGCCACCACAGTTAAACAGAGGTTGATATACCAATCAACTTCGGTTCAACGGCCCTTTCTGATTTTAGCCGCTGAATCAGCGCATGCAGCCAATGGCTGCAGCACTAAACTGTGTATTCTAACCGCAGGGGGAGTCTCTCCATCTTCCCACTGTCACAATACGACACAGAAGGTAGGATTCCTCCATCCACCTCAAATGTGTGGATGGGGAATATGGTTATGCTTTTTCCTTCAGCCATGAACCACGTTTTGCCAGGCTTAGATAGCATTCACATCTTAGCATTGCATAAACTTGTGGTTTTTTAGCTTCGCGCATAAAGTAGCCCATTCATTTTAATGGCTTCTGCATCCTTTTTTGGGTATTGAGCTTCACGTGTTTTTGACACACGTGAAAGCACGCATCTGCTGGCTGCGTTTGGATTGCCATTAACAGTGAATGACACCATAAGTGCAACATGTGTTTTTCAAGCGTTTCATGGATGTACAGATGTATATAAAGCCTTAAAGCAGTGGTAACCCCCCAAAAATGTAATATTTTGCAACTTACCAATTCTTAAATGCCATGGCTGCATTAAATTAGCTTTTCCCTTATTTTCACCTACTGACTCGACCAGTAAGTCTTATTTTTCAACTTCTTTTACCAGACTAAGCTGTCCAGCAAAAGTAGCAGTTAGAGGATTGAGACAAACCCTCTAACAGCGGTGCTTACAATGATCAGCTTTTATTGATTTAAGGAAAACCTTTAAACTTGGTTCACACCTATGCAGTTTACGATTGGTACGTTCTACAGTGCATTTCACGTTTTTACACATGTGATTTTACCACAATTTTGTCCCGATTTTGCATTTTTAATGGGTTTTTTGGCCAATTTGTTGTTGGGCAGATTTAAAAATTCAAATCGCAGTAAAATCGAAGACAAAACACAGAACATGCTCTTCTGCAGCTTCTCCATTGAAGTCTAGTAGAGGGGAGCTTGGACATCCTCTGAACTTATTTCTAACCGAATGCCAAACTCATGCCCTGCAGGGTGCCTCTTTCTTTAGCCGAGCTGTGCCTTAGGAATAACCCAGCCTGCAGCTCATTGGAGTAAAAAAAGGAGTGCAAGTTTTGAATACCAAGACATTTTGGACAATTTCATGCTCCCAACTTTGTAGGAACAGATTGGGGATGGCCCCTTCCGGTTCCAACATGACTGCACATTAGGGTTGCCGCATAATCCCTTTAAACCAGGACACACATTAATTACACAGGTTCTGTGGCTGATTAAGGTGGTAATTAAACTCACTTAGTGCCTTATGTGCATTATATCAGCCTCAGAACCTGTGTAATTAATGTGTCCTGGTTTAAAGGGATGATGTGGCAACCCTGCTGCACAAACAAAATCCTTAAAGACATGGACGAGCGAGATTGGGGTGGGGGAACTTGACTGGCCTGCACAGAGTCCTGACCTCTACCCGACAGAACACCTTTGGGATGAATTCGAGCGGAGGTTGTGAGCCAGGCCTTCTTGTCCAAAATCAGTGCCTGCCCTAACAAACGCACTTCTGGAAGAATGGTCAAACATTCCCTAAACCTTGTGGACAGCCTTCCCAGAAGAGTTGAAGCTGCTATAGCTGCAAAGGTTGGACCAACTCAACAAGGAACCCTACGGGCTAAAGGCCCGTACACACGTGCAGATTGTCGGCCGAAAAGCTTCGGCCGACGACCGATCGGCCGATTTTCGGCTTGTTAGTATGATGCTTCCGACAGCCGACAGCGCACTTTCGGCCGAAAAGAATCTGTCGTGCAAGCATTAAAATTTTTGTATGCCGACACCAGAGCGGCCGATTGTTCGCCAGTCAATACAGAATTCGGCCGACAGACAGCAGATTTGCAAGACTGGGCATGCTCAGAAAAGAAAAAACACAGGGAAAGTTAACCATCACATGACATCACTTCTGCAGTCGGCTGTAGTCGGCGGACAAAATTCTTGTGCAGTCTTTTGCACTTTTCAACAGACAGGACAGCACCGGACAAAAGACGGCCGATCGTTCGGCCGACGATCTGCACGTGTGTACGGGGCATAAGATTTGGGTTGCCATTAAAATTCATGTGCGTGTAAAGGCAGGCGTCCCAATACTTTTGACAATATAGTATACATTAACATGATTATTAAATTGTGAAATGTTTTTAATAAAAGAACAAGAAATTTAGCAATAGATACAGAATTTAACACCTATTTTTTTTAACGTAGCCCTGCTCTATAAAACACAACTATTTTTTAGAAAAATAATAATGCCCAGTAAAGAAACACGGACATAGACATTAGGAATAATTGATCTATAGTGGACAACCCATTCAGTCGATATGTCGCACACAAGGATATGGATTTTTGAACGATAATTGAAAGATACAGTTGTAAGTTATCGATCACATCTCTGTTGTCACCGTGCAATCTCATGATCTGATTGATCAAAATACAATCAAATTTATGAATGCAGCATTCCAGTGATACAGATAAAGGTAACGCAATCCATCATTTCCTGCCTTGGTTTATCGACACAGCTTGATTGAATCCAATTTTAACTGAATTCAACTTGACTGGAAGTTATATCTATTCAACTGTTTTGATCGTTTAAATCAAATTGCACATCGATGGAATAAAAAAATAAAAGTGTGTATGGCCACCATTACGCTTTGTGGTCAATATGCTATTCTGTTAAAATGTTTAGTGTTAGCAGGTGATAAATCTGGAAGTGCTCTAGGGACTGTAATGGGCCATACACACTACAAGATTTTCTGAAGACTTTTTCCTTTAGATTTACCAAAACCATATAATATGAGGTCAAACCTAAACACTTTCAATTTGTATGCAATCTGGCAGGCCCTTGCACTACATAGAAAAGGTAAATCTGAAGGAAAAAGTCTTCAGAAAATCGTATAGTGTGTATGGCCCATTAGCTCAGCTCTACAAAGAAGCCATCAGGTCCATAGAAGAGCACAGCCATTATACGAACATCTCCAGAAGCTTGTGGGATTGGTTTACTAAAACTGGAGAGTGCAAAATCTGTTGCAGCTGTACATAGAATCCAATCAGCTTCCAGGTTTTATTGTCAAAGCTTATTTGAACAAGCTAAAGTTAGAAGCCAATTGGCTGCCATGCACAGCTGCACCAGATTTTGCACTCTCCAGTTTTAGTAAATCAACCCCTATGTGTACTACCCCCCTCTGTTCCAGTGCTGCATTCTCCATCATTGTCTTCCATATATGACATGTCAAAGTGTTGAATGTCTGCGCCTCCTGGCGCACAGCATGGTTCTTCTCATACCCCTATGTTACATGCTGGGTCCTGTAGTGACATAGGATTTAGGGCCAGTTCACGCCACAAAAAATCCACTTCAGAAAGCATTTTTGCTTACAGTTCACACTACAAAAAGCTCACTCTGAATGTGTTTCTGTATGTGCTTTTTTTAAGAGTTTTCAATGCATTCTAGTACATTTTTTCCTATCTTGTTTTTTTAAGGTTTCCTGGAGGTGTTTTTCCACTGTAATGCATTCTGATGCATTTTTGATGTGATTAGATGCAATTCTGGTGCATTTTTTAGGTGTTTTGCCGCATTCCAGTACAGGTCAGTGCAGAAAAAAAATGCATGTTCTATTTTTTTTTTTTACTGTACTGGAACGCCCGCACTGGTGTGAACTATGCTATTGGAATCCATATAACCTACTGTTTGTGTTTTTGATGCAGAAAAAAAAAAAAAAACACTGGACTGCATCTGGTGTGAGCCGGCCCTCAGAGGATGGAACCTTGTCACATGACGGAAATAGTTAAAAACAGAGGGCGCACTGGCCTAGTGGATTATCCAACAACAAATGTATAAGTGCCGGTTCACACTTCCGCGTGTGCGGCGATCGCATGTAATATCGGAGCGCACTGCTCCTTCATTACATGCGATCAGATGTGCAGTGCTAATTCAGCCATACACTTTGTATGGCTGAATTCGCACTGCACCCGCACAAAACTAGCACATGAGGCATTTTTTCAGCCGCATCAGGATCGGATCGCACAGTGGTTCACACTTGTGCGATCCCATCCTGTGCGAACTGTCAGATCGCACTGCGATATGCAATCAAACTGGGGGTGTCGTTAACATTTCATTGACACCCCCAGCTTATCGCATATGGCAGTGTGAACTGCCAGATGCGCGTTTGCGATGCGGGAACAGGCTGCGAATTCGCAGCCTTCCCGCATCGCACAAGTGTGACCCGGCACTTAAAGGTAAAATATAAAAAGTATCTACTTACAAACATAGGTATTTATGCGCTCATCTGGCTACTACATGTGGCTACAATCTCCTGGCTTTGCTAAAGCTTCTAGCTCAAGGAGGACCTCACCAGGGGTTGGATGTATGTACTCCTTCAGCGTGTCAAACGTATGTCCTCCATCATCAGAGACCTTCTTCATCAGAATCATCTGAGGAAGGACATACTTTTGAAACGCGTCAGCCAACAGGGATCCTGGTGAAGTCCTCCTTAAGCTTACAAGCTTTGGCAAAGCCAGGAGACTGTAGCCACATGTAGTGGCCAGATGATTATGTGCGCTACCTATGTTTGTGAGTAGTTTCTTTTTATATTTTATCTTCAATAAAATTGTTGTTGGATAATGCATTAGGCCAGTTTGCCCTCTGTTTTTATCTATTTCCTACAGGGTTCTGATGACAACCCCAGCCCTAGAAGGCAGCATGGTTCTAAAGTAACACTCACCTCTGACTACAGAGTTCTTTTCTAACTTAGACTATCACACCTATATTGTCGCTGTTGTACATGATGGAGAACACCGGCATCCAACACAATGTTTCTAATGCTGAAGACACTGACGGAGGCTGCAAAGCTTGACTGAAGGGGAGATAGGACACAAGGGTCACCGGAGAAGCAAGTGTAATGGCTCCTCTCCTCCTGGGATTTGACGGTCTGATTTATTTTAGAGACCTGGGGAGGGTCTCTTTAAAGTGAACTTTTACTAACAGGAAGATACAAAGTGGCCATATGTTGTGCATATGGAAAGATCTTGAGTTGGGAGTAGTTAGGGATCAGAGCAGGGTAGACAGTGGACTGGGTGAGGATATCATTCGTATGATGATGTACTGAGAACCCCCTCATACCCAGAGGGGCAGGGAAATCCATCTAGGTATAGTAAATACCTATAACAAAATGTTTTTCGGCTGTGGGTTGTAAAGAAAAAGCACCAAAACACCTAAATAAAAAACACCAAGCTTTTCAAACAGGTGGTGTTCCCTGTATGCATTTTGTGGCCTAATGCATCTTTAACCACTTAAGCCCCGGAAGATTGTACCCCCTTCCTGACCAGGGGGTATTTTGCGATTCGGCACTGCGTGATTTTAAGGGACAATTGCGCGGTCGTGCAACGCTGTACCTAAACGAATTTGACGTCCTTTTTTTTCCCACAAACAGAGCTTTCTTTTGGTGGTATTTGATCACCTGTGCAATTTTTTGATCATGCGCTATAAACAAAAAAAGAGCGTCAATTTTGCAAAAATAGCAATATTTTTCACATTTTTTTATATGAAATTCCCCCCCAAAAAAATGTAAAAATCAAATTTTTTTAACATTTTCGGCCAATTTGTTTTATGCTACATACGTTTGGTAAAAAAAAAAAAAAAAAAAAAAAAAAAAAAAAATCGCAAAAAGCGTATTTTGATTGGTTTGCGCGTTTACTAACAAAGGGAAAGATTTCTGTCATTTTTGTTGTTTTTTTTTTTTTTAACGCATAATGGCGGCGATCTGCGATTTTTTTTGCGGGACTGCGACATTTGGGCGGACAGATCGGACCCTTGACTGACATTTTTGACACTTTTGGGGTTACCAGTGACATTTCTACAGTAATCAGTGCTATACATATGCACTACTATAAAATTACACTGGCAGTGAAGGGGTTAACTTTTTTTTTGAGAGGGACGGGCTGTGTGTGTCCCTAGGGGCGTGATTCTAACTGTGATTGGCTGTGGCTTGGGCTGTAGGAACAATGATCAACGGTCCTACATAGTAGAACCGTGTGATAATTGTTTCTACACAGGGGAGAATGACAGGCGGCTTGTTTACATCAGCCGCCTGACTTTCTCCCTCTGCAGCGGCGATCGCAGAGTGACCGGCGGACATCGGGTCCACCGGTCACATGCGCGGGGGGGTCCGTGACCACGCGGGAGCGGGAGCGTGCCTCCGGGGGCGCGCGCTCGCTCCCTAGACCCTCACAGGCTAGCGACGTAGATCTACATCACTTTGCCTGTGAGGGGCTGACTGCCGACGTAAATCGTCGTTAGGCAGTCGGCAAGTGGTTAAAGAGGGCCAGTTACATTTGGGATTATGCATAAATGTAATTATTTTGTCTGAAATTAACTATGTAGGTATTGTTATGAAAGAATGTGAGGAAAAGGGGGATGAGTTTCAAGGCCCCCCTTTTCCATATGGGAACACTGCAGCCAGAGGTTTCAAGGCTCCCCTCAGGTGAGGGCGTGGTCAAAGCACCTCTCAGGTGAGGGTGTGGTCTCTGGGGGGCTTTGTTGCCTGATAGGTGGGATACAAGGAAAGGTCTGGAATGTTCTTGAACCCCTTTGGGAGCTTTTAAAAGAGGGGCTCTGACTGGATTTTAGCGCCAGTCTTCGCCGGAAGGACATGCTGCGGAGCTCATGCTTCATTCTATGCATTAAGATAAAAAACCTTCTGTGTGCAGCAGCCCCCCTAATACTTACCTGAGCCCCATCTCGATCCAACGATGTTGCAAGAGAAAATCAGCTGTCCAGGTCTCTCCCTCTCATTGGCTCCTGCTGCTGTCAAAGTCAGTGAGCCAATGAGGAGAGAGAGGGGGGCGAGGCCGAGTCACGGCTATGTGTCTGAATGGACACAAAGAGCAGCGGCTTGAGTGGGGTGCCCCCATAGCAGCTGCTTGCTGAGAAGAGTGGAAACTGGGCTGCCCTGTACAGAACCATTACACAGAGCAGGTAAGTATAACATGTTTGGGAATCAAAAAAAGAGTTCCACCCGTTTTTGTGTTTATTAAAAATCAGCAGCTACAAAAAGTGTAGCTGCTGACTTTTAATAAACACACACTCATCTGTCCCACGGTCCAGCGATGCGGCCGGCGGGAGCTTCGGTTCTCTCCCTCTTCTCCCCACGGCGCTGGCATCACCAGTGTGGGCACCCGGCTGTGACAGCTTGCGGCTTCACAGCTGGGTGCTCGCTGTGCATGCGGGTCCTGAGTGGCCAGGAAATCTGGGACCTGTGACGTGTCCCAGAAGATTGCAGGGGGAGGGAGGGGGAGAGGAAAACTTCTGCTTGAGCTGCCAAGGCGGCCCGAGCGGAAGCGATAGTGGGTAGCTGTCAAATATAGCTACCCGCCCCCCCCCCCCCCCCAAAAAAAAATGACATGGCAAATGTGGCATGTCAGGAGGCCTTAAAGCGGAAGTTCCATTTTTGGGTGGAACTCCGTTTTAAGGTAGCAGCTATAGGTCTTTTATAAGATTATGAATATTCAGGTTCTTGCATCATTCCATTTGAGACTCATCCTGCTTAAAACTGCCTATACATATAAAAGGGGACATTAAAGTGGTTGCAAACCTTTGATTTTTTTTTTTTTTTTTTTTTTTTAATAAAAATAACAACCATGCCAATACTTACATTCTTTGTGCAATCATTTTGAACAGAACAGCCCTGATCCTCTTCTTCTGGGATCCCCCGCTGGCACTCCAGGCCCCTCCTCTTCATCGGGTTCACCCACGGAAAGCCACTTTCCCTGGGGGGGCACCCCTGCGGGTTCATTCCTGAGTCCCGCTGCTGTGTCCATTGACACAGGCAGCCGGACTTGGCCCCGCCCCTGCTTCCGTGTCAGGACTTGATTGACAGCAGCAGGAGCCATTGGCTCCTGCTGCTATCCATCTGTCCAATGAGGAGAGAGACAGTGGCAGGAGCTGCTGTGCTCCTGCACATCGCTGGATCAGATCGGGTTCAGGTAAGAAAAACGGCTGCAGCACAGAAGGTTTTCCACGTTAATGCATAGAATGCGTTAAGGTGAAAAATCTTAAGGCTTTAAAACCACTTTAAGTCAAATTAACACTCCTGGCTACCCTACAAACTCTGCATAATATGTTATGCTGAAAGTCCTTTCTAAAATCAAGTCTTTGAAGTAAAAGGAAACTATAATAATAATAATAAGTAAAGTGACACTAAACAATATCTTTATTCTTCAAAAATAATTGTTACAAACCCATACTTATTGGCCCCGTAATCTAAATTTTATGAAATTGATTCTTGCTTTGTTTTTCTGCCTCTGAGCTCTGTAACCTCTCTTTTTTCCTTCACTTCTGGTTTTTGGAGCAAGCGATGCATGCTAAATGCGATCATGTGTACTTGCTTTATGCACACTACACATCCCATATTCCATTGATTGAGGATCCAATGAAGAGAGAAGGGTCGCTACGTTTCTACATGCAGTGGGACCATGGAGAATGAACATAACCACCCTCTAAGAAGTCAGATCACAGCAAGCAAAAAAAAGGAATTTGGAGGAGGCTGAGAGCAATAGAAGGGACATTTTTGAGTTAAGAAAACATACCTCAATAGAATGTTCTTTCTAAACCAATATAGTGCAAGAAGATGTCACATAACACAAGAAAACCTGGAGCCCCAAGGGAAAAAACCTCTAACCAACATTCAGAGACACAAATGTTGTATAAAAAATGGTTTGTAAATTTTCATTTAATTAGGGTAACTGTTGTTGGTGATCAAAAATGCAGATATAGGACAATGACTATGGAGTGTTTTTTAGAGTTCCATGTTAAAAAAGGAAGTAGATGACTCATCAAAATATACAGAGATGCCAAGCTTCTCAAATATTACACATGTAAGCCATATCTCTAAACCCCGGCATACCCTGATCAGAAGGGCATGCTGTTACACATAGGGTGGCATGGTCATATCGAGTGTTTCTTACAGTTCAATGTAAAAAGGAAGTAGAGGGCTTATCAAAATATACAGAGAAGCCAAGCTTCCCAAATATTACACATGGAAGCCAAATCTCGAAACCCCAGCATTACCCGATCAAAAGGGCGAGATGTCTCATATGGGGCGACATGGACTAATGGAGTGTTTCTTACAGTTCCATGTTAAAAAGGAAGTAGAGGACTCATCAAAATATACAGAGATGCCAAGCTTCTCAAATATTACGCATAAAAGTCATATCTACAAATCCCAGCATACCCCGATCAGAAGAGCGTGATGACACACATAGGGTGGCATGATCATACCAAGGGTTTCTTACAGTCCCACGTTAAAAAGGAAGTAGAGGACTCATCAAAATATACAGAGAAGCCAAGATTCTCAAATATTACGCATGTAAGCCATATCTCTAAACCCCCGGTATACCCTGATCAGAAGGTCATGCTGTTACACATAGGGTGGCATGGTCATATCGAGTGTTTCTTACAGTTCAATGTTAAAAAGGAAGTAGAGGACTCATTAAAATATACGGAGAAGCCAAGCTTCCCAAATATTACACATGGAAGCCAAATCTCGAAACCCCAGCATTACCCGATCAGAAGGGCGTGATGACACACATATGGTGGCATGATCATATCAAGGGTTTCTTACAGTCCCATGTTAAAAATTAAGTAGAGGGCTTATCAAAATATACAGAGAAGCCAAGCTTCTCAAATATTACGCATGTAAGCCATATCTCTAAACCCCGGTATACCCTGATCAGAAGGGCATGCTGTTACACATTGGGTGGCATAGTCATATTGAGTGTTTCTTACAGTTCAATGTTAAAAAGGAAGTAGAGGACTCATCAAATCATACAGAGAAGCCAAGCTTCCCAAATATTATGCATGGAAGCTGAATCTTTAAAACCTGGCATTCCCCGATGTCACATATAGGGCAGCATGGTCATGATATAGGGCATGAGCCCCTGCTCCTGACATACTGGTGTGTTGAACACAGGCATGTCACCTCCTCCCTGTGTGTGATGGAGAACTCATTACCGGCTGGCTGATCTCGGATTATCCCAAGGTCTGGTACAGCTGTTCAGCACAGCTGGCATGTGCAGACTATCTCTGGACACCAAACTCAGCAGATGTGACCCTTTCGGGAAAGGGGGATCCTGGGGGGGGGAGACCTGACAGTCATGACTCATTCTTGGTTAGGGTCGAACACTACAACTCACCAATACCGCTTACAAAAAAAAAAAAAAAAATCTATGTCAACCCCTCCCCAAATAATTTCTGCTCATTCCCGTACTACATGCAATCAAAAAAAGCCTATTGACATATATCCTTTACGCATCCATGGATAAATGGTGACGTGTACATGGCTTGGCATAGCACCAAAAAAAAAAAAAAAAAAAATTGCAATCCTTTTTCTTATGCATATGGAGATATGAGATATTATTTATTTATATATTACATAATTCATGTTATATAAGATGTGCACATCTGCATGCAGGATGATCCCAGGGGTAGGGGATGGGGAATGGAGAACACCCTGTCATGCAGAGCCCCAGGTGAGTTGAAGGCTTGGCTATCCTCTACTCAGTGGTCTGATCAGACAGGTGCTGGGGGGGAGAGGCTTGGACAGTCCTCCCCTTTTATATAGTGTGATCGGATCCATCATCAGATCCCTGCACACACACACATTGATGACGATGGCGATAATGATCGTATAGAAGTGTTGTGATATATTCCCCGTGGATTAGTCATAAGGAAGCAGACTGATCGTTGCTTACCTTTAGGTTACCTGATCGCGGTGTCCTGTGCTCGGATGAAGGTGTGATCTTCCAATGCCGCGCACACACACACACACACTCACAACAATGGTCTGCCTGTGATCCGGAGCTGTCACTATAGTGCCCGTCCCCCGGTGAGCCGGTCCCGATCGCAGCCCCGTTATCTCTCCGTGCAGATCTCTTCCCTGGAGCACTTGAGCGGATTGTACAGCTTACAGACTGGCCGGGACTCGGCACTGTGCTGATGGCGGGGGGATCCCTGCTGCCAGCCTACACACTAATATCAGGGGAATCCTTCTAGGACGCCCACTGCACCTCCCGACTCTCCCCACCTCATTTATTTCACTATAGGAG
This sequence comes from Pelophylax lessonae, assembly GCF_965119305.1. Taxonomy (NCBI): domain Eukaryota; kingdom Metazoa; phylum Chordata; class Amphibia; order Anura; family Ranidae; genus Pelophylax; species Pelophylax lessonae. The sequence goes on along the minus strand of NC_138769.1, from coordinate 371,744,199 downwards.
GGTGACATCTACAACCTCCAGCATGATGACATCACACGGCCCAGTGAATAAAACATTGCACCCCCCCCCCCCCACTCGTCGTGAGGAATGGTTCAGTCGACTGCTCAGCACAAACTGAATGAGTCTTTAGGCTGGAAGAGAAGACGAATGATGCGTGTATGTTCCTGACATATAGAACACATATGTACACATGGTTGGCACCCAGTCTTGCAGACACACAATAAACATGTACTCCCAGCACTTCTCATTGCAGATCATTGCTGGTTCTGTTTGTGCCAGCTTGTCCTGTGTCAGATCAATGTATGGATGTCCTACATGATTTAGAAATTATTCATGGATAATGTCTGATGTCTCCAATCTAGGTTAATATGATATTATCCAATTCCTGCAGGGAGCTCCAAAATACAACATTGACTTCTAACCAGCAGATGGCCGGGGACAAGGTCCTTTAGCGTCCAAGGGGAACAGTCCAAAGGGCACACCCCACCTCCCATGAGCTGAAAGGTCCGTTCATACCATGTGCAGTGTCGAGACAAGGTCCGAAAGATAACATCCAAGCAGGGCTGGTGCTAGACTATTTTACGCCCCCCCCCCCCCCCCAAAAAAAAATAAAAAGGGAAGGGGTTAAAAACTTCTCTATGTCGTACCCAGTGACCCTGATCTGATGGTCCCTCCATGTTATGCTGTCGTACCCAGTGACCCCCATATTCCTCCATGTCACACCTGGGGACCCTGATGTCCCTCTATGTCACACCCAGGGACCCTGATGTTTTTCCATGTCACATTCTGGGACCCCAATATTCCTCCATGTCTTGCTGTCATACCCACTGACCCCGATGTTCCTCCATGTGGCACCCTGGGACCCCCGTGTTCCTCCATGTCATGCTGTCATACCCAGTGACCCCAATGTTCCTATATGTCACCGCAGGGGCCCCTGATTTTCCTCCATGTCATACCCGGAGAGACCCTGTTTTTCCATGTCACGCCTGGGGACCCTGATGTTCCTCCATGTCACACCTGGGGACCTCCATCCCCCATGGCACACCCAGGGACCCCAATTCCTCATGGCACACCTGGTGACCCCAAACCCCTGTTACACCCAGTGACCCCTATTCCCCATGTCACACCTGGGGACTCTGATTCCCCATGGCACACCTGGTGACCCCAATTCCATTTCACACCAGGGATCCTCCATGTCGCACTCAGGGACACGGATCCCCTGTTCTGGGGACACTCACTGGGCAGAATGAAGAGAGTGGCCTGCACTCTCCCCTTCTTCACTGTGATTCCTTTTCCCAGGACACTCCTCTTCTGGACCACAGTGCTCACCACAGCTCCAACAGGCTCCTGGTGGAGGAAGAAGCAGCAGTCAGAGAGCTCCGCACATCCTTCATCACCAACCTCCTCAGACCATTCCGGTGCCTCGTCGGCCGTCGCTTCTGCTCCAGTAAAGGTGTTGCCCTCCAGTGCCGAGCTCCGGCTCAGGTTCAGCTCTCCTCCGCTCCCTGCTTAGTACCGACCCAGGAAAATGACGGCTGCCCACCAGCTCTGTGCAGAGAATAACTTCCTGCCCGGGGTTTAGGCCGCTCAGCTCCAGCCGAAGAGGATCATCATGCAGGCAGCACTCTGGTGGGCTCCCTTCCTGCCTTCTGGGGCCCCCCCAAAGCCAAGGCTTGGTAGTTCCGCCACTGCCCCAGACACCTGGCATCTTCCTCTGTCCCTTCTTCCTCCCCCACTGCCGCCCCTCTCCTCAGCTCACAAGGATCATTAATAAAGGAGAGAGTGCCGACTCCTGGCTGCACCCCTAGGTGGCAATGCGCTCTAGGCTGCCTAGTTTGCCTAGTGGAAGCACCGGCCCTGCGTCCAAGGCGAACAGTCCAAAGGGTGCACCCAACCACCCCTAGAGCTGAAGGATCTGTTCATTACATATGTAGTGTCGGGAAAAAGTCCTTTAACCTCCAGGGTGAACAGTCCAAAGGGCACCTCCATGAGCTGAAGGGTCCGTTCATACCATATGCAATGCCGGGACAAGGTCCTTTAACGTCCGGGGTGAACTGTCCACAGGGCGCCCCTATGACCCGAAGGGTCTGTTCATACCATCTGCAATGCCAGGACAAGGTCCTCTAGTCTCCAAGGCGAACAGTCCAAAGGGCGCACCCCACCCCCATATGAGCTGAAGGGTCCGTTCATACCATATGCAGTATCAGGACAAGGTCCTCTAGCGTCCAAGGCAAACAGTCCAAAGGGTGCCCCTATGAGCTGAAGGGTCTGTTCATACCAGTGCCAGGACAAGGTCCTCTAGTCTCCAATGTGAACAGTCCAAAGGGCGCACCCCACCCCCATATGAGCTGAAGGGTCCGTTCATACCATATGCAGTGTCGGGACAAGGTCCTCTAGCGTCCGAGGCGAACAGTCCAAAGGGCGCAACCCCCCTCCCACCCCACATGAGCTGAAGGGTCCGTTTATACCATCTGCAGTGCCGGGACAAGTTCCTTCAACGTCTAGAGCGAACAGTCCAAAGGGCAACCAAGAACAGTCCAAAGGGCGCACTCCACCCCCCCCCCCCCATGAACTGTCAGGGTCCATTCATACCATTTGCAGTGCCGGGACAAGGTCTTTGGCGTCCCCATCCCCCCATGAGCTGAAGGGTCTGTTCATACCATATGCAGTGCTGGGACAAGGTCCGTTAGCAATCAAGGCAAAGAGTCCAAAGGGCACCCCCCCCCCCCCCCAAGAGCTGAAGGGTCTATTCATACCATATGCAGTGCTGGGACAAGGACCTTTAGCACCCAAGGCGAACAGTTCAAAGAGCGCCCCCCACCTGCAAATAGGGGCTGTTCATACGTGTCCAGAACGAAGATGCCAAATGGGGGTGGGTCTGGCAGGGGCGGGGCCTGAGCATGTTATGTCATGATGCAAGAGAGCCAAGCGAAGCGGGCAATGCCTCGTGTGCGGCTCTGTGGGATGGGAGCAAGGCAAGTCAGGAGCGGGACTGTCAGTGCTGTTTGGACTGGAGTGGACTGATGAAGGACCACCTGGTGTGGAGAGGGACTGTCACTGTGACTCAGGAGGGGACGTGTCATGTCGGTGATCTGTGCTGCTGCACACTGCTGTCAGTGTCACTGTGAGAGTCAATTTCATGTGTATGTGCACCTGCCCATTTTAGTTCAATCTTTGTTTATTAATAATAGTAACAAATAGAGTAGAACAAGAATATAAGGAACAAACAGATAAGTCAATCACAGTATACATCAGTAATCAGCAAACATAGGTGTGCACAGCCTATGGCATTAGGGTGTGCACCCCAAAGCTCAAACACATATGTGTGTGTGCATGTGTATATACTGACAGTGTCTGTATACAGAGATTGGTGTCAGTAGGGCAGTGGATGGTGACTGTAGTTTTTTTATTAATTTTTTAAAATTATTTTTTATTTTTATTTTTATTTTTTTACAATATTTTTAGGGTCTAAACAGGGGGAATCTGCGCCACATAGAATGATTAGGGTGTGCCTAGGCACACCTGGCACACCCTGTGCGCACGCCTATGTCAGCAACAGAGGCATGTCGCACAGTGAACCCTCCAGGCCTGTAGGGACCCGCACCTGCCCATTTTAATTTCTTGCCTTCTTGAGTCCTGTCCCTGAGCTACTTACTTACTATATTGAAAATTGTGACATGAGTCACTTTGGTTGGGGGGCCTGTGGAACCCAGATTTCCTTAGAGAGGTTGGGAAATCACTGTCTCATAACTCATACAAAATATGGTTTGGATTACTCAAATGGGACAGTAAAAGTTATCAACAGTATATCTCAAGAACTATGAAGATTTAATCCCACTTTACACTGTAAGACCAATAGCCTGTTGTCATGAAGTCTGTGACTGCTAAATAATTTAAAGCATTGCTTTGATGTGTATTCCATGTACTTCAATGTAGGAGACGTACAGACAGATACAGTAAAACCTTGGTTTGAGAGTAACTTGGTTTAAGAGCGCTTTGCAAGACAAGCAAAATTTTCAAATAAATTTTGACTTGATATACAAGCGATGTCTTGATATACAAGTAGCCTCAAGTCACAGCTGAGTATAAAAGAGAAGAGAGGCGCCTCTAAGTGTAGCAATATGGTTAAATTTAATGAAGGTACAACATTTAGCAACTCACATGGTTGATGATTGGAACAGGCACATCTAAGGATGCAGGCATCCAGGCTAAAGCTGTCCACATAGACCATCCTCCGCACAGACATCTACGTCATCCCTTCCATGCTGCCCCTCGCTTTCAGATCGCTTTACTGCAGGGTGGTCTTCCCGGTCAAAATTACAGACTGGCAGCCGGCGGTGCAGAAGATAGTCTATGTGGACAGCTTTACCCCGGATGCCTGCATACTTAGATGTGCCTGTTTTATTCATCAACCATGTGAGTTGCTAAATATTGTACCTTCATTAAATGGAACCATATTGCTACACTTAGAGGCACCTCTCTTCTCTTTGATACTCTGTAGCTCCTGCTGGATTTTGCTTCTTATCCCCTTATGGAAGCGCCTATTTGTGGATGGACATTTTATGCAACCTATCACAATGCTATAATCTTTTTATATGGACTATAAACTGAAGGACTTATGAATAAATGGTTGTGGAACGAATCATCTGAGTTTCCATTATTTCTTATGGGGAAATTCGCTTTGATATAAGAGTGCTTTGGATTACAAGCATGGTTCCGGAACGAATTATGCTCGCAATCCAAGGTTTTACTGTACTGGGGTCTCTTGCCATTGTCTGTATAATAAGGTGTTCTGTTTTTATACTTAGGTTAATGTGTAATTTTGTATTTTGTCATAGTTTTGTTGCTGGCCGTCTTGTCATCCCAGCTGGTTTAAGTGTGCAGAGTTAATTAGCATTTGAATGATAACCTTGTCTAGATGGGATTAGCCATGAGTCAGCTGTACCTCGTTATCTAACCATTGTGTGATGTTTTGGGTAAATATTCAGGTCATTGTCCATGTAGTGACTGACATACTTCTCAAGTGTATAAAAGTCTGTTTCTTGTTCAATAAAGGAGTTAGTTGTTTTATGATACATACAAGCTAAGTTCAGGCTAGTTTTGTATGTAGGGCGGCTGGAACATCTGATACAGTGTCTATGTTCAAGACCGTAGGAAACTGTATACTGACGGAAGCCCACAAACACAGTGTGGGTCGACAGTTCCGTTACAAAAATAAAATAAGAAATAAAGAAAATAAGAAATATAAGAAATAAAATAAGAAAGATGTTTTTGCCATAATATCTACCTTAAATCACATTGCTAATTGCATATCATACTTGTTTGTAGCCTTTGCACCTAAAACTGTGATTTTGTAAGTTTTGGTAATGCCAGTAAAAACTTGGCTGTGCCAGTAAATTTTGGGTGTCATGTGAATAAATTTCAATCTGGTAGGTTGGCAACACTGATCCCTCCTCCCAGCTCAAATCCTTTCCCTCCCCAAATCCCCCCTTCTAGCACAAATCCTCTACTACCCCTCAAACTTTCCCCTCCAAATTCCACTCTCGCAGCACAAATTCTCCCAAATCCCTCTCCTGGCACTAATCCCCCAATCATCGCTAATAGCACAACCCCCCCCCCCCCCCAACATCCCCCCTCCTAACACAAATCGAACCCTCCTAGTACAAATCCCCTCCTCCAAATCACCCCTTCTAGTAAAAATCCACACTGTGCCCAGGGCAGCTGTCCCTTCTTCCCACCCCTTGTCCCATCCTTGACCAGATGCATTGGGATTCCCAGCACAGTCCCAAGGTAAACAAGGTAATTTTCCCAGTGTCCCAGAGCAGCCTTTTTATACCAGGGTGCAGATGCACCCTGGGGAGACTTCTGGGTTCTTCAGGGGTGCCTTGGGAAAATATCTAAAGATTGCCCAAAAATTGTGTGCAAGTCAGCAGGTGGATCAAGCCTGCCTTTTTGTTATGCAAAGCCACAGGTTTTTATTGTGCAACAACCTCGGGTCCCATGTGGACCAGAGTCCTAACAACTGATGACATCATTGGTTGATAAGTACAGTGTCTATCACTTGCATAGCATCCTTGTTTGAACCCCCCCTGGGCCACAAATAAGACAGTACAACCGGTCCTGGTGTACTGAGCCCAGGCCCCATCAGCTAAACAGGGCAGCTTTATTAATTATTGCCTAAATTAATAAATGGATTTTACTAGACCACACATTCCCTCTCCTACTTGCTTACCAGAGCCTAAATCTTCCTCGGGTATTGCTTCAGACCTGAAAAAGAGGAAAACTCTTAAAAGCTTTTCTTTAAAGTTTAAAGCAATTTCAGCAAACGGTTTAACCCCTAGTATTGGTGCCAGTTTACGCAGTAATAATAATACCTAGTATTGGTACCAGTTTACGCAGTAATAAAGCCCAGTATTGGTGCCAGTTTACGCAGTAATAAAGCCTAGTATTGATGCCATGCTTTCAGCGTGAAGGAGGTAGGGAAGAATAGTGAGACGTGCCAACCACAGTGATGAAAATGTTAAGGCCATCTGCGACAGTGGCAGTGGTCTTAACACTTTTAATAACTTCATGGGAGATCTTTATGATTTTCCAGCGGGTCTCCTAATGCGCTAACGTACAGCGCACCTCTCTTTCCGGGACTCCTTCCCTCAGCCACACATCATGGCGAAAATAAGGGGGAAGGCTGCTACAGTGCACTTCCCCATCTGGGACTCATGTCTCTATAGCAGGGGTCAGGGGAGGACTGGGCCAGGGGGCAGGGGGACCATTGCCCCCTGGCCACTCTGTGAACCGTAAAAAGGCTGCACCGCTTCTGCCACAGACATGCCTAAAGGATGCCTGGTGAAGAGAAGTAAAGTCTCCACCGCTGACCTACTGAGTGGGGGATAAAGTCAAGGACAGAGTGCAGGCCTCCCCCCCAGCATGGATGGTGTGAACTGTGTTTGGACAGAGGCCAGTTCCATGCACCACTGGAGACTCTCCTCCACCAGCCAGCCCAGATTGAGCTGTCCCAGCTCCCCCCAACCGCCCCCTGCTGGTCAGGTCAGGAACCCGGATTTGGGTGGTGAGTAAAGAGTACCTAGAGTGGAGTTTCAGCCTGGATTCGCTGCACCATGGGCTTCTGGTTTGTACTTGCCCCCTGGGCCGAAGGTTGCCAGTCAGCCCCTGGCAAGGGTGCCCAACATTTTGAGGAGGGAGGGCCACTTTAGCAACCTAGTAACTGGTCACGGGCAACAATGAGGGGAGTGGGCAGATGACAGGTCTATGTCCACTCAGCATATGCAGAGCAGATATGGACACAGCCCGCTCTACTCTATGAGCCCTCCGATCCGCCCAGACAGATTATGTGAAAGGGGTCACAGGCTGCTTTCACACGGATGCAATGCGGTTTACTTGCACCTCAGCTGACCTTAATTCTCAGTTCTTCCTCAGGATTTCTGCAGGTATTGCTGGCTGCTGCTGTCCCCCAGGCGGGTATGGCTCGTGGCTGCTGCTTGCTCTCCTCCAGGGCTGGTGCTGCTGGCGTTTACTGCTGGCTGGTACTGCTGGCGGATACTGCTGGTGGGTACTTCTGGTGGGTACTGCTGGCTGGTACTGCTGGCTGGTACTCCTGGCTGGTACTGCTGGTGGGTACTGCTGGCTGGTAATGCTGGTGGGTGCTGCTGGTGGGTACTGCTGGCTGGTACTGCTGGTGGGTACTGCTGGCTGGTACTGTTGGTGGGTACTGCTGGCTGGTACTGCTGGTGGGTACTGCTGGCTCCTCTGAGAACCAAACAGAGTGTGACAGGAACCATGCGGCTGCAGTAGAGAGCTGAGCCAACTCCGTTGGCTCCTGTCACCGACAGAGTGCATTTGATATCACTCTGCCTTTGACAGGAGTCGGGAACTATACAGGAAGCATCAGGTCCGCTTCCTCTATTGCGGCTCATTTCTTCACAGTAGTGTTCGGGGATTGAGGGTCGGGATCCCGCAATCTGAGCTTACCGACCTGCCATCCCAGAGCAGAAGGTGGGATCTTATTGGGGGGGGGGGCACAGCATAATATTGGGGGGTCATGGCCCCCTCTGGCCTCCCCCCTAGTGATGCCACTGCAGAGGGGCCCAGGAGGTAGGAACAGAAGAGGGAGATTACAATTTTTTCATTTTTGGGGCATAGTAGGCAGATAAAGTCCACGCCGCTGTTCCACTGCATCCGGGGAGGTAGTGGAGTGTAGGCAGGGTTGGCTGGGCCTTGTCAGGAAGGCTGTATGGTGCCCCATTATTTCTAACAGCCCCCCCTCAGAACTGGGGTCACATTCACACTGTGTGACAGGGAGAGAAAATGAGAGAGTTTAAATGCTGGAATGCTAGTAAGTACCAGTGTGCAAAAGAGTAGCTGCTTTATAAGAACAAATCACTTCTAATGTTGGGTGTCCTATATGTGTGGGTGTTGTTGCGCTATGTAGAACTGTTCGTTTCGTTTTCTACTTTTTAGAGTGGGGTGCCTTGAATTTTGCATAATTTTTTGAACAGTGTCTTGACTGGAAAAAGGTTAAGAAACACTGTGGATGACACTAGGGTGTCAGTTCACACGGCTGCATTGTGGTGGTGTGTGCTGAAAAAAAAGTAGTGCATGCACTACTTTTTTTCAGTGCTGCAGAATGCCACAGAAACCACCACATTACAAAACCGCTGTGTAAATAGAACTTAAAGTGATACTAAACACACACTGTTTAACTTACATTGTCCCTTCTATTTCTGTATATGAATGATGGCACTGTATTTAAATACAAAGAAACATCTACCGTAAGTACCTTTTTTTCTGATATACAGCTGTCACATGACCCAGATCTTTCCCAGCCTATCTGCAGGGAAACATAAGCAGGGAGAGCTTCTAGTCGTTTGCTGCTCGTCACATGTTCAAAAAAAAAACAGGCTTGGGAATACAGAGAAAAAAAAAAAATAATTAATATCAATACACTGTTTAAATTGGTATACAAATATATATTTGAAATCAAATCTTTAATATTTTTCGGCAAGAACAAAGTGTGGGCAGATTTCTGCCAGTCACAGGTTGTGTTACACCATTCCAGCCTGTTTTTAAAAATAACAGGGAGGTAAAGCCTCCATCAATTTACACGTAATATCCTGCCCTCATTGTGTTTAGTTGGTTAGTGGGCACGGATGAGGAGGGCGGGAGTGGGCTGTCATTTAGCACTGTGTATACACCCACATGTGTGACTCTGTAGTGACATGGGCTGTTCAGATGTGATAGGGAGAAAATGCCCAGGGTAGAAACTCACTTAAAACTGAGTATGTGCATAAACGCCAACACTGCTCTGCAAAATCCCTAGCTGAAAACATTTGGGGATACAGAACAGCAGGATCAACCAGGTTTTTTGCAGATAACAGAAAATGAATCTCATAGTGACTGAGTAAGTATGAACAGCATGTAATACATCATTTATTGATATTTCTAGCTGTGCCCATCTTTAGTAGGGACAGATGATTCATGTATCATTTACTTTCTGGAATCCATCTTCCCTTAGTATAGGCATGCAGGCAGAAGGGTGTGCTTAGTTGAGAAAACCCTCCTCCCCTCGGACAGATGAAAGGAAAAAAAAATGTCTATAAAAATTCATGGGATGTGTAACATATTTTTGGCCTGGGCCAGAAACCAGAAAGCAAATGAAGAAATGTAAAAAAAAAAAAAAATGTTAATACAAGCAAATATAATATACTTTCCTATCTACAGTAAAACCTTGGATTGAGAGAAACTTGGTCTGCAAGTGTTTTACAAGACAAGCAAAAGTTTTAAATAGATTTTAACTTGATAAACGGATGAGGTCTTGCAATACAAGTAGGGTCACGTCTCATTTTAGTCAATGACTGCTATCTTAATTAGCACTACTGAAGTCGCTCCGACTTTAGAAAAGTTTCCTGTACTAATTCAAGGTGACTTCTATCTGACTTGTGCACATAAAATTTAAAGTGGTTCTAACCCTAAAAAAAAATACGATTTTTGTAAGAGCTTACCGTAAAATCTTTTTCTCTGATGTCCATCGACAGACGCAGCCTCATCTCCATGAGCTAAGTGTGTTTATGCTCCTCCCATCAGGAGTAGTCTAAGCAGGAAAATTTGAATATACACACCCAGGGGGCTGTCCCTCCAGGCATAAACCCGCACTGCACAACCCAGCACATCAGTTTAGTTTAAAAGCAGTGAAGACAAAAGAACCAACCCCAAACAGAAGGGCAGGTGCTGCGTCTGTCGATGGACATCTGAAAAAAAGATTTTATGGTAAGATCTTACAAAAATCCTATTTTCTCTATCGTCCATCGACAAATGCAGCCTCATCTCCATGAGCTGAGTGGGATGTCCCAAAGCAGTATAGGCATGAGGGGTGGGAAAAACGCAACCAGACAGTAACGTCAACTCCAAGAGGCTAAACCTAGCCAACCGGGCAACATGGAGCTCAACCAAACAACAGGAACTCACCCTTGTAAAAGACCCCTAAGAGGATAACAAAAAAACATTCTCTTATGAAACAGCAGCCTGCAAAACCTTTCGGCCAAAAGAAGCATCCGAAATGCCAACAAATCCACCTTGTAAATTTGGTAAAGGTGTGCACAGATGACCAAGTCGCTGCCTTACAAACTTGTACAACAGAGGCCTGATGGCAAAAAGCCCAAGAGGCACTCAGCACTCAGTAGAATGTGCCTTCACAGGGAAAGGAGGAACCTGACCCTTGATCGAATAAGCCTGAACAACGTCTGCTTGATCCATCTCGAAATGGTCGCAGCGGATGCAGCCAAACCTTTGCGTGGACTGTCGGGAAGGACAAAGAGAGAGTCCGACTTCCTGAAGGACTCAGTCAGCGTCAGATAAACCTTTATCGCCCGAAACTCATCCAGAGAATGCAAGGCAAATTCCTTGGAATGCTTAGGCTTAGGACATAAGGGAAGCAACACAATGTCTTCATTCAGGTGAAAATCTGACACCACCTTAGGAAAAAAAGATGGATTCGGTCGGAGGACTACTTTATCCCTGTGGACCACCAAATAAGGCGAACGACAGGACAACGCTGCCAACTCAGAGACTCTGCTAGCAGAATTGATAGCCACTATGAAGGCAACCTTCTGTGATAAGAAAAGCAGAGAAATCTCCCTAATATTCTCAAAAGGAGGCTTTTGAAGAACAGACAAAACCAGATTAAGATCCCACGGAGGTAACGGGGATCTCCTCGGAGGGGCTAGATGACGCACCCCTTGAATGAAGGTATGAATGAAACTATGAGTAGCCAATGGACGTTGAAAGTAAATAGCCAAGGCCGACACCTGGCCCTTAAAAGTCCCCAACGCCAAGCGCTGCTCAACCCCTTTTTGCAAAAAGGTCAGAACCCTAGCTATAGATAACAAGCGAGGGTGCAGCTGCAGCGATTCACACCATGAAATGTACGATTTCCACGTACGATGATAGATCTTCATAGAGTTCGATTTCCTGGCCTTCAAAAGGGTAGGAATCACTGAATCAGAGAGACCTCTATCCCTCAACACCTTGCTTTCAACAACCAAGCCGTTAAAGCCAGCGACCGTAAAGCAGGATGGTAGATCGGTCTTTGAGATAAAAGATCTTCCCACAGAGGAAGATGCCATGGAGGATCCACAACCATTTTTACCAGTTCTAGGTACCAAGACTGTCGAGTCCAGTCTGGAGCCACCAGAATGACCGGAATGCCTTCCATCGGCCACCCTGTGAAGAAACCTTGGCAGGAGAAGAGCAGGGGGGAAGGCATATATCAGGCGATACCAACTCCAAGGAGCCACTAGAGCATCTGTGGCGTCGGCCAGAGGATCCCGAGACCTGGCCACAAACCTCTGAACTTTCCTGTTGAGGCAAGACGCAAACAGATTCACCTCCGGTGTCCCCCACTGGACACACAGGAGATGAAACACCTCAGGATGCAGGGACCACTCTCCCTGATCCAACACCTGACGACTCAGGTAATCCGCTTGCCAATTCTCCACACCTGGGATGTGGACTGCGGAAAGAGCCGGAACATTGTGTTCTGCCCATTAGAGAATCTCGGCTACCTCTTTTTAGGCCTTGGCTGAGAATTAATCTTGTGGTCTGGTGTGTTCTGGATCATCTCCCTGCTGGCTGAGCCACTGGGTGATTCCTATTCTGGGCTTGATTCTCACTATCTCCTACCTTTTGGTATGAGACTCTTGCTCCACCAAGTGGCCAGCTGTAGTCAGTTACCTCGTCCCCTGACCTATATATACCCTCTTCTACTTCCTACTAGTGCCTGAGTATAGGTTTTGCTTCCTGGTTGTCTGCTGTGTATGTTCTGCTCTTGTTGCTGACCTTGGCTTACCTTGACCTCTCTTTGGATTACCTCTTTTGGACTGTACAGAATCTGGCTATTGATCTTGGCTCGCTCTTGACCTCTCTTCAGATTACCCCTTTTTGGCCATTAGGGCACTCCTGGTGCCCCCTTGATGATTGATGTAAGCCATGGCCGTGGCATTGTCCAACTGAACCCGAATCGGAGAGCTGTGTAACCGGCTCGTCCAGTGAAGCAAGCAGAGCTTGATCGCTCTCAGCACCAGAATATTGATCGGCAAGGAAGACTCTTCCGACACCCAAGTTCCCTGGGCACAGAGCTTCCCCAGCACTCCACCCCAGCCTGACAGGCTGGCGTCCGTGGTGACCACCATTCAAAACACCAGCAGGAAGGACTTGCCTTGGCACATGACAGGTGACTGGAGCCACCAAGAAAGAGCAGACTTTGTGAGATGGCTCAACCGAATCTTCTGTTCCAATGACCGAGGATCTCTGTTCCATTTCAACAGAATCTCTTTCTGCAGCTTTCTCGTGTGAGACTGAGCAAACGAGACTGCTTCGAAGGTAAAGACCATCAGACCCAGGGTCCTCATGCAAGCCCGCAAGAAGGACTGATTGGCCTCCATTAGCAACCGGACCTCCCTTTGCAACTTCTGAAGCTTGTCCAAGAAAAGGAAGACTCTCGCCAGAGCAGAGTCGAGGATCAGCCGCAGATAGGTAACCCGCTCAGACGGAGTCAGGGCAGATTTGGTGACATTGATCGTCCATCCAAATTCTTGAAGGGTTGGAATAGTGATGGAGCCATTGTCCAGCAGACATGAATGGGAAAATTCTCGCAACAGGAGATCGTCCAGATACCCCACAATGGAGATACCTTGTTGACGCAACAAGGCTAGCGCAGGGGCTAGGACCTTGGTAAAAACTCTGGAAGGCGAGACCAAAGAGTAACGCCATGAATTGAAAGTGCTCCTCTGCCACCGCGAAGCAGAGAAATCGCTGATGTCCCTCAAATATGGGGACATGGAGATACGCATCTTTGAGATCGATGGAAGCCAGAAAATCTCCCTGATTCAAAGATGCCACTACCGATGCAATGGGCTCCATTCAAAATTTCTGCATCCGCACAAAGCGGTTCAGAGCCCTGAGGTCTAGGATTGGACGCACTTTGCCCTCCTTTCTGGGCACAGTGAACAGGTTTGAATAGAAACCTTGAGAGTGTTCCTGTTGGGGAACCAGCACAATCACCCCTTGAGCCAAGAGATCTCGCACAGCTTCCTGCAGATCCATCAAATGCTCCGGAGACAGGTGAAGATTTGACTGAAAAAACATGTCCCCTGACGGGACCAGAATTCGATCTTGTGTCCAGAACAAACCAGTTTGCGAACTCAATCGTCCTGAATGAAGGAAGTCCAGGGTTCCTGAAAGAAGTTCAGATGTCCTCCCACCCCTGAGACGGGTGAGGGCGCCCCTTCATGCTAAAGAGAGGCCTTGTCTGCAGCACTGAACTGACCGGCCTTTGTGTTGCCCCAGGGTTTCTTAGCACCTCCAGAAGTTCTGAACGGCTTACCTTTTTCTTGCGCCCCGGAGGCAGGAAAACACAGTTTATGAGCAGAAAAGGAGGGACGCCGCTTAGGACAGGGTGTCTTACCCTTGGAAGATTGAGGAAGCATGTTTCTGGAATGAATTATGTTCCCAATCCAATGTTATATTTTGGGTATTTACTAAGGCTATCAGTATAAGGATTAAAAATAGGTACTGTTGATTGAGAGTGTTTAATTTCACTTTAACTTTCTTCACCCTACTAGAAAAAATGGATTTTTAATATATACTTACCTGTAAAATCCATTTCTTGAAGTACATCACGGGACACAGAGCCATAAATCATAACATTTGGTTTATATAGCCACCTACAGGTGAAGGACACCAATCAGAAAGGATGTCCCCTATATAACCCCTCCCACACAGGAAGTACCTCAGTTTTGTAGCAAGCAAAAAAGGCCCCATAGAAGAGGGGATGGACCTCTGTGATGTACTTCAAGAAATGGATTTTACAGGTACTGTAAGTATGTATTAAAAATCCATTTTTATTTTCGTACATCACGGGACACAAAGCCATAAATCATAACATATGAGATGTCCCAAACAATGCATCTGAGGGAAGGGGGACACCAAAAAATACCACCATTAGACCACAAAAAGGAATACACCGCTGCCTGCAGAACACTGCGGCCAAATGCAGATTCCTCCTGGGTCCCAACATCCATTTGATACAAGAAAGGGTATCCCCAATTGTTTGAGACTGTAAATGCCACTAGACACTAACAACAACAACAGAGTAAAATAATAAAAACTTTATTTTGCACGAAAAAAGAAAAGACAAATAGCTGTGCATTCAATTTGTGACTAATGACAAAAACTCATTAAAATTGCATGCAACGACAGATCATTCTCAACATCAACATAGAAGACCCTCAGGTACATATGGTGTGGCAAACCGGAAAGAGACCCTACGCGTTTTGGGTAAACTAGCCTTCTTCAGGGGTCAGCCAAAGTTCCGAACACACAATGTGCCTATGAAGGTTAAAGAACTTGGTATTATATAAGGAAAATACATTTCCATTAGGGGTATTATAATGATTGATACCTACCATAGGAGTCTTCATGAGAGGTGGGATGAGCTGTCAATTAAAACGTAATACTGTATATACCGATAAGGAGGAATGCTTGATTTCCAATACAGCCAAGTTGCTAGGCAAGTGTAGCGGCCGTGCTGGTAGCCCATAGGTGCCACAATGATCAGAAAATGATCCAATAAGGACAGCTCCAGAAAGGTCCTTACTGGGTTGTATGAACAAGTATTATAATCCTAAGTAAGTAAAATAGAAAAAGAATAATGTTTGAGTAGCAAATACCAATAATGATAGAGGCCACAGAGGGATTTACAAATTTTACTACCTGTAGTATGTTAATGGTTGCATGGCAGATGGTCATGCGATGTGGAATATGGGTATCGATCCAATATATAGAGCATTATTAAAGTATGGGTGTCTATTATAAAAAAGATAAATAAGACAGTACTTACATTCAAAAAATCTAATGGAGTAGAAGAGAAGAAAAGAAAAAAGTAATGTGACCTAAATACACCAATAGCACTGGGTGTCCTAATTGGACATAAATAAAAAGAAGGAAAAAGGAAATCTGTCATGGTGCCCATAGTAAAAAAAGGGGTTGGGAAGTAAGAGAGTGAGGATGAGAACCCATTATTATAATCATCAGGGCATTTGATGTGTCATACGGATTAAATGAGATGGAAAAAATAATAATAATAGTCCAACCACTGTCTTATGCATGGTCTTATGCATATTATCCCAAAAAAAATAAAAAATATATATTATTCATGCAACATATATATATATATGTATATTATTCGTACGACATAAAACAAATTTGCCTCTGAGGGTTATCACATGTGCCAAGATTACCGAGGAGTGCATCCAATGAAAAGCCAGGAAACATAAGTCAGCAAAAGAAAAGAAAGTATGAACTAATATAAATAAGCAAAAGCAAATGGACGGACAAAGTCTTAAAAAGAGAGAAGAAAAGAAATTGTAACTGGAGTCCCATAGTGACCTGACCAGCTTGACATGCCAAGAATTAGTAAAAAGTAAGTTATATAAGAGGAGGATATGAGTAGTCATGAATCCGAAGTTCATACCTGTCACCTTGTATTGGAAAAGGCAGCCTCTGCAAACTGGTGCAGAGACTGACTGAAGATAAGGCGTCCATAGGACCGCATAACGGAGCATGTCCTAAACATCCATTTAAAAGAAAGAGTGAACGTATGCACCGATGACCTTGCAAATCTGAGCCATAGAGGCTTGATGCCGAAGTGCCCAAGAGGCACTTACTCCTCTGGTAGAATGTGCCTTTTCAGGAAAAGGTGGAACCCTCCCTTCTAAAACATATGCCTGAGTAATACCCTAGCGAATGCAAAGAGAACTAGTAGACTTAGATGCTGCCAACCCCTTCCTGGGCCCTTCTGGCAGCACCAACATGCTCTCGGTCTTACAAATCCGAGCTGATCTCTCTAAGTAAAACTTAAGTGCACGCATTACATCAAGAGAATGCAATAACTTTCACTATGGAAAAAAGGAAGGTAGTATAATGTCCTGATTCAAATGAAAGGCGGACACCATTTTGGACAAAAAACCTGGGTGTGAACATAGAATCACCCTATCTTGATGAAAAGCAGGCGAACCTGTCCCAAAAGGCTGTTTTTGTAAAAATGCCAGCATCAAATTTAAATCCCAAGGACATAATGGTGGCTTCACAGGTGGAAGCAAATTTAACATTCCTCGGACGAAGGTCTGAACCAACAAATGGGAAGTGATCGGTTCTTGGAAGAAAACCGATAAGGCTGAAATTTTCCCCTTAATAGTGCTCAAGGCTAATTTCATATCTACCCCTACATGAAGGAAAGATAGAATTCTCCTAATGACATATTTGCAGGGATGCCATTCCCGGCTTTCACACTAGGTAATGTAGGATTTCCAGATCCTGTAATAAATATTTCTAGAGACTGGTTTCCCAGCATTTATTAAGGTATAAATTGCAGGGCCAGATACACCCTGCTCCTTCAAGATTAATGCTTTAACCACTTGGTTCGACCCCTCACAAGACTGGCTGGCCAATATCAAGGGTATTCGGTGTACCGGAAGGACAGGGGAGGGGTATGTCTCTATGTCAAGAATAATGTAAGGGTGATAGAGAGGAGTGATATTATGGAAGGGATGAGTATTGAGTTAGAATCCATGTGGGTAGAACTCCATAGGGAAGAAGTAAAGGGAAAAGTAATTGTGGGGGTTTGCTATAGGCCACCCAACCAAAGGGAGGAGGTAGAGCTGGAATTTATATCACTGTTGGGTAAAGTGGATAAACTGGGATCAGTCATCATATTGGGGGACTTCAATTATCCTGACATTGACTGGGAAGAGGGGACTACACACTCACAGAAGGCCAGTCTCTTCATGGAAACCTTACAGGACAACTACATGTCTCAGTTGGTGGATTCTCCTTCTAGAGAAAATGCAGTGCTGGATCTATTGATCACTAATGACCCAGACCTAATCTCGGAGGTAGGAGTCCAGGACAACCTGGGTTCTAGCGATCACAGGATGATCACATTTAGCGTAAATAACAATATAACAAGGCAAGAGGGGAACATAAGAACCCTAAACTTCAGAAGGGCAAACTTTCCCAAATTGTGCTCAATGATGGAAAGGGTAAACTGGGACCATACCTTAGGAACACTGACCACAGAGGAAAAATGGGAATGCTTTAGGAACATATTAAACAAATGCATCTCGCAGTGCATTCCTATGGTAAATAAATTTAGAAGAGACAAAGTCAAACCTGGCTGGCTAAACCGTAATGTTAAAAAACTTATTAGGGGTAAAAAAAATGGCCTTCAAGAAATATAAATCAGAGCAGTGGCGGCTGGTGCTCAAAATTTTTTCTTTGGGGGGGGGGCGCAAAAAGAAAAATGTAATAGGTATTGCTTCGGGTCAAAAAACGCAGTAAAAAATTGCGTGACTTTGAGGTCATGGTACAGGCATGGCACAGGTGATGGTACAGGCATGTCACAGGTCATGGTTCAGGAGATGGTATATGCCCCCTTTCAATGCAGAGACCAGCATACATGCCCCCTTTCAATGCAGTGACCAGCGTACATGCCCCCTTTCAATGCAGAAACCAGAGTACATGCCCCCTTCAATGCAGAGACCAGCGTAGATTCCCCCTTCAATGTAGTGACCAGCGTACATTCCCCCTTCAATGCAGAGATCAGCGTGCATGCCCCCTTCAATGCAATGAACACTGTGCCGTGCCCCCTTCAATGCAGAGTTCAGCGTGCGTGCCCCCTTCAATGCAATGAACACTGTGCTGTGCCCCCTTCAATGCAATGAAAACTGTGCTGTGCCCCCTTCAATGCAATGAACACTGTGCTGTGCCCCCTTCAATGCAGAGTTCAGCGTGCGTGCCTCCTTCAATGCAACTGTGCTGTGCCCCTTCAATGCAATGAAAACTGTGCTCTGCCCCCATAATGCAATGAACATTGTGCCGTGCCATGCCCCCATCAATGCAGAGTTCAGCGTGCGTGCCCCCTTCAATGCAGTGTGCCACCCCCCGAGACCAGTGCACTTACCTGGAGCAGGTCCCGGACTCCCGGCGGGCGGCTTCTTCTCACTCCGGCTACGGCTTCTTCTCACTCCGGCGGGCGGCTTCTTCTCACTCCGGCGGGCGGCTTCTTCTCACTCCGGCAACGGCTTCTTCTCACTCCGGCGACGGCTTCTTCTCACTCTGGCGGGCGGCTTCTTCTCACTCCGGCAACGGCTTCTTCTCACTCCGGCGGGCGGCTTCTTCTCATTCCGGCGGGCGGCTTCTTCTCACTCCGGCGACGGCTTCTTCTCACTCCGGCGGGCGGATTCTTCTCACTCCGGCGGCGCGTCTTCTCCGGTCCTCCCGCTCCCGCCTCCTCTTCTGCCAATGGCATGGGGTTTGCCATGCGGCCAATCAGGAAGCCGGTATTAGACCGGCTTCCTGATTGGCCAGGAGGAGGATCTGTGGGACAATAGCGAATTTTCATTCGCTATTGTCACACAATGGGTGGGCTCGGGACGCACTGCTCTGCGCCCCGGGACCACCCTTTCCATCGCCCTATTAAAGCCTCTGGCTCTAATCAGGTGATTGAAAAAAAAAACCCATTGCACGCCATGCGTCCGGTGCCCTGCATGCAGATTAGGGGGCCGGACGCATGGATGGGGGGCGGCGCCCCTGCACCCTCAACACACCAGCCGCCACTGAATCAGAGGGCACAGTATCAGCTTTCGAGCAATACAAGGAGGCAAATAAGAAAAGTAAATATGAAATCAAAATGGCTAAAATCAACTTCGAGAGACAAATAGCGGAGGGTAGTAAAAAGAACCCAAAGAAATTCTTTAAATATATCAACAGCAAAAAAACTAGGGCAGAGCATATTGCACAGATAATTAACGATGATGGGAGGATGGTTACAGAGGACACTGAAAAAGCAACCTTGCTTAATGCTTTTTTCTCCTCAGTCTTAACACAGGAAAAGGAGGGGTACACTGACCATGACTGTATGGTTAGTAGTAATACACAGGACTTGCCGCTATGGCTAACAGAGGGTGAAATCAGGGAAAGGCTGGATAAAATTAACACAAATAAATCACCAGGCCCGGATGGCGTACATCCGAGAGTACTCAAATAACTTAGTAAGACTATATCTAGACCACTGTTCCTGATCTTTGCTGACAGTATTATGACAGGAAATGCACCAGGGGATTGGAGGAAAGCTAACGTGATACCGATATTCAAAAAAGGGCAGAGGCATGTCCCGGGAAATTATAGACCTGTCAGTCTGACATCGATAGTATGTAAACTTTTGGAGGGGATGATAAGGGACTATATCGTAGAGTTTGCTAAAGACAACAACATCATCAGCAGTAATCAGCACAGGTTTACAAATGGACGTTCTTGTCAAACCAATCTCTTAACATTCTACAAGGAGGTGAGCTGTGAGCTAGATAGGGGGAGACCAGTGGATGTGGTGTACCTGGATTTCGCCAAGGCGTTTGCTACAGTTCCCCACAAGCGCTTGCTTTATAAAATAAGGTCTGCAGGCATCGACCGCAAGGTTTGCTCTTGGATACGGAAATGGCTAAAAGGGCGTGTCCAAAGGGTGGTAATAAAAAGTGCATACTCAGACTGGTCTGAGGTGGTAAGTGGGGTCCCCCAAGGCTCAGTCCTGGGACCAACCCTGTTCAATTTATTCATAAACAGCATTGAGGACAGGATCAGTAGTTCTATATCAGTTTTTGCAGATGACACAAAATTGGGCAGGGCAATAACTGCATGGCATGAAGCAAATATCCTACAGAATGACCTGGACAAAATAACAGAGTGGGCAACGACATGGCAAATGAGGTTTAATGTGGAGAAGTGTAAGGTTTTGCACTTGGGGACTAAAAACATAAAAGCACAATACACTTTAGGGGGGAACCTTTGGGGGAATCAAAAAATCTGGGAGTCTTGGTAGAGGATAGACTAGGCAGTAGCATGCAATGTCAAGCGGCAGCTGCCAAAGCCGGCAGAATATTAGCATGCATAAATAAAGGGATGTATTCCAGAGATAAAACTATAATCCTACCACTTTATAAAACTCTGGTCCGACCGCATCTGGAGTATTCTGTCCAGTTCTGGTCGTCAGTCCTCAGGAGGGATGTGGTGGAGCTGGAGAGAGTCCAGAGAAGGGCAACTAAACTAATTAGGGGATTGGAGGACCTTAATTATGAAGAGCGTCTGCAATTGCTTGATTTATTCTCCCTGGAGAAGAGACGCCTGAGAGGGGACATGATAGCAATTTATAAATACCTCAATGGTGATCTCAGCATAGAAAAAAAGCTATTCAGTCGAAAGGATTGCATGAGGACTCGAGTACATACAATGCGATTAGAGGAGAAGCGTTTTAACCTCAGGCAACGCAGGGGGTTCTTTACTGTTAGGGCTACAGGATTGTGGAATTCTCTACCACAAGAGGTGGTTTCTGCGGGAAGTATGGTTGCTTTCAAAAAATTCTTGGACGTACATCTCAATGATCAGAACATTCAGGGGCATGAGAGATGATTACGGCCACACACACCTACACAGGTTGAACTGGATGGACTATTGTCTTTATTCAACCTCAACTACTATGTAACTATGTATGTAACTTGCTGACCGCCTGCTGTAATATTACTGCGGCAGGGCGGCTCGGCTGCGTCCAGTCAAGTAGTATTAAGTGACTGGAGTGCATGTGGTTTTGTTTAGACACAGCGGGAGGAGCGGCAGCGATCGCCTGAGAAACCGAGAGAAGACCCACCTGCTTATGTAAACAAAGCAGGTGGATCTTCTGTCAGACAGGCAGGGAGAGATCAGGAGTTTCAGCTAAGCTGAAACTGCGATCTCTCTGTGCCTGTCACAGAACCCCCCCCACACACACACACACACACACACACACACACACACAGTCAGTAAGCATATTAGGCATACATTTAACCCCTTTCATCAACCCCAGTATTAACTCGTTCCCTGCCAGTGTCATTTATATAGTAACACTGCATATTATTTAGCACTGATTACTGTATAAGTGCCACTGGTCCCCAAAAAGTGTCAAAAATGTCAGTTAGGGGTCCGATCTGTCTGCTGCAATGTCGCAGTCCCGCTAAAAATCGCAGATTGCCACCATTACTAATATAAATAAATAAAAAGTCCAAAAATCTATCCCGTAGTTTGTAAATGCTATAACTTTTGCGCAAATAAATTAAAATGCGCTTTTTGGGATTTTTTTTACCAAAAATATGTAGCAGAATACAAAATGGCCTAAACTGATAAAAAAATTTAGTGAATGTATCAAGAAATAAATTTGTACTGCGCTGCCAGATAATATTAAATCAACCTATTTAGGGTATATCAGCTAGGCACATACATTGGTATAAACTTGTATCTCAAATTAAACCACTATTAAATATGGATCATGGGTGCATACACATTCATATACAGTACTCCAATAAAATCGTATCCGCTTCAATTTTAAATAATGATTGTGCTGTGATTAATAAAGGTGCTTAAGTGCAGACACATAAATACGTATAAATAATTCTCACAATAAACAAATAATATTGGGACATAAATATTCATATAATCAATGAATCACACTCACTCAAGATATTAAATCTTAATGGCTGTGAATAAGGTGCCAGAGTGCAAACCATCTCACAGTTTGTGCCACATTATCATATATATATATATATATAAAATGCTTAAATGTGACTAAAAATTATATTTCTATTGTGCCAATTAGGCAAATATGTGCAAATACAAAATATTAATAAAGTGCTGATTTATGTGCAAAGTGTGTTCAAAAATTATATATTTAAGGATATAATATTCCAGTGTGACTATAAATTATACACATGTGTAAAAAGTCTTTTAATGGTGAATCTCCGTGATGTGAAGAAATTCCTCAGGTGCGATTCTTAGTAATGTATACTCCTTTCAATGGTGGTTTTATGGTGGTTTTATGTCCCTCCCTTGAGCTCAGGATCATACACAAGAAAGGGCCATCATGGTGCAGTATAGTAACATAAATTAATTTTAACAAATAGTAGCAACTCACAGTTAAAATAGCAATCAACCATTTCTGTATGGTCCGCCCTACGCGTTGCATTCACGGGTCACGTGACTTCTTCAGTCATTTCCCTAAATGACTTTTCCCCGAATGCCCTTTCTTGTGTATGATCTTGAGCTCAAGGGAGGGACATAAAACCACCATTGAAAGGAGTATATAGGAGAGTCCACCTCATCTTCAAATAAGGAGGAACCCGCCCACCTGTGGTATCCATAGCACACAAATTGGAGAACACAAACAGGAAGAAGGATTAAAGGCAACTTTAACCTTAATATACCCAAATGCTCAATCATATTTGGCTAGAGGTAAGAGGCTAGTACACATATAGGTGAAGTCACTGAAGAGCTTGTATCGTGGGAATCACATTTATTGAAGGTGGAGGATTTTTCCACATCACCGGGATTCACCATTAAAAGACTTTTTACACATTTGTATAATTTATAGTCACACTGGAATATTATATCCTTAAATATATAATTTTTGAACACACTTTGCACATAAATTAGCACTTTATTAATATTTTGTATTTAAACATATTTGCCTAATTTGCACAATAGAAATATAATTTTTTGTCACATTTAAGTACTTTATATATATGACAATGTGGCACAAACTGTGAGATGGTTTGCACTTTAAATAGTCACAGCCATTAAGATTTAATATCTTGAGTGAGTGCGATTCATTGATTATACAAATATTTATGTCCCAATATTATTTATTTATTGTGAGAATTATTTATACGTATTTATGTGTCTGCACTTAAGCACCTTTATTAATCACAGTACAATCATTATTTAAAATTGAAGCAGATACGATTTTATTGGAGTATATGAATGTGTATGCACCCATGATCCATATTTAATAGTGGTTTAATTTGAGATACAAGTTTATACCAATGTATGTGCCTATTTGATATACCCTAAATAGGTTGGTTTAATATTATCTGGGAGTGCAGTACAAATTTATTTCTTGATCCATTCACTATAATTACTGTTCAGGTAACAGTTTAGTACTTGCAGCACCTGGGATATATATATATATATATATATACTTTAGCCATGATAGTGCGGGAATGAATACAATAATAATAAAAAAATTAAATTTTAAAAAAATTTTTATTGGGAATGTTTTATAGCAGAAAGTAAAAAAGATGGCGTTTTTTTCAAAATTGTCGCTCTCTTTTTGTTTATAGCGCAAAATCTAAAAACTGCAGAGGTGATCAAATACCACCAAAAGAAATCTCTATTTGTGGGAAAAAAAAGACATCAATTGTATTTGGGTACAGCGTCACACGACTGTGCAATTTTCCGTTAAAGTAACACAGTGCCGAATCGCAAAAAATAGCCTGGTCATTAAGGGGGTAAAAACTTCCGGGGCTGAAGTGGTTAATAGCCAAGCTCTCAAATTTAGAGACTGTACAGCAGGGTGGAATATTGGACCTTAAGAGAGTAGGTCCAGACGCAGTGGAAAGGCCCAAGGCCTTGTCAATGTCAACCTTTGGATTTGTGCATACCAAACCCTCCTCAGCCATCCCGGAGCTACCAGGATTACTGGTTTCCCCTCTAGCTGGATCCTGCGCAACAGACGCAATAACAGCTGTACCGGAGGAAAAGCATAAATCAGGGAATACTCCTTCCAAGGAGTCACTAAAGTGTCCACTCTGACTGCAAGTGGATCCCTGGTCCTGGACATAAGTCTCTTGTTGTTGAATCCGGATGCCAACAGATTTACGCCTGGGACCCCCCAGCTTAGGCAGATTGATTGAAAAATCTCACCTGGAATAAAAACTGCCGTCAGGCATTGAACAAACTTCTCTGCCCAGGACAGGATGATATCCACCTCTTTCTGGGCTGACTGACTCTTTGTGCCTCCTTGATGGTTGATAAAAGCCACAGCCATGGCATTGTCGGATTGCACCCTGACAGGGTGACCCCGAAGTCTGGGCATCCAGTATTTCAAAGCCCGACTGACTACTCGGATTTCCAGAATGTTGATGGGGAGACCTTTCTCTACCCAAGATCATTTCCCCTGGACAGTGGCTTCCCCCAGAACCGCTCCCCAACCAGAGAGACTGGCATCTGTGGTCACCACCCTCCAGGATACTGGAAGAAACGATTTCCCCTTCTCCAGATTTCTGTCACCAACTACCAATTCAGACTCTGATGTACTCTTGGTACCAGAAACATGGACCAGTCCAGAGAATGAACCCTTCCGGTCCATGTAGACAGAATGTTGTTCTGCAAGGGTCTGGCATGGAATTAAGCATAGGGAATTGCCTCGAATGAGGACACCATCTTCCCCAATAATTTCATGCGAAGACGTACAGAAGGATATCTCAGCCTTACTACGGACTGAACCAGATCCTTCAGGTCTGTGACCTTTCTTGTTGGAAAGAGTATCTTTGCCTGTACTGTGTCCACGAGAAGACCAAGATATTTCAGATGCTGGACCGGCTTTAATGCTGACTTTGCCAAGTTCAGGATCCAACCCAGACATTCTAGGAACTGTACTGTCTGGAGGACAGTTCGACTTAGAGCCGAAGTTGATCAATCTATAAGTAATGGATCGTCCAGATATCCTATTACAGATATCCCTCGGGACCTTAGAATAGCCATTACTGGAGCTTGGATTTTGTGAACACTCTTGAAGCAGTGGCTAACCCGAAGTGCAGGGCCACAAACTGAAAATGAAGGCTGGCTAATGCCGATGACAAATCAACTAGGTTGCGGCAGAAGCACCTTGAGTAGCTACTATGCGGGACAACCGTAATGGCTCAGATTGGCTAGTCACATCTGGCTCTTCAGGGGGAGTAGACAGAGAGGAAGCATGGCTAGGATCTTCAAGGCCCCCATGCTTCTTTCTGGCAGACATTTCTTTATAGCAAGACAACTTGAGGTACAAACTTCAGTGTACTCAAGGCTTGTGCCAAGTTTATACAGCTTATCACACACAGCACTGATTATCCCAAGATACAGGACCTGTTTGTGCCAGTAACATACACCCACAGTGACTCACGCAACCCAGCTGCTGCTGCTCTGTGTCCCCTTCAGCCTATGACAGAGGCTAGCGTGTTGGAAACAGTTCCTTATAAATCGCGTCTATTTATGCTGCATTGCGCATGCACAGCGTGATAAGTGGCGTCCACGTGTACGCCAATCGCGTTCAAACACGCCCTCCATGTGAAGTATGCCTGTTTTAAAAGGCGAAGATTCCTTTGCCACACACACGCTATTGAGGGAGGAGACGAACACGCTGGCGATTATGCGCCAAGGCAGAAACAGCAACATGATGTGAGAGCAGCTTAGGCTGAATCTTGTTTGTCACAGCTGATACCTTTCAGCTGATCAGCCCAGGGTAAAAATAGTGTGTCAAACAATGAGCAAAGAAATAATGTTTAAACAAACTTTGAATCAATCCCACAACTGCACAAGCTCATATAATCACACCATTAATACAATTGGCCTGAGCTTTTAAGAAGATGTATTTTGCATAGCTTAACATCCATTGTCTTATGCACACATTGGTTTGTCACAGCTGATACCTTTCAGTTGATCAGCACAGGGTGAAAACAGTGTATCAAACAAACAAGCAAAGAAATAATGCTTAACAATGTGTATTTTCCAAAGCTTAACATCCATAGTCTCATGCAGACTAATATTTACATTTGTTGTATGTGTAAATATTTTAAATTGGACTTGCCAGTCCTGCAGCAGGTTTTTGTTTGAAACAGGAATCCAAACTTCACCCCTCACAATGAGTTTTGTCTTGGCGACCGGGACTGGGTCCCCTTGTTTTAGAGGGGCCGCGGTCTTGGACCTGTAGAGCACCCAGCATGGAGCGCCGTTGGGGTTTGGCATTCCAAGGGTCTGGATCCCAGGGAACAGCGCCTAAAAAGGACAGCATTACAGGTAAAACCTTATATCTGCTTCCCGAGGCTCAGGTACCATCTTTTTAGTCCACTGACTTTTTTAGATGGCTAACCCCTTAGATTCAGTGATCTTTGATTGGGGTATAAAGCATAATCTTCTTTCTTCCTTGAAGAAAATGTGGAGAGACTCTCCACCGTGACCATCACCTTTAGACACTGCCGAAAAAAAACGGAGATACGTCCTGTTATGATTTATGGCTTTGTGTCGTGATGTACAAAAATAAATGTGTTTTATTGCTGCCTGAGTAATTTCACTTATTTACTGCCCTATTTTATACCTGTTAAAAAGGCAGGAAGAAAAAAGATTTTCTAACACTTCTTGTTTGTTTGACATCCATGCAGGAAGAACAGGATAAATCCTTTAAATTGGGACACAGGAAGCAATACAACTATGACAGAGGCACTAACCCTTTCAAAATAAAATGCTTACATTTTGTTAAAATTTAAAAAAAAAGCACAAGGGACAGTACTTAAATTCAATACAAACCATTTGTTGTGCTGCTGGCTGGTCTCTTAAGCCCCGTACACACGTACTGATCGTCGGCCGAACGATCGGCCGTCTTTTGTCCAGGGCTGTCGTGTCTGTTGAAAACTGCAAAAGACTGCACACGAATTTTGTCGGCCAACAACAGCCGACTGCAGAAGTGATGTCATGTGATGGTTAACTTTCCTTGTCTTTTTTCTTTTCTGAGCATGCCTAGTCTTGCAAATCTGCTGTCTGTCGGCCGAAATCTGTACTGACTGGCGAACAATCGGCCGTTCTGGTGACGGCCAACAAATATTTTAATACCTGCACGACAGATTCTGTTCGGCCGAAAATGCGCTGCCGGCTGTCGGAAGCATCATACTAACAAGCCTACAATCGGCCGTGTGTACGGGGCTTTAGTCGAAACCTGAAGTCGTCTACTCCCCCCCCATACCCCCGCAACACTGGACAATTATGGCTGCATGGGAATGGGGGAGCAGTGGCCTTTTGCACATTTTGTAGTAGAGTGAGGAATGTTAACCACTTGCCGACTGCCTAACGTAGATCTACGTCGGCAGTCAGCCCCTCACAGGCTAGCCTGTGAGACTCTGGGGAGCGAGCGCGTGCCGCCGGAGGCGCGCTCCCGCTCGCTCACGGACCCCCCCCGTGCGTGTGCCCGGCGGACCCGATGTCCCTTAGAACGGGAGAAAGGCAGGTGGCTAATGTAAACACAGCCACCTGTCATTCTCCCCTGTGTAAGAATGCAGATCACACGGTTCTACTATGTAGGACTGTTGATCTCTGTTCTTACACAAGTAGCCACATCCAATCACAGTTAGAAACACGCCCCTAGGGACACACTTAACCCCTCCCTCTCCAATAAAGTTAACCCCTTCCCTCCCAAAAAATGACAAAAATCTTTCCCTTAGTTAGTAAACGCAATAACTTTTGTGCAAACCAATCAAAATAATTTTTTTGCGATTTTTTTTTTACCAAAAATATGTAGCAGAAAACAAATTGGTCTAAAATGTTAAAAAATTTTGATTTTTACATTTTTTGGGGGGGGGAATTTCATATAAAAAAATGTGAAAAATATTGTTGTTTTTGCAAAATTGACGCTCTTTTTTTGTTTATAGCGCATGATCAAAAAATTGCACAGCTGATCAAATACCACCAAAAGAAAGCTCTATTTGTGGGAAAAAAAGGACGTGAAATTCATTTAGGTACAGCGTCGCACGACCGCGCAATTGTCCGTTAATGTCACGCAGTGCCGAATCGCAAAATAGGCCCTGGTCAGGAAGGGGGTAAAATCTTCCGGGGCTTAAGTGGTTAAGGTGGAATTAAATGCTCTCAACCAACATTACCTATTTTTAACCCTTATAACTAGATAAGATAAATAGATAAGAATGTATATCATGTTTATTTATTTAAACCTTTTTTATTACATTTCTTCACCTGCTTCCTGGTTTCTGGCCTAGGCCAAAACTACTGTATGTCATAGATCCCAGGAGTCTTCATTGTTTTTTTTCTGTCATGTGGAGGAGGGGCTTTCTCAGCTATGCACACCCTCCTGCCCGCATGCCTAAGCTAAGGGCAGATGGATTCCAGGAAGTAAATGCTACATAAATCATCTGTCCTTAATCAAGATAGCCGCAGCTAGAAATGCTAAAGGGATGTTTTTCCAAGCGGTTTCTTACCAATAAAACAATGTAGACATGGATGGATGGGTGAGTTTGCTTTGAACATTAACAATTAATTAAATAGCGTTTTTTGTTTCCAGTGTGTCACATGTCTCTCAAGGTCCTAACAATGCTCTTGCCACTAAACTGTGCCTGCACTACCAGGATTGGCAGAAAGCAATTGTTTCACTCCCAGGTTTTCACAGTCCAGGTAAAGAGAGCGAGAATCGAAATATATTGACAGTAGACATCTATTCTATACACACTATCCCCCCTCAATTTTGAGATAAAAATAATAGTTTTCTAGCATAAAGTTTTTTTTTTATAGAATATGCCAAAAATTTCACAGTATTCCAATGTCATTTAAAGATGCAGGCAAATATATGTGTTGCAAACTAGGCAGAGCTGAGTGTGTGGGGGATGATGTCTTAAATGTTAGAGGACCTTGTCCTACTAGTGCCCTGGGATCGCCAAAAAATGCAGAACAATGTACTGTATATGTGTATATATAGTACTAATTAAAAGCTAACTCCATCTTTCTGACCATGCTTCATGTTACACCCATACACGACGTTTACACAAAGTTTCCAAATTAGTTCTATTAGTTCTATAAGCCTCAGCACCCTCAGTCCAGCCAGACTGCAGACTGCACATGTCCAAGATGGCTGCCAACAGGAAGGCAAGTTTTGTGAGGTAATGCACTGCCACTTCCATTTTTTCTTTGGGGGACATCTGAGAGGTGCTGCCACAAGGAGAGTGGAGGAGGTAACAAGATTTTCTATTTTAACCCTCGAAGTCTCAGCCTATGCGGGTGTAAATATCATTGAGGAGATGTATCCATGCTTAATACTATTTTCCATCTGGTAAGAGGCTTGATTGATTACATGTTTCACCCGTGTGCAGTGGAGCACCATATCACTGTCACTACATAGGAGGTCACTTGAGAGGAGTTATTTGCACTTAACCATATCCGTCTGGTAAGAGTATAACTTGGAAGGTGGTGGGATTTATGCACCAGCCACGTGGATAAATGGACTTTTATTTTTGAATTAATATCACGTTCATCCACATATATTTAGAAGATTTGTATGCACCAGTCACGTGGATAAATGGACTTATATATTTTTGAATTTATATCACGTTCATCCACATTTATTTAGAAGATATATTGAATCATATGGACTTTGGGATTTATTATGTTGTACATTCACTTTGTACACACGTTATCACTTTGTTTGTATCATAATTATCATGATTTGTGCCTGTACATCAGGATAACTCATTTAATTTTAACGCACCAGATCATTTTTCACATACATTTATCGTCCAATCAGTTTATTGGATCTTTGGTAGCAGCTTTATTTCAATTAATCAGCGCACCTTTTTTCTATTTTCACACATTTAAAGTAAACTTTAGACAGCAGCCTTCTGCTATAAAGAATAACGTTAAATTGGCATGACATTGTTTTCATGGGATTTACTGATTTTTTTTTTTATAGTTCAGTGCTTTTAGCTTGGTCATTTGATCATCAAATTAAATATCTTTTTTTTTTATAATTACATTGTACAATAAAAAACACAAAGTGTGCAATGTAATATATATATATATATATATATATATATATATATATATATTACAGTATATAACATAAAATTTATAAAAATTGTTAAAGGTTCCAAAATATCCTTAACATTACTCCCACAAGGATGTAGAGTTTTTCTTTAGATTATAATGACCAATTATTTTTTTTTCTGTTACCATAATATGTAATTATATATGTGTTTTCAGCATCACTTTCCAGTTATTTCAGTAATCATTGTACCACAAAGCTTTTAACACATCCTGTATTACTTGCCTCAAGTCATCACATTTAGAGAAATGGGATATTACTTCCTAGTACTTATTCTTGTCTGCATGTAGCTTTTGTGGTGAGCTAAAATGCCATATTTTACGTTAAATTGGTGCAACAGGAATGTTAATTTTTTAATGGTATATTGCAAGTTATTGTAAATGGTTAATGGCATATTACAGTTAAAATGTTTTGCCCATTTAATTGGCAAGTTCTTGCATTCTGATATACTTAATAGCTAAGTCCATCTTTCTGACCATGTTTAATGTTACACTCATATTTAGGGTGTAACATAAAGCATATTCAAAGTCTGTCAACCCCCTCTGAAGCCATCTTCCTCTTTTACAGAAGCCCAGGATTTGTTTCCCTGCTGGCTCCTGTCATTTTTGGATTTGATATATCTGTCTGTTGCTCCAATCACACAGCCGTGTCATTTATTCACAGGAATAAGAGACTCATTGTTCTCAATAGGGCATCACCACACATGTAGTTCATTGACACTTCCTCCAGCCCTGTAACTGCAGCAGGAAAATTAGCCTGCGGGAGCTAGATGATCCATTGCATACAGTTGCAATTTTTTTCAGGATCCTATACAAAAATGTAGTACTGTACATGCACTTTTTTATTATTAAATTTGGGTGCAATTATTATTTTTTGCAAAAATTTTTTAAAAAATGTAAAAAAATATATATTTTTTTGCCTTTAAAGAGGAGTTCCAGCCACCTGTGAAAAAAATAAAAGTCAGCAGCTACATAAACTGTAGCTGCTGACTTTAAAAAAAAAAGCCACTCACCTGTCCCACAATCTAGCGGTGCACTCAGCCTAGCTGTCTTCATCCTCTGTCTTCCTTCAGTGGCCATCTTCACTATGGGCAGCCGTCTGTGACAGCTTGCGGCTTCACAGCCGGGTGACCAATGCGCATACGTGAGTCGCGCTGCGCATGGTGAATGATGGATGCAGTCTTCTGGGAGCTGTCAGTGTCCCAGAACACTGCAGGGGGAGGGAGGAGAACAGAAGTGGGAGCAGGTACCTGTCAAAATCGGGTACCTGCTGCCCCCCGCTCCTTAAAAGTGCCAACTGTGGAGCTGGGGACGAGTCCTGAAAGCAGGACTTCCCCATCCGGTCGAGCTCTGCTTTAAAGCCCATTTGAACATTTGGTTAAAATCAGCTAAATACAAAAAAGTAAAAGTTGTTGAATGCTTCTTGATTAATTTTACTTTAAAGCGGGGGACTTACATCCTGGGATGGTGGAGTTGCCTGCAGGGTGCTGAACCTAGTTGGGAAGGGAAAGGGAGTGGGGGTGACTTTGATGTTTTTTATTGTATATTCCGCCCTTTGTGACGAGGTGTTTTTGTTTGTGTTTCATGAAACAATAAAAAGAAATTGGCAAAAAAACGTTTAATTTAAAGTAGCCACATCTGAACATTGGCAATTGCACAACCAAAGGCATACAGAATTAGCAGTTAGAAATGGGGTACAGTCAATGCATATCATTGGCAATCATACTTATGTTCTATTGGACACACAGCATCCATATTGGCGAACTTCAGAGAAAAGAAGAGAAGAGAAGAGGAAAAAAAAAATATATATATATATATATAGGGGAGGATATTTATATTTTATATAAAGAAGTTCTTGTAGTTTTATTGGGCGACAGGCGTCCCCCGATTATGTTTACGCGATTTTACCACGATTCGCGGGGCGACAATTGCGGAAAATCTTGTTTGGGGTGCCATAGAAAGTTACGGGGATCACACCGGCATCCCTTGATTTGCTGTGATTCAAGATCGTGGGCAGAATCGTGGCGATTGTGTTTACAATTCGGCATGCCAAGATGTGAACTGAGCCTTAGGGCTGGCTCTGGAGTCATAGCAACACCAAAATTACAACACATAATATTCTGTGTCCTCTATTTTTTTAATATAAATATTTTTTTTATTTTTTAATACAACTTTTTTAATACAAAGTACCTTTTTAAATATTTTCTACATTTAAAGTGGAGTTCCACCCAGAACCCGAAGCTCTGCGTGTTTGCACCCTCCACTGCCACATTTGGCACCTTTTTTGAGGGGAGAGAGTAGCTGGTTTTAACAGGTACCCGCTCCCACTTCTGGGTCAGATCGACGCAGCAATTTCCTTACCCCCGCAGTCTTCTGGGACACACACAGGTCCCAGAAGACTGTGGAACCATTCAGAAAAT